>NC_081555.1:85346226-86728726 GCF_963082655.1 Stomoxys calcitrans | reverse complement strand
ATTTGACCCATTATGACAATATGGGACTCAAATGTAAGGTATTTGAGAGTAGAAAACTAATTTGATGTCCAATTTTGGAGCCAAATGTTTTGGAGTACGCCCTAAAACGCCGTCTAATCTGAACTTTATTTCCGTTGGGAATAAAGAAAGAATTTGATATCTATTTTCAGTGCAAAGTGCTGGTGGCCGAGCCAGCCCCAAAACACCCTCCAAGCGGTTCATATTTTCCGGCCATGGCAATATGGGGCTCAAATTAAAGGGATTTGGAAGTGCAGCACGAATTTGATGTACATATTTGAGTCGAAATCTCTGAGGTGCCATCCCTCCCCTAATGAGAACATTACCCTAAGAAAGAACATTACCACAAGAACCTAGACGGGGAAAATTGTCACACATCAATGAGTGCTTTCCGATTCTAGTTTATACTCAATGATAAGGGACCTTTTTTTATAGCCGAGTCCGAACGGCGTCCCGCAGTGCAACACCTCTTTGGGGAACATTTTTTAAATGACCATGCAGGACATTGTGCCTCGTAAATGCCGCCAACATTAAGAGAGGATAAACACT
Source organism: Stomoxys calcitrans (assembly GCF_963082655.1). NCBI lineage: Eukaryota > Metazoa > Arthropoda > Insecta > Diptera > Muscidae > Stomoxys > Stomoxys calcitrans. Next base: position 86,728,159 of record NC_081555.1, on the reverse strand, counting down.
GCTTTGTCCGATGTTCTGGCCAGGATTCGAACGCGTTCAGCGTCATAGGCTACAATGGCACGAATTCGATATCCGCATCCAGGGCGAATTGTCCTTACCCTAAAAAGTTATTAGAGAGTTAAAGAAGGCGCAGCGAAGCGGCCCGGTTCGGCTAATTTTCTGTAAAAATTAGGTTTTCAAAAAAAAAAAAAAAACAGTGACAAAGGAAAATTGATAAGAATTGACTTATGGACCTATTGGCACCATACTACACTTTGGACGTTAGAAGTCATTTTGCAAAATTTCAGCCAAATCAGATAAGAATTGCACTAATAGCTTTTATTCGTGCAAAATTTGAAGCTCCTAGCTTTATTAATTTGAAAGTTTGCGTGCTTTCGAGACATGGAAGGACATGGCTTAATCGACTTAGAATATAAAATCTATCAGAACATCAATGCTTTGTTGGGGTCTCAGATCAATATTTTGATGTGTGACGAATGGTTATGCCAATTTGGACGAATGACGAAATTAGTATAACCCCAGCCAATGGTGTAAGGTATTGAAATATTACATTTTTCGTACATTTTTGCAAAACAATACAATTTCATTTAGAGTGTTTCATAAAATTGGGAACAATATGTGGTCCTGGTTGAGATTAAGTTTTATAGACTTTTCACCTTTATATTTCATTAATCTATCCTCTGCTCTATAAACGAGCACTGGCAATATATAATGGCTTTTAAACTTAATTTTTTTTTAATTCCATAAACTTATTTGCATGGGGCATGTTTTTTTTTTTTGTGGGCCACATTCAACACAACAATGTCCTCTACCGTATTCAATCGCAGCTGTGCTACTTTTTCAACCTAAATGCTATGGCATTTGAAAAATTGTTTTAAACGGATTACATATAGCTTTGCCCTGAGATTGTATGCGCATTTCGACATGGTATTTGTGCATAAGCACACATATATACAACTATGTTTGTATGTAGTATGTTATGTCCAGAGGGAAAAAGGAGTCTCATGCAAACAGAAAATAAAACCAGGCACTCGAATTGTATTCCTCTTCGCTCTGATTTTCTTTTTTCTCCAAATCCCAACCACACATAACATCAATGACCAACAAAAGCTTAAAATAACAAGAATTAAAGGCGAAATAAACAACTGAATATTGGCTTATGAGGACAAGAGGACAGTATGAGTAGTAATGGGTTTTGTTTTTAAGGGAGGTTAGAAAATTTCGTAAACATTTTAATTTTCCAAAATTTGAGTTTTTTTGTGCAGATTTTTAAGAATATATTACTAAGTACAATTTTGTTAAAAATATGATTTTTTCGTATTTCAAAATTATATAGCGGAGGCTAAGACCACCATTTTTATGATTTCATTTAAAGACAATCACAAAAAAATCTCCTAAATTGTCAGTAAAATTTTTCATGTAGAATTATTTAACTACACTGAAAAGTTTTTACCTAATTTAAGAATGCCCAGTTCTTTAATTAATTTCTTTTAAGGAAAACATTTTTTTGCTGAATGAATTTTTTTCTTGATATTTAAGAAGTTTTTATCTTAAATAGTGCTATTTAAAGCTATTTAACTTAGGGTCTTCTTAAAGAGTATTGCAGTGTAAGAAGGAGATTAACGCCTACTCTGAGGATGCGTACAATCCGCATCGCCATAGTGGAGTAAGGGGGAATGAAAGGGCAGACGATTTGGCTGTGAAAGCCAGAGAACTGCCGTCGACAAACTTGGTTAACCCGAAGCCTTTCGGGTCGACGCAGTCCGATTCAAGGGCGTAGGCGACGAATGCGCATACATGACGGCTACGACCTGTATGAGGTGTTTTGTTATGTCTTCCAACGACTGTGCTAAGTATGGTCAAGATCGTTTTATAACTAAAGCTGCCATACAAATCAGAAGAAAGAAAATAGGTTTCCGACGGGATACCCGAGACGACACTTGAGGTCGAGTGCGAGACACTGCTGCCATCGGCACAGTCTTGACGGATTGACGGAACCCTAGTATTGCCATCTGGAAGAACATGGTACACGGATGGATCAAAGCTATAGGACAGTGTGCCTGTCGGTCTACATTGTGAAACCAGAGACTCAGATCTGACTCAGATACGGTCCTGCAAGCGGAGATTCGGGCGATCACGGAATGCATGAAGTGGTGTGGTGCTTACGCGATGATGTCGAATGTGAACATCTTTACGGATAGTAAAATTGCACACAAGGACAATAACAACCAGGACGGTAAGGTCACGAACAGTTTTGCAGTGTAAGAAGGAGATTAACGCCTTCTCTGAGGATTGCAAAAGGGGAAATGAAAGGGCAGATGACGAGGCGGCGAAGGCCAGAGGACTGCCGTCAATAAACTTGGTTAACCCAAAACCTTTCGGGTCGACGCAGTCCGAGTTAAGGGAGTGGGCGACGAATGCGCATTCAACATTGTGGAGCAGCGAAACGGTCGGTAGGACGGCGAAAATCCTATGGGGGGATCCAGATAGTAAGTAGATGAGGCTATTACTGAAAGGAAGCAAGAAGGAGGTCAGAATAGCTATTGGTATCATAACGGGACACATAGGAATACAAGCTCACTTATGTAAAATCGGTGCGGCAAGTGATAGCATGTGTAGGGCATGCGGGGAAGATGAGGAGACTTTGGAGCATTTTCTTTGTAATTGCCTGGCTCTCGCGTCTAACAGATACCGGCACTTAAGTGAAAACACAATACCAGACATGAACATACTTAGGGGAGTGGTATTGAAAACAAGGATTTTGTAAGTAGCACGGAATTGATAACTTAAAATTTTCTTTTTAGAGCGCACAACAAGCCGATAACTGACTTAGGTGTATGTCCATAGTGGCATGGGGCGGATTAATATCTGCACCCTCTTTTCAACCTAACCTAAAAGTACTGACACTTTTTCGCCCCAAATAATTGTCTTTTGTGCCAAATAGTCTGTAACACTACAATTTTTTTTGCGAAGCATTGTATTGGTACTAGATAATACTATTTGGTACAAAATGGTAATATTTGGTACTCAATATTACTTTTTAGTACCAAATAGTACTTTTTGGTACCAAATAGTTTGCCATACAAAATTTTTAGTGTTGCAGACTAATCCATATATCCAATTTTAGATTTCCTGTTCCATTCGTTACATTGTACGGGAATAAGTACAACTCCAACGGTTGTACGGAAAATTGGATCTCTTTAGTGCAAATGTGTTAAAATTAAAATGTTTCTGGCCCCTCTCAAATCGTTGCAACCTTCATGCATAATTTTTTAAAATTAAAAATTCTTGTTTCAACCATTTTGTCCAGACGTTGTCTATTATTCCTGCTTGAAACATATATATGGTCGATAATAACGGTAAAACATGTCCGATCATACCCATATTTTAACATTTTTCACCTTTAGTGCCGATGACCCTAACCTATAAATTTGAAGTCGATGCAAAATGCAAATTTTGCCCATGAACATTCCACTACGGAACCGGGACAAACTTCTCAAATATCAATGAGTGCAGTCCGATTCAAGTTTTAAGCTCAATGATAAGGGGCCTCCTTTTTATAGCCGAGTCCGAACGGCGTGCCGCAGTGCGACACCTCTTTGGAGGGAAGTTTTACATGGCATAGTACCTCACAAATGTTGCCAGCATTAGGAGGGGAAAACCACAGTTGAAAATTTTTTTTCAGATGGCCTCGCCAGGATCCGAACCCAGGCGTTCAGCGTCATAGGCGGACATGCTAACCTCTGCGTTACGGTGTCGTCGAGTCTATAGCTCAACTAAAACTATTTTTATCGCACCTTCCTATAAATGCGTCGGTGGCTGCCATATAAACCGCTCTTAGGATTTGACTTCATGAGCCTCTAGAAAGTGCAATTTCCACCTGATTTGTTTGAAAATTTTAAATTTTGAACGTAGCGGTTTTTTTTGCTTTTCAACAATTGTGCAAAGTATGGTCTAAATCGTCTCAGGATCTGATGCGATATAGCTGTCATATAAACCGATTTCCTTATTTGACTTCCTGAGCCTCTGGAGGTCGCAGGTATTACACGATCTGACTGAAATTAGTAGAGTTAGTTTTTATACACTACACCACTACTGTGATACAGGGTTTTATAACTTAGTGCATTTGTTTGTAACACCCAAGAAGAAGAGAGATAGATCCATTGATAAGTATACCGATCGACTCAGAATCACTTTCTGATTCAATTTAGCTATGTCCGTCTGTCTGTCCGTCTGTCCATGTCAATTTGTGTACAATATACAGGTCGCAGTTTTCATCCGATCGTCTTCAAATTTGGAATGGGCATATTTTTCGGCCTAGAGATGAAGCCTATTGAAATTGGAAAAAATCGGTTCAGATTTCGATATAGCTCCCATATATAGGTTCGTCCGATTTGCAGTAATACAACAATAAAATGGTCATTTGTTAACCGATTCTCTCGAAATTCGACAGGAAGAATTTTCTTACGACTCTCCATGTTACTGGTGAATTGCATAAAAATCGGTTCAGATTTGGATATAGCTTCCATATATATGTTCGTCCGATTTGCAGTAATACACCAATAAAATGGTCATTTGTTATTCGATTCTCTCGAAAATCAACAGGAGAGTTTTTCTTATGACTCTCAATATTACTAGTGAATTTTAAAGAAATCGGCTCAGATTTGGATATAGCTCCCATATATATTTTCGTCCGATTTGCAATAATACAGCAATAAAATTGTCATTTGTTAACCAATTCTCTCGAAATTTGGCAGGAGAGATTTTCTTATGACTCTCGATATTAGTTTTGAATTTCAAAGAAATCGGTTCAGATTTGGATATAGCTCCCCTATACATGTTCGTCCGATTTGCAGAAATACAGAAATAAAATGGTCATTTGCTAACCGATTATCTCGAAATTTGGCAGGAAGGATTTTCTTATGACTCTCAATATTTTAGTTTTGAATTTCAAAAAATCCGTTCAGATTTGGATATAGCTTCCATATATATGTTCGTCCGATTTGCAGTAATACAGCAATAAAATTGTCATTTGTTAACAAATTCTCTCGAAATTTGGCAGGAGGGTTTTTCTTATAACTTTCGATATTACTGGTGAATTTCACAGAAATCTTTTCAGATTTAGATATAGCTCCCATATATATGTTCGTCCGATTTGCAGTGATACTGCAATAAAAAAGTCATTTGTTGACCGATTCACTCGAAGTTTGGCAGGAAGGATTTTCTTATAACTCTGGACATTACTGGTGAATTTTATAGAAATCGGTTCAGATTTAGATAAAGCTCCCATATATATGTTCGTCCGACTTGTAATAATACAGTAATAAAATTGTCATTTGTTAAGCGATTCTCTCGAAATTTGTCAGGAAGGATTTTCTTATAACTCTCGATATTACTGATGAATTTCATAGAAATCGGTATACATTTAGATATAGCTGTCATATATATATATCGCCCGATTTTCACTCCTAGACTCACTGCAAGCGCATTTATTGACCAATCTTCCCAAAACTTTGTACAATGCTTTCCTCGACGACTTGCACAATATCCATAAAGTTTGATCGAAATCGGTTCAGATTTAGATATAGCCCCACTTTTGTATTGATAGGGTAGGTGAAGGGTATTATATAGTCGGCATCGCCCAACTTTTGCCTTTCCTTACTGGTTTTCTATGACTTCTAACAGCCAAGACAAGTACGGTCCATATCGGTCAATAACATGTTATGGCTTTTATACATTTGAAAAAGTTCAAAGAGCTTGTCATATGCGATCCATGGTGGAGGGTATGTAAGATTCGGCCGAACTTTGCTCTTTTTTAGTTATTTATTTTTATACCCTCCACCATAAGATGGGGGGTATACTAATTTCGTCATTCTGATTGTAACTACTCGAAATATTCGTCTGAGACCCCATAAAGTATATATATTCTTGATCGTCGTGAAATTTTATGTCGATCTAGCCATGTCCGTCCGTCTGTCCGTCCGTCCGTCCGTCCGTCCGTCCGTCCGTCCGTCTGTCTGTCGAAAGCACGCTAACTTCCGAAGGAGTAAAGCTAGCCGCTTGAAATTTTGCACAAATACTTCTTATTAGTGTAGGTCGGTTGGTATTGTAAATGGGCCATATCGGTTCATGTTTTGATATAGCTGCCATATAAACCGATCTTGGGTCTTGACTTCTTGAGCGTCTAGAGTGCGCAATTCTTATCCGATTGGGATGAAATTTTGCACGACGTGTTTTGTTATGATATCCAACAACTGTGCCAAGTATGGTTCAAATCGGTCTATAACCTGATATAGCTGCCATATAAACCGATCTTGGGTCTTGACTTCTTGAGCCTCTAGAGAGCGCAATTCTTATCCGATTGGAATGAAATTTTGTACGACGTGTTTTGTTACAATATCCAACAACTGTGCCAAGTATAGTTCAAATCGGTTCATAACCTGATATAGCTGTCATATAAACCGAATTCTTGACTTCTTGAGTCTCTGGAGGGCGCAATTCCTATCCGATTTGAATGAATTTTTGCACGAAGTATTTTGTTATGATGTCCAACAACTTTGCGAAGTATGGTTCACATCAGTTCATAACCTGATATAGCTGTCATACAAACAGATCTGGGGACTGGACTTCTTGAGCTTCTAGAGGGCGCAATTCCTATCCGATTTGGCTGAAATTTCGCAAGACGTTTTTTATTGTTACTTTCAACAACTGTGTCAAATAAAGTACGAGTCGGTTCATAACCTGATATAGCTGCCATATAAACCGATCTTGGGTCGTGACTTCTTGAGCCTCTAGAGGTCGCAATTATTATCCGATTTGCCTGAAATTTTGTACGACGGATTCCTTCATGACCATCAACATTCGTGTTTATTATGGTCTGAATCGATCCATAGCCCGATACAGCTCCCATATAAATCGATCTTTCTATTTTACTTTTTGAGCTCACAAAGAGCGCAATTCTTATTCGAATTGGCTGACATTTTACACAGGTCTCCAGGTCTCGCTCTAATAGCAGAGCAAATCTTTTCGTATATCCTTTTTTTTGCCTAAGAAAAGATGCCGGGAAAAGAACTCGACAAATGCGATCCCTGGTGGAGGGTATATAAGATTCGGCCCGGCCGAACTTAGCACGGTTTTACTTGTTTTATATATTTTTTTTTTAATTTTTCAAATGAACGATGCAAACCACCCATCTTTGCCTTTCGCTAACACATCACACTGACAAAGGGTCAACCAAAGAGTCAAGTTGTCTTTTTTTTAATAAACGAAACGTCTGAGGACTACTTTCCCACAAATGGGCATTAAATGCATAACAAAGAACGGAAAAAATAGTCGTCTGCAAAAAAAAAAAAAAAAAACGAAATAAACCATGAGTGAAATGTTGCTCTGTTGCGGCGACAATTTTAAAAACTCCATATTCCAATGGGGGGTAATGTGGCCACCCTTCTAAACAACCACTTGTCATGCTTAGTGCTGCGTTCCTTTCTAAAGGACTTAATGCCCTCTAACGTTTGTGGAGCAACCATTTAAGCTTCTATTGACATACTAATCATTGAGCTTAATAGAATATTTGAGCAACTTAAATGGCACGCAATTATTTACCTTTTTACATTTGTGTTTTATTTTTTTCATTACAGGTAAGTGGCTTTCAACTTCATTTTGGGATTTGGTTCTGGTTTTTATGGGGCGATTGCCTAGGAGACGGAGACGCAGCCGCCGTCGTCGTTATTTGGGGCGCATATTAAATTGTGGGTAATTAAGACAATTACATTAATGGCAAAAGTAAGTAACCAACTCGTATCAATCTTTGGCAATATTTTTCAGGTCATTTAATGCAGACGCAACTTAATTATGATTGAGTTACATTGGCTCAGATGCTTTTAACCAAATGCCCCAGAAAAAAGATTTTTTGGAAATGCAATTAAATTAACGGGTAATTGGAAAGTACAACCAACGAAAAGCTCATGTGCAGGAGATCAGTGTCTCAGCGAAAATAAACTTTGTTGACGAGGTCTAAGGGGATATTAATACATTTTTGATGACTGATGAGAAGTTTTGGGTATAAATATTAAGATGACATTTTTCCCGATAGAATCTATGATACGATGGATTTTAATGTATAAACAAGGTATTTGCAGTTCGAACCCAGAGGAACACTAAAACATTTCACATGTGTGCGGTCAATTAAACCAGACTCGTACAATACATCCCTCCAATTAGTGTCGGATTAGGCAAAGCTAAAACCAAAAAATGTAAAGCAAGTTTCTTTTTGTTTCATTACTAAATATTAGCGCGAATACCAACCAAACTCGTATTTTCTCCGCTGCAAGACCTATCTACAGGGCGCGCAAAACAAACTTTCTTATTTGAAAAGTGAATAAAAAGTAAAGTACTTCAGTTATTTGTAGAATACTTTTTTATTGGAGAATACAATATCTCAATTTTTTTATACCCACCACCGAAGGATGGGGGTACATTCATTTTGTCATTCCGTTTGAAACACATCGAAATATCCATTTCCGACCCTACAAAGTATATATATTTTGGATCGTCGTAAAATTCTAAGACGATTTAACGAAGTCCGTGTGTCTATCCGTCCGTCTGTTGTAATCACTCAACAGGCTTCAAAAATTAAGATATTGAGCTGAAATTTGGCACAGATACATCTTTTTAATGCACGCTAGTTAAGTTCTTGAACAGGCCAAATCGGACCATATTTTGATATAGCTGCTATATAGACCGATTTTCCGATAAAGGGTCTAATGCTCATAAAGGGTCTGAAGGCCATAAAAGCTTTATTTATTGCCCAATTTCGCTGAAATTTGAAAAAGTGGGTTATTTTAAGCCTCCCGACATCTGACCTAAGTATGGTTCAGATCGAACTATATTTAGATATAGCTGCCATATATACCGATCTCACGATAAAGGGTCTGAAGCCCATAAAAGCTTTACTTCTAACCGATTGCGCTGAAATTTGAAACAGTGAGTAGCTTCAGGTCTCTCAACTTCAAACCCAAATATGGTTCAGATCGGCCTATATTTAGATATAGCTGCCATATAGACCGATCTGCCTGTAAGGGGTTTTAAGCCCATTAATGCTTTATATATTGCCCAATTTCGCCGAAATTTAAAAAGGTGGGTTATTTTAGGCCTCCCGACTTCTGACAAAAGTATGGTTCAGATCGGGCTATATTTAGATATAGCTGCCATATAGACCGATCTCCCGAAAAAGGATCTGAAGCCCATAAAAGCTTTATTTTTTAACAGATTTCCCAGAAATTTGAAACAGTGAGTAGTTTTGAGCCTCCTAACATAGAACCCAAATATGGCTTAGATCGGACTTTATTTAGATATAGCTGCCATATAGACCGATCTGCCTGTAAGGGGTTTTAAGCCCATTAAAGCTTTATATATTGCCCAATTTCGCCGAAATTTAAAAAGGTGGGTTATTTTAGGCCTCCCGACTTCTGACCAAAGTATGGTTCAGATCGGGCTATATTTAGATATAGCTGCCATATAGACCGATCTCCCGATAAAGGGTCTGAAGCCCATGCAAGCTTTATTTTTTAACCGATTTCGCTGAAATTTGAAACAGTGAGTAGCTTTAGGCCTCTTAACTTCAAACCCCAATATGGTTCAGATCGGCTTATATTTAGATATAGCCGCCATATAGACCGATCTGCCGATAAAGGGTCCCATGCCTATTAAAGCTTTATTTATTGCTCAATTTCGCCGATATTTAAAAAAGTGGGTTATTTTAGGCCTCCCGACATCTGATCAAAGTATGGTTCAGATCGGGCTATATTTAGATATAACTGCCATATAGACCGATCTCCCGAAAAAGGATCTGAAGGCCATAAAAGCTTTATTTTTTAACAGATTTCCCAGAAATTTGAAACAGTGAGTAGTTTTGAGCCTCCTAACATAGAACCCAAATATGGCTTAGATCGGACTTTATTTAGATATAGCTGCCATATAGACCGATCTGCCGATTAGGGGTCTGAAGCCCATAAAAAGCTTTATTTTTTATCCGATTTTGTTGAAATTTAAAACAGTGAGTAATTTTAGGCCAGCCAACATCTGCCTCAAACATGGTTTAGTTCGGACCATATTTAGATAAGCCCATAAAAGCCCTATTTATTATACGATTTCGCTGAAATTTGAAACAGTTGGTAGTTTTAAGTCCCCCTATTTTCGCCCCATTGAATTTTGAAACACTGAGATTTGAAACAGTGAGTAGTTTTAGGCCACCCGCCATTCGACCCAAATGTGGTACAAATAGGACTGTATTTAGATATAGCTGTCATATAGACTGATATGTCGGTTAAAGCCCTGAAGCTCATTAAAGCTTTATTTATTACCCGTTTTTGTTGAAATGTGAAATACAAAATTCAACAGTGATTTATATTTATAAGACCACTCAATGTCCGTGCCGAATTTGGGTGCATTAGTTATCCAATTTTATCAGATGTGACGAAAGGGGTTTACATATATATACGAGGTAGTGGGTCTTCTAAGTTCGGCCCGGCCGAAATTAATGCTTTTTTACTTGCTTTTATGTAGTCTTGAGAATTACATCGGGTCACACATTGATTAAGTCGATTTTTGAAATTCGGGTCCACTCTTTGCAACATATGAATCGGTGTTTTGGCAATGGAGTCACGAATGTTGTTCTTGGGGTTTGCTATGTTCCATGGTCTATCACGCGGACTTACGCCTCTTCAATAACGCAGTTTGTTGCTTTTTGACACAGCCGGAAATGTGAAAGTTTTCAGGCTGATTATCATTCAGCATTTCACATTCATTTTAACATTCTGCTTATTCTTAAAAAACATTCAATTTGTAGGGATACAATTTAAGGTATTGATCGAGAATTCGTCGAACAGTGGTGTCAGAAATTCCCATAGCAGCTGCGTGGGGAGAACGCACAACTGACTGCCTCACGCTTTCGATATTTTCCGGATTTCTGATGGTACTTTGAAGTTCATTTCTGAGTTAAGCGAGACTTTCATACAGCCGAAATGAATTAACCCACAACAGAATCGAATTACGTCAAGTCTGTGTGAAGGAATTTCAAAGCGAGCGCGGAAGGCACAATGCATAGCAATAAATGAGCGACCGAAGGCCCGCTGCTCCCTTGACCACAAAATGATGGCTACTGACTGGAGAGAGAATCTTGGGACTTTTCCTTTCCAGATGTTCCCTCTAAACCCCACCTCCCCGCCCAACTCAGCGCTCGGAAGTTTTTTCAAATAAGTAAGTTTTTCTGGCGCACTCTTTATTTTGGCACCACTCTTGCATTACTTAAGGTTTGTCGAAGGAATTGTATTCTACTATAGAAATTTAGCCTACAACACCTATTCACTAGGTCGAGGAGGTCTATACAAAAAGTATTAAAAAATTTGAATTTTCACGAGCTTCGTCTTTTTGATTTTCGATTATTTTGTTGCGCTGCATATACCATCATACCAAAGCCCATATTTCAGGTCTCACAATGGCCATGTAATTGCTAATTTGCCCATGAACATTCTATTAACGAATAGGGTCAAACTTCTTACATATCAATGAGCGCTGGCCGCAATGCGACACCTATTTGGGGAGAAGTTTTTACATGGATTCTATGCATATCATAGTACCTCACAAATGTCGCCATCATTAAGAGGCGGAAAACCACCACTGAAAAATTGTTTTCGGATGTGCTTGCCAGGATTAGAACCCAGGCGTTCAGCGTCATAGGCGGACATGCTAACCTCTGCGCTTAATCCCTACTCCACAATCTGCCACCTTGTCAATGCCACATATGTCAGGTCTCACAATGGCGATGTACCCGTTTGGGCTAACTCCCCACTTCCCACCGAACTTCTTTGTGGGAGTATTCCTTTGTCAGGAAAGAGAACAAGACGTAGATATTTCGCCGCCTTATCTCCTCAGTGCTCTATAGTTTCCTCAGTGACTTTTTCTATTATTTCGCTGGCAGCAAAATCTCTTTTTTATAAGTTTTATTTGTATACCGACCAACGAAGGATGGGATCTGTCCGTCTGTTGAAATCACGCTACAGTCTTTAAGAATAGAAATATTAAGCTGAAACTTTGCACATATTTTTAATTTGTCCATAGGCAGGTTAAATTCGAAGATAGGCTATATCGGACTATATCTTGATAAAAACCGATCCGCCGATTGAAGGTCCTAGGCACATAAAGGCCACATTTATCCTTCTTCAGTTTGGACCAGATCGGTCCAGATTTGAATGTGACTTACATACAGTCCGATCTCTGGATTAAAGGTCTTGGGTCCATAAAAGCCGCAGTTATTGACCGATGCCGCTGAATTTTGGATAAGTGAGTTGTACTAGGATCCCCGATATTCGATCCGAATATGGTCCATACCGGGCTATATTAAGATATAGATGCCATATAGATGTTAGTCCCCTAACCTTTACGGCCAAATCTTCTGCCTTTTCAATACCTCTATCACCTCTCTGGCCCGTCATCCAAACGATGGGGATCAAGCCATCTTCCAGAAGGCGTTATTATCCTTTCTACACTTCAAGACAGTCCGTGACTTCACCATCCAGATTATTAAAGCTCTGATTGCCATCCGTAATGATGTTCATAATCGATCTCTTCGCTTTAGGCAGGACCTTGATACGGTCAGGCATTCGAAAACAGATCGCAGTCTTTTGGCCCTCAATGTGGACTTCCATCCGTGTAACATGAACTACCAGATGGCAATATCAAGGTTCCATCAATCCAAGATTGTGCCGCTGGCAACAATGCCTCGCCTGAGGCGATTCTCAGGTATCCCATCGGAAACATCTTCCATTCCATTCGCCTCGATTATAGAGCGATTGTGGGACCTGGTCCCACAATCGCTCAGTCAAATACCGCTATGGCTTCCACACACTCAATCTGTATGTCTATGGGTCGGACATCTAGAATAATCTCCAGTCGCCTAGGGGCGTGGTCGTCATCGCTTCGCCTACACCAAGACAACATTTTCTTTGAACCTGTTGTATTATCCTAATGTTGCACTTTTTCTCCGAAGAAGTCCACCAAACTACTGAGGCTTAAGGAAGTATTGGTCGCACCGTGCTCCTATAGAAAAAGTGCACTATCCTCGGATTCAAGCCCCCATTTCGATCCTACAGCCCGTCTCTATAGCGTACAACATATATGTCAGTATGTCGTTCCGCACTTTATTAAAAGCCCCCTCTATGTCAATGCATACCGCCAATGTGTACGTCTTGGCATTGAAGGATTCTTCTATTGTATGCACAACCTCGTGCAGGGCAGTCTCCACTCACCTTCTCTTGACATAGGCATGCTGTTTGTATTCAAACAGATCGCTGGATGTGCTACTCTATATCATGGTATCCGCAATTCGTTCCATGGTTTTGAGTAGAAAAGACGTAAGGCTTATAGGTCTGTAGACCATAAGTGTCGCATAACTTGCCTTGCCAGGCCTAAATACCACCCTTGTCTCATGCCAGGCTTTCGGAGTATATGCAAGTCCTAGGTGGGCTGTGAAAATAGTGGCCGGATGTGGCTCTAGATGGTCGGCCTTCTGTAGTAACGCCAGAAATATTCCATCAGGTCCGTGTAACTTAAATGGTTTAAAGCTCCTCAAGGTTTCCTTTGCCATAAATTTTGTAATGATAAGCCTTAAAACATCCTCATTGTTTGAAGGTTCCGATGTCTCCTCGAGTGCCTTTGTATCCTGTAGAAAATGCGTTTTCGTCAAAAGCCTCAATATATCCTCTGTTGTCTTTGCTCTCACCATGTCGTATAATAACATTTTAGGGCAAACTTTTGAACTCGGTGGGGTCATCAGATCGTTCGTGGCTCTTGAATTGAAACAATGTGGATTTTGCCCTCTCTGATTTTCTTCATCAGAGCGTGTGTAGCCGTTTGGCTTCGGTGACATTTTTTTCTAAAAGAGCGTCGACGAAATTTTCTACAAAACTAGTTTCCGGTTATATATGTCATGAAATCAAATTTTCATTAATATATTCCAAATCAAACTTTAAAAAAACTTAATTTCACGCATACATTTGTAATTTGGGTAGAAATAAAATGAAATGTTTATAAAGCTTGCCCATGCACTACACACAGCGTATGTTTCCTCTTTAATGTGACTATTGAAATCTGTTATTCCAATTTTTTATGAGGCTTTGCTCCACTTACTTTTGTACCCCAAAAGTTCTGGGCGACCTATTTAATGTCTTAGAACATAATCTCATTGTTTTTTTGTTTGGCACATATAGAGGAAAACCTAGCCATAAGTATGTATATGGGCTTTAACTACCATTACCTGATATTGTCTTAACAGGAACTCCATAACCATAATTCTCTAAACCTCTTAGATGTCATCTGGAAAAATATCATTAAATTGTTATGAATATTGCAAAGAAGAAGAGTAGAAAAGTACAAAAGCTTACATGGTCATATTCACCCACGGTACATATCAATTTCAGAGGCGAAATGCAGAGATGGATGAATGGACAGACATTGACTAAGGCGGACATATCGAAAGACATTAACTAAATGACACTTTGTTTATTTGCTTGCTGTTTGGTCTTTATCCGTTCCTCTCTCCGTCCGTCCGTCTGTCTGCTGTCATCCTGCTTGGCACTCTGTGGCAACATAATTCCCCCATGACTTGTAACACTTCATTCCCAACGTTGGCACACACTAATCTGCCCAAGTATTTAAGACCAGGAAAATATTTCTTCGGCTTTGGCTGTGGTTTTGTTTTTGTTACTGTTTTTGCGTTTTGCGTTGCTTGGTTTCGTCTCTTCTTAGTTTTGGTTTTGTTAAGAGCTTTTCCAGTATTTTTCTCCTTTTCCGTTCGCCATGCATCCGCACACACAGAACACAGTCTTTTAAGTTCAATTTAACACATGTGGGCGTCTTCTGAAGCTTAAAATACCATATATCCACTAACGATTATTGTGGTTATTTAAAGCTGCTATGAACGTAGTTGCACAGTGATCTTTAATTAAAAATTGCTTAAGCGAAAAGAATTTGGCGTGTATTTTGGTATCATAGGGAGGATGAAATAATTTAAAATAAGAAAGGCAAACCAAGAATGATCTCCTTATGATTTGGAAAATAAACTGGAAAATAAACTTTGGAAAATAAAGAAATGCCATACCAACCAACATTTGGAACGAGAGAAAGCTCTAAATGTTGCACTCCCGAGGGTGTTGAAGGATATTGGCATTTGTTGGAAGATTTAAATCACGTGCCATTCTAACCTATGTAATGGCTTCATGTTGCTTAATGGAATGGTCATGGGCAAATTTGCCTTTGCAATGGCTTCCTGGAGGCCACCGATGTACATAGATTAGCATGTCCGCCTATGACCCTGAACGCCAGGGTTCGAAGCCTAGCTTTAAGATCAGAAAACATGTTTCATCGATGGTTATCACCTCCTAATGCTGGCGACATTTGTGAGGTACTTTGCTATGTAAGTACTTTTCCTCAAAGAAGTGTCACTCTGCGACACGCCGTTCGTACCCGTCTATAAAAAGCAGGCCCATTAGCTTTGAGCTTAAACTTGATTCGGTCAGCACTCAGTGATATGTGGGAAGTTTGCCCCTATTTTTTAATGGAATCTTTATAAACATGGCTGGCTTCATACAGCCATTGTCCGACCTATGTGTTATGTATATGGTGTTGTGGCATGGTGGACGGCACTTTAAAAATCCATTTACTGCTTAATACTAGGCCGGAACGGAATATGCTCCAGCTTCTTGACGTCTTCCCCATAAGTCTTGCAGACGCTATCACTTGCCGTACCTGCATACATACGCCCGTCGCACAGTGGGACAAAATAGAAAAAAAGTAAAAAATATGCCGTATGAGCACGGGTGCTAAAAATTTATATATGGTGAAGCTATAGGCATTGTACGCAAGTTTATTTGATTGCATGTATGTTCAAATTGGTTTGGGGGGGATTAATATCCGAAACCTCTATTCAACCTAACCCTAACTAAACTATGTCGTCTATTAGAAGAGACGGGTTTTTCTATTGGGTAAAAACACAATGTTGGGTATTTATAAATTTTCAAATATTTTGTTATCGAAATAATTTTCCAAACAATTTTTGATGATTTCGTATACTTTGTATATAAATCTCACCTTCTGATCCCATAAAATCGAAATAAAGTTATACATAGCCGCTATATAGACCGATCTTCAGACTTAAAGTCTTGAAGTAATAAAATGGTAATTTTTCTTCCAATTTCTATGAAATTTGGAACAGCGACTTCTGGTAGACCCCTACCAATTTCTGTGAAGTCCAGATTGTGCCATATTTGAATATAGCTACCCTATAGACCGACCTAGCGATCTCCCGATATAGGGTATTAAGGCCATAAAAGATCCATTTATTACCCGATTTCGATGAAAATTGGCACATTGAGTTCTGGTAGACCCCCAGCCATTCCCATCAAATGTGGTCCAGATTGGATATAGCTGCCATATAGACCGATCTCCCGACATAGTGTGTTGAGTCTATAAAAGGAGCATTTTTGATCCGATTTCGTTGTATATTAGGTTCCAGTAGACCCCTACACCTATTTGTTGAATGTGGTGCAGATCGGACCATATTTGGAAGAGCTGCCGATTCCGATATAGAGTGTTGAGCTTATAATAGCAGCATTTTTCATCCGATTTCAATGAAATTTGAAACAGTAAGCTTTGGTACCTCTCTTGACCTTTTTTTTTTGAATATCGTCCAGATCGTACCACATTTAGATATACCTTCCATATAGACCGATTCCCGAATATAGGGTATTGAGCCTATAAAAGGAGAATTTTTCATCACATTTTGATGAAATTTTAAACTATGTGCTTTGGTACCCCTCTACACCTCATTGTTGAATATCATCCAGATCGGACCTTTTTGGATATGGCTGCCATACAGACCGATATTCCGATAAAGGGTACTAGCCGAACCGGGCCCGCTCCGCTGTGCTCTTTTTAACTTTCTAATATCTATTTAGGGTGGGGACACTTCGCCATGAATGTGGATATCGAATTGGTGCCACTGCAGTTTATGTCCGGCTATCACGCTAAACGTCTGCGTTCGAATTCTAGCGAGAACATGGGATAAAATTTAAAGCGGTGATTATCCTCTCTTAATGCTGGCGACATTATCGAAGTACCTTGTCCTTATCATTGAGTTTAAACTTGAATCGGAAAGCTTTCATTGGGGGGCAGTTCCACAGACACATGGCTCTTCAATTGGATATCAAATTCGTATTTTTTTCTCAAATACCTTTGGGTATTTGGGGGTGTGCGACCTCCCATTACTTGGTCCCAATTTTTTATTCCATATTTGTATTCTACTGTCGAATACTTTTCATTTGAGAACCATATTGACATGAACGTCGAATATATCTGTTTAGAGGAGTTTTTGGGTTGAGACGGCCCGCTTGGTACTTGGACTCAAATTTTAATACGGTATTCGTTTTCTAGTCTCCAATACCTTTCACTTGATACCCACATTGTGCTTATCAATCCACTTTTGGTTTTGGATGGCGTTTTTGGGGTAAGAGGGCGGTACCGCCCCCATCCGACATTTAAAAATTAAATATCCTATATTTCCTCCCAGACAAACTTACACAATCTGTGAAAATTTTATGATAATCGGTTCAGCGTTTTTTGATTCTACGGAACAAATAAACCAGCCAAGTCCCATATAGTCATGATGGGTCATATGCCCATTTGAGGCGTTTTTGTGGAATAGGGAGATCCCCCATACTTCGATCTGATTTTGAATGCCAGATTCGTAATCTACTCCCGAATACCTTTCATTGGAGCCCCATATTGTTCCGATCGGTCCACTTTTGATTTTGGCTAACGGGGGAGGGTCCGCCCCCTTCCGTTGAAATTCGTATACTACTCCTGAATACATTTCATTTGAGTCCCATATTATCCCAATCGGTCCACTTTTATTTTTGGGTAATACTTTTGGGGTTAAGGGGAGGGTCCGCTCCCCTTCCGTTATCAAAATATCATACTGCCTATGTTTCCTTTCAGACCAACCTACACAATCCGTGAAAATTTCAAGGTAATCGGTTCAGTCGTTTTTGAGTCTATACGGAACAAACAAACAAACCGACAAACAAACACAGATTAGTTTTTTATTTAAAATGCATTTTCCCCCAATTTTGATGAAATTTAAAACAGTGAGTTTTGATAGACCACTACACCTTTTTGTTGAGTATCGTCTATATCTGGGCCATACAAATTTCTATTAAATTCAATATCATAAGCGGGAGTCACAAGAGAATCCCTCGCGTTTACAAATGACGATATAATTGCAATTTAGATCCAGGTCGGACGAAAATATATAGGGGAGCTATATCTAAATCTGCACCGATTTCTATGAAACTGACCAATAATGTCGGGACTTATAAGAGAGTCGGTCGTACAAAATTTCATGAGAATCGGTTTACAAGTGCACAGATATGAGAAATATGTTTTAAAATCATTCGCCAACGTTGCCATTATCATACACGAACGTTGTTTGAAATATTGTCAACGAGGGTGAATGATTTTGTGAACAAGCGTTGTTTATTCATGCTGTGACCGTTGTGGACATCATCCATTCTAAATGTTTATGTATACCAACCTTAAGTTTAAATGACTCTTAGAAACTTGTATGTGTATAGCCGGCCGTGGTGCAATGTGGTAAGGCGTTTGTAAACACACAATGAGATTAATGGAACACAGGTTCCATACTCGGAGGCATACAAAATCTTTTTGGAATCTTTAAATAAACTGCACTAGAAGTTGTCAGAATGTGAACGTCTGTGGACGTTTTGTTCAACTGTTGTTGGTCTATAAATATTTGCTGTTGATCTAATAACATCTGTGTGTTGATTCACTTTTATGAACGAATGTGGCCACTTTGTCCATGCCGTGCTTGATTTTTTCTATGAGTGTGGTGATGTAATTGCAATTTTAATCCAAATCGGACGAATATATATATGAGAGCTATATCTAAATCTGAACCGATTTCATATATCTAAATCTGAACCAATTTCAATAGGCTTCGTCTGTAGTCCCAAGAAAAAGCTTGCGCCAAATTTGAAGACGTTTGGATAAAAAGTGCGACCTGTAGTTTGTACAATACATAAATTAACATGGAAAGACCGACAGACAGACGGACATAGCTAAATCGAATCAGAAAGTGATTCTGAGTCGATCGGTATACCTATCAATGGGCCTATATTTCTTCCTTCTGGGTGTTACAAACAAATTCACTAAGTTAAAGTAACCAATCCTTCAGAACCATATAACAGCACGGGTAGTATCAGTGTCTTGTATAGTGTAATCTTCGTCTATCGAAAGGTGGCCTTGTTTCTAAACTGCTTACTAAGTCCAAAGTAGTATCTGTTTGCCAGTAATATTCTTTGCTTAATCTCAAAACTGGTGTCATTCGTTTCGGTTAGGGCGGTGCCGAGGTAGATAAAGTTACTGACTGTCTCAAAGATGTGGTTCCCAACTTTCTCCATTTTCTCTATCTGCTCGGTTATGCAAGGCTTTTTGGGAGTTGAAACCATCCATTTCGTCTTATCTCCATTTACTGCCAGAACCATTTTCACTGACTTTCTTTCGATTCTTTCAAGGGCTGCAGTCACTACTTTCGGTGACCGACCTATGCTATGGATATCGTCCGCATAGGCGAGTAGCATGTGTTCTCCTGTGATTAGTGTGCCATATCTATTCACATCTGCATCTCGTATAATCTTCTCCAGCAGGATATTAAAGAGATCACTCGATAGGCTGTCTCCTTGTCTGAAACCTCGTTTGGTATTAGATGGTTCGGAGAGATTCTTTCCTATTCATACTGAAGAACTGGCGTCAGCAAGTGTCATCTCACAGAGTCTTATTACAATAATTTTGCAGTGATATCAAACTCAGACATGGCTTGAAATACCTTTGAATGTAAAGGAGTATCGAAGGCGGCTTTGTAACAAAGTGATGTTAGGTGTTGATTTGTCCTTCTCGGGTCTTTTCCAGGATTTGACGCAGTGTGAATAACTGGTCAAGGGTGGATTTACCAGATCTAAAGCCGCATTGATAGGGCCCAATTATCTCACTGACTTTAGGTTTTAATATTTCACACAGTACGTATCTAGAGTATCTTGTATGCGATGGGGAGGAGACTTATACCTCTGTAGTTGGCATATTCCGTTTTGTCTCCTTTCTTATGTACGGGACATAGTATGCTGAGGTTTCAATCATTGGGTATGCGTTCTTCTAGCCAGATTGGGCAGATAAGCTGATGCATAGGCCTATCAGCGTGTCACCTCCGGTCTTAAACAGTTCAGGGGCTAACCCGTCGGCTCCTGCTGCCTTGTTGTTCTTCAGTCTGGTCGCTGCTACTTGGACCTCATTCTGAGTAGGAGGTAAACATTCGATACCATCATCAGGGATTGGTTCTGCGGTATCCTCTTCCCCTCCAACATCGGACACTAGCATTTGGGTAAAATGTTCTTTCCATATCCTCAGCATATTATCGGTGTCACTTATCAGATTTCCTTCTTTGTCTCTGCTGGAGGATGTGCCTGCACCAAAGCCATCGGTTTGATGTTTAATTCTTTGGTAGAATTTTCGGATTTCATTCTGACTCGTGTACATCTCAATTCGCTCACACTCACGTCTATCCATTTCCTTTTTCTTTCTGCGGAATAGACGTTTCTCCTCTTTCCTTTTCTCCCGATACCACTCCTTCATCTGGCGCTTTGCTACTGATTGCAGGGTTGCTCTATATGCCGCATTCTTGGCTTGCCATGTGTTTCTTGGAGGAGGCTTCCGGTACCCAAGTACGGATTTCGCGGCATTTTCCATGCAGTGGGCAATAGTTTGCCACTGCGCCATTATATCATCGGAACAAGGAGTTATTTCATCAAGCAGTTGGGTCAGTCGAGTGGAGTATGCCGCTGCCATTTGTTGTGTTTGCAGCTTTTCAATGTCCAGCTTCCGTGCAGTGTCACATCGTACTTTCCTCGCCATGTTCAAACGGGTGTGAACTTTTGCTGCAACAAGGTAATGATCCTAATCTATATTCACTCCACGGATCGATCGTACATCTAATAAGCTGGATGAATGTTTTCCATCTATTACAATGTGATCAATTTGGTTTCTCGTGTTTTGATCGGGTGACAGCCATGTGGCTTTGTGAATATTTTTATGTTGAAATCTGGTGCTAATAAGTACCATGTTTTTTGACGCGGCGAAATCTATCAGCCTCAACCCATTACGGGACATTATCTCGTGGAGGCTAAGCTTTCCGACTGTTGGACCAAAAATGTGTTCCCTATCTCCCAGAACGATTTTAATATCATGGGCGGGGCAGCGGTCATATTCTCTCTCTAGGCGCTCGTAGAAAATATCCTTGGTCTGCTCGTCTTTGTCTTTCGACGGGGCATGGGCACTAATAAGGCTGATGTTGAAGAATTTGGCTTTTAGGCGGATTGTGGCTAGCCTCTCATCCACCGGAGCAAAGCTGTAGACAAGGTGTTGCAGTCTCCGACTAACCACAAATCCACAGCCAAATTCATGCCTCGTATTATGGCAGCTATAGTATAATTCGTCACCTTTTGGTGTTGTAGTGACGCCATTCCCAGCCAATCCCACTTCCTGTAAGGCGGTAATATCTGCCTTGACTTCTCTAATACATCCGCCAGCGCGTATACTGCACCTTCTCTATAAAGAGTGCGAACATTCCAGGTGCAGATCAGCAAATCATGGTCCTTTTTTCGTTTGCGTGGGTCGTCAACGTTGGGAGGGGTCCGCTTTTACTATTCCTTTGTTTCTCATAGAAGTTCTTAGTTTTCCGGGGGCGGGTTACTGGCCCAGCGCCCCAACCGCATGGGTTTTGTGGGATTGCACACGTATCTCTCGTTGTGGCGAGCCGCTTGCTCCAAGATCCGACGCTCGCCGCCAGCCGCCCCTAACCTGGGAACAGACTTTACTAATGTTGCGAATATACCCAGTCATCCTTGGGCTGCCCTCCTCTCTCAAAGTTGAGGCCTATGTTTCTATTATTCTACTTATTTACAATTTATTTGGGCATTTTAAAGCGATCTGTCTAGTTCAGTCGTATTTAAGGCAGCCACTTTTTACTCTACCGAACCTTTGATTTGGAATCTGGAACTCCAAGAATCCCACGTTTTACCCAGCTTGCCAATTTTCGGGATTTTTGGATGTGAAACACACTTATGTTCCAATATCAGCTCAAAAACAAATTCATGAATGGGATTTATTGAGACCTTTAAAGACTCATTTTTTAGATGATGCATTTTTTGCAAAACCCTGTCTGAACTTAGCGCCAACACAAATTGTTGACATTCTATGACTGTTGTACCATGTTCCCAGCAGTCCCTGCTACATTGCTTATAAGACAATGGTCATACCAGCAGTCATGCTGTAGATCATTTGAGAATTGCCCTATTGGCTCCTTTGAGATATGTCCTATACCCATTTTTACCCACATACTGATTAATTTTTATTTTCTTTCTTAATTAACCACTGTCCATTAATTTCTTAAAAAGATTTTATTCATTTCATTTAGCCCGAGACATTAAACTAAATGTTCAGTAATATGTTTTCCAAACCAGTTCTCTATGCTGCTCTCGCCCATCTGCTGTCTCACCCAACCAAACCTCCAAGCTCCTACATAAAGGGAAATGGGATGGAGTTTTTAGGAGTTGGGATGCAGCTTTACTCTCCATCCTTCTTCCGCTATTTAGATACAGTATGTGCCGCACTATCTCCACCTCTACCAGAGTCTATTTACAAACAAGTCGCAAATAGTCGTAGGAGACTGCATCCCATGAGTGAAAGGAGTATTGTAGGGGTTGTCTTTTGCATTCTTTCCTCTTCCCCCTCCTCCTCCTCCTCTATTTCCTTTTTTTCCCATTTTTTGTGACCATGTGTGTTGGACTGAATATTAGTTTTGGTTTGCAGTACTCGTAAATTATTGCCCATAGGTCGGTTGGTCGTTTGGTCCGTCTCCCCATAATATGAGTATCTTATGGGTTTTTAAGTGTTCATTATTATTTCTTTCATTCGTTCATTTGTTCGCTCATTCTTTCTTTGGCATCTTTTGTTGCTGGTGTTAGTTGCTGTGTGCAAAGTCTGTTTGCCTTTCTTATTTTGGCTCATGTGTCGGTTGTTGCTTGGAAAAGTGTTTATTGTCGGAGCATTTAAAGTGGAAGTGTAAAGTTTGGCATGCTTTCATACCGAAAAAATGTGATTTTAAAAAGGAAATACGTAACATTATAATCAGACATGGTACGCTATAGTTGGCAAACAAGTCTATCTTAGGATGGCCATCAATCAGCTGGAAACATGAGATTGGTTTTCCAAAGTTCATCAATAAGATTTTCAAATTTGGTAATCAAATTACATAGGCCTATGCATTTACTGGAGATCGTGCCATCAACTAAATGTCAAAGGCAAATATGTAAACAGGATCCAAGAATCTTTGCTTAAGACAGTTTCGGATTGCCAGTTTTAGGTTAGGTTAGGTTGAAAAAAGGGGGGAAGGTATTAATCCGCCCATGCCACTATGGACATACACCTAAGCCATTAATCGTAAAATTAACCTCTAAAAAGAAAATTTTAAGTTAGGAATTCAGTGCTACTTGCAAAATCCTTAATTGCTTCATTACCACTCCCCAAAGGTGGTTCATGTCTGATATTGTGTCTCCACCTAAGTACCGGTATCTGTTGGACGCGAAAGCCGGGCAATGACATAGGAAATGCTCCAACGTCTCTTCATCTTACACGTATGCCCTACACTTGCTATCACTTGCCGCACCGATTTTACATAAGTGAGCTCGTAGTCCTATGTGTCCCGTTATGATACCAATAGCTATACTGACCTCCTTCTTGCTTCCTTTCAGTAATACCCTCGTCTTCTCACGATCTGGATCACCCCATAGGATTTTCGCCGTCCTACCGACCGTTTCGCTGTTCCACAATGTTGCCTACGCATTCCTCGCCCACTCCCTTAACTAGGACTGCGTCGACCCGAAAGGCTTTGGGTTAACCAAGTTTATTGACAGTAATCCTTTGGCCTTCACCGCCGAATCGTTTGCCCTTTCATTTCCCCTTACTCCGTTATGGCCCGGCACCCAAACGGATGCGGATTTTGCCATCCTCAGAGAATGCGTTTATCTCCTTCTTACACTGCAAGACTGTTCGTGACCTTACCGTCCCGGTTGTTATTGCCCTTATGGCTATTTTACTGTCGGTAAATATGTTCACACTCGACGTCCTCGCGTTAGCACCACACCACTTCACGCATTCCGTGATCGCCCGGATCTCCGCCTGCAGGACCATATTATGGTCAGGCAGTCTAAAAAATATCTCAGTCCCTGGGTTCTCAATGTAAACCCCCAGGCCCACTCTGTCCTCTAGCTTTGATCCATCCTATTCAGTTTCCTGTCCAAGATCACACCTTAGTATTTGACCTTGTCAGATATCGAAATCGTCTTATTGAGGAAACGTGGTGCGTCAAATTCGCCCACCTTCGTCTTCCTCGTGAACAGGCATATTTCAGTCTTCTCTGGGTTAACATTGAGACCTTTGGGTCTAGCCCAGTCAAATGCCATATGCAAGACCCTTTCGGACCTTCTGCATAGCTCGTTCGGGTCCTTACCCCTTAGAAGTACTATAACATCGTCTGCGTCATTTATGGTGGTCACCCATAGGAGTGGCGATAAAATGCCCCCCCCTGTGGCGTGTCTGCGAACGATTCTTCTATTTTATGCACAACCTCGTGCAGGGCAGTCTCCACCGACCTTCCCTTGACATATAGACATGGTGTTTGTATTTGAATAGTTCGCTGGATGTCATACTCTTTACCATGGTGTCCACAATACGAAGGGCGGCATTTTCACAGATTTGAATATAATTCCACTGCGTGTCACAAAGTTGACAAGACCACACTGGCGCTGCATAACTTACCACAGACCTGCCAATTGCTTTATATGTGGTCAACGAGGTTTCTTCATCTGCACCCCAAGTGCTGACAGCAAGTGACTTGAGGACCTTGTTTCTACTTTTGACTTTATCGCAGATTGCTGTGGAATGTGGGGAGAATGTGTAAGAGCTGTCAAATGTGACGCCAAGTATTTTGGGACATTTGATGGTCGGAATCATTTCTCCATCGACCATCACAGTCAGCTCAGTATTCACCTCACGCGAATTTGTAGTGAACAATGTGGCTGAAGATTTGGTGGCAGATATCTTCAGATTTCTTGCAGCAAAATAATAGGCAAGTTTGTTGAGGTAGACGTTCAACCTGTCGCAAATGTCATGGCCTGTTGCCATGATCGTACAATCGTCCGCATATGATAGATTTCTATGTCGTCTGAAGGGGGTGGAATGGAGGATAGGTAGAGGTTAAACAGTGCTCCGAACAGTCCGAACAACTCAAATACAATACAAATAGCTTGCCTATATCAAGGGAAGGTCGGTGGAGATTGCCCTGCACGAGGTTGTGCATAAAATAGAAGAATGCTTCGATGGCAAAACGTTTACAATGGCGGTACGCATGACATCGGCGGTACTTTTAACAATGCGCGAACCGACACACTGACTCAATGCTTAGACCAGTACCGGGTAGACCGGTTCTTTAGAGACTGGATAAAACATATGCTTAGGAACAGGCGGATGAATTGTGAGTCCCATGACGTTAATATAAGAGAGAAAGTGCCACAGGGCACGCCACAGGTGGGCACTTTATCGCCTATTACAGATGCTGACTGAGGAGGAATTTGAAGCCGCCTGTTACTCAGACGATGTTATAATACCATCAGGGCAATAACAACTTGGACGGTAACATCTCGAACAGTCTGGGGGTGTAAGAAGGAGATTAACGCCTTCTCTGGAGAATGGCACGATCCGCATCGTTTGCGTGCCGGACTATAGCCGAGTATTGGGGAATGAGAAAGCAAACGGTCTTGCATTGAAGGTCAGAGGACTGCCGTCAATAAACTTGGGGTGATGACTGTTTCATTGACACTCTCTGTCGGAATCTGAATCGGAATCACCAATTTTACCTAAATGCTGGCGACGAAACTATGCATCGCTCTGGTTTATCCGGCTCTTCTTCGTTTGTTCGTCTGACGACTGGTTTTGGTTTTGCCCTTGAAGCATTACTCTCCACCCACAACTATAGGAGGGGCAGACAACATGCTACGGTCTGATGCCACCACCGTAGCTATTGGATCTTTTGAGCCTACTTGTGAAGGGCTTCAAAATATTTCGTAATAGGTACATATTCTGAGATACAGATATTTTTTTCTTCGAGAGAGAAGTGAACATGTTCTCTGACTCTGTTGTATTATCCAAACATTGCACTTTTGGTCCATCGCAGTCCACCAAACTACTGAGGCGTAAGTAAGTATTGGTTTAATCACGCTCTTGTAGGGACAGTGGACTATCTTCGGCCCCATTTCAAGCCTACGGCCCCCTACTTAGAAGATTTACAACATATTCTCAGTATCAGAAGGCTTAAAATCCCTACTCAGCCAGCATCCGTAATAGGTCACTGGAGGTGGTCAACCATAGGAGTGGCTTTATAATGCTCCTCTGTGACGTGCCCTGAGCAACCTTCCTTCTCCCTTATCATGGGAGCCACAATTTATCCAATCGTTCTTTAGCATACAATTTATTCAGTCTCTAAGGGCCCGGTCCACTTGGAGCTGGTCTAGAGATTGGATCAGTATGTCGGCTTGTATATTGTTAAATCCCCCTCGATGTCAATGCATACCGCCAATGTGTACGAAAAAAAATGTATCGGAAAATTGTTCTATTTTATGCAGAGCCTCGTGCAGGGCAGTCTCCATCGACCTTCCCCTGACATAGTCATGCTCTTTGTATTTGAGCAGTTCGCTAGATGTCCATATTTCATGGTAACTCTAGAATAGGTTAGAGTGGCAGTCCTTCCTTAGACTTTTTGTGCCCATTGTGATACCACAGTAGTGATAGGCCTCTGGTGAGAAACCAACCCATGACCCCCGCACTGGTAACCCCAGCACATTACCGTGGCGACCTTTATTCCATAACACTAACGATAATTTCACCATTGAATCATATGCCAACTCTTTCCAGCCTGTGGAGGAGATTTTCCACACTTCGTACAGCACTTTATATTCACCTATCACTACCACTTGCCATATGTCTTTCAGCTATAAAAACATGTGTTGTTGTTTACCCACTTTTTTTACATTTTCACTAATTTTCACAGTATTTTAACACTAAATTACTACGAAATCATGTCTCAAAATATAATCAGACACACCAAATTCTCACACTTAGCTAGTGCCCACATCCCCCACGCAAACAGTTTGAAAAAGCATTCACATCCACATGGACACATGGACACATGTACCCATGTTTATAATCCTGTTGCTATAAAGGACACTAAATAACAGAGAGATAAACTGAGAGGAAGGACGGACAGAGCAGCTCATTCCATGGCCAACGAAATTATTTTCTGGCAATACAAACATGGCAAAAGTGAAAAAAGCACAAAAGAGAAAATTAAGCATGAAAGTTATTCTACATATAACGCCATACGGATTCCCATACACTGGGAGTATACGTAGGGATGTGTTTGAAATATAGACAGTGCATAGTATATGAAGCAACATTTAAGTGTCATAAATTTTAAGTATTGTAATTTAAAAAAGACTAAGAATATTATACTCTCACATTTTATTTTCAAGTGGATTTCATTTAATCATACCAATAACGGCAATGAAAGCAACAGCATTATCAACAAAGCTGACTTGGTGGACAGATAGACAGACAGACATACAGTCTGTATGTATGTCTGTCCTCTCCTGTTCAGTTGTTGTTCTAATGAAGCCATAAATGAAAAACATTACCTCGAATTCCCTCGCGCCCTCAACTGATTAATGATGGGGTGGGGGGAGGGGAAAGCTAAAGATTCCACAACCCATAAACAATGATTATCCTTGAGATACAACGACAAGCTTCACACATGCACCAAGCCACAAATTTTATCACGCAGGAAATTCTTTTCTTGAAATATTATCCCATTAAAAGGTAATTATGATGTTAAGGTTGAGAACTTTATTCGATGGGAGCACATATCCTGAAAATGCTAAAGGACTCATTGGCTTTGTTGGCATGGGAGGAGGCCCAGAAAGACAAAATGATAATATTATAATATTGGTAACAGTATTCATTGAGATTTCAATAAATTATGATGTATTAAATTGCATTACGAAACCTTTTATAAAAAATTAAATTAGCAATTATGGTTGCATTGAAGATATGAAACCTTTTTTGTGCCTCGGCAAAGATAAGGTGTTCTGCGAAGGGAGATTTTCTTATTATTTATTTATTGAAATTAAACATTTAGTTAAAGGATGAACAAGTAAAAATAGAAACCAATTTCGAACAGGCAGAAAAAATTAAGAAAAATCATTTACATAATTAAGTACAAATGCTCTAATTTCGGCCGGAGCGAATGCTGGTATCTTACCTTCATCAATTCTGTAACAATTTACTTACATGAACTTTATGGGGCCTGCAGGAAGTCATATCAAAGAATCCGATTTAATAGGGCTATATCTAACAAGTAAAAAGTCGTAAAGTTCGAATGGGCCGAACTTTGGATACCCTCAACCTCGGGTATACACGTAAACCACCTTTTCGTGATAATCCGGCGAAACATGCATACCTCATATCCCATAGCATATAAATGTTCCGACTTGGACCAAATACTTATAAGTACCATTCATTGTTCAATTGTGTATAACAAAATATTGGTCCTTGAAGAAACTATATCTAACAATAAAACGATCTGAACCACATACAACACGGATGTCGAAAAGCCTAACATAAGTCACTGTGTCAAATTTCAGTGAAATGGGATTATAAATGCGTCTTTTATCGGGCCAAGACTTAAAATCGAGGTATCGGTCTATATGGCAGCTATATCCAAATCTGGACCAATTTGGGCCAAGATGCAGAAAAATGTCGAAGCGTCTAACACAACTCACTGTCCCAAATTTCGCCAAAATCGCTCAATAAATGCGCCTTTTATGGGCCCGAAACCTTATATCGAAAGATCTGTCTATATGCCAGCTATATCCAAATATGGACCGATCTGAGCCAAATTGAAGAAGAATGTCGAAGCGTCTAACACAACTCAATAAATGTGGCATTTATGGGCCTAAGACCCTAAATCGGCGGATCAGTGTATATGGGGGCTATATCCAAATCTGGACCGATCTGGGCCAAATTGAAGAAGGATATCAAATGGTTTAACACAACTCACTGTCCCAAATTTCAGCAAAATTGGATAATAAATGTGGCTTTTATGGGCCTAAGACCCTTAATCGGCGGATCGGTTTATATGGCAGCTATATCTAAATCTGGACCGATCTGAGCCAAATTAGGAATTAGGGAAGGACATCGAGGGGCCTAACACAATTCACTGTCCCACATTTCGCCGACACCGCACAATAAATGCGCTTTTTATGGGCCCAAAATCTAAAATTGAGAGATCGGTCTATATGGCAGCAACATTCAAATCTGGACCCATCTGGGCCATATTAAAGAAGGATGTCAAAAGGCCTAACACAACTCACTGTTCCAAATTTCGCCGACATCGGACAATAAATGCGCCTTTTAAGGGCCCAAAATCTTAAATCGAGTGATCGGTCTATATGGCAGCTATATCCAAATCTGGACCGATGTGGGCCAAATTGAAGAAAGATGTCGAAGGGACTAACACAATTCACTGACCCAAATTTCAGCAAAATCGGATAATAAATGTGGCTTTTAAGGGCCTAAAACCTCAAGTCGGTGGATCGGTCTTTATGGCAGCTACATCCAAATCTGGACCGATTTGGGCCAAGATGCAGGAAAATGTCGAAGCGTCTAACACAACTCACTGTCCCAAATTTCGCCGACATCGGACAATAAATGCGCCTTTTGTAGCCCCAAAAACCTTAAATCGAGTGATCGGTCTATATGGCAGCTATATCCAAATCTGGACCGATCAGGGCCAAATTGAAGAAGGACCTAACACAACTCACTGTCCCAAATTTCAGCAAAATCGGATTATAAATGTGGCTTTTATGGGCCTAAGACCCTAAATCGGCGGATCGATCTATATGGGGGCTATCCAAATCTGGACCGATTTGGGCCAACTTGAAGAAGGATGTCAAATGGCGAAACACAACTCACTGTCCCAAATTTCAGAAAAATCGGATAATAAATGTGGCTTTTATGGGCCTAAGGCCATAAATCGGCGGATTGGTTTATATGGCACCTATATGTAAATCTGGACGGATCTGTGCATATCGCAGAAGTATGTTGAGGGGCTTAACTAAACTCACTGTCCCAAATTTCGGCGACAACGGCCAATAAACACCTTTTATGGACCCAAAACCTTAAATCGGGAGATCGGTCTATATGTCAGCTATATCCAAATCTGGATCGATCTGGGCCAAATTGAAGAAGGATGTCAAATGGCTTAACACAACTCACTGTCACAAGTTTCAGCAAAATCGGATAATAAATGTGGCTTTTATCTAAGACCCAAAATCGGCGGATCGGTTTATATGGCAGCTAAATCTAAATCTGGACCGATCTGAGCCAAAATAGGGAAGGACATCGAGGGGCCTAACACAATTCACTGTCCCAAATTTCGGCGATTTCGAACAATAAATGCGCTTTTCATGGGCCCAAAACCTAAATTTGAGAGATCGGTCTATATGGCAGCAACATTCAAATCTGGACCCATCTGGGCCATATTAAAGAAGGAAGTCAAAAGGCCTAACACAACTCACTGTTCCAAATTTCGGCGCCATCGGACAATAAATGCGCCTTTTATGGGCCCAAAACCTCAAATCGAGAGATCGGTCTATATGACAGCTATATCCAAATCTGGACCGATGTGGGCCAAATTGAAGAAACATGTCGAAGGGACTAACACAACTCACTGACCCAAATTTCAGCAAAATCGGATAATAAATGTGGCTTTTAAGGGCCTAAAACCTCAAGTCGGTGGATCGGTCTTTATGGCAGCTACATCCAAATCTGGACCGATTTGGGCCAAGATGCAGGAAAATGTCGAAGCGTCTAACACAACTCATTGTCCCAAATTTCGCCGACATCGGACATTTAATGCGCCTTTTGTAGCCCCAAAACCTTAAATCGAGGGATCGGTCTATATGGCAGCTATATCCAAATCTGGACCGATCAGGGTCCAAATTGAAAAAGGACCTCGATGGACCTAACACAACTCAGTGTCCCAAATTTCAGCAAAATCGGATTATAAATGTGGCTTTTATGGGCCTAAGACCCAAAATCGGCGGATCGGTCTATATGGGGGCTATATCAAGATAAAGTCCGATATAGTCCATCTTCGATCTTAACCTGCTCATTTCCAAAAAAAAAGAATCTGTGCAAAGTTTCAGCTCAATATCTCTATTTTTAAAGACTGTAGCGTGATTTCAACAGACAGACAGATAGACGGACGGACATGGCTAGATCGTCTAAGATTTTTACGCTAATCAGGAATGTGTATACTTTATAGGGTCGGAAATGGATAATTCGATGTGTTGCAAACGGAATGGCAAGATGAATATACCCCCATCCTTCGGTGGTGGGTATAAAAATGGAAGCTTAGCGGGTCCTAACGCTTTCGAACGGGTGATTGGTGGTCTATATATGTTGTTGTACCTCCAAGGACGCACTAAAAAAACTGGCCAAAAATTTAAGATTTTGTCTTATTCCTATGAAACCGAAGCAAGGAACCAAAATGTAAAATAACAACTAAGAGCGTGATAAGTTCGGCCGTGCCGAATCTTATATACCCTCCACCATAGATCGCATTTGTCGAGTTCTTTGCCACCGTATCTCTTTTTAGGCAAACAAAGAATATTGAATAAGAAGTGTTATGCTGTTGGAGCTATATTAAGTTATAGTCCGATTTGTCAAAATCCAAAGTCGGTTTATATGGCAGCTATTCCAGGTTATGAAACGATTTTAACCATACTTAGCACAGCTGTTGGAAGTGATACCAAAACACCACGTGCAAAATTAATCCATAATTGGATTAAAATTGTCCCCTCTAGAGGCTCAAGAAGTCAAGACCCAAGATTGGTTTATATGGCCGCTATATCAGGTTATGAACCGATTTGAATCATACTTAGCACAGTTGTTGAGGGTGATACCAGAACACCACGTGCAAAATTAAAGCATAATCGGATGAGGATTTCGACCTCTAGCGGCTCAAGAAGTCAAAATCCAAGATTGGTTTATATGTCAGCAATATTTGGTTATGAACCGATTTAAACCATACTTAGCTCAGTTATTGGAAGTCATAACAACACAACTCATGCCAAACTTCAACCAAATCGGATACGAATAGCGCCCTCTAGAGGCTCAAGATGTCAAGATCCCAGATCAGTTTATATGGCAACTATATCAGGTTATAAACCGGTTTGCGCCATAATTGGATAAGAATTGTGTCCTCTAGAGGCTCAAGAAGTCAAGACCCAAGATTGGTTTCTATGACAGCTATATTAGGTTATGAACCGATTTGAACCATAATTAGCACAGTTATTGGAAGTCATAACAAAACAATTCATGCCAAACTTCAGCCAAATTGGATTAGAATTGCGCCCTCTAGAGGCTCAAGAAGTCAAGACCCAAGTTTGGTTTATATGTCAGCTATATCAGGTTTGAACCATATTTAGCACATTTATTGGAAGTGATACCAAAACACCACGTGTAAAATTAATGCATCATTGGATCAGAATTGCGCTCTCTAGAGGCTCAAGAAGTCAAGACGCAATATTGGTTTATATGACAGCTATATCAGGTTATGAACCGATTTGAACCATGCTTAGCACAGTTGTTGGAAGTGATACCAAAACACTACGTTCAGTCAAATCGGACGAGAATTGCGTCCTCTAGAGGCTCAAGAAGTCAAGACCCCATCGGTTTATGTGGCAGCTATATCGATTTGGCCCATTTACAATCCCAACCGACCTACACAAATAAGAAGTGTTTGTGCAAAATTTCAAGCGCCCAGCTTTACTCCTTCGAAAGTTTCCGTGCTTTCGACAAACAGACGGATAGACATGGCTAGATCGACTTAGAAAGTCACGACGATCAAGAATATATATACTTTATGGGGTCTTAAACGCATATTTCGAGGTGTTGTAAACAGAATGACGAAATTTGTATTTGTAGGGTACAAAAATTTGTGAGTTACTTTGCCATGTAAAAACTTCTCTCCAAGGGTGTCGCTCTGCGGCACTCCGTTCGTACTCGGCCATAAAAAGGAGGCCTCTTATATTGGTTCAGATTACGATATGGCTTCCGTTTAAAGTAGTCCTTCGACTTAACTTCTTGAGCTCCTAGAAGCCGTAGTTGGTATCCGAACAGGTAACAGGGGCAAACTTCTCACAAATCAATGATTGCTGTTCGATTCAAGTTTTAAGCTCAATGATAAGGTACCACCATTTTATAGCCGAGTCCGAACGGCGTGCCGCTGTGCGACACTTCGTTTTGGAGAAGTTTTTACATGGCTGCCATACCAAATCATAAAGTACCTCCCAAATGTCGCCAGCATTAGGAGGGGATAACCACCGCTGAAAATTTTCATGATGTTCTCGCCAGGATTCGAACCCAGGCGTTCAACGTCATAGGCGAACTTGCTAACCTCTGCGCTGCGACGGCCTTATATAGCTCCCATATAAACCGATACATTTTTGCCTGATTTAGCAGATATTTGGTACCAGGGGTAAAATTATGCCCTGTTTATTTTGTGCAGATTTTGAGCAGATTCTTTCAAACTATTGTTGAGATCATAGGAAGGTCACTATGCCCGCTTTCGAATTTATTGAATATATAAAATTTAGGTAATCGACCAAATCTTCTAGTCTTTAAAGGTTAAATGAATTTTTTAAATGCTATTGCCATGGCCACTTTATCTCATAGATATTCTCATTGTATTGGAATAATCTCCAAAGATTTTTTTAATAGTTTTTCCATCAACACATTCCAATAGAATATAACTTGCTCAATATTCCTTTCACATTTTTCCTTTTTAGACCAAAAAAAAAATGCTTAACAATTTCATTAAACATTGCTCAAGTAGATCTATTAATCCCAAAAGCTTAAGGAAAATCGCATTTGAACTCCCATTGCGACGAGCATAACTCTGTTGTTGGTGATGGCGATGTTCCTCAAGGAGACGTTCTCAATTGAATCAAACGATAGCTTGGGTGGTTCGCATCTTTTCAACAAAAACACAAGGGGGTTACACATTCATAAATGCAGCGTTGAATGCAAGAGTAGGGTCCGTCTGGCACCCTTGGTGTGGTGTGAAACTGTTCTCCCGCTAAAGCTGATGATGTTGAAGAGGATGCTCAAGGCAGCATCGACTAGCTGTGGCCTAGGCGTTTTTTTTTTTCTTTCGTTGTTGCTTTCACAAGCAGTAAAATGCAGCTGCTTTCATTGAGAATAAATAGAAGGAGAACTGTTTCTAGTATGAAATGCAGAAAAATGCTGCAACAACAAATTCAAATCAGTTTTGTGCTAAAGTCTAAACAATGCAAAGAAGGTTGCCTATTTGAGCGTCGTTCATTCTTTGTTGCTGTCCTCCTTCGTTGGCCTGAGGTTTTCCAAATTTTGTCTGGGATTTGTTTTTGTTATTTTATTGCTCGTACACAAACGGACAGCGACCAGACTAAATAGACCAAGGTAAAGATGGAATATTTATAAAAACGGGAAGGGAGTGGGGCCTAGACCAACGATGACAGGGCACTGTGGATAGGATTCACATTAAATTTTGGATAATTTAAAATGATTTTAACAGCAATTAGTCATATGGCAACATTAAAGTTTCCAGTGTATGTTACCATGTTTGCAAAAATTTGTTGATGCTTTTTATGAGACTAACCCAAATTCCTCAACTGCAAAAGCAAATTTGCAGTGCGACACCTCTTTTTGGGGAAATTTTTATATGGCAAAGTACCACCGGTGAAAAATTTTTCTTTATGATATTCTCGTCATACTTCGAACCCAGGCGCTCAGCGTCATAGGCGGACATGCTAATCTCTGCGCTGCAGTGGCCTCATTAGGAGATATATCGCCGAAAGTATATTCTGTAGCCTTCTGGAGCGCCATGAATAGTGGATCCCAAATTGCCTTTCCACTACTGTACCACAAATTTTGCACGAAAATTTTGATATAACTTCCAACACCCTTGCCAAGTATGGTTTAAAAAGCTATTCCCGGTTTTTACTTTTTGAGTCTCAATGTACTTCCGATTTGGCTAAAAGGACTTTGGTTATGACTTCCAACATTTGTGCCACGTATGCTTTGAATCGGTTTTAAAAACTGATATAGCCCCAGTTAGACCGATTTCCGGCTTTAACTTCTTGAGCCCGTAGAAGCTTTAATTTTCATTCGATTTGGCACTAGGACTTCGTTTAGGACTTCCAACATCTGCGCCAAGTATGCTCTACATTCGTCGGAAAACTGATACAGCTCCCATATGAATCGATCCCCGGTTTTGATTCCTGAACCTTTCAAAGACTTAATTTCCACATTATTTGTCCAAAATTCGGCACTGTTATTACT
This sequence comes from Stomoxys calcitrans, assembly GCF_963082655.1. NCBI lineage: Eukaryota > Metazoa > Arthropoda > Insecta > Diptera > Muscidae > Stomoxys > Stomoxys calcitrans. Next base: position 86,692,483 of record NC_081555.1, on the reverse strand, counting down.
TCCAACATATGACCCAAGTATGATCCGAATCGGTCTATAAACTGATAAAGCCCCCATATGTACCGATCCCCGGTTTTGACTTCTTGAACGACTTCTGAATTTTCATCCGATTTGCCTGTTATTTGGCACAAAGACTTCTGTTTGAAATTCCAGCATCTGTGCCAAGTATGATCCGAACCGGTTTGTAAACTTATATAGCTCCAATAAAAGCCCATCCCCGGATTTGGTTTCTTGAGCACTTAGAAGACTCAGTTTTCACCCAACTTGACTGAAATTATTCTCCAACACTCACTGCAAATCCTAACCAGAGAGGTTATAAAGAGCCATTTATAAAATTCTGGTAACCATGGTAAATAATTTTAACATTTTATTAAATGTTTTTTTTTTTTAGAAGGGTATGTAGACTTTTTCGTGCCACTGTGTACAGTCCCCAAATAAACTTATCTCGGGATTTGACTCTTAGAGGCCTTAGTTTTTGCCCGATTTGACTAAAATTTGGTATGAGAAGTACACTTGTATCCTCCAATACTCACAACGAATCCTACCCCGTTAGGTTTATAAAAAGATAAAAGCCCCTTAAAAACCGGTACCCCGATATGACATCTTGAGACCATAGAAGCCTCAGTCAATACCCGATTTGATTGTTTCAAAAATATTTAAATTCAAATTGAGTTAGCAAGGATACATTTTTAGCAGAATTCAGGGTAATGGGTACCCAAGGTTCGACCCGTCCAAACTTAGCACGTTTTTGCTTGGTGTGATTGACCCACTGTGCAAGTACTAGGATATAGACTTTCTAAGTTTAGCTTTAACACTTATTCTTGGAGTTTTGGTGAATTCCTTAGCCATCTATCTGTCCGCTGTCTGTCCGTGCCCATCAGTCTATGAGCTCTATGGCTCAATGGCAATGGTGGTGTTGGTCGGTGGTTGGTGGCGGCTGCTGCTGCCACAAAGTGTTGCAGAATTTCTGACAGATTTTGGCACTCCATCGCGTTGAAATGATGTTCACAGCACGCGGAAGAAAATTAACTTGGAATACACCGGTGCTCGGCAAAGCATTAAATAAAGATTTATTTACTCTGCTCGTCCCCCAATGGCCAATGTAGGAGAAGGAAAAAATATGATTCCGTTTTCTTGTTATTGTTTTTCTCTTTGTTTTGGGCTAAAGATGTTTCAATAACAACAATGAGGGCTCTCTAAAGTTTGGGGGAATATAAATTGCTACAATGCATCATCTACTTTAAATCTTCATTTTTATTCGGCACCAGCAAGCGATGGATGTTTCATAGGAAACGTTGAAGTGAGCAAACGAATGGCTATTAAAGTTTGCCCGCAGTGAAAATGATTTTGCGTCTTGTGGTGAGTTGACTGTTTAATGTGCCATGATTTGTCAGGTTTTTATATTTGCTGCACTTTTGCCATCATGATTAATGTCCTGCTATAGATACTGGTAGGGAATTTTGGAAAAAGTTATCGTGTAGTAGTAGAGGAAAAGCTCAAAATGCTGCACTGGAATTTAGATAATGAAAAATTGTTTAAACTTAAGTTTTAATTGAAATGTCAGTGTTTTCAAGTGAAAGGATTGAAAACAAATAGAATACAACTAAAATTCGAAATATAAATTCGGTGGCATATTTTGTTTAATAATGACATGTATTAATTATTATAATATTTTCAAAGACTTTGTTATTAAAAAAAGAAGTTTTAAAAATTTTTGTTTGTTTCTCTTTCGAGACAAGCTCAATGATTGGAGATTTTCCTTGCAAGTTTAAAAGGTAAGCCAGAGATCGCAACACACACCAACCACTATGGTTACAATTACTCATCAACCATATTAAGTGTGAAGGCTTCAAGGGCCGTACATTGGTATGTTGTACTTATACCGAATTTATTGCGAAAATGCCTCTATGATACAAATACCCTATTAACCACGCTCGACAACCCTGTCTATTAGCTGTACTTTTCCCAATGCATGTGTTTTTGTGTATTGGCAAATTTTCTGTCTGCACAAATTACACTACTTCCATGGTACGCACAAGATTCTGTGCATCTGTTGGAACTTGTATTGTCGGCTTCGAACGCTGGACGACTGCAAAGGCTCTCGCTGTTGCTACGTGTGCCCAGGTTCCGAATACCAGACGGGCTTTGCCGAATTTTGTCATGAGTTCAATAGTGGTTAAGGGGTGTTGCAGTCTCTGGCTTTCCTTTTCCACTGATCTCCGCTCATTGAGCTCGTCTCGAAAGAGAAAAAAAACAAAAGTTTTCAAATTCAATGATCTTCGCCCTAACATACAAAAAACTTGGCGCCTCTATGATACAAATACAACATTAACCACGCTCGACAGCCCTGTCTATAAACTGTACTTTTCCCAATGCATGTGTTTTTGTGTAATGGCAAATTTTCTGTCTCCTACTACTACTACTTCTTTCATGGTACGCACAAGATTCTGTGCATCTGTTGGAACTTGTATTATTGGCTTCGTACGCTAGACGACGGCAAAGGTTCTCGCTGTTGCTCCGTGTGCCCATAGTGGTTGGTATGTGTTGCAACCTCTGGCTTTCTTTTTTTACTTACAAATACAATCTTCGATCATTGAGCTCGTCTCGAAAGAGAAACAAACAAAAATTTTAAAATTCAATGGTCTAATGGTCGCCCTAACAGACAAAAAAACTTGAAAATGAGAAACTTTTTAAAATTTGCACCAAATATAACTCAAGAAGTAAAAAGGCTTTAAGTTCGGCTAGGTCGAACTTTGGATACCCACCACCACGTCCAATATTTGTGAGGTACTATGACATGTAAAAACTTCTCTCCAAAGTGGTCGCCGCCGTTCGGGCTCGGCTATAAGAAACGCCCTTATCATTGAGCTTTAAAACTTGAATCGGACTGCACTCATTGATATGTGAGAAGTTGGCCCCTGTTCCTTAGTGGAATGTTCATGGGCAAAATTTTCATTTTGCATGAACCCATAGCAGCTATATCTAAATATAGTCCGATCTCCACCATAGTCAGGAAGGCTATGTAAGGATCTAACACAACTCATTCTTCCGAATTCATTGGTAAAAAATTCACCTTTTATGAGCCTAAGAACTTAAATCGGGAGATCGGTATATGAATATGCCAGCTATATCCAAATATAGACCCATCTGAACCATATTGAACACAAATGTCGAACAGCCTAATGAAGCCCACTTTGTCAAATTTCAGCGAAATCGAATAATAAACGTGCTATTATTGTTCCAAGAACTTAAATTAGGAAATCAGTATATATATCAGCTATTTCCAAATATTACCCGATCTTGATCATATTCGGCACGGAAATCAATTAATAAATTCACTTTGTATGGGCCTAAAACATTAAATCGGGATATCGATATGTAACCAAATCTGGACCGATTTGGGCACAATTCGCTATAACAAATTTCAACGAAATCGCACTATAAATACGCCTGTTAGGTGCCCAAGACCCTTATTTGAGGGATTGGTCTATATGACAGTTATATCGGAATATAGACAGATCGGTTCGAATATGGAGGGGCCTAACTTAACTCATTGAAACTAATTTCAGCGAAATCTGTTAATTAATTCACCTTTTATGGTCCTTAAACCTTTAATCGGTATATATGGCAGCTATATCCAAATCTGCACCGATCCGGACCGTATGGAACAAGAATCTCGAAGAGCCTAACTTAACTCGCTATAACAAATTTCGGAGAAATCGGACAATAAATTCGCATTTTATGGGTCTAAGGTCTTCAAAACCGAGATATCGGTCTATATGGCGGCTACATGTAAATCTAGACCGATCTAGGTTATATAAAACAACGATATCAACGGGCATAACGCAACTCACTTTACCAAATTTCAGCGAAAACGGACAATAAATGCTCCTTTTTATAGCGATCGGTCTAAACAACAGCTATATCCTATCTAAACCAAATTAAACGAGGATGACAAGGGGTCTACCATAACTCACTTTCCCAAATTTCAGTAAAATAAGATAATAAATGTAAAGGGTGAATTTTTAGCTACTATTTTTTTGACAACAATGGTTTAAACAGCTCACGTACATTTCGTGTTTTGTTCCACTTTCTAACATCTTCAGTTTGGTCTATAATTTAACCACGAATCGTCTTACAAACGAACAACGCTTGCAAATTATTGAATTTCATTATCAAAATGCGTGCTCTGTTAAGAAAATTCATCGCGCGTCTTCCAAATTTGTTTCTATAGAAAATTTTGTAAATTTTTTTTCAGTCAAGTTTTTTCTTTTTCAAAATCTTAAGCTTTTTCCGAAAATTTTGTCAAAATATTCGTAAAGAAAAAGTTTTCAACTTTTCTTTAGCCACCACCATAGGAAGCGGGTATGCTAATCTAGTCATTCCGTTTGTTACGACTCGAAATATTAGGCTTAGACCCCATTAAGTATATATTCTTGATCGTCTCAACGTTCGGAGTCGATCTAGCCATGTCGGTCCGTCCGTCCGTCTGTCGAAATCACGATAGAGGCCGAACGCGTAAAGCTAGCCGCTTAAAATTGTGTGCAGATACTTAATATTGATGTAGGTCATTTGGGATTACAAATGGGCCATATCGGTTCAGATTAAGATATAGCTCCCATATAGAGCTATCTCCCGATTTGAATTCTAGAGCCCCTGGAAGCCGCAATTTTTGTCCGATTGGAGTGAAATTTTGCACGTAGGGGTTTGTTATGACTTCCAAGAACTGTGTCAAGTACGGTCTAAATCGGTCAATAACCTAATAAAGTTCCCATATGAAATTATCTACCGATTTGACTTCTTGAGCCCCTGCAAGCCGGATTTGGCTGAATTTAGCATGTAGTGTTCTATTATATCTTCCACAACTGTGCTTAGTATGGTCCGAATCGGTCTATAACCTGATATAACTCCCACATAATCTGATCTTCCGATTTGAATTCTTGTGCCCCTTGATTTGGCTTAAACTTTGCACGTAGCGTACTGTTATAACTTCCAACAACAGTGCTTAGTGCAATCCAAATCGGTCTATAACCCGATATAGCTCCCACATAAATCTATCTCCCGATATGATTTTTTGAGCGCATACAAGCCGCATTTGGCTTAAATTTTCCGATTTTGCGTAAATTTTGCACATAGTGTTATATTTTGACTTTCAACAACTGTGCCAAATCGGTTTGTAAACTTATATGGCTCCCATGTAAACCGATCTCCCGATTTGACTTCTTGAGTCCTTACAAGCCGTATTTATTTTTTATAAATTTTTAAGCAGAATCCATGGTGGTGGGTTCCCAAGATTCGGCCCGGCCGAACTTAGCACGCTTTTACTGGTTTAAATTTTACCCTTCACCATAGGATGGGGGTATACTAATTTCGTCATTCTGTTTGTAACACCTGGAAATATGCGTCTGAGACCACATAAAGTATATATATTCTTGATCGTCATGTCATTTTAAGTCGATCTAGCCATGTCCGTCCGTCCGTCTGTCTGTCTGTCGAAAGCACGCTAACTTTCAAAGGAATAATGCTAGTCGCTTGAAATTTTGCACAAATACTTTTTATTTCTGTAGGTCGATTGGGATTGTAAATGGGCCAAATCGGTGTTTTGGTATCACTTTCAACAACTGTGCTAAGTATGATTCAAATCGGTTCATAATCTGGTATAGCTGTCATATAAACCGATCTTGGATCTTGACTTCTTGAGCCAATAGAGCGCGCAATTTTCATGCGATTTTGGTGAAATTTTGCATGAGGTGTTTTGTTATGACTTCCAATAACTGTGCTAAGTACGGCGCAAATAGGTACATAACCTGATATAGTTGCCATATAGACCTATCAGGGATCTTGACTTCTTGGGCCTCTAGAGGGCGCAATTCTCATACGATTTTCAGTTTTGGGTAGTTATTTTGTGGCGCCGAAATTTTTATGTGACAAATTCCTTTGTCTTCTATGCATCTCCCTCATCTGCTACTGCTTGAGACTCTTCGTTCTGTCTTTCCTCAGGCAATTTGTTAAAGTAAATGAGTTAAGTGATGATCATAAAGGTTCATTAGATCATTCTTCAACTGCTAATGAGCGACAAACCTGACCAAGCAAAAGGTCAATATGTTTTTTTCCCATACCAGGTGAAGCAATCGATGTAAGAGAATCTTAAGAAACACGAAGCAAAGTCAACTCTTAAAGAAAACGAACAAAATTCTTAAAAGGCAACAACAAAAGAGGTGTAATTATATTCGCAATTTACTAGTGGTTCTTGCTAACTCTTCTTGTCCATGCTGCAAGAGAAGCCCTTGCAACAGATAATTTTGCCCATTTTGCAGGATGAAGCTCAACTGCATGTTCGAGTGGAGACTCTATACCAAACGAAAGACATTTTATGTGGCATGATCAAACTTAAAGATCATCATAAAGTGTCCAAAATAACTCTCTTACATTTCACATTCTCAAGTTTTTGTTTAAAATCCTACGGTGGGATGAGTTGAAACGGAGAAAAATAAATTCGATGGGAGTTTGTGTGAACAATTTCTGGCATGTTTGTGTGCAAAAGTAAAAGGCAAACCGACCAGTTTGGGTGGTCGTAAATTAAGTTCGTTTAATAAAATCCACATCTTGTTAGTGCAACTGATTACCCATTAAACCTACTCACTCAACTTTCTGCATTGGTTTGAGACTTTTTGTCGAAGAGTTACCAGACTTTGTGAAACTGTATGGGTATAAAAATACAAAATTGAAGGGAACAAGACCAATTTATTCTAACAATAAGACTTCACGGCTTGAAAGTTAAGCCTTAAAACTATTCGCCGTATCTTGGTTTCGTGACAAGCTTGAGATACTACTGCCGTCCTAAAAAGGTTAAAAAGATTAAGAACTTCATTGCAAAATTGAAAATAAGATATGAAATAATCTTTCCCAAGGGAGTTGTTCAATTACATATTTGATTATTCGATTTTTAAGCCCACCACCATAGGTTAGGGGGTATATTCATTTAGCCATTCCGGCCCTACAAAGTATATATATTTGGAATCGCCGTAAAATTTTAAGCCGATTTAACGATGTCCGCGTGTCTGTCCGTCCATCTGTAGTAATCACAGTACAGCTTTCAAAATGAGATATTTAGCTGACATTTGCCACAGACACATATTTTCGCTCCACGCAGATTAAGTTATTGAATGGGCTAAATCGGACCATATTTGGATATAGCTGCCATATAGACCGAACTAACGATATAGAGCCCTTATGTATATATCTGTTTTCACAGAAATTTGAGACAGCGAGTTGGTTTATGCCTCCCGACATGCGACCTAAATATGGTTTAGATTGGACTATATTTAGATATATATACCATATAGACCGATCTGCCGGTTAAAGCCCATAAAAGCTGTATTTACTATCCAACATCGACCTCCCGGATATCCGACCTAAATATGGTTCAGATCGGTCCATATATATAGCTGCCATATAGAACGATCTGCCGATTTAGGGTCTGAAGCCCATAAAGGCTTTGCTTATTACCCGATTTGAAACCGAGAGTTGTTTTAAACGTCCCGATATTCGACTCAAATATAGTTTAAATCGGACTATATTTAGATATAGCTGCCATGTAGACCTGTCTGACGATTTAGGGTCCGATAGCCATAAAAATTTCAAACAGTGAGTTATTGTAGACTTCCGACCCAAATATTGCTCAAATCGGACTATATTTAGATATAGCTGTTATATAGACAGATCTGCCGATTAAGGGTCTGAAACCCATAAAAGCTTTATTTATTGCCCAATTTCGCTGAAATTTTAATCAGTGAGTTGTTGCAGAGTTGCAGAGACACATTCGTGCGGTGTTCCATGTTACTTCTCCCATCTACCATCATTAGATATGACGGGCACCGCAGAAATCAAATATGCGGGGCTTTGTTAACAGAGTGCGAGAGAGAGAGAGAGAGAGAGTAACAGAAGTATTACCAGTGTTCCACTGAGGGGTTAAAACAAAAAAAAATAAAAAATTTGGAGTCTATTATCTATGCTTAAAACCAAAACCCCCGAATAAGTTACCAATGAGCGGGGTATTGAGCAAACGACAAATTTATAAAAAAAACAAAATGAATATACCCCCATCCTTCGGTGGTGGGTATAAAAATAATTTGGACAGGATAATGGGAAGTGCACTGAAGGACAACTAGGAATTCTACCAGGTACTATCATACCACGTTGGAAAAGTCAAAAAAATAAATTTAGTAGAAAATTGAAGGGTTGGCTTTTTTGTATTTCTGCCTTTTTTAACAGATTTATCGAAAAAATTCTGAACAGGATTATGGCCAGTGCTCCTAGATTCTATCAAGTACTCGTTGGAAAGCCTACACTAAGAACTTTCCAAAACATATTTTTAATCGAAAATCGAACGGTTGGATTTCTTACATAACTGTTTTCTAAAAAATTTAAAAAAAAAAAAAATCTGGACAGGATTATGACCAGTGCTCCTGGAGGACATCTAGAAATTCTATCAAGTACTCCTATACCACGTTGGAAAGCCCACAGTAAGAGCTTTCCAAAACATATTTGTCATCAAAAATCAAACAGTTGATTTTCTTATATTCCTGACATTTTTAAAAAATTTCTCAAAACAAATTCAGGACAGGATTATGACCTGTGCTCCTGGTGGACAACTAAAAACCCTACCAGGTACCAGTTAGGGCTTTCCAAAACAATAGTTTTATTCGAACGGTTGTTTTTTTATATTCGCAAAAAAATCTGCTCCTGGAGGACATCTAGAAATTCTACCAGGTACTCCAATACCACGTTGGAAAGCCCACTGTAAGAGCTTTCCAAAACATATTTTTAATCAAAAATCGAACGTTCGGTTTTCTTATATTCCTGTCTTTTTTAAAAAATTTCTCAAAACTAATTCTGAACAGGATTATGGGCAGTGCTCCTGGAGGACATCTAAAAATTCTACCATGTACTACCGTACCTCTTTGGAAGCCCATGGTTAGAGATGAGTTCCAGGAGCACTGGCCATAATCCTGTCCAGAATATTTTCGAGAAAATTTTCATTGGAATTCTCTGATGGGCTCCAGGAGCATATTTTTTTTTTAATTTGCCATTTTCTTAATACCCCGCACTGTATATATTATTTGGCGTTTTTGATTCAAAACATACATATCTAACTCCAGATTGTGTTATGGTTTATTTTTGTTTCTTCTTACCAGTCTTTGCAAAACTCAATAAATACTATTAAATTTCTATATTTTATGGATATGTAAAGTACTAACAGAGCTCTGTTAACCCCTCAGAGGAATTCTGTTAATACTTCTCTCACTCGCTCTCTCTCACAAAGCGTTTTATGTCTCTGTTATATTTGGAGTTTATCTTCTCGCACATACATTCCATACCGTCATGCGAGATTGGTTCTCTGGCACCCTCGTCCCCGTCGTTACATGCAATTTGGAAAATAAACTATATGCGAGGGTTAAACGCTTTCTCTTAGTTTGACACAGTGAGCATTATATGGCTGCCGTACCATAGCTTCTTTCGTCTTTAATTGGCTATGACAGAAAATTTGTTCCACAAGCCAACGTAAAAAAGCGTTCTAAGCGCCTCGATCTTATGTGCTCATTTTATAATTTCTGACACCAAGTTTCGAGGTGTCTCCCACCACTTGATTTTTCCATCGGGCTATTGGCCGTCCCAGTTTGTCTTCCAAAGACTTCTTTGCTGGGGCTTCTTCATCCATTCTGACAACATGACTTAGCCAACACAGCCCTTGTATTTTCATATGTGTAACTATGCTATCGTCATCATACAACTTTTAGTTCATACGACGCCTATATTCTCCATTAAAGCAAACTGATCCATATTTTTTCTGAAGAATCTTTCACTCAAACACTCCAAGAACTGCATTTCGCAAGTGCCCATGCCACAGAACTATATAACAAAACGGGTAGTATCAGTGTAATCTTCGTCTGTGGAGAGGTGACCTTGTTTCTAAACTGCTTGCCTAATCCAAAGTAGCATCTGTTTGCCAGTATTATTTTTCGCTTTATTTCAAAACTGGTGTCATTTGTTGCGGTTACGGCGGTGCCGAGGTAGATAAAGTTGCTGAATATCTCAAAGTTGTGGTACCCAAATTTCTCGATTTTTTTTATTTGATCGGTTGTAAAGGGCGTTTTGGGAGTTGATACCATCCATTTCGTTTTAATTGCATTTACTGCCAGAGCCATCTTCACTGATTCCCTTTCGATTCTTTCAAAGTTGACTTATTCCTTTGTAGTTGGCATATTCCTTCTTGTCTCCTTTCTTGTGTACGAGACATAGTATGCTGAGGTTCTAATCATCGGGTATGCGTTCTTCCATCCATATTGTGCAGACAAGCTGGTGCATATGCCTTATCAGCGTGTCGCCTCCGGTCTTAAATAGTTCAGCGGGTAACTTGTCGGCTCCTGCTGCCTTGTTGTTCTTCGGTCGGGTCATTGCTACTTGGACCTCATTCTGACTAGGAGGTAAACATTTTAGACCATCATTAGGGATTGGTTTTGCGGTATCCTCTTCGCCGCCAACGTCGGACACCAGCATTTGGGTAAAATGTTCTTTCCATATCCTCAGCATGCTCTCTGTGTTAGTTACCACATTTCCTTCTTTGTCTTCGCAAGTGGGTGTGCCTGCACCAAAGCCATCGGTTTGATGTTTAATTCTTTGGTAGAATTTCGGGACTTCATTCTGACTCCTGAACATCTCAATTCGAAAAACACTCACGTCTTTCAATTTCCTCTTTCTTTCTGCGGAATTGACGTTTCTCCGCTCCTTTTTTCCCGATACCTCTCCTTCATCTGACGTTCAGCGTTTCTACTTATTGCAGGGTTGCTCTATATGCCGCATTCTTGGCTTCAGTAGCATCTCGACACTCATGGTCGTACCATCTGTTTCTTGGGGGAGGCTTGCGGTACCCAAGTACGAGTTTCGCGTCATTTTCCATGGAGTGGGAAATGGTTTGCCACTGCTCCATTATATCATGGCCCAGCGCCCCAACCGCATGGGTTTTATGGAATCGCATATTTATCCCTCATAGTCGCGAGCCGCTTGCTCCAAGATCCGACGTTCGCCTTCAGCCGCCCCTAACCTGGAAACAGACGCTGATGTTGGCCATTGGTTATTTGAAGGTGCCAATAACTCGCCTTGTCATCTGGAGTATCATTGCACTCAGTATTTAATTAAGAACCAGTGCCACCTGAGAATCTTACTCCTCTCGAAAATCGCCGCACCGTTGCAGAGAAGGCAAACGGCTTGGCTGTAAAGGTTTATCGGAAATGGTTGGTCAATAAACTTGGTGAATCCGTAGTGGTCAAAACGACCCGGTCAACGATAATGGCGAGGGAGAGAGCACTGCGTAACAGGGAGACGGTCAAAAGGACGAAGTAAATCCTATGGGCAGATCCCGATCGTAGGAAGACGAGACAAATACTGAGTAATATACCCATACGACTATAGGCGCATTTATGCAGAATAGGTACAGGGAGTGATGACGTGGGTAGGGCTTGGTGGGAAGTCGACGAGACGTTCGAGTATATAGTTTGCCAATTCCCGGATTTCGTTGCAAACAACTGGCGAGACTTGGAAGTCGATATAATACCAGAAAGAAAATTGGGGGTGATTAACAAAGAACTCCTGGAATGGACTTTTTTGAAATTGCTTTTAGTTATTTAGAGCATACAACAACCCGACTACTGGCTTAAGTGAGAGTCCATTAGTTTGGGTATTTTGGGTATTTAAATGTCCAGTGATGAATGAAAATCTGCCAATGAACTCCCAGATTAAAGGAGTGATACTAGGATCCAACGATTTAAGATGAGCTCCAATGTCGGTGGAAAGGCTCGAAATAAAATAAAATTATGTGTGCCTTCGCACCAACATTGGCACTAAACCAAAGGTCCTAACGTCAGCTGTTTCATCTGGGAGTTCATCAGCAGATAGTATATATGAACTCATTTACTATAAGGCGACACCAAAGCTTTGTTAAAAATCGGAAGCTCGATTTTGGTTTTAAGGCCTTTGGTTTTTGGGTTTTTGAGTGCCACAAATGGAAACACCCTAATGGTCATCGTGATCGCGGTTTCAAATTCATATCCTGGTTTTCACCTATCCTATCGAACATTTCTCGTAAGATTTTCCTAACAAAATTCTGTCAAAATTCCAAATTTAAGTAGAAAATCTTTTTTTTTCTTGGGGAAAATATATTCTCCCCTTTTAAATTTTTAAATAGTCACATAATTTTTTTTACATTTCATAGAATTTTGAACATCAACAAAATTTAAGAACGCCTTCTTCGCGATCCACGTCGTCTGCTACTGCGACTACGACTGCGATTTTGGCTTTTACCACGTTTTGGCCTTCCAGCACGACGCTGGCGCATGGTGCCTCTGCCATAACAATCCTCTGGATCATCATTCATTCTAGAATTTTGCTGAAAAGAAAAACAAATAACAAAATGTCGAAAAGTCAAAAATAACATCGCAATTTTGCCCAAAAATTTAAGAATGCAAACCTTTTTAGATTTCCTGCTTCTTTGTCCAGATGAGATGGCGAAGCTGGTTGACGCAGGTAGACCATTGTCCAACTCTTCGTCTTCCGCACTTTCGTCTTCTGCACTTTCATCCTCTCCCTCTGGATCGGCCTTCATTTTATAATAGGTCTGAAAGGAAAATAGAAAACCAATTTTAGAAATAAATCACAATTTTCCATGCAGATTTATTATAAACCTTTTTAGATTGCTTTCTCATTTGTCTAGATGGCATGGCAGAGCTGGTTGATGCGGGTGGGTTATATTCTACCTCTTCGTCTTCCGCATTTTCGTCTTCTAAACTATCGTCCTCTATTTCTAGATTCGAATTAGAAACCTCCACTGCTTCTCGAATGCGCGGCATGGGAACGCCAGAATTTATCTTAAATGGTAATTTCACCATATCTTCTTTCAGCATGACAATTCCCAGATTTTCACCCACTTTTAGTGCCTCCTTGACAGCCTTATCGACCTTTGTAAAGCGAATTGGTCCATTAGTTTCCGCGGCCAAACAACGTTTTATGGTCACACATACATTATCGAGTGGTTGACCTGAGGAGAATTTAGATAGAAAATTAGTAGCGTAATTAAAAGAAGCTGGTCTTCATACTTACATAAATCTGGTGTATTGTTGACCATTTGTAAAACGCGAGGTAATATGAAAGCATTTAAATTTTCCATATTTTCCAATTTCAATTAAAATAAAATACAAAAATGTTTATGTATTTAAATAACACGACGTTTCCTAATAGAGCTACACAAATATAATGGGAAAAAAATTATTTTTTTGGTATCAATAAAAAGTCATAGTCTACCACAATAGTAAAAACATTTCATGCAAAATTATCAAAATATTTAAAGTGGATTTGAAGTAGAGTGTTTTGTATCCAAAACAAGTAAAAAGGCGTTAAGTTCGGCAAGGCCGAACTTTGGATACCCACCACCTTGGGTATATATGTAAACCACCTTTCGTCCGAATTCGGTGAAAAATGCATACCTTATGCCCCATAGCAGCTATATCGAAATATGTTCCAATTTGGACCAAATAATAATAAGTACAAGTAATTGTTCAATTGTATATAACAAAATATTGGTCTTTTAAGTAGCTATATCTAAAAATAAACCGATCTGAACCATATACGCCATGGATGACGAAAAGCCTAACATAAGTCTCTGCGTCAAATTTCAGAAAAATCGGATTATAAATGCGCCTTTTATGGGGCCAGGACTTCAAATCGACATATCGCTCTATATGGCAGCTATATCCAAATCTCGACCGATTTGGACAACGTTTCAGAAAAATGTCGAAGAGCCCAACACAACCCACTGTCTCAAATTTCAGCAAACTCGTATAATAAATGTGAATTTTATGGGCCTAAGACCACAAATCGGCGGATCGGTCTATATGGGAGCTATATACAAATCTGGACCGATCTTTGCCCAATTGAAGAAGGATGTCGAGTGGCCTAACACAACTCACTGTCCCAAATATCGGCGACATCGGACAATAAATGTGCCTTTTATGGGTGTAAAACCTTAAATCGAGAGATCGGTCTATATGGCTGCTATATCCAAATCTGAACTGATCTTGATTAAATTGAAGAAGGATATCGAAGGGCTTAACACAACTCAATGTTCTAAAATTCAGCGACATCGGACAATAAGTGCGCCTTTTAAGGGACCAAAACCTTAAATCAAGAGATCGGTCTATATGGCAGCCATATCCAAATCTAGACCGATCTGGGCCAAATTGAAGAAGGATGTCAAATGGCCTAACACAACTCAATGTTCTAAAATTCAGCGACATCGGACAATAAATGCGCCTTTTAAGGGCCCAAAACCTTAAATCGAAATGTCGGTCTATATGACAGCTATATCCAAATCTGGACCGATCTGGACCAAATTGAAGAAGGATATCAAAGGGCCTCACTGTCCCAAATTTTAGCAAAATCGGACAATAAATGCGCCTTTTATGGGCGTAAGACCTTAAATCGAGAGATCGGTCTATATGGCAGCTATATCCAAATCTGAACCGATCTGGACCATATTGAAGAGGGATATCGAAGGGCCTTACATAACTCACCGTCCCAAATTTTGGCAAAATCGGACAATAAATGCGTCTTTAATGAGCCTAAGACCTAAAATCGGCGGATGGCTCTATAAGGCAGCTATGTCCAAATCTGGACCGAACTGGGCCAAATTGAAAAAGGACGTCGAGTGACTTAACGCAACCCACTGTCTCAAATTTCAGCAAAATCGGATAATAAATGTGGATTTTATGGGCCTAAGATCCTCAATCGGCGGATCGGTTTATATGGCAGCTATATCCAAATCTGGACCGATCTGGACCAAATTGAAGAAGGATATCAAGGGGCCTAACATAACTCATTGTCCCAAACTTTGGCAAAATCGGACAATTAATGCGCCTTTTATGGGCCTAAGACCTTAATTCGGCGGATCGGTCTATATGGCAGCTATATCCAAATCTGGACCGACCTGGACCAAATAGAATAATGATGTCTAGGGGCCTAACGAAACTCACTATCGCAAATTTGAGCAAAATCGGATAAAAAATGTGGCTTTGATAGATCTAAGACCCTACATCGGAGGATCGGTCTATATGGAGGCTATGTGAAGATATAGTCCGATATAGCCCATCTTCGAACTTAACCTGCTTATGGACAAAAAACAAAATCTGTGCAAAATTTCAGCTCAATATTGCTATTTTTAAAGACTGTAGCGTGATTTCAACAGACAGTCGGACGGACATGGCTAGATCGTCTTAGATTTTTACGCTGATCAAAAATATATATACTTTATAGGGTCGGAAATGGATATTTCGATGTGTTGCAAACGGAATGACAAAATTAATATATGCCTCCATCCTTCGGTGGTGGGTCCGTTATCAACAGTACCGGCTAAAAATCCTCCCTGTGTCACCCCTGGGGAGCAATTCCACCTCGGAACCGCTTTCGTATTATTTCGTGGTGGACTCCATATCTGGTGATTATCCATATCATCGTCATTGTGTCTGCGTCCAGATCTCCGCATTCATACTATAAGCCGCTGCGTCCAGGTATACCTTCTTCCTGCGCAGTACTTGTTCGTCGTATCTCATCATCGCCTCTCACATCCTCTGGACTATTGCCCCTGGCGAAATTTCTTCAATTGCTGTTTCCAGTTTCCTGCGTCTTCTAAACCGGTTTTCGCCTTATATATACACTTGCTAGAAGAGCATTTACACATTCTATGTAGGTATTTCCGGAAGTAACCATGGCCTGACAATATGCAAGTTTGCCCATGAACATTCCATTAAGGAACTGGGGCAAACTTCTCACATATCAATGAGTGCTGTCCGATTCAATTTTAAGCTCAATGATAAGGGACCTCCTTTTTAAAGCCGAGTCCCAACGGCGTGCCGCAGAGCGACACGTCTTTGTGGAGAAGTTTTTACATGGCAAAGTACCTCATAAATGTCGCCAGCATTAGGAGGGGATAACCACCGCTGAAAAAATTGTTTGATGTTCTTGCCAGAATTCGAACCCAGGCGACAGCGTCATTCTAACCTTTGCGTTACGGTGGCCTCCTGTGAACATCTGTTTAACGTAGTAGTTGATGTCGCCATGTTTCCTATCTCTCCACTTACGTATATCGGAGAAAAGTCAAGTCCAACTTTGTTGCTCTCTCTCGATTGTATCCTCCCCTATAGCCCGTGTAAGATCCGTTGGAATCTCTCTCTATCTTCTCTCTGGACGTTACACCTGGCGTAGAGTCAGGCCTGCTCCATGGCCTGTAGGTTCTTCAGAATTATTACCAGTTATTACAAGGGTTGCAGACTCCTTCACTGTATGGTAAGGTAATATGACCATTAGAGCCGCCGCTGGGATTTCGCGCGACATGCTGTCTGCAGTGTCAGGCCCCATATTTTGCCTCCATAAAGAAGGATTCTATTGCATGTCTCCATATAAAGTCTGCGTCAGCTCGGGAGAGGCCCACCTATGTTTGCCATCAGTCGGCTGAGGTGTGCCGTTATCCTCGCGGCCTTTACCGGCACGTACTGGATTTCCTGTGCATAGGTCAGCTTTGTAAATATCGCTAGATATTTGACTGATCTCTTGGTATTTACCAGTATATCATGCATTCGCATATCAACATCCGTCTTATACATAGCAAGGTGCAAGCCATGGGATTCCAGAGAGTCTTAAATCTTTAGCATGACCTGGCGCTGTTTGCTCCCTTCACTTTCCGTGTCTCTTGCCGTAATGATTGAAGCGATGTCTACAACTCCTTCTCCTGCATTTCAATTCGCAGTATTTCATCATAACTGACATTCCAGAGATCCCATCCATGAATAGGATCCTACGCCGCTCCTGATGCGACCTCATATTCAGTCGACCTCATAGTCAGAAACTTTTCATTATTCTCATCAGATCCTCTCTGAGCGCTTGGAAGACTTCAGACCATCTGAGGCATTTGAATTCTTTCTTCACATCCAGTGCGGCGAAGAGGACAATCGGCCTTGAATAGTGGTTCCTTTGCCTAGCTACCAATACCCCCCAATATCTCTGAGAGCTCAGATCGTGGAAATTATTGCCCGGAAGCCATGTTGTCTCATTGAGAGTCCATCTACCTCTATTATGATATCCCGGAGCCGTGATGTTATAAGTCGCTAGCCGACCATATTCAGCATACAGCGTGGTCCCCCGTCCTCATATATGAGATCACCTTTGCTCCTGCTTATGATCCTTTGTTTCTTCCATAAATCCGGAAAAACTCCCTCCCGCTAAGGCGGAATATTCTCAGAAAAAACTACGGTATATTTTCAGTTATCTGCCGAACTACCGTGGCCGATGCAATCCATCGGGACCGTGGGCTTCAATCCATCGGGACCGTGGCAATCTGCGGGCTGCGTTCCTTAGCTAACTTTAGTGAAAGGTCTTATTTTGTCAGTAGGCTCTATCTAGTAATAATTTTCATCTTCTTAGTACAAGTGTCGCGGAAAGAATGTGTGGACTGTATTCTCCATTGTTTATCCCTTTATTACCGCCGTTGTTCTTTGTTTGTCGAGTTTTTCTATCATAATTTTGTTGTCGAAAACCCAATGATTCGGTTTATTTCTTCTCTTAATTCCTTCTAAGTAACTTTTTAACTCTTTTTCTATATGAATAAGAGTGAACAAGTAAAGGGGTGCTAAGTTCGGCTGGGCCGAATCTTCGGAACTCAACACAAACTAAATTTAGTTGGAAGGCATAATTTTATTCAACATACCAAACTTCTGTCAAACCAGCAAAATTAATGCTTCTAGGAACCGAGCAAGGATAATTGAGAGACCGGTTTATATGGGAGCTTTATCATGTTAAAGACTGATTTTGACCGTACTTAGCACAGTTTTTGGAAGCCATAAAAGAATACTACTTGCAAAATTTCAGCCAAACCGGACAAAAATTGCGGCTTGTAAGGTCTCAAGAAGTCAAATCGGGACATCGGTTTATATGCGAGCTATATCAGGTCATAGACCGACTTGAACCGTACTTGGTACAGTTGTTGGAAGTTATAAGGGATCACTATGGGCCGGACAAAAATTGCGGCTTGTAAGGTCTCAAGAAGTCAAATCGGGACATCGGTTTATATGCTAGCTATATCAGGTCAAAGACCGACTTTAACCGTACTTGGTACAGTTGTTGGAAGTCATAAGGGATCACTATGGGCAAAGTGGAGCCTAAGAAATAAAATTGGGAGATCGGTTCATATGGGAGCTATATCAGGTTATAGACCGATTTGCACCGTACTTACACCGCTGTTGGAAGTCATAAGGGAGCAATGTATGGAAAATTTAAGCCAAATCGAACGAAAAGTCAAATCGGGAGATCGGCTTATATGGGATCTTTATCCGATTATGAACCGATTTGAACCGTACTTGAGACAGTTGTTGGAAGTCGCAACAGAACAACGCGAGCAAAATTTCAGCCAAATTGGACAAAAATTGCGGCTTCTAAAGACTCAAGAAGTCATATCGGGAAATCGGTTTAGATGGCAGCTATATCAGGTTATAGACCGATTCGAACCGCACTTGGGCCACAATATACAAAATTTTAGCTAAATTGAGCAAAATTTGCGGCTAACAGGGGCTCAAGAAGTCAAATTGGGAGATCGGGTTATATGGCAGCTATATCAGGTTATAGGCCGATTTAGACCGTACTTGGCACAGTTGTTGGAAGTCATAAGGCAGCAATATGTTCAAAATATAAGCCAAAACGGAAAAAATTTATGGCCTCCAGGGGCTCAAGAAATCAAATCGTGAGATCGGTTTATATGGGAGATATATCAGATTATGAACCGATTTGAACCGTACTTGAGACAGTTGTTAGAAGTCGCAACTAAACACCGCGAGCAAAATTTTAGCCAAATTGGACAAAAATTGCGGCTTCTAAAGACTCATGAAGTCAAATCGGTAGATCAGTTTACATGGAAGCTATACCAGGTTATAGCCCGATTTGGACATTACTTAGTACAGTTAATGGGAATCATTACAGAACACTATTTGCAAAATTTTAGCCAAATCAGGCGAAATGTGCGGCTTTCAGGGGCTCAATAAGTGGAATCGGGAGATCGGTTTATATGGAAGCTATATCAGGTTATAGACCAATTTGGACAATACTTGGCACACTTGCGAGATGTCATAACAGTACACTACATATTAAATTTCAGGCAAATCAGACTTAAATTGCGGCTTCCTGGGGCTCAAGATGTCAAATCGGGATATCGGTTTATATGGGAGCTATATCCAAATCTGACTGATTAGGCCCATTTGCAATCCCCAACGAACTTCATCAATATTGCGTATCTATGCAAAATTTGAAGCCGCTAGCTTTACGCGTTCGACCTCTATCGTCCGACGGAAGGATGGACGGACGGACATGGCTAGATCGAATCAGAATGTCGCGACGATCCAGAATATATATATACTTTATGGGGTGTCAGATCAATATTTCGAGGTGTTACCAGCGGAATGACTTGCTTAGTATACCCCTTTTCTATGGTGGGGGGTATAAAAATGTGTTGTTCAAAGCTGAACAATATCCTGTTTTATAGCACCGACAATTGCATAGAACCTTCTAGGAACCAAAATTTAAGTAAAAATTTCCAAGGAAAATATTGCGCAAAGTTTGCTATTTGTTCCAACTCAAACTCAGAGCTTTCCTTATGTTTCCCTAGATGAAGTAAAGTTTTTGCCACATCTGGCTACTTGTAGCAAGTAAACGTCAAGCCTATAGTACTCTTCATGCCGGTTTTGTATCTTGTTGATGGTAGCACCAATAAATGCATGTGCTATTGTGAGTATGAGGAGTTGGCACCTGGCATCATTCCTATGGCCAACCATTCTACCAAACAAGCGTTTTACTCCATATTAGTGTAACTCTTTGACTGACTTTGCTCCATTAAGTAAGTGAACTAAAACAGTTCATGATGTTGCAAAGAAGCCTTTCCGGCGGCAGTCCAATGGTGGCGTAATGGTTGGCCAGGGTAGAGTCAACTGGAAAATCGTGCAACATGAACGTGAACTTGAATTTGTATTCTAAGAAAATATGCGAATAAAATTATATGTGTGTGCGCCCCACACTCTCACACAAAATAGCACTCGCTCATATTTGCCGACTTATAATCGAGCCTTTTGTTATTGTAAGGCGTTACTAAATACACCCTTTATTCTTACATAAAATATGATTCTCTGGCAAAACTGCGACACGGTGTTTTGAAACCAAAAGACGGGAGTAAAAAGAAGTAAAATTTAAAGAATAAGACTATTAATTTAATTTTTATTCGGGAAAATTAAACTCAAAATTGAGTAATTAAGACTGGTGTTTTATTTGATAACTGTTTTAATAGATTTTTCGTTTAGGCAATTGCAGCTTCTCGGAAACCAAGTCTGATTTCATGTAAATAAAAGGCCATGATGACTTGTGTGATAAATCGATAGCTTATTCTCCTTATCTTAACGCGAATTAATCTGAAAGCAAACTTTGCTTTCAAATTAGTTTAGATAGCTTATTCTTCCCTATCTTAGCGCGAATTAATCTGAAAGCAAACTTTGCTTTCAAATTAGTTTTTCGTTTTTTGAATACTGTGCTCTATAAAGCGGCGTTCGGGAATACCATTTACGCTGCATAACTTTTAAGAATATGAATGTGATTTGTTTTCTTCAATGAAGCTGCCGAGATATTCCCCTCCCTCTCTACCCAACTCCAACTCCTTTTTAATCCGATCAGTCAATGATTACTTGGTTCTTGCACTTTTTCGTTTTGTTTCTTTTGAACTTATCATTTTATTAAACTTCAAAGGAGAGAAAAAAACAATCTCTTATAATGCATTCGCATAACTCTTTTGCACTTTTTGTGCTTTGCGAATGATGATTTAAGCTTTTTTAAGCTCCTTAAACTTTTGTTTCGAATACTTTAAGCAGCTCATGTAAAAAACAGATAAATCGTAAAATGATATTAATTCGTGACCATCGTTTTTTCTTTTGTGTTTTATTCTTGTGTTGCTTAAGGACAACAATTTTTACTTTATTGAAACCATTTCGAGATTGTTAAGCGCGAAATCCTTTTGCCACACCTTTTAAACTAGGGAAGTTTTCGCTACAAGGTATAAAATTTGCCAAATTTTACACATTTAAAAAAAAAATTTATACGAAATTCTTCATACATATGAGGAAAATTTCTTTTGCTTGCCATATGCACCCAAATATATTTAATTTCGACGAAAAATAGTTTATGAAATTGTTATATTGACTCTCAGTAAGAGCGCTACAAGAGTTTTTTGAAATAAAAATGTTTTTGGATATCAATGAAATTCTTTGTTCCTGTGAAAGTACGTTCGATGCCATGGAACTCGATTTTTTATGCAAGGCCACCACGGGCTTGCAGAAGTCCAGACGTTCGACGGGTTTCAAACATTAATCGGCCGATACTGCTGCAATTTCACGCTCGATATACGCATAGACCATAGACTTGACGTAGACCCACAGGAAATAGTCTAACGGCGTCAAATCGCATGACTGAGGTGGGCAATCGACTGCACCATTTCGTGAGATAATATGTTCTCCAAACTTTGTTTTCAATAAATTGATTGGAGCCACACGTCCTCCAAGCCCGTATCATCCAATTGGGACATAAAATATTCTGTTATCATTGAACGGTAGCGATTCCCAGTAACGTGCCGGTCTGACAGTAACGTGCCGGTCTTGATCAACACAGAAGAAGTACGGCCCAATGACGTCGCCGGCCCATAAACCCACAAATCGTAGTTCTTGTGGATGCAATGATGCCTCATGGAGTACGTATGGATTGATGTTTGACCAATAACGCATATTTTGCTTATTGACGAAGCCATTCAACCAGAAATGAGCCTCATCCTTGCAGCTCTTAACTTTGAGGCCACTGACTCCGAATTGCGTTACTAAATTTTAATAATTTCAACTCGTTGTTGGCTCGTGTATTTTTGCATCATGTAATGACAAACCTTACTGAGGAAAAATTTCAAAAGAGCAAACACGGTTTTGAAAAATATGGCGTCGTGTGCCGTCCCTATTGGTCTACTTTTGTAGCGTCCTTGAAAAAAAGAACCCTGTATATACAAAGATGAGGCTTAACGAATAAATGGCGTTATGTGCGGCCGGGCCAAATTTTCGATGCCCACCACCTCGGGTATATATGTAAACCACCTTTCGTCATAATACGTTTAAAAATGCATAATTTATGCCTCTATAGCAGCTATATCGAAATATGGTTTGATTTGGACCAAATTCGACACGGTTATTGAGTGGTCTAATAACTACAAGTCATTGTTCTATTTTGGGGAACAAAATGTTGGTCTTTTTGGTAGCCATATCCTAATATAGACCGATCGAAAGCCCAACATAAGCCACTGGGCCAAGACGTTAAATCGAGAGATCGGTCTATATAGCAGCTATGTCCATATCTGAACCGATCTAAGCCAAATTGAAGAGGGATGTCAAAGAAACTTTCACAATTCACTGTCCCAAATTTCGACGAAATCGGACAATAAATGCGCCTTTTTTGAGCCCAAAACCTTAAATCGAGATATCGGTCTATATGGCAACTATATCCAAATCGGGACTGATTTGAGTCAAATTGAAGAAGAATATTGAAGCGCCTAACACAACTCACTGTCTCAAATTTCATCAAAATCGGGCAACAAATGGGCCTTTTATGGGCCCAAAACCTTAAATCGAGAGATCGGTCTATAAGGATGCTTATTCCAAATCTGGACCGATCTGGATCTGCAATAGCAGAAAGATGTCGAGGAGCCTAACATAACTCAATGTCCCACATTTCGGCGACAATGTCTATATGACAGATTTACTTAAATCTGGGCTCACTGTCCCAAATTTCGGCGAAATCGGCGACATATGACAGTTATATCTAAATCTGGACCTATCGAAGGGCTTAACACTACTCTCTGTCCCAAATTTTGGCAAAATCAGATAATAAATGCGCCTTTTATGGGCCCAATCAGGTCCAAACTGAAGAAGGATGTCGACTGGCCTAACATAACTCACTGTCCCATATTTCAGCAAAATCGGTCAGTAAATGTGGCTTTTATGGGCCTAAGACCTTAAATCGGCGTATCGGTCTAAATGGGGGCAATATACAGTCCGATATAGCCCATCTTCGAACTTTACCAGCTTATGGACAAAAAAAAATCTGTACTGAGTTTTAGCCAAATATCTCTATTTTTAAAGGCTGTAGGTGATTTAAACAGATAGATGGACAGATGGACGGACATGGATAGATCATCTTAGATTTTTACGGTAATCAAGAACATATTTACTTTATAGGGTCGGAAATGGATATTTCGATATGTTGCAAACGAAACGACAAAATGAATACACCCCCATTCTTCGGTGGTGGGTATAAAATAGATTTTATGTTCCCTCCAGTCAGCCACTTCCCGCACCTTAATTAGTTTGAAGAGGACTATGTGTCCGAAGAATATCTAGGGAACAATTAAAAAGTGCGTTAAGTTCAGCCAGGTGGAATCATATATACCCTCCACCATCCAACACCTGCCAATGTTCACACGAGAACCTAAAGTGGAACTCTTTCTGCCTGCCAGTATGGGACACACACACTCAGCAGATGTTCTATACTATACTATTCCTCGACGTTCTCGCAGGTCGGCCTCACCTTGAGTCTGTCAGAATATTTACCGAGCCGATAGTGACCTATCATGACGGACACAATGATTGAAACGTCAGTTTTAGCCAGCAACACCTCTTCAAGTCTAGACCTCTTCACAATCTCCACTCTGTCATTCGGTGCCCTTCGGGCCTGATCCTGAAGATCTAGCTTACATGTCTCTGAGACTGCATGATGAGAGTACAGTTTTTCAGGCAGGTGTTTGTGCCGTTACAGTAGCCACATGAGAAATTCTGGCAAGGGATTTACCGCCTTCAAAGCTCAGGATTTATGTGGACAGTACAGCAGCGCTCAGGACCTGGGGGCGAGATTCGTGGCGA
This sequence comes from Stomoxys calcitrans, assembly GCF_963082655.1. NCBI lineage: Eukaryota > Metazoa > Arthropoda > Insecta > Diptera > Muscidae > Stomoxys > Stomoxys calcitrans. The sequence goes on along the minus strand of NC_081555.1, from coordinate 86,668,403 downwards.
ATTGCTTGGAGTCCCTGGATAGGCTGCGAGCCCACGATGTGACGCTGATATAGGTTTCCGGACATGAGGGGATTCCAGGGAATGAGAGGGCGGATGAATGCGCCAGGAGGGGTTCGTCTGCGCCGGGCTGACCAGTCACCAACCTTGCCTACCAGCCATTTGTCGAGCTACTCAACACGGTAGAAGAGATGGTCAGAGCGGCGTTTGTGGCAAGATGGGACTCAGCGGATAGTTGCCGGACTGGTAGGGCGCTCTGACTTGTCATCGATCGGAGGAGGACCAAGGAGTTGCTGGCGTTAGATAAGAGGTTGATGAAAACCTCAACAGGGGTTATATACGAATCAGTCACCAACCTTGCCTACCAGCCATTTGTCGAGCTACTGAACACAGTAGAAGAGATGGTGTGAGCGGCGTCAATGGTAAGATGAGACTCAGCGGATGGTTGCCGGACTGCTAGGGCGCTCTAGCTTGTCATCGATCGGAGGAGGACGAAGGAGTTGCTGGCGTTCGATAAGAGGTCGTTAAGTACCTTAACAGGGGTCATACCCGCACACTGTGCCATAGCCCGCATGGCGGCACGCATTGGAATATCGCACAATGACTTCTGCACGAGTTGCCTTGATGAGGATGAGAAGGAGACTATCGAACACTTGCTATGTTCATGTCCAAGTCTGGTCCGACGCAGACTGTCCTTTCTCGGGAACCGGTTTTCTGCAATCTCTCCTCAGTTTCCTGAGATTTGTTGTCGGGACGGAATGGTTCCGATCGGGGGTGCCATATGCTCAGCTGAAGGCACAACCGTGCTTGCATGGGAATGGGCGATTCACCCCCGTTCTGTTTCTCCATTCCACCTGTTTCGTTCCATTTATTTATAACCTCTGGACATGACCCATGGTCTCACATCTTCGTTTTCTTCACTTCTTTCTAGGGTAACTCAATGGGTCAAACTGGCCTCTGAGTGAACTCATCCATGGTGGGCTACCCATTCAAGTTAACCTAACCTAACCTAGCTTACATGTCTCTAAAGACATACGCACAGATTCTAGTTCCCCTGGAATGTGTAAGATGGTATCTAGTCTCGGAAGCTCGTCAGCTCTTCAATTCGCTGGGATATCTCTTTGGTTTGACACGCACAACGGATGAAATTTGTTTACGTGGGAATGGGCGTTTCACCCCCGTTCTATTTCTCCATTCCTCCAGTTTCGTTTCATTTATTTATAACCTCTGGACATGGCCCAGGGTCTCACATCTTCTTTTTTTCACTTCTTTCTAGGGTATCTCAATGGGCCAAACTGGCCTTCGAGTGATCTCACTCATGGTGGTCTACCTATTCAACCTAACCTAACGTAGCTTACATGTCGCTAGAGTCATACCCACAGATTCTAGTTCCCCTGGAATGTGGAAGGTGTTTTCTACTCTCGGAAGCTCTTCTGCTCTTCAATTCCTTGGGATATATCTTTGGTCCAGCACCCACAACAGATTAAATTCAAACTGTTTAGCCATCTCGTTTAGAGATCTGCGACAATCGAGGGCGGTTTTTGATGTTGTTCTCAGTGCGGCTGTGATGCTAAAGAAAACATCCCCTGAACCCGGCTGAGTATTGAATAGTAGGTGGACTTTTGAAGCGCCATCCACCAGACCATAATACGGCGAAGCACCATATAGTATAACAACTGCTGTATAAACCCAGCGATTGACATGCTGTTTAAACCCCAAAAGATCCTTCGGAAGCCAATGACTATAGGCCAATCAGTATGTAATCCTTCATTTTGAAGATCCTCGAGCGACTAATTGACACATGTATTAGTGACTGTCTGAACACTTCAATTGTATGCGGCTATGAGATACGCCGAACAAGTACTGCACAGGAAGAAGGTAAAGCTGGACGCAGCGGCGTAGGAGATCTAGACGAAGACATAATGAAAATGAAGATAATCACCAGATATGGCGTCAATCTCGAAGTAATGCGAAAGCGGTTCCGAGTTGGAATTAATCCCCAGGAGTGACACAAGGTGGGTGTTTAGCCGGTGCCGTTTAACCCCCGAGGCCAGGGACGATGCACTGGATGTTTACGGGCGTGTGTTCCGCCAATTCGCATCTATGGATGAGTGGTATGGCATAGGGCTCTAGACAACTGCACCCTCCGCAAGATGATCGAGAAGGCACACGATGCCGCGGCAGTGTTGATCTTCGAGAGATGTGATCCGAGATGGCCGTTGAATACCATTATCAATCTACAGACCTTTGCATCTGTTAATTTGGGTGAATATTAACGAAGATCTCCATAAGATTGGAAGAGTCAACTACCTGGTGTTCCTTAAACGATGGGTATTCTTCTGTTCTATTGGGGAATGGAGGAGGCATGCTATATTCGCCGCGAATAATTATATACCTTCCTTGTTTAGAAGATGTACCTCATTTTCTGAAAAAGCAAACTCCGGGCTGGAGGCATTCTGCCCTACCGGGCATTTATGTATGGAGTCACCCGCGCAGGAGTCTTCCATGAATTCCTTGGAATCAGGGAATCTAAGAGGCTTATGGATAGGTGCAGCGTGTTTCAGGCGGAGGTCTTCGCTGTGCTCAAGGCACTGCAGACGATATCGATATGGAAGCGGCAGCCCGAACAAACTGGTAGGATATACGTGGACAGTCATCATCACGATGACATTGTACCATGGCAGATCGAGCTCTTCGAACCCCGGAAATGCTATGAGGCTCTGCTGGTTCCCAAGCCATCAAGATGTGGCGGAGAAGGAAGTTGTCGGCTCGCTGATTGCTTCATATCGTGTTAAGGAATCAGTGGTTCCTCCACTTTGCAGGTTTCTCGATAGTGGGACGTCTCCTTCGATGACGGGGCGAATGAGTCATGGGCTGGAGATGTGGGTTGCATGGTTGTAGGGAGGTAAAGGTCCTGTGGCCGAGTATTTCACAGGCATCCTGACTGGTCATTGCATGTCTGGACTTTGATATCTCGGTGATCGCTGGAAGAGGCAGACTTCTGCAAAATGTGAGCACCTATCGTTTTACTGTCCCGCAATTTCGAGGAAAAGGCACACGATAATGGCTTATCATCTCTTTCCGTACCAGGATTCCGTTCAGGCAATTACTCTTTATGTCATTCTGGAGTTCGGTTGAGAATAGACTGGATCATACCCTCGATGACAGGTTCTCCTGCTATTCTTGTACGTAGGTTTTTTCTGTACTTTTTTCCACATTCAGGGCGAAGTGTCCCCACCCTAAAAAGATATTAGAGAGTCAAAGAAGTCGCAGCGGAGCGGGCCCTGTCCAGCTAGTCGTTTATATAGACGAATCGTGACAATATGGGGCTTATATGAAAGGTATTGAAGAGTAGAGTATGCATCGCATACTAAAATGTGTGTCCAACAGCCTTGGGCCGCCTGACCTCGGAAACACATTAAACGGTCTCATACAGAAATTTATTGCGGAGTAGAGTACGAATGTTACATAAAAATGTGGTTCCAGTTCAGGGGGTACGCCCTTCCCCTATATATAGAGCCGATATCCTATATGCGACTCTTGATTAAAAATTGATGCCTTAAAATGATTCCCGGCCCAACTCCGAAAATGGCTTGATTTAAATTTACGATAAATGCTTTTACTAACTAATTTTTACTTAAATTGAAATAAACAAAAGTTTAAGTTTCTTTTTACAAAATATCCCTAATGTACAATTGGGGCGAACAATTTCGCCCAACTCATCTTCACAAGTCTTTACGTCTGATTGGAATTGCTTTTCGTATATAAGTATTTTAACAATTTTTATTAGCACCACAGATGACTTCTACGGGACTATGTCAGTGCTGTTCTTAAAAGCATTCGCAACAGCTAGGCGAGAGAAGGGGGGACAAGGAGCTGCATTGCCAGGCAGCAAGAGCTGATGCACCATCAGCCTTTTTAAGCTTCAAAAGCATTTGCAACGTATTTAACACCAAAATACAACATTGCCATCAACATAGGCATCCTTATCCTCGTTTTGTTTTCGGGCTCTCGCCCAAGGTACTTCATGCCTTCATGTCAGAGTATCATCTGCTGCAATGTAATCATGATTTTGAGGTTGGACTGAAGGTTGCCTCGTTGCCTTGCAATGGGGTACTTACTGCGATTTTTGTTTCATTCGCTTCTCTTTTTTTGCGGTGGTGGTTCATGGTACTTTTGAACACTTTTCGATATTCGTGTCGTTTGAATCTTTAGCGGCTTTTTTAAACATTTTTTTTTTCTCATTTTGGACTTCAAAAACTTCTTAAAGTTTGGTTCTGTTAGTTTTTTGTGTTGCAGTTCCCTGAGGTTTTTTTCTTTCTTATTTTACAATTTCATGCCTTAAGATTTTAGTTTTGTTGTTTTTTGTTTTTGGGGTGGAGGATATGGATCAATGCTGGTTTTGCTTGTAAGTGATTTCTGGTGCAGAGTTCCTTTGGATTTTCTGCTTTTTGTTTGTGTTTCGAACATGAATGAATGCGGTTTGTGTGATTTTGCGGCATTTGAAGATTATGACTCTTCTTTTATGTGAATTCTTTACGATGGACTTCAAAGAGGATTTTTCCCCATTGCCTGGTACTTATGGATGGTGAAATTATTCGCGTAGTGTTTTTGCAAGAGCGTTTTTTTTATTGGCAAGGTGAAAAGAAATTGCTGAGTTTAAAAGTAATCACGGAAATGTGATTGTTATGAGAATTCAATTAAATTTATTCAATCCACTCAATAGAGCTATTGATTCAAGGATATTGAGTGAATTGAAAGCGGAAAACGGAACTTTGTTAGCTGTCAGCAATCTTATTTTTTATGTCTATGAGCTACTAAATCTGAGGCAAGTAAATTAAAATAATACTTCTTTAAAAGTTAATAAAAGGACATTAAGAATCTATTCTTAAAAACATAAATTTGTTGGAAAATCTTTCAAAAAAAAAAAAAAAAAAAATCGTTAACAATCGGCCAAGTTATGCCCAACAGGATTAACTTTACTTTAATTGACTATGACAGAACATTTGTTCCAATAATCCCTAGATCTTCTGCGCGCCTTCTCCAATCTCTGACAAAATATTTCATATGATTCAGTGTGCAGCAAATTATTTCTCATATCCCACTGTATCTTGGATGAATTCAAGATAAGAATGCTACTAATTAATGACTATGGGTTGTTTTTCAAAATTATCTACTCAACACTAGGTTAGGCTAGGTTGAAAAGAGAATACAGATATTAATCCGCCCCATGCCACTATGGCATACACCTAAGCCAGTAATCGGCTTGTTGTGCGCTCTAAAAACTATAAAGTAACCTCTAAAAAGAAATGAAAAACTTAGGAATTCCGTGCTACTTACTAAATCCCTAATTGTTCTCAATACCACTCCCCTAAGTTTGTTCATGTCTGGTATTGCGTCTGCACCTAAGTGCCGGTATCTGTTAGACGCGAAAACAGGGCAATGACAAAGGAAATGCTCCAGCGTCCCATCAACTTCCCCGCATGCTCTACACATGCTATCACTTGCCGCACAGATTTTACATAAGTGAGCTAGGACTACGAGCCGACGAGCTACGACCGTTATGATACCAATAGCTATACTGACCTCCTTCTTGCTTCCTTTCAGTAATAGCCTTGTCTTCTCACGATCTGGATACCCCCATAGGATTTTCATCATCCTACCGACCGTTTCGTTGTTCTACAATGTTGCATGCTCATTCGTCAGCCACACCCTTAACTCGGACTGCGTCGACCCGAAAGGCTTCGGGTTAACCAAGTGTATTGACGGCAGTCCTCTGGCTTTCACCGCCATATCATCTGGCCTTTCATTTCCCCTTACTCCGTAATGGCCCGGCAACCAAATGATGCGGATTTTGCATTCCTGAGAGAAGGCGTTAATCTCCTTCTTACACTTCAAGACTGTTCGTGACCTTACCACACTGGTTGTTATTGCCCTTATGGCAATTTTACTGTCGGTAAAGATGTTCACACTCGACGTTCTCGCGCTAGCACCACACCACTTCACGTATTCCGTGATCGCCCGGATCTCCGCCTGCAGGACCGCATTATGATCAGGCAGTCTAAAACAGATCTCAGTCCCTGGGTTCTCAATGTAAACCCCCCCTCCCACTCTGTACTCTAGCTTTGATCCATCCGTGTAACATGATCTTCCAGATGGCAATACTAGGGTTCCGTCAATTCAAGACTGTGCCGATGGCAGCAGTGCCTCGCACTCGACTTCAAGGTTCATCTCAGGTATCCGATCGGAAACCTCTTCCCTTCCTTCTAGGTTTTCTATCGTCGCCTCGGTTATACCCATTATACACATTGCCTTAAGTCTTCTAGCCGCAGTGGCTGCCTCACACTTAATCTGTATTTCTATGTTCTAGATATCCGACCCATTGGCTGGATATCTAGATTAGTCTCCAGTGGCCTAGTGGGCGTGGTCCTCATCGTTCCGCCTATGCCAAGACATCATGTTCTCTGAACCTGTTGTATGGTCCTTTTGTTGCACTTTTTCTCCATAGCAGTCCAAACTACTGAGGCGTAAGTAAGTATTGGTCTAATCACGTTTACGAAGAGCCAGTGGACTATCCTCGAATTCAGGTCCCATTTGGAGCCTGTCTACATAGTCCCCAACATATGTGAGCCTTATCAGTACGCTCTTGAATGTAACACTTCCAATTCAGTTTCCTGTCCAAGATCACATCTAAGTATTTGACCTTGTCAAATACAACAAGTAAAAGCGTGCTAAGTTCGGCCGGGCTGAATCTTATATACCCTCCACCATGGATCGCATTTGTCGACTTCTTTTCCCGGCATCTCTTCTTAGGCAAAAAAGGATATAAGAAAAGAGTTGCTCTGCTATTAAAACGATATCAAGATATGGTCCGGTTCGCACCACAATTAAATTATATGTTGGAGACCTGTGTAAAATTTCAGCCGATTCGTACAGGAATTGCGCCCATTGGGGCTCACGAAGTAAAATAGAGAGAACGATTTATATGGGATCTGTATCGGGCTATAGACCGATTCAGACCATAATAAACACGTTTGTTGATGGTCATGAGAGGATCCGTCTTACAAAATTTCAGGCATATCGGATAATAATTGCGACCTCTAGGGGTCAAGAAGTCAAGATTCCAGATCGGTTTATATGGCAGCAATATCAGATTATGAACCGATTTGAACCTTATTTGACACAGTTGTTGAAAGTAAAAATAAAATACGTCATGCAAAATTTCAGCCAAATCGGATAGGAATTCCGCCCTCTAGAAGCTCAAGAAGTCAAATCCCCAGATCTGTTTATATGACAGCTATATCAGGTTATGAACCGATTTCAACCATACTTGGCACAGTTGTTGGATATCATTGCGAAATACTTCGTGCAAAAATTCATTCAAATCGGATAAGAATTGTGCCCTCTAGAGGCTCAAGAAGTCAAGACCCAAGATCGGTTTATATGGCAGCTATACCAGGTTATATACCGATTTAAACCATACTTGGCACAGTTATTGGGTATCATAACAAAACACGTCGTGCGAAATTCCATTCCAATCGGATAAGAATTGCGCCCTCTAGAGGGTCAAGAAGTCAAGACCCAAGATCGGTTTATATGGCAGCTATACCAGGTTATGGACCGATTTGTACCATACTTGGCACTGTTGTTGGATATAATAAGAAAACACGTCGTGCATAATTTCATTTCAATCGGATAAGAATTGCGCACTCTAGAGGTTCAAGAAGTCAAGACCCAAGATCGGTTTATAGACCCAAGATCGGCAATATCAGGTTATAAACCGATTTGAACCATATTTGGCACAGTTGTTGGATATCATAACAAAACACGTCGTGCAAAATTTCATTCTGATCGGATAAGAATTGCGCCCTCTAGAGGCTCAAGAAGTCAAGACCCCAGATCGGTTTATATGGCAGCTATATCAGGTTATAAACCGATTTGAACCATACTTGGCATAGTTGTTGGATATCGTAACAAAACACGTCGTGCAAAATTTCATTCCAATCGGATAAGAATTGCGCACTCTAGACGCTCAAGAAGTCAAGACCCCAGATCGGTGTATATGGCAGCTATATCAGGTTATGAACCGATTTGAACCATACTTGGCACAGTTGTTGGATATAATAACAAAACACGTCGTGCAAAATTTCATTCCAATCGGATAAGAATTGCGCACTCTAGAGGCTCAAGAAGTCAAGACCCAAGATCGGTTTATATGGCAGCTATATCAGGTTATCGACCGATTTGAACCATATTTATCACAGTTGTTGAATGTCATAACAAAACACGTCGTGCAAAATTTCATTCCAATCGGATAAGAATTGCGCACTCTAGAGGCTCAAGAAGTCAAGACCCAAGATCGGTTTATATGGCAGCTATATCAAAACATGGACCGATATGGCCCATTTACAATACCAACCGACCTACACTAATAAGAAGTATTTGTGCAAAATTTCAAGCGGCTAGCTTTACTCCATCGGAAGTTAGCGTGCTTTCGACAGACAGACGGACGGACATGGCTAGATCGACATAAAATTCACGACGATCAAGAATATATATACTTTATGGGGTCTCAGACGAATATTTCGAGTAGTTACAATCAGAATGACGAAATTAGTATACCCCCCATCTTATGGTGGAGGGTATAAAATTTGATATAAAAATAAATATAACCCACCTTCGTCTTCCTCGTGAACAGTCATATTTCAGTCTTCTCTGGGTAAACATTGAGACCTCTGGGTCTATCCCAGTCATATGCCATATGCAAGACCCTTTCGGCCCTTCTGCATAGCTCGTTCAGATCCTTACCTCTTAGAAGTTTTATAACATCGTCTGCGTAGCAGACGGGTTCAAATCCTTCCCCAGTCAGCATCCGTAATAGGTCATTTATGGTGATCATCCATAGGAGTGTTGGTAAAATGCCCCCCTATGCCACTTTCTCCCTTATATTTATGATATGAGATACACAAATTATCCACCTGTTCCTTAGCATATGGTTGGTTTATCCAGTCTCTAAGGACCGAGTTCACCCGGTACTGGTCTAAGGATTGGATCAATGTGTCGGTCCGCACATTGTTAAAAGTCCCCTCGATATCAATGCATACCGCCAGTGTGAACGTTTTGGTACCGAAGGATTTTTCTATTTTATGCACAACATCATGCAGGACAGTTTCCACCGACCTTCTCTCGACATAGGCATGCTGTTTGCATTTGAGCAGGTGTCCACAATATGTTCCATGGTTTTGAGTAGAAAGGACGTAAGGCTTATGGGTCTGTAGGCCTTTGGTGTCCCATAAATTGCCTTATCGGGCTTGGGTATAAACACCACCCTTGCCTCCTGCCAGGCTTTCGAAGTATATGCTACTCCTAGGTACTTTGTGAATATTTTGGCCAGACGAGGCGCCAGATAGTCTGCCTCTTTCTGTAGTAACGCCGGAAATATTCCATCAGGTCCGGATGACTTAAATGGTTTGAAGCTCCTCAAGGATTCCTTCACCATAAATTCCGTTTTTATAATCCTTCGATCGACGTAATTTTCCAAGATTCCGGTGCCTCCGTGAGTCCCTTCGTATCGTGTGGAAAATGGGTTTTCATCAAAAGCCTCAACATGTCCTCCGTTGTCTCTGCTCTCACTCCCATTTCGTCTACTAAAGTTTCAGTTTGGACATGAGTTTTTGAGAAAAACTTTTTTATCTTGGCGGCGTCATTAACGCTATCGACCTATTCGCAGAAAAGCTTCCAGGAGGCACGTTTTGCCGCTCTTATAATCTTATTGTATTCCTTGAGCCGTGTTTAATACACATCCCAATAAACTTCTGCTTTTTTACGACGTGCTCTGTTAAAAAGTCTGCGGACCTCATTCCCAATATTGCGAATCTCCCCGGTCATCAAGGGTTTTCTCTTGGGCTGATTTTCTTTCCCGAAGAGGACAACTATCTTCGAAGGACCCCACCAGTGCAGTCGTAATCCTCTGGACATTTTTGTCAATGCCTTCTATGCTTGGACAATCTAAATGATCTTGCCCAAGTCTTCTTCTGACTAGCCTTCCGAATTTTGTCCGGTTGGTTTTCAACTTATTCCGGAAGCTTATCGGATTCGGCGCTGGCCGTGCTATTCTAAACCTAATGTAGCGATGGTCAGAGAAGGAGTGTTCCCGGGAGAACCTCTAATCCTGATTAGATTTTCATCGATTCGATTTTCCGAACATATCGTAACATCTACTTCCTCCTTCCTAATCCTATTAACAAAGGTAGCTGTGTTACCAATATCAAGTGTTATTAGGTCGTTAGTATTCAAGAACTCTGCCAGGGTTTAGCCCGTTTATTGGTATTGGTACTACCTCACGAAATATGGTGAGAGTTCGCATCGCACCCTATTAGTACCTCGTTCCTGTCTGTTTTGCTTTCCTCACCAGCCGTAGCAGTCTCAACACTAACTTATGCGTTTTTCTCTGTGTTGAGAGTCTCGCTCTTCAGTGAAATATAAGAACCGTTCACGAGTTCGGCAAAAACAATCACCAACGAATGGTTTTGTGCAGGCCTCTGGTGCATATGTTCTCCATAAATGCGCATAATAGATATCGTTGGTCAGTTAATCCTCGTCTTCTGTCGAGGCATGGGCACAGATAAAACTTATATAAAATATTCTGTCTTTTTTGTGGATTGTGGCTTATCTGCCATTCACAGTAGTCATTTTGAAAACTTTGTGTTTTAATCTGTGACTAGCAACCAGTCCACAGCCAAACTCATATCTCGTATCATGGCAGCTATAGAACAATTCCTCACCTTTTGATATTGTTGTAGCGGCTCCCTGAATGTATCACATTTCCTTTTCGGCGGTAAAGTTCTTTTCCAACACATCCCGCCAATGCATGCAAATTGCAAATTTTGGCCATGAACGGATGTTCACTAAGGAACAGGGCAAACTTCTCCCATATCAATGAGTGCAGTCCGATTAAAGTTTGAGCTCCATGATAAGGCGCCTCCTTTTTATAGCCGAGTCCGAACGGCGTGCCGCAGTGCGACACCTCTTTGAAGAGAAGTTTTACCTCACAAATGTTGCCAGAATTAGGAGGTGACAACCACCGCTGAAAATTTTTCTGATGGCCTCGCCAGGATTCAAACCCAGTAGTCCACCGTAGCATGTCCGCCTAAGGCGCTGAACATAGGCGGACATGCTACGGTGGACTACGGTGGCGTTCCGCCAATGCATTCCCAGTATTTTTGTGCATAAAGTTCGTAAAAGCACTAAAGGTGAATATTCACAAATTATGGTCCTTAGTTCGTCCGCGGGGTCATCAACATTAGGAAATTCCATTTTCCTCTTACTGCGTTTTACAGAGAATTTCTAAAAGGGCGGGTTACTGACCCATGACATAGCTCAATACCTTAAACTGGTGTTAGAATTAAATCTAGTGAGTTTATTTTTATTGAATTTTATTTATTTAATTTTTTTGTTTGGACTATGCGTTCAAATAATAGGTCAATCAACAAACGACCGCTTTTTTCTCTTTTTTTCAAAGCATCACGTACACGATTGCAATCTGTTAAAAAGTAAAGAGCAGAGAGGGTTTTTAAAATGTTTGCCTTAGGCTAATTTTTTATGGTTTTTATTATACCCACCACCATAGGATGGGGGGTATATACTCATTTGGTCATTCCGTTTGCAACACATCGAAATATTAATTTCCGACCCTACAAAGTATATATATTTCGGATCGTCGTAAAATTCTAAGACGATTTAACGATGTTCGTGTGTCTGTCCGTCTATCCGTCTGTTGTAATCACTCTAGAGCCTTCAAAAATTAAGATATTGAGCTGAAATTTGGCACCGATACGTCTTTTTGATGCACGTTGGTTAAGTTCTTGAACGGGCCAACTCGGACCATATTTGGATATAGCTGCTAAATAGACCGATTTTCTGATAAAGGGTCTTATGCCCATAAAAATTTCATCATTTAGGCCTCCCGACATCCTACCTAAATATGGTTCAGATCGGACAAAATTTTGATATAGCTGCCATATAGGCCGATCTGCCGATAAAGGGTCTAAAACCCGATAAAGGGTCTGAAGCCCATAAAAGCCCTATTTATTACCCGATTTCGCTGAAATTCGCAACAGTGGGTAGTTTTAAGTCTAACGACATCCGCCTCAAATATGGTTTGGATTGGACTATATTCAGATATAGCTGCCATATAGACCTATCTCCCGATAAAGGATCTGAAGCCCATAAAAGCCCTATTTATTACCCGATTTCGCTGAACTTTAAAACAGTGAGTAGTTTTAGGCCTCCTAACATAGGACCCAAATATGGTTCAGATCAGACTATATATAGATATAGCTGCCATATAGACCGCTCTGCCGATTAAGGGTCTGAAGCCCATCAAAGCTTTATTTATTGCCCAATTTTGCTGAAATTTGAAACAGTGAGGTATTTTAAGCCTCCCGACATCTGACCTAAGTATGGTTCAGATCGGACTATATTTAGATATAGCTGCCATATAGACCGATCTCGCGATAAAGGGTCTGAAGCCCATAAAACCCCTATTTATTACCCGATTTCGCTGAAATTTGAAACAGTGGGTAGTTTAGGTCTCCCGTCATCCGCCCCAAACATGGTTTTGATCGGACTATATTTAGATATAGCTGCCGTATAGACCGATCTCCCGATAAAGGGTCTGTAGCCCATTAAAGAATTTTTTTGTGTGCATAAGTTATCCAATTTTAATCGGATTGTGTGGAAAGGGGGTTTACATATGTACCCGAGGTGGTGGGTATCCAAATTTCGGCCCGGCCAAACTTAATGCCTGTTTTATTGCTTCCCTCAAATAAAAACTAATTGTAGCTATTATATGAATTGGACTTTCCATACTCGCATTTGACACCACATCGACGTCACCAGGAAGAGAACGCTATTGCTGACATTTACTACTACAGCCACTCAGTCAGCACTCTCTTGCCCAGATTAAAACTTTTCCCAATGTTTGTCCATAATATTGTTTTGGCAAAATTTTAAATTATGGCAATTAGTTAAACAATACATTTGTTTAAGCTACTTCTACCCATCTGTTGTTTGCTATTTGCCTTAGTTTTGTTTAGAAATCAAAACTAAGCACCAAGCGTTGTAGTCAGTGGTAGCTCTATTCTGCTTCAGGCATCAAAATACAAAAACGCAAACAAGCATCAAAAAAAAGTTTTGCAAAAGTTTAAAACCCTTTTATTTACTGCACAATATCAGGAAAAAAAAAAGTTCCAATCTTCTACCACCTTCTATGTGGTGGATGGTGGGTGACAGAAACCGTTTTTTTTTTTTTGGTACTAACACCAATGCCCCCAAACGCACCAAGTTAACAAAATATGGACTACTATCATGGCCACAACCGCAAAAAAAGGAGATTGCTGAAAGGCATTTTGGTTTAACTAATAAATATAATCTAAACTAAGATATCAGCTATGAATTTTAAATTTACATTTTATTTATTAAAATGCTATTAGAATATCAAGATTTAAAAAGATACTTGGAAATAATAACAATAACTTGTGATAAGCGTTATCGCAACATTTTTGCCTCTCAGTGGCTTGATTTTCCGATTTTTCACTACTTTATCCTATTGACCTAAAATTATGCGTATGATATTCCTATATGACTAACTACCTATGCCATTTCTCATCAACTATGTATGTAACATCTAACCAGCTCCTATATGGACTCATATAAACTGATTTTTTGTTTGTTATACCCACCACCGTAGAATAGGGGGTACATTCATTTGCAACACATCGAAATATCAATTTCCGACCCAACATAGAATATATATTTTGGATTGTCGTAAAATTCTAAGACGATTTAACAGTGTCCGTGTGTCTGTCCGTCTGTCGGTCTGCCCATCTATCTGTCCGTCTGTCCGTCCGTCTGTTGTAATCACTCTACAGCCTTCAAAAATTGAGATACTAAGCTGAAATTTGACGCAGATACGTCTTTTTGATGCACGCTGGTTAAATTCTTGAATGGGTCCAATTGGACCCTATTTGGATATTTACAATTTTGGATATATAGCTGCTATTGGGCTATATTGCCCAAAAAGTAATTGCAAATTTTTCATATAGTCGGCGTTGACAAATTTTTTCACAGCTTGTGACTCTGTAATTGCATTCTTTCTTCTGTCAGTTATCAGCATTTACTTTTAGCTTGCTTGAGAAAAAAGTGTAAAAAAAGTATATTTGATTAAAGTTCATTCTAAGTTTTATTAAAAATGCATTTACATTCTTTTAAAAAATCCGCAATTACTTTTTGGACAACCCATAGATCGATTTTCCCATAAAGGATCTATTGCCCATAAAAGCTTTATTTTTCATCCGATTTTGCTGAAATTTGATACAGTGAGTAGTTTAAGGCTTCCCGACAATTGACCCAAATATTGTTCAGATTGGACTATATTTAGATATAGCTACAATATAGACCGATTTTCCGATAAAGGGTCTGAAACCCATAGAAGCTCTATTTATTACCCAATTTCGTGGAAATTTACAACAGTGGGTTATTTTAAGCCTCTCGACATCTGACCTAAATATGGATTAGATCGGTCCATATTTAGATATAGCTGCAATATAGACCGATCTCCTGATAAAGAGTCCGAAGCCCATAAAAGCTTTATTTTTTTACCCGATTTCGCTGAAATTTAAAATAGTGGGTTATTTTTTTGAAGCCTCCCCACATCTGCCGTAAATGTGGTTCAGATCGGACTATATTTAGATATAGCTGTCGTATGAACCAATCTCCCTATAAAGGGTCTGAAGGCCATAAAAACTATATTTAGTGCCCGATTTCGCTGAAATTTAAAACATTGGGTTATTTTAAGTATCCCCACATCTTACCTAAACATAGTTCAGATCGAGCTATATTAAGATATATCCGCCATATAGACCGATCTCCCGATAAAGGGTCTGAAGGCCAAAAAAGCTTTATTTTTTATCCGAATTGACTGCAATTTGAAATAGTGCACAGTGTTAAGCCTCCCAATATCCGGCCCAAACATGTGACAGATCGGATTATATAAAGATATAGCTGTCATATAGACCGATCTGCCGATAAAGGTCTGAAGCCCATAAAAGCTTTATTTTTTAATCGATTTCGCCAAACATTTAAAAATGTAGTTATTTTTAGCCGCTTGACACCCGACCTAAATATGGTTTGAATCAAACTATATTTTGACATAGCTGCCATATAGACCGATTTGCCGATAAAGGGTCTGAAGCCAATAAAAACTTTAATTATTACCCGATTTTGCTGAAATTTTAAACAGTGATTAGGTTAAGAGTTCCCAACTTCCGACCTAAATATGGTTCTGTTCGGACTTTATTTAGATATAGCTGCCATATAGACCGATCAGCCGATGAGGGGACTGAAGCCCATAAAAGCTTAATTTATTACACTTAATGTCCGTGCCGAATTTGGGTGCTAAAGTTATCCAATTTTCACAGGACTGTGACGAAATGGGGTTTACATATATACCGGAGGTGGTGGGTATGCAAAGTTCGGCCCGGCCGAACTAAATGCCTTTTTACTTGTTTTTTTTTTTGTTTTATTAAAATATTAATATATTTTTTTCCTCTTTTCAGGTAAGCGATTTTCTGATGGGTACGTATTGAAATCTTCTATTACATAAAAATGAAAGTGTTGCGCTTTCAATAAACGTGTCCACGGTGCCTAGGGGGCCTCACAACCCCCAAAATTACCTCCCAACAGGTCAAATTTACTGATGTGGCAACTTAGGTTTCCAGTGAAAGGTATATGGAACTAAAGTACGCAGCAGATATAAAATTTGGTCCAAAGTGTCCCCAAAGCGAACATATAATTCCAACGACACAAAATGGGCATCTAATGAAAGGTATATCTGTTATAAATATTTGGGACATGTATTCGATTGGGACAATGTGGGATGAAACGTATTTGCTAAGAGAGTGCGAATCTGATAATAACATTAAGAGATCGGCTTATATGGCAGCTATATCCAAATCTGAACAGATCTGGACCAAACTGAAGAAGTATGTCGAGTATCCTACCAAAATTCACTGTCTCTAATTTCAGTAAAATCGGATAACAAATGTGGCTTTAATGGGCCTAAGACCTTAAAACGGCAAATCGCTCTATATGGGGGCTATATCAAGATATAGTCCGATATATCCCATCTTCGAACTTAATCTGCCTATGGACAAAAAAGAATCTGGTCCAACCCATAGACATACTAATTAACAGTGAGGCAGCCATTGCGGCTATGATACAAGGCGATGGGAAAATGGATAGAGGATATGAGCAGATCATACCATCGCTGTATAATCGAGGCGACGATAGGAATCCTCGAAGGAAGGGAAGAGGTTTTCGATCGGATACCTAAAATGACACTTGAGGTTGAGTTCGTGGTACTGCTGCCAGCGGCACAGTCTTCGATGGACAGAACTTTTGTTCATGCTACACAGATGGATTAAAGGTAGGGTGGACATGGGTCTGCATTGAGAACCCAGTGATTGAGATTTGCTTTCGACTGCCTGATGATCACGGAGTGCTGAAGGTGGTATGGTGTTAGGGCGAGGACGAAGATTGTTAATTTCTTTACGGATGTTAAACTGAATATTGGAGCAATAACAATTAAGACAGGTCACTACAGACTTGGATGGCTGAGGATGGCACGATCCGCATTGTTTAGTTGTTGGGCCATATTAAATTAGGGGGGAATGAAAGAGCAGTCGATTTGGCTGTGAAGGCCAGAGGACTGCTGTCAGTAAACTTGTTTAATCCGCAGCCTTTTGGGTCGGCGCAGTCCGAGTTAAAATCTGGGAAACGGACGCATGTAAACACTCGATCTTGACCGATTTAAGCGAAATTTCGTTCGCCACCTTATGGTACCCCCAAAAAACGAAATTTTTATAAAAGTTTTGGTTCAATAGCTTGGGGGACGCCCCTGTCACAAATATTACCCGAACGGACATAGATACAGATTGGCACAATTTGGGTATCAAATGAAAGGTACTTAAAAATAGAGTGAGAACATTGGCACCCTAGGTGTCGAGGGGGTCCCCCACCCCCAAAAACAACACCCATCAGAACACTCATACCGCTTTCGGCAATGTGGGTATCAAATGGATGTTATTTAAAAGTAGAGTACAAATCTGATCTAAACATTTATTTTTCGGTGCCTGAGGGGCCTCCCCACCTCCTACAAATCCCCTGTAGGACATATATTCCGATTGGGGCAGTATGGGATTCAAATGTAAGGTATTTGGGAGTTGGATACGAATATGGTATTAAAAATTGAGTCCAAGTACCTAGGAGGGCGCCCAGGCTCAAAACCCTTCCAAAAGTAGCGCCCAAAATTTAAAGTGACCCGATTGAGGCAATATGGGTCTAATATGAAAGGTTTTCGGGAGATGAATATGAATATGGTATCAAAACTTGGATCCAAGTTCTTAGGGCGTCGGTCGCCCCAAGCCCAAAATCGTATCAAAAGTACCGCCCAAAATCAAAGCTGTACCGATCGGGACAATATAGAACTCCAGTGAAAGGTATTTGGGAGTAGCGAATTAATATGATATTTAAATTGGGTCGAATGACCTAGGGAGCCGTCGTCCGGCCCAAATGTACTGCCCAAAAAAAGTACTGCCCAAAGTCTTATACAGGGTACAGCTAGTCTTATATATGAAATTCAATTTGTGTTTGTTTGTTTGTTCCGTATAGACATAAAAACGGCTGAACCGATTACCTTGAAATGTTCACTGATTGTGTAGGTTGGTCTGGAAGGAAACATAGGATATTTAATTTTTTGATATCGGGAGGGGGACGGACCCTCCCCCTTACCCTAAAAGTACAAACCAAAAATAAAAGTGAACCGATCGGGACAATATGGGATTCAAATGATAGGTATTCAAGAGTAGAGTACGAATATACATAATAAAAGTTGGGTCCAAGTACCTGGGGGCCCCAGCCTCAAAACCCCTTAAAATAGGTTTATGTGACGATCATGACAATATGGGATTCAAATGAAAGGTATTCGGGAGTAGATTACTAATAAGGTCAGGAAGTAGGAATAGGCTTTATAATTTATTGATATAGGAAGGGGGCGGTCCGCCCCTTTGGAGCGGAGGGTCCCTCCACCGTTACCCCAAAAACTAAAGTGGATCGATAAGAAAAATATGGGTATCAAATGAAAAGTACGCGGGGGTAGATAACGAATCTGGCATACAAATTCATGTCGTAGTATCGGGGGTCACCCCACCCCCACAATAACACCAAAAAGGGGCACATTAGCCAATCACGGATATATGGGACTCAGTTTGTTTGTTCCGTATAGACTGAAAATCGACAGAACCGCTTTTTTCGAAAATTTCGCTTATTGTGTAGGTTGGTCTGGAAGGAAACATAGGCTATATAATTTTTCGGTATCGGAAGTATCAAAACCAAAAGTGGGCCGATCAGGACAATATAGGTATCAAATGAAAGGTATTCGAGAGTAGAATACGAATGTGGTATTAAAATTTGAGTCTAAGTACCCATCGGGCCACCCCAACCCCCCAAACAGATATTGGACGTTAATTTCAATATGGGGCTCAAATGAAAGGTATTCGGGAGTAGATTTCGAATCTGGCATACAGACTCAAATCGAAGTATTGTAGGTCACGCCAATGCACAAAAACGCCATTAGAACCATTATGACTATATGATAATTGGCTAAACAGATTTTCTTAAGGCGGGTGGAGGCGGACCCTCCTCCTAACTCCAAAAACGCCGCCCATATACGAAAGTGGTCCGATGGGCACGAAAAAGTGTATGGTATTAAAACTTGGGTCTAAGTACCCAGCAGGTCCCCCCAACCCCAAAACTCCTCTAAACAGATATATTCGAAGTTCATGTCAATAAGGGACTCAAAGAAAAGTAGTAGGCAGTAGATTACAAATATGGCATAAAGCATTAGGTCCAAGTTGTGGGAGGTCGCCCAACCCCAAATAACCCCTAATGGGCATATTAGCTGGTCATGGCTACATGGGACTCAAATGAAAGGTATTAGAGAGTAGATTACGAATATGACATTAAAATATGCGTTCAAGTCTAGGTGGCGCTTTGTTCCACTAGCCGAAAGTAGGATAGTGTTCCAAGCTTCTCGATCTTCTGTTTCGGGTTGTCTCCCTCCATTTGATCTTTCCATCGAGCTTTTGGTCGTCCCGGTTTGCGTGTACCACCGTATTTGCCTTCAAAGGACTGGAGCTTCTTCGTCCATTCTGACAACATGACCTAGTCGTCGAATTTTGATAATTTTGTCAAAAATTTTGTCAAAATTTTATTTATGAAGAAAATTTTTGTCAAAATTTTATTTCTAAAGAAAAATTTTGTCGAAATTTTAATTTTCAATTTCAAATTCAAAGGAAATTTTCACTACATTTTGGTTTTTCCCCATCAAGTATTCAAGTATTGATTTAAATGTCACACTTATAAAAGCTCCTAGTGCTATTTTTAATGGCAGTTTTCCAAAGCCCTTGGTGGTCATTTAGAATCGTGAAATGTCAATATTTCTTCATTATTCAGCTCACATATAGAATGGGGGATTTTCCAAACGATTACATGTGGCCCATGGTGAGTTTGTTTCCCACGAAAAAAGAGATAGTCTGGACTGTGGTTAAAGCTACATCATGTGCTACCCTCACACTAGCACACATCTACAGCCACTACTGTACAACCATCCAGGATTATGCTTGACCACATATTCACTCGCTTCAAATGTGCTGCTGATGTGGATGGTCTTCTTCAGCTACTCCATTTAGTCAGACACCTACTTATCATCCCATTCAGGAAAAACTATTTCCATTGAGAGTGTAACAACTGTTAAATGTTTCTTTGACCATCGCCAACAGCGGCGGTGGCTGCAGCAAACAAAGTGGGTAAAAATTGACTTTTTTTTAACTACACCGAAGAATAATTTCCATTAAGAATAGGGAATGCTACTCGCTCATTAATGGAGTGAAATCCCTTTAAAGTTTCTGTGATTAGGGACCAAACATTAGGGTCCGATATGCTACAACAAGGGGTCTACAATTGGGCCCAAAACATAATTTTTTCTCGAAAATTATCTTAAAAAACACTCAAAATTTAAGTTACTCAAAAAGATTTGTTACTAAGCACACCATGTTTGGACATATTAAAATGTCTATAGCAAACGATTTTTAATTAACATCAAACGAAATGTCATTAGAAGTACGTACACGGTACTAAAAAGTGCCTTAAAAAATGCTTAGTTTAAATGTTTTCCTACCAAAAATGTTTAATTGACTTTTTTCTCAGTGTACTGACTTTGAAATGCTATGGGGTTAAACTGCGCTCCAAGCTCAGCCCAACAGCACCAATAAAACCAGAAAAACCCCTAGAGTTTAATTGCATTTCAATTAGACGGAAAAAATACCGAATGACTGACTGGCAGACTGAATGGGTAAGTGGGGAGTGAGTAGGCCCCTAAGCAGTCCGCTGCTTCTTTATTGGGCCATGGTGGTATGGCCCAATGACCAGCAATTGTTGTTTTAAATGCTGGAGGTGTAAGCTTGCTTTAAAGTTGTTGGCTCTCAGAGCAGCTAAGGTAGAGGGAAGCACAATCAAATGTCCTTCATTTTTGCTTGCTTTTGCATTCCTACAATGCTGATTGGCTTCTATATGTGGCAGAGTTTTAGAAATGTTGCTGTTCGCCTATGACATTAGACTTTTAGGACCAATTTTAGCGTAAAGATGCCATGCATCAAACATATGACGTTCGAACTCCGCAATACAAAAAAATATATATTTTTATTTTAAAATAGCAATATGAAGCTCAAATGAAAGGTCTTTGAGAGTAAAGCACATATCTGATATCAATATTCGGGAAAAAAGTGTGTATGGAACCACCCAACCCCCATAACACCGCCCATATAGGACGTATTTGCTGACCATTCCAATATGGGGCTGTAATAAGAAGTATTTTAGAGTAGAACTCGAATCTGATATATATCTTCAGGGTCTAGTCACTGAACAGCCGCCCTATCCCCCAAAATACCCTTAAAACCGGTCATATTTGCCGACTATGGAAATATGGGGCTCAAATCAAAGGTATTTGGGAGCAGACCGCACACTCCCAAGGGTACATCCCACCCCCATAATAACGCCCAAATAGGATGTATTTGCTCATCATGACAATTATGGGTCTTAAAGGGAGTGGATCTCGATATTGATAATTTTTAGGGCCCATACTCTAAACCGGACATATTCGCGGATTTTTGCAATAAGGGGTTTAAATGGTATTTGAGGATAATAAATGGATTTGATATCCAATTTTGAGGCCAATGTCAATATGGGGTTTAAATAAATGATATTTGAGAGTAGAGCACGATGCTGATATATTTTCAGGGCCAGGAGTCTAAGGGACCACCTTAGGGGACCACCCCACTTCCCAAAACATCTCTATATCGGGCATATTTACCAACCATATCAATGTGGGGCTCTAATGAAAGGTATTGGGAGACTACCCCTTCCCTAAAACACCCCACAAACAGCAATTGTTTACTGTCCATCGCAATATGGGTCTCAAATAAAGGTATTTGGGAGTAGAATACAAATCTGATATCCAAATGTGGGACTATGTATTTGGATCACCGCCCCTTTCACAAAACACCCACCAAACGCCTCATCCCATAAATTCTCCTTAAACCAATGGCAATATGGGGTTTAAATAGAAGGTAAGAGTCTAGGGGACCACCCCACTCCCCAAAACATCCCATAAACAGCAATTATTTACTGTCCATCGCAATATGGGGCTCAAATAAAAGTATTTGGGAGTAGAATACAAATCTGATATCCAAATGTGGGACCATGTATTTGGGGCACCGCCCCTTTCACAAAAGACCCTCCAAAGAGTAAAAATGTTGGGGCCAAATGTTTGAAGACGCCTCATCCCGTAAACTCTTCTTAAACCAGTGGCAATATGGGGTTTAAATAAAAGGTATTTGAGAAAGAAGGTGCTTTTATTTATTACCCGATTTCGCTGAAATTAGAAACAGAGGGTAATCTTAGGCCTCCTGATATCTGACCTAAATATGATTCAAATCGGACTGTATTTAGGTATAGCTGCCATATAGACCGATCTCCAGATTAAGGGTCTGAAGCTCATAAAAGCTTTATTTTTTAACCGATTTCGCTGAAATTAGAAACAGTGGCTAGTCTTAGTTCTCCCAATATCCGTCCTAATTATAGTTTGGATCGGACTATATTTAGATACAGCTGCCATACAGACTTTATTTTTTATGCGATTTCGCTGAAATTTGAAACAGTTAGTAGTTTTAGGACATCCGCCATCCGACCCAAATATGGTAAAGATTGGACTGTATTTAGATATAGCTGTCATATAGACCGATGTGCCGATTAAGGGTCTGAAGCTCATAAAAGCTTTATTTATTACCTGTGCCACTGTATATTCAACCCAGCCAATATAAACACATTTCTCCTTTTTTTCCCCAAAACACTAGTTAAAGTGAATTCTATTTCCTTATTTTATTGATGGTGTTGGTAACACTGGCGTTCCTTCAATCACTCCTATGAGAAGTCAATGCTCACAATGATTCACTTGAGTGACAAATTATGTTATAAATTGCGGACATTTAAACACCCCAACAAACATGTTACCAATTTGAAATCTGGATTTCCTTTATGTCCTCTCGCTCCCACAGCTACCTCAACTACGCTCTCACACTTGAATCTACGTCTCCTGGGTCTTCGGTTCCATTTTTTTTTTTCTGGCGCATAGCATAGTCCATTCGATTGTTTGCCGTCCATTATCAAGAAGTGACAGTTTTAACATGATTTTTCAAAGATGATTGGATTTGTTTGTTAATGGCCATAAACATGGAAGCCGCATGATACATAGTCATGAGCTAGCAAGCAAGTAACCATCGAACCAACCAATGAACCATCGGAGACACTATCATATATCGGCATCACCAATGACGGCGATGGTGGCGCAGATAGTCATGATATGATGTTGGCTTCAGCTATGATGGGTTGTGACAGTTATGCAACATGTTTCGCACGCCGGTGTGTCCAAGCCATGGTGACCATGAGATCAACTTAGGGTGAGGATAAACTTGGACAAATTATATTAATCTGTCATCATTGGGTTTTTAAGAATTGGCGCCAGGTGTCTGGGTTCGTATCCTGGCAGGAATATGAACATATATTTGGACATGGTTATTCTCTCTCCAATGCAGGGGACATTTCTAAGGTTTGCAGCCATTGAAAACTTTAGCTTTAACACATAAAAGCGTGCTAAGTTCGGCCGGGCCGAATTTTTATACCCGTCACCACAGATCGCATTTGTCGAGTTCTTTTCAGATATCTCTTTTTAGAAACACAAAGGATAAAAGAAAAAAATTGCTATAATATTGGAGCTATGTCAAGTTATGGTGAATGTTGGAGACCATAGAAGAAGTCCTTGTGTAAAATTTCAGCCAATTCGAGTAAGATTGTGCCCTTTAGTAATATATAGAGATCGGTTTATATGGGAGCTATATCAGGCTATGAACCGATTTCAACCATACTCAGCACAGTTGTTGGAAGTCATAATAAAACACCTCAAGCAAAATTTCAGCCAAATAGGATAAGAACTGCGCCCTCTAGTGGCTCAAGAAGTCAAGACCCAAGATCGGCTTCTATATGGCAGCTTTAGCAGGTTATGGACCGATTTCAACCATACTCAGCACAGTTGTTGAAAGTCATAATAAAACACCTCATGCAAAATTTCAGCCAAATCGGATAAGAATTGTGACCTGTAGGGGCTCAAGAAGTCAAGACCCAAAATCGGTTTATATGGCAGCTATATCAGGTTATGAACCGATTTCAACCATACTCAGCACAGTTGTTGGAAGTCATAATAAAACACCTCAAGCAAAATTTCAGCCAAATCGGATTAGAATTGTGCCCTGTAGGGGCTCAAGAAGTCTAGACCCAAGATCGGTTTCTATATGGCAGCTTTAGCAGGTTATGGACCGATTTCAACCATACTCAGCACAGTTGTTGGAAGTCATAATAAAACACCTCATGCAAAATTTCAGCCAAATCGGATAAGAACTGCGCCCTCTAGTGGCTCAAGAAGTCAAGACCCAAAATCGGTTTATATAAGGCAGCTATATCAGGTTATGAAACGATTTGAAACATATTTGGCACAGTCATTGGAAGTCATAATAAAACACCTCATGTAAAATTTCAGCCAAATCGGATAAGAATTGTACCCTGTTGGGGCTCAAGAAGTCTAGACCCAAGATTGGTTTATATGGCAGCTATACCAAAACATGGACCGATATAGCCCATTTGCAATCCCAACCGACCTACAAAAATAAGAAGTATTTGTGCAAAATTTCAATCGGTTAGCTTTACTCTTTCGAAAGTTACCGTGCTTTCGACAGAAATACGGACGGACATGGCTAAATCGACTTAAAATGCCATGACGAACAAGAAAATATATATACTTTATGGGGTCTTAGTCGAATATTTCAAGGAGTTACAAACAGAATGACGAAATTAGTATACCCCCATCATATGGTAGAGGGTATAAAAATACGGTTTCTCATCATGCAGCTAAAGCTCAAATCGGACAGCAGTCATTGAGATAAGAGTTGTTTTCACACTGTTGCTTTAATGGCTAGCTTAGCTTAGGATTTAGTGAAAAACGAGAGTGAAATCAGGTTCACTTAGACGATTATTGGCAAATTTCGTACCACAGCAGCGACAGACCGACAGCCCTTGGTGGAAATCCAACCCACGATCCATACACTGGTAACACACGTTTGCTAAAAACTCACTTAGACGATTATTGGCCAATTTCGTACCACAGCAGCGACAGACCGACAGCCCTTGGTGGGAATCCAACCCACGATCCATGCACTGGTAACACAAGTTTGCTAACAACTCAGATACCCTAATGGAATATTCGTTGGTTATATTTTATCATCAGTGAAAATGGCCAAATTGACAAATTAGTGCCAAATGGAGATAAGACGAAATGAATGGTATTAAGTGCCGAAACGCCTTGTACAACCGATCGGATAAAGAAAATGCAGAAGTTTGCAACCACAACTTTAAGATAGTCAGCAACTTTATCTACCTCGGCACCGCGGTATCCGAAACGGATGACACCAGTTTGGGCTTAAGCGAAGAATAATTCTGGCAAACAGACGCTAACTTGGATTAAGCAAGCTGTTTAGAAACAAGGCCACCTCTCGACAGACGAAGATTACACTATACAAGGCACTGATACTACCCGTGTTGTTATATGTGGTTCCGAGGCATGGATACTTGTGAAAGCAGACGAGGCAGTGCTTGGAGTGTTTGAGAGAAAGATTCTTCGTAAAATATATGGACCAGTTTGCGTTAATAGACAATATAGGCGTCGATAGCATAATTACACGTATCAAAATACAACGGTTGCGTTGGATAGGTCATGTTGTCAGAATGGATGAAGAAGCTCCACACGCTCTACACGCAAAGCGGGACAACCAAAAGCCCGATAGAAAGATCAAGTGGTGGGAGAGACCTCGAAACTTGGTATCAGATATTTTAGAATGAACGTAGAAGATCGAGGTGCTTGGAACGCTATTCTACGTTCGGCCAATGGGACAAATGTGTTGTCATTGCCAATTAAAGTAAAGTAAAGTGAATATTAAACCATGTCATCTCCTAATGTTTTTTTATTGAATGTATATTGCTTTCGCGCTTATCTTGTACAGCTCTGCCTTTGAGGCGAAAAAATTGTTTTGTTTTTTTCTAACCCCCCAAAGGCCCAGTAGTAGTAGTAGTAGTCACCATAAATCAGTAATGCGTTCGCATGCATGCTAACCAACCAATGAAGCAACCGCTATTTGTCCGTCTGTCCGTTTGCACATTCATTCAATTCTTTCCAAGACTATGCCAATAAAACATGTTAAATTTCCGTTTATTGAATATCAATTATTTGCCTTTTATCGCAATTAAAAAAATCTACATTTCTCTTTAAGAAATTTAAACAACCACTATATCGGATTTAAATCACATTCATTGAAATCGCCATAAAATCTAAAGGAGAAGCCACATCAACTTTTCTGGCTGCGAGAAACTTATGGAACTCCCTATTCAAGTTTTTCAGGTAGGCTAGGATGGTAAGATTTATAAAAGCTCACTCTTGTTGCAGGGGTAAAAGGCTCACTCATACATGCCTCCCCCCCTCATCGCAGTCACTCCTTTGCCAGAAGTTGAAACTTGTCATTAGTTTATTATTCGATGCAACTCGACTTGATGTGGCAGACTTCCTTCAAGCGGTTTTGTTGAGGGAAAAAATGCTGATTGAAGCAATGTGCGTTTTTTTTTTGGTTTATGCATGTCACCTCTTTCCAATTCGTCCCTCCCTCAAATTCTTGCTTGCATACGCATTAGATGAGCAATAAAAGCGATGACAGGCAGCACTTTATTCCCTCTACGTTAAGGCAACGCATTAACGACATGTGTGTGACGTGCGTGACACAGTGGTACTGGAAGGGAGAATGAAAACCATTAAAATGTTTTCACATGATCTGTCTCATAGCATAATACCTGAAGAAGTAAGGACGGAATATTGGGCTACACATTAGATTTGCGATATACAAGTCATTGAAATCAAAATTTCGTTTAATTTGAAATGAGGAATTTTGACCAATATCCGTACACATTATGGGAGAAAATGAGAAAATCACAAAGTAAAGATGAATTGGTAAATGCGCTTGCAAAGACATACAACTCCGTCTTCTAAAAGGTATAAACTTTCTTCCTCTATCAGATTGGCCAAATCTCAGTCTCTTAAACAAATATTTGGGTTTCTTTTCCACAATAACCATATGTAAAAAAATAATGATCTGGTATTTAGAATATTATCGAAACTAAGTCCAAATAGAGAATCTACATATTCGGAATCATGCTGACTTCTATTTAAATCATACACATAACGGACTATGCTGTAAAAACCAAATTCAATTTGCGGAGGCTCCAAGTATCATAATTCGAAAAAGTTCACAACCATATATCAAGCCTGGAACTAGGAATGTTTTCGCCAGAAGAATTCGGATATTTATGGGTGTTAAAAAAGTGTGTGATCTATAAGCTCGAAGCTTTGCATAAGTCTGCCCGGCCGCAATGTTAGCATGATCGGACCAGCTCACAGAACTGTTAAAAATCAGGCCTAAATCTTACCGCACTAGATACAATATCAATTCTCTGACTCTTAACGTAAATATCCGGTTTTCGCACGTTGAAAATCTTCTTTTTGTGACCAAACATTTGAACTTACTTGCAGTCGCCCAGTCATAAACGCGAAGTAGGTCCGCGTTAAGTTTACTTATGCAGTCGTCTACATTGTCTGCACGTCATCAGCATATATCATATTCTTACCGTGTGCTAGTTGACGAGGCAAATCGTTCGCATATAATGAAAAAAGAAGTGGACCTATAATCGAGCCTTGGGGAACCCCCTTAGGTACGCACAAGTGGTTAGATAATATTGGGTTGCCCAAAAAGTAATTGCAGATTATTCATATAGTCGGCGTTGACAAATTTGTTCACAGCTTGTGACTCTGTAATTGCATTCTTTCTTCTGTCAGTTATCAGCTGTTACTTTTAGCTTGATTTAGAAAAAAAGTGTAAAAAAAGTATATTTCATTAAAGTTCATTATAAGTTTTATTAAAAATGCATTTACTTTCTTTTTAAAAATCCGCAATTACTTTTTGGGCAATATATTCCCTGCGCATACAAACTGCCGTCTATCGCTCGGATACGACATAATTAGACTGGTTGCCGTTGATATGAAGTTAAAAAAAAATCCGTAGTTTCATTCACAAATTCAGGTGATCAAACGTGTCAGAAGCTTTGGAGTGATCCAAAAGAACCAGAAAGCCAATTTTGTTCTCATCAATGTCATCTCTGATCGATATACCCAGTTCAACCAATGCAGTAATGCAACTAGGATCAGAACGGAAGCCGCACTGTCTTTCCGACAAGTCCGACATCTGTCCATGAAGGATTTTCTCGAAAACCTTAGGGGAGATATCATAGAATTGATATCGGCCGATAATCAACGTTGCATTTGAGAATGGGGATAATCTTTGCATGCTTTCAAATAATAGGATACACACTGGAGCTCAAAATTGTATTAAAGAGGTACATAAAATACGGTAGATGATATAAAAGTAACATTTCTACAAATCTCGGATCAACTCCGTCTAAACCAATTGAATTTGAAGTAACACGGACAAAACTCTCATAGGCTTCCTAAACTCTAAAAGGACTGCGGGCATCAAAAACGAAAGCCGGCCCATCATCATCACTGTAAAATTGCGAGTCCGTTTGTATATCGGGCATGCTTACGAAGGTCCTGTAGAGTTCATCTAGATCTCCATGGTATCGAGTGTTTGACTTGGGTTTACCCACTCCGATGTCATGTGTCACCTTCCACTTACTCTTAGAGCCCACTGCGCAATCAAATCTTGAAGAATAATACTCCATTTTAGTCGCATTAATAAAACTTTTAACTTTCCTACTGGCTTCACGGAATTCTTCCTTCAGCTCTGGAGACTTGAAACGCTTCCATCTACTGTAACCAATGCACAGTGATAATAACATCACTATTACCCAGTGTTACGGACTCCCGTACAACCTGAAGCCCATATATGTCAATCATATTATTCGGACGTTAGATACAACCAACTAAATCTTTCTCACGACTTGAAGATAGTTCAACACAGACGTATTCTATCTGGTCCCCGAATTCAGACTTTAAACGAATTCTAGCTTTCGGGTTTCTTCTGGCATAAATGGCAACACCACCTCCGCGACTTCACCTCTCAGATCTGAACACAGCATATCCATTTAAGTTGACGAGACTGTCAGTTATGGAAGTACTAAGCCATGTTTCCAAGAGGCATATAATATCAATGCCTGAGCCTTCAAAAATATATCTAAATTCATCAATCTTCCTTACCAGACTTTGAGAATTTATGTGTCATATATTTAAACCATTTCTTTGCCTAACCAATATTCGAACCAAATAGTACCAAGAACAAAACTACCTCGGAAACATCATTAAGTCGCCCAACATATATTATCCAGGTATAAATGAATCCCAATTTTGAGCGCTTTACCTTACTCTTCGCAAACAAAGTACCATTTTGTATGTTCTACATCTTCTTCCGGCCGCCCAAAATTTATAGTCAAGGTGTAGACGAATCCCAACTTTGAGAGCTTAAAATCACCCTTTAAAGAGAGTACCATTTTGTATGTTTTAGTACCGAATTAAAACGAATTAAAAACCAATCTTCCCACCGCCTAATATATACTTTCAAGGTTCCAATTACGCCACAATTAGTACGATTTCTTCCACATGTCGCTAAATTCGAGCTGTCCTGGTTCGCTGTAGGCGAAGATAAGCTATTTTGTACTTTTTAGTGGCAAAATAAACGATTTGTGAATGGATCATTTAGTCATCCATTATATATATATCCCTCCTGTACCTACATGCCACATTTCAGACCTCTAGTTCTATGTGTAAAAAAAGTACCAAATAACACCAAAATGTTCGTGTTGTTAATAGATTATTTAATCACACATCATATTTTTACGAGTTGTACCTGCATTCCAAATTTTAGATCTCAAGCTCCATCTGTAAAAAAAGTACCAATTTTGGTACCAAAATTTATGAACTTTTAATAGATCATTTAGTCGCCAGTCATATATTCCATGCCAAATTTCTGACCTCTAGCTCTATCTATGAAGAAAGTACCAAATAGTACCAATTTTGGAACCAAAATGTTCGAATTTTATATAGAATATTTAGCCACCCATCATATTTTTCCTAGTTTTATCTTTATGCCAAATTCAAACACAGAAAGTACCAATATTGGAACAAAAATGTACGAATTTTAAAAAGATCATTATCACCACCATCTTTCCCAGTTGTACCTACATGCCAAATTCTAGACCTCTAGCTCCATCTGTAAAGAAAGTACCAAATGTTACCAATTTTGGTACCAAAATATACGAATTTTAAGTAGAGCATTTAGTCACCCATCATATATTTCCTAGTTGTATCTACATACCAAATTTTAGACCTCTAGTTCCATCTGTGAAGAGAGTACCAAATGGTACCAATTGCGGTACTAAAGTTACGTTTTCTCCCGTTACCAGTAGCATTTTTTAATTTTTTTCTTTTAAAGACATCTGGTGCAAAAAGGCACCCTCCTCTTTTTGCACCAGATGTCTTTAAAAGAAAAAAATTAAAAAATGGTACTGGTAACGGGAGAAAACGTAACTTTAGTACCGCAATTGTCGTTTAAATCAAATTTCAAATTTATGCCCCTATACAAATTTCGCTCATTTCGCACCTATTTGGTACTTTTTTCAGTACCTAAATGTGCAAATGTGCAAATACCCTTATAGGCACCCAATTTATGTTACCATACTGTATCTAAGTTCAGAGCTCTAGTTCAATATACAAAGAAAGTACCAAATAGTATCAATTACGGTACTAAACGTACTATTTCTCGCACTTCTGGTACGATTTTCCAACATTTTTAATTTGAGTCCAAGAAAATAATTTTAGCCCTTTCCGTTCGTGCTGGGCAAATATGTACTGTTTTTTAGTACCTTACTTTTACTTTAATTGGGTATGGCAGAACATTTGTTCCACTAGCCGAACGTAGAATAGCGTTCTAGGCGCCTTGATCTTCTGCGCTCATTCTAAAATCTCAGACACCAAGTTTCGAGTTGTCTCCCACCACTTGATCTTTCCAACGGGCTTTTAGTCTTCTCGGTTTGCGTTTACCACTTGCCTTCAAAGGCTTCTTTGTTGGAGCTTCTTCATCCATTCTGATAACATAACCTAGCCATAATCCAGCCTTATACTGTGCCTATGATTCAATACCAAGATTCGTGCAAAGTTTCATGTTTCTAGTTTTCTAGGTCAGTCAGCAATTAGTCAGTCACGCAACTCTTATAGCTATATGCGAGCTTTATCTAAATCTGAATCGATTCCGATGAATATCCGTAAATATTGTTGTTAGGTTAGGTTGACGAGAGGGTACGGATATTAATTCTTCCCATGACACTGTGGACATACACCTAAGTCAGTAATGGGCTTGTTGTGCGCTCTAAATAATTATAAGTAACCTCGAAATAGACAATTTTAAAGGCTGGAATTCCGTGCTGCTTACAGAATCCGTAATTGTTTTCCAAACCACGCCCCTAAGTTGGTTTATGCCTGATATTGTATCTCCACCTAAGTGCCGATGTTTCTTGGCAGCGAAAGCCGGGCAATGGCATAGGAAATGCTTCAACGTTTAAATATTGTGCTAGTCGTAGAAGGAAGCGATGGGCAAAATTTGCGAAGAGAGATTTGAGCTTGCAAGGGCTCTAGTAATGAAAATCGGACGATACATATGTATGTATGGGAGCTATATCTAATCCGTTTATAAATGTCTAAATAATTGCAGTATTAGTCAAAATTGGTCGAAAATATATATTTGGGCTTTGTCTCTTTGCGCTCTTATATTTTGATTTTCAAGATCATTTCGTGAGTTTTCGAACATCTTCTAGCTCGAGATCATATTCAATGCTTTCTTTTCAAAGAATAGCATAGCAAAGAACCTATAAAAGTAAGGCAAGTGTGTGCTATTTTCAAAACAATTTGTCTGGTATGGTGGATCGGGATTTCTGATACGCCATGTATCTTCATCAACACCTTTGTCTAATTAAATAATGTGCTCTACATACCCAATGGCTATTGAGTACAGTGTTCAGCTCGCTTTTGTTTTACGAGATGATATTTAATGCTTTCTATTCATAAAATAGCACAGCAAAGAAATTATAAATGTAGAGCAAATGTGTGTTATTATTGAAAAACACTTTGACTAGCTTGGAGGATCATGATTTCTTATACGCCATGTATCTTCATCAACACATTTTGTCGTAGAAGGAAGCGATGGGCAAAATTTGCGAAGAGAGATTTGAGCTTGCAAGGGCTCTAGTAATGAAAATCGGACGATACATATGTATGTATGGGAGCTATATCTAATCCGTTTATAAATGTCTAAATAATTGCAGTATTAGTCAAAATTGGTCGAAAATATATATTTGGGCTTTGTCTCTTTGCGCTCTTATATTTTGATTTTCAAGATCATTTCGTGAGTTTTCGAACATCTTCTAGCTCGAGATCATATTCAATGCTTTCTTTTCAAAGAATAGCATAGCAAAGAACCTATAAAAGTAAGGCAAGTGTGTGCTATTTTCAAAACAATTTGTCTGGTATGGTGGATCGGGATTTCTGATACGCCATGTATCTTCATCAACACCTTTGTCTAATTAAATAATGTGCTCTACATACCCAATGGCTATTGAGTACAGTGTTCAGCTCGCTTTTGTTTTACGAGATGATATTTAATGCTTTCTATTCATAAAATAGCACAGCAAAGAAATTATAAATGTAGAGCAAATGTGTGTTATTATTGAAAAACACTTTGACTAGCTTGGATGATCATGATTTCTTATACGCCATGTATCTTCATCAACACATTTGTCAAATGGATTAAGATGCCCTACATATCCAACGACTGTCGAGTACAGTGTAGAGCATGCCTTTGTTTTGAAACAGGGCTCAATAAGTCATCTAACTCCCCTTAGCTTAGTTAGAGAGAAGAACCCCTTACTTTACACTGTCCGTACAATCTAATCATCAAAGCTAAGAACAACAAATACATCAACATGTCAAACTGTTCTTATTGTGCATTTCAACATTCTTTGAATGTCACTGCAAATGATTTTTGTGCTTTGGCCACAATGACCTACAGTCCGTTTGCGCTCTTTGGGATTAATCTAAATCTAAACTGATTTCGACCAAAATCGGTACACATAGTAAAAGCTGTAGAAGAAGATATTGTGAAAATTTTTAAGAAAGTCCGTTAAGAAATAAACTGACAAAGGTTCTACAAGTGAAAATCGGGTGACATGGTAGCTAGATCTAAATTTGAACCGATTTCTATAAAATTTAACTGCAATGTCGAGAGCTATAAGAGAATCCTTTGTGTCCAATTTAGTGGGTATCGTTTGACAAATTAACAAATTAACGCAATCCAAATCGGAGGAAAGGAGACCATCACAAAATTTTTCAGCTGTGGTTATCCTCTCCTAATGCTGGCGACATTTGTGAGGTACTATGCCATGTAAGAATTTCTGTTCAAAAGAGGTGTCGCACTGCGGCACGCCGTTCGGACTCGGCTATAAAGAGGAGGCCCTTATCATTGAGCTTAAAACTTTAACCGGACTGCACTCATTGATATATAAGAAGTTTGCCTCTGTTCCTTAATGGATTGTTCATGGAAAAATTTGCATTTGCTATTTATATTTAAATCTAAACCGAGTTTTGGAATTTCAACAGTCTTCGTCTTTAAGACAAAAAACATGCCTTTGCCAAAATTGAAGACATTGGATGAAAATTGCGACCTGTACATTGAACTAGAGGTATGTACGTGAGTGGTCGTGCCACGCCACGTGCCAAATCCAATGACGTGATCGTGCGTGACCGCAATTAATTTAAAATTCTTCACGCGTGAGTGAGTGAAATCGTGCTTACGACTCAAGCGACACTCACGACTCACGAGACGCTTACGACTCCCGAGACTCTCACGACTCAGAAGACGCTCACGACTCACGAGACGCTTACGACTTCCGAGACACTCACGAGAAAATCACGACTTAAGTTTAAAACAAGTAAAAGCGTGCTAAGTTCGGCCGGGCCGAATCTTGGGAACCCACCACCATGGATTCCGCTAAAATATGGGAGCTATATCTGGTTATAGACCGTACTTGGCACAGTTGTTGAATGTCATATACAAAATTTCAGCAAAATCCGATAAAACTCGCTGCTTGTAAGAGAACAAGAAGTGAACTCGGGATATCGGTCTATATGCGCGCTTTATCACGTTCTTGACCGATTTGGACCATGCACAGTTGTTGAAAGTCATAACGAACACCTCTTGCAAAATTTCAGCCAAATCGGATAATAATTGCGTCATCTAGTGGCTCAAGAAGTCAAGACGCCAGATCGGTTTATATAGCAGTTATATCAGGTTATGGACCGATTTGAACTATTCTTAACACAGTTGTTGGAAGTCATAACAAAACACGTCGTGCATAATTTCAGCTAAATCGGATAGGAATTGCGCCCTCTAGACGCTGAAGAAGTCAAGACCCCAGATCGTTTAATATGTCAGCTATATCAGGTTATAGACCGTACTTGGCACAGTTGTTGAATGTCATATACGTGAACTCGGGATATCGGTTTTTATGCGAGCTTTATCACGTTCTTGACCGTTTTGGCGAATATGGTCCACACACAGTTGTGGGAAGCCATAACAAAACCACTCCATGCAAAATTTCAGTGAAATCGGAGAAAAATTACGGTTTAGACCGTACTCGGCACAGTTGTTTGAAGTAATAACAGAACACTACAACGCGATGGGGGAATGGTTTGAGGATAAGAGCAGCTCATACCATCGCGGTATAATCGAGGCGACGATAGGAAACCTGGAAGGAAGGGAAGAGGTTTCCGATCGGATACCTGAGATGAACCTTGAGGTCGAGTGCGAGGCACTGCTGCCATCGGCACAGTCTTGGATTGACGTTACCCTAGCATTGCCACCTGGAAAAACATGTTACACGGATGGATCAAAGCTTGGTGAAAGATTATGCCTGGGGGTGTACATTGAGAACCCGGGGACTGAGATCTGTTTTAGACTGCCTGACCATAAAATGGTGATGAAGGCGGAGATCCGGGTGATCACGGAATTCGTGAAGTGATTTGGTGCTAACGCGAGAACATCGAGTATGAACATCTATACGGACAGCACAATGGTCATAAGGGCAATAACAACCAGGACGGTAAGGTCACGAACAGTCTTGCATTGTAAGAAGGACATTAACGCCGCATCGTTTGGGTGCCGGGCCATAACGAAGTAAGGGGGAATGAAAGGGCAGGCGATTTGGCGGTGAAAGCCAGAGGACTGCCGTCAATTAACTTGGTTAACCCGAGGCCTTTTGGGTCGACGCAGTCGGATTTAAGGGCGTGGGCGAAAATCCTATGGGGGGATCCAGATCCTGAGAAGACGAGGCTATTACTGAAAGGAAGCAAGAAGGAGGTCAGTATAGCCATTGGTATCAAAACGGGATACACAGGACTCCAGTGCGGCAAGTGATAGCATGTGTAGGACATGCGGGTAAGATGATGAGACGTTGGAGCGTTTCCTTTGTCATTGCTCGGATTTCGCATCTAAGAGATACCAGCATTTAGGTGGGGTACTGTACCAGACATGAACCAACAAAAGGGAGTGGCATGAAAAACAATTAAGGATTTCGTAAGTAGCAATCGTAAATCGTGACTGTTTCGTGAGTGTCCTGTAAGTCATGATGTTCTCGTGAGTTCCTCATGATTGTCTCGTGAGTGTTTCGTGAGAGTCTCGAGAGCCGTGAGTTAGGAAAATGTTTGCGCATCGCGTGAACGTGAGTCGACATTAAAAATTTCATGCGTGAGTACTTTTTTCCCTTAAGCGTGCGTGATCGTGTCTGGAAAATCACTCACGCTCACATATCTACTTTGAACACAAATTCACATGGACAGCCAGACGGACGGGCATAGCTAAATCCAATCAGGAAGTTATTATTTATCGATCCGTACACTTATCAATGCGTCTATCTCTATTCCTTCTGGACGTTACAAACAAATGCGCTAAGTTATAATACCCTGTACCACAGTAGTGGTATGTGTTTGAATGGAAAAAAACGCATTTTTATTCATTCAACCACATTTTTCACCACTCAATTCCACTGTGTTAGAGGGGTTCATTGTGCGTACTACGCAAATGCGTATCCTGCACCTTTGTTGCTATGAACTCAAGCGTATGTTTTTTGTTTTTTCTTTCGTCTTCTTCTTTTCCAACCATTGAGTGCTTTTCCAAGAGGAGTTTTTATTATGCCCTAAGTTTGTTGTGTGGCAGGAAGCCTTTTTCTTGTGGTCGTTGCTTTGATTGTTGTAGTTGTGCTGATGGTGGTGGTGTTGCAAAAGGCATTTTTGTGCCATTTTCCCTCCGGTGGCAGTTATTGTAGTAAATCGTGATTAAAAGTCCCGGAGTGTGCGATTCTGCCAATCTGCTAGTAGCTCCCCTATTCGACGGCCTGCCGTCCTACTAGCCTTGTCAGCCTGCCTGCCTTCCTGCCTCCTGGCAAAAGGAATCATCTCAAAGACAGTTAATTTTACGATATGGTTATGTTGGCAATTAATTGGATTAAAATTGTGTTAACTTGACTTTTTAAGTACTCCAGAGGTAACTTGGCAATCGATGGTTGTTGATGATGGTCTGAATACGCTAGCAAGCTTAGACCGCACAGAAAAAAATATTTTATAAAATTTCAAAAATTTTAATTCCATAGAAAATTTTGGCTAAATTCTAATTCTATAAAAATTATGTTAACATTTTTTCTTCAAAATTTTTGGCCAATATTTTAATTTTACAAAAACTTATTTTAAGGTTTTTTTTTTATACCCACCACCGAAGGATACAATACATCGAAATATCCATTTCCGACCCCTTGATCAGCCTAAAAATCTAAGACGATCTAGATATGTCCGTCCGTCTGTCTGTTGAAATCACGCTACAGTATTTAAAAATAGAGATATTGAGCTGAAACTTTGCACAGATTCTTTCTTTGTCCATAAGCAGGTTAAATTCGAAGATGGGCTATATCGGACTATATCTTGGTATAGCCCTCAAATAGACCGACTTTGAGTTGTGTTAGGCCATTTGACATCCTTCATCAATTTGGCCCAGATCGGTCCAGATTTGAATATAGCTGTCATATAGACCGATCCGCTGATTTGGGGACTTAGGCCCAAAAAATCCACATTTATCATCCGATTTTGCTGAAATTTGGGACAGTGGGTTGTGTTAGGCCACTCGACATCCTTCTTTAATTTGGCCCAGATCGGTTCAGATTTGGATATAGCTGCCATATAGACCGATTTCTCGTTTTAAGGTTTTGGGCCCATAAAAGGCATAATTATTGTCCGATTTCTCCGAAAATTGGGACAGCGAATTAAGTTAGTCCACTCGTCATCTTCCTGGAATATGGCACAGATCGGTTCCGATTTGGATATAGCTGCCATATAGACCGACCTCTCGATTTAAGGTTTTGGGCCCATAAAAGGCGCATTTATTGTCCGATTTCGCCCAAATTTGGGACAGTGAGTTGTATTAGGCCCTCCAACATTCTTTTTCAATTTGACTCAGATCGGTTCAGATTTGGGTATAGCTGCCATATAAACCGATCTTTCGATATAAGGTTTTGCGCCCATAAAAGGCGCATTTATTGTCCGATTTCGCCGAAATTTTAAAATTTTCTTTAATGTGACTCAGATCGGTCCATATTTGGATATAGCTGCCATATAGACCAACCTCTCGATTTAAGGCTTTGGACACATAAAAGGCGCATTTATTGTCCAATTTCGCCGAAATTTGGGACAGTGAGTTAAGTTATTCCACTCGACATCTTCCTGGAATATGGCACAGATCGGTCCAGATTTGGATATAACTGCCATATAGACCGATCGCTCGATTTAAGGTTATGAGCCCGTAAAAGTCGCATTTATTGTCCGAAGTCGCCGAAATTTGGGACAGTAAGTTGTGTTAGACTTTTCGACATTTTGCTGCAACTGGGTCTAAATCGGTCCAGATTTGGATATAACTACCATGTAGACCGAAATCACGATTTAAAGTATTGGCCCCATAAAAGGCACATTTATAATCCGATTTCACTCAAATTTTAGACAGTGACTTATGTTCGGCTTTTCGACATCCGTGTCGTATATTGTTCAGATCGGTCTATATTTGGATTTGGCTACCTCAAATTTGACACAGTGACTTATGTCCATATCGTATATGGTTTAGATCGGCAAAAAGGCCAATATTTTGTTCTACAAAACTTCTTGAGCCTCTAGAGGGCGCAATTTTTGTCCGATTTGACTGAAATTTAGCACGTGGTGTTTTGATATCACTTTCAACAACTGTGTTAAGTATGATTTAAATCGGTTCAAAATCTGGTATAGCTGTCGTATAAACCGATCTTGGGTCTTGACTTCTTGAGCCTCTAGAGGATTTGGCAGAAATTTTGTACAACAGCTTTTCTCATGACATTTAATATACGTGTCTAATAATGTCTGAATCGATCAATAGGTTGATACAGCTCCCAGAGCTG
The DNA here is from genome assembly GCF_963082655.1 of Stomoxys calcitrans. Classification (NCBI taxonomy): domain Eukaryota; kingdom Metazoa; phylum Arthropoda; class Insecta; order Diptera; family Muscidae; genus Stomoxys; species Stomoxys calcitrans. Next base: position 86,630,057 of record NC_081555.1, on the reverse strand, counting down.
TAGAGGGCGCAATTCTCATTCGATTTGGTTGAAAATTTGCATGAGGTGTTTTGTTACAACTTTCAATAACTGTGCTGAGTATGGGGAAAATCGGTCCATTGTCTGATATAGCTGCCATATAAACCGATCTGGGATCTTGACTTCTTGAGCCTCTAGAGGATTTGGCAGAAATTTTGTACAACAGCTTTTCTCATGACATTTAATATACGTGTCTAATAATGTCTGAATCGATCAATAGGTTGATACAGCTCCTATATAAACCTATCTCCCGATTTTGCATCTTGAGCCCCTACAGGGCGCAATTCTTATTCGAATGAACTGAAATATTACACAATGACTTCTACAATGTTCAGCATTCATTTATGGTCCGAATGGGACTATAATTTGATATAGCTGGAATAGCATAACAGTTTTTATTCATTATTCTTTGTTTGCTTAAAAAGTGATGCCGCGCATAGAAATCGACAAATGCCAACCATGGTGCTTCCACCTACCCACTAATTAGCGAGCAGTGCAATGTATCAAGGGGCGGGCTGCAATGATCGCGATTTCGGCCTTTGCCAGGGGCCTCGTCAGACTGCTATGCCACCAAAAGATTACATGCTTCCACCTACCCACTAATTAATGAGCAGTGCAATGGTAGAAGCATGCCCTCTGAATGAAATGCTGGGTCTTGTTATTCAACATTTTCTTATAGCATAGTAAGAGAAAGTTAAGTTCTTACAGCCAACATCTCTTCAAATAGACATCTAACATCAACAACACACACAAAGCTAAAGACTTGTTGATGTTAGATGTCTCTTTCATTCAGAGGGCATGCTTCTACCATTGCACTGCTCACTAAGTAGGGGGTAGGTGGAAGCATGTAATCTTTTGGTGGCATAACAGTCTGACGAGGCCCCTGGCAAAGGCCGAAATCGCGATCATTGCAGCCCGCCTCTTGATACATTTAACACACCACAAATGTTGAGACTCTTTAAAGTGTTTTTGTTGTTTTGTTTTGAAATAGAAGCTAGAAATAAAAACCCATAAGTCTAAACCGGTTAAACCAACAAAAAAAAATTATTTCTATAGAAAATTTTCCTAACAGTTTTTTGCTGTAGAAAATTTTTTAAAAATTGTTTTACAGCAAAAACATGTCAAAAATTTTAATATATCTAAAAATTTTTTTTTTAAATTACAATTTTGTAGAATTTCTTTTTTTCCGTATTTTGTACACTATTTTTTTTTATTGTATCTACAAGCTGCCAAAATTTTGTTCTATTGAAAATTTTTCCAAAAATTTTAGAGAAAACTATGTTAAAAATATTTTGTATAAAAAAATTCTTTAAATATTAGTTAAAAAAAAGTTTTGTATATTTTTTAAAGAAATTTTTTACACATTTTTTTAAGAAAATTTAGTTTTTATGTTTTATGTCTTACAAATATATAAAAAAAAACAAAATTTTAAAAATTTTTTTTCCAAAATTTTATTTCTATGGAAAATTTTCTCAAAATTCTTTGAAAATTATTCTCACAAGTTCTTTAAAAAAATGTTTTCAAAATTTTATTTTTTATAAAAATTGTTTTTTTTTTTAATATATTTAACTGAAATGTCTTTTTTTAAGGATTTTTTTTTAACTTTGGCAGTGTAGCCTTCTTGAGTTGCTCTCTCTCTATGGTAATTCCTAGGCAGTTGGTTCTATTCTATTTGTATTGTTGTTAGGGGGTTTAATCCTATTCTAACAGCAGCAGTAGACTAAACAATGCCAACAACAGTGTTAACTTTTCACTCTAATTTTTTTTCTGCCTTAGCATTGTTTATGTCTAAAGTCACTGAACTCTTGATAGGCTGGCAGGAGTCTTTTTTATGTTTTTCTTCTTACTCGTCTTGGGCTATGTGGCTATGTGGGACTGAATGCAAAATGGATTGGGCACAGATTCCTTGGGGTATTGTGAGACATCTAGAAAGGCTTTTAGTGATATTGGTTTAATTAAATGAATGTTGGAGTTAACCAGCCATGATGACAGCAGCCATGTTGATGCGGTCGTCCAAGGTGATTGATGGCAAATGGGAAATGCGTAACTGGAGTATTTGTGAGTATTCTATGGCAATTTAGCCAAACCATTAAATAAGCCAATTCAATGCTAGATATTTTAAGATGAATTTTCTAAGAGCATAGCCGAAGAAAAGGAAAATTTAAATTGTTTTTATTGTTTCCTTTTATATTCCAGACCGTGTGTATAACACATTGTCGGAGCCTTACCTTTATATTATCAACTCCCATTACCCTTTTTAGTTTCCGTTTATTAAGAAAAACCGTGCAAAGAAATTGACAAATGCGAACACGCTTTTACTTATTCTCTTATTGAGATTTAGTTAAAGGAAGTGCCAAAAAAAAATTCACCACATCAAATGGCATATGCCAAAAAAGTTTTGACAGTTTTCTTCATAAATTTAAGTTGTTTTTTATGTAATTTTATCTCCAAACCTACGTTAGGCACTTTGTGATTTATGTCGTTAGTGTCATTTTAATTAAAATATTGACAAAATATATCAGAATCAGCTTTTCTAAATATTAACTCAAACTCCCTCTCCCAGAGAAGGCAAAATGTTCTTTTGAATCCACAAATTATTGATGCGATTAGCCTTACCTGCCAAAATGGCTTCTACGAATTTTCTCTTCGTCCATGGTTGGCGTATCCTTGGGCAGCACTAATCTAATCTGAATACCAGCTTTCATACTCATTTGTTAAAGTCTTCATTATGCTAATCTTAGAAAAGCTGCTCAAGCATTGCCTCTGCCCCAGCAACAAATATTGGGAGCAAATAGCCAACCAGAACACTGCTTGATAGAGAGCAATGCCAAAGTTCGAACAACTATCCTGCTCACATATCCTGTTACACCATTCTATGCTCACTACCTTCAGATGGCTTTGTGCTTGTATTGGGTTATTGGAAAACTTTTCTACGTATCGTCCTTGCTTGTTGTATTGAAACCATAATCTCATATTAGGGCAAAGGAATTGATGGCAAAATACCATCGTCTGGACGGGGACTGAGGCTGCTGTTGTTGCTGCTTTGGCTGCTCTGCAACGAATAATCCTTGAGCAGCATAAACAGACAGCATCTTGGATAGTAATGACCATGAAATAATCAACAGATTTTCTTTTCTTATGAATATTGAAATTTTCGTCTATGGCATTTAACAAAGTCTGACATTGTCATGGATGAATTTATTGGAGAGTTGTTGCAAGGCATGCCAAATTGTATGGCCAATAGATAGATGCAAGCTACTAGACTACATTTAAATTCCTCTTGCCATTGACTTCAGATTTATGTTTTTTCAAGATTTCAACTTAATCCCTATCAGATTGAGATATCTGTAAAACAATGCCATTTGGTGTGCTTAAAAGAGAGCCCAAAATTTATTTAAAATGTCCCAAAAATCTGCACGAAATACTCAAATTTATTTTAAACATCCCAGCAATACTTGTTTTAAGCTTTACTTTCAATGCTACATTAAACATAGCAGCACTTCTTCTTGCAAAAGTCCCATGTAAAATCATGATATTTATTGATGTATTGGAAGTAAGAGTAGGAAAAAGTTTTGCTAGGATTCTTTAGCTGGTAGCTTTGGACAAAAATCAGTCTAGGTGGCTTGCTATGTGTAAAAATGCAAAGTTTGCCCATAAACATTCCAATAAGGAACAGGGGCAAACTTCTCACTTATCAATGAGTGTAGTCCGGTTCAACTTTAAGCTTAATTATAAGGGGCCTCATTTTTATAGTCGAGTCCGAACGGCGTGTCCCAGTGCGACACCTCTTTGAAGAGAAGTTTTACATGGCATAGTAACTCACAAATGTTGCCAGCATTAGGAGGGGAAAACCACCGATAAAAATTTATTTTCTAATGGTCTCGCCAGGATTCGAACCCAGGCGTTCAGCGACATGGGCGGACGTGCTAACCTCTGCGCTACGGTGGCCTCCATATGTATATGGCCTAATAATGAAAATGCAAATTTTTATCATCAAAAATGGTTTTGTTGTTTTTTCACTTTTATATGCACCCGAACCAATCATGGAAGAACTTTCTCCACTCCGATTGATACACCTGCAAAGCATTGTTATTGAACGCTTCAATAGCATCTTCTGGGAAGGAAAATCGTAGACAACGCAGTTTGTTATGAATGTGTGAGAACAAGAAGAAGTCATTCGGTGCCAAGTCAGGTCTATAGGCGGATGACCCCTCAATTCGACGTTCTAGCCAATCACTACTACGGGAGCAAGGCCGTCTTTTTCAAGATTGGGAAGACTACGATATGCAAATATCCTCATATTGAGCCATCAGGCAGGGCAGTAGCAGGAAACTCATTGCAGCCTAACGAACGGAGCCGACGACGAAAATCACATACTCCCAAGGAGGCCATTTACGCAAGATTTGAAGGATTAGGATAGGCAAAGATCCTAATATTGAAACATCAGGCAGTGCAGGGAGGCAGACTCAATACAATCTAACGAACAGGAACCCGACAATGGAACCATTACCGAGTTTCTCAAGATTCGAAGACTACGATAGACAAATATCCTAATGTTAAAACAAGTAAAAGCGTGCTTAGTTCGGCCGGGCTGAATCTTATATACCCTCCACCATGGATCGCATTTGTCGAGTTCTTTTCCCGGTGTCTTTTTTTAGGCAAACAAAGTAAAGGAAGGGATAAAAGAAACAATTGCTATGCTATTGGAGCTGTATCAAGTTACGGTCAGATTCGGAGCATAATGAAATGAATGTTGGAGACCATAATAGAAGTCATTGGACCAAATTTCAGCCAAATCGAAAAAGAATTGTGCCAGGTATGGTTCAAATCAGTTCATAACCTGATAGAGCTGCCATATATACCGATCTGGGATCTTGACTTTCGAGTCTATATAGGGCGCAATTATTATCTGATTTGGGTGAAATTTGTACAACATGACCTTCAACATACGTGTCAAATATGGTCTGAATCAGTCTATAGGCTAAAACATTTGAACCGTACTTGGTCAAAGAGTAAAATAGGGAGATCGTTTTATAGGGGAGCTGTATTAGGTTATAGACCGATTCAGACCAAATTTGACACGTATGTTGAAGGTCATGTTGTACAAATTTCACCCAAATCAGATAATAATTGCGGCCTATAGAGGCTCAAGAAGTCAAAATCCCAGATCGACTTGGCACAGTTGCTGAAAGTAATAACAGAACAACTCAGGCAAAATTTCAGCTAAATCGAATGAAAATTGCGTCCTCTAGTAGCTCAAGAAGTCAAAATCCAAGATTGGTTTATATGGTAGCTATATCAGGTTATAGACCGATTTAAACCATACTTGGCACAGTTGTTGCAAGTGATAACAAAACACATCTTACACATTTTCAGCCAAATCGGATAAAAATAACGCCCTCCTAGTTTTTATATGGCAGTTATATCAGCTTATGAACCGATTTGAACCATACTTGGTACAGTTGTTGGAAGTCATAACAAAACACCTCATGCAAAATTTCAGCCAAATCGGATGAGAATTGCGCACTCTATTAGTTCAAGAAGTCAAAATCCAAGACCGGTTTATATGACAGCTATACCAGGTTATGAACCGATTTAAATCGTACTAAGCACAGATGTTGGTAGTGATGCCAAAACACCACGTTCAAAATTTCAGTTAGGTCGGACTAAAATTGCGCCCCCTATTGCGCCTAGAAGTCAAGACCCAAAATCGGTTTATATGGCAGCTATATCAGCGCATGGACCGATTTGGCCCATTTACAATCCCAACCGACCTACACTAATAAAAAGTATTTGTGCAAAGTTTCGAGCGGCTAGCTTTACTCCTTCGAAAGTAAGTGTGCTTTCGACATATAGACGGATGGACATTGCTAAATCGGCTTAAAATGCCATGACGATCAAGAGTATATATACTTTATGGGGTCTCAGACGCATATTTCGAGGAGTTACAAACAGAATGACGAAATTAGTATACCCCCATCCTATGGTGGAGGGTATAACTAGTGAAAAATATATTCCGTGTGAGAACGGGTAGAGATATCTATTGTCCGGGTGCCCTTTGACACGCCCCAAAAATTGGTCACCTCGGTATTTCAAGGAGATATCTCTACCCATTCTCATATGGCATATTTTTTACTACTTTTTTCGGTTCTATCCTACTGGAGTTACAAAAGAAAACTTTTAAAACTTGTGAAATCAGAGCAAATGCTCTGGATGTTGATAAACTATTACCACTGAGAATTTAAATGGAAATAGTGTGGTGATATCATCATATTGTGTTTATTTAATTGAAAATCACCACTTGTGTATTTTAGTTATTAAACAGGGCCGCTATACTAACTTTGACGATACGCCTATTGGCTTTGATCCACACATCGTTAGTAGAAGATGAAAATGCCCTTTCAGCAAAACAGCCCCCTCAAATCACATGAAGCGTTTGGTAACACATGCTAATGGTTTGATTGGCTTTTTTAAGCTGCCCCTTGTGCTAAGTTGGCATTCGCACAAAGTCAATCATAGAGCGATTAGGGTATTTATAGAGAACACAAATCTCGGCATGGCAAACCACCATCACTTGGTGGCATGAATTAATAACTTCAACAACATAAGCTATCTAAGCATAGATCGCAACACATACGATACTTTGACCGCTAAAGTTTCTACGACCAATGTGGTCTTCTGTGTTTTTTACACACTGGTGCTGCTACTTTTCCTGCTCCTGCTCCTGTTCCACTTGGAGAACGTTGTTTATGTTGCGCCTTTGGTGGCTGCTGTTGCTTTCATGTTTGCCTTACTTGTTTTCCTTTTTTCGCCCAACTAATTCACTTTCACCGCACGTAACACGAAAAACAAAAATCCATCCATGGCAAGCAGGCAGGAAGGCAGCATGCACTTGAATCTCCAAACACACACAAACTCTCCATGTCATACACTGAAAATAAGAATTGATTACAATTTAAAAAAATGTCTATTATACCCACTACAGGGTGGGGTTTGTTTCTGAATAGCCTTTCTCTCTCCGATCTGGGTAGATTTACTGCCGACTCCACTGTTTGACGACTTTGATGATAGAACAATAAATAACAGACTTCCTGGATACAGTCCCCAGAGGGATTCTTCAATAGCCTTTCATGATACCATCTGGGTGGATTAACTGGAGCCGTCACTGATTGCTTCACAATTGATCACTGTACCCCCTCGAACTACTTTGATGATAAGACTAAAGACAATCTTCCTGGATTCAATCCTCTTAACTCCTCCAATGCCTGAAAGATCCTCAAGCGCTGCCTGACTATCGCTAAATATGCAAATATCCGACCGGTTCATGTTTCTTGACAACACTAGCTCCGCTGACTTATTAATCGCAAAGACCTCCACCTGGAAGATACTGCAATCGTCCCTCATCCGATAAGAGACATCCAATCGTAGTTCCGCTCAGTGTATTCCACAATCGATCTCACTATCCATCTTCGATCCATCGGTAAAGATATTGAAATCCCCAAGCCCGACCCGCCACTCCGTCAAGGTAGGTTTTATCACTTGTAACCTGCTGTCCACAATATCCACCCTCGTCATGAATTCCGTCCGCAGGTCAGCAATAGCACCGTCGAGTTAACCCCTGTGTCTGGCCGGCATACTCCGAAGTTAGGCAAGCTGCGAAAGCCTTAACAGTGTCCTCTCGGCCGATTTGCTGACGCAAGAGTCAATCGGCTGTATACCTAGCAACACCTCCAAGAACCTAGTCGCAGTTATACTAATGGCCCCACTTATAAATCTCAAAGTCACCCTATCCATGTCCCGCACATACGACGCATACTCAGTCACCGACCACCAGACATGACACCCATATGTCAGAAATGGCCGCACCACCGCCGAGTACAGCCATTGCATCAATCTAAGCCCGAGACCCAATCTACTGCCAACAAGCCCCTAACACGAATAGAGAGCAGCTAAAGCCTTCCTTATCCTAGCCTCTCTATTCACGACCCAATTCAACTTGCAAACGCAAATTTGCCCATGAACATACCATTAAGGAACAGGGACAAACAACTCACAAATCAATGAGTGCTGTCCGACTCAGTTATAAGCTCAATGATAAGGGACCTCCTTTTTGTAGCCGAGTCCGAACGGTGTGCCGCAGAGCGACACCTCTTTTGGGAGAAGTTTTTACATGGCAAAGTACCTCACAAATGTCACCACCGCTGAAAAATTTTCTGATGGTCCTGCCAGGATTCGAACCCAGGCGTTCATCGTCATAGGCGGACTTGCTAACCTCTGCGCTACGGTGGCCTCCACGACCCACTACCCAATTCAATTTACTGTCCAGAATAAACCCAAGAAATCCAGCCGACCTGAAGTCTGAACTCAGGCACCTTCCTCCTCCTCGTGAACAAAACCAAATCCGTCTTCCCGGCGTTAACCTCTTAACCACAATCAGTAGTCCAAGAAGCCGTGGCCCCAAGAGCAATATGCAGAAACCCAGACAGGGTATCCATGAACTCTCCGGTGGCTATAATAATTAGGTCGTCAGCATAAAGACATACCTTGATTCCTATGGTCGGAATTCTCCACAGGATCTCGTCGACCACAAGAATATCTAGTAGTGGAGAAATAACCCCATCCTGAGGCGTGCCCCTGGTCGCATTCACCTTTACCGAAGTAGCCCCAATGCTGGCTGTGGCCTTCCTATGCAGAAGCATACGCACTATCCACCCAGTAATACCATCCTCCACCACCGTCTTCCTCACGGACGTACATTGTTAAAGGCCCCTTCAATATCCAGAAATGCCGCCAATGCGAAATCCTTAAACTGGAGAGTTTGCTCCATAAGATGCACGAAACTGTGAAGCGCAGTATCAACCGACCTGCCCTTAATATTAGCGTGCTGACACCTGGAAAAGTAATCTCTTCCTAGCCTACTCCTTATGTGGAAGTCAAGAATTCTTTCTAACTTCTTCACGAAAAAGGAAGAGAGACTAATAGTCCTTAAATCCTTGGCTACACTCCACTGCAGCTTCCTCATCTTTGGTATAAATACCACCATTACCCTTATCCACGACAGGGGCACATACGAGTACCTAATAGATGCCCGAAACAATGCGACGGACCTGTCTTCCAGATAATCATAGCCCACCTGCAACATCATAGGGTAGATACCATCCAAACCAGGAGACTTATATGGACCAAAGGTGCCCCACATCAAATCCTCCGACAAGGCGCCTAAACCATTGTCCTCCACCGCCTCTAGCTCCCATTCGTCTTGGCCCACAGGACCGCCTACCATCCTCCACACCCGCCTTCCTCAAAGCCGGTCCAATGGCAGACGGACGTACATTGTTAAACGCCGCTTCAATATCCAGAAATGCCGCCAACGCGAAACCCTTAAACTGGAGAGTTTGTTCCAGAAGATGCAAGACACTGTGAAGCGCAGAATCTACCAACCTGCCCTTAATATAAGCATTCTGACACCTGGAAAAGTAATCTCTTCCTAGCCTACTCCTTATGTGGAAGTCAAGAATTCTTTCTAACTTCTTCACAAAGAAGGAAGAGCGACTAATAGGCCTTAAATCCTTGGCTACACTCCACTGTAGCTTTCTCATCTTTGGTATAAATGCCACCATTACCCTTATCCACGACAGGGGCACATACGAGTACCTAATAGATGCCCGAAACAATGCGACGTACCTGTCTACCAGATAGTCATAGCCCACCTGCAACATCATAGGGTAGATACTATCCGGGCCAGGAGAATTATTTGGACCAAAGGTGCCCAATGGCCAAATAACACTCTCATGGAACGCCAAATCCTCTGCCAAGGCGCCTAAGCCATTGTCTACCCGATACGTGTCTACCAGATAGTCATAGCCCACCTGCAACATCATAGGGTAGATACTATCCGGGCCGCTGGAATTATTTGGACCAAAGGTGCCCAATGGCCAAATAACACTCTCATGGAACGCCAAATCCTCCGCCAAGGCGCCTAAGCCATTGTCCTCCACCGCCTCTAGCTCCCATCCATCTAGGACCGCAGCCAGAGAAGTGTGTCGTCAGCAAATGAGCCAAAGTGTCGCCGGGTGATTGCGTCCAATCCCTATCAGGCCTCAGCAGAATACCTGTATACGGGGCGTCCTTTGCCATCAATTTCTTAAGCCTCGTGGTGTTTTCGTGTCACTTCCAACAACCATTCATATCGGTTCAGAACCTGATATAGCTGCCATATGGACCTTTTTTGGATCCTGACTTCTTGAGACGCTAGAGGGCGCAATTCTTATCCAATTTGGCTGAAATTTTTCGTAAGGTGTTTTGTTATGTCTTCCAATAACTGTGCTAAGTATGGCGCAAATCGGTACATAACCTGATATAGTTGCCATATAAACCAATCTGGAATCTGGACTTCTTGAGCCTCTAGAGGGCGCAATTCTAATCTCATTTGGCAGAAATTTTGTACAACGGCTTCTACTATGACTTTCAACATACGTGTCCTATATGGTCTAAATCGATCTATAGTTTGATACAGCTCCCATAAAAACCGATCTACCAATTTTGCTTCTTGTCCGAATGAACTGAAATATTACACAATGACTTCTAGAATGTTCAGCTTTCAATTCATTTATGGTCCAAATCAGACTATAACTTGATATAGCTCCAATAGCCTGCTTTCGAATCCTGGCGAGACCATCGGAAAAAAATTTCCAGCAGTGGTTTTCCCCTCCTAATGCTGGCAACATTTGTGAGGTACTATGCCATGTAAAACTTCTCTCCAAAGAGGTGTCGCACTGCGGCACGCCGTTCGGACTCGGCTATAAAAAGGTGGCCCCTAATCATTGAGCTTTAACTTGAATCGGACTGCACTCATTGATATGTGAGAAGTTTGCCCTTGTTTCTTAGTGGAATGTTCATGGGCAAAATTTGTTTGTATTTGTCTTAGTTTCTCGCAGTGTCCGTGGAACTACCTTGTCCATATCCACAAATGGCTTCACACAATGGGCACTGCTGCCACTGCACACACACACACAACACGGGACTTACTTCAAGGAGTAGCCCGGTGCCCAAGCACAGATCAAGTGTGTGGTACGTGTTTGTTTTTATTTCAGTTTCAGTAGCAGTTGGTGTTGTTGTGTGATTTTTTTTTTCGTGTTGTTGCTCTTCGTGTTCCAGCAGCAGCTATCGCTGTTATCTTTGAGTACCACATACGGTATGGACGGGATGTTGCACGGTTCACAGCAAGTTCAAGAGTTTACCAGAGCACATTCCATATACGTTTTTACCGAAACGTGCGGCAAACAGAAGTTAACAGTCAGGGATGTAAAGTAGATATGGATATAGGCAGGCTCTCTCTTATAGCAACAATCCTTGTAATGTGCAAGAAGGCGGAAGGGGGCTTATGGTGAGAAATCATGGCGTACATATATGGTGAAAAATTAATTATAATTCTTTTTATTATTTGCCAAGGCAGTTGCGTCAATTCAAGGCCACAAATGAGGCATATCGCAATACTTACGTATGGGAGAAATGTCCATCAACATCGAGATGATTTTGTTGTTAATTAGCCTTTATTGCTGTTAACTCGATTGTGGCTAATATAACAAATATTTTCGGCGCATCAAGATCAGACTATCTAAGAGAATTGCTGTCTTTAGCTTCAGATTAAAGCAATTTCAAAACAAGTAAAAACGTGCTAAATACAGCCGGGCCGAATCGTGGGAACCCATCGCCATGGATTATGGTACAAATTTACAGAAAATAAACTTTGTTTAAGGACTTATGTATAGTTTGCTCAACAAAGTTCTGAGAAATTTGGCAAAAATTTAAGCTTCTAGGGTCTGTAGAAGACTAATCGGAATAACGGTTTATATGACTTAATCAGGTTATGAGCCGATTGGGTCCGCACCATCGTAATGGGTATCAATCAAGAGCTTAATGAGTTTTTACTTGTTTAGAAATATTTAAAAAATGTTAGTGGAAAATTTCCTCCAAACTTGTAGGAAGGTTGCGAACATTCAGCCCATCCCCAAGAAAGGCTAGGCGAATTATCGACTAATGACGATATGGTCCGCGCTCTCCAAGGTTATGGAGAGCATGGTTAATCACCATCTTTGAGTCTACCGATATTTTTAGCGGCTAACCATTCTCTAAGCCACCGATAGCATGGGTTCAGCAGAAATCACTCCACAGGAAACCTGATTGTATTACTGTCGGAAAATTGGGGTCGCTCCATCAACTTTTACCAATGCTAGTCGTTTTTGCCATTGGTAATGACTTTATTCGATATATGTCGCATTTTCTTCGAGATCACACTATCCGTGTTGTAACACATGTGTCCTCATCCATTGAATATAAATTGACCGAAGGTGTTCCACTCCTTTTTATTCACTCCCCCATAGGATGGGGGTATACTAATTTCGTCATTCTGTTTGTAACACTTCAAAATATGCGTCTGAGACCCCATAAAGTATATATATTCTTGATAGTCATGTCATTTTAAGTCGATCAAACCATGTCCGTCCGTCTGTCTGTCGAAAGCAAGAATACTTTCGAAGGAGTAAAGCTAGCCGCTTGAAATTTTGCACAAATACTTTTTATTAGTGTAGGTCGGTTGTGATTGTAAATGGGACAAATCGGTCCATGTTTTGATAAAGCTGCCATATAAACCGATCTTGGGTCTTGACTTCTTGAGCCTCTAGAGGGCGCAATTTTAGTCCGATTTGACTGAAATTTTGAACGTGGTGTTTTGGTATCACTCCCAATAACTGCGCTTAGTATGGATCAAATCGGTCCATGTTTTGATATAGCTGCCATATAAACCGATCTTGGGTCTTGACTTCTTGGTCCTCTAGAAGGCGCAATTCTCGTCCGATTTGACAGAAATTTTGCACGTAGTGTTTTGGTATCACTTATATCACTTTTATATGGTCTGAATCGACCAATATCTTGATACAGCTCCCATATAAACCGATCTCCTGATTTTGCTTCTTGAGCCCCTACAAGGCGCAATTCTTATCCGACTGAACTGAAATATTTCACAATGACTTTTGCAATGTTCAGTATCACGAGCGAGTATCAGTGTGCGATCAAGTGGTCAGTTAATTAAACTCTGCAATAACGGGATAAGGCCAGTTTGGCTCATTGTGGTATCCTAGAGAGAAAGGGAAGAGAAAGAAGATGTGAGACCTCGGACTAGAGGTTATACACGAATAGAAGAAAGACAGAAGGAGTGGAGAACCCTAACGGGGGGTGAAGTAACGCCCGTCCTTAAGCAAGCACGAATGTACTCCGGAGCTTAAGGCACTCCCCGTCGGTACCATCCTGTTCCTTCAACAAATCTCAGGAGACATACCAGAGGTACGTTCGCCAGATCACAGAAGAAACGGCTCCCCATGATGGAGAGCCTACGTCTCTGAAGACCCCGAGAAGAACACAGCAAGTTCTCAATAGTCTCATCCATCATCTGGGTAACTCCTACAGAAGTCACTGTGCGGTATCCCCATGCGTGCCGTCATGCGTCCTGTGACACAGTGCCCTGTTATGACCCCTGTCAAGGTACTCATCGAACTCTTATTGAAAGCCAGCCACTCGCTCGTCCTCCTCCGGTCAATGACCGGCCATATCGCCCTTGCAATCCGGCAACCTTCCATCGAGTGCCACCTCGTCACCCTGGCCATCCCCTCTACTGTGTTCATTAGCTTGACAAATGGCACGTAGGCAAGACCGATGACTGGTCCGGCCGGCGCAGAAGAATCCTTTCTGGCGCACTCGTATGCCCTCTCTTTTCCTGGAATCCCCTCATGGCCAGGAATCCATGACAATGTCACAACGTGTGCCCGGAGCCTATCCTGGGAATCCAAACAATCCGCCGCGCATCTCGACCTCACCAACCTTGACGCTAAGGCCTTGAGCGCCACCTTACTGTCCACATAAATTCTATGTTTCGAGGGTGGTAAGTATCTTACCAGATTTTCTCTTGCGGCCACATCAATGGCACAGACCTCTGCCTGAAAGACCGTACACTCGGCCGGCAGTCCCAGAGATATACTGATATTGAGTGCATCAGAGTAGACCCTCAATCCAGTCCCTTACTCCATCTTGGAGCCATCTGTGTAGATCGTCTCATACGCCTCAAGTACACCATTCGGCCTCCATTCGTCCCTCGAATCGCGAATGCTCTCACTACAGTCGGCGCAGGTGCCAGGTAGTCGGGGATCCACCTCAGTCTACCCTCCGCATATCGAACTGTGGCCCCAACCATCCTCCTTCAGCATGCCGAGCTCCTTCAGCCTAAGTGCGACCCTCGCGGCGCAGTTCTGAATATAGGCCTGAATGGGCTGCATATCCAGCATCGCCTCCAGGCCTGCCTGCGTCGCGGATCTCAGTTCCCCTGTGATCCCGGCGCATGCCAGTCTCTGGACCCTTTCGAACTCCCTCGCACGTGTCCTCTTCCCTGCGGCATTTCACTAAACCGGTGCTCTGTAGGCCAGTACTGGTCTTACGATGGCCGTATGCAAATGCAAAATTTTGCCCATGAACATTCCACTAAGGAACAGGGGCAAACTTCTCACATATTAGTGAGTGCAGTGCGACTCAAGTTTTAAGCTGAGTGATAACGGGCCTCCATTTCATAGCCGAGTCCGAACGGCGTGTCGTAGTGCGACACCTCTTTGGAGAGAAGTTTTACATGGCATAGTACCTCACAAATGTTGCCAACATTAGGAGGGGAAAACCTCCGCCGAAATTTTTTTTGATGGTCTCGCCAGGATTTGAACCCATGTGTTCAGCGTCATAGGCGGACATGCTAACGTCTGCGCTATGGTGTCCTCCGATGGCCGTATACTTCCTATAAATTATCTTGGGAGTTGTCCCCCACTTCCTACCGAAAATCCTCCTGCAGGAGTATAAAGCGCACAGTGCCTTACGTCTATTTTCTCGGTGTTCCTCTTCCAGCATACGACCTTGAAAAGTTCAAAACAAATATGAATGAAAACAACTCACTCATTCACCTCTCCGAATCCTGACTCTTCATTCACCAAAGAAATGAACTGCATACCTTGCGTGTTGGCTAATTAAAAAAAAATAACTAAAATCGCACTATGTTCGACAGGGCCGAATCATATATACCATCCATCATGGATTCATTTAACACGTTCTTTGAATGGCATTTTGACACCTCCACCATAGGATGGGAGCATACTAACTTTGCCATTCCGTTTGTAACGCATCGAAATATTGGTCTAAGACCCCACAAAGAATATATATATTCTTGATCGCCATGACATTTTAAGTCGATCTAGCCCTGTCCGTCCGTTTGTCTGTGGAAATCACGCTAATTTTCGAAGCAGTTAAGCTAGGCGCTTGCAATTTTGCATACATGATTTGAAGTATAAGTAGGTCAGCTGCGATTGTAAATGGACCATATCGGTCCATGTTTTGATAACGGAATCATGAAATCATATCGGGATATCGGTACTTAGGGAGCCTATATTACCATATTGACCGAATCGGATAAAAAGATAGGTCAAGGTTTTTAGCCAAGATCTCAGCTAAATCTGGTGTAAACTTAGGCTTCTAATGACTGAAGAAGTCGCCATTCGGGGATCGGTTTACATGGGGCCTATACCTATTTATAGACCGATTCGGATAATACTTGGCATGAATGTTCGAAGTCATAACACGAGTTTTTCTTCGTAATTTCAGCCAAATCTGATAAAAATTGAGGCTTCTAAGGGCTAAAGAAGTGAAATTCGGGGATCGGTGTATATGGGGGCTATATCTGTAAAGACCGATTTGAATCATACTCGAAATTGATGTTAAAAGCCATAACGCAAGTCTTTGTCCCAAATTTCAGCCAAATCGGATGAAAATTGAGGTTTCTAATGGCTGAAGAAGTCAAATCCTTGGATCGGTTTACATGGGGGCTATACCTGTTTATAAACCGATTCGGATCATACTTGGCATGGTTGCTGGAAGTCATACCTCAAGTCTTTGTTCCAAATTTTAGCCAAATCAGATGAAAATTGAGGCTCCTAGTGGCTTAAAGTGTCCAATCCGGGGATCGGTTTATATGGAAGCTATATCCAAATCTGAACCGATATGGCCCATCATCAATCTCCAATGACCTACATCAATAAGAAGTATCTGTGCAAAACTTTAAGCAGCTAGTTTAACTCGTTCGAGAGCTATCGTGATTTCGACAGACAGACGGACGGACATGGCTAGATTGACTCGGAATGTTGAGACGATCCAGATATACTTTATGGGGTGGCAGATCAATATTTCGAGGTGTTAAAAACGGAATGACTAGGTTAGTATACCTCCATCCTATGGTGGTAGATATAAAAAAATAATTTTGTATTTCCATAAAAACAAAATTGGTCGCCTGGTCCGTATATGTAATATTAACATGACATGATATTTATAACAATCATACGCACCCTAGTACACTTGTCACAACCAATCAACTGAGCTAACCTAGATATTGACAATACTTACCCTATATATATTTTGGGATTATAGATTTTATAACTGTGCTCCTTTATTTGCAGCTCAAAGAAAATAAAAGTTTAAGTCATGCTATGCATATAGGGGCAAACTTCCCAGTTTTCATGGGCAAAATTATGCTTTGTTATGCATTGTCGATATGGAGCAACTTCCTGATTTGTTGCTGTTGATTTGTTTCAGCCATATGTCTGTCTGTCAATCTATGTATTTTTGCAAGCAAGGTAGAGACTTTATCGGACTTCATGCCTGATTGCTTCGATATTCTGTACATGACAATTTTATTTTCTAAGGACGAACGCAGTTAGAGAAAATCGATTCAGATTTTCATATTGCTTCCCTATAGGTATATCTTTCATCCGATATGCGTGTCAATGGCTGTATAAGCCACGATCTTCACAAGATGTTGTAAGAGGTGCTTTAGTACATATCTCAAACATTACAAATTGTCATAAAAATCTATTCTGATTTATACGTTTCTTCTATATAATTGACATCGAACGACTTTAACCTCTTTTTATTTATTTTACCCACAACTATTGAATGGGCCAGATGCGGATTTAATAAAAAATCCAATAAAGTATCTAAATCTTATCCATAAAAATCTATTTGTGTTTGTTTGTTTGTTTGCTCCGTGTAGTTGTTGTGTAGTTTGTTCTGGAAGAAAACATAGGCTATATAATTTTTTGATATCGGTAGGAGGGCGGACGCTCCACCTTACCACAAAACCCAAAAATAAAATTGGACCGATCGGGACAATGAAAGATATTCAAGAGTAGAGTACGAATTTCATAATAAAAGTTGGGTCCAAGTACATGGGGGTCCGCCCCAGCCCCAAAATCCCCCAAAATAGGTTTATTTGACGATCACGACAATATGGGACTCAAATGAAGGGTATTCGAGAGTAGATTACAAATATGGCCAGGAAGAAGAAATATGCTTTATAATTTTTTGATATCGGAAGGAGGCGCACCCTCCAACGATACCCCAAAAACACCACCCAAAATCCAAAGTGGACCGATAAGGATAATATGGGTATCAAATAAAAAGAATGCGGAAGTAGATAATAAAGATAATTCATGTCGAAGCATAAGGGGTCGCCCCACACCCACAAAAACGCCCAAAATGGGCACATAAGCCAATCACGGATATATGGGACTCGGTTTGTTTGTTCCGTATAGAGTGAAAAACGGCAGTACCAATTTTCTCGAAATATTCGCATATTGTGTAGGCTGGTCTGGAAGGAAACATAGGCTATATAATTTTTCGGTATCGGAAGGGGGACGGGAGGGTCCGTCTCTTATGCCAAAAACACAACTCAAAACCAAAAGTGGGCTGATCGGGACAATTTAGGTGTCAAATGAAAGGTATTGGAGAGTAGAATACGAATATGTTATTGAATTTGAGTCTAAGTACCCATCGGGATGCTCCAACCCCAAAACTCTCTCAAACAGACATATTGGACGGTCATTTCAATATGTGGCACAAATGAAAGGTATTCGGCAGTACATTTCGAATCTGGCATACACAATCAGATCGAGGTAAAGGGGTTACGCCACCCCTCAAAAACGCCATTAGACCCATTTTGACCATATGATACTTGGCTGAACCGATTTTCTTACAATTTTCATAGATTTTTAATTTTCAAAATTCTCTCAAACAGACACATTGAACGGTCATTTCAATATGTGGCTCAAATGAAAGGTATTCGGGAGTATATTTCGACTCTAGCATACAAAATCAGATCGAAGTATAGGGGGTCATGCCACCCTTCAAAAACGCCATTAGACCCATTTTGATCATATGATACTTGGCTGAACCGATTTTCTTACAATTTTCATAGATTGTGTACGTTTTTCTGGAAGGAAACATAGACTATATAATTCGTAGATATCGGTTGGAGTCGGACCCTCCCCTTACCCCAAAAACGCCACCCATATCCGAAAGTGGTTCGATGGGCACAATAAGGGTATCAAATGAAAGGTATTGAAGACCAGAAAACGAATATGGTATTAAAATATGGGTCCAAGTACCCAGAAGTACCCATAAAGAACGAATTTGATATCTATTTTCAGTACAAAGTGCCGGTGGCCGCCCCAAAATAGCCCCAAAACACCCTCCAAACGGTTCGTATTTACCCGCCATGGCAATATGGGGTTGAAATTAAAGGGATTTGAAAGTGCAGCACGAATTTGATATCCATATTTGATTCGAAATGTCTGAGGTGACTTTCCTTACCTAATGAGAACATTACCCTATGGAAGGAAATTATCACTAGGAATCGAGAACGGTCAAATTCTCACACATCAATGAGTGCTTTCCGATTCCAGTTTAAACTCAATGGTAAGCGACCTTTTTTTTATAGCCGAGTCCAAACGGTGTCCCGCAGTGCGACGACTCTTTGGGAAATTTTTTAAAATGACCATGCATGACATTCTATCTCGCAAATGTCGCAAACATTAAGAGGGGATAAACACCGCTTTGTCCGATGTTCTTACCAGGATTCGGCTACAATGCCATGAGTTCGATATCCGCATTCAGGGCGAAGTGTCCCCACACTAAATATATCTTATATCAGTTTAAGGAGGCGCAGCGGAGCGGGCCCGGCTCGGCTAGTATTATACAAAAATGAAATTGTTGTGCCTTGTTTGTTTGATTGTCTGTTTCGTATAGATACAAAAACGGCTTTACCGATTTTAAAAAAATTTTCACATGTTATAGAGTTTGGCCCCCATTAAAAATAGTATCCTTCATTTTCTTATATCCAAAAGGAGGCGGACCCTCCCTAACCCCAATTTACAAAAACAGCAGACCTTGGATATTGGTGCACCTATATAAGCAAAAATTTGTTATATTCGCTTATTGTAACCCAAAAACACAAAATTAGTATAAAACGTTGTGGTCAAGTGACTTGTGGGCACCCCCACCCCAAAACTTATCCAAACGGTTATGTTTACCGATTACGATGCCATGGGAATCAATGGAAAGGTATTTAAGTCTAGAGTACGATCTTGATACAAAGATTTGAAGTGTAGGGGGTTTCTCCATGTTCAAAAAACCCCAAGAGGACACGTTTACCGCTTGAGGCAATATGGGTATCAAACAAATTGAAGCAATTGAAAGAAGAGTACAAATATATATTGCTATGGGTCTGCGGGGTCTTTCCACCCATTATACTCCCCCTACAGCACATATTTGGGTCAATATGGGTATCAAATAAAAAGAATTGGGGTTTGATGGGCCTCCTCAACCCCAAAAAATCTCCAAAACCGGCGCGTATGCCTAACGTTACAAAATAGGTATCAAATGAAAGGTCATTGGGAGTAGACTTTGACTCTGGTATTCAAATATCGAACAAAGAGCCTAAGGAATTCCCCACCCACTTAATACCCCTCAATGCAACATATCGGTCGATCGGGTCAATATGGGACTTAGGTCTATGATAATAAGGTACGACTCTAATATTATCATAAATATCAAAGTATCTGGGTCATGGGCAGTGGTGTCCATTGACAAGGCAGGTAGATCGCGTCAATAAAGAATCCCAATAAAAGGTCTTTGACATTAGAGTAATCATTTGGTATTATAATTTGGGTCCAAATGTAGGGGAGACCGACCCGTACACCCAATGAAAAAAACACCCCATAAAAAAGATAATAAAAATATTTGTAAAATCGTTTGGGTCAGAATAGGACAACAATGAAAGTCTTTGGAAGTAGATTAAAAAAGATGTCCTCAAATTTGTGTTGAACCAGAAAGGATATGCAGATGTTTAAAAATGTTGTGTCCCAAATCATTTTATGAGTATCTGAAATGGACTCATAGCCCTGAAACCCTAAAGAAAAATTAGGTTTCAAAGAGGCATTTCCGGGTGTAGCGAAGGGAGCCGGACCAGCTATTATATGTATATTATTGATCCTTTTGATCTTCCAAGTCGATTAAACCATGTGCCTGTCTGTCTTAAATACGCTTACTGTGCGCTCCACGCTTAAGAGTACGACCCATAATGCGCCAGGTTGTTCAACTGTCATTTTATTGTGCATGCCGAGAGAGACAGGGGAAGGAGGAGAGCCATTCGCCATATTCGTGGTCTCCGAGCCGATGAACAGCCATCACAATTTACCATGAGCGAAGTTACGAATGTCATCCGTGGCGCCAAATCCTCCAAGGCGTTGGGCCCCAACGGAATCTCTACATTGATGCTGAAGAATCTGGATTCACCTGGAGTTGAGTACCTTACCACTGTCCTCAATCTGTCATTGAACACTCTTATAGTTTCCGATGTCTGGAAAATGGGTGATACCGCTACTGAAGCCTGGAAAAGACCCGAGTTTGTGGGAGTCGTACAGACCGATATCCCTTCTCTCACCAGTGGCAAAGACGCTTAAGGCATTACTCCTTCCGAGCCTCGTAGTAGAATTTCCATTCGCCGAGCATCAACATGGATTTCGGAGACTGCACAGCACAACAACAGCTTTGCATGCCATCACCACACACATTTGCCGTGGCTTCAATTAACCCAGGCCATGTGATAGGACATTCCTCGTGGCACTGGACCTATCGATGGCATTCGACACGGTCAACCATGTCAAATTATATGAGGACATCTCCAACATGTCCATCCAGCCAGGCCTGAAACGCTGGGTCGCGAATTATCTGTGTGGTCGCCAGTCATTTGTGGAATTTAGGGATAAGAAGTCGAAACACCGTATAGTGAAA
This sequence comes from Stomoxys calcitrans, assembly GCF_963082655.1. Lineage (NCBI taxonomy): Eukaryota > Metazoa > Arthropoda > Insecta > Diptera > Muscidae > Stomoxys > Stomoxys calcitrans. The sequence continues at coordinate 86,608,832 of NC_081555.1, read as the reverse complement.
CAGGGAGTTCCCCAAGGTGGGGTGATATCTCCGGCACTGTTTAGCCTCTACCTATCCTCCATTCCACCCCCTCCAGACGGCATAGAGATCGTATCATATGTGTGGTTCTGGCTCAATTACGTTCCGGCAGATGCAGCCGCCTCAATTCTCACAGAGCTAGGATTGATGCCGACGTGCAAGATGTATGTCTCATGGATGTAACCAGGGATCGCACGATACACGTCACCTGTTTAACTGCCCGGCCAGACCCACTCGACTCAGACCCAGATCCCTGTGGACGCACCCCATTTTAGTCGCAGAGTTCCTGGGTCTTGACACTCAACAGAATCAAGCAGACGAAAGATAGAACATAACAAACTGCTACAACAACCCATAATCTTCCGATTTGATTTCTTGAGCCCTTAGAGAGCTCTATTGTTATCCAATCTCGCTGAAATATTGAACGTTGTATTTTATTATGACTTCAAAATAACTTAAATCAAACTAAATTTTTACTTTCTCAAACCCGTGTATCCGGCTATAAATTTTTGAAAATAGTTTTTTTTTAATCAAAAATTGTCTGATGGTCTCCTTAGAGTAACTTAAGTTGATACCCAAATGTCCATGTGGACAAGTTTTGTTATTCAGTAGCACTGCGGCAAAGACTTTAGTCAGCAGCAGCAATTGTTGTTATTTTTTTTATCCAATAGCATAGAAGAAAAGTAGCATTTTGCGGCTACGACTCCTACTACGCTGCTTGGATATACCATCGCAAGTTCATTGTTGTCATTTCTCCTAAGGATTTGCTAGGTGTGAAGATACACATTTAACGTTAAGCTTATGTCAGATAAAATCAGTCTAATACCTTCACCACCATTATTCTTCGTCATCGTCAGGCCAAGAGCCTCTGTGGTTTTGATGCCACAGTCTACGACCATTTATTTTCATCTCGTCCCACAATTCTTTGGCAAAATATTGCTTGGCACCAAGGCAGTGGGCGCTGTAGGACATTCTGGCGGCATCAGAAAGAGTGGGGGCGTAGGGCCAAGTATAATGCTGTGAGAGGAAATCTGTAAGCAATACAATGTATCATCAATTAATGCAACGTCTTTTGGTGCAGCCATGGTGGATTTAGTCGCAAACTTTGATAAGTTCCCTAATACATAGTAGTACGGTAAGAGTATTATCGTAAGTATATGGTCAATAGATAAAAGGGGGACACTACTTCATTAACATGTTTAAATGGGGAAAGCTTATCTAAGGTCGTAGAATTATTACGCGGATTAGATAGAGAGCTTTAAGGAATATTTAAATTTTGGATTTCATTTCTAGCCAGTAGGGAAAATCAAAAGTCGGGTGGAGCCGACTATGTAATACCCTACACCACCGAGTCTAAGTGTTACTTTTAATACACAGAACTTATCTCCGAATCTAGTCAAAATTTGAATTTGCATACCTATTGAAATATCGAATAAAAAAAACCTTGCAAGGTTTTCTTACGATAAGACAAAAATTGTGGCATTCTACAGTCTTAAAAGGCCGAAGCATGAATGATATATATAGGAGCTATATCTAAATCAGGACCGATTTCTATGAAATTTAGCACACACATTAGGAAGTCAAATTAAACACATCACACAAAATTTTGTATAGATCGGTCCAAAATTGTGGGTGCTACAGACTTAAACGACCATACCGGATGAAAGATATATACGGAAGACATATCTAAAGAAGACATATCAGACAATAAACACGACTATTATGAGACGAAGACCTTTAATCGAGAGATAGGTTTTTATGGCAGCTATATTAAAATCTAAACCGATTCTGGACCTTATTGAACGAGGATGTCGAGAGGCCTAAAGCGAGGTGCTTTACCGAATTTCATCCAAATAGGACAATAAATGCGCCTATAATGGGCCCAAGACCTTAAATCGAGAGGTCGGTCTATATGGCATCTATATACAAATCTGGACCGATCTGGGCCAAATTAAGCATGGACGTTAAGGGGCCTTACTTAATTAAGTGTCGCAAATTTCAGCGAAATCGGACGGTAAAGGCGCCTTATCAAAATCTGGACCGATCTAGGCCGTGTTGAACAAGGATGTGAAGAAGTCTAACACAACTCGCTGTCCTAAATTTCAGCGAAATCGGATGACAAATTCGGTTTTAATAGACCTCAGACCTTAAATCACCAAATCGGTCTATAAGGAGGCTATATCAAGATATAGTCCGATATAGCCCATTTTCGAACTTAACCTGCCTATGGACAAACAAGTAAAACCGTTCTAAGTTTGGCCGGGTCGAATCTTGGGAACCCACCCCCACGAATTCTGCTAAAAATGTATGCAAAATAAATTTAATTCAAGGGCATAATTTTATTCTACATACCAAACTTCTGTCAAACCAGTAAAAAAGGGATGATCGAGAGACCGGTTTACACGGGAGCAATATCAGGTTATAGACCGATTTGGACCGCATTTAGCACAGTTGTTGGAAGTCATTGCAAAATACTATGTGCAAAATTTTAGCTAAATCGGACAAAAATGGCTGCTTGTAATGGCTCAAAAAGTCAAAACGGGAAATCGGTTTAAACAGTTGTCGAAAGTCACAACAGAACACCACATGTAAAATTTCAGACAAATCCGACAAAAATTGCGGTTTGTAAGGGCTGAAGAAGTCAAATCGAGAGATCGGTTTTTATGGGAGCTATATCCAAATCTGAACAGATATGGCCCGTTTGCAATGGCCAACGACCTACACCAACCGACTTCATAACCTCTGAGCGCCGGACGTTTATCAATCATAAGAAGGCCGATTGGGATGGCTTCAGAGAATATACCAATCGCCGCTTTAGTGAACCCCCACCCCCCCCTGTTGTGCTAGTGGTCGAGAGGAAATTCCGAGACATCTTTAACGCAGCAGCCGCTCGCTTTATACCAGCCGGTCGAATATCTCAAGTGCGACCCAATTTCCCGGCGCAAGCAGTGGTGGACAGGACCTCAGTCACTTTTGGCAAAATAACTGTGACTGATCCGAAGAGATGCGCCAGGTTGTTCAACCGTCAATTTATTGTGCATCCCGAGAGAGACAGGGCAAGGAGGAGAGCCATTCTCAGTATTCGTGGTCTCCGAGCCGATGAACAGCCATCACAATTTACCGTGAGCGAAGTTACGAATGTCATCCATGGCGCCAAATCTTCCAAGGCGTTGGACCCCGACGGAATCTCTACATTGATGTTGAAGAATCTGGATTCACCTGGAGTTGAGTACCTAACTACTGTCCTCAACCTGTCTTTGAACACTCTTATAGTTCCCGATGTCTGGAAAATGGGCACGGGAGTGATCCCGCTACTGAAGCCTGGAAAAGACCCGAGTTTGGGGGAGTCGTACAGACCGATCTCCCTTCTCTCACCAGTGGCAAAGACGCTTGAGGCATTACTACTCCCGAGCCTCGTAGAAAAATTTCCACTCGCCGAACATCAACATGGATTTCGAAGACTGCACAGCACAACAACAGCTTTGCACGCCATCAGCGCACTTTTGCCGTGGCTTCAGTCAGCCCAGGCCGAAAACATTCGACATCGCCAACACGTCCCTCCAGCAAGGCTTGAAACGCTGGGTCGCGAATTATCTCTGTGGTCGCCAGTCATTAGTGGAATTTAGGGATAAGAAGTCAAAGCACCGTAGAGTGAAACAGGGAGTTCCCTAAGGTGGTGTGATATCTCCGGCACTGTTTAACTTCTGCCTGTCCTCCTCCAGTTATCAGGGACCGCACGATACACGTCACCTGTTTAACTGCCCGGCCAAACCCACTCGGCTCAGACCCAGATCCCTGTGGACGCACACCATCTTAGTCGCAGAGTTCCTGGGTCTTGACACTCAACAGAATCAAGGAGACGAAAGATAGAACACAATAAACTGCTACAACAACAACAACCTACATCAATAGTAAGCATATATGCAAAATTTCAAGCGGTTAGCTTTACGCGTTCCATCGCAACCGTGATTTCGACAAACGGACGGACATGACTAGATCGATTCAGAATGTCGAGACGATGCAGAATAGATATACTTTATGTGGTCGCAGATCAATACTTCGAGGTGTTACAAACGGAATGACTAGATAAGTATACCCCTATCCTATGGTGGTGGGTGTAAAAAGAATCTGTGCGAAGTTTCAGCTCAATGTCTCTACTTTTAAGGACTGTAACGTGATTTTAGCAGACAGACGGACGGACAGACAGACGGACAGACAGACGGACATGGCATGGCTAGTCTTTGATTTTTACGACGATCAAGAATACATACACTTTATAGGGTCGCAAATGGATATTTCGATGTGTTGCTAACGGAGTGACAAAATAAATATACCCCCACGTTTTGGTAATGGGAATAAAAAATGTAAAATGTTATAGAAAGATTTTTTTGGATGATAATACATTTTATTATACCCTCCACCATAGGATGGGGGTATACTAGTTTCGTCATTCTGTTTGCAACTACTCGAAATATTCGTCTGAAACCCCATAAAGTACATATATTCCGATCTAGCCATGTCTGTCCGTCTGTCTGTTGAAAGCACGCTAATTTTCCATGGAGTAGACCTAGCCGCTTGAAATTTTAGACAAATACTTCCTAATAGTGTAGGTCGGTTGGGATTGTAAATGGACCATATCGGTCCATGTTTTGATATAGCTGTTCTATAACCCGATCTCGGGTCTTGACTTCTTGAGCCTCTAGAGGGCGCCATTCTTATCCGATTGGAATGAAATTTTGCACGACGTGTTATGTTTTGGTATCCAACAACTGTGTCAATATGGTTCAAATCGGTCCATAACCTGATATAGCTGCATTATAAACCGATCTTGAGTCTTGACTTCTTGAGCCTCTAGAGGGCGCAATTCTTGTCCGATTATGGTTTATGGTTATGGTTTAAATCGGTCAATAACCTGATATAGCCGCCCTATAAACCGATCTTGAGTCTTGACTTCTTGAGCCCCTAGAGGGCGCAGTTTTTATCCGATTGGATTGAAATTTTTCACGACGTTTTCTGTTATGATATCCAACAACTGTGTCATATATGGTTCAAATCGGTTTATAACCTGATATAGCTGCCATATAAACCGATCTTGGGTCTTAAATTCTTGAGCCTCTAGGGGGCGCCATTCTTATCCGATTGGAATGAAATTTTGCACGACGTGTTCTGCTATGACTTGTAACAAATGTGCTCAATTAGGTTCAATTCGGTCCATAACCTGATATAGCTGCCATATAAACCGATCTTTAATCTTGAGTTCTTGAGCCACAAGAAGGCGTAAATTCCGATTTGAATGAAATTTTGCACGACGTATTATGTTATGATATCCAACAACTGTGCCAAGTATGGTTCAAATCGGTCCTTTAATTGATATAGCTCTCATATAAACCGATCTGGGGACTTGACATGTTGAGCTTCTAGAGGGCCCATTTCCTATCCGATTTGGCTGAAATTTTGCATGACGTATTTTATTATGATTTTCAACAACTGTGCCAAATTAGGTTCAAATCGGTTCATAACCTTATAAAAATGCCATATAAACCGATTTGTGATCTTGACTTCTTGAACCTCTAGAGGACGTAATTATTATCCGATTTGCCTGAAATTTTATACGACGGATCCTTCCATGACAATGAACATTCGTGTTAATTATGGTCCATATAAATCGTTCTCTCTATTTTACATCTTGAGCCCCCAAAGGGCACTCAATTCTTATTCGAATTGGCTGACATTTAACATAGGTCTCCAACATATAATCTAATTGTGGTCCGAACCGGACCATATCTTGATATCGCTCTAATAGCAGAGTAAATCTTTTCTTTTAAACTTTTTTGCTTAAGAAAATATGCCGAAAAAAGAACTTGACAAATGCGATCCATGGTGGAGGGTATATAAGATTCGGCCCGGCCGAACTTAGCACGCTTTTACTTGTTTTTCAAATAAAATTAATTTGAAAATAGGTCCTTTCTATGATTTTGTCAACGGCGAAATCAACAAAATAAGGAAGTCAAGAAAAAAAATGTTTTTTCTAAGAAAATATAATGAAATTGTGGCTGCAACCAAGAAATATAAAAAGTTCATTTCTGTCACTCTGTTTTCCTGCACTGCCGAAAAAGGAGTGACAAGCTTTTTTTGTTGTTATGTAGTTGCCTCAAACTCCCTTGTCATTGTCACCATTCGCATCAGCACCACCAATGTCAGCCACCAGAAATGGCTGTGGCACGTCAGCATCATTTATGAGAATTATCGAGTGTTTTCACTTTTGAAGAGCACCGCTGCAGTAGCGGCAGCGGCAGCAGCAGCAACATCGACATCGACATCGACAGCAACGATTGCAGTGATAGATGAAAAATGTTTTGTGGCATGTGCGTAATAAACACTCCATCCCAAATGACACTTGATTTCTAGATGTGTTGACGTTGGTAGTGATGATGATGATGATGTTGCTGCTGCATCGATTACCTACTTCTTCGTCATCATCGTTGTTGTTGCATTGCTTGATGTTGCTACATTGGAGCTCATGTTGGCTGTCGATACATTTCTCGTTTGCTCTGGACAACGATGATTGCGCCATTTGCAGCAACTTTAGAATTGACGGTGACGATGACGATGAGAGCTTGTCGGATAATGACCACGATGTGATGGGGTTGATGAGGACCTGGAAGTTGGCTCTATGGTTGTCATGTGTTTTCTTGTCAAGCATGTACGATTGCTCGCTTTTTGTAGAGATTCCCCCTGTTTTTGCACTGCACTGCATTGGCATATGTATATAGGTGCTCGATCTAAGCTATGAAAATTTTTTTGGTGCTTAAAAATTGTGCGTCGTAAGAGTGCAAATTAATATCAAATTGAAAACAATTTTGAAAAAGAAACCCATTTTTTGCGAATTTTCTATGCAAATCAAACAATTGACAAAATTACCTACAAATATAAAATTTTAAAATATTTTTCAAAATAAAATTTATATATAATTTCGAAAAAATTGTATTGTAATTTACAATAATAAAATTTTGATGAAATCTATATATATAACAAGTAAGGGCATGACCGAATCTTATATACCCTCCACCATGGATCGCATTTGTCAAGTTCTTTGCCCGATATCTCTTTATAGACAAATAAAAGATAATGGATAAGAATTGCTATGCTATTGGATATATACCAAGTTATGAACATACTGAGGCCATACTTGGTTTGGCTGTTGGAGACCAAATTAAAAGTCATTGTGCAAATTCTCAGCCAATTCCGATAAGAAATGCGCCCATATTGGCTCAAGTAGTAAAATCGGGAGAGCTGTTTATATGGGAGCTATATCAGGTTAAGTATCGATTCAAACTATATTTTGCAAGTATTGCAACACAATACAAGGAGGGCACGGTAGCTCATGTCCGCCTATGACGCTCAACGCCTGGGGTCGAATCCTGGCGAGACCATCAGAAAAAATCTTCAGCGCTGGTTTTCCCCTCCTAATGCTGGCAACATTTGTGAGGTACTATTCCATGTAAAATTTCTCTCCAAAGAGGTGTCGCAATGCGACATGCCGTTCAGACTCGGCTATAAAAAGGAGGCCATTAAATCGACTGAGAATGTCAAGACGATCAAGAATGTCTATACTCTGTTGGCTATCAGATCAAAATTTCCATGTGTTACAAACCGAAAAACGAAATTAGTATTCCTCCCATCCTGTGGTGGAGCATATGAAAATGGATCTGTGTTTGCTAGTATGTATATTGGTTTATTCATAAGCAAGGCAGAACCGATTTTCCCGAAATTTACACAGATTGCGTAGGTTGGTCCGGCAAGAAAAATAGGCTATATAATTCTTATACCCACCAGCATAGAATGGGGGCCGTACTAATGTAGTCATTCCGTTTGCGGTCGAATGCGTAATTATTTAGAATTTGATTTAGAATTTTGCATGTATTGTTCTGTTATGACTTCCAACAACTGCGCCAAGTACGGTCCGAATCGGTCTATAACATGATATAGCTCCCATATAAGCCGATCCCCCGATATGACTTATTGAGGCCTGGCAAGTCCCAATTTTTATACGATTTGGCTGAAATTGAGCATGTAGTGTTCTGTTATGACTTCCAACAACTGCGCCAATTACGGTCCGAATCGGTCTATAACCTGATATAGCTCCCATATAAACCGATCTCCCGATTTTACTCCTTGAGCCCTTACAATCCGCAATTTTTGTCCGATTGGGCTGAAATTTTGCATGTAGTGTTCTGTTATGACTTCCAACAAGTGTGCTGAGTACGGTCCAAATCGGTCTATAACTTGATATAGGTCCCATAAAAACCGATCTCCCGATTTGTTTTCTTGAGTCCTTAAAGCCGCTGTTTTTATCCGATTTGGCTGAAATTTTGCGTGTATTGTTCCGTTATGATTTTCAACAACTTGTTAAGTACAGTCCGAATCGGTCTTTAACCTGATATATCTCCCATATAAGAATGATATGACTTTTTAAGCCCTTACAAGACGCAATTTTTGTCCGATTTGGTCGAAATTTTGCATGCGGTGTTCTATTACGACTTCCAACAACTGTGCTAAATACGCCCCAATCAGTCTATATCCTGATATAGCTCCAATGTAAACCAGTCTCTCGATTATCCTTGTTCGGTTCCTAGAAGCTTTTATTTTTGCTGGTTTGACAGTAGTTTTATATGCAGAATAAAATTTTGCCCTTCAACCAAATTATTTTGATATAAATTTTTAGCAGAATCCATGGCGGTGGGTTCCTAAGATTCGGCTGGGCTTTGGTCGCTCTCCTTTAACACAAAAGCGCAAAATAAAAGTGAGCCGATCGGAACAAAATTGTGTTTAAATGAAAGGTATTTGAGAGTAGAGTACATATTTGATACATACGAGCGAGCGGGGATACATAGGAGGCCGCCCCGACCCCAAATCCCCTCACAATGGGTTTATAGGGTGATCATGACAATATTGGACTCAAATGAAAGGTATGTGGGATTAGATTTCTTTTATGGTCTGGAAGGAACAATAGGTTATATAGTATTGGATATCTGAAGGGGGCGGACCCTCCCCCTTACCCCAAAAACAACATCCAAAATCAAAAGCGGACCGATCGGAACACTATGGATATCAAATGAAAGGTATTGGAGAGTACAATACGAATATCGTATTTAAAATTATGTCGAGTAACCAGGGGCCGCCCAACCTCAAAACCACCTCCAAACTGGACATATTAACCGACCGTAACGGTATGGGATTTAAATTAAATATATTTGGGAGTAGATCACGAAACTAATGCTCCATTTCGGGACCAAGTGTCTTGGGGCTGCCCCATAATATAACCGTGAATAACCCCTCAAACAGGCGACCATGATAATAGGGGGTTAAAAAGTTTTTTCGGAGTCGAATACGAAGCTGGGAGTAATTTTTGTGTCCAAGGTCTGTGGGGCAGTACAAACCTTGAAACTCCCCATAAGAGACTTACTGACCGATCATATTTTTATGTTACATAAAGGTATTCGGGATAAGAACACGGCAATGATAGTTAATTTTGGATACAAGGATCTGAAAGCCAACGCAAATAGGCGATTTGACCGATCATGGGAGTGTGGGAATCAAGCGAGATGTATTTGTTTAATAGAATGCGAACATCCAAGTTTGTGCTTAAAGGGAAAGGCGCAAAAACGAGATATTGGAGAGCAGGTTTCGTTATATAAGTGACATTTTTACTACACTTTAAAAGTGAAAGTGTAGTGCAGTGGGTTTGATTGAAATTTTAGCACACCAATAGAAGCCTTCCTCATATCCAAGTGGAAAGTTTAGCATACCAATAAGAAGCTTTCCTCTTATAGACGACTCCAAGTGGATTTTTATTATATAAGTGACATTTTTTCTATATTTTGAAAGCGAATGCGTAATGGTGGGACTCTGATTGAAATTTTAGCACATAATAAGAAGCCTCTTATAAAGTCGAGTCCAAGTGGCGTGCCAATAACCACTTAATTTTTGTATTGAAGTTTTACATCGCATGGTTATTCACAATTGTCGCAACTATTATTGAAGGAGTAACCATTGCTGAACATTTTTTCTGATGTTTATTGGAAAATTTGAACCCAGGACTTCAGTGTCATTGACGAAGATCCTTTTCCATGCGGAACGGTGGCACAAAATAGGCCAACAGAAGTGGAAATTCGATTGGATTCAAAATAAACAAAGTGGGAATCAACAGCGAGCATCACTTACAACAAATTAAGCGCCATCTATGGGGGATGGCGCCCAACCCGAAAATAAAAATATCATATGCTTATTACTACTCTTTGGAGCTACAGCGGTCAAAAAAAGTATTCATCATTAGCAAAATTGATAATAAATTCACTTATTTTGGGTAATTGAAGAAAATTTAAAGTAAACAAATAATGCAGTTTTATGCAATAGTTTATTTTTCGTAATATGTTTTAAAATAAATTCAAAAAATAAATTTAATTAGCGCAAAAAATGCAATTTTATATAATAACACCAAAAACAGAACAAAAAAAGTATTCATCATCGATGTGCTATCATCAAAGTCAAATTCAAATATTATTTGGGAATCCCCCTTTTCTGTTTTATTTAGTAAAGGAGGCTTTGCCCTTGACAGCAAATATTTAATTTCATTGAAAATATAGTTTTTGTCAAAATGGGTCGTAAGCAAAACGAGGTTTCTGATGAGGTAAAAGTTTTGATAATAAAACACCACAGGAATGGTTTAACTCAAAAAACTATCAGTGAAATATTAAATAGACCATGATCTACTATACAATCCATCATCAGAAAGTGGACAGAAACGAAAACTGTTGACAATAAACCAAGATCTGGTCGACCAAAAGCACTTTCAGTTGGAGATGTGCGTTGGCTAGTGCGGCAAGTTCAGAAAACTCCGAAGACAAATGCGACCATTCTTCGTAAAAACACTATGGAATATTTAGGGAAGGAAGTTACTACACAAACAATTCGAAATACACTCAAAACGCATAGTTACAGAGGAAGAACTGCACGTAAGAAGCCCTTTATAAATAAAATAAACCGAGTGAAAAGGCTAAACTTCGCAAAAATGTATGTAAAACAGCCCGAATCATTTTGGAAAACAGTCATTTTTGCAGACGAGAGCAAGTTTAATCTTTTTGGGTGCGATGGAAAGGTCATAGTGTACAGAAAACCAAATACGGAGCTTGAAGAACGAAACACAGTTGCTACTGTAAAACATGGTGGAGGTGGTTTAATGGTTTGGGGGTGTATGGCGGCTTCAGGAGCGGGAAATCTTGAAATTATTAATGGAGTAATGGATCATAAGTATTACATTGACATTTTAAAGAGGAATTTAAAAGATAGTGCTGTAAAACTTGGGCTTGGTAATAACTTTCAATATTATCAAGATAATGACCCCAAACATTCTGCTTTAAATACCAAGATGTGGATGCTGTATAACTGCCCCAAAGTCATTAAAACTCCTCCTCAAAGTCCCGACTTGAACCCAATTGAACATCTTTGGGAACATCTCGAACGCAAATTGAGAACGCGCAATTTTTCGAGCAAGAGTCAAATGCAACAGGTGATAATGGAGGAACGGACTAATATAGACCAAAATATAACCGCTAAATTAGTCCAATCGATGTCAAACCGTTTAAAAGAAGTTATAAGACGCGGTGGTCGAATAACAAAGTATTAATTTTTTTAAATTATGTTATTTATTTTTTTGTTTTTTTGCAATGATGAATACTTTTTTTGTTTAATTTTTTGTGTTCAGCTGTAAAATGGCCCTTTTTGTTCCAATAAATACTATTTTTTTTCTTTAAAAACAATGAAATTGTGTACATATATATCACACAAGCACTACTGCATCATTAGTTTAATATGTTTTTATTCCAATTGTCTTTTGTAGACTTGTTAAAAAAAAAACATTGAATGATGAATACTTTTTTTGACCGCTGTATATCTATACGGCAGCTATTTTTGAGGACTGTAGCGTGGGACGGACGGACATGGATGGTCTAAGAATTTAAGGACGATGAAGTATATAGTATGTATTTTATAGAGTCGGAAACAGATGTTTCGGTGTGTCGCAAACGGAGTGACAAAATGAAAATGCCCCCGCCCTTCCCTGGTGGATATAAACTCAAAAACGGCAGAACCCAATTTTCATGAAATTTTGACAGATGATAAAATTTGTCCAACGCTGAAAAAAGGTTGTTTCATTTTGTGATATCCTAAAAGGGGCAAAGATCTCGGAGATAGGTGCAACGACATGTGCAACATTTTTTTTATGCCGCCTTATGGTAACCCAGAAACACAAAATTGGTATAAAACTTTGGGGTCTAATAACATGGAAACCCAGAAACACCAAATTGGTATAAAACCCAGAAACACAAACTTAGTATAAAACTTTGGGGTCAAATAACCTGGGCGAAGACCCACCTCTAAACCTACCCAAACGGATATGTTTTACCAAAAGTTTAAGGGGGGATCGTCAATCCTTAGACCAGTACCGGGTGGACCCGGTCCTTAGAGACTGGATAAACCATATGCTAAGAAACAGGTGGATAAATTGTGTGGCTTAAATGGCATAAATATAAGGCAGAAAGTGACACAGAGCACGCCACAGGAGGGCATCTTATCCCCACTCCTATGGGTGACCATCATAAATGACCTATTACGGATGCTGACTGAGGAGGGATTTGAACGCGTCTGCTACGCAGACGATGTTATAATACTTCTAAGGGGTAAGGATCCAAAAGAGCTATGCAGAAGGGCCGAAAGGGTCTTGCATATTGCATGGGCTTGACCCAGAGAAGACTGAAATATATCTGTTCACGAGGAAGACGAAGATGGGCGAATTTAACGATAAGACGATTTCGATATCTGACAAGGTCAAATACTTAGGTGTGATCTTGGACAGGAAACTGAATTGAAAGTGTCACATTCAGGAGCGTACTGAGAAGGCTTGCAGATATTGTGCACTATGTAGACGGACCGTAGGCTCGAAATGGTGCTTGAATCCTAGGATAGTCTACTGGCTCTACAGAAACGTGATTAGACCAATACTTACTTACGCCTCAGTAGTTTGGTGGACTGCTATGGCAGAAAAGTCCAATATAAGGACCATACAACAGGTTCAGAGAACATGTTGTCTTGGCATAGGCAGAGCGATGATGACCACGCCCACTCATAGGAATAAATTGCACGTGGCCTTTAACGATGTCGGTAGATACATTTTTGGTTTGCGTAGAAGAGACCGGGTATCTGACTTTGCCAGACAAGTATATGCTGTCTCTTTTAACTCGTTCCTTAAGATACGCTCGTTGCAAATGATCCACAAGATAATTTATACCAATGAACCGTCATATCTGGCTTCTGTATTGCGTTTTGCCAACTCGACAAGAGATAAACAAGTAATAAAGGGTGATTTTTTTGAGGTTAGGATTTTCATGCATTAGTATTTGACAGATCACGTGGGATTTCAGACATGGTGTCAAAGAGAAAGATGCTCAGTATGCTTTGACATTTCATCATGAATAGACTTACTAACGAGCAACGCTTGCAAATCATTGAATTTTATTACTAAAATCAGTGTTCGGTTCGAAATGTGTTTCGCGCTTTACGTCCGATTTATGGTCTACATAATCGACCAAGTGAGCAAACAATTAATGCGATTGTGACCAAGTTTCGCACTCAGTTTACTTTATTGGACATTAAACCAACCACACGAATGCGTACAGTGCGTACAGAAGAGAATATTGCGTCTGTTTCTGAGAGTGTTGCTGAAGACCGTGAAATGTCGATTCGTCGCCGTTCGCAGCAATTGGGTTTGTGTTATTCGACCACATGGAAGATTTTACGCAAAGATCTTGGTGTAAAACCGTATAAAATACAGCTCGTGCAAGAACTGAAGCCGAACGATCTGCCACAACGTCGAATTTTCAGTGAATGGGCCCTAGAAAAGTTGGCAGAAAATCCGCTTTTTTATCGACAAATTTTGTTCAGCGATGAGGCTCATTTCTGGTTGAATGGCTACGTAAATAAGCAAAATTGCCGCATTTGGAGTGAAGAGCAACCAGAAGCCGTTCAAGAACTGCCCATGCATCCCGAAAAATGCACTGTTTGGTGTGGTTTGTACGCTGGTGGAATCATTGGACCGTATTTTTTCAAAGATGCTGTTGGACGCAACGTTACGGTGAATGGCGATCGCTATCGTTCGATGCTAACAAACTTTTTGTTGCCAAAAATGGTAGAACTGAACTTGGTTGACATGTGGTTTCAACAAGATGGCGCTACATGCCACACAGCTCGCGATTCTATGGCCATTTTGAGGGAAAACTTCGGAGAACAATTCATCTCAAGAATTGGACCGGTAAGTTGGCCACCAAGATCATGCGATTTGACGCCTTTAGACTATTTTTTGTGGGGCTACGTCAAGTCTAAAGTCTACAGAAATAAGCCAGCAACTATTCCAGCTTTGGAAGACAACATTTCCGAAGAAATTCGGGCTATTCCGGCCGTAATGCTCGAAAAAGTTGCCCAAAATTGGACTTTCCGAATGGACCACCTAAGACGCAGCCGCGGTCAACATTTAAATGAAATTATCTTCAAAAAGTAAATGTCATGGACCAATCTAACGTTTCAAATAAAGAACCGATGAGATTTTGCAAATTTTATGCGTTTTTTTTAAAAAAAAAAGTTATCAAGCTCTTAACAAATCACTCTTTACAAATACGTCATCAATATCGTGTATCTGAACAACAGTTCTTTGTTAATGCTATACGTCTCTGGAATAATCTTCCCAATAGTATTCAAATTATAAGTAATGAACGACAGTTCAAATCTTTGATTTATAATCATTTTAATTAATTATTTGTTTTGTTTTTTTTTATAACTATTTTTTAATTTATTTTATTAGTAACTTTGATTAAATTGTTTAATTTTCTTTAAAGTTTCTTTTTCTTCTTTTTTTTTTGTTTTGTTTAAACCTTTTTTTAACTTAAATATTGTATCAGTAACTTTGCTTAAATTGTTAAATATTTTGTACCAATTATTGTTCTATTTAAATGAAAACTTGTTGAACTCATTGTATTTATCAATTTACTAACCCATGCTTTATATAAGACACTGTCTTTTGTATGGGTTTTATCATAATAAAATACAAATACAAATACAATACAAATACGCCCACTAGGGCACTGGAGATTATTCTAGATATCCGACCCATTTAAATACAGATTAAGTGTGAGGCAGCCACTTCGGTTATGAGACCTAAGGCGATGGGAGAATGGAGTGAAGATGGGAGCAGCTCATACCATCGCGGTATAATCGAGGCGACAATAGTATTGCCATCTGGAAGATCATGTTACACGGATGGATCAAAGCTAGAGGACAGAGTGGGCCTGGGGATTTATATTGAAAACCTAGGACCGACATCTGTTTTAGACTGCTTGACCATAATACGGTCCTGCAGGTGGAGATCCAGGCGATCACGGAATGCGTGAAGTGGTGTGGTGCTAACGCGAGGACGTCGAGTGTAAACATCTTTACCAACAGTAAAATTGCCATAAGGGCAATAACAACCAGGAAGGTAAGGTCACGAACAGTCTTGCAGTGTAAGAAGGAGATTAACGCCTTCTCTGAGGATGGGAAAATCCACTTCGTTTGGGTGCCGGGCCATAACGGAGTAAGGGAAAATAAAAGGGCAGACGTTTTGGCGGTGTAGGCCAGAGGACTGCCGTCAATAAACTTGGTTAACCCGAAGCCTTTCGGGTCGACGCAGTCCAAATTAAGAGAGTGGGCGACGAATGCTTCATGCAACATTGTGGAACAGCGAAACGGTAGGACGGCGAAAATCCTATGGGGGGATCCAGATCGTGAGAAGACGAGGCTATTGCTGAAAGAAAGCAAGAAGGAGGTCAGTATAGCTATTGGTATCATAACTGGACACATAGGACTTCGAGCTCACTTATGTAAAATCAGTGCGGCAAGTGCTAGCATGCGTAGGGCATGCGGGGAAGATGATGAGACGTTGGAGCATTTCCTTTGTCATTGCCTGGCTTTCGTGTCCAACAGATACCGGTACTTAGGTGGAGACACAATATGAGACATGAACCAATTTAGGGGAGTGGCATTGAAAACAATTAAGGATTTTGTAAGTAGCACAGAATTCCTAACTTAAAAATTAGCTTTTTAGAGATTACTTTATAGTTTTTAGAGCGCACAACAAGCCGATTACTGGCTTAAGTGTTTGTCTATAGTGGCATGGGGCGGATTAATTTCTGCATCCTTTTTTCAACCTAACCTAACCTAAGGGGGGATCGTCCCACCCATCACTTAAAATAAACTAAAAATAAAAATTTGTTATCGAAATTTAAGGTGGGCTTTTCTTAATTTTTCTGCCAGTTTTTTGTTTTCGTTTTGAATACGAATTTATCCCAAATGCCAAATTAATTTTTTTTATAATTTTTCTGGGAAATTAATTTTTTTCCATGTAGAGTCATAATTTCAAATTTTATCACCTTCTTGGTCATACCTCACACATTTTATTTGTTCTATCACTTTTATAAATGGCATGCATATCGTCTCTATGCGCCATGTATAGATGTTTGTACCGTTGTGTTACCATACGAAAACTGTTTGTATTGTTGCGAGATCTTGAAGGGGTACACCTCTGGTTGGGATGGTTGCTTTGGTACGTGTTGCCTCGTTATATTCACACTGCGGAAGCAACGTTTAATTGACTTAACGTGTAACATGTTTGTTACTCTTTCAGTCCTGGCAGAGGCAGGAGGCTAGCGTAGCCATGCCACACATAACCACATAGACAACGAGTAAAGAAAAAATAAAACGCCTGAGTCAACCCATTGCTAACATTCTGTGACTCTTGCCTCATTTGGTGTGGCACACATACTCCATTGAGGATGAGTAGAGAGTGCGGTGCGCTGTGCTGTGCTGCTGTATGGTATGGTGTGGAGTGCATCACCGAAAGAACATGCTTGCCGCATAGTGTTGTTTGGTTGTTTGTTTGGTGTTGGCCTGATGTGGAGTGGCAAATTCGTCAGAGTTGCCATATTTTGGTAATTTTTGAAAATATTGTTAAAGGATGGATAACGGGTTTTTCAAATTTAAGTGGTTTAGTGAAACCAGTAGAATTTGGATGGGTTTTGATTGCAATAAAATCGCATATCTTCTAGAATACGGTTGAGCTCCTGGGTCGCCAAGTTGGATTTCCGGTGCAGGGGTTCTGATTTCGATTTCCACCAGAGGCTTTCATCTGTCCCTACTGTCGTAGCACAAAAGACCAAAATTTTCTTTGTGAGCCTGTTTAAAATCCGCCACTTTAACCTTTCCCAACCTATCTCACAATACGGTTCATATGAGAAGTTTTTATAGACATACGAATACAATGCATTTTATTGTATTCGTTTTTAGGCAAACAAAGAATATTGAATAAGAACTGTTATGCTATTGGAGCTACAGCAGGTTATAGTCAGATTCGAACCATAAATGAATACTGAACATTGTGGAAGTCATTGTGTAATATTTCAGCTCATTCGGATAAAAATTGCGCTCAAAAAGCAAAATCGGGAGATAGGTTTATATGGGTGCTGTATCAAGCTATTGATCGATTCAGACCATATTAGACGCGTATGTTGAAAGTCATGAGGTAGGCCGTTGTACAAAATTTCTGCCAAATCGGAAGACAATTGCGCCCTCTAGAGGCTCAAGAAGTCATGACCCAAGATCGGTTTATATGGCAGCTATGCCAGATTACGAACCGATTTGGATCATACTTAACACAGTTGTTGGAAGTGATACCAAAACCCCACCTGCAAAATTTCAGGTGGTCGGATAGGAATTGCGCCCCCTAGAGGCTCAAGAAGTCAAGAACCAATATCGTTTTATATGGCGGATATATCAAAACATAGACCAATTTGGCCCATTTACAATCCCAACTGACCTACAGTAATGAAAAGTAGTTGTGCAAAAGTCCAAGAGGCTAGCTATACTCCTTCGAAAGATAGCGTGCTTTCGACAGACGGACGGACAGATGGACGGACGGACAGACGGACCGACGAACAGACGGACGGACGGACAGACGGACGGACGGATGGACAGACGGACGGACAGACGGACGGACGGACGGACGGACGGACGGACGGCCGGACAGACGGACGGACGGACAGACGGACGGACAGACGGACGGACAGACAGACGGACGGACGGGCGGCCAGACGGACGGACGGACGGGCGGCCAGACGTACAGATGGACAGACGGACGGACGGACAGACGGACAGACGGACAGACGGACTGACAGACGGACGGACAGACGGACGGACGGACAGACTAGCTGACTAGCTGACTAGCTTCAAACCGGGTTTTTCGAAATCTACGATTCTTTTTGTCTATGGAATCTCTTGATGTTGGCAACACTGGTGGGCATGTATGTTGGTTGATTGGTTTGCGGTACACTTACCAATATGGCTTTAAGTGGTGTCATGAAGGTTGTTTGCTCTTGCCTGAAATGGCTACGGCAGTTGCTGCTAAATTGCTTTGCTGCTGCTGCTGCGGCAAGTGCTGTTGTTGCTATTGCAAAATGCAACAATTTTGTTGCAAGTTTTCCTTTATGCAACACCCCAAAAGAGCAACAACAACAATGGCAACAAAGGACGGCAACACAAATGCGACAAAGCAAAAATGTTTGCTTTTAGATTTTTCTACTAATTGATGCTTACTCTGAAGTTAATGTGAATTTAAGATATTTGAAATTGTTGAAATTTTGCCTGTCCGCCATACCGCGTCCCTGACTTCACTGTTTTTGCAAAAAGATTGGGGCAAAAGCTTTTGCTTCAAATGCCAAAGTAAGAGACATAGTACTACAGAAGTTTGTTGGGTAACTGCTGGCTGGGTCGGTCTGTCGGTCTTTGGGGAAATAGTTGATCTCTTTTGGCAGTCAATGCCTTGAATAACATTTCTAAGCCGTGCACTGATTACATGTGTACATGTGCCAGTATTTCAATATGTGTGCGGTTGCCATGCCAGTATTGCAATCGCTGTGCTTCGTTGCCACTTTGCTCATTGCATGCAGGTCCCACATCAAGGATTTCCTTATAGAACTTCAAATTGTGTTATATTGCCGTATATCCTTAATTGGAATGGAAGGATTTCGGTTTGAGTTACATGCTGCAAGAGGTAGTAATAAGACATCAACTATAGTTTAGGGACATAAATAAATTATTGTGACACGTTAACGCTGCCAGTGAGTATGTTCTTTCGCAGGCAGTTACTAAATCTCTAAGGAGATTTTTCCAAATCAACGTGTTCTGCAATGTTATTGGTATAGAAATCAAGAAACTTTTTGTTGCAACAACACCGAAATGCTTGCGATGTCTCATGTTTGTATTCGTTACTTTTAGCGAATATGTGTTAAGAATGTGCAAAGAGCTAATTTAGGCAAAAGCTTTTGCGAGACAAATCAAGTAGACTGTTAACAAGTAAAAAGGCATTCAGCTCGGCAGGCCCCAGCACCTCGGGTTTAAATATTAACCATCTTTTGTCATAATACGGTGAATAATGCATCACATAGAAGCTATATCTAAATACAGTCCGATCTAGACCATTTTTATCGGTTCAAAATACATCGGTATATATCCAAATATAGACCGATCTGAACCATATTGAACACGAATGTCGAAGAGCCCAATACAGCCCACTGTGTCAAATTTCTGCGAAATCGTGTAATAACGTGCTATTATTGCTCCAAGAACTTAAATTGGGAGATCGCTATATATCCAAATATAGCCCGATCTTGACCATATTTGGTACGATTTCTGTGAATTCAATTAGGTTAGGCTAGGTAGAAAAGTCGGTAGCCTCGTCCTCTCACGATCCGGATTACCCCATAGGATTTTCGCCGCCCTACCGAATGTTTCGCTGTTCCACAGTGTTCGATGCGCAACTCGGATTTCGTCAACCCGAAATGCTTCGGGTTAACCAAGTTTATCGACGGCAGTCTTCTGGCCTTCACCGCCAAATCCTCAGAGAAGGAGTTAATCTCCTTCTTACACTGCAAGACTGTTCGTGACCTTACCGTCCTGGTTGTTATTGCCATAATGGTCATTTTACTATCCGCAAAGATGTTCACACTCGACGTCCTCGCGTTAGCACCACACCACCTCAAGCTTTCCGTGATCGCCCGGATCTCCACCTACAGGACCGTATTATGATCAGGCAGTCTAAAACAGATGTCAGTCCCTGGGTTTTTAATGTAAACCCCTTGGTTTTTAATGTAAACCCCCACTCTGTTCTTTAGCTTTGATTCATCCGTGTAACATGATCCTCCAGATGCCAATACTAGGGTTTCGTCAATCCAAGACTGTGCCGATTGCAGCAGTGCGTCGCACTTGGCTTCAAGGTTCATCTCATGTATCCGATCGGACACCTCTTCCCTTCCTTCCAGGTTTCCTATCGTCGCCTCGATTATACCGCGATGGTATGAGGTGCTCCCATCCTCAATCCATTCTCCCATCGCATTAAGTCTCATAGCCGCAGTAGCTGGCTCACACTTAATCTGTATGTCAATGGGTCGGTATCTACAATAGTCTCCAGTGCCCTAGTGAGCGTGGTCCTCATCGCTCCACCTATGCCAAGACAACATGTTCTCTGAACCTGTTGTTTTGTCCTTATGTTGCACTTTTTCTCCATAGCAGTCCACCAAACTACTGAGGCGTAAGTAAGTATTGGTCTAACCAAGCTCCTATAGAGCCAGCGGATTATCCCCGGATTCAGGCCCCATTTCGAGCCCACGACCCTTCTACATAGTGCCCAACATCTGTGAGCCTTCTCAGTATGCTCCTGAATGTGACACTTCCAATTAAGTTTCCAATCCAATATCACTCCCATGTATTTGACAGAAATCGTTTTATTGAGTAAACATGGTGCGTTAAATTCGCCCACCTTCGTCTTCCTCGTGAACAGGCATATTTCAGTCTTCTCTGGGTTAACATTGAGACCTCTGGAGCTAGCCCAGTGAATCCCATATGATCTTTATTGGTCTATGACTTCGCTCGGGGGGTTTAAGGTCATTTAAGTTTAGATATTAAATGTACTCCATTCTTAAAAAACTTTATTAGAACCCGATATTCTAATGGGGATTTTGAAAGCAGGAAGAACCCCAGGTGGTAATTGGTTGGTTTAGGGGGTGTTATGGACCCCAGAAAAGTGGTCCTAAATACCTTTCATTTGAGCCCCATACTGCCATGGCTGGTTAATATGTTGTGGGGGTGGGGAGGACCCATAGACACCTTTTTCCAAATTTTGATATCAGATTCCTGTTCTGCTCCCAAAGACCTTTCATTTGAGTGCCATATTGCTATTGTCAATATATTTGTCCTCTTTGTGTTTTGCGATCAAAATACATTGATGGCTATAGGGCAAAAGCAAATGAAACGAGAAGGTTCTATGGTAAACTTGATGCATCTGTAGGTCAGTTATACCTGAACAACTGTTATACCCAAGACGAAATGACGTGGCTATTTAAGGCCAGAAGCAACATGATAAAACTAAATGAAACCCGTTTCCCTCAGAACTCAAATCCTCGATGTTCAATGTGTCATACAGACGAAAATGAAAGTTTGCAACACCTTTTATGTAAATGTCCCGCTTTAAGGGAATTTCGAATTCAATACTTCCAACAGGTTTCGCTTGATGAGAATCATCTAATTTGCATTTTAAGTGGTCTCAGAATAGATTGTACATCCTTAGCTAACTTTATAAAAATCTGTGTTCAATACAGAGAACAATTATTACACGAGTTCAACTTCTAAACTATGAAAATCTATCACAGAGTTATAACATTTGAACAGTAGACTAACGGCCGTAGCCCAATGTCATAAGAAATATCATAATGCTATTCTTATTTTTTTACTTTAAAACTTAACTTACATATATTGCAACCAAATTCAATTTATAAATTATTAAATGAATGAAATAAAGTATACTACTACTACTTCTACTACAACAATGAAATCTATATTTCTTTAATTGAACTAAGTGTTAAAATTTAACAATGTTGGTAAATGTACCACAAGTTATTTGCAATTATCTATCGACTAACCCAACTGTTTTCTTTATGCATTTTATTCCTCGCCCTCTCCTTTTCAATATGTGGTGATTTATTCATTTTACCTCTGCAATAATGTAACTTATCGAAATATTCCATTTAATCTGCAGTTAAATACAGATAATGTCAATGTGTTTACCTTTCATGCAGCAATCCTTTTGATTCGGCATTACAATTATTAATTGTGTCTTGCGAGCACAATAAACAATTTTTGAAATTGAACATTTTGCGGTTGTGCATTTGCAATTTCAAAATCCGATATCTTATCGACACATAAATATCTGCGCAATGATATGGAGAATTTCATTAAAATCCAAGCACATTGCAAGGTATTAGAATTTCTTGTTGTAGACGAAGCCCGGTGCCCAGTGTCTGGTGCTGCTGTATTTACTATGGCATTATCGCTGCTATAGTGCATAACAAGAAAATCCGCCCTCAATTTGAATGCCAACCAATGTTGCTATGTTGCTAATACACAAGGCGGACTACATAAATAATACGAAAACCGAAAACCAATATTTGTTCAACACTCTGTAATTGTGGAGCAGTAATGCTGCCGACACCAACACCACAAGCCCCTTTGTAACTGTGGAGGTTGCAACATTGCAGCATTTAACCATGGCTTACAAACATTTCCACAAATGGGAAAATTTCTCAAAAGGTCGGTCGGTGGGTCGTTTGTTTGTTCAAAGCATAATGCTGCAACTTAATGACAAGTATAGATGGCCAAGGCTTATAATGGCTATTTAAATATTGTTGCAAATTGTATCTAACAAATTTAAATTCAACAATAATGTGGTTTGGAGACAATTCTTTTTTTTTTTAAATAGTGAATAAGGATCTAAAAAGTATAAACGAATTAAAAAAAGATTAATTCGGTCACTAGTTGATATAACTTAGACATGAACTGAACTTTCAAATTGGCTTTCAGAACACTTGGACCAAAGTTCCGATTTTTTGAATAATAACTTTAATTATACAAGGCCTACATTATATTTTAATATCTATTTATTTATTTATTTTAGGTAAATAAAATCCAATTGTCGAGCGATATAAAATTTTGAGTAAGTTCATAACATTCTTATATACATACACTGAAAAAAAGTTGCTTCAAATTTAGGATTTTTCCTTATTCGTAGGATTTTTTTTATACCCTCCACCATACGATGGGGGTATACTAATTTCGTCATTCTGTTTGTAACTACTCGAAATATTCGTCTGAGATCCCATTAAGTATACATATTCTTGATCGTCGTGACATTTTATGTCGATCTAGCCATGTCCGTCCGTCTGTCTGTCTGTCGAAAGCACGCTAACTTTCGAAGCAGTAAAGCTAGCCACTTGAAATTTTGCACAAATACTTCTTATAAGTGTGGAGGCCACCTAGCGCAGAGGTTAGCATGTCCGCCTATGACGCTGAACGCCTGGGTTTGAATCCTGGCGAGACCATCAGAAAACATTTTTCTGCGGTGGTTTTCCCCTCCTAATGCTGGCAACATTTGTGAGGTACTATGCCATGTAAGACGTAAGACTTCTCTCCAAAGAGGTGTCGCACTGCGGTACGCCGTTCAGACTGGGCTATAAAAAGGATGCCCCTTATCATTGAGCTTGAACTTGAATCGGACTACACTCATTGATATGTGAGAAGTTTGCCCCTGTTCCTTAGTGGAATGTTCATGGGCAAAATTTGCATTTTTATACCCCCCACCATAGGTATACTAATTTCGTCATTCTGTTTGTAACTACTCGAAATATTCGTCTGAGACCCCATAAAGTATATATATACCTGATCGTCGCGACATTTTATGTCGATCTAGCCATGTCCGTCCGTCTGTCCGTCCGTCCGTCCGTCTGTCTGTCGAAAGCACGCTAACTTCTGAAGGCGTAAAGCTAGCCGCTTGAAATTTTGCACAAATACTTCTTATTAGTGTAGGTCGGTTGGTATTGTAAATGGGCCACATCGGCCCATGTTTTGATATAGCTGCCATATAAACCGATCTTGGGTCTTGACTTCTTGAGCCTCTAGAGTGTGCAATTCTTATCCGATTGAAATCAAATTTTGCACAACGTGTTTTGTTATGATATCCAACAACTGCGGCAAGTATGGTTCAAATCAATCCATTACCTGATATAGCTGCCATATAAACCAATCTTGGGTCTTGACTTCTTGAGCCTCAATTCTTATCCGATTCGAATGAAATTTTGCACGACGTGTTTCGTTATGATATCCAATAACTGTGCCGAGTATGGTTCAAATCGGTCTATATCCTGATATAGCTGCCATATAAACCGATCTTGGGTCTTGACTTGTTGAGCCTCTATAGTGCGCAATTCATATCCGATTGGAATGAAATTTAGCACGACGTGTTTTGTTATGATATCCAACAACTGTGCCAAGTATGGTGGAAATCGGTCCATAACTTGATATAGCTGCCATATAAACCGATCTGGGGACTTGACTTCTTGAGCTTCTAGAGGGCGCAATTTCTATCCGATTTGGCTGAAATTCAGCATGACGTGTTTCACTATGACTTTTAACAACTGTGCTAAGTTAGGTTTAAATCGGTTCATAACCTGATATAGCTGTCATATAAACCGATTTGAGATCTTGATTTCTTGAGCCTCTAGAAGGCGTAATTATTATCCAATTTGGCTGAAATTTGGAAGAACGTGTTTTCCCATAACCTTCAACTTACGTATCAAATATGGTTCGAATCGGTCTATAGCCTGATATAGCTCCCATTTAAACCGATTTCCCTACTTCACTTCTTGAGCCTCTAGAGCGCGTAATTCCCATCTGATTTAGCTGACATTTGGCATGACGTGTTTTCTTATGACATCCAACAACTGTACTAAATATGGTTCAAATCGGTCCATAACCTGACATAGCTGTCATATAAACGGATCTGGGATCTCGACTTTTTGAGCCTCTGGGGTCGCAATTTTTATCCGATTTGGCTTAAATTACAACGGTTTCTCCCATGGCCTTCAACATACGTGTCAAATATGGTCTGAATCGGTCTGTAGCCTGAAACAGCACAACAGAGATACCGCGCAAAGAACTTGACAAATGCGATCCATGGTGGAGGGTATATAAGATTCGGCCCGGCCGAGCTTAGCACGCTTTTACTTGTTTTATTTTTGAATCATCCAGATCGCTTCAAAATCCCAATATCTTGCGAATGTTCACATTTGCAAAGAAATGAGAATCTAAAGTGGAACTTCTTCTAACTGCTAATGGCTTCAACCAGCGAATTAAGTTTTGAAGGCGACATCTCTGAATCATATCTATGCCATATATATGGCGAAGCCAGCCAGTAATGAGACTTGTTTATTTCAATGCTGGCTACTACTAAATCTTCAGTGCTTAGCGAGGGAAGAAGAAAAACATTTAGACTACGCTTTGCAAAAATACAGGCTCTGTGTCTCCCATTCCCCGCACCCCTTGAGTAGTTTAAATCCCGCAAAATCTTAGTCCACGAACCAATCCTACACACACCAAGTGTTCCTGGATTAGAACCACGTCAAATCCCACTGCCATCAGGAGGACCTTTAGTGCCGCCGAAGCGGCCTTACAATGGTGGAGATTTATCTGTAGAAACCGGATCAAAGTCAGGATTCAGAATTTCCACCACTGTTGTGTTAGCCTCGTCTTCTGACTCCACAAAGAGTTCATTCTCATTCGTTAGAACTTGTCATGATGAGCTTCCGTATGCATCCAGGGGAAAGTGAGAAAGCTGTGGAACCGCTCTTCTTCAGGACACTAGCTGTGTGGAATATTTACCTTAGATGCTGCACTAACTGCTGCTGTCGAAGTACTTTCTGAGTTCCGTGCTTCCCCGCTGGCGCACACTTTGAGCCCAGTCCAATATTGTGACCCACCCACACAGGACTTATCGGGTCCCGTTTCGATGCCATCCCCTCTTGTCTCCAACAACTGCTGAGTCGTCTCGTGATTCCCAACCCCACCGCTTCTATAGACCTTCAGTTTCAACTTGCATCGGTAGTAAACAACTCCTTCAGACTTGTTGAGGTCTGCGAGACAGCCGAAGATTAGTACGAATACTGCATGTATCCGGTCACTATCAGCCTCATCCAATCTACCAGTTTTCCAGTCGTTGGTTAAAAGATTGGGATTACATTCCCCTAGTATCGCTTCTGGATCTGAGGGAATCCTTGGTATCCAAGCATGCGCCATTGGTCGAGAAGGAATATCTTTCTTCTTGACAAAATCTAGTGCTGCACCTGGCCAGATCTCACCAATCTTTTTTATAGCGCACAACGATACATTTCAATTGAGAGTTAATCGCCGAACGCAATTAGTCTGTATCGGCCTCGATACCAGCCTGCATCGTCACAAACTGGAGAAGAGCCAGGAAGTATACTGATGACATTCCAATGACTATCCCACTCCAATTATTCCTAGGTATGCAGCCCTGTTCTTTTCCCTTGTCGACAACTGCCATCACCAAACTGTCCCTAGCGACATTAGCAAAGGTTCTTGGATCCATCTGACTATTGGTCGCCCTAGTTCTTTTAGGCATGGGATGCCCTTCAGGGGACCGCAGCATTTTGGCTGACTAAGGTGTAGTTTTCGAATCTGGACGTGTAGTCTTTGGGGAAGCCTGTGCAGCGAATTCCCGAGCCCAATTTAGAGAGTCTCTCGCCAATAGTGAGAGTCTTAGGATCATTCGCACCAAGTCACTCAATAAACCTGAGAGCGAAGAGTCTTCTATTATTCCAATCTCTTAAAGAGCGTGTCCGTTTGCAGGGGAAGGCCAATGGCCTAGGAAAATTATAGGCATGCGAAGAAAGAATAGGTTCGGCCTTGCCCTTGAGACTCGAACCAGGTGTCTTCGTCAAAAGCCCCTGCTGACCAGTCGTCTGTCGGCTAGTGGAGCCTGGCGCAGCCGTTCCACCAGTCGAGGTTTCAATAGAAGACAACATGTTACGGCCTGATACCACCACCGCAGCTGTTGGGTCTTTAGAGTCCATTCTAAGCCTACTTTCGGGCTCTAGATCTGCCGCTCCACTGTAAACAGACGCAGATAATCAACCGCCTAATGGATGGCTCTATCGCATTCATCCTTGAGTGACTTAAATTTTTCTTCCAAAAATATTGACCTATTACGAGTTACAGGAAAATTCTTGCAGAGTGAAACAACAATATGTCCACTCCACTCAACGGATCAAACAAGAATCTATAATCTTAACCTCATATATAAAAATCAATTTGTGTTTGTTTGTGATTTAAGCGAAATTTTGTGTGCTCTCATATAGTACCCTAAAAATAAAATGTTGGTATCCAAATTTCGGATGGGATACCTAGGGGGGCCGCCCCACCCTTAAACCTACCAAATATATATTAAGACTAATCCCGACAATATGGGATTCAAATGAAAGGTATTTAGGATAAGAAAACGTATCTGATATCCAATTGTCGGACAAAGTGTTAGGGGGACCATCCCAACCCCAAAAACACCCCCAAATCGGACATATTTACCGACCATGGCAATATGGGACTCAAATGAAAGGTATTTACGAGTAGAATACGATTTTAGAATCCATACAGACCATCGGAATATGGGGCTAAAATAAAAGATATTTGAGTGTAGAATTCGAATCTGATATCCAAATATGGTATGAAGGGTTTGGGGAGCCGCCTCTCCCCAAAAACAACCCCCAAAGGGGACAAATTTACGAACATAGCAATATGGGGCTCAAATGAAAGTTCTTTGGAAGTAAAGCACGAATCTGATATCAATATTGGGGAAAAGTGTCTATGGGGCCACCCCACCCCGTTAACACCACCCAAATAGGAAGTATTTGCTGACCATTCCAATATGAGGCTCAAATAAGAGATATTTTAGAGTAAAACACGAATCTGATGTTTTCAAAGTCAAGTCATTGAGTGGCCGCCCCATCCCCTAAACACCCCCAAACCAGTCATCTTTGCCGACTATGAAAAAATGGAGCTCAAATGAAGGGTATTTGGGAGTAGACGATGAATCTGATATCAACATTCGAGACCAACTGTCTAGGGGACGTCCCACCACCATAATAACCCCCAAGTAGGACGTATTTGCTCACCAAGACAATTTGGGTCTTCAAGACAGTGGAGCTCGATATTCATAGTTTTTAGGGCCCATACCCCAATATTAGCTGGCTCTTTCAATAAGGGGTTTAAGTGAATGGTATTTGAGATTAGAAATCGAATTTGTCATCCAATTTTGAGGCCAATGGCAATGTGGGGTTCAAATATATGAGAATAGAGCACTTTGCTGATATATTTTCAGAGCTCAGCTATTGGGGAACCACTCCACTCCTCAAAATACCCATAAATCGGGAATATTTACCGACCATGTCAATGTGGGGCTTAAATGAAAGGAATAGGGGGTAGAGCAAGAATTGATATCCACTTTTGGGACCAATTTTCTGGGGGTCTACCCCTTTCCAAAAATACCCCACAAAGAGGAATTTTTTACTGCCCATCGCAATATGGGGCTCAAATAAAGGAATTTGGGAGTAAAATGCGAATTTGGTATCCAATTGTAGGACCATGTATTTAAGGCATCACAAAGAGTAAAAATTTTTTTACCATGCCAATATGTGGCTCAAATGAAAGGTATTTGAGATAAGATAACGAATTTGATAACCAATTTTGGAACCATGTGTTTGGGGGACGCCTCATCCTGTAAACTTCCTTCAAAACCAACGGCAATATGGGGTTTAAATAAATGGTATTTGAGAGAAGAACACCATGCTGATATTTTTTTAAGAGGCAAGTGTCTGGGGACCACGTCAACCCCGAAAACACCCCTAAATCAGACATCATGAGAATATCGGAATGAAATAAAGTATTTTAAGAATGGAGTATACCTTATATCCAAACTTAAATTCGTGGACCAATAAAGATCATATGGGATTCAGATAAAGGCACTTATGTTGTTAAACTGTTTGTCAAGCGATACCCGATTTTCGTACCATGGAATTTCACTAAAACCTCTTTAGTTGATGAAAATAAATATTCCAAGGAAAATTTTAAGGCTCAGCGAAGCGGGCCCGGTCCAGCTAGTTTTAAATAAAACTCATGTCTTGAAAAATCTAAATATTTAAAACAAAATGTCTTCCAAATTTGTTCGTTAAGTCACATTCTCTTTCAAAGTAATTTCAACACCTCGATTCACTGTACGTTCAATTAAGCAAAAACGCACTGACAAACATGTTAAACACACCCCTTGGCGAGACCTGCATTTGAATATAATACAAATTTCCCAAATAATCAATGGATTTTCAAGCATGGCTTTGGGATAAGAGGAAGGAGTTATATCTTTAGAGGTTTGCTGCTGCGGTAAAACTTTGCAGTCTCTTGAAAATTTGTTACATGTTATAGGTGTACGTCTACCAGTAGTAGGTGTAGTCTAAATAGTTTTCAAAAGTAAAATTTATGAGTTGATTATGTGGAAAATTTATTTTGATTATTCGACTTTGTCGTCCATGCTGTCCGTCCGTCCGTCGGTTTCTTCGTCGTGTAACACATGAATGGACAATTGTTGAGATTAAAATATAAATTGTGTGTGCGTGTATTGTCCGGGCCAGCCGGTGTCTGCTGCAGACCATTTCAAAAGAAACCGAGATAAGAACTTCAACTAACATTGAATTCAAATTAAACGTAATTTGTGTCCGTTTTGCGGCCAAAAAGGTGTGGACCATAAAGTAGCAATTCAATTGGAATTGATTTGGAAAAGACTTGTTGAAAAGAGTGCAAATGTTTGAGGAACAGACTGAGTAGAGTCACCTGCTTACGTACAACAGGTGTGGGTGATACTTGACAAGGCAACGAAAAATGCCGACTACTTGCATTTGTTTATATTAAGGAAAATTTTCAACGACATTTGAAATTTGTGGACAATTTAATTTTCGACAAAATAAAGAATTAAAACAAGTAGAAACGCATTAAGCCGTGCCGAACTTTTGATACCATCCACCATGGAAATATTTCTTATCAAAATTTATTATAACACTACAATATCCATATTAATATCCAAGAACAGTCCAATCTTAATCATATTTGGTTCAGGTGCCGAGAAGCTCTATACAAGTAACAGTTCGAAATTTCAGCGAAATCGGATAATAAGAGCGCCGTTCATGTGATTAAGCCCTAATTTGGATGATCGGTTTATATGACAGCTATATCAAAATTTGGTCCGATCTGGATCATATTTGGTTTGGATGTTGGGAGTCTTAAAGCAACTCACTGTTTCAAATTTCACCAAAATCCGAGAATAAATGTGCCTTTTATGGTCTTTAGTCCCTAGAGCTGAAAATAGGTCTTTTTGACAGCTATATCTAAGTATAGCTCGGTCTGGACCATTTTCGGGACAGATGTTGGGAGTCTTAATATAACTCACTGTTCCAAATTTCAGCATAGTTAGGTAATAAATGCGCCTGTTATAATCCTAAGACCCTTAATAGTCAGATCGGTCTATATGACAGCTATATCCAAACATGTTCCGATCTAGACCACTTTTGGTTCGGATATCGGCGGGCCTAATAAAACTCACTAAATGAGCCTGTTTTAGGCTTAAGACCCTAAATCGGCAGATCGGTCTATATGACAGCTATATCTAAATATGGTTCGATATGGGCCATATTCGGGTAAAATATCAGGGCCCCTGTTTCAAATTTCAGCGAAATCGGACAAAAAATGTGGTAATCGACTTGTTGTGCGCTCTAAAAACTAAAAAGTAACCTCGAAAAAGAAAATCTATGTAAGGAATTCCTTGCTACTTTTTTTTTCAAATGACACAGTACTTCACAAGTACCGCCAGCATTGGAGAGGATAACCACCACAAATTTCCACAAAAGCGTGCTAAGTTCCGGGCTCGATTGAATCGTGGGAACCCACATCCATGGATTGTGTTAAAAATTTATACAAAATAAATTTGGTTGAAGGGGGGCATAATTTTATTCTTTATACCAAACTTCTGTCAAACCGGCAATAATCAAAGCTTCTAGGAACCGAAAAAGGATGATCGAGAGATTGGTTTATATGAGAGCTATGTCAGGTTATAGACTGATCTGGACCATATTCGGTACAGTTTATGTCATAAGGGAACGCCGTATTCAAAATTTCAGGCAAATCGAACAAAAATTGCAGCGTGTAAAGGCTCAAAAAGTCAAATTGGGAGATCGGTATATATGTGAGGTTATAAACCAATTTGAACCATACATGGCCCTGTTGGAAGTGATAATAAAACACTACATGCAAAATTTCAGACAAATCGGACACAAATTGCGCCTTCCATGGTTCCAGGTTAAGAAGTCAAATCGGGAGATCGGTTTATATGGGAATATATATATATATATATATATATATAAATATATATATATATATATATATCTGAACCGATATTGCCCATTAGCAATACACAACGACCTACATCAATATTAAGTATCTGTGCAAAATTTGAAGCGGCTAGCTGTACGCGTTCGACCACTATCATGATTTCTACATACAGACGGACATAACTATTGTAGATCGACTCAGAACGTCGAGATGATTTCACATACTTATATACTATATATAGTAGACCCCCACCCTATGGTGGTGTGAAAAAAAAACCCCACATCTCAGAAATGGGTGCACCGATTTAAGCCAAAATGTGGACCCCACCTCATGGAACTCAAAAAACATGAAATCGGTGTAAAATTTTGGGGTCAATTAACCTGGAGGGACGCCCGATCCCAAAGCCCACCCTATCGGACATGTTTACCGACTGGGACAATATGGGCATCAAATGAAAGTTATTTAAGAGTAGAGTACGAACGTCGTATTAAAATTTCACCCAAAATGTGCTCGGGGCGGAGGGGTCCCCCTGTTGGAAGTCGTACCAAAACACTATATGCAAAATTTCAGCCAAATCGGATGAAAATTGAGGCTTCCATGGGCTCAAGAAGTCAAATCGGGAGATCGATTTATATGGAAGCTATATGAAGTTCTTGACCGATTTGTACGGTACTTGATACTGTTGTTGGATGTCATAACATTATTTGCAAAATTTAAGACAAATCGGACAAAAGTTGCGGCTTCCAGGTCCTCAAGAAGTCAATTCGGGAGATCGGTTTATATGGGAGCTATATCCAAATCTGAACCGATGAAGCTCATTTGCAATCCCGAACGACCTACATCAATATTTAGTATGTGCAACATTTTAAGCGGTTAGCTTTGCGCCTTTGACTGCTATCGTGATTTCGACTCAGAACGTCGAGACGACCAAGAATATAAATACTTTATGTAAAAACTTCTCCACAATGAAGTGCCGCACGCCGTTCGGACTCGTCTGTAAAGGAAGCCCCCTTATCATGTGAGAAGTTTGCCTCTGTTTCTTAATAAAATGTTCATCAGCGATTTTTTTGACGTTTACTACTTTTTCTACGTTTTATACAACTACTAGCTGACCCGGGCCCGCTCCGCTGCGCCTTCTTTTACTTTATATGGAGAAAAAATTTTCCTTGGAATATTTATTTTCGACAACTAAAGAGCTATTAGTGAACTACTATGTTACGAAAATAATATATCGCTTGACTTACAGTCTGAATCCCATATCTTTATTGGTCTACGAATTTAAGTTTGGATGTTAGGTGTACTCCATTCTTAAAATACTTTATTTCAGCCCGATATTCTCATGATGTCTGATTTATGGGTGTTTTCGGGGGTGAGGTGGTTCCCCAGAAACTTGGCCCTGAAAAAATATCAGTATCGTGCTCTCCTTTCAAATACCATTTATTTAAGCCCCATATTGCCATTGGTTTAGGGAAGTTTACACGATGAGGCGTCTCCCAAACACGTGGCGCCAAAATAGGTTATCAAATTTGTTTTTTAATCTCAAATACCTTGCATTTGAGCCACATATTGGCATTGTCGAAAAATGTTAACTCTTTGGGGGGTGTTTTGGGGAAGGGGTGATGCCCTAAATACATGGTCCTAAATTTGGATATCCAATTCGTATTCTACTCCCAAATACCTTTATTTGAGCCCCATATTGCAATGGTCAGTAAAATATTGCTGTTTGTGGGATATTTTGGGAAAGGGGTAGACCCCCAGAAAATTGATCCCTAAAGTGGGTATCAATTCTTGCTCTATCCCCCAAAACCTTTCATTTAAGCCCCACATTGACATGGTCGGTAGATATGCCCGAGTTAGGGTATTTTGGGGATTGGGGTGGTCCACCAAACACTAAGCCCGGAACATATATCAGCAACGTGCTCTATTCTCTTATATCTATGTATGATTTATATGAACCCCATATTGCCATTGGCCTTAAAATTGCATATCAAATTCATTTTCTAATCTCATTTAAACTCCTTATTGCAAATATCAGCAAATATGTCCGGTTTTGAGTATTGGCTCTAAAAACTATGAATATTTAGTTCCACTCTCTTTAAAACCCAAATTATCTTGGTAAGCAAATATGTCCTATTTGGGGGTTGCTATGATGGTGGGACGTCCCTAGACAGTTGGTCCCTATAGTCCCTATGGTCCCTGATATCAGATACGTGGTCCACTCCCACTTACCTTTAATTTAAGCCCCATATTTCCAAAGTCGGCAAACATGACCTGCTTGGAAGGTGTTTTGGGGTATGGGCGGCCACTTTGTGAGTTGGCCTTGAAAATATATACCGGATTCGTGTTCTACTCTAAAAACCCTATAATTTGAGCTTCATATTGCAATAGTCAGTAAATACTTCCTATTTGGGGGTGGTGTGGACCCATAAACACTTTTTCCAAATATTGATATCAGATTCGTGCTTAACTTCCAAAGACCTTTCATTTGAGCCCCATATGGCTATGGGCATAAATTTTGTCCCCTTTGGGGGAGGTTTTTGGGGAGAGGCGGCCCCCCAAACACTTGGTCCCATATTTAAATATCAGATTCTAATTCTACACTCAAATACCTTTTACTTAAGCCCCATATTCCCATGGTCAGTAAATAAGTCCTGTTTGGATGGTGTTTTGGGAGAGGGGGTGGACCCCCAGAAACGTGGTCCCACATTTGGATGTTAGATTCATATTCAACTCTCAAATACCTTTCATTTGAGTCCTATAGTGCCATGATCGGTATATGTCCGATTTAAAGGTGTTTTGGGGGTTGAGTGGTGTTGTGGGGGTGGGGTGGCACCATAGACACTTTTCCCAAATATTGATATCAGTTTCGTGCTTTACTCCCAAAGACCTTTCATTTGAGTCCCATATGGATATGGTCGTAAATTTGTCCCCTTTGGGGTATGTTTCTGGTGAGAGGAGGCCCCCCAAACACATGGCCGCATATTTTAATATCAGATTCTTATTCTACATTCAAATACCTTTTATTTAAGCCCCATATTCCCATGGTCAGTAAATAAGTCCTGTTTGGGGGTGTTTTGGGGAAGGGGTGGACCCCCAAACACGTTGTCCCACATTTGGATATTAAATAGATTCGTATTCTACTCTCAAATACCTTTCATTAGAGTCCCATATTGCCATGGTCGGTAAATATGTCCGATTTAGGGGTGTTTTGGGGGTTGGGGTGGTCCCCCTAACACTTGGTCCGACAATTGGATATCAGATACGTTTTCTCATCCTTAAAACCTTTCATTTGAGTCCCATATTGTTGTGATTGGTTTAAATATATGTTTGGTAGGTTTTGGGATGGGGCGGCCCCCTAGGTACCCCATCCGAAATTTGGATACCAAATTTTTCTTTTTAGGGTACTACATGAGAGCATACAAAATTTCGCTTAAATCGCAACACCCATCTCCGACATCAGGCGTTTCTGAAAATTTACGTAAGGGGGAGGGTCCGCCCCCCCTTCAGATATCAAAAAATGTAGTACCCTTTTTTCACCACGGGATAATTGTACACCATTTCAAGATAATCAGTTCAGCCGTTTCTGAGTCTATAAGGAACACACAAATAAGCAAACAAACACAAATTGATTTTTATATTATATTATTTTTTTATAAATTATATTTATATTTATTTTATATTTTATTATATATTTTATATTTTATTTTATTTATTTATATTTACATTTTTATATATATTATATTGATTATATATAAGAAGATGACGTTTTCAACTTTTTGACTGTTGAGTCCGGGATAATGTTGTTGTTGCGCCAGTTTGAATAAATTTTCTGTAAACCTTTGTTTATGAAGGAAACTTTTTATGAAAATCACTCCCTGTGCTCTTGAATACACCATGGCTGTTTAATTACTGTTATCACATTGCCGACAACCCAAAATTGCCTTTGAATGTACACCGACAGATTTTCATATCTATTTAATTTTCATATAATTTGCAAATTCGATAAAAATAAATTAATGAATGTCATTTAAATGCATGCAATTATAATTCAATTGACTTGAGGTTGAAGTGTTGCTGCGCGAGTGTGTGTGTGTGCCTGAGTGTAGGTTGGCTTTAATTTGGCCTATAATTGCTTAAATTAACACCGCTATCAAAAGAAACAAATTTTTTGCTTCTTGACAAAACAAAGTTGGAAGGAAAAAAAGAAACGCAAAACTTGTAACTCAACCAAGAGTCATTAACATGTGTCAGCGGCAGTGGCAGCAGGAACAACATGGAGAGTAGCTTGTCAATGACCAGCGAACAAAAAAAAATGCAAGAAGTTGACGCCCCTCTGAAAGGTGGATTGTTAACTTTTAATTTATGGTCAACAGGTGACTACAATTTTATGCAAATGATTGATTTTAACTTCAAGACAATGACTGAAACGCATTCATTTACAGTTGATGTTTAGAAAAGCGACATGTTTGGTGTTGAGAACCTGTTTGCGGTAAGACAGCTTCCAGGGGGAAATGTTTGAGAGTTGTAATTTCTCTTCCTCCTTCTTTTGAGAAGTTGTATATAGGGAAGTTCTTAGCTGTTATTTAGCTATAATTGACTCTTTAGGACAGTTGAACACTGTTAAGCTTAGAAATATTAAACAAAACATTATACAAAGAGATTTATAAATGAACTGTTATGAGAATGTTAGTGTAAGCATATAAAAAAAACTTAAAATTCAGAAAAGTGATGTTGCTAGCTGTCTGATAGTTTTGTAGCTTCATCCTTGTCTTTATTTCCCACTCAAATTTTCTACCTTGTTTGGGCTTAATTTTTTTGAAATCACCCTCTTCGTGGTATTGCACATACTTGACTTATTAGTTTGACCGATGATAAACGACAAGAACATGTTGCATGACACAATTCATTGCTGCCCCGGCCACATTATTCGCAGCAATCTGTGTAACCAGACTTATGACAATGTTGAAGGAGATCTTTGTGAGCCAACAATTTGTAATGGCAGCCGCCGCTCACTTGGTTTTCCTCGCCTAAAAGTTTTGTGGCTGCTGGTTGACAAGCCATACACCAGGTTGCATCCAGGTACTACTCGTACCATAGTTGATCCATCCATCTACATCAGTTAAGCATGCGGCACTGCTTGCCTGCCTCCTTGTAGTTGTGGTTACTGTGGCTTTTCAATTTTGTTTAGCCCTAAGGCCTTAACGAGGCGTTGTGCTAATTGATTTTCCCGCTTAAGTTTACAATGCGTTAAGCGTTGTAGTCTTCATTTTTATTATCGCATGGCATCGCAAGCCAAAGAATTCCTGTCTTTTTTGCCTGGCTCAATGTGAGTGCAGTTTTTTGAGTAATTTTACATGGCGGTTTTGTTTAGAGATGAATCTTTGCGGATAGTTGAGGCTTTTTGTGAATTCTACATAGGAGAGGACATATAAGAAATTTTTTATTAAATTTGTGATAACTCCTAATAGTGATCCAAAGCCCTATAAGGTATATATATACCTATGATCGCCATAACTGCAGTCTGGATTAATTTAGCCGAGTCCGAACGGCGTGCCGCAATGTGACACCTCTTTGGAGAGAAGTTTTACATGGCATAGTACCTCACAAATGTTGCCAGCATTAGGAGGGGAAAGCCACCGCTGAAAATTTTTTCTAATAGTCTCGCCAGGATTCGAACCCAGGCGAACCTAAATTAAATTAAGTTTACATGCCAAGCTTCTATCAAACCAGCAAAAATTAAAGGAACTTTAGGAACCAAACAAGGATCATCGAGAGACCGGTTTACATGGCGCATTTGCAATCCTTAACGACCTACATCGATATTTTGTATCTGTGCAAAATTTAAAACGGATAGCTTTACGCGTTCGACCTCCATCGTCGAATCAAAACGTCGAGACGATCAAGAATATATATGTACTTTATGGGGTCCTAGATCAATATTTCGAGGTGTTACAAACAGGAATGACTAGATCTGTATACACCCATTCTATGGTGGTAGGTATATAAACGCATTAAGTTCGGCCGGGCCGAACTTTGGATACCCATCATCTCGGATATACATATTAAATGAAAAATACTCTGTTTATTAAAACTTATCAGGGACGTAGATAGGTCTTATTCAATTTCCTCTCTTAGTGGTCTAAAACGGGAGATTGGTCTATACGGTAGCTATAAGCAAACAAGTAAAAGTGTGCTTAGTTCGGCCGGCCGAATCTTGGGAAACCACCCAACCCAAAGTTCAAAACTCCTAGGAACCGAACAAGGATAATCGAAAGACCAGTTTCTATAGGAAGTTATAAACCAATTTATACCGTACTTGGCATAATTGCTGTAAGTCATAACTAAACTCTGCAAATCTTTAGCCAAATCCGACAAAGATGGGAGCTATATCCAAATCTGAACCGATATGGCACATCTGCAAAACCCAACGACATACATCAATAGTAAGTATAAGTGCAAAATTTCAAGCGGCTAGCTTTACGCGTTCGACCGCTATCGTGATTTCGACAGACGGACGTATGGATGGACATGGCTAGATCGACTCCGAATGTCGAGACGATCAAGAATATATATACTTTATGAGGTCTTAGATCAATATTTCGAGGTGTTGCAAACCGAATGACTAGATTAGTATACCCCCATCCTATGGCGGTGGGGTATTAAAATATAATCCGATCTACACCACATTCAGAATGTGTAGGGGTCTAATAAATCTCAATGTACCAAAATTCAGCGAAATCGGGTTATAAACTCACCTATTATGGCGCCTAGCTTGGCAGCTTGGCATAGACCGATGACCGAGACTATATTTGGTATTAACGTGGAGGCTAACACAACTCATTATACCAAATTTCTTCGAGATCGG
The DNA here is from genome assembly GCF_963082655.1 of Stomoxys calcitrans. Taxonomy (NCBI): domain Eukaryota; kingdom Metazoa; phylum Arthropoda; class Insecta; order Diptera; family Muscidae; genus Stomoxys; species Stomoxys calcitrans. Next base: position 86,570,482 of record NC_081555.1, on the reverse strand, counting down.
TTAAAAAAAATCACTTTTTATGAGTCCCAGAACTTTAATCTTCATATGTATGTACATATATGGCAGCTTTATCAAAATATAGACCGATCGGATGTCAGAAAGCTTAAATTTGAGTGAAATTGGGTAATAAATTAGTCTTTGTATTCAAATATGAACCCATCTGGACCATATCGAATACGGTTGACGAAGAGCCCAACACCGCTCATTGTGCCAAATTTCAGTGAAATCGAGTAATAAACGCTGTATATATGGCAGCTGTATTCAATTATAACACGATCTTGACCATACTCATTGTGCCAATTTTCAGCGAAATTTTACTTTAACGGGCCTTAAACCTTAAAGCAGGAGGTCGGTATATATGACGGTTATATCCAAATCTGGACCGATGTGAATCACATTATGCACAGATGTCGGGGGCAATTCGATATCCGAGATTTCGGGGAAATCGGGCAAAGGGTGCACCTTTTGTGGGCCCAAGGCCTTAAATCTGGAGATCGGGTTATATATCAGCTATAATCAAATCTGGACCCATCTGTGCCAAATTGAACAAAAATGTCGAGGGGCCTAACATAATCCACCGTCCTAAATTTCAGCGAAATCGAAAAATAAACGCGCCTTTTATGGCCCTAAGACTTTAAATGGAGAGATTGATCTATATAGCAGCCATATCCAAATTTGGATCGATACGGACCATTTTAAATAAGGATGACGAGGGGTTGTCCAAAATTTCAGCGAAATCGGACAATAAATGCACCTTTTATAGATCCAAGACCTTAAAACGAGAGATCGGTCTATATGACAGATATGTCTAAACCTGAACCGATCTGGGTAGTATTTAATATGGATGTCGAGAGACTTAACACATCTCACTGTCTGAAATTTCAGCGAGATGGGATAATAAATGTGGCTTTAATGGGCCTAAAACCTTAAATCAGCGGATCGGTTATATCAAGATATAGTCCACTATAGCCCATCTGCAAAAAAAGAATCTATGCAAAGTTTCAGCTCAATATCTCTATTTTTAAAGATTGTTGCGATATTTGAACATAGATAGACGGACGGACTTTTTTACGGCGTTCTAAAATATATATTCCTTATAGGGTCGGAAACGGATTTTTCGATGTATTGCAAACCGAATGACAAAATGATCATAACCCCATCCTTGGTGGGATAATTGTGAACTTCGAAAAGCGAAATATAACCTTATTTGCCAAATAAAAGATGGCAAAATTTTGATTTTGCATTAAAAGATGGATTCTAGTCATGACATTTTAAGTGGATCTAGCGCTAGGTTGTTTGACCCTTGTAAACCGATATCCAGATTTTTTTTTCATTTTTTTTTTTTTATTATTTATTTCATTTTATGCAATGCGAAGCCATCAGACCTATAAATAATCACACTATGCATAAGACGTACTTTTTCTAACATAAGTTAAAAAACTACTTAATTTGACATCTTGGTCCCTTAAAGGATGCACATCTTACTCGGTTTGGCTGAAATTTTGTATAGGTGTTACAGAGCATAGGTTAACTTAATGTACCCAATTTTAGCCAAATCAGCTTATAAAGTCAGGGCTATATCCAAACCTGAGCCGATATGGCGCATTTGCATTAGGCGAATAGCTTTATTACCTGAAAAGTTCGAGATAGGATCTTCAGAATTAGCTTAACCGAAAGAGAGCATTGAAAGGCGGTTGCTGTGTTTGAGGACGGCGAGACCTCTATCTACACTGATGGCTGCAAGGAGGAGACTAGATTAGATTATGGTCTACGATACTCCTATTCTCTCTATATGAAACTGTCTTTAAAACTAATGATCGATGGTACGGCCTTTCTAGAAGAGATCTGTGCCATAACAATAGCCACAATTTAAGTCCTGGGGATGAATTTACCACTCTATAAAAGCAGGATTTATGTAGACAGTATGTAGGCTTTCGCGCCCTCCTGTGGCTGAGTTGGAAGCGAGCTTGGATATCCTTTGCGAGTGTCGTGGGTCGATTCCCACCACATGCTGCGGTCTATCGCTACTACTGTGTCACAATCGACAAAACTTGTCTTGGTGAGTCTGATTTCAAACTATGGCCACTTTAAAGGCCTTAGAGGTTACCCCACCAGTGCAGTGTGTATCAAGCAGAGATCCTTGCAATTAAGGAGGTGGTGCAACGGCTAAGATATAAGGTCATTACGACGATTGGCATTAATATCTTCCCAGGCAGCCACTAAATTCCTGGAACACAAAAACCACCCTCGACTGTCGCAGATCTCTCAACGAGATGGCTGAACAGTTTAAAATTCATCTGTTCTGGGTGCCAGGACACAGAGATATCCCAGGGAGTTGTAAAGCGGACAAACTTGCGAGACTAGGAACTACCCTACACATTCCAGGGATACTGAAATCTTTGGGTATGCCTCTAGCGACATTTAAGCTAAGTTTTCAGGAACAGGCCCGAAGGACAACAAATGATAGATGGTCACAAAGAGGGGGCTAGTGGCCTAATCTAGATTTGAAAAGGTCTACCGCTTTGCTGTGATTGGCTAGAACAGACTTCTCAGTCATTGTGTCCATCATGACAGATCTCTGTCTAATCGGAAAATATGCTGACAGACTGAAGTTTGCCAATAGCGACTTTTGCAGAAGCTGTGAGGACATCGTAGAAAAAGAGACTATAGAAGACGTTCTGTGTGTGTGTCCCGCACTGGTAGTCAGAAGGAGCACCAATTTAGGTTCTCATTTGTTTGAGAATTTGTTTGATTTAGCAGATGTGAACATTCGTAAGTTATTGGGCTTTTTACCTAGCGATCAGGATGGCTAAACGGTATAAACTAGAAGGCATCTTCCTTTTTCTATTCGTGTGGTATCACAATGGACAAATACGTCTAAGTGAGTCTGATGGCAAACTAACCCAACCTAACCTAATCCTTCAAGGCCTTGGATTCGATGACTGTGAAGTCGAAGCATGTAACAGAATGTTTAGGCCTAGGCTAATAACATTACTCTAGCTTGTCTTCCTAGACACAATGATATCCTGGGATAATGAAAAGGCGGTCTGGGTGCCTGGATAGCTCGTCCTTGGCGAGGGAACCGATACCTTGCAGAGGAGATGACCATCGCTTAGTGGGTGACGAGGTAGGAATATTTATATTGGAAGCTGATTGCCAGAAATTTCTGGCCTATCGTAGACCAAAGGAGATCGGATCTGGCCAATGAGCATGACGGGAGTTATATCCGGCCTCTGTATGATAGGCCATATGGTCAATCACTTTCTTTGTTCCTATCCTTGTCTACAAAGTCAAACGCTTTTCATCTTTAGGAAGCGGTTTCTGTCTGTCCTGGGTCATGGCCCAAATGTATCCCACAGTACGTAGACAAGACGGGATAGTTTCAACAGGGGAGGCGATGGATCCTAAACGCGGTCATGCGGGGGCCTAAGTGAGAGGCAGAAGTTTGTGGGCGTATCGCTCCCTTGGATATCATAATTAATCTAACTTAACTCCTTAATTCTTTGGTTAGAGAACATTGGAGAGAATTGATTGTTGTTAAAACTTGAAACGTTGGGCCTTTGTGTGGATACCCACCATCAAGGATACATATTTGACTTATATTTTGTGATCGTTTTCCGCGAGCAATAAAAATTATTTTCGAAACTATTGTCGTTTCAGCATAGGATGGAGGAACACAAACTTCATAGCTCTGTACGAAACATTCGACTGACTGTGTTGAATGCACGGTATCATATGAACAAATAAAGCAAGCGGTTAGAATTTTTACATATATATTTCCTTTTGATGTAGGTGGGCCACATGAACATTCCATTAAGGAACAGGGGTAAACATCTCACGTATCACTGAGTGCTGTCCCATTCATGTTTAAACTGATAAAAGAACTCCTTTTTATAGAGGAATCTGAACAGCCGTTCAACTGCATTTGTGAGCACTCAAAAGTCCAGTCCTGACTTGGCACCGAATGACTTCTTTTTATTCCCGTACGTGAAAAATGATAAGCTAAGGTTTTTCGACATCTGAAGAAGGCCCATGGCCACAGTAGCAGCATCATACTTAATCTGTAATCTATGGGTCAGATATCTAGAATAGTGCCCTAGTATATCTAGAATAGTGAGACCCCTAGGTCTAGCCGAATTGAATGACATATCCTTTCGACTCCTGATTCGGATTAGTACTTATCTTACACTGAAAACCAAATAAAAATCGGTTTCAATCACGAATTCAATCAATAAAATTAATTTTTATACCCACCCCCATACGATGGGGGTTTACTAATCTTAACATTCCGTTTGTTACACCCAGAAATATTCGTCTAAGACCCCATAAAAAATATATATTCTTGATTGTCTCATCGATTTAGCCATGTTCGTCCGTCGGTCCGTCTGTCGAAATCACTATAGCGGACGAACACTTAAAGCTAGCCGCTTGAAATTTTGCACAGATTCTTAATATTGAAGTGGGTCGTTGGGTCATATTGGTTCCATATAAGCCGATCTTCTGATTTGACTTTTTGATCCCCAGGAAGCCGCAAATTTTGTCCGATTTGGCTGAGATTTTGCATGTGGTTTTCTGGTGATTTTCAGCAAGCCTGGCAAGTACGATCCAAATCGGTCTATAACCTGATATAGCTCCCATATAAACCGACCTTACAAGCCGCAATTTTCATCCGATTTGGCTGAAATTTTGCATGCGGTGTTCTGTTACGACTTTCAACAACAATGCCCAATACGGTCCATATCGGTCTATAACCTGGTATAGTTCCGTATATACCGATCTCCAGATTTCACTTCTTGATCCAAGCCGCCAAGGTGACCAACTTTAAGGGCCTGCCACCTAGGGCCTAGATTTCGCTAGCACCGCGGCTCTAACCATTCCGATTTTCAAAGTGACATTTCTACTCGTTCTCACACGGTATATTTTTACTGTTTTTTTTTTTTTTGGTTTTTTCCCACTGTGCGTAGGTTGAAGTACATAGGGGCAAGTCGTGGTACAAATCTGTTAGGAATTGCGTTCTCTAGAGGTTCGCGAAGTCAAGATCCAAGATCGATTTATATGGCGCCTATATTAAACTATGGACCGATAAGGCGCATTTTCAATCGCATCTGACCTACACTAATAGGAAGTACTTGTGCAAAATTTCAAGCGCCTAGCTTTATTCCATAGAAAGTAAGCGTGCTATAGACTGGCGGACGAACTTAGCTAAATTGCCCTAAAATTTCAAGACGATCACGAATATATATGCTTTGTTGGGCCTCAGATCAATATTTCAATGTGCTCAAAACGGAATGACGAAATAAGTATTCAAATAATTGAGTCAATTAATTATACAATCCACAATAGGATGGGGGTACACTATTCTCGTCATTCTGTTTGTAACACCTCGAAATATGCGTCTGAGACCCCATAAAGTATATATATTCTTGATCGTCATGTAATTTGAAGTCGATCCAACCATGTCCGTCCGTCTGTCCGTCTGTCTGTCGAAAGCACGCTAACTTTCGAAGGAGTAAAGCTAGCCGCTTGAAATTTTGCACAAATACTTTTTATTAACGTAGGTCAGTTGGAATTGTAAATGGGCCAAATCGGTACATGTTTTGATATAGCTGCCATATAAACCGATCTTGGGTCTTGACTTCTTGAACCTCTGGAGGGCGCAGTTCTCGTCCGATTTGACTGAAATTTTGACACGTGGTGTTTTGGTATCACTTCCAACGATTGCGCTAAGTATGGTTTAAATCGGTTCAGGTCTTGATATAGCTGTCATATAAACCGATCTTGGGTCTTGACTTCTTGAGCCTCTAGAGGGCGCAATTCTTATCCGATTGGAATGAAATTTTGCACGACGTATTTCGTTATGATATCCAATAACTGTGCCAAGTATAGTTCAAATCAGTCGATAACCTGATATAGCTGTCATATAAACCGATCTTGGGTCTTGACTTCTTGAGCCTCTAGAGTGTGCAATTCTTATCCAATTGAAATGAAATTTTGCACGTAGTATTTTGTTATGATATTCAATAACTGTGCCAAGTATGGTTCAAATCGGTCTATAACCTGATATAGCTGCCATATAAACCTATCTGGGATCTTGACTTCTTGAGCCTCTAGAAGGCGCAATTGTCATCCGATTTCGAAAAAATTTTGTACAACGGCTTCTTTTATGACCTTCAACATATGTGTTTATTATGGTCTGAATCGATCAATAGCTTAAAACAGCTAGCATTAAACCTAACTCCCCATTTTGCATCTTGAGCCCCTACAAGTCGCAATTCTTATCCGAATGAACTGAAATATTACGCAATGACTTCTACAATGTTCAGCATTCGTTTATGGTCCGAATTGGACTATAACTTAATATACAATAGCTCCAATAGCATAACAGTTCTTATTCAATATTATTTGTTTGCCTAAAAAGAGATACCGTGCATAGAACTCGACAAATGCAATTGAAGACGCAAAAATTTCAAACGCGAGCTTTTTTTCAAAAATTTTATATAACATTTGTATATTTTCAATCGGTGCGCCAAGTGAAAGCATGTGTGGGGCATGCGGGGAAGATGATGCGACGTTGGATCATTCCCTATGTCATTGCCCGACTTTCGCGGCTATCAGATACCGCAATACCAGACATGAACCCACTTAGGAGAACCATTAAAAATTTTGTAAGTAGCACGAAATTCCTAACTTAGATTTTTTTTTTCGAGGTAACTTTTTTAGTACTTAGAGCGTACAACAAGCCAATTACTGGCTTAGGTGTATGTTCATAGCGGCATGGGGCGGATAGATATCTGTACCCTCTTTTCAACCTAACCTAACCTACTTTTTTAATATTTTCATTTAATATTTGTGTGGATTTATATCCGCACCCCTTTTTCAACCAATCTTAACCAAATTAAAAATTAATTGAAAATTTCGAAAAAAAATCAATTTAAATGTTCATTAATTTTTTAGATCAATTAAAAAATTATTTGGAAATTTCAAATATTTTCTATTATTTTTTTACTTAAATATGCAATTTTTATAATTGAAAATTTTTTCAATCGCTCTTTTCAAAAACTGTGATTGATATCATCATTTGCGTGATTGAGGCAGTTTCAATTAAGAAATTATTTAGATCAACGAATTTTGTGATTAAACCGATTTTTTTTCTTCTGTTTTTGCGTTTATTTTAAAAACTAGTTCTTGGTCAATTTTACACTTTACACTTGACTCTTTTTAATATTGCAACGAAACCTTAAATATAAGTAAAAAATAAAACAAACAAAATGCCTGCAGTATGCTTTCAAATCATCTAAGAAAATGATAAAATAATATTTTGTAGGTTATATGATATTTATCTAAAATGGAAATGTCTTAAAGGTATCGCTGTTTTTCTGCACAGCGAAGGGTCTTTATTAGCCCATTCTCTTTGAAATGAGCTAAGAGAATAAGATGTAATTCCACAAGATGCTTTTTATCGCCAAATAGAATACTTCTATAGATAAAGATGCAAAATAGAAAAAGAAACAGGAAAGCCAAAGTTCCCCCGTTGCAAGCTGGCTGTTGGAACCTTAGCAACTGGCACTTAAGATAAGGGTAACATGTCGGTTGAAGGAAGGATGAGTGGTGTATCACTCATAGATTTAATTCACTCTCATGTCTTTCATGCTTTAATTTCTGTTATACTTCTTAGTTGAGTGGTCACCCCTAACCTCTAGGCCCGCTATGTTCAAGGGTCATGTTGTCATTAACCCCTACTGAGGGTAGAAAAAACGTTCCTGTTTTATGTTTTATAGCCCTAGAACAAAGCAGTAGGCATGTAGGCAAATGTAATCGGCACTCAAGTATGTATTTGTATATAACACACTTTACATACAGATGCATGTTGTACTTGCCCATATACGAGTACTATGGCTCAGATTACAAATGTCATCTATATGTGTATGTATATATTTTAGAATAATATATGAACAGCTTGTTTTATGTAAAAGAAACGCTTAGCATAATTTGTAAGTGCACTTTAAAAAAGGGTGTTCCTAGAGAGGCATGATAAAAGTTTAGATATTTTGCTGAACTATTCTGAAGGGGATTTATTTGAGCCCATGTCACATTTTATAGTTTGCACCAAATGGGGATGGACTAAATTCGTTACATAGTTTATAACACTTCCATACATTAGCCTAAAAAATGTATTCTAGTTTTCTTGATCGCCATGATAATACGAAAAGATCTTTCCATATCAGTTGATAATATCCGTTGACGCTCGATATTATGCACAAATATTGTCTTTTATGTAAAAAATCCCTAAAAATTCCATGATGACGGTGTGGATTGATCTTAAAAGCTCTTTAGCTTTTAACATTGTAAAGACCGACACTCTGATCTTATCCCTGTCCTAGCCGACCCGGTACTTAGAGATTTCATAATGCTCATATGCTAGGAACAGGTGGATATTTATAACTAGGCTAATCGTAACTGAAGGCGTTTTAGTAATACACATTTGCTGTAATCCGGATCTGCCCTGCAGCAAGCCGAAAGGATCTAGGAGATACAATACGACTGGGCTAGATCATGGGGCCTGAACATTAAACCGATGTGTACTAAAATACATCTGTTTAGATATGCCTATATCTAATGGATATGTGATCTTGGTCAGAAAACTAATCGTGCTTTACTCAGGAGCGTACTGACATGGCTCACAAATACTTGTAAGTATACAGGATGATATTAGGCACGAATTGGGGTCTAAATCGGATAATGATGGAGAAAACTTGCGATGTAAGAACTTTATATCAAGTTTGGAAAACGTATTGTCTTTGCACAGACGGGACATAAAACGTCGTAAAAGTGGATAGAAGATAAAAATGGGTCACACTATCGCTCCTATAGCGAGGAAACTTGAATAAGCGTTGTTCTGCATTTGCCATCTGGTAGGACAGAACATTGAAGATCCAAAGGCAAAGTTCTGTTTCCGGCTGCCCAACACTGCCTTGCAGACCAAAAAACGAGCAATCACAGAGTATGTGAGATGGAGAGGACTAGTATCCAAGAATTTTACAACAAGTTTGGAAAACGTATTGTTTTTGCATAGATGGGGCGTAAAACGATGCGAAAATGGATAGAAGATGGGAACGGGTCACACTATCGCTCCTATGGCGAGGAAACTTGAATAAGCGTTGTTCTGCATTTGCACATCTGGTAGGAGAGAACATTGAAGATCCAAAGGCAAAGTTCTGTTTCCGGCTGCCCAACACTGCTTTGCAGGCCAAAACCCGAGCAATCACAGAGTACGTGAGATGGAAAACGACGAGTGTAAATGTCGTTGCGTAAAGTAAGATGTCTATAATAAGGTGGCTATGAGGTGACTTTATAATAGACTATGAGGTGGCTTTATAATAGAGCGAATAAAACCCAGCTGTGTTTGGTCTTGAACCTCAATAGGGAATCCCTTAACAAAAAAACAAGAGCGAGATGAAATTGACCAAGATGACCTCATGGGTCTGTCTTTGTATGTCGCTGAAGCGGTTCCTCAGATTGTTTTCCAAGGGTTCCAAAAACCCTTTGGAGCGTTCATAGAGATGAAGAAACCCATCTCTGAGACATCCGATTTACTGACTGCTACGCATTTCCCTGGGTGCTCGGACGTAACCGGCGAGTCGATAAACCCAGATGGCAACTATGTCCGTCTGATACAACGCAGTGCCGAGTCATTGTCCACGGACATAATAACGAAAGGTAAGATAGTCTGGTACTGTCTAGTCAACGGGACCGGCTAGGCGTACTGCCTGCTATGTAGCAAAGCGCAGGACCATAAGCCATACGACTCCTTGGGATAATTTTTAGGAGCTACGTTTTGATGCACTACGTACCGAATTTCATCCCGAGGGCGGGAAACCGTCCCACTCTACCCAAGGATTACAGGACAATAAGTCTCTCATCCGTTATTTCAAACATACACTGCTCTAAAAACAATTAATTAAGGATTTTGTAAGTAGCACGGATTTCCTAACTTAAAATTTTCTTTTAAGAGGTTACTTTATAGTTTTTAGAGCGCACAAGAAACCGATTACTGGCTTAGGTGTATGTCCATAGTGGCATGGGGCGGATTAATATCTGCACCCTCTTTTCAACCTAACCTAACCTATTCCAATTCAAGTTTAAGCTCAATCTTAAGAGGCCTCCTTTTTATAGCCGAGTCCGAAGGGCTCTCTTTGGAGAGAAGTTCTACATGGCATAGTACCTCACAAATGTTGCCAACATTAGGAGGGGAAAACCAACGGTGAACATTTTTTCTGATGGTCTCGCCAGGATTCGAACCCAGGCGTTCAGCGTCATAGGCAGACATGCTAACCCCTGCACTACGCTGGCCTCCTACATCGAAAGGAATTTGGGTATGGGCGATTTCAGATTAGCAGCCTTTTGGGAGATAGAAAATTTTAAGTTAAACTCCATACATGACGCTATGGTGGACATGAGGCCCCTCCCCATTTTGGTGAAATAGGTTGATACGATGCCGTAAAGCCGGATTATTAACTCATCACTGACGAAGGACTCGATTAGGAAGTTTATGATCAGGGGAACTCCACTAGGAAAGGATTATCCCCTCCTTCATGACTTCTGACTTTCAAAGGGATTCTGAGGGTTTCGAGCGGGAGAGAGTGAAGGTCATTTATTAGGCGGACGATGTCGCCATCATGGTGTCCGTCTCCTCTCTACTATTACGGACTTTGTTCTATCATTACTGAGGAAACTGTCTGGCTGGGTTAACTCCAATGGAATTGTCACAAGCCCCAGAAATACTTGTCTGGTACTTTTCACCAGGAGGAGAAAGCTGTATTTCAGCAGAGGAATTGTCCTGGTTGGGGTTGAGCTACCACTCTCTTCAGAGACAAAGTACTTGGGCGTGGATCAAATAGAAGTTACCCGAGAGAGTTGCTTAATGCCGTTCTCGATCTTAGGCGTTTGCACCGGAATTTTGGATATATGGCAACGAAGATAGCCCTAAGAGTGTGGGAGTCGGGTACCTGACAATCCTTTCTGTTCTACTAAAATTATGGGGGCATTAAAGTACTTCCTGTGGACAGGAAGGCCAGCCGCCATAGCACGCAATTCTTATTCTACAATATTTGGCTGAAATTTTGAACAATGACTTCTATTATAGTCTGCAACATTCAAACCAAGTGTGGTCCATTTCGGTTCATATCCTGATATTGCTCGAATAGCATAGCAATTCTTATCCATTATCCTTCTGTTGCTTACAAAGAAATACCGGCAAAAAACTTTGCAAATGCGCCACCACCACCACCTGAATACAGCCCCATCCTTTGGTCGTAGATATAAAAACAGTTTGGAAATAGGATGGGAAATTAACCATTCGCAGCTCAAATGACAATTGACAGGGGAGCTAAAAATTAAATTTCGCACACATACTTGTTATTGATGCAGGTCGTTGGGGATTGAAATGGGGCATATCGAATCAAATTCAAATATGGCTCCCAAATAAAGTGATCCTTCGACTTGAGTTCTTGAGCCCCTACAAGCCACAATTTTTAACCGATTGAGCCGAAATTTTGCTCGAAGTGTTCTTAGAACTTCTAACAACCATGCCCAGTACGGTTCAAATCGGTGTATATCCTTTAACAGCTTCCATATAAACCGATCTCCCGATTTTACGTCGGGAGCCCCTGTAAGTCGCAATTGTCGCCCGATTTGGCTAAAATTTCGCATTTAGTATTTTGTTACGACTTCCAACCACTGTGCCAATTACGGTTAAAATCGGTCAATAATCTTATATAGCTCCGATATAAACCAATCTCTCGATTATCCTAGTTCGGCTCCTGGAAGTTTTAATTTCCCCCTGTTTTGGCAGAACTTTTATACGTAGAGTAATATGATGCCCTTCAAGTAATATTATTTTTGTGCAAATTTTTAGCAGAATCCATAATGGTGGGATCTTATGATTTGGCCGTCCGAACTTAGCACGTTTTTAGGTTAGGTTAGTTTAGGTTTAAATGGCAGTCTGCCACCAGACTCACATAGACGTTTTCGTCCATTGTGATACCACAGGGAACAAAGAAAGAAAGATGCCTTCTAGTTCCTACTGTTGAACCATCCAGATCGCTTTAAAAAGCCCAATAACTTGCGAATGTTCACATCCGCTAAATACGACAGGTTCTCAAAGGAATGAGAACCTAAAGTGGAACTCTTTCTAACTGCAAGTGCGGGTGGTGTTTATACCTAAGCCCGGCAAGGCAAGTTATGCGACACCAAAGGCCTACAGACCCATAAGCCTTACGTCCTTTCTACTCAAAACCATGGAACGTATTGTAGACACCATGATAAAGAGTATAATTTCCAGCGAACTGCTCGAATACAAACAGCATGTCTATGTCAAGGGAAGGTCGGTGGAGACTGCCATGCACGAGATTGTGCATAAAATAGAAGAATCCTTCATTTGACATCGAGGAGGCTTTTAACAATGTGCGGACCGACACACTGATCCAATCCTTAAACCAGTACCGGGTGGACCCTGTCTTTAGAGACTGGATAAACCATATGCTAAGGAACAGGTGGATAAATTGTGTGTCTTATATCACAAATATAAGGGAAAAAGTGGCACAGTGCACGCCACAGGGGAGCATTTTATCGCCACTCCTATGGGTGACCACCATAAAAGACCTATTACGGATGCTGAGGAGGGATTTTAACCCGTCTGCTACGCAGACGATGTTAAAATACTTCTAAGGGTAAGGATCCGAACGAGCTATGCAGAAGGGCCGAAAGGGTCTTGCATATGGCATATGACTGGGCTAGACCCAGAGGTCACAATGTTAACCCAGAAAAGACTGAAATATGCATGTTCACGAGGAAGACGAAGGTGGGCCAATTTAATGCACCACGTTTCCTCAAAAAGACGATTTCGATATCTGACAAGGTCTAATACTTAGGTGTGATCTTGGACAGGAAATTGAATTGGAAGTGTCACATTTAGCAGCGTACTGAGAAGGCTCACAGATGTTGGTCATTATGTAGACGGGCCGTAGTCTCGAAATGAGGCCTGAATCCTAGGATAGTCCACTGGCTCTACAGGAGCGTGATTAGACCAATACTTACTTACGCCTCAGTAGTTTGGTGGACTGAACCTCGAAGTCGAGTACGACGCACTGCTGCCATCGGCACAGTCTTGGATTGACGGAACCCTAGTATTGCCATCTGGAAGATCATGTTACACGGATGGATCAAAGCTAGAGGACAGAGTGGGCCTGGGGGTTTACATTGAGAACCCAGGGACTGAGATCTGTTTTAGGCTGCCTGATCATAATACGGTCCTGCAGGCGGAGATCCGGCGGAGATCTTGGTTAACCCGAATCCTTTCGGATCGACGCAGTTCGAGTTAAGGCAGAGGGCGACGAATGCGCATGCAACATTGTGTAGTATTGGTCAGTAGGACGGCGAAAATCCTATGGGGGGATCCAGATCGTGAGAAGACGATGCTTTCACTTAAAGGGAACAAGAAGGAGGTCAGTATAGCTATTGGTATGATAACGGGACACATAGGACTACGAGCTCACTTATGTAAAATCGGTACGGCGTGTGACGGCATGTGTAGGGCATGCGCGGAATATAATGAGACGATGGAGCATTTCCTTTGTCATTGCCCGGCTTTCCCGTCTAACATATACCGGCACTTAGGTGGAGACACAATATCATGAACCAACTTAGGGGAATGGCATTGAAAACACTTATGGATTTTGTAAGTAGCACGGAATTCCTAACTTAGAATTTTCTTTTTAGAGGTTGCTTTATAGTTTTTAGAGCGCACAACAAGCCGGATTAATATCTGCACCCTCTTTTCAACGTAACCTAAGCCTAGCTTGAGTCATTCCCACAGATTCCAGTGTCCCTGGAATGTGTAGGGTAGATCCTAGTCTCGCAGGCTCGTCCGCTTTTCAATTCCCCGGCGTATCTTTATGGCCCGGCAACCAGCACAGGTGAATTTTGAACTGTTCAGCTATCGCGTTGAGAGATCTGCGACTGTCGAGAGCGGAGAAATACGTTCTCCAGGGATTTAATGGCTGTCTGAGAAGATATTTAAGCCAACCTTCGTAATGACATTATATCTTATCCATTCCATCACTTTCTTAATTGCAAGGATCTCCGCTTGATACACACTGCAGTGGTTGGGTAACCTTTTCGATATGACCAGTTCTAAATAGATCTATGGAGTACATCCTAAAGCCCATCTGGTCGTTTAGTCTGGAACCATCCGTATAGAAGTCTATATAACTTTTGTTTCCAGGGATATCGTAGTTCCAATCGGTTCTATAAGGAATAGTGGTGCAGTAGTTTTGAACAAAAAAGCAAGTTTTTACTTGTTGCAGTTAATTCTGCTATTATTGCAGCAGTAACTCTCCTCTAACAGTAAACTTAAAGCACTATCCCCATAAAAGTCAAGCATTATTCTCATTAGGCAATAAGACCTACTACAGTGCAATCACTTCATTTCATAAACTCTCATACTTTACAAAATACAATGTAATCTATTCAAAATGCTTATCAAGAGAGTAGACTGCCTGGTGGCCCAAATGAAATAGATTCTCTTGAAAGCTTAGGGGCATCTCAGAAGTGAAGATGATAAAATACCAGACAGAACCCATCGAATATTCTTTGATGTTATTGTTTATGTCTTAAACAAAATTCCCCACAGTCATTATTTGTGTTAAAGGTGCGAGGAATGGATCCTACCATTCACACTTATTACGGCTACCCTTTCTTTGGTTACATTATTGCGACGCAGCAAAACATAAAGCAAAGCAGGGAGATCTCTTTTAGATTTATATTTAAATCTTTTTGTTGTTACTAATTATTTTTGCATCAAACGAAGATTGGGGGAAGAACTATGCTGCACGCTATACATAATTATACCTTTGTTGTAGAAGCCATGCAGCGCCAGCGTCAACAACAACGACATCTAACTAAAGGAAGTGTGAGGAAAGCTAAGTTGTTTCTAGCATATTTGTAAAAAAAACAAACTAGGTGTGGGTCACTTTTTGCAAAGGCCTACAGGAAAAAAAAATACACATGCTAAAAAGAATGACTGCTCTTGTTCTCTCTTGTTTTTATTTTGCGAAAAAACATCGCAATATTTCTATGCATAAAGGCGAACAAAAGCAGAATTATTGAAATCATATATGATACTCGTGTAAATGGAAGTTTATACAAATATAAATGAGGATATATGCAGCAGTATACATTCCTATGTGTGGTTGATGGAGAGGAATGCATGCACTTGACAACAGTGTGACATAGACACCCTTTGCACAGTGGGATTTATTCCAACATTGATTTGTTGTATCTTGCTTTAAGGAGCAATCAGGTTTTACAGATTCATTAACTATGTGTATTAAGGGGGGTAATTGTTTTTTTTTATTGAAATCGTATAACAAAACGTAACTACATAAAATAATTAAAATCTTGATCCGCACCTCTCGACTTGAAAATATTGGGTTGCCCAAAAAGTAATTGCGGATTTTTCATATAGTCGACGTTGACAAATTTGTTTGCAGCTTGTGACTCTGTAATTTCATTCTTTCTTCTGTCAGTTATCAGCTGTGACTTTTAGCTTGCTTTAGAAAAAAAGTGTAAAAAAGTATATTTGATTAAAGTTCATTCTAAGTTTTATTAAAAATGCATTTACTTTCTTTTGAAAAATCCGCAATTACTTTTTGGGCAACCCAATATATATGCCCGCCATTGCCAAAAAATATATGCCAAAAATTCTAGCTTCTTCCTCCAAGCCCAGAGGCGCGGATTAAGATTTGATTTTAGATCCATTGTTTCTTAGAATTTTAGGTAGATTATGTTTTTTCTATACCATTATTAATTTTTTTTTCTTCCATGCAAATCTACCCACCCTAATATATATATTGGAGATATTTGTTTAAACCATTCAGGGGAGTGGGCGTAGGGATATCTGCACCTCGTAATAGGTACTTATGTACACAAAAATTGTACGGGCACTCAGGATAATCAGAATTTCAGCCGTTGATGAGTTGCGTCTATTTAGATTCATTAAAATGGCTTAGAGCGGACTCCAAAAACCCAAAACTTCCGTTGGTTATATCTGCCCGTAGCATATATCTGTTAGTAGCAACACGCCAGATGAAGGAGTGGTATCGGGATAATTGGAGAGAGGAGAAATGTCTATTCGGCACAAAGAAAAAGGAAATGGAAAGACGTGAGTGTTAGCGAATTGAGATGTACAGGAGTCAGAACGAAGTCCGGAAATTCTACCACAGAATTAAACATCAAACCTCCTGCAGAGACAAAGACAAAGGAGAACATGGAAAGAACATTTTACCCAACTGCTAGTACGTTGGCGGCGAAGAGGATACCGCTGAACCAATCAATGATGATGGTATAGAATGTTTACCTCCTAGTCAGAATGAGGTCCAAGTAGCAGTGACCCGACTTAAGAACAACAAGGCAGCAGGAGCCGACGGGTTACCTGAACTATTTAAGACCGGAGCCAACACGCTGATAAGGCATATGCATCAGCTTATCTGCGCAATCTGGCTAGAAGAACGCATACCCGATGATTGGAAACTCAGCATACTATGTCCTGTACACAAGAAAGAAGACAAGACGGAATGTGCCAACTACAGAGGAACAGGTTTCCTCCCCATCGCATAGAAGATACTCTCGAGCGTACTGTGTGAAAGATTAAAACCAAAATCATAGGGCCCAATGACATAGTTGGGCCCTGACATAATTGGGCCCTATCAATGCGGCTGGTAAATCCTCCCTGGACCAGATATTAACACTGCGCCAAATCCTGGAAAACATCCGAGAAGGACAAATCAACACCTACCATCTCTTTGTTGACTACAAGGCCGCCTTCGATATTCCTTTACGTTCAATGGCATTTCAAGCCATGTCTGAGTTTGGTATTCCCGAAAAATTAATAAGACAAAATTAATGTGACTCTTCAGTAAGAATAGGAAAGAATCTCTCCGAACCATTTAATACCAAACGAGGTTTCAGACAAGCATACAGCCTATCGTGCGATCTATTTAATATCCTGTTGGAGAAGATTATACGAGATGCAGATGTGAATAGATATGACACACTATTCACAAGAGAACACATGCTTCTCGCCTATGCCGACGATATTGATATCATAGGTCGGTCACCGGAAGTAGTAACTGCAGCCTTTGAAAGAATCGAAAGAAAGTCACTGAAAATGGGTCTGGCAGTTAATGGAGATAAGACGAAATGGATGGTTTCAACTCCTAAAAAGTCTTGCACAACCGATCAGATAAAGAAAATGGAGAAAGTTGGGAACCACAACTTTGAGACAGTCAGTAACTTTATCTACCTCGGCACTGCCGTAACCGAAACGAATAACACAATTTTTGAGATTAAGCGAAGAATAATTCTGGCAAACAGACGCTACTTTGGACTAAGTAAGCAGTTTAGAAACAAAGCCACCTCTCGACAGACGAAGATTGCACTATTCTGGACACTGATACTACCCGTGTTGGTTCTGAGGCATGGGTTCTTGTGAAAGCAGATAAGACAGTGCTTGGAGTAATTGAGAGAAATATTCTTCATAAAATATATGGACCAGTTTGCGTTAATAGAGAATATAGTCGACGTATGAACCACGAGCTGTATGAGAGCGTATGACGACGACCTCATAGTTACACGCATCAAAATACAACGGCTGCGCTGGCTAGGTCATTTTGACAGAATGGATGAAGAAGCTCCAGCAAAGGAGTCTTTTGAAGGCAAACACGGAGGTACACGCAAACCGGGAAGACCAAAAGCCCGATGGAAAGATCAAGTGGTGGGAGACACCTCAAAACTTGTGTCAGAGATTTTAGAATGAGCGCAGAATATCGAGGCGCTTGGAACGCTATTCTACGTTCGGCTAGTGGATCACATATTCTGTCAAAGCCAATTAAAGCAAGTAAAGTAAAGCATAATGTTGTATACTTAAAACTAGACTAGTGTAGTAGTTGCATCAGGCTTTACTATCTGACAGGCGAGTGGCCTGCAGGGAAACCAAACATCGCGAAGATCAGATCTGGAGGCATACTGGTATATATGTAAGCACTTTCGAAGGTGTAAAGCTAGACGATTGAAATTTTGCACAAATACTATTAATTTGTGTAGGTCGGTTGGGATTGTAAATGGGCCAAATCGGTCCATGTTTTGACATAGCTGCCATATAAACCTATTTTGAGTTTTGACTTCTTCAGCCTCTAGAGGGCGTAATTCTCGTCCGACAACTGTGCTAAGTATGGTTCAAATCGGTTTATAACCTGATATAGCTGTCATATAAACCGATCTGGGGTATTGACTTTTTCAGCTTTTAGAGGGCGCAATTCTTATCCGATTTGGCTGTAATTTTGCAAGTGGTGTTTTGGTACCACGTCCAACAACTGTGCTAAGTATGATTCAGATCGATACATAACCTGATATAGCTGCCATATAAACCGATCTGAGATCTTGACTTCTTGAGCCTCTAGAGGGCACAATTCTCATGTGATTTGGCAGAAATTTTGTACAACGGCTTCTCGCATGACCTTCAACATACGTGTCCAATATGGTCTGAATCGATCTATAGCTTGACACCGCTCCCATATAAACCGATCACCGATTATTCTTCTTGAGCCCCTACAAGGCGCAATTCTTATCCGAATGGGCTGAAATATTACACGATGAATTCTACTACAGTCTTCAACATTCAATTCATATATATAACTTGATGAATAGCATAAAAATTCTAATCCATTATTCTTTTTTTGCCTAAAAAGAGACACCGAGCCAAGAACTCCCCAAATGCGATCCATGGTGGAGGGTATATTAGATTCGGCCCGGCCGAACTTAGCACGCTCTTATCAATTATTATCAGATTTGGCATGAAATTTTGCATGAAGTCTTTTGTTTTGATTTTCAACAATTGTGCCAAGTATCGGTATCTAAATCGGTTCATAACCTGATATAGCCCCCATTCAAGCCGATCTCCCGATAATATTTCTTGATTGGAATTTTGTATAACGACTTTTTCTATGACCTTCAACATGCGTGCCAAATATAGTCTGAATTGGTCTGTAACCTCCCGTTGTTACTTCTTAAGCCCCTATAGGACGCAATTCTTTCAGATTTGGCTAAAAATTTTGCGACTTCTACTCCGGACTTCAACCTCCAAACTAAGTATGGTCCGAATTGGCTTATCACCCACATAATATAGCCCCAATAGGATAACGGATATTATTATCCGTTATCCTTTGTTTGCCTATAACGTTATACCGGGCAAGTGCGATCCATGGTGGAGGGTACATAAGCTTCGGCCCGACCAAACTTAACACGTTTTACTTGTTTTATTAAAATCAATAGAAAACATGTTCACACCAAAAAATGTGGTCATTTGAATTAGTAACCCTTCGTGTCAGCTACCCTGTATTTCCGAAATAGATATAGTACACGAGAAAGCAAGAATCTTTCCTAGCCTGGATGAACGGGGCTGCAGAGTTCAATGCAAGACTTCTTCTTAGCTTTTTTCAACTGACCCTTGTATATGGATTCATTAAAATGAAAGAATAATTGATATTGACCTCCATAGAGAATTTCAAAATAAAATAAACAAATATTTCAAAACACTTAGGTGTCCCATAAAAACGTAGTTCATCAAAAAAATTATTATTATTTTTTTTTTTTGGTTTATGTTCATTTCATTCCCTTAACTATTATCAATTTAAATTGGCAACCACTGTCTTTCCTGGTCCTAGGCCTATGTCATATGAATTCATGTATCACTCATCTATATCGTATCCTTGCAAAAAAAGGGATTCGCTTGTGTGTCACAGTGTATAGATATGGGGTTGTTTTTTTTTTTTTTTTTTTGTTCATCATAGGAGCATAGTAAAGGGTGTAAATAGGAATCCCCATTCAGTACCTAAGTGTGTGGACTTGTGTGTAGCCTTTTTGTAGGTTTTCCCTGTGTGTCGCTCGTTATACGAGAATTCCCCGAGTGATTATTTAGTGTGCTAAGGGAGCACCACCATCACTTAGGTGGCCCAAGGAACATTTTTGCTTTGGAATATGGGTGGATGGCAGCAGCAGCAGCAACCTAAAGAAAGGCTGTTTGTTTGGTTGGTCCGCTTTTGCAAACGGCTTTTGCTATTTGCTTTTTGATAGTCCACGTTCCACGCTGCTGTGGCTGTTGCTACTGATGCCTTTAAAGTAAAGTCATCCTTTTTGAATTGAAATCCTGATACGTTGTTGATGATGATGATGATGTGTTGCTGTTGCTGTTTTATTCTGAGGGTACTCCTTTTTGAGCTTGATGTTTTTCTTGTCGTTTCTGTTTGTTAGTTGTATTACGTTGTATTTACATGTTAGGGGAGCATTGGCACATCCACTTGGCGAGTGTAGAGTGAAGTACGTGGGCGAAAAGAAAGAAAAAGTTTAACTCGACTCTCCAACTGGCAGCTATGTATGTTTGTCGGTGTGTTTGTTTGCCATGGAGGACATTGCTCCCTAAAAATGCAAAAAAAAAAACGAAGAAGAAATAACAACACCCGTATTAAAACAAGCATTTGTCCGTCCGTCCTACCGTCCTTGTATATAAAATATATCTACACAGGGAGCGTAATATTTGCCCCTTGAAGAGCTACAGGAATCCCTCGCTCAAAATGTGCTCCATTCATTCATTCATTCGTTCATTGAAGCCATGTTGACAAACGTGTGATATTCGAAATATGAAGGGAATTTATTGTGACAGTGCTGCCAATGGAGGGAACCTCTAAGACACTGCATAAGCGCTTGCCCTCCACAATCATATATTCTAATCTAAAATGCAATTTTCGATTTCATTTACTTGATGGAAAATTGTGGGAGCTATTATTCGGACAAAACCTTAATCATTTAGCAAAAATAAAATTAATGAAATGAAAATGACAAAACAGGAATATTTTATATTCCCAAATGTTTTCTCATATAAATTAAAATATTTTTTTTTTGCAGTCTATCGAACAATCCCCATTTGACGAAAACTAAATTTGAATTTAAATCAAGTGAATACGGCATTAACTTACGCCGAGCCATAAGCTTATATAACCAACGTAAATTAATGGTTGGGCTTATCTGATAAACCTATCTTAATATGGTCCCATGTGTTCTCCCATCGACTTCATCACAATTGATGGCCAAGTGGGCCACAAACTTTCTCGCTTAAGTCTGATTAAGTCTAGGACCAAACCAAGTTCCAAACAAAGATCGCCGTGATGCTCCATAGAAGTGGCTATTTTAAGAAGAGTGCCAAAAGCGGAAAGCCACAAGGTCACTACATGACTGGGTCATCTATAAGTCTGAGTTGAGAAAGGTACAGTAAGGTTGGTTACTAGCCGCTTCACTCGGAAACCTTAGGTCCATTGTTTTCGCCCCAAAAAAGGAAGATGCTAACAAAATAGCGGAGACGACAAAAACATTAAGCCAACGTACAAGGCAACAAATAACAAATAAAAACGTGTTAAGTTCGGCTGTGCCGAGCTTTGGATGCCCACCACCATAGATTATCGTATTTTATTACAACTCCGCTACCATATCCATTGTTATATCTAAACTAGCTGACCCGGGACCGCTCCGCTGCGCCTTCTTTTACTTTATATGGAACAAAAGTTTCCTTAGAATATTTATTTTCGACAATTAAAGATCTTTTAGTGAAATACCATGCTAACTTGACTAAAAGTTTAACAATATAAGTGCCTTTATCTAAATCACATATGATCTTTATTGGTCTACCAATTTAAGTTTGGATATAAGGTGTACTCCATTCTAAAAATATTTCATTTCAGTCCGATATTCTCATGTCTGATTTAGTGGTGTTTTCGGGGGAGAGGTGGTCCCCCAGATACTTGGGGGACCGCCTTTCATTTGAGCCACATATTGGCATAGTCGAAAAATGTTTTCCCTTTGGGGGTGTTTTGGGAAAGGGGTGATGCCTTAAATACATGGTCCTACATTTGGATATCAAATTCGTATTCTTCTCCCAAATACCTTTATTTGAGCCCCATATTGCGCTGATCAGTAAAAAATTGCTATTTGTGAGGTATTTTGGGAAAGGGGTACCCCTAGAAATTTAGAAATTTGGTCCCGAAAATGGGTATCAATTCTTGCTACGTCCTATTTGGGGGTTGTTTTGGTGGTGGGACGTCCGCTAGACAGTTGATATCAGGTACGTGGTCTACTCCCACATACCTTTAATTTGAGCCCCATATCTCCATAGTCGCCAAACATGACCGGCTTGGGGGGTGTTTTGGGGGATGGGCGGACACTCAGTGAGTTGGCCTTTAAATATATATTGGATTCGTGTTCCACTTTAAAAACCCTCTTATTTGAGCCTCATATTGCAATAGTCAGAAAATACTTACTATTTGGGTGGTGTTGTGGGGGTGGGGTGGCCCCATAGACTCTTTTCCCGAACATTGATACCAAATTCGTGCTTTACTCCCAAAGACCTTTCATTTGAGCCCCATATTGCTATGGTCGTAAATTTGTGCAGTTTCGGGGGTGTTTTGGGAAAGGGTTGGACCCTCAGAAAAGTGGTCCCATATTTGGATATCAGGTGCGTATTCTACTAGCAAATATCTTTCATTTGAGTCCCATATTGCCATGGTGGGTAAATATGTCCGTTTTAGGGGTGTTTTGGGGCTTGGGGTGGTCCCCCGAGCACTTGGTTCGATTATTGAATATCAGATACGTTTTCTTATCCTTAATACCTTTCATTTGAGCCCCATATTGGCGTGATTGGTCTAAATATATGTTTGGTGGGTTTTAGGGTGGGGCAGCCCCCCTAGGTACCCCATCCGAAATTTGGATACCAAAATTTTTATTTGTAGAATACTATAGAGCACACACAATTTCGCTTAAATCGCACCACACATCTCCGAGATCTGGCTTTTTTGAAAATTGGGGTAAGGGAGAGGGTCCGCCCCCCTTCAGATATCAAAAAATGTAGTACCATATTTTCACCACGGGGTCATAATGCACCATCTGTGAAAATTTCAAGAAAATCGGTTCAGCCGTTTCTGAGTCTATAAGGAACACACAAACATACAAACACAAATTGATTTTTATACCCTCCACCATAGGATGGGGGTATACTAATTTCGTCATTCTGTTTGTAACTACTCGAAATATTCGTCTGAGACCCCATAAAGTATATATATTCTTGATCGTTGCGACATTTTATGTCGATCTAGCCATGTCCGTCCGTCTGTCCGTCCGTCCGTCTGTCGAAAGCACGCTAACTTCCGAAGGACTAAAGCTAGCCGCTTGAAATTTTGCACAAATACTTCCTATTAGTGTAGGTCAGTTGGTATTGTAAATGGGCCATATCGGTCCATGTTTTGATATAGCTGCCATATAAACCGATCTTGGGTCTTGACTTCTTGAGTCTCTAGAGGGCGCAATTCTTATCCGATTTGAATGAATTTTTGCACGAAGTATTTTGTTATGATGTCCAACAACTGTGCCAAGTATGGTTCAAATCAGTTCATAACCTGATATATCTGTCATATAAACAGATCTGGCTGAAATTTTGAATGACGTTTTTATTTTAACTTTCAACAACTGTGTCAAATAAGGTTTAAAACGGTTCATAACCTGTTATAGCTGCCATATAAATCGATCTGGGATCTTGACTTCTTGAGCCTCTAGAGGTCGCAATTATTATCCGATTTGCCTGAAATTTTGTACGACGGATCCTCTCTTGACCACCAACATACGTGTTTATTATGGTCTGAATCGGTCTATAGCCCGATACAGTTCCCATATAAATCGATCTCTATATTTTACTTCTTGAGCCCCCAAACCATATCTTGATACCGCTCTAATAGCAGAGCAAATCTTTTCTTATATCCTTTTTTGCCTAAGAAGAGATGCCGGGAAAAGAACTCAACAAATGCGATCCATGGTGGGGGTATATAAGATTCGGCCCGGCCGAACTTAGCAAGCTTTTACTTGTTATATATAAGATAAGGGCTGGTCTGGATCATATTTGAATCAGGTCCCGAGAATTCTTATACTAGTCACAGTTTCAGCGAAATCAGGCAATAATTCTGCTTTTTGTTTGATTAACACCGTGAATTGGAAGACCGGTCTTTATGGCAGCTATATGTAAATATAGTTTAATCTGGATCATATTATGGTCGGATGACGTGAGGCTTAATCCAGACACTGTGTCGAATTCCAGCGAAATCGGATAATAAATGCGTCTTTAACGGGATATTGACACTATGTCGGCAGATCGGTCTATATATCAGCTATATATAAATATCGTCCGATCTGAACCTTATTTGTGTCGAATGTTCGGAGACTTAAAATAACTCACTATTTTAATTTCAACGAAATCGTGTAATGAAAAGCTTTCATGGGCTTCAGATCCTTAATCGGCATATCGGTCTATATGGCAGTTATATCTACATAGTTCGATCGCAGCCATATTTGGGGCGGATGTCAAATTTCAGCGAAATTGGTTTATTTACTTTTATGGGATTCATACTCTTAATCGTCAGATCGAACTATATGGCTGCTATATCCAAATATGGTCCGATTTGGCCCTTTCAAGAACTTTAACTGCGTGAAACAAAAAAACGTATTTATATCATATTTCAAATTTGGAGAAATTTTCACGCTTTATACTATGGTTCCTTATCCGAAGAATACCAGAATGGCAATAAGACTAAGTACCTGGAGGGAATTAGGTCATGGAATATGGTATTTACCCAATATTCTGTGTCTTCTCATCAAACTGATGCTCGACACGAATGCACACGAATCCATGTTTAGCATTGCACATCCTGCAGAAACCATCTCTGGCTGCGGGCAGCCGAAAGGGTTTTGGGAAAGGGTTGGACCCTCAGAAAAGTGGTCCCATATTTGGATATCAGGTGCGTATTCTACTAGCAAATATCTTTCATTTGAGTCCCATATTGCCATGGTGGGTAAATATGTCCGTTTTAGGGGTGTTTTGGGGCTTGGGGTGGTCCCCCGAGCACTTGGTTCGATTATTGAATATCAGATACGTTTTCTTATCCTTAATACCTTTCATTTGAGCCCCATATTGGCGTGATTGGTCTAAATATATGTTTGGTGGGTTTTAGGGTGGGGCAGCCCCCCTAGGTACCCCATCCGAAATTTGGATACCAAAATTTTTATTTGTAGAATACTATAGAGCACACACAATTTCGCTTAAATCGCACCACACATCTCCGAGATCTGGCTTTTTTGAAAATTGGGGTAAGGGAGAGGGTCCGCCCCCCTTCAGATATCAAAAAATGTAGTACCATATTTTCACCACGGGGTCATAATGCACCATCTGTGAAAATTTCAAGAAAATCGGTTCAGCCGTTTCTGAGTCTATAAGGAACACACAAACATACAAACACAAATTGATTTTTATACCCTCCACCATAGGATGGGGGTATACTAATTTCGTCATTCTGTTTGTAACTACTCGAAATATTCGTCTGAGACCCCATAAAGTATATATATTCTTGATCGTTGCGACATTTTATGTCGATCTAGCCATGTCCGTCCGTCTGTCCGTCCGTCCGTCTGTCGAAAGCACGCTAACTTCCGAAGGACTAAAGCTAGCCGCTTGAAATTTTGCACAAATACTTCCTATTAGTGTAGGTCAGTTGGTATTGTAAATGGGCCATATCGGTCCATGTTTTGATATAGCTGCCATATAAACCGATCTTGGGTCTTGACTTCTTGAGTCTCTAGAGGGCGCAATTCTTATCCGATTTGAATGAATTTTTGCACGAAGTATTTTGTTATGATGTCCAACAACTGTGCCAAGTATGGTTCAAATCAGTTCATAACCTGATATATCTGTCATATAAACAGATCTGGCTGAAATTTTGAATGACGTTTTTATTTTAACTTTCAACAACTGTGTCAAATAAGGTTTAAAACGGTTCATAACCTGTTATAGCTGCCATATAAATCGATCTGGGATCTTGACTTCTTGAGCCTCTAGAGGTCGCAATTATTATCCGATTTGCCTGAAATTTTGTACGACGGATCCTCTCTTGACCACCAACATACGTGTTTATTATGGTCTGAATCGGTCTATAGCCCGATACAGTTCCCATATAAATCGATCTCTATATTTTACTTCTTGAGCCCCCAAAGGGCGCAATTCTTTTTCGAATTGGCTGACATTTTACACAGGTCTCCAACATACAATTTAATTGTGGTCCAAATCGGACCATATCTTGATACCGCTCTAATAGCAGAGCAAATCTTTTCTTATATCCTTTTTTGCCTAAGAAGAGATGCCGGGAAAAGAACTCAACAAATGCGATCCATGGTGGGGGTATATAAGATTCGGCCCGGCCGAACTTAGCAAGCTTTTACTTGTTATATATAAGATAAGGGCTGGTCTGGATCATATTTGAATCAGGTCCCGAGAATTCTTATACTAGTCACAGTTTCAGCGAAATCAGGCAATAATTCTGCTTTTTGTTTGATTAACACCGTGAATTGGAAGACCGGTCTTTATGGCAGCTATATGTAAATATAGTTTAATCTGGATCATATTATGGTCGGATGACGTGAGGCTTAATCCAGACACTGTGTCGAATTCCAGCGAAATCGGATAATAAATGCGTCTTTAACGGGATATTGACACTATGTCGGCAGATCGGTCTATATATCAGCTATATATAAATATCGTCCGATCTGAACCTTATTTGTGTCGAATGTTCGGAGACTTAAAATAACTCACTATTTTAATTTCAACGAAATCGTGTAATGAAAAGCTTTCATGGGCTTCAGATCCTTAATCGGCATATCGGTCTATATGGCAGTTATATCTACATAGTTCGATCGCAGCCATATTTGGGGCGGATGTCAAATTTCAGCGAAATTGGTTTATTTACTTTTATGGGATTCATACTCTTAATCGTCAGATCGAACTATATGGCTGCTATATCCAAATATGGTCCGATTTGGCCCTTTCAAGAACTTTAACTGCGTGAAACAAAAAAACGTATTTATATCATATTTCAAATTTGGAGAAATTTTCACGCTTTATACTATGGTTCCTTATCCGAAGAATACCAGAATGGCAATAAGACTAAGTACCTGGAGGGAATTAGGTCATGGAATATGGTATTTACCCAATATTCTGTGTCTTCTCATCAAACTGATGCTCGACACGAATGCACACGAATCCATGTTTAGCATTGCACATCCTGCAGAAACCATCTCTGGCTGCGGGCAGCCGACGTTAAATACTTGACGTTACTGTGACTAGTCAGGTATCCAATCAGCAGTTTAAAGTCATGCTTCCCCATTCCCTGGATAAGCAACGTCTTGTTCGATGAAATACTCGGCCACATGGCCTTTGCGTCTACCCTACCTAGAAGTTCGAACCGGGTATAATTCACTGATCTGCGCTAATCAGAGATCCATTTCTGGACTGCTCGTGGACTGCTTTGTTCCCCGCCAACCTTTGTTCGTCCTGGACCCAACAGAGCCTCACAGCCTTTCCCATGGTTCGAAGAAGGTTAGGTTAGGTAAGAGTGGCAGTCCTTTACAGACTCACTTAGATGGTTTTAAGTCCATTGTGATACCACAGAAGCGACAAACCAAGGCTTTTGGCGAGAATCGAACCCACGACTCCTGCACTGCTAATCCAAGCACGCTACCAACTCGGCTACCGAGGTGCCCTATGGTTCGAAGAAGCTCTTTGCATTTTTTAACCCATTTCGACCTCTCATGGCTCAGCGCTAGATACTTCATCGCGTCCTGACTGTCCAATATGTAGGGACAGTCAGATTGGGATACCGCTCCCGCAACGACATCGTCTCCAGTGCCGTCAGGACCGCGAAGACCTCCGCCTAAAAGCGCAGCACCCGTCCAAAAGCCTATATGATCCCAAGTAATTGAAAGATTATAACCGCCGTTCCATACAATTTTGACCCATCTTTATATACAGAAGGTTCCTCCAAGCCAGATATGACTTCTTGGGTAAACGACGACCAACCCCCCTTGTGTAAAATTAGTCGCGGCGCCTATAAAATGACGCCTTATCACATCCCTATCCTCCAACTGAACAGTTAAATGCCCAAAATATGCGGAGCGGCTGCAACTTTACTCCCTCAATCTTAGTGCGATCTTCGTTGAAACACATAACCTTAGTTGGAGAATGGTATTCCGCGCCTCTTTCGGGCACCATTCATTGTCCGAGATCAGTACCACCGCTGTACTCTGTACTTTCTCGATAATCTTGCGGAGTGCGTAGTTGTTTACAGTCTTATGCCACACGAGACATCCAGAGGTAAAAACTGGTTCAATCGCCGTAATCAGGTAGCGCACCATCCCCGGCCTAAGCCCCATTCCTTCCCACTAAGCTGCCACACGAATAGATTATTCTTTCTCTCTTGATTTTTTTTAAGACGTTTCTTGTTCAGTTTAGTTTCTTGTCAAGAATCACGCCCAAGTTCTTGGTTTCGAGAGAGGGAGAGAGAGAGAGAGTTATAGAATGCGAGAGAGCGGCTGTTTCACACCATGAAAATACCCAGCTTTCTCCTCTGGGTGAAAAGTATCAGCTCAGTATTTCTAGAGTTTTGGCCAATTTCGTTAGAGTTTACCCTACCAGACAGTTTTGTTAACACCGCCAGAACAAGATCCGTAAAAATAAAGAGGAAACAGCCACCAACCATGATGACGACGTCAACCCTGCTTCTCGATCACGAAAGAGCGATGTCCCCCACCAACCATGATGACGACGTCATCCCTCCTCCTCGATCAAGAAAGAGCGATGTCCCCCACACCCAAATGCCCCTCGATGAAGCCAACTATATTTGAAGACTACTGTCAACCCAGCGAACCTTAGTGAAAGCATGCTGCATACCAGTGAATGGTCGATGCGGTCCCTAATACATCCCTATTCGTTTTTTCGTAAAAATTTTTATACCCTTTTACATAGGTTGGGGGTATACTTATTTCGTCATTTCGTTTGCAATTCATCGAAATATTGATCTGAGACCCAAAAAAGCCTAGATATTCTTAATCGTCTTGACGTTCTAAATCGATTTAACCAGCAAATTGAGTAAGGCTAAGCGCTTGAAATTTTGCACTTTGCTGTATGTTTTGGTATAGCTGCCATATAAACCGATCTTGGGTATTGACTTCTATAGCCTCTAGAGTGCACAATTCTTATCCGATTTGGCTGACATTTGGAGGCGATGGGTGCACAGATTTAAGCTAACTTTTGGATACCCCAAAACACACAAAATTGGTATAAAATTTTGGGGTCAAAAAACATAGGGGGACGCCCCATCCCAAACCCCATCCGAACGGACATGTGTACCGATTGGGACAATATGGGTATCAAATGAAAGGTATTTAAGAGTAGAGTACGAACTTGGCATTAAAATTTTACCCTAAGTGTCGGGGGGCCCCCACCCCCAAAAACACAACCCAACGGGCCATCCTTACCGCTTTAGGCAATATGGGTATCAAATGAAAGGTAAATATAAAAATTTATATCTTGGTGTCTGAAGCCCTAATACCCTTCAAAAGGACGTGTAGTTCGAGCTGGATAATA
Source organism: Stomoxys calcitrans (assembly GCF_963082655.1). Taxonomy (NCBI): domain Eukaryota; kingdom Metazoa; phylum Arthropoda; class Insecta; order Diptera; family Muscidae; genus Stomoxys; species Stomoxys calcitrans. Next base: position 86,540,868 of record NC_081555.1, on the reverse strand, counting down.
TGTGAATTAAAAATAGGTCTATGACAGCAGAGTTCGAATCAAATGTTGATATAAGGGTTCAAGTATCTGGGTCACGTCCTGCCGTTCAGCAGGACATGTAGATCGCGACTGCAAAGGACTCCAAATTGATATCCGATTTTGAGGCCATGAGTTTGTGGATCTCCTCACCCCATAAACTCCCCCAAGGTTAGGTTAGGTTGAATGGGCCGCCCACCGAAGGTGAGTTCACTCGGAGGCCAGTTTGGTCCATTGTGGTACCCTAGGGAGAGAAAGGGAAGGAAAAGAACAATTTGAGACCTTGTGCTAGAGGTTATTCATGAAAAAAAGACAAAAGACAGGAGGAGTGGAGAAACCCCCGCGGGAGGAGAAGAACCGTCCTTCGCAACGCAAGCACGGACCTACTCACCCCGGAGCCTGAGTAACCCCCCCTCCCCCCCTCCCCCCAGCAATACCGGACTTTTTGGGAATAGAATATGAATCCGATATCCACTTTCGGGGCAAAGAGTTTTAAAACCAAGAGAATGAAGTAGATCTTACATCCAAACTTTAATGGGGGACCTTTTTCCTACCCTATATTCAAAAACGCCAGATCTCGAAGATGTGTGGGGCAGTTTAAGCGAAATTTAGTTTGTTTATAATAACTCAAAATCAGAAATTTCGTATGCATATTTAGGGTGGGATATCTAGGGGGCCGCGTCACCTCCAAAGCCCGCCAAATGGAAACATAAACCAATAATGACAATATTGGTATTTGGGACTAGAGCATGAATCTGATGTATGGGGGTCCACCTCACCCCCAAAAATACCCCCATACCGGACATATTTACCTTAGCTCAAATGAAAGGTATTTGGGAGTAGAGCACCAATATGATACCATTTGGGCGAAATATCTGAAAGGCCGTACCAGCACCCCCAAACAGAACTTATTTCCTGACCGTGCCAGTGTAGGGCTTAGCTAAAATAAGAGAGTGAAAGAAGGTGCTACGGAGTGGGCCCTGTCCAGCTAATCCTTTATAAAGAGATATCAGGCAAAGAACTTGACAAATGCGATCCATGGTGGAGAGTATATAAGTTTCGCCCCGGCCGAACTTAGCTCGCTTTTACTTGTATTTGATTTAATTCTCCCGTATTTTGGTTTAACACAAACTTTTTATCCAAAGTTTTCATCACAACTGTGGTACAGGGTATTATGACTTTGTGCATTTGTTTGCAACCCTAAGAAGGAGAAAATGTAGATTCGCATTTGTTGTCCAATTTTCATAAAATTTTACACAAGTCACTTAGGACGAACGATATTGAGTTTGAACAAAATTAGTACAGCTTTAGATATAACTACCATATAAAGGGAGGCCACCGTAGCGCAGAGGTTAGCATGCCCGCCTATAACGCTAAACGCCTGGGTTCGAATCCTGGCGAGACCATCCGAAAAAATGTTCAACGGTGGTTTTCCCCTCCTAATGCTGGCAGAATTTGTGAGGTACTATGCCATGTAAAACTTCTATCTAAAGAGGTGTCGCATTGCGGCACGCCATTCGGACTCGGCTACAAAAAGGAGGCCCCTTATCATTGAGCTTAAAACTTGAATCGGACTGCACTCATTGATATGTGAGAAGTTTGCCCCTATTCCTTAGTTGAATATTCATGGGCAAAATTTGCATTTTTACCATATAAAGGGTGATTTTTTAGGTATTATTTGGCTAGCTTTTGGCAACATTAAACAGCTCACGCCCGTTTCGTGTTTTGTTTCACTGTCAAACATCTTAAGTTTAATCGGCATCCAGAAAAAGTCACTGTTTGGTGAGGTTTATGGGCTGGTGGCATCATTGGACCGTACTTCTTCAAAGATGATGTGAATTGTAACGTAACTGTGAATGGTGAGCGTTACCGTTTATCTTTCATACGAGATGGTTTTTTAAGGCTATGATAGTCAAAATTTGGTTTTCATCCAATATGCGCTATTATGGGTATAGCATCCACAATTTTGCTTTGATCTTTACAAAATTTTACGTGCTATCGTATTTGGTCCAAGGTACTGTTGTAGACTCTAACATAGTTGGCTCCGCCCGACGTTTTCATCTATTGTATGAGCGTTTGCAATATCAAGTCATTGACTTATGCCAAATTTGTTCCAGGTTTACTTGCATTCCTAATATTCACTTGAGGTGCCTTGAATTAAAAAAATAAGGATATCCAGGATACTAAGGATACACAGTACAACAAAATAATAGCTTTTAGACATTGACAAAAGTTAATATGAAACCACATAAAGAAAAAACCAAAATTCTTGTCCTTACCTAACATCTTTACTGCTTTTCCCCCATCATAGTTGACAACACTTTTGGTAGGCTTATGGAATGTTATGACAAAGCATAAGAAAAGCAAATCACAGTAAAAAGTACAAATAAAGCTTTTATTTTGTCTCCCCTACCAAAAAAAAGAAAACAGGCTAACCATCAAGCCATTCATACCGTCAGCCAACCATACCATTCGTCCAAGCATCGACATTTTTCATTTGAAAGCCATGGAAAAACAAACCAAAAAAAAAACGAACACACGCAAAATTCGTGGCAATTGAGGCATCCACTAGGATCCTACAAAATTCCTCGTTGCTTTAGATTAGCAAAAATATCGGTGGGAAAACTTCAACGTCAGCATTGAGTTAAGTAGATTTTCATTTCTTTCATTCTAAATACTTTCGCTCCATATCCTTTTCTGTTGGACTCTTTGTATGTTTCCCTTCTATGGCAAACGCTTCGGAACTGAAAGGCATGGCTAAAAAAAAAAAACAAAACGAAAAAAGGATAGCTAGAAAATGAAAAGGATACCAAAGGATTAAAATAAAATTTTCTTGTATTTGTTAACATGGTTGGGGGTAATATATGAGAATTTGCATAAAATCTGCTCACATATCTTTGACATTTAATCTGCAGCATACTTGATAAATAGCATCTATTGCACTGTAAGCTGTAAATTTGAATTTCGATTAAACAAGTCAAAGCGTGCTAAGCACGGCTGAGCCGAATCTTATATACCCTCCACCATGGATCGCTTTTGTAAAGTTGTTTGCCCGATATCTCTTTATAGGTATATAATGGATAATGAATAACCAGAAAGTCGGGCGGTGCCGACTGATAATACCCTACACCTACCCTATAAATACAATATGGGACCTATATCCAATTCTGAACCAATTTTGATGGACCTCGGCGAGCTCTGTAAAAACTACGGTTGACAGGTGACAACATTATGGCAAATTACCCAAAATCTGACGAACATATATATATGGGAGTTATATCTGCTTCTGAACCGATTTCGAGAAAAACTTCTCCGATAATGTAGTAGTCGTCGAGGAAAGCGTTGTGCAAAATTTTGCCAACATAGGTCAAATAATGCGCTTGCAGTGGCTCTTGGGGTGAAAATCTGGCCATATGCATATATGACAGCTATATCTAAGTCTGGGCCGATTTCTATAAAATTCGCCAGTTATATTGAGAGTCATAAGAAAATACTTCCTGCAAAATTTCGACAGAATCGGTTAACAAGTGAGCATTTTTTTGCAATATTTCTCAAAATCGGACGAACATATATGAGAGCTATACCTAAATCTGAACCGATTTCGAGCAAACTCCTCAGATACTGTGGCAGTCGTCGAGGAAAGCGTTTTGCAAAATCTTGCAAATATGAGAGCTATACCTAAATCTGAACCGATTTCGAGCAAACTCCTCAGATACTGTGGCAGTCGTCGAGGAAAGCGTTTTGCAAAATCTTGGCAAGATGGGTCAATAAATGGGCTTGTTATGACTCTAGATGTTAAAATCGAACGATATATATATCTGATAGCTATATCTAAATCTGAACCGATTTCCATAAAATTTACCAGTAACATTGAGAGTCGAGAGAAAATACCTTCTGACAAATTTCGAGAAAATCGGTTTACAAATGACCATTTTGTTGCATTATCACTGAAAATCGGACGAACATATATATGGGAGCTATATCCAGATCTGAACCGATTTTTTCCAATTTCTATAGGCTTCGCCTCTAGGCCGAAAAACATGCCTGTACCAAATTTTAAGACGATCGGATGAAAACTGCGACCTGTACTTTGTATGCCAATTAACATGGACAGACGGACAGACAGACGGACAGACAGACGGACAGACAGACGGACGGACAGACAGTGGACATAGCTAAATCGAATCAGAGAGTGATTCTGAGTCGATCGGTATACTTATCAAAGAGGTTAACTCTCATCCTTTTGGGTGTTACAAACTAATTCACTAAGCTATAAAACCCTGTACCACAGTAGTTGTGTAGAGTATAAAAATTTCCATGCTGTTGGAGCTATTGTATTTCAGGTTATCGACTGATTCGGACCATACTAAGTTTGGAGGTTGGAGACAGTAGAATCATTGTGCAAAATTTCAGCCAAATTGGATAAGAATTGAACCTTAATGGGGGCTCCAGTAGTAAAATCGGGAGATCGGCTTATATGGAGGCTAAATCAGATAATAAAGAGGGTCATTGAAACTTATTTTAAACAAATCGTATAAGAATTGCGCCCTCCAGTGGCTCCAAAATTCAAATCAGAGATCGGTTTCTATGAGAGCTTCATAAAGTTTTCAATTGATTTGGTCCATACTTGGCACTGTTGTTGCAAGTCAAAACAAAAGACTTCATGCCAAATTTCAGTCAACTCGGATTACAACTGCGCACTCCAGTGCCTTAAGAAGTCCAAATCCGAAATCGGTTTATATGGCAGACAGGGACGTAGCCAGGGGGGGGCCAAAATGAATTTGTCTATAGAAAAAAAAAATTAAATTAAATATATTTTAAACACAAAATTTTAGTAAAATTTTTTAAAATAACAAAACTTAATATTTATGATATTTTACAGAGAGAAAATTTTGATCAGCCCAGGACCACCTGAAAATTATTTTTCCTTAGTTCAATTTTAATGAAATTTTTTCTAACGACAAAATTTCGGCGTAATATTTTTAAAGACAAAACTTCACCACAGTTATTCCTAAAGGCAAAATTGTAACAATTCACCATGACATTTTCATCAATCCGAGCCCCACAATTTTATTTCAATTTTCCCTAAAGACAAAATTTCAATAAAAAATTTTCTAGAAATTGCATTTGAATGATTTTTCCTAAAGACTATATTTCTGTGATAAATTTTCTAAAGACAAACTTTTGCCCCGCCTGCCTCGAAATTATTTTATAAAGCCAAAATTGCGCCTGCTCAATGCATTTTGCGACCCAACATTTTAAAATTTTTATACCCTCCACCAAAGGATGCGGGTATACTAATTTCGTCATTCTGTTTGTATTACCTCGAAATATTCGTCTAAGACCCCATAAAGTGTATATGTTCTTGATCGTCATGACATTTTAAGCCGATCTAGTCATGTCCGTCCGTCTGTCTGTCGAAAGAAGGTGTAAAGCTTCCGCTTGAAATTTTGCACAAATGCTTCTTATTAGTGTAGGTTGGTTGAGATTGTTAATGGGCCATATCGGTCCATGTTTTGATATAGCTGCCATATAAACCGATCTTGGATCTTGACTTCTTGAACCTCTAGAGGGCGCATTTTTCGTCCGATTTGACTGAAATTTTGCATGAGGTGTTTTGTTATGATTTATAACAACTGTGCCAATTATGGTTTAAATCGGTTTATAACTTGGTTTAGCTGTCATATAAACCGATCTTGAATCTGGACTTCTTTACCCACCAGAGGGCGCACTTTCTATCCGATTTGGCTGAAATTGCGCATGACCTATTTCGTTATGACTTCCAACAACTGTGCCAAATATGTTTCAAATCGGTCTATAACTTTATATAGCTGCCATATAAACCGATCTTGAATCTGGACTTTTTTACCCACTAGAGGGCGCAATTCCTATCCGATTTGGCTGAAATTTTGCAAGAGTTGTTTTGTTATGACTTACAACAACTGTGCCAGATATGGTTCAAGTCTGTCTATAACCTTATATAGCTGTCATATAAACCGATCTTGAATCTGGACTTCTTGAGACTGAAGAGGGAGTAATTATTGGGTTGCCCAAAAAGTAATTGCGGATTTTTTAAAAGAAAGTAAATGCATTTTTAATAAAACTTGGAATGAACTTTAATCAAATATACTTTTTTTAGACTTTTTTTCTAAAGCAAGCTAAAAGTAACAGCTGATAACTGACAGAAGAAAGAATGCAATTACAGAGTCACAAGCTGTGAAAAAATTTGTCAACGCCGACTATATGAAAAATCCGCAATTACTTTTTGGGCAACCCAATATTATCCGATTTTGCTGAAATTTTGTACAACGGCTTCTCCCATGACCAACAGCATACGTGTCAAATATGGTCTGAATCGGTTTTTAGCCTGATACATCTCCCATATAAACCGATCTCCCTATTTTACTTCTTGATCCCCTAAAAGTCTAAATTCTTATGCGATTTGGCTGAAATTTTATACATAGACTTCTACTGTGGTCTCCAACATTCAATTCAATTAGCATAGAAATTCTTTTCTTTTATCCTTTGTTTGTCTAAAAGGAGATACCGGGAAAGAACTCGACAAATGCGATGCATGGTGGAGGCTATATAAGATTCGACCTGGCCGAACTTAGCAAGCTTTTACTTGCTTAGAAGAATTTTGTTTTTTGAAAATATGATTTTTTTTCCGAAATGTTTTTTACAAACCAAAAATTTATTTCAACTTTGATATATGGTTTAAAAGATATAGCGCTAAGTTCATGTTAACCCCATGTTTGAAATATACAAAATCTTGCTATGTTTGTGTAATATTCAGCTACATAACTATCTAACATTTCTATATATCCTAGAATGCCCCTAAGCTATGGTTGGCTTCGCTTCTTGAGGTCCTTTTGCTTCCACATTTATGCACAAATGCACGTGGTTGTACTCGTATGTGGCAAAAACCCTACACACATGTTTTTTTCTTTTTTTGTTATAATTAACTCTTGCCGAGAGGCCGGGAAGCCTGCCTTTTTTAGTTGAAACAGATGTGAGAGAAGATGAAACGATATCGTTGAAAGATTCAGCAGTGTTGGGTTTCTTCAGATGTGGAAGGATGATATCTTTCCAGCATTTCCTTTGCTTCTAGTTTCAGCTGGGACTCATTCCCAACAAGCTCGCGAATTGACAGCAAGGCATATCGTTGTGCCAGGCATTGGGAATACTTTTTTGTCTTATGCCGAGGGTTCCTTTCCCTAGGACTATTTTCTGTTGTTTTTTGCTTTGTGTAATTTGTTTACACTTCGTTGACGTTTGTTGTGTGTGTGTGGGTGTGTATGTGTGGAGAGAAGGGCGATTTTTACTATTTGCCTTTTTTCGTTTTGTAAGTCTTCCCTTTTTAACTTTCTTTCCCTCATGCAATTGTTTACAGAATTCTTAAGTTTCGGTTTTTTTTTTGGTGTGGGATACAAATGGCACACGAATGAAAATTCTTTCTCAAGCTCAGCTAAGGACATTACTTTGGTTGGTTCTTTGCTCTGCAGTTCATTTACCCGATCCCTGCCACTTTTCAGAATGGACGGAGTAAATTGTAATGGGGTTTTAATTGTTTTTACTTGTTTTACTTTTTTAAATTAAGAGGACATCTTTGCTCATTCTCTACCATATTTCTTGAGCCGCCATCATCTTCATTGCTATTAAGAAGCAATAGCACATTGATAGAGTCCCCCAGGAGTCAAGGACTTGCTTTCGAAGAATAAATGGTTATACGTTTGCCGTAGTATGCCTAATGAGGAGATTCATATGTTTTCCCCCATTCTGCATTGATGTGCAGAGTTCATTTTAAACACTTCGAGTTGAAGAGGTACTTCTTGATAATGAATAACAAAAACTATTCGCTTCAAAGCGATTACAATCAATGAGTTTTATGTTTTCTTGCCTGGATCAAGTACAAATAGTATGAAGGGGGAAAGTTCATTAACATTTCTAAAACTTTCTATGAAATATTTCTTTATAATCGAATGAAAATGCCACATTGGGGCCTGCGCTACACACGGCCCCATATCGTTGAACTAAAACTTGAATAGGACTGCATTCATTGATCTTAGAGAGGTATCCCCTGTTCCTTAAAAGAAAGCTCATGGGAAAATATATGAGTGTGTGTGTGGTACGTTCCTCAATTTAGTTAAAATTAAAAAAGGTATAGAAAACATTTTTTAAAAAAATGTTTAATAAGAAGTTCAAATTTTTTTAATCCGAATTTTCTTAAATAAGTTTAAAGAAAAAGTAAGAAACAAAAATTTGGCCGGCGAAACTCGCTTCCCGAATTCTTCAGTGGCATGTGAAGATTTTATGTGTAGTACTAACTGCCGGAATGATAGTTAGCACAACTACAGGTAGGGGTTAGTATTACTCCGATATGGTAGTTAGCACAACTACCGGTAGGGTAATAAGTAAACCTACCGTAAAGTTGTAGAGCTAATTCTTTGGTGGTACTGCAGAAAATAAAACGTTGTTTTTACAATTGGCAGAAGCAAACTAAATTTATTTTTTATGGTTATTATTGATGATTACTGATATATCGGCAAATTGCATCTTCTTTTAACCCTATTTATTGTACCGTGATTAAGATAGCTACTGAACTATGAAAATAACCAAACTGTGATCCAAAAAAATTGGAATTTTTTTGACATTATTATCTTTTTGTTCTTATAATCGAATTCCAAACAATGATTTCTCTGGGTGTGGGTATACAGAAGATTTGAACCACTAGCTGTTCGTATTGAGATCTCTCAAGGGTCTGTGTTAGGTCCTCTCCCTTTTTTCTATCTATGATAAAGACGTTTTTCAAAAAACCTACCAAATTCCCTACCAGCCGACCAATATGGTAAACTTAATCAAAAGTAACGCAATTTGTTTGTAAATGTTATTATTTATATAACAATATATAATAACTTACCGAAGTAGCCGAATCTTATATACCTTCCACCATGGATCGCATTTGTCAAGTTCTAAGCGCGGTATCTCTTTTTAGGCAAACAGAGAATGTTGAATAAGAACTGTTTTGCTATTGGAGCTATATTAAGTAATAGTACGATTCGGACTGGGTATTTATAATTTTGCATATATCTTGGGTATAAAAACATTTATCAAAACATGTTTGATGATTTCGTATTCTTTGTATATAAACCTGATCTTTTGTCCTCATAAAATCGGATTTTAGTTTGTTTCAAATTTCATCCAAATCGGGTGAAAAATGCTCCTTTTATGGGCTCAATGCACTATATCGGGAGTTCGGTCTATATGGCAGATATATCTAAATATGTTTCGATCTGGACGATATTCAACAAACAGGTGTGTAGAGGGGTACCGGAACTCGCTGTGCCGAATTTCATTGAAATAGGATGAAAAATGCTCCTTTTATAAGCTCAGTAAACTATATCGGAAGATCGGTATATATGGCAGCTATATCTAAATATGGTCCGATTTGTACTACATTTGACAGAAATCGGTAGGGGTCTACCAGAACCCGAATCGAATTCGGGTAATAAATAGGTCTTTTATGGCCTCAATAGCCTATATCGGGAAATATGGTCGGTCTAAGGGCAGCTATATCGTAATATAGTCCGTTCTGAACCGCACTTCACAGAATGAATGAATAGGGGTCTACCCTACCCTACCCTTCACTGTGCCAAATTTAATCGAAATCGGATGAAAAATTATCAATTTATTGCTTCAAGACTTTAAGTCTCGAGATCGGTCTATATAGCGGCTATATATAACTAAAACCCGATTTTATGAGATCAGAAGTTCAGGTTTATATACAAAGAATACGAAATCATCAAAAATTGTTTGAAAATATTTTTTATACCCAAGATATCTGCAAAATTGTAAATACCCAAAAAATGTTTTTATTGGGTTTTTACCCAATAAATACCCAAGCGTTGTGTATTTACCAGGTAAAACCCCATCTCTACTCATTGTGACTAGCATAGACGATAGAAATTAAATGTGGCATTGGTGGTTGACGTACACATAGTCCATAAAGTCTGCGTTCATGTAACAATTTCTTTTTTAATGATTAAAAAACAACATTAAAAAAATAAATAAAGTAAAGTTTTGTTGTTTCTTTATATTTCTTAAATTAGAAAACAAAAACAAAAATACAAGTTTGCTTTTTGTTCTAACGGTACTTTTGTCTCATAAGAAGAAATTATGACTACCAAAAAGTCTGCGTTCTCTTTGTTTACTTCGAACGTATCGTTACTTTTTATGATGCTTGTTCTTATTTTTGATCAGTTTCAGTTCATTATCATAACAAGTGATAGTTACACGTGTTTTTTTTTTTTAATTAATAAATTTGGAAACATGGAAACTATAGGAAAGGAAATATGCATATCTGAAAGAAAAATAATTATTAAATTGTGGAAAGAAGGACAAAGCTTTAGAAATATTGGTGGAACAGTTAGAAAAACGTATTCTTCTGTCCAGCGCGTAATTAATAATTACAAAGAAACCGGCATTATAACTTCAAAGCCTAGACCTGGGCGTCCAAAAAAATTATCCGTTAGAGAAGAGCGCAAAGTGATTAATATGGTAAGCAACAACCCTCGTATAACATCAAACAAAATTGTTGGAAATATTAAAACAATGTTTAAAAAAAGCATCTGTGCCGAAACTGCCAGAAAAATATTACATAGAGCTGGATTTCATGGAAGAGTTGCTCGAAGAAAGCCGTATATTTCAGTCATAAACAGACAAAAGCGGATTGCATTCGCTAATACTTTCATCAATAAGCCTCCTGAATTCTGGAAACAAATTATTTTCTCCGACGAGAGCAAATTCTGTATTTTTGGCATTAAAGGTCGGCAAAAAGTGTGGCGCAAGCTGGAAAAACAAAATTTAGTTGGAACGGTGAAGCACGGTGGTGGTGGAGTTATGGTGTGGGGGTGTATGACTGCTAGTTGAGTGGGTCAATTAGAATTTATTGAGTCCAAAATGGATAAAACCCAAAATCTCAATATTTTGAAAAAAAAAAATGTGACCAAGTTCTGCTAAACTAGGGTTCCAACAAGATAACGATCCAAAGCATACATCAGAGGTTGTTAGGCGTTGGCTTCTATATAACACTCCAAAGCAGCTTAAAACACCACCCCAATCAACAGATCTCAACCCCATTGAGCATCTTTGGGATCAATTGGAGAAAAAAATTCTTCAGCTCGTTATAACCAGCAAGCAGGTGTTACGAAGTGTCATGCAGGCAGAATAGGCGAAAATAACATCTGAGGAAACAGAGAAGTTGGTAAACTCCATGTCAAATAGACTAAGTGCAGTCTTAAAACAACGTGGCTATCCTAACAAATATTAAGAATGTGTTAATACGTTTTTATTTTGTGTTTAAATAACTCTTTTGTTTATTTTTAATTACTGAACACAGACTTTGTGGTGCTTATATTTAATTGTTATCATATTTAACTCGCTCTAAAGTGAAAGTGCTTAACCAAACTTAGAATTTTGTTTTTGTTTTTTAATATTAGGAATATGAAGAAAAAATATATGTAAAAGAGTTGATTTCATTTATAATTTTATTTTGTGTTCTTTAACCAATCATAAAAGTTTGCCGGGTGAACGCAGACTTTATGGGCTATGTGTATGAATAAAAATATACTGTTATTATTAAAGAAATAGTTGTTTCAAACAACTCCATTTCATACCTCAAGTAAATGAAGCCAATCTGCTTAATAAAATCAGCAAAATTCACATCAACTACGTTAAGAATTGTCCCATTCAGCATATATATTTTCATTTCAAGACCTCACATACAGTATAGGCTGGCATCAGCATACAAATGTTCCATCATGCTTGCATGTAGTGTATGTAGCCCACAATAACATTGCTTGGTTTGCTGAGTCTACAAAGATTAGTCAAATGCTTTGGCTTTGTGTGCGCATAGCAACGGTGCCGGTGGCGGCTACGGCTACGTCGACGACGAAGCGTCAATGCTTCCATGTGCTATTTTTAGAATAACACATGAAAGACAAGAGAAAGCAAAACAACGATGAAGGCAAATAAACACGCACACTCACACACACTCTGTGTTATTGTGCATGATTGGACATTAAACTGACAGCTGGCTCGTTGGTCTAGGGGTATGATTTCCGCTTAGGGTGCGGGAGGTCCCGGGTTCAAATCCCGGACGAGCCCAAGTAGTAGAGTTTTTTTTTATTTTTTAATATTAAAATTTGATTTTATTTACGAACACGATTAATAAGAACAAAATTATTGGTCATTTAATTTTATATCATGGATAGAATTCATAGCATTCAATTATTTTAACAATGTTACTGCCAAGTCGGAAAATATTTTACGCATATTTGCTGCACAGTGGTTATCAACAAGTATAATAACAATTTTCTCTCTCTATTGCCTGTAAATTTGTGCACAGTGGTCTATGTCAGTCTTAAAGTTCATTCGTTCTTCAGTAGGTGTTTTATAATGTAAAGCATTTCAAGCATGTAAATTCGTTTATTATTGTTCTCTTGTGCTTAAGTCTTTACGTCCTTAAGATTGAGAATGTGTCCAGTCAGAGTACAAAACGAGGCTAGTGCCGTATTTTGCTAGTCTAGTCTTTAATTTCGTCTAAATGATGCCTACATATTAGAGCTGGCAAACTATAGATAATCGCATCATTCGATATTTTCAATTATAAATATCGATACTATCGTTAACTTCTCATCACCTATATTTCAAACGGAGATCGGTTTATATAGAAGCAATATCAATGCACAGACCAAACAAACACAAGGTTAATAAAGTCATTTGGAAGTCATAAGAGAAATCATTGTACCAAATGTTAGACTAATCGGATGAAAATTCCGCCCTCTATAGGTGCAATGTATCTTAAAGGATACATTGCGTGTCGGATTGCTTATTTTTGTTTAGTTTTTTTTTTAAGTTTTGCGATAGTATCCATCGGAAAAGTATCATTCGATATTCAGTCTAAAAATTAAATATCGATATTATCGATAGTGCCATCGATATTTTGCCAGCTCTACTTTATATGCCATTGGGCATAATTTGGTCTGGTCTCCATCGCATTGTATTTCGTATATAAAATTATTTTATCTTTTGTTTTTATCTTAGTCGTTGTTCTACTTAATAAACTGTCTGGTATTCTTACTCCTAAATGCTAGTCTAAAGTTTTTTTTTTTTTGTAATATATGTCCGAGTTATTAAGGCATTCTTAAAACCCAGGTTGTATGTTGTGATTTGAATATATTCGATGAATTGTCCTTTTCCGTGTTTGTGTTCTTTTACGTGTTTTATAAGGCTACACTCAACCAAATTTGTAACTCAAAACAGCAAAAATGTTTACTAAAACAGCAGGTTTTGTCTGCTGAAAATTGCAGCCATTACTGCTGTTTCAGCAAACATAGGGCTGCTATATTAGCAAACATTTTGGTCAGCTAAATCAGCAAACAAAATCTGCTGTTTTAAGTTCAACAAGTTAGAGCGTACTAAGTTTGGTCGGGCCGAATCTTATATACCCTCCATCATGGATAGCATTTGTTGAGTTGTTTGCGCGGTATCTCTTTTTAGGCAAATCAAGAATAAGGAATAAGAATTGTTATGCTCTTGGAAATATATCAAGCTATAGTCGAATTCGGACCATAAGTGAATTGAATGTTGAAGACCATAGTATAATTCATTAGATAATATTTCAGCCCATTCGAATAAGAATTGCGCCTTACAGGGGTTCAAGAAGCATAATCCGGAGATTGCTTTATATGAAAGCTGTATCAGGCTAAGGATCGATTAAGACCATATCGGATATATTTGTTGAATGTCATAGGAGAAGCCATGGTACAATTCAGCAAAATCGGATAAGAATTGTGCAATCTACACCCTTAAAAAGCCAAGATCCTAGATAGGTTTATACAGCACAGGTTATGTAACGATTGGAACCGTACTTAGAATAGTTTTTGGAAGCCATAACGAAACATGTCATGCAAAATTTCAGCCAAATCGGATAGGAACTGCGTCCTCTAGAGGCTCAAGACAGCAGACCGGTTTATATGACAGTTATATCAGGTCATGGACCGATTTCAACCATATTTAGCACAGTTGTTGAAAATCATAAGAAAACACCTTATGCCCAATTTCAGCCAAATCGGATTAGAAGTCTAGAAATCTAGATCCAAGATCGGTTTATATGGCAGCTATATCAGGTTATGTACCGATTTAAACCATACTTAGCACAGTAATTGGAAGTCATAACAAAACACTTCAAGCAAAATTTCAGCCGAATTGGATAAGAATTGCGCCCTCTAGAAGCCAAGACTCAAGATTGATTTATATGGCAGCTAAATCAGTTTATGAACCGATTTGAACCATACATAAGACATTTTTTAGATAACATAATAAACCACTTCGTGCAAAATTTGAGCCAAATCGGATAAGAATTGCACCCTCTAGTGGCTCAAGAAGTCAAGATCTAAGATTGGTTTATATGGCAGCCAAAAGCACGCTAACTTTTGAAGGAGTAAAGTTAGGCGCTTGAAATTTTGCTCAAATACTTCTTATTAGTGTAGGTCGGTTGGGATTGTAAATGGACTATTTCGGTCTGTTTTGGTATAGCTGTCATATAAACCGATCTTGGATATTGACTTCTTGAGTTATTACAGGGCGGTTCTCCGGAACGAGGATGTTTATCTTATTCTAACGTCTTTCGTCCCTCTCCCATTTCATTTCTTTCTAGGACGAACACAATAGACCAGAGGTCTTCAAGCTAGCGTTTCCTTTACCCTTACCTAACCTACCCAACATGAACCAATGTTTCACTCGAATTTCATGATTCTGTCATTGTACTGCTCACCAATTAGTAGTAGGTGGAAGGAAGAACAAAATGAGAAAATTAATTTTAATAAACTTTTTCAAATTTTATAATAAATGTCAAATGTACGACTTTATTCCCAAAAGCACTGTGAGAGTACCCCAAAAACCTCTAAAGTGCATCCGGCACACGTACCACAAACGACAATCTGAGTACAAATTATGGATATTTTTATAAATTTGCTCCGTTAAGTGATGTGAAAATTAATTTTGCAATGATTATTGTTTTTGATACGCTTTGGCGCCTCATAATGGAAATTGAAATTGCATTTCGCCTTATTTATGTGAGCAGATTATTGTGTTGTATTGAATTGGATAGACATGCAGATGGACGGACAAGCACTCCGAGGGCTTTCGTGTGCTCATTCGACGCATGTAGATGGCAGCTCATGAATGGCGCTGAGGACAGGCAATCAGCTTATTATGCATAATTTAATAATTTCACAGCAACCGAATAAAAGCACCATCCAGTCAGCTCGCCAGCCAGCCAGCCAACCAGCCATCTAACCAACCCACTGCCAAACTGTTAATAAATCGTGTTATTTGTGTGTCCTGTGTGTGGGGAATGAGGCCATTCCAGGTACGCTGACGACCCAGCAACCAACGTCTGCCAAAATTGGTTTGTTGGTCTCGGTTGTTGGCCATCAGGACAAAAGCAGGCACACGTGATGGCAGTTAATAATGTTGTGAGAGTTGGCGGTTAGTTAGTTGATCGTTTGGTCATTTTAAAATCCGCTAAAAGTCGCTTATGAATTTTTGGTTACATTTCCATCGATAATGGAAAATTTTTCAGAAAAATATCATTTGGATAGAAAAAAGGATGATGGTGCCCTTCAATGAGAAATTTGTGATAAGTAAATGAACTGAAACGGAAAATAAAACAACAGTCAATTTATGAAATGCGATAACAATAGTCAATTTTACAATTTCTGGCGAAAATAAAAGACATCGTTTTGTAGCATTTTTTAAATTTTGTGCTTCCAAACTTTCAAGTTATACATGATTTGGGTGAATTTTGATGATGAGGGGCCTCCTTTTTATAGCCGAGTCCGAACGGCGTGCCGCATTGTGACACTTCTTTGGGGAGAAGTTTTTCCTTGACTGCCTTGGCATTTTTACACATTGCATAGTTCCTCACAAATGTCGTCTGAATTAGGTGGGAATAACCACCGATGACATTTTTTTTCTGTGTCCTCGCCAAAATTTGAACCCAGGCGTTCAGCGTCATAGCTGAGAGACTTATTAACCTATAGCCCTTGTGTAGAGTATGTCTGGGCTTCCGCGCTTTCGGGATAAAAACCAGCCTAACCTTCTGCCACCAAGTTCAGTAAAACCAAGTTCCTAAAAATCATCTTAAGTAGTCGTATGACAATCGTTCCTGCCCTTTGCAGCATAGCAGGTGTACGGATTTGAAGTTCAATTTTCTTTCCAGCAAAACACCTAGGTCTTGGCTACATTTCCCATCTGAATTAGAAAGTATTCTGTCTTGTAGTTTCCATACCCCACATGAGCTGTTATATTGTTTTCTTAATCTAAAATTCTTTAGAACTTAATCCTTAAAATCACCCAAAAGCTGTTTCACGTGTTTTAAGCATGATGACACTGCCTTAAATGTTTATGATTTACAATTACACAACAATGCCAAGACGGTCATTCACTCACAAATCTTGCGTGATGGCTAAGCTCTCACGTGAAAACCTTAGAATACAATTTATGTGCATGTGGTTGTGAACGATATATGCACATTTGTTACGTGGCAACGTGTTACACTATATCCATAATTTTCCAATGGAAAATGTTACTGCATTTTGAAAAGGGTGTGATTTTAAAG
The DNA here is from genome assembly GCF_963082655.1 of Stomoxys calcitrans. Classification (NCBI taxonomy): domain Eukaryota; kingdom Metazoa; phylum Arthropoda; class Insecta; order Diptera; family Muscidae; genus Stomoxys; species Stomoxys calcitrans. The sequence goes on along the minus strand of NC_081555.1, from coordinate 86,524,169 downwards.
TGGCAGATATTTTGATATAAAATAAAAAATAAGGGAAAAAAATAAAGTAAAATAAAATAAAGTAAAGTAAAATAAAATAAAATAAAATAAAATAAAATAAAATAAAATAAAACAAAATAAAATAAAATAAAATAAAATAAAATAAAATAAAATAAAATAAAATAAAATAAAACAAAATAAAATAAAATAAAATAAAATAAAATAAAATAAAATAAAATAAAATAAAATAAAATAAAATAAAATAAAATAAAATAAAATAAAATAAAATAAAATAAAATAAAATAAAATAAAATAAAATGAAATGAAATGAAATGAAATGAAATGAAATGAAATGAAACGAAATGAAATGAAATGAAATGAAATGAAATGAAATGAAATGAAATGAAATGAAATGAAATGAAATGAAATAAAATAAAGTATAAAATAAATGAAAATTGTAAGAAAAATTAAAATAATTTACAGTGGGCTAGACTTGTCTTAGCGAGAAGGGGGAGGGAAGGTTTTACATGACTACCATACCATTTTTTCACATGGCATATATCTTCACAGATGTCGCCAGCGTTAGGAGGAGATAACCACCGCTGAACATTTTTTTTGATGTTCTCGCTAGGATTCAAACTCAACGTTCAACGTCACAGGCGGACATGTTGACCACTGCGTTACCTCTGACCTCCATTAACGACCCAAATCGGTGGTCTGCTGTTATTCTTATACACAAAATATTAAAATTCGCTGCGATTTATAGACATTAATGTTTATGATCAGCACTATTTTGGCACTTGGAGTGTACAAACTTCCGTTACTGCAGCTTAAAAATCTTTGTAGTTCCAACAGAAATACCCTGTTTAAGTGTGTCTCCTCATGCCGGGTTGCTTATATTTTTTGGCAGGTAATAAAATGTGGTAAAGAGCATGTCCAGAGTGCACTGGGGGGTGTTACTTTGGTTCCCTTTGTCATTGGATGGCGTTTCGAGATATTGGCTTTTTGTTTTTTCTCTGTTCATTTTTCACCGTGTGCTTATTGTTGTGGATGAAATTTTTACTTAACATGCATGTGGCAACATAATCAATTTGGCGCCCAATAAAACATGCATAAGCCTAAGTTCATATGTGGCCCAAACCGCCGCCAAAGTATGGCCAACTAGAATTGGTATTGATGTTGCCTTAGTGGATTTTAACATAAAATCCCCACCTCTCGAAATTTGTTCAACAAAGTCGAATGAGTTTAATGGAGGACGAAGGAACAGTGCAACGGATATGTTTTTTTTTTTAATTTTATGGTACAAATATATCTCATAGAAAAGATATCTACAAAAGGCCAAAAGCAACCAAATTTCGAAAAATTTGGTAATAAAACATGATTTCCCTGGAAACGAAAATTAAAAAAAAACTTGAAATTTTACAAAATTTTCTTTAGCGAGTAATTTTTACACAATTTTTTTAAGCAACGATATTCTCCAGTGCCCTAGTGGTCATGGTCCTCATCACTCCGCCTATGCCAAGACAACATGTTCTCTGAACCTATTGAATTATCCTTACGTTGCAATTTTTCTCCATCGAAGTCCACCAAACTACTGAGCCGTAAGTAGGTATTGGTCTAATCACGCTCCTATTCTCGGATTTAGGACCAATTTCGAGCCTACGGGCCGTGTATATAGTGCCCAACATCTGTGATCCTTCTCGGTACGCTCCTGAATGTGACACCTTCAATTCAGTTTCCTCTCCAAGATCACTCCTAAGTATTTGACCTTATCAGATATCGAAATCGTTCTATTGAGGAAACGTGGTGCGTCAAATTGGCCCACCTTCGTCGTTCCGTTAATAGGCAGATTTTGGTCTGTATAGCTCGTTCGGATTCTTACCTCCCAGTTTGTAACATCGTCTGCGTAGCAGACGGGTTCAAATCCCTCCCCAATCAGCATCCGTAATAGATAAAATACCCCCTGCCTTGTGCCACTTTCTTCCTTATATTTATGCCATGGGACACACAATTTATCCACCTGTTCCTTAGCATATGGTTTATCCAATCTCTAGGGACCGTGTCCACCCGGTACTGGTGTAAGGATTGGATCAGTGTGTCCGCACATTGTTAAAAGCCCCCTCGATTTTAATGCATACCTCCAGTGTGTACGTTTTGGCATCGAAGGATTCTTCTATTTTATGCACAACTTCGTGCAGGGCAGCCTCCGCCGACCTTCCCTTGTCATAGGCATGTTGTTTGTATTTGAGCAGTTCGCTGGATGTCTTACTCTTTATCATGGTGTCCATAATACGTTCCATTGTTTTGAGTAGAAAGGACGTAAGGCTAATGGGTCTGTAGGCCTTTGGTGTCGCATAACTAGCCTTGCCGAGCTTGGTTATAAATACCACCATTGCCTCCTGCCATGCTTTCGGAGTATATGCAAGTCCCTGGCACTCTGTAAAAATATTGGCCAAGTGGGACGCCTGATGTTCGGCCTTCTTCTGTAGTAACGCCGGAAATATCCAATCAGGTCCGGGTGACTTAAATGGTTTGAAGCTCCTCAAGTATTCCTCCACCATAAATTCAGTAATGATAAGCATTCGATCAATCTCATTATTCCAAGATTCTTTATTTTTCCGTGAGTCCCATCGTTTCGTGTGGAAAATGGGTTTTCATCAAAAGCCTCAACATGTGCTCCGTTGTCTCTGCCCTCTCTCCCATGTCGTCTACTAACGCTTCAGTTTGGACATGGGTTTTACATCTTGGCTTCCGACTGTGTCTCCCTCCGCGGGATACTGTCTGGAGTCTGGAGGGTTGGCTTGGTTTCCTAGAATACTAGAAAACGGGAAGCTCTTTATCTTCTTCAGCATTTTAGCAGCGCTATGCTCTGATTCTCATTCCGGCTTCCGTTGAAGTGCTTAGAACGTCAGTTCTATCCCTTCCAGCATCCTGCACTTTCGCGCGATTTCGCTGCCGGTGCATACACCTCTGTGTCCTTTGTCGTTCCCCGAATCGATTTCTCGGTCTTATTGTGAGCTTAGCAAAGTCATCGCTCACTTCTGCCATTATCCCGCTGCTTTCATCCCTTGATTCGGCTGCAATGACTGTTTCGTTGATAGTGTTGCTGTCCGAATCCGAAGCGGAAACGCCATCTTAACGAACTGAGTACGAACTGTGTTTTTCCTCTCTTCCTCATTGGTTATTTTGACGACTAGTTGTGCGCTTGATCTCTTTAATATCCTGTTGGCGAAGATTATACGAGATGCAGATGTGAATAGATATGGCACACTAATCACAACAGAACACATGCTATACGCCTGTGGCGATGACATCATAGGTCGGTCAAGCAGTAACTGCTGCCTTTGAAAGAATCGAAAGAGAATCAGTGCAAATGGGTCTGGCAGATAATGGAGATTGTAAAATTCGTAAAATATTGAGTTGCCACAAAAGTAATTGCGGATTTTTCATATAGTCGGCGTTGACAAATTTTTTCACAGCAACCCAATATATGGACCAGTTTGCGTAAATGGAAAATATAGGCGACGTATGAACCACGAGCTGTATGAGCTGCATGACGACGGTATAATAGTTGCACCCATCAAAATTGAACGGCTGCGTTGGCTAAGTCATATTGTTAGAAAGGATGAAGAAGGTCCAGCAAAGAAGTCTTTTGAAGGCAAACACGGTGGTACACGCAAACTAGGAAGACCAAAAGCACGATGGAAAGATCAAGTGGTGGGAGGCACTCCGAAACTTGGTGTGAGAGATTTTAAAATGAACGCAGTAGATCGAGAAGCTGGGAACGCTATTCTACGTTCGGCTAGTGGAACAAATGTTCTGTCAAAGCCAATTAAAGAGAAAAGTAAGTTGTGCGCTTGAAGCATTAATCTCGACTACAGGCCAAGGCAACCACACCTATATGGGGGAAGGACAACATGCTACTGTCTGACGACACCACCGCAGCTGTTGGGTCTTTGGAGCCCACCCCAAAACGGCTTTATTCCGCGATACGGATATTTCTCTTTGAGGAACGAAATAAAAATGTCACTGCGCCATTATATCATTGGAACAAGGAGTGCTTTCATGAAGCAGTTGGGTCACTCGAGTGGAGTATGCCGTTGCCATCTGTTATGTTTGCATCTTTTCAATGTCCAGCTTCCGTACAGTGTCAGATCGTACTTTCCTCGCCATGTTCAAACGGGTGCGCGAATCTTTGCTGCAACAAGGTAGTGATCCAAATCTATATTCGCTCCATGGATTGATCGTACATCTTATCATGTTGGATGAATGCCTTCCACCTATCACAACTTGATCAACTTGGTCCCTTGTGTTTTGATCGGGTGACAGCCATGAGGCTTTGTGAATATTTTTATGTTGAAATCTGGGGCTACTAACTACCATGTTTTTTGCCGCAGTGAAATCTATCAGCCTTAACCCATTAGTGGACGTTATCTTTTGTAGGCTAAACTTTCCGACTGTTGGACCAAAAATGTCTTCCTTACCAATAAGCAACAAAATTTTGACTTGATATAGCAAGTTTCTATAGCATCGAAATTTTGACCTTATTTTCTTTAGTGAAGAAAATTTGAACTAATTTTCTTTAATAACGAATATTATTATAATAATTTACTAACAAGTCCTTATACCAAGAAAATTTTAACATTATTTCTAAAAAAAAATGTTTATATATTCTTATATATAAATATCCATTTTGTGTTTGTTTGTCGGTTTGTTTCTTTGTTTGTATGTTTGTTTGTGTGTTCCTTATAGACTCAAAAACGGCTAAACCAATTTCCATGAAATTTTCTTCACTGATGGTGCATAATGATCACGTAGTGCAAATAGGGTATTAAATTTTTTGATATCTGAAGGGGGGGCGGACCCTCCCCTTGATCAAATTTTCAGAAACGCCAGATCTCCATGATGGGTGGAGCGATTTAAGTGAAATTTTGTGTGCTCTCTTATAGTACCCTAGAAATAAAAATTTGGTATCCAAATTTCGGATGGGGTACCTAGGGGTGCGCCCCATCCAAAATCAATCACGACAATATGGGACTCAAATGGAAGGTATTTAGGATAAGAACGCGTATCTGGTATCCAATTGTCCGACCAAGTGTTAGGGGGGCCATCTTAACCTCCAAAACACCCCTAAATCGGACATATTTACCTACCATGGCATACGAATTTGACATCCAGATGTGGAATCAAGTTTCTGGGGGTCCACCCCTTCTCCAAAACAACCCCCAAACAGGACTTATTTACTCACCATGGCAATATGGGGCTTAGATAAAAGGTATTTGAGTGTAGAAAACGAATCTGATACCCAAATCTGGGGCCAAGTGTTTAGGGGGCCGCCCCTCTCAAAAACACCCACAAAAGAGGATAAATTTACGATCATTGCAATATGGGGCTCAAATGAAAGGTCTTTGGGAGAAAAGCAGGAATCTGATATAAATATTCGGGAAAAAGTATCTATGGGGCCACCCCATTCCATAACACCACCCATATAGGACGTATTTGCTGACCATTCCAATATGGGACTGTAATAAGAGGTATTTTAGAGTAAAACACGAATCTGTCATATAATTTCAGGGCCAAAACGCTGAACGGCCGCCCCATCCCCCAAAACACTCCCCAAGCCGGTCATGTATGCGACTATGGAAATATGGGGCTCAAATGAACGGTATTTGGGAGTAGACCACGAATCTGATACCAAAAACTGCCTATGGGACGCATTTTCTCATCATGACAATTTGGGTATTAAAGGGAGTCGATCTCGATATTAATAGTTTTTAGGGCCCATAGCCCAAAACCGGACATATTTGCTGACTTTTGCAATTAGGGGATAAATGAAAGGTATTTGAGATTAGAAAACGAATTTTATATCCAATTTTGAGGCCAATGCCAATATGGGGTTCAAATAAATGATATTTGAGAATAGAGAACGATGCCGATATACTTTCAGGGCTAAGTGTTTGCGGGACCACCCCACTCCCTAAAACACCTCTAAATCGGGCATATTTACAGACCACGTCAATTTGGGGCTCAAATAAATGTATTTGAGAATAGAAAGCGAATCTGATATCCAAATGTGGGATCATGTATTTGGAGCACAACCCCTATTTCACTAAAGGCTTTTTAATAGTCGAAAATGCATATTCAAAGCATAATTTTGTTCCATATAAAGTAAAAGAAAGCGCAGCGGAACGGGCCCCGTTCAGCAAGTTTTCTATAAAAAGTACGCTACGCTAACCAACCGTAGCGCTGATGTTATCATGTCCGCCTATGATGCTGAACGCCTGGGTTCGAATCCTGGCGAGACCATCAGAAAAAATTGTTGCTGTTGTGGTTTTCCCCTCCTAATACTGGCGACATTTGTGAGGTACTATGCCATGTAAAACTTTTCTCGAAAGAGGTGTCGCCGTTCGGACTCGGCTATAAAAAGGAGGCCCCTTATCATTGAGCTTAAACTTGAATCGGACAGCACTCATTGATATGTGGGAAGTTTGCCCCTGTTGCTAAGTATGTTCATGGGCAAAATTTGCAATTTATGCTATAAAAGAAAATTTTTGCAAAATTTCTCGAATCAACTGAATTTGGACAAAATTTCCTATAGAAAGAAAATATTAACGATTTAGCCTTTAGAAAGTAGATGTTTACGACTAAAATTTCAACTACATTTTTATAGAACCAATATGCTGACACATTTTTAAACCACTGTTCATTCGAACTGTGTATGGTGGTTGGGCTAGTTTCACTTAAACATACTTTAACAAAGCATAGACCAACAAAGCTTATCATTTTCCATTACCAAAAGGTATAGAGGATCATGTGTGAATGCATGCATAGCTGGGGGTGTTGGGGAAGTGTGCAGTCGATCTGTTTAAAGCCATGTAATGATGGTCGTTTGGTCTGGTAGGTTAGGTCGGTCGGTCGGTCGGCCGGCTAGCCTCTTGGCCGCCTTGTCCCTGGCCGATACTGGTGCTGATGTTTCGTTGTTGGTTTGGTGGTTTACTCACATATTCGAACAGGAATAATAATGGGCCTGTTAATGCCTTAAGCCTATTCGGCATTAAGCGGTGCAAATTGCATTTTCGAACTTCAATTTTGGTGGCATTTTAATGTACTAGGCTTAGTTAACTCTCTCTCCCTCTCTCTCCTTCTCTCTCCACACACAATACCCGAGTGTTTGTGCCTGCGTATGTTTAGCCAGCTTCCTTACAACCATCCTCTGGCATGTTGGCCAATAAATAAATTTTTGAAACAACAGCAAAATGCAAGCACTGGCGATGATTGCAATGCTGAGATACTAATGTTCTGCTACTACCTATCTACCTATTGAGGATATACATGATGAGGATGATGATGATGGCTATGATGATGCTATGGTGTCGAGGCCACAAGTTTTACTCCTGCTGTTACTGTTCAAGCTTTGTCCATTCATATGGTTTTGCATATTTCGCAGAGAACAAATGAGACCTTTGAACAATGAATTTGCCATATTAACATAGTCCGATACTCGTAAATTACTTTAGAAAGGTAGCAGTCTGCTAATGAAAGGCCATGATTATAAAGTAACACCAAAAAAAAAAAAAAAACACCGATTTGAAATGTAAATATAATTTTCCATAATTGCGAAGTGAAATAAAGTAGTCAACTTGAAGTGAGTGAGTAATAGAGTAGATTAGAGCATTCAACATGAAAGGGGGTTAGGGCCTATGAGGGAAATCAGTGATGGCCTTTATTTACACTTTTCAAATCTACTGTTTGAACTGAACCAAATTCGTTTTGAATACTGGGAAGAACGAAAATCGATTTACAACTATTGGGTTGCCCAAAAAGTAATTGCGGATTTTTCATATAGTCGGCGTTGACAAATTTGTTCATAGCTTGTGACTCTGTAATTGCATTCTTTCTTCTGTGAGTTATCAGCTGTTACTTTTAGCTTGCTTTAGAAAAAAAAGTATATTTGATTAAAGTTCATTCTAAGTTTTATTAAAAATGCATTTACTTTCTTATAAAAAATCCGCAATTACTTTTTGGGCAACCCAATATTATCCGTTTGGCTGAAATTTGCCGAGTTGTATAGAAGCTGTCATGAAAGGAGATCCTCGGGTATATGGTTTAATTCATCAGGGTGTGGTATGATCAAGTGAAATCGGGATGGTATTAAACCAAACTCTTTTTGGTTTTAAGGCCAATAACAGTTTGTTACAAAAAGCAATAGCGTTTTAATAGTTTTAAAATTTGTTTATATGGTGCACATTGGGACAGAATTGAAAAAAACTATAGTAAAAAAATATAACATGGTTGGATCGAGATTTCAGGGCGCTTCTAAAAATTTAGCTTGAGGGAGTAATCGACTGTTAATTTCCATTTTTTGAAATTTTGGCGAAGGCACGAAGTCATTTGTTGTTCGATTTTCACTTTAATGCATGATTTGGATTGACGACAAAATTTTCAAAAACTTTGCTGGTGTATGCGTCAACATATGAAAATTTAATTAAAAGTTATACAGTTTGGAAGTCAAAATAAGTGAAACAGTATTTTTTTGCATTTTTTGGTAATAAAAGTTTCATTGATTAGTCTCAATTGGAAAAAGTTGAAGCAACTTTTATTTACTTTTTACATTTACTTTTTCTTCCTCCTTTGTAAAGAGGACTTATTGTAGATGTGCTTTAAGTGAAGTTTGAACACAATATGTCAATTTAAACGGGTGCAATATACACTTCCAAAGAGGCTTTAAAAAAAAAAAGACAAGTGAGAGGGTGCTAAGTTCGGCCGGGGCCGAATTTTATGTACCGTCCACCATGGATCGCATTTGACTACCTTTTTAGGCAAACAAAGAATAATGGATAAGAATTGCTATGCTAGAAGAGTCATATCAAGTTTAAGTCCGATTCGGATCATAAGTGAATTGAATTTTGAAGTCCATAGAAGAAGCCAATGTGTAATATTTAAGTCCATTCCGATAAGAATTGCGCCTTGTAGGGGTTGAAGAAGCAGAATCGGGAGATTAGTTTATATGGGAGCTGTATCAGGCTAAATATAGATTCAGACCATATTGGACACGTATATTGAAGGTCCTAGGAGAATCCGTTGTACGAAATTTCAGCCAAATCGGATAAGAATTGCGCTCTCTGGCTGCTCAAGAAGTCAAGATACAAGATCGTGGAAAATTTCAGCCAAATCGTATAAGATTTGTGTCCTCTAGAGGCTCAAGAAATCAAGATACCAGAGCTGTTTATATCGCAGCTATATCAGGTTATGTACTGATTTGAACCATACATGGCACAGTTGTTGGAAGTCATAACAAAATACTTCATGGAAAATTTCAGCCAAATCGTATAAGAATTATGTCCTCTAGAGGCTCAAGAAATCAAGATGCCAGATCGGTTTATATAGCAGATATATCAGGTTATAGACCGATTTGAACCATGCTTGGCACAGTTGTTGAAAGTCTTAACACAACATTTCACGCAAAATTTCAGCCAAATCGGATGAGAATTGCGCCCTATAGTGGCTCACGAAGTCAAGATCCAAGATCGGTTTATATGGCAGATATATCAGGTTGTGAACCGATTTGAAACATACTTAGCACAGTAGTTGAAAGTCATATCAAAATACTTCATGTACAAATTCAGCAAAATCGGATATGAATTCCGTTATCTAGAGGCTTAAGAAATCAAGATGCCAGATTGGTTTATCGGGCAGCTACAATATATCAAGTTGTGTACCGATTTTAACCATGCTTGACACAGTTGTTGGAAGTCTTTACAAAGCACTTCACGCATAATTTCAGCCATATCGGATAAGAATTGCGCCCTCTAGTGGCTCACGAAGTCAAGATCCAAGATGGCCGATATATCAGGTTGTGAACCGATTTGAAACATACTTAGCACAGTAGTTGAAAGTCATATCAAAATACTTCATGTACAAATTCAGCCAAATCGGATATGAATTGCGTCCTCTAGAGGCTCAAAAAGTCAAGATTTTAGAACGGTTTTAATTTCAGCTATATCAAAACATAATCCGATATGGTCCATTTACAATCCCAACCGACCTACACTACTAAGAAGTAAGTGTGCAAATTTTCAAGCGCCTAGTTTTACTCCTTCGAAAGTTTGCGTGCTTTCGACAAACGGACGAACGGATGAACAGATTTAATCCAAAGGTTAGTTTTTTTTTCTATTCTATTCCACTGAGGAACCTTGCTTCGCTTTAGCTTCGAGAAGAGAGTTGCAGTGAGGGTGGCATTGTTTAAATACTGAGTGCTAATGATACTCGGTTTGACTAGTCGAGTTATTGGCGCCTTCAACTTCACAATTGGACCCGAGGTTTCCATTGGGGCTTAGGTTTTTTTAACCCAACGGGTAGTTTCGATTGTATTCCACTGTGCGGTCTTACTTAGCTTCGACTTCGAGTCAGTGAGGGGTCATCTAGGGATACACGTGCGATCCTACAAAAGCGATGCGATTGGGGCGATGGGTCAATAACCCGTCCCCGGAAAACTGTAAAAATTATTCTGAGAAACGAAAGAACGGACTCCCCTTCGTTGACGACGAGCGCATGATTCGCGGATTAGCACCTGAAATGTCCGTACTTTTTATAGAGAATTTGCAGTATACGCGCTGGCGGATGTATTGAAGAAGACATCCTTGGTCCAACATTCGGAAAATTCAGCCTCCACGAGATTACGTCCGATAATGGGTTGAGGCTAAAAGATTTCGCTGCAGCAAAAAACATGGTAGTTAGCAGGACCAGATTTCAACATCGAAGGATTCACACGGCCACATGGCTGTCACCCGATCAAAACACGAGAAACCAAATTGATCACATTGTGATAGATGGAAGGCATTTATCCAGCGTGTTAGATGTACGATCGATCCGTGGAGAAAATATAGATTCGGATCATTATTTTGCAGCAGCAATGATTCGCACCCCTTTGTGTATGGCGAGAAAAGTACGATCTGACACTGGACTTGACAACAGATGGCAACCGCATACTCCACTCACATGACCCAACTGCTTGATGAAAGCACTCCTTGTCCCGATGATATAATGGCTCAGTGGCAAACTTTTGCCCACTCCATGCAAAATGCAGCCAAATTGCGTACCGGAAGACTCCCTGCTGAAACCAAGAATGCGGTATATAGAGCAACCCTGGAATCAGTAGCAACGCGCCAGATGAAGGAGAGGTATCGGGAGGAAAAGAGAGGAGAAACGTCTTTTCAGCAGATAAAAAAAGGAAATGAAAAGACGTGAGTGTGACCAAATTGAGACGTACAGAAGGCAGAATGAAGTCTAGAAATTCTACCAAAGAATTAAACACCAAACCAATGCCTTTGGTGCAGGCAAATCCTCCTGTAGAGATAAAGAAGGAAATCTGGTAACTGACTCAGATAGCGTGCTGAGCATATGGAAAGAACATTCTACTCAACTGATAGTGGTCCAGTAGTCAGAATGAGGTCCAAATAGCAGTGACCCGACTGAGGAATAACAAGGCTGCAGGAGCCGACGGGTTACCCGTTGAACTATTTTAGACTGGAGGCGACACGCTGATTAGGCGTATGCATCAGCTTGTTTGCGCAATCTGGCTAGAAGAACGCACACCCGATGATTGGAACCTCACCATACTATGTCCCGTATACAAGAAAAGAGACAAGACGGAATGTATCCTCCCTATCGCATACAAGATACCCTCGAGGGTACTGTATGAAAGATTAAAACCTAAAGTCAATGAGATAATTGGGTTTTAGACCTGGTAAATCCACAATGGACCAGAGATTGACAATGGCCTAAATCCTGTAAAAGACCCGATAAGGACAAATCTACACTTACCATCTTTTTGTTGAGCCCTTTACGCTCAAAGGTTAAAATACCTTGCCTGAGTTTGGTATTCCTGCAAAATTAATAAGACTCTGCGGGATGACACTTGTTGATACACGTTTCTCAATAAGAATAGGAAAGAATCTCTCCGAATCATTTAACATAAGGATACAGCTTATCGTGTGATCACTTTAATATACTGCTGGAGAAGATTATACGAGATGCAGATGTGAATCGATATGGTACACTACTCACAAGCCAACACATGTCATTTGCCTATGCAGGCGACATCGATATCACGGGTCGGTTACCGGAAGTAGGACAAATTTGGCAACTACAACATTGAGATACTCAGCAAAATTTATCTACCTCGGCTCCGCCGTAACAGAAACGAAAGACACCAGTTTTTAAATAAAGTGAAGAATAATACTGGCAAACAGATGCTACTTTGGATTAAGGAAGCCGTTAAGGAGCGAGGCAACCTCTCGACAGACAAAGATTATATATACAAGACACTGATACTATTCAGGTTGTTATATGGTTCCGAGGCATGTGTACTAGTGAAAGCAGACGAGGCAATGCTTGGAGTGATTCTTCGTAAAATATATGGACCAGTTTGCGTTGAGCTGTATTACGAAAAGCTCTAGCGAAGAAGTCTTTGAATTCGATTACGACGGTAATACGCAAACCGGGACGACCAAAAGCTGGATGGAAAGATCAGGAGGTCCGAAACACCTCGAAACTTGGTGTCAGAGATTTTAGAAGGAACACAGAATATCGAGGAGCCTGGAACGCTAATCTACGTTCGGCTAATGAGACGAATGTTCTGTCATAGCTAATTGAAGCAAATGAAAAAGGTCTTGGTTCTTGGATCGATGTATACCAACATCTTCCTATCAGAGTATAAGCCGATCTTAAGTTTTGACTTAATCTTGGCTATTCTGATGAGCAGATTTGAGCTCATCAGCGGTGTGGCTTAATTTGGAAGCCCTGACAAGAGGCGCCCAGAACACCTAGGGCCTTGAAATGTTCCTCATGATCTCGCTGACACTTCAGCTCTAACCATTTCACCGTTTTTATACCCACCACCGAAGGATGGGGGTATATTCATTTTGTCATTCCGTTTGCAACACATCGAAATATCCATTTCTGACCCTATAAAGTATATATATTCTTGATCAGCGTAAAAATCTAAGACGATCTAGACATGTCCGTCCGTCTGTCTGTTGAAATCACGCTACAGTCTTTAGAAATAGAGATATTGAGCTGAAATTTTGCACAGATTCTTTTTTGTCCATAAGCAGGTTAAGTTCGAAGATGGGCTATATCGGATCTTGATATAGCCCCCATATAGACCGATCCGCCGATTTAGGGTCTTAGGCCCATAAAAGCCACATTAATTATCCGATATTGTTGAAAATTAGGGCAGTGAGTTGTGTTAGGCCCTTCGACATCCTTTGTCAATTTGGCTCAGATCGGTCCAGATTTGGATATAGCTGCCATATAGACCGATCCGCCGATTTAGGGTCTTAGGCCCATAAAAGCCACATTTATTATCCGATATTGTTGAAAATTAGGGCAGTGAGTTGTGCTAGGCCCTTCGACATGCTTCGTTAATTTGGCTCAGATCGGTCCAGATTTGGATATAGCTGCCATATAGATCGATCCTCCGATTTATGGTGTAAGGCCCATAAAAGCCACATTCATTATCCGATTTTGCTGAAATGTGGGACAGTGAGTTGTGTTAGGCCCTTTGACATATTTCTTCAATTTGGTCCAGATCGGTTCAGATTTGGATATAGCTGCCATATATACCGATTTCTTGATTTATGGTTTTTTGGACCCATAAAATGCTCATTTATTCTCCGATGTCGCCGAAATTTGGGACAGTGAGTTAAGTTAAGCCCCTTGACATACTTCTGCAATATCGCACAGATCGGTCCAGATTTGGATATAGCTGCCATATAGACCTATCTAGGTTTTAGGTTTTGGGGCCATAAAAGACGCATTTAATTGTCCGATTTCGCTGAAATTTGAGACAGTGAGTTTGGTTAGGCTCTTCGACGTCCTTCTTCAATTTTGCCCAGATCGGTCCAGATTTGAATATAGCTGCCATATAGACCGATCTCTGGATTTTAGGTTTAGGGCCCATAAAAGAAGCATTTATTGTCCGATTTCGCCGAAATTTGGGACAGTGCTTTGTGTTCGACATGTTTATGCAACTTGGCCCAAATCGGTCTAGATTTGGATATAGCTGCCATGTAGACCGTTATCTCGATTTAAAGTCTAGGCCCCATAAAAGGCGGATTTATAATCCGATTTCACTGAAATTTGACACAGTGACTTATGTTCGGCTTTTCGACATCCGTGTCGTATAAATTTCAGATCGGTATGAGGTATATGAGTACAAGGTATGAAATTTTCACCGAATTTTGATGAAAGGTGGTTTACATATATACCGGAGGTGGTGGGTATCCAGAGTTCGGCCCGGCCGAACTTAACGCCTTTTTACTTGTTTTTATTCGTTTCTCTCTTGGATTCTTGCTTCGCACTGTGCAGTCTTGCTTCGCTATCAACACCGTATGTTATCAAAATAAGTTCCTTTGGTATACATTTTCCTATTTATTAGTGTATAAGTCGATCTTGGCTATTTTGATGATTACATTAGTTTAGCAATACCCTTCTCTATTGCCTTTTCATACTAACCCCCGTCTGCAATTTTTGTAAATTCTAATTCTAACAAACACTTTGTTTTACTCGATTTTCAGGCCGACTTCAAACCAAACAACCGACAAATAACAACCAAAGCAGCAACAAACCAGCTTTTATTTTGGCATATTTCAACATTGACAAAACAAAGAATAAACAGCAGGTAAGTGAAGCATTTTTATTGTTCTGTACTCTGTTCGGAGCGCTGTTATGACATTGCGCGCATTAAAATTAAATTAAGTGCTGAATTTTTGCAATCAAACATTATTTCCCTCTCAATTACTCTTTGTCATTTGAATACCTTGCTGGCATGCATCGCCGTTGTGGCAAGGTACATAAAACGTGATTTTATGTTTTTATATGTTCTTGCGATTTAATCAAAAGGATGATGGTGTGTGTGGCGGCAACATGTGGGGAAGGGTGCGATGCAGTGCTGGTCATATAAAACTCCAGGAATTTCCTGCATGTTACGTTAAGTGACATTTTGTACATGAGCCACGAAAAATTGTATACGTCTATGTGGCCGTGTGTGTGTGTGTGTGTGTGTGCTTGTGCACATGGCATTAACATTAAATTACCATTAACAATTTAATTTTCTTCAAAAGTGATTTTTCTTTCAACATAGCGCCATACCATGCCAAAAACAAAATAAATTGGCAAATTGAGTTTACATGTATGTGAGTTAGAATGCTTTGTTTTAATTAGAAGCTGTTATTATCCAAATCCTCACGTTGCATTAGGTCCAAGGGACGTGTTGTCTTGGTAAAAGATTAGCTAACAAGGGGCCCTGAAAAAGTTTCTGCATCTTGGCTGGACCATACGAATAAAGTTTGAAACAGCCCTCGAGGCTAAGGGGCTTAAGACCACAGACGTTCATTGACAAAAACTGTTGTTAGTTTATGATCTGAAAGTATTTGCGTGTTGATTCACGTTTATGACCGAATGTGGTCCCCTTATGAACGTCTATGGGTGTATAGCATTATATGGCTGACAAATGAAGTATTCACCCAGTGTTGGAGGTATATAGGGCAAGAGTTACATTTATGGCCCTTTCTAAAATGTTGGTTTTGATGTCATTTTCCTGTCAAGATTAAAAGCTAGATATTTTGCGTTTTCAGTAAATGGATCATTCACTTCTCCCAATGAGACAGGTGCCACTGTGCCTAACCTGTATCTCTTGCTAGAAAGAACTACCCATGTTTTAAACGGATTTACGCCTAGACCACTTTCGGTAGCCTACTTTGCTGTCGTGCCTAGCGAAAAATGGAAATGAAACAAGTAAAAGCGTGCTAAGTTCGGCCGGCCCGAATCTTATATACCCTCCACCATTGATTGCATTTTTCGAGTTCTTTTCCCGGCATCTCTTCTTAGGCAAAAAAGGATATAAGAAAAGATTTGCTTTGCTATTAGAACGATATCAAGATATGGTCCGGTTTGGACCACAATTAAATTATATGTTGGAGACCTGTGTAAAATGTCAGTCAATTCGAATAAGAATTGCGCCCTTTGCGGGCTCAAGAAGTAAAATAGAGAGATCGATTTATATGTGAGCTGTATTGGGCTATAGACCGATCCAGACCACAATAAACACGTATGTTGATGGTCATGAGAGGATCCGTCGTACAAAATATCAGGCAAATCGGATAATAATTGCGACCTCTAGAGGCTCAAGAAGTCAAGATCCCAGATCGGTTTATATGGCAGCTATATCAGGTTATGGACCGATTTGAAACTTATTTGACACAGTTGTTTAAAGTCGTAATAAAATACGTCATGCAAAATTTCAGCCAAATCGGTTAGGAATTGTGCCCTCTAGAAGCTCAAGAAGTCAAGTCCCCAGATCTGTTTATGTGACAGCTATATCAGGTTATAAACCGATTTGAACCATACTAGGCACAGTTGTTGGATATCATAAGAAAATACTTCGTGTAAAAATTCATTCAAATCGGATAAGAATTGCGCCCTCTAGAGGCTCAAGAAGTCAAGACCCAAGATCGGTTTATATGGCAGCTATACCAGGTTATGGACCGATTTCAACCATATTTAGCAATGTTGTTAGATATCATAACAAAACACGTCGTGCAAAATTTCATTCCAATTGGATAAGAATTGCGCACTCTAAAGGCTCAAGAAATCAAGACCCAAGATCGGTTTATATGGCAGCTATATCAAAACTTGGACCGATATGGTCTATTTACAATACCAACCGACCTACACTAATAGGAAGTATTTGTGCAAAATTTCAAGCGGCTAGCTTTACTCCTTCGAAAGTTAGCGTGCTTTCGACAGACAGACGGACGGACGGACATGGCTAGATCGACATAAAATGTCGCGACGATCAAGTATATATATACTTTGTGGGGTCTCAGACGAATTTTTTAGTTACAAACAGAATGACGAAATTTGTATACCCCCATCCAATGGTGGAGAGTATAAAAATAGAAAAGACAAGGTCTTACTTTAATCGATTTCGTTTGTTTTTAAACTGGCTATACGAATACACAGATTTGGTAGAGCTATTGCGGGAAACATACTTGGTATAATTAAAAATCTGAACGATTTTGGAATAAACATGAAGTAAATGAAAATGAAGAAAACCTCACTATTAAAGTGTTCAATAAGCACATCTTTACTTTTACTTTAATTGGCTATGACATAACATTTGTTCCACTAGCCGAAGGTAGAATAGCGTTCCAAGCGCCTCGATCTTCTGCGCCCATTCTAAAATCTCTGATACCAAGTTTCGAGGTAACTCCCACCACTTGATCTTTCCAACGGACTTTTGGCCTTCCCGGTTTACGTGTACCACTATGTTTGCCTCCAAAAAACTTCTTCGCTAGAGCTTCTTCATCCATTCTGACAACATGACCTAGCCAACGCAGCCGTTGTATTTTGATGCGTGTAACTATGCTATCGTCGTCATACAACTCATACAGCTTGTGGTTCATACGTCGCCTATATTCTCCATTAACGAAGAATATTTCTCTCAAATACTCCACGCACTGCCTTATCTACTTTCACAAATACCCATGCCTAAGAACCATTTAACAACACATGTCGCATCAGTGTCTGGTATAGTGTAATCTTCGTTTGTCGAGAGGTGGCCTTGTTTTTAGCGTCTGTTTGCCAGTATTATTCTTCGCTTTATCTCAAAGCTGGTGTCATTCGTTTCGGTTACGGCGGTGCCGAGGTAGATAAAGTTACTTTCTATCTCAAAGTTGTGGTTCCCAACTTTCTCCATTTTCTTTATCTGCTCGGTTGTGCAAGGCTTGTTGGGAGTTGAAACCATCGATTTCGTCTTATCTCCATTTACTGCCAGACCCATATTTTCACTGACTCTCTTTCGATTCTTTCAAAGGCTGCATTTACTACTTCCGGTGACCGACCTATGATATCGATGTCGTCGGCATAGACGAGTAGCATGTGTTCTCTTGTGATTAGTGTGCCATATCTATTCACATCTGCATCTCGTATAATCTTCTTCAGCAAGATTTTAAAGAGATTACACGATAGGATGTGTCCTTGTCTGAAACCTCGTTTGGTATTAAATGGTTCGGAGAGATTCTTTCCTATTCTTACAGAGGAACGCGTATCAGCAAGTGTCATCCTGCAGAGTCTTATTAATTTTGCAGGGATACCAAACTCAGATATGGCTTGAAATACCTTTGAACGTAAAGCAGTATCGAAGGCGGCTTTGTAGTCAACAGAGATATGGTAGGTGTTTATTTGTCCTTCTCGGGTCTTTTCCAGGATTTGGCGCACTGTGAATATCTGATCCAGTGTGGATTTACCAGGTCTAAAGCCGCATTGATAGAGCCCAATTATCTCATTGACTTGAGGTTTTAATCTTTCACACAGTTCGCTTGAGAGTATCTTGTATGCGATGAGGAGGAGATTTATTCCTCTGTATTTGGCACATTCAGTCTTGTCTCCTTTCTTGTGTACAGGACATAGTATGCTGAGTTTCCAATCATCAGGTATGCGTTCTTCTAGCCAGATTGCGCATATAAGCTGATGCATACGACTTATCAGCGTGTCACCTCCGGTCTTAAATAGTTCAGCGGGTAACCCGTCGGCTCCTGCTGCCAATTGTTCTTTAGTCGGGTCACTTCTACTTGGACCTCATTCTGACTAGGAGGTAAACATTCTATACCATCATCAGGGATTGGTTCTGCGGTATCCTCTTCGCCGCCAACGTCGGACTCTAGCAGTTGGATAAAATGTTCTTTCCATATCCACACACTCACGTCTTTTCATTTCCTTTTTCTTTCTGCTGAACAGACGTTTCTCCGCTCTCCTTTTCTCCCGATACCTCTCCTACTGATTTGCAATGATGCTCTATATGCCGCATTCTTTGCATCAGAAGCATCTCGACTCTCTTGGTCGCACCATGGGTTTCTTGGAGGAGGCTTCCGGTACCCAAGTACGGATTTCACGGTATTTTCCATGGAATGGACAATTGTTTGCCACTGCATCATTATATGAATCGGAACTGCTTAAGCAGTTAGGTCAGTCGAGTGGAGTTGCCGCTGCCATCTGTTGTGCTTGCAGCTTATTAATGTCCAGCTTCCGTGCAGTGTCAGATCGTACTTTCCTCGCCATGTTCATACGGGTGGGAACCTTTGCTGCAAAATGGCAATGATCCGAATCTATATTCGCTTCACGGATCTATCGTACATCTAACACGCTGGATGAATGCCTTCCATCTATCAGAACGTGATCAATTTGGTCCCTTGTGGCTTTGTGAATATTTTTCTGTTGAAATCTGGTGCTACTAACTACCATGTTTTTGCCGCGCGAAATCTATCAGCCTGAACCCATTGCTGGACATTATCTCGTGGAAGCTAAACTTTCCGACTGTTGGTCCAAAAATGTCTTCCTTCCCTATCTACTCATTAAAATCTCCCAGAACGATTTTAATATCATGGGCAGCGGTCATATTTTCTCTCTAGGCGCTCGTAGAAAATATCCTTGGTCTGCTCTTCCATGTCATCCGACGGGGCATGGGCATAAATAAGGCTGACGTTGAAGAATTTGGCTTTTATGCGGATTGTGGCTAGCCTCTCATCCACCGGAGTAAAGTATATACAAGGTGTTTCAGTCTCCGACTAACCACAAATTCACATCCAAAATCATGCCTTGTGTTATGGCAGCTATAGTATAGATCGTCACCGTTTGGTGTTGTAGTGACGCCATTCCCAGTCCATCGCATTTCCTGTACGGCGGTAATATCTGCCTTGTACTTTTCTAATACATCCGCCAGCGCGTATACTGCACCTTCTCTATACAGAGTGCGGACATTCCAGGTGCAGATCCGCAAATCATGGTCCTTTTTTCGTTTGCGTGGGTCGTCAACGATGGGGGGGTCCGTTTTTACTATTCCTTTGTTTCTCATAGTAGTTCTCAGTTTTCCGGGGGTGGGTCTGTCTGCCTGTCTGTTGAAATCACGTCAGTCTTTAAAATAGAGATATTAAGCTGAAATTTTGCACAGATTCTTTTTTTGTCCATAGACAAGTTAAGTTCAATGATTGTCTATATCTTAATATAGGGCCCATAAAAGGCGTATTTATTGTCCGATTTCGCCGAAATTTGGGACAGTGAGTTGTGTTAGGCTCTTGACCCAAATCCGTCCATATTTGGATATAGCTGCCATATAGACCGAAATATCGGTCTATATGGCAATGCGCCACATAAAAGACGCATTTATAATCCGATTTCACTGAAATTTGACACAGGGACTTATGTTAGGCTTTTCGACATCCGTGTCGTATATAATTCATATGGGTTTATTTTTAGATATAACTACTTAAAAGCTCAAATTTTTTTTATACACAATTGAACTATGATTAGTACTTATAAATACTTAGTCCAAATCGCAACATTCCCGAGGTGGTGGGTATCCAAGTTTCGGCCCGTCCGAACCTTACGCCCTTTTACTTGTTTTAATATGAGAAAACAAACAGGTTGCAAACGATTTTTGTGATCAGTTCATATTTGAAAATGACAGGGAGAGCCCTTCATATACTGCGAGTAGTTTCTCATTACTCATTGTAGCGACTATGAATTCGAGATAAAAATACTCTCAAGTACTGAATGGTGATCTATTTAAAATCAACTTGTTTGTTTTACTCTATCTTCAGTGTCCCGTTCTTCAGAAGTCTTAAAATACAACATCATGTGGGTTCAGTGTTCACGAGTTCAGCAAAAACAGTCAATAATTATAGTTTTGTGCAGGGCTTTGTTTCAGAGTGTAGATCTGTTTAGATCTACAGATTCCTAGCCTACGGTAATGCATCTTTTAGTAAGTAAGTTATTAATAATCTTTCTTACGGTAGTGCTGATGCCTAAAAGCTCCAGCTCCTTCATGATTGACGTCGTTTATACCTTATAGAAAGCACCTTCAATATCAATAAACGCTACCACTGTGTATACCTTGACAGCGAAAGAACTCTCTATGTAGCCGGCAAGGTCGTGAAGAACTGTTTCGGTTTACTTGCCTTTACTATATGCATGCTGTTGCGGAGACAGTCGATCTTCAGGGATCTTTGCCCTAAGATATATTTCAATCAATCTTTCTAGAGTCTTCGGCATAAAAATGGCAGACTTTACTTTAATTAGCTAGCGTTCCAAACGCCTTCTACTGCGCTTCTTCTCAAATCTGTGACACCAAATTTCGAGTTATCTTTTACCATTTAGTCTATGCGAACGTCTTCATATAGCTCATACTGTGCGACGCCGATACTATCCATCAATGTAAACTGGTGCATACATTTTTCAAAGAATCTTTCTCTGAAACACTCCAAGCATTGCCTTGTCTGCTTTCACAAGTACCTATGCCACGGAACCATATAACAACAGTTTTTGTATAGTGTAATTTTCCTCTGTCGAGAGGTAGCCTTGTTTCTAAACTGCTTGCTTAATCACAGTAACATCTGTTTGGCAGTAAAGTCAGTCGCTTTATTTCAAAACTGATGTCATTCGTTTCGGTTGCAGCGGTGCTGAGGTAGATAAAATTGCTGACTATCTTAAAGTTGATGTTCCCAACTTTCTGAATTTTCTTCATTTGCTCGATTGTACAAGACTTTGTAGGAGTTAATACCACCCATTTTGTCTTATCTCCACTTACTGTCAGACCCTCTTTCACTGAGTCTCTTTCTATTCTTTTAAAGGCTGCAGTTACTACTTCCGGTGATCGACCCATGCATGCATTCCCTTGTGAGTATTGTGTCATACCAATTCATATCTCCATCTCGTGTAACTATTCTCACACGACATGCTGTCGGAGAGATCTTTTCATATTCTAACTGAGGAACGTGTATCAGCAAGTGGCATCCCTCAGAGTCTTAATAATTTTGCAGGTCTACAAAACTCAGGTGGCCACCGTAGCGTAGAGGTTAGCATGTCCGCCTATGACGCTGAACGCCTGGGTTCGAATCCTGGCGAGACCATCAGAAAAAAATTTCAGCGGTGGTTTTCCTCTCCTAATGCTGGTAACATTTGTGAGGTACTAAGCCATGTGAAACTTCTTTCCATAGAGGTGTCGCACTGCGTCACGTCGTTCGGACTCGGCTATAAAAAGGAGGCCCCTTATCATTGAGCTTAAACTAGAATCGGACTGCACTCATTGATAAGTGAGAAGTTTGCATTTTACACAACTCAGACATGGCTTCAAATACCTATGAACATATAGGGCTGTCGAAAACAGCTGACCTGTTCTTCTTGGGTCTTTTCCAGGGTTTGGCGCAGTATTAATACCTGGTGTATGGTGGATTTATCAGATCTAAAGCCCCATTGATAGGGCCCAATTATCTCATAGACTTGGGGTTTTAATCTTTCAAAATCTATGCTCGAGAGCGGATGACAAACTTGTATGGCGAAAATCGTTCGCCTTCGTGTGGTCAGGTTTTCCTGTTTTTGAATGAAAATGAACTTTGGGCCCCTCTAACGCACAGGCATATAAAGGATGATTTTTTAACTATTATCTCTTTGGTAACACTAGTTAAACAGCTCACGCACGTTTCGTGTTTAGTTTCATTGTCAAACATCTTCAGTTTGGTCTATTATTTAACCACGAATCATTTTACAAAGAAGAAGATCAGCCAGAAGCATTTTAAGTGCTACCAATGCATTCAGAAAAAGTCACAGTTTGGTGCGGTTTATGGGCTGGTGGCATCATTGGACCGTACTTCTTCAAAGATGATGCGAATCGTAACGTAACTGTGAATGGTGAGCACTATCGTAAGATGATATCCAACTTTTTTTTTACTAAAATGCAAGAACTTGACTTAGATGACATGTGGTTTCAACAAGACGGTGCCACATGCCACACAGCAGGCGTAACAATGGGCTTATTGAGAGGCGACTTCGGGGAACATCTTATTTTACGTTCGGGACCGGTCAATTGGCCCTCTAGGTCGTGCGATTTAACGCCTTTAGACTATCTCTTGAGGGGCTATGTTAAAGCTCATGTCTATAGCGAGAAGCCCGCTTGGAAGACAACATTTATTCGTTAGATACCGATACCGCAGTCACGGTCAATATTTGCATGAAATAATCTTCAAACATTATATTATATGGACCATACATCGATTAAATTTTTTTTAAACTTTCCTATAGGTTTTAAAAAATCACCCTTTACTAACAGTCACCAGACAGTGTTAGAAAAAATGCCGTCGAAATTTAGCTTTTATTGGAAATTTCTTCTTCTTATTCTTACTTCCTCAAATGTATTAAATAAACCATCCTTATTCCTCGAAACAAAATTATTCGCGCTTTGAATTTATTATTTAAATTTTCGCCTTTTTGCGTTTTTCTTGCCACAGCACATTTTCAATCTCACTAGCACACTTTCTGGCAACTGAATGTGTGTCTTTGGGATTTGTGCATTCGTGCATCAAGCATCGGGAACCACACATCCTTTGATTGGGTGTCTCATAATCAGTGCAATAAATATCAGAGATTTAAGGGAATTTATTACGTGCCATCGAATAACGGGG
Source organism: Stomoxys calcitrans (assembly GCF_963082655.1). NCBI lineage: Eukaryota > Metazoa > Arthropoda > Insecta > Diptera > Muscidae > Stomoxys > Stomoxys calcitrans. The sequence continues at coordinate 86,500,674 of NC_081555.1, read as the reverse complement.
AAGTCGTTATTTAAAAGTCGTCGATTCTACGAGTATGGAAAATGCTGAGTGTTAAAGGCAAAGCATGCCATAGGAAATGAGCTTTGAACTTTAATTGAAATTGTGAAAGTGAGATTCAAATCGAATTTGAGAGAAAAATAATCTTGAAGACTAATACGGAATCAATTAGTCCGTGTTTAGATTTAAATTTTGTTTTTGATAACGGAATAGTCAATAATAGTTTGATAGGTTTATAAAGGCTTGATAGGAGGCCACCGCAGCGCAGAGGTAAGCATGTCCGCCTATGGCGCTGAACGCCTGAGTTCAAATCCCACCGAGACCATCAGAAAAAATTTTCAGCGGTGGTTTTCCTCTCCTAATGCTGGTAACATTTGTGAGGTACCATGCTATGTAAAACTTCTCTCCAAAGTGGTGTCGCACTGCGGCACGCCGTTCGGACTCGACTATAAAAAGGAGGCCCCTTATTATTGAGCTTAAAATTTAATCGGACTGCACTCATTGATATGTGAGAAGTTTGCCCCTGTTCCTTAGTGGAATGTTCATGGGCAAAATTTGTATTTTTTTGCTTGATACCATTGGTTTTGAGGGGGAGGTTACAGAATGAGGCGTCCCCCAAACACATGGTCCCAAAATTGGTTGTCGAATTCGTTTTCTAATCTCAAATACCTTTCATTTGAGTCACATACTGGCATGGTCGAAAAATGTTTACCCTTTGGGAGGTGTTTTGGGGAAGGGGTGATGCCTTAATTACATGGTCCTACTTTTGGATATCACATTCGTATTCTACTCCCTTTATTTAGGCCCCATATTGCGATGGTCAGTAAAAAATTTCTCTTTGTGGGATATTTTGGGAAAGGGGAAGGCCACCAGAAAATTGGTCCCGAAAGTGGGTATCATTACTTGTTCTACCCCCCAATTCCTTTCATGTAAGCCCCACATTGACATGGCCGGTAAATATGCCCTATTTAGGGGTATTTTAGAGAGTGGGGTGGTCCCGCAAACACTTAGCCCTGAAAGTGTACTGTTTTTGAATGAGCATAGTTCTTTATAACATTTCCAAGTCCTATGGTTTATTGAAGAATATTACTATTGTGTTGCCCAAAAAGTAATTGCGGATTTTTCATATAGTCGGCGTTGACAAATTTTTTCACAGCTTGTGACTCTGTAATTGCATTCTTTCTTCTGTCAGTAATCAGCTGTTACTTTTACCTTGCTTTAGAAAAAAAGTGTAAAAAAAGTATATTTGATTAAAGTTCATTCTAAGTTTTATTAAAAATGCATTTACTTTCTTTTAAAAAATCCGCAATTACTTTTTGGGCAACCCAATATATATAAAATCGTTTGAGCTTTGTAGGTTTATATTATGTTAATAGTATAACATGAGATACATTATCAATAGAAAAACACCATCTGTGTTTTATGCCTTCGACTTTTCAACCCAAGTGATATATTATTCACCCTCTGATTTTGGATTCTGGTCTTTTTCGGCAAAATCAATTGTCTAACCACTTCTGTATATTTGCTCATTGATTTATTTCTTTGTGCAACATGGCAAACCATTAAGATTTTACCCTTTATATCCGTAACTGCCACTTAGCTTTCTTTCACACTTTCAAATCTCTGGTTACGTTACCAAAAACAAAAATGAAAGAAAGAAAAATGATTTACCCTCTAACAATTGTTGGTAAACTTTACGACTTTACTCTTTCTAATCGCACAAACATACAATAAATTTGACATATGTATGTATACACAGCCACTTATATTCGTACATGACTTACATAATTTTCACATAAATTCATGGAAGAAGTTGCATAAAAATAAACGGAAGAATACATTTTAAACATATAAAATCCGATTTTAACACTTAAACACGTACCGGGTTTTGAGGGGAATTGCCTTGCTGTTTGGTTGATGCGAAACCCCAGGGTTTGTCCCTTTCACCCTTTTGGTGCAGCATCTCTGCACCAACAGCAGCGCCATATCATCAACTCCTTTGCGAAACCTGCCACAACCATATTCTTTTACTCACAAGTGCAACAAATAATGTAAGCAAGGAATTTTTAAGGAGCAAGAGAGCTTTTCGGGGGACGAAACACATACGCTCACAACTATAATATTAAGGATGTTGGCGTTAAAGACATCCTTACCACAAACCCAAGCGAATTGTAAGTGACTGGAGGAACATGTTGATTTACACAATTGAATATTTAAAGGTTTCCTCTGTTTTTTATTTCAAAGATGCTTGCAAATATACAGGCAAAGCCACACATGATTACACTCTCACACATAAATTCCCTTTGAAAGTATGTAGCAGAGACGGAAACTGAAGCAGTTGCATTCAAATAAATAAATTTTAACAGAATAATGCAATGTGTTTTAAAATGAAATCGGAAACGAGGAAGGAAATTGAATATACACGGAAGAAAACCTAATCCTACTAAAGTGATTGATTATTGGCCTCTTTTCAATCTGAAGGCTTATGAAAGATTCTAGTGCGTATGGGTTGGATAAATACAATAAAATTTAATATATTTGTACTCTATAACACCACTGTGTTAAGGGTTTTATAACTTTGTGCATTAAGTTGTTATACCCACCACAATAGGATGGGGGCAAACTTAACTAGTCATTGCGTTTATAACACCTCTACATAATGATCTGCGACCCCATAAAGTATATATATTCTGGATCGTCTCGACATTCTGATTCGATCTAACCATGTCCGTCAGTCTGTCGAAATCACGATAGCGGTCGAACGCGTAAAGGATACTTTAAAGATAGGATAAAGATACTTTATATTGATGTAGGTCATTGGGGATTGCAAATGGGCCATATCGCTTCAGATTTGGATATAGCTCTCATATAAACCGATCTCCCGATATGACTGCTTGAGCCTCTGGAAGCCGCAATTTTCATCCGATTTAAATGAATTGAATTTTGTAGGTGATGTTCTGTTATCACTTTCAACAATTGTGCCAAGTACGGTCCAAATCGGTATATAACATTTTGCACGTTGTGTTCTGTTATGACCTCCAAAACTGTGCCAAGTACGGTCCGAATCGGTGTATAACCTGACCGATCTCTCGATTTAATTTCTAGAGCCCCTGGAAGCCACAAGTTTCATCCGATTTGGCTGAAATTTTGCACGTTGTGTTTGTTTCAAGAACTATGCCAAGTATGGTCCAAATCGGTCGATAACCTGATATAGGTCCCATATAAACCGATCTCGCGATTAGCCTTCTTAAGCCCCTGTAAACCGCAATTTTTTTTTACGATTTGGTTGAAATTTTGCAGATAGTAAAAGCGTGCTAAGTACGGCACGGTCGAATCTTAAATACCCTCCACCATGGATCGCATTTGTCGAGCTCTTGCCACGGTATCTCGTTTTAGGCAAACAAAGGATAGGGGAAAAGAATTGCTATGTTATTGGAACAATATCAAGTTATGGTTCATTTCGGACCATAATTGAACTGAATATTGGAGACCATAGTAGAGGTCATTGTGTAAAATTTCATCCAAATCTAGTAAGAATTTAGAGGGCACTTTAGAGGCTGAGGAAGTAAAATAGGGAGATCGGTTTATAAGGGAGCTGTAGGCTATAAACCAATTCATGCCATATTCGACACGTATGTTAAAGGTCATAAGATAAGCCGTTGTACAAAATGTCAGCCAAATCGGATAATACTTGCGCCCTTAAAGGCTCAAGAAGTCAAGATTCCATATCGGTTTATATGACAGCTATATCAGGTTATGGACCGATTTGAACTATTCTTAGCACAGTTGTTGAAAGTCATAATGAAACATCTCATGCAAAATTTTAGCTAAATCGGATAATAATTGCGTTCTCTAGTGGATCGGTTTATATGGCAGCTATATCAGATTATGGACCGATTTGAAGTCATAACAAAACACGCCATGCAGCCAAATCGGATAGGAATTGCGCACTCTAGACGCTTAAGAAGGCAAGACCCCAGATAGGTTTATATGACAGCTGTATCAGGTTATGGACCGATTTCAACCATACTCAGCTCAGTTATTGGAAGTCATTATAAAACACCTTATGCAAAATCGGCCAAATCGGATGATAATTGCGCCCTCTAGAGGCTTAAAAAATCAAGACCAAAAATCGATTTATATGGCGGCTATATCAAAACATGGACCGATTTGGCCCATTTACAATCTCAACTGACCTACAATAATAAAAAGTATTTGTGCAAAATTTCAAGCGCCTGGCCTTACACCTTTGAAAATTTGCGTGCTTTCGACAGTCAGACGGACGGACGGACAGACAGATGGATAAACATTGCTAGTTCGACTTAAAATGTCATGACCATCATGAATATATACACTTTATGGGGTCTTAGACGCATATTTCGAGGTGTAACAAACATAATGACTAAATTAGTATACCCCCATTCTATGATGAATGGTATAAAAACCCCGCGATACATACGATATATTGAGATTTATATCCTTGTCTGATCCCATTTCTTTAAGACATAGTGAGAGTGGTAGAAGAAAATATTTTGCAAAATTTTGAAATCGGCAAATAAAGGGGTTATAAAAGCTCTAGAAGCGAAAAAAGGGCGAAACATATGTATGGGTGCTATATTTAAATGTGAACCAATTTATTAAAAGAATCCGACAAGCAAAATTTTGGGAGGATCAGTGGACAATTGGTTATATTATTTCAATATTAGCTTAATTCGGACAAATATATATATGTGAGCTATGTGCAAATCGGGCTACCGTAGGACATCGTTTAGCATGTCTGTCTATGACGTCGAGCACTTGGGTTCAAATCCCGACGCGAAAATTAGAAAAATTTTCAGCGGTGGTTATCCCCTTACAAGTGCTGGCTACATTTGTGAGGTATCCTGCCATGTTAAAACTTCTCTACCAAGTGGTGTCGCTATGCGGCCCGCCGATTGGACCGGGCATAAAAAAGGAGACCCCTTATCGTTGAGGTTAAACATTATTGGGACTGCACTCATTTATGTGAGAAAAGTATGATCCCGAAAGTGGGTACGAATTGGGTGCTCTACTCCAAAATACCTTTTATTTGAGCCCCATATTGCCATGATCGGTAAATATGTATGTCCGATTTAGAGCTTTTTCGTTTGTGGTTTGGTTTAAGGGAAGTTTATGTAATTAAGCGTCCGCCAAACACTTGGTTCAAAATTGGTTAACAAATTCGTTTTCTAATCTCAAATACTTTTCATTTGAGCCACATATTGCCATGGTCGGTAAATTTGTACTCATGTACTCAGCGGTGCCCCACATACATGGTCGCACATTTGGGTATCACAATCGTATTCTACTCCCGAATACCTTTATTTGAGCCCGATATTTCGATGGCCAGTATAAATTGCTGTTTGTGGGGTGTTTTGGGGAAGGGATAGAGCCCCAGCAAATTGGTCCCGAAAATGGGTAAAAATTTCGTGCTCTACTCCCCAAAACCATTCATTTGTTATGATTGGTAAGTATGTACGATTAAGGGGGGTTTTTTGGAGCGGGTGGTACCCCAAACACTTAGTCATGAAAATATATCAGCATCGTGCTCTACTCTAAAATATCATTTATTTGATCCGCATTAAGTGTGAGGCATCCACTACGGCTATGAGACTTAAGGCGATGGGAGAATGGATTGAGGATGGGAGCAGCTCATACAATTGCGCTATAATCGAAGCGACGATAGTAAACCTGGAAGGAGGGTAGAGGTTTCCGATCGGATACCTGAGATGAACTTTGAAGTCGAGTGCAAGGCACTGCTGCCATCGGCACAGAGTTGGATTGGCGGAACCCTAGTATTGCCATCTGGAGATCATGTTACACCGGTGGATCAAAGCTAGAGGACAGAGTGGGCCTGGGGGTTTACATTGAGAACCCAGGGATTGAGATCTGTTTTAGACAGCTTGATCATAATACGGCCCTGCAGGCGGAGATCCGGGCGATCACGGAATGTGTGAAGTGGTGTGGTGCTAACGCGAGGACGTCGACTGTGAACATCTTTGCCATAAGGACAATAACAACTAGGACGGTAAGGTCACGAACAGTCTTGCAGTGTAAGAAGGAGATTAACGCCTTCTCTGAGGAATCGAAAATCCGGATCGTTTGGGTGCCGGGCCATAACGGAGTAAGGGGAAATGAAAGGGCAGACGATTTGGCGGTGAAGGCCAGAGGACTGCCGTCAATAAACTTGGTTAACCCGAAGCCTTTCGGGTCGATGCAATCCGAGTTAAGGGAGTGGGCGACGAATGCGCATGCAACATTGTGGAACAGCGAAACGGTCGGTAGGATTGCGAAACTCCTATGGTGAGATCGTGAGAAGACGATGCTATTACTGAAGGGTAGCAAGAAGGAAGTCAGTATAGCTATTGGTATCATAACGGGACATATAGGACTACGAGCTCATCACTATCACTGCGTCAAGAAATAGCATGTATAGGGCATGCGGGGAAGATGATGAGATGTTGGAGCATTTCTTTTGTCATTGCCCGGCTTTCGCGTCCAACATATACCGGTACTTAGGTGAAGACACAATATCAGACATGAACCAACTTAGGGGAGTGGCACTTAAAACAATTAAGGATTTTGTAAGTAGCACGGAATTCCTAACTTAAAGCTTTCTTTTTAGAGGTTACTTCATAGTTTTTAGAGCGCACAATAAGCCGATTACTGGCTTAGGTGTATATCCGTAGTCGCATGGGTCGGATTTGTATCTGCACCTCTTTTCAACCTAACCTAACCAAACCTAATCCGCATATTGCCATTGGCCTCCAAGTTGTGTATCAATTTTTTTTTCTGATTGCAAAAGTCAGCAAATATGACCGGTTTGGGGTATGGGCCCTAAAAGCTATTGATATCGCACTCCACTCTCTTAAGGCTCAAATTGTCATGTTGAGCAAATACATGGTCAGTAAATAAAACCTGTTTGGGGGGTGTTTTGGGAAAGGGGTGGATCCCCGAAACTTGGTCCCACATTTGGATATTAAATTCGTATTCTGCGCGCAAATACCTTTCATTTGAGTCCCATATTGCTTTGGTCGGTAAATATGTCCGATTTAAGGGTGTTTTAGGAGTTGTGGTGGTCCCCCAAACACTTGGTTCAAAAATTGGATATCAGGTATGTTTTCTAAAACCTCCCGTCTTCAAGATCTGGTGTTTTTGAAAATTAGAGTTAGGGGGAAGGTTCGCCCCCACCCAAATACTTGTAGAACTTTCTTTCACGCTTTCTTATTCGCAATGAAAATCAGTTGTTGTCGTTAAACTTTGAAGTTTTTTTTTTAAGTTTTTGTTTCGAGACATGTCTTTAGTTTCTTTTAAAATTGCAGCCACTGTCCCCTGTTGTATTTATTATCATCTTTATAATAACGTATTTTGCACAGAAATGCTTTGAATAAAAATATAGAATATAGTATAAAATTATTTGCATATAACATCTTTGCAGCAAAGGCAGGATAAGAATTGTGTGAGGTTTTGCTACGGTTTATGAGTTTCCGCCCCTCTTAAACTACTTGTAAATGTTTGATTTTCCTTAAAATGTCCTGTTTCTGTAGTTTGTCTGTCTCGACTCTTTTTGTTCTCCCCCTATCGCCCCTTAAGTCTATTTGGCTCTTTCAATTCACTTATTTTATGTTCATGAGGCTGAGTGATAAACTGCCTCGTCTCGCTACTAGAGTAGCAGGCGTTTTTCCAACGGTTACAAAAGGATGAGGTTAAATATGATTTTTATTCAAAGGAGTCGAACAGAGCACAGACGTTGTACACAGTTGTATTGCTACATGCAAAAGAAAGAACAACAAACGAGAGAAAAGAAAAACAAGAGCGCCAAGGACCCTAAGGAATGGAATCTGTTTCATTTTCACTTTTCTTTGGATAGCTTGTAGAATTGCTTGTTTTTCTTTGTACAAGCGTAGTAGTAGTAGTAGTGCAATACACATACTAGTCGTGCGACAAAGTGAAGTATTATAAAATTAAAAGAGACCATATTTTTTGTGATAAGGCATAGCTTCAAAGAGGAAATGATAGATTTAATTCTTTAATTTATTATTTAAAACTTCTCATGCATGCATTTCGTACACACAATTGGTTCATTTAGCTGTAGAAATGTTGAGAATATTTTTATACACCACAAAGAGCTAGGGGAAATTGAAATTCTATGTATGAGTTTATGTATAACAAATTTCGCAAAATGCCGTAATGGACGGAAGTTGGAGTCATTGATCTTAGCTCTTAATTCCTAGTAACCTAGAGAATATTCGATATTCCTCATCGAAGAATGGGAATCATAATCTCATCTGGGTGTTTTGCTAGTCAACAAATTTAGCAAATGTTGGGGGCTTAACCGCGTCTCATGCGTTCCTAATTTGTAGGACAATTTCAATATCCATCAACCTCATCCAATCTAGCTATCTTTAGGTCGGTGGTTGAAAGGTTGATATTGAAGTCGATGAGTCTTCCAAGTATGATCTTTTTGACGACGCATCAGTTCATGTTGGTTAAGCATTGATCCCCAAAAGATATATGTTTAAATATGCCCCTTTAACATCCTCATGCATCATCACAATATTGAGGAGGTCCCAGCAATTCCATAACTACGACCGAATATAGCGACAACAGTTCATCGACCTAATTTGTCATTACCGGCCATCACCAGCCTGTGCTTAGCGACATTGGCGAAGCCTTTTGGACCCACAAAGATTATTCGCCTTAGTTCTGCTGGCGTCCGAGGCTACATACAGATCTACAAGACTTAAGTCCTTGCTACTCGAAGCTATGGAGCGTATAGTGGATCTCGTTATAAAGAGTAGGACCATCAGCAAACTGCACATTGCATTGATCCCCAAAATATATATATCACAATATTGAGGAGGTTCCTGCGATTCCGGAACTACGGCCGAGTATAGAGACAACAGTTCATCGACCTACCTTGTCATTATCTTACCGGTCATCACCAGCCTGTCCTTAGCGACATTGGCGAAAGTGCTTGGACCCACAAAAATTGTTCGCCTTAGTTCTTCTTGCATCCGAGGCTAGCATACATATATACAAGACTTAAGTCCTTGCTACTCGAAGCTATGGAGCGTAACAGTGGATCCCGTTATAAAGAGTAGAACATTCAGCAAGTTGCACATTGCATTGATCCCCAAAAGATATATACCACACTATATTGAGGAGGTTCCACCAATGCCGGAACTACGACCGAGTATAGATACAACAGTTCATCGACCTACCTTGTCATTACCGGCCATCACCAGCCTGTTCTTAGTGACATTGGCGAAGGTTCTTGAATCCACAAAAATTGTTCGCCTTAGTTCTCCTGGGATCCGAGGCTGGCATATAGCTATACAAGAATTAGTCATATAGACCTACAAGACTTAAGTCCTTGCTACTCGAAGCTATGGAGCGTGAAGTGTATCCCATTATAAAGAGTAGGACATGCAGCAAATTGCACAGATTCGTCAGATTTCTATTTCTATGTCAGGAAAAGATCGGTGGAGACCACCCTGCACGAAATTGTGTACCAGAATTAGAACCAGTAACAAAAGACTATAGTCGGCCGCAGCCGACTATATAATGCCCTACACCACCGATCCACAGTAGGGTAGAATGTTCATGGGCAAAATTTGCCATTTTTTGCAGTTTGCAATGTCTAAATCTTGCAGACTTTAACTTTGTATACTTAGGTTAGGTTAGGTTGAAAACAGGTTGCAGATGTTAATCTGCTCCATGCCACTATAGACTTATACTTAAGCCAGTAATCGGCTTGTTGTGCGCTCTAAAAACTAAAAAGAAAATTTTATGTTAGGAATTCTGTGCTACTTGAATAATTCCTTAATTATTTTCCATACCACTCCCCTAAATTGGTTCATGTCTGGTATTGTGTCCCCACCTAAGTACCGGTGTCTGTTAGCCGCGAAAGCCTGGCAACGACATAGGAAATGCTCCAATGCACAGTGGGATAGAGGGGGAAAAAAGTGGAAATAAGTCTGCCAATATGGAAGGAATAGAGCTATTTTTATGAAATTTTACATGGTTATAGCTGAGGTGGATAACACCTCAGCCAATATCCCGGGGCACTAGAAGTCCCAGGGGCCCTTTGGTGGGCCTTCAAAGTTGGTCACCTCGGCCCTACAAAATTTTTTTCGGTTGTCTAAAGCACATTTATAGTGCGGTTTAATTTTTTCCTCCTCCATAGGATGGGGGTATACTAATTTCGTCATTCTGTTTGTAACACCTCGAAGTATGCGTCTAAGATCTCATAAATTATATACATTTGTGACGTCGTGACATTTTAAGTCGAATTAGCCATGTCCGTCCGTCCGTCCATTTTGGAGGAGTAGAGCTAGCCGCCTGAAATTTTGCATAAATACTTCTTATTGATGTAGTTCGGATAGGATTGTTAATGGGCCAAATCGGTTCATGTTTTGATATAGCTACTATATAAATCGATCTTGGGTCTTGACTTCTTGAGCCTCTAAAGGTCGGTATTCTCGACCGATTTGACTGCAATTTTGGACATAGTGTTTTAATATCACTTCTAACAACTGTGCAAAGTATGGTCCAAATTGGTCCATAACCTGATATAGCTGTCATATAAACCGATCTTGGGTCTTGACTTCTTAAGCCTCTAGAGGGCGCAACTCTCATCCAATTTGACTGAAATTTTGCACATAGTGTTTTGATATCTCTTCCAACAGCTGTGCGAAGTATGGTTCAAATCGGTCCATAATCTGTTATAAAGCTGCTATATAAACCGATCTTGGGTCTTGATTTCTTGAGCTTTTGGAAAGCGCAATTCCTATCCGAGTTGGCTGTAATTTTGCACTTGGTGTTTTGATGTCACTTCCAACAACTATGCGAAGTATGGTTAATATCGGTCCATAATCTGATATAGCTGATATATAAACCCATCTTGGGTCTTGATTTCTTGAGCTTTTAGAAGGCGCAATTCTTATCCGATTTGGCTGTAATTTTGCACATCGTGTTTTGGAATCACTTCCATCATTTATGCGGAGTATGATCCAAGTCGGTCCATACCCTGATATAGCTGCCATATAAACCGATCTGGGATCTTGAGTTCTTGAGCCTCTAGAGAGCGCAATTCTCATCCGATTTGGCACAGATTTTGTACAACAGCTTCTCCCTTGGCCTTCAACATACGTGTGCAATACGATCTGAGTCGATCTTTAGCTTGATACAGCTCCCATATAAACCGATCTCCCGATTTTGAAAATTCTTATTTTATGAACCGCAAGAAATTCCTGACAGATTTTCGGATAAATTTTTTGGATTTAGAGCGCACAACAAGCCTATTACTGAGTTTCTTGTATGGACACAGTTGCATGGACGTAGTTCTCTTACGGAGGATTTGTTCATCAGGTGACTTCTTTCTTCTGACTGCCGTTGCCGAATTAAGACATGGACCATTCCCACCCCATCGGATTGCCTATATTTTCGCCAGAGAAAGCCGATAGCCTATGCAAATATCAGGCATGCGAAGATGATATTGGATCGGTCATGTTCTAAAGACCCGAAAGAGGGTTCTTCGTTAGAAGCCCCTGCAGAACAATTGCCTATTTGTTTGTGCAGCCTGGTGCAACCACTCCAATAGTCAAAGTTTCAAGTGCAAACTAAACGCTGCGGCCATATGCCCCTACCACAACTGTTGGGTTTTTAGAGTCCAATCAAAGTTTGTAGATACATAGAACACGAGTGTGTTTTGTAAGATGTATAGTGTGCCAGTTTTATGGAATGTAATTTTGTTTCAGCATTGATTGTAAAGGGTGATTGTTTAGCTTTTATCTTTTTGGCAACACTGGTTCCAACAGCTTACGCACGTTTCGTGTTTTGTTTCACTTTGTCCTACCAACGAAATACACTTTAAAATTATTGAATTTTATTATCAAAAGCATGCCCTGTTAAAAAAGTTCATCGCGCGTTTCTACCATTTTACGACGAAGCTCTTTTTTTGCTCAATGGGTACGTAAATAAGCAAAATTGTCGATTTTGGAGTGAATATAAACCAAAAGCATTGCAAGAGCTACCAATGCATCCAGAAAAAGTCACAGTTTGGTGGGGTTTATGGGCTGGTGGCATTATAGGACCGTACTTCTTCGAAGTTGATGCGAATCGTAACATAATTGTGAATGGTGAACGTTATCGTGAGTTGAATTCCATTTTTTTTTTTTACCAAAAATGCAAGAGCTTGACATGCATGACATGTGGTTTCAACAAGAGGGTGCCACATGCCACACAGCACGCCTCGGTGAACATTTTATTTAACATTAGGGAGCCATGAATTGGCCGCCTAGATCGTGCGATTTAACGCCTTTAGACAATTTTTTGTGGTGCTATGTTAAAGCTCATGTCTATATAGACATGCTCGCTTCAATTGACACATTGGAAGACAACATTGAAGCATTTATTCGTGAGGTAGCGGCCGAAATGTTGGAAAGAGTATGCCAAAATTGGACTTAGGGGATAGACCATTTGAGGCGCAGTCACGGTCAACATTTGCATGAAATAATCTTCAAACATTACATTATATGGACTGTGCTATCGATTGAACTGACAATTTCATGCATTTTTATGCGTGCAATATCGGAAGGATGGCGGCATATTAGTTTGTCATTCCGTTTGCAACACATCGAAATATCCATTTCGACCCTATAAAGTATATATATTCTTGATCCATGTCCGTCCGTCTGTTTGTTGAAATAACTCTACAGTCTTTAAAAATAAAGATATAGAGCTGAAGCCTTGCACAGATCCTTTTTTTTGTCCATAGTTAGATTATGTTCGAAGATGGGATATATCGGACTATATCTTCCAACAATCGTGCTAGTATTATCTGAATCGGTCTATAACCTGAGATAGCTCCCTTTTAAACCGATCACCCGATTTTACATCTTGAGCCTCTAAAAGCCGCAGTTATCCGATTGAGCCGACATTTTGCACCTAGGGATCTGTTATGGCTTCCAATAATCGGTGTATAACCTGATATAGCTAAGTAACGAATCTCCCGATATGACATCTCAAGCACCTGGAAGCCTCAATTTTTATCCGAAGGGGTTGAAATATTGTACGTAGTGTTCTGTTATGAGTTCAAACAATCGTTCCACGTACGGTCCAAATCCTTTGTGTAAACTTTTAGCAGAATCCTTAGTGGTGGGTATCCAAGATTTGGCCCGGCCGAACTCGACACTCTTTTACTTGTTCTATTATAATTCGGTCGTAGGCATTCTTCCTCCTTTTAAAAATAAAAATGCATATGATATTTATTTTTTTATAAATTAAACATTTTTTAAGAGACAAAATGTCATTCTATCAATTCTGTATGTAAAATACATATCACATCATTTTGGAAAAAAACGTAAATTGTTATTAAAAAAAATTTCACTTTTATAACAAAAGATAACTAACAATATTTTAGCACTTCACAGAACTGGAAGAAAAGATATGTACTTCAACATATCTGCAATGCTCTATGGGCCAAAGGAATGTGCTAGGGTGTCGCTATACTCATGCATATTCAACAAACAGAGGCAGATGCTTGAAATGATAGAGCTTAAATAGAAGGGCCTTATAAAGGGTGATTTTTTTGAGGTTAGGATTTTCATGCATTAGTATTTGACAGATCACGTGGGATTTCAGACATGGTGTCAAAGAGAAAGATGCTCAGTATGCTTTGACATTTCATCATGAATAGACTTACTAACGAGCAACGCTTGCAAATCATTGAATTTTATTACCAAAATCAGTGTTCGGTTCGAAATGTGTTCAAATTTTGACAAATTTTGTTCAGCGATGAGGCTCATTTCTGGTTGAATGGCTACGTAAATAAGCAAAATTGCCGCATTTGGAGTGAAGAGCAACCAGAAGCCGTTCAAGAACTGCCCATGCATCCCGAAAAATGCACTGTTTGGTGTGGTTTGTACGCTGGTGGAATCATTGGACCGTATTTTTTCAAAGATGCTGTTGGACGCAACGTTACGGTGAATGAACACATTTCGAACCGAACACTGATTTTTATTAGGGCACTTATTACTGTGAAGTTATAATTATTGATTTTTTTAATCATATAGAATATAATTACGGTAGGCTAGAGGATGCGTGCAAGACTACCAAGCATGAGTTCATGAGTTCTCAATACTATACGGCACCAAAAATTATTAAAATTTGTTTTTAAGGGTAATAGTAGAGAGAGATTGACAGAGAATACCCCGAGAGCAGCAGTAAAACGAACAAGTCAAAGCAGCAAATTCATTAAATTCGGATAAGAACTGCGCCCTCTAGAGGCTCAAGAAGTCAAGACCCATGATCGGTTCGTATGACTGCTATGTCAGGTTATGGACCGATTTGAACCATACTTGGCACACTTGATGAATATCATAGCACAACACGTCGTGCGAAATTCATTCCAATCGGATAAGAATTGCGCACTCTAGAGGCTCAGGAAGTCAAGACCCAAGATCGGTTTATATGACAGCTATATCAGATTACGGACCGATTTGAACCATACTTGGCACAGTTGCTGGATATCATAACAAAACACGTCGTGTAATATTTCATCCCAATCGGACAAGAATTGCGCACTAGAGGCTCAAGAAATCAAGACCCAAGATCGGTTTATATGGCAGCTATATCAAAACATGGACCGATATGGCCCATTTACAATACCAACCGACCTACACTAATAAGAAGTATTTGTGCAAAATTTCAAGCGGCTAGCTTTACTCCTTCGGAAGTTATCGTGCTTTCGACAGACAGACGGACGGACGGACAGACATGGCTAGAATGACATAAAATGTCGCGACGATCAAGAATATATATATACTTTATGGGGTCTCAGACGAATATTTCGAGTAGTTACAAACAGAATGACGAAATAAGTATACCACCCATCCTATGGTGGAGGGTATAAAAATAATAATAATAACACCACCACCCGAAGCAAAGCACATGTGTTGTGGCTGGTTAGATGGTTTTTTGTCTTGCTTATGGATATATTGTTGTTGTTGTTGTTATATGTTGGCTCGCAAAGACTGCCTTTCAACAACAAATTTGTACTTTGGGTTGCTGAGATTCAAAATAAATTGTTCCAGGAAAATTAACAACTTTCGTAGTTTATTTTTCGACCAAAGTTGTTTTTTTTTTTTTCAAAATTATTTGTAACTGTGTAAGGTTGAAAATATACTTACACCTAAGCCAGTAATCGGCTTACTTAACAGAAACCTCGAAATAGATAATCTAAGTGAGAAATTCCGTGCTAATTTCAAAATCCCTGGTTCCAAACTAGACGAACACTTGGGCTTTTGGGTGTACTCCGACCACAGAAGTTTGTATCAAGCGGAGATTCTTGCAATTAAAGAAGTGTAATGTAATGTCATAACGACGATTGGCATTAATATCTTCACAGGCAGCCATTAAATTCCTGGATAATGTATTTCTGAATTCAAAAACTGCCCCCGACTGTCGCAGATTTCCCTACAAGACGGCTTAATAGTTAAAAATTCAATTGTTCTGGGTGCCGGGCCACCGAGATATCCCAGGAAATTGTAGTCCGGACGAGCTTGCGTGACTAGGAACTGCAAATACAAAAAAAATGCAAATTTTGCCCATGAACATCCCATTAAGGAACAGGGGCAAACTTCTCACATATCAATGAGTGCTGTTCGATTCTAGTTTAAGCTCAATGATAAGGGTCTCCTTTTTTAGCTGAGTCCGAACGGCGTGCCGCAGTGCGACACCTTTTTTGGGAGAAAATTTTGATAAAATCTTCGTGACTAGGAACTACCTTACACTTACCAGTGGTACTGGAATCTGTGGGTATGCCTCTAGCGACATGTAGGCTAAGTCTTCAGGATTAGGTCCGAGAGGCAACGGATGATAGATGGTCTCAAAGGGAAGGTTCGTGGGCATTCCAAAATTATGTAGACTAGAACGGACGTCTCAGTCATTGTATTCGTCTTGAATGGTCGCTGTCTGATCGGAAAACATGCTTGACAGACTGAAGGTTGCCAGTAACGACTTTTGCTAACTTTTCTAAGGACATCGACTACAGAACATCTGCTATGTGTGTGTCTCGCATTGGCAGCCAGAAGCAGTTCTACTTTAGGTTTTCATTTCTTTGAGAATCTGTCTGATTTAACGGATGTGAATATTCGCAAGAAACAAAGGAATAGTAAAAACGGACCCCCCAACGTTGATGACCCACGCAAACGTAAAAAGGACCATGATTTGCGGATCTGCGCCTGGAATGTCCGCACTCTTTATAGAGAACGTGCAGTAAACGCGCTGGCGGATGTACTAGAGAAGTACAAGGCAGATATTACCGCCTTAGAGGAAGTGCGATGGACTGGGAATGGCGTCACTACAACACCAAACGGTGACGAACTATACTATAGCTGCCATAACACGAGGCATGAATTTGGCTGTGGATTTGTGGTTAGTCGGAGACTGCAACAACTTGTCTCCAGCTTTACTCTGGTGGATGAGAGGCTAGCCACAATTCGCATAAAAGCCAAATTCTTTAACATCAGCCTTATTTGTGTCCATGCCCCGACGGAAGACAAAGACGAGCAGACCAAGGATGTTTTCTTCGAGGGCCTAGAGAGAGAAAATGACCGCTGCCTTGCCCATGATATAAAAATCGTTCTGAGAGATTTTAATACGAAAATAGGGGAGGAAGACATTTTTGGTCCGACAGTCGGAAAGTTTAGCCCCCACGAGATAACGTCCAGTAATGGGTTGAGGCTGATAGATTTCGCCGCGGCAAAAAACATGGTAGTTAGTAGCAGCAGATTTCAACACAAAAATATTCACAAAGCTACATGGCTGTCACCCGATAAAAACTCGAGAAACCAAATTGATCACGTTGTGATAGATGGAAGGCATTCATCCAGCGTGTTAGATGTACGATCAATCTGTGGAGCGAATATAGATGCGGATCATTACCTTGTTTGCACGGCACAGAATCTGGACATTGAAAAGCTGCAAACACAACAAATGGCAGCGGCATACTCCACTCGACTGACCCAACTGCTTGATGAAAGCACTTCTTGTTCCGATGATGCAATGGCGCAGTGCAAACTATTGCCCACTCCATGGAAAATGCCGCGAAATTCGTCGTTGGGTACCGGAAGCCTTCTCCAAGAAACCCATGGTACGACCAAGAGTGTCGAGATGCTACTGAAGCCAAGAATGTGGCATATAGAGCAACCTTGCAATCAGTAGCAGATGAAGGAGAAGTATCGGGAGAAAAGGAGAGAGAGGAAAAACGTCTATTCCGCAGAAAGAAAAAGGAAATGGAAAGACGTGAGTGTGAGCGAATTGAGATGTACATGAGTCGGAATGAAGTCCGGAAGTTCTACCAAAGAATTAAACATCAAACCGATGGCTTTGGTGCAGGCACATCCTCCGGCAGAGACACAGAAGGAAATCTGGTAAGTGACACAGATAACATGCTGAGTATATGGAGAGAACATTTTACCCAACTGCTAGTGTCCGAAGTTGGAGGCGAAGAGGATACCGCAGAACCAATCCCTGATGATGGTATAGAATGTTTACCTCCTAGTCAGAATGAGGTCAAAGTAGCAGTGACCCGACTAAAGAACAAGGCAGCAGGAGCCGAAGAGTTATTCGCTGAACTGTTTCAGACCGGAGGCGACACGCTGATAAGGCGTATGCATCAGCTTAACTGCGCAATCTGGCTAGACGAACGCATACCCGATGATTGGAACCTCAGCATACTATGTCCCGTACACAAGAAAGGAGAGAAGACGGATAAGATACTCTCGAGCGTACTGTGTGAAAGATTAAAACCTAAAGTCAATGAGACAATTGGGCCCTATCAATGCGGCTTTAGACCTGGTAAATCCACCCTGAATCAGATATTCACACCGCGCCAAATGCTGGGAAAGACCCGAGTTGGACAAATCAACACCTACCATCGCTTTGTTGACTACAAAGCCGCCTTCGATACTCCTTTACGTTCAAAGGTATTTCAAGCCATGTCTGAGTTTGGTATCCCTGCAAAATTAATAAGACTCTGCAGGATGACACTTGCTGATACGCGTTCCTCAGTAAGAATAGGAAAGAATCTCTCCGAACCATTCAATACCAAACGAGGTATTAGACAAGGAGACAGCCTGTCGTGTGATCTCTTTAATATTCTGCTGAAGAATATTATACGAGATGCAGATGTGAATAGATATGGCACACTAATCACAAGAGAACACATGTTACTCGCCTATGAAGACGACATCGACATCATAGGTCGGTCACCGGAAGTAGTAACTGCAGCCATTGAAAGAATCGAAAGAGAGTCAGTGAAAATGGGTCTGGCAGTAAATGGAGATAAGACGAAATGGATGGTTTCAACTCCCAAAAAGCCTTACACAACCGAGCAGACAAAGAAAATGGAGAAAGTTGGGAACCACAACTTTGAGACAGTCAATAACTTTATCTACCTCGGCACCGCCGTAACCGAAACGAATGACACTAAGTAAGTACAATAGTTTAGAAACAGGCCCACCTCTCGACAGACGAAGATTACACTATACAAGACACTGATACTACCCGTGCTGTTATATGGTTCTGAAGTATGGGTACTTGTGAAAGCAGATGAGGCAGTGCTTGGAGTATTTGAGACAAAGATTCTTCGTAAAGTATATAGACCAGTTTGCGATAATGGATAATAGAGGCGACGTATGAACCACGAGCTGTATGACGACGATAGCATAGTTACACGCATCAAAATACAACGACTGCGTTGGCTAGGTCATGTTGTCAGAATGGTTGAAGAAGCTCCAGCAAAGGAGTCTTTTGAAGGCAAACACGGTGGTACACGCAAACCGACAAGACCAATATTGCGATTAGTGTTACCATTGTTTTGAGGTGTATATACTGCCAGTTCTCCTATATGGCCTTATGGGTTGCCCAAAAAGTAACTGCGGATTTTTCATATAGTCGGCGTTGACAAATTTTTTCACAGCTTGTGACTCTGTAATTACATTCTTTCTTCTGTCAGTTATCAGCTATTACTTTTAGCTTGCTTTAGAAAAAAAGTGTAAAAAAAGTATATTTGATTAAAGTTCATTCTAAGTTTTATTAAAAATGCATTTACTTTCTTTTAAAAAATCCGCAATTACTTTTTGGGCAACCTAATATATGAACAAAGTAAGAAGACATTTTTTCGGCCATAATGCTTTGCTTAAAGCAGGAACTATGAATTAGGCCACGTAAACTTCGCGAAGGCCCAAGAGTACTTAATGTTCACTCCTGCATTACTCTCCATGCACTATCATACATTTGCATATACATCCATATTTAGTAGAATGCAAGTATGTCGTATTCATGATTACAGACGGTAAATTTTATTATGATTTGAAAATGCTTTTTGTGCTTTTAACACATTCTCTAAGTTTTACGTTCTTTTTGTAATATTGCTGCACATGACAAAAGCCGTCCCCGACCCTTACGGTCCTCTTCGGCAGGCCTTACGTGCTGCCACATTACCTTGCCACTTGGTTGACTGTTGCAATGCAACATGAAACAAAAGTAGTAGCTGCAAAAATGCACAAAAAAAAAACACTTCAATTCACTTAAATTTGTGTGTGCACATTTTTTATGCACGACACCGACGTATAAAGAGTGAGTGTTGCATGTGCTAAATGTAAAAAGAAACTTTGATGTTCGGTAGTTTGTTTGTTTGTTTGTTGTTGTTGTTGTATAGTGTTGTTTGCAGTGGCGCTATTGTTGTTACCAAAAGTGTTTGTTTTTTGTTGTTGGTGTTTTTTGGGCCGTTAGAGCTACTTTTGCTTTTGTGGCACATTGGTTTGCAAACGACAATCGACAGCTATGAAATACTTCAAATTGGCATTGTGGATATTAAAATTTTACGGAAGGTATGATGTTGAGTTGAAGAATCAGGACGCCATTGGCATGGATTTTAAAGCCACTCTAACTACCTTATATTGGATAACTAGCTGAATCGATCTGGATGGTTATATGGAACAAAATTATGCTTTGAATAAGAATTTTCGACAGTTAAAAAGCCTTTAGTGAAATACCATGCTTCTATACTATTTAGTATATGTATATCGCTTGACTAACAACATAAGAATATAAATGTTTTATCTGAATCCTATATGATCTTTATTGGTCTAAGAATTCGCTCGGAGGGTTTAGGGTCATTAAAGTTTTTTGGTGTTTGATATACACTATTCTCAAAAGTCTTTATTTCAGTCGAATATTGTCATGATGTCCGATTTGGGGGTTTTTCGGATGTGAGGTGGTTCTCTAGACAATTGGCCCTGAAAAAAATATGAGCATCGTGCTCAAATACCATTTATTTAAACCCCATATTGCCATTGGTTTAAGGGGAGTTTATGAGATGAGGCATCCTCAAACACTTGGCACCAAAGTTTTTACGCTTTGGGGGGTATTTTGGAAAAGGGGTAGTGCCCCAAATACATGGACCCACATTTGGATATCAGATTCGTTTTCTATTCTCAAATACCTTTATTTGAGCCCCACATTGACGTGGTCGGTAAATATGCCCGATTTAGGGTTGTTTTGGAGGTGGAGTGGTCCCCCAAACACTTAGACCTCAAAATATTGGGTTGCCCAAAAAGTAATTGCGGATTTTTCATATAGTCGGCGTTGACAAATTTGTTTACAGCTTGTGACTCTGTAATTGCATTCTTTCTTCGGTCAGTTATCAGCTGTTACTTTTAGCTTGCTTTAGAAAAAAAGTGTAAAAAAAGTATATTTGATTAAAGTTCATTCTAAGTTTTATTAAAAATGCATTTACTTTCTTTTAAAAAATCCGCAATTACTTTTAGGGCAACCCAATATATCTGCATCGTTCTCTACTCTCAAATGTCATTTATTTGAACCCCATATTGGCATTGGCCTCAAAATTGGATATTAAATTCGTTTTCTAATCTCAAATACCTTACATTTAACCCCTCATTGCAAAAGTCAGCAAATATGTCCGGTTTGGGCTATGGGCCCTAAAAACTATCAATATCGAGATCCACTCCCTTTAATACCCAAATTGTCATGATGAGCAAATCCGTCCCATTAAGGGGACATACATGACCGGCTTGAGGAGTGTTTTGGTGGTTGGGGCGGCCGTTTAGTGACTTGGCCCTGAAATTATATAATAGATTCGTGTTCTTCTCTAAAATACCTCTTATTACAGCCCCATATTGGAATGGTCAGCAAATACGTCCTATATGGGTGGTGTTTTGTTGTGGGGTGGCCCCATAGACACTTTTTCCCGAATATTTATATCAGATTCCTGTTTTACTCCCAAAGACCTTTCATTTGAGCCCCATATTGCTATGGTCGTAAATTTGTCCTCTTTTGTGAGTGTTATTGGGAGGGGCGGACGGAAGGGGTTGACCCCCAAAAACTTGATTCCACATCTGGATATCAAATTCGTATTCTACTCGCAAATACCCCAACCACCCCAATTGGGGGTTGGGGTGGTCCCTAACACTTGGTCCGACAATTGGATACCAGATACGTTTTCTTATCCTAAATACCTTTCATTTGAGTCCCATATTATTCTGATTGGTCTAAATAAATATTTGGTTGGTTTTAGGCTGGGGCGACCCCCTAGGTACCCCATCCGAAATTTGGATACCAATATTTATTTTTCGGGTTCTATAAGTTTACCCCTGTTCCTTAGTGGAATGTTGATGGGCAAAATTTGCAATTTGCAATAAGAGAGCACACAAAATTTCGCTTAAATCGCACTACCCATCACGGAGATCTGGCGTTTCTGAAAATTAGTGTAAGGGGGAGGGTCCGCCATTGAAGATTAGGCCATTGTTTGTGATTATCACATTATCCAGCTTTACCCATATATAATCCTAATCCATGTTCATATATTTGACTTATATTTCGAGGGGTCCTTGACAACGTAATGTTCCAAATTTTAGGAAAATCGGGTAACAAATACGAGATTTATGAACTCTAAACTGTATGTCGGTCTATATTGAGCTCTATGAAGATAAAGTCCGATATTGCCCTTCATAAGCGTCCTGTTGGTGGCTATATTGTCTTACTAGCATCGGGGGGTTGTGGACTATATTCACACCATACGCCTTGGTCTGTCCCTTCTGTGGCATCGCAATGGACTATAACTTGTCTAAGCGAATTTTTAACGTATTTACAGATTGTGACTAGGGTTACTGTTGGGAAATTGAAAAAGTTCGCACAAAAAGTCGGTATATTCTTAAAAAAGTCGCACAAAAAACGTCGTTTTCTCAAAAAATAGTTTCAAAGAGATTATTGAACAATTTACAAAAGAATACAATCAACTAAAAAGTTCGCACAAAAAGTCGGTATATTCTTAAAAAAGTCGCACAAAAAACGTCGTTTTCTCAAAAAATAGTTTCAAAGAGATTATTGAACAATTTACAAAAGAATACAATCAACTAACTACGTAAGTAGGACGATTGTGACTTTTAGAAACCCAAATCAAAGTAAAAAAATATCCAAATTGGACTAAAAAAAAGTCCAGTTTTCGCAAATATTTGTTGGTAAATTGGCTTCCTACGGCTCTGAAATTGGAATGAAAATTGGTCAACGTATGACCGTGGAGTTGGATATAAATATAAACCGATTATCAGTAAAAATAGTGAAGGAAGTCTCCGAACCATTCAGTACCAAACAACCAGACTATCTGTCAAGTGATCTATTTGCCTTTAGAAAAATTGAGAAATAGTCTGCCTAAGTTGAAGGGAATTTGAATGAATCCAAGAAGTTGTTCCACGATTCACACAATCACGAGACCGAAACAGAAATCGGAGACAGATACATATTTCAAAATTCGATTGGATTAAAAGAAAAACTCCAAGAACCGAAACGGTTTGGGATTTTACTACGTTCAATTAAAAATCATTTAAAAAAATTGTATTACACTTTTACAGAAAAAGAAACACGTTTGAGCAAAAAGTCGCAAAAAAAATTTAAATTTCAAAAGGCCGCTTAAAAGTTATTTGACTCAAAAGAGGTCGGAAATTCCAACTTTAGTCACATAACGGTAATACTGATTGTGATTCGCTCTGTAAAACAAAGTAGAAATCAATTCACCTTGACAATGTTGTGAAATTGTTTTGTACAGGCATTAAAAATAATACGTTTGGGACTTTTTTAGGACAAACTAAATACCTTTAATATGAAGATTTTCTTTTATTGTAACCGAGTAACGTTTTGCTTCAACAAATCAAATGTTATTGAACCTAACTAACTTTGTTTATTATAAATCCTTTATCAGCTTCGCTAATGCTTTGATAGCCAAAATCGATTATTCGTCTACCGGACCAATAATAATTCTCTCCTACTACTCTCCTGTGTCGTTTCTACAGTAGTTGGCAAAAATACTTACACTATTGCCCATTATACATTGCACGCATACAAGAATCCCAAGCAGACCCATGGGCTTGCAAATGGGCTTTATAACATAATAAAAAATCCAAATAAACTCAGAAAGAGTTTGAATTACCAACTGGGATCTGCTATAATTGGTTAAATATTGAGTTAGAATTATGTTACATTATATTAAACTTGACATCCTTTTCAATAACCACGATTTATTTTAAAATTAAAAAGAATGGCCACATACATAAGCGTTAATTGAATTTATAAATGAAGAAAAACTAGATGAGATCCCGAATAACATGTTCTATATATCAAGAATGAAAAGTGTTATTGTTGTTGTTTTATCAGTGTGGTATACACTGAGACGGCAGCCCTTGGCGATGAAAGACTCCAACGGGCCAATACGGTACGTACAACCGGCCGCCATGAGATGCAAAAAAAAAAGTATTGTCACAAACTCTTGCAAGAATATAGCATAAAAAAACATGTACTTTCATTCTAAACAAAGTCCAACGTTTTTCAGAAAAAAAAGTTTACGTGGCGAAAATTTAATTTATGTAAAACGAACTACTTTTTTCTGTGTAGAAGTACTTTCCAAGCTAATTTCTTATTTGGGATCTAGAAACCTTCTATGTCCAATAAGGCCGCCAAAGAGAAGTCGCCCACACTCAAATTCACTTTAATGTGCCAACCACATCATGAAGGGCACTGTGAATCGACCTTAGTGTAAGCAATGATAGCTGCATACCAGTAAAGGATCGAAACTAGGGACTTCAAGAAGATTGAGAGACTGATTGGCCGGTAGTCCTTGGCTAGAGAATATTTCAGCTTTTTCGTTTTCGGCGTGATAACCACCCAGCCTTCCGTTACCCACTGGGTACGAAGTCCTGCAAAGTGCTGTTTATAAAAATCATCTCTAGGAGTAGGATGGCAATCGACCAATCATTAGCGTAAGCAATGATAGCTCCATACCAGAAAAGGATCGAGATAAGGGACTTTAAAATGAAGGCTGAGAGACTGATTAACCGGTAGAACCGCCCTAACCTCCTGCCACCCTGTGGGTACGAAGTCTCGCGAAATGCAGTTTATAAAAATCATCTCATGTAGTTATATGGCAAGTGGTCGTGGCCTTTGCAACATATCAGCAGACAGAACGACGTCCGGTCCCGATGACTTACAAGATTCGAACGAATTCACTGCCCAGACTATCTTTCCCTTTCGTTATCATGTGTCCCAAACCACGGACAGTGGCATCGTGGCATCGATACCAACCAGGCACTTCGACCACCGGTTAAGACGGAGCACCTAGGAATTGCGTTACAGCCAGTAGCTCGAATGTTTTAGAGCTAGACTCCGTTCAGGTAATGCAAAAATATAGTAACGGATAGGGTGGACCATTACTGTTCTAGGTTGGAAGATGTGGTACGTTTAAACCCATGTCAGCGTCAAGAAAAAAAAAATTCAGTCTTTAACGATTTGTTAAACTAAATACAGATGCACAATTTTTCTATTTATGACAATCGTCCTTCAATGAACTTTTTTACTGGATTTTAATGAATTTTTCTCTTCAATCGTAGTTATCATACACAAAAATTCTTAATTAAGGCTCAAATTCAGGGTTGCCAATAAAGAAAGTTATTTCCTACTAAAATGTAAGAAAAATCTTACCAATACCGGACGCAACCTACCAAATATTGTTTAAGTAAAAAATGTGATATATTTTTTATAACCAACACCAAAAGGTAGAGCCCTAATTATACATACTAAATCATCTCAGTATTCATAGACGATCTAGCCATCTAGCCATGATTTCCCACTCGATGATCTCATTGACTTTAGATTTTAATTTCTCACACCTTAGGCTCCATAGTATTTTGTAGCAGATGGGGAGGGGACTTATTCCTCTATAGTTGGCACATACTGCCTTGTCCCCTTTCTAGTGTACGAGACGATGGTGGGGTTCCAAACATCGATTATGCGTGTTCTTCTAGCCAGATCTCGTCGACGAACTTAAATAAATAATTTAGCTGGCAATACATCGGCTCCGGCTGCCTTGTTGTTTGGCAGTCTGGTTACTGCTAAGTGGATCTCAATCTAGACTAGTTGGTACCCATTCTACACCATAATCATGGTTCTATGGTATTCTCATTGCCGCAATTATCGGATTCCATCAGGTGGGAAAAGTATTTTTTCCACATCCTCAGCACACTATTGTTACCAGGGTTTCTTCTTTGTCCCTTCAGGAGAATATGCCTGTACCAACGCCATCATTTGGATTGTTCATTCGTTGGTTAAATTTCCGGGCTTCATTCTGACGCATGAAAAGACGCTCAAACTCACGACTGCCTATACCCGATAAACGGACCCATAAAAGTAGCAATTAATACCTGATTTCACTTAAATTGAATACAATGAGTAATATTAGACTCTAACATGTCCTTCGAATGTCATGAAAACTGGTCTATATTTAAATAAAGTTACAATTAACCGTCTTGAACAGTGAATTGTATCGGAATCCACGAAGTCCAATATATCCGAGTGGGACCATATTTCGATAAAGCTGCCATATTTTGACGAAAGGTGGTTAATATATTTATTTGTATGTCCGTGGAGGTCGGTATCCAAAGTTCGGCACGGCCGTCATTCCGTTTGTAATACCTCGAAATATTGATTTAAGACCCCATAAAGTATATATATTCTTGATCGTCTCGACATCTGAGATGATATAGCCATGTCCGCCCGTCCGTCTGTCGAAATCACGATAGCGGTCGAACGCTTTAAGGTAGCCGCTTGATATTTTGCACAGTTACTTACTACTGACGTAGGTCATTGGGGATTGTAAATAGGCCATATTCTCATATGGCCTATTCGGATATAGATTCCATATAAACCCATCTCTCGAGTTGACCTCTTGAACCCCTGGAAGCCGCAATTTTTGTTCGATTTGGCTGAACTTTTGCATGTAGTGTTCTATTATGAATTTCAATAACTGTACTATGTACGGTATAAATCGGTCTATAACCTGATGTAGCTCCCATATAAACCGAACTCCCGATTTGACTTCTTGAGCCCCTGAAAGCCGCAATTTTTGTCCGATTTAGCTAGAGTTAAGCATATAGTGTTTTGTTATGACTCTCAACAACTGTATTAAGTACGGTCCAAATCGGATTGCAACCTGATGTAGCTCCCATATAGACCGATCTCCCGATTTGGCTTTTGAGCCCCTGGAAGCCGCAATTTTTGTCCGATTTGGCTGAAATTTTGCATTTATCATTCTGTTATGACTTCCAACAACTGTGCCAAGTACGTTTGAAATCGGTGTATAACCTGATATCAGCTATATAAACCGTTCTACCATTTGACTGCTTGAGCCCCACTTTCTGTCCGATTTGGCTGAAATCCAAATCAGTATATAACCTGATATAGATCCCATATAAACCGGTCTCTCGATTATCCTTGTTCGGTTCCTAGGAGCTATAATTTTTGCTGGTTTGACAGAAGTTTTGTATGTAGAATAAAATTGTGCCCTTCAACTAAATTTAGTTTGTATACATTTTTAGCAGAATTCATGGTGGTGGGTTCCCAAGATACGGCCCGGTCGAACTTAGCACGCTTTTACTTGTTATTTCTTAGAGTTCTATGGGTGAAGTCGCGGCAGTAATATGTCATTTTTCAGCATGTTGAACTGCCAACCCGGCGCCTCAGCCAAACTTTTTTATACCCTCCACCATAGGATGGGAGTATACTAATTTCGTCATTCTGTTTGTAACTCCTCGAAATATTCGCCTAAGACCCCATAAAGTATATATATTCGTGATCGTCATGATATTTTAAGTCGAACTAGCCATGTCCGTCCGTCTGTCTGTCGAAAGCACGCTAACTTTCGAAGGTGTAAAGCTAGCCACTTGAAATTTTGCACAACTACTTATTAGCGTAGGTCGGTTGGGATTGTAAATTGACTATATCAGTCCACGTTTTGATATAACTGCAATATAAACCGATTTGGGATCTTGACTTCTTGAGCCGCTAGAAGGCACAATTCTTATCCGATTTGGCTGAAATTTTGCATGAGGTGTTTTGTTATGACTTGCAACAACGGTGATGAGTATGGTTGAAATCAGTCCATAACCTGATATAGCTGTCATATAAACCGATCTGGGATCTTGACTTCTTAAACCGCTAGAGGGCACAATTCATATCCGATTTGGCTGAAATTTTACATGAGGTGTTTTATTATCACTTCCAACAACTGTAATGAGTATGGTTGAAATCGGTCCATAACCTGATATAGCCGTCATATAAACCTATCTGGGGTATTGACTTCTTGAGCCGCTAGAGGGCACAATTCTTATCCGATTTGACTGAAATTTTGCATGAGGCGTTTTATTATAACTTCCAACAACTGTGCTGAGTATGTTTGGCATCGGTCCATAACCTGGTATAGCTGCCATATAAACCTATCTGGGGTCTTGACTTCTTGAGCGTCTAGAGTGCACAATTCTTATCCGATTTGGCTGAAATTTTGCATGAGGTGTTTTATTATGACTCCCAACAACTGTGCTGAGTATGGTTGACATCGGTCCATAACCTGATGTAGCTGTCATATAACCTATCTGGGGTCTTGACTTCTTGAGCCGCTAGAGGGCGCAATTATTATCCGATTTAGCTGAAATTTTGCATTTGGTGTTTTGTTATAACTTTCAACAACTGTGCTAAGAATAGTTCAAATCGGTTCATAACCTGATATAGCTGTCATATATGGGATCCTGACTTCTTAATTTTGTACAACGGCTTCTCTCATGACCTTTAACATACGTGTCGAATATGGCATGAATCGGTTTATAGCCTAATGCAGCTCACCTATAAACCGATCTCCCTACTTTACTTCTTCATCCTCTAAAGTGCGCAATTCTTACTAGATTTGGTTGAAATTTTACACAATGACCTCTACTATGGTCTCCAATATTCAGTTCAATTATGGTCCGAAATGAACCATAACTTGTTATTGTTCCAATAACATCTTTTCTTATCCTTTGTTTGCCTAAAAAGAGATACCGTGGCAAGAACTCGACAAATGCGATCCATGGCGGAGGGTATATAAGATTCGGCACGGCCAAACTTAGCACGCTTTTAATTGTTCTTTCTTAACTTGCGGCACATTTTAGCTGACAAACTTTAAGGGATGTTGAAGATGGCTACCCGATGTGAGATAACGGAGAGGTTTGTGGCCACAATTGCAATGAAAGAAGGTCAAAAAAAATCTGGGTTTGACAAGTCAAAACCTAACAGTAACGTTGCTTGATATCTGAAAACTCCCTTGATACCCATGATTATGATCCATAGCGCCATATAATCATCGTTTCACATATAAACAAACTCCGTTGCATTTAATTGCCAATCCAAAAACTATTTTTGGGCATTACATAGCAATGTGCAACACACAATTTTTCACAATTTTCATTCAATAAATATTTGCATAAAAATTTAAAATTTCATACACTCCATAAGTAAATGTTGTTCATGTTAGTTATGTGCTGTTGATTTCGGCTGTTGGACATTGATAGGTAGTTGATTTTTTTTCACGTGTTTGTTGTTTTTTTTTTACCTTTTGTTGTGTTTTGTACCTTTGTTTGTTGAACTGGATATATGAAACAATATTTACCGCTTTTTTATTTCAACAGCAGCAACAGTAATAACAACAAGCGCAAGATCTCAACACAGATCATAGCTGGGATATTTTGTGATTGTTGCAGCGGCTGCTGCTGTTTGTCGCTGCTGCCTTTTTTGCATAAAGACACAAAGGTAGCAGCTTAAAATCCTTTTCATCAATGCTGACCAACGATCGACCACCATACGACATTACCCC
Organism: Stomoxys calcitrans; assembly: GCF_963082655.1. NCBI lineage: Eukaryota > Metazoa > Arthropoda > Insecta > Diptera > Muscidae > Stomoxys > Stomoxys calcitrans. Next base: position 86,471,402 of record NC_081555.1, on the reverse strand, counting down.
ATTTTATAGAACCACGAATTGCGCTTCTACTACTCAGCTGTGATGTGTGTGCAGTGAGTTTTATAAAGTCGAGTGTTCTCTTCCTATGTGAGGCCATATGTGAGTGAGCTTTTGTGGCATATGTCAAGGGTTTTATGTTGCACGTTATGGCCGTTGTGCTCCCCTTGGCAATAATAGATGGGCCCTAGCCCCTATTTTCGTGCCGCAATATGTATTTGGTTAAGTTGCCATGTATGCGGCTTAAAATTGTTTCCAGCGATTTAAGTTTTTCGTTTGATATTTGTTGCTCCAAAGTGTTTGCTTTTCATTTACCATAACTGTAACAGAGTTGCCAGAAAATACAAAATTCGAATTAAAATTTCTAATAGAGAAGTTTTGAAGAAAAATTTCTCAAAAGATAAAATTTTCAGTTTTCTTTAAAACAATGTTTCGATGAATTTTTTCAAAAAAAAATTGCTAATACAATTTTTCTAAAGCCAAGTACAGATTTCGACTTTGCGGCCGATTTGCTCTGCTATTAGAGCGATATCAAGACATAGTCCAGTTTGGACCACAATTAAGTTATATGTTGGAGGTCTGTGTAAAATGTCAGCCAATTCGAATAAGAATTGCGCCCTTTGGCTGCTCAAGAAGTAAAATAGCGAGATCGATTTATGAGGGAGCTGTATCTGGCTATAGACCAATTCAGACCATAATAAATACGTATGTTGATGGTTATGAGAGGATCCATCATACAACATTTCAGCCAAATCGGATAATAATTGTGACCTCTAGAGGCTCAAGAAGTCAAGATACCAGATCGGTTTTTATGGCAGCTATATCAGGATATGAATCGATTTGAACCTTATTCGGCCCAGTTGTTGAAAGTTATAATAAAATATGTGATGCAAAATTTCAGCCAAATCGGATATGAATTGCGCCTTTTAGAAGCTCAAGAAGTAAAGTCCCCAGATCGGTTTATATGACAGCTATATCAGGTTATGGACCGATTTGAACCATACTTGGCACAGTTGTTAGATATCTTAACAAAATACTTCGTGCAAAATTTCAATCAAATCGGATAAGAATTGCGCACTCTAGCGGCTCAAGAAATCAAGATTCAAAATCGGTTTATATGGCAGCTATATCAGGTTATTGATCACTTTGCACCATTCTTAGCACAGTTATTGGAAGTCGTATCAAAACACCTCATGCCAAATTTCAGCCAAATCGGATGAGAATTGCGCGCTCTATTTGCTACTTGCGAATTAAACCATACATAGCGCAGTTGTTGGAAGTGATTCCGAAACATCATGTGCAAAATTTCAGTCAAATCGGATTTATATGCCAGCTATATCAATATGGGGCTCAAAGTAAAGGGATTCGGGAGTGGACACGAATTTGATATCCATATTTGGGTCGAAATGTCTCCTCTAAAAAGCACTTCTCATTACCCTAATTTCAAAAATACCAGATCTCGAAGATTGGTAATGCGATTAGTTCGAAATTTTTTGCACTCAAACAGTCCCCGATTGTTGGGGACGGGTGCCGCGAGGACTGCCCAAAACTCGCCAAGTGGATTTAATAACCAATCACGACAATATAGAGCCATGTGTTTATGGAACCTCCCCACCCCAAAGTACCTCCCCATTATATAAAAGCTATTTGGGGTGGACATTCATTGATTTCGGGAAATTTAAATTAATTTTCGGGACAAAGTCCCTGGAGTCCACACCACCGTCAAACACAACTTATTTACCGTTCATGTCATTATCGGACTCATATGAAATGTTTCTGAAAATAGAGCACGAATCTTATTTTTACTTTAATAGTCAAGTGACCACTCCCGAGATACCCCCTAAACCCGAAATATTTACCAATACGGTAATATGGGTCTCAAAAGAAAGGCATTTGGGAGTAGAGTAAAAATATGCCCAGGAACCAAGCAGGGACAAACTTTTCTTACATCAATGAGTGCTTTTCGATTCAAGTTGAGTTTATCAACAATAGAGGACCTTTTTTATAGCCGAGTCCGTACGACGTGCCGCAGTACGATACCTCTTGGGGAGAATTTTATACATGACAATGCATGGCATGGCACCTCGCAAATATCGCCAGCAGTAAGAGGGGATAACTACCGCTTTAAATTTTGCCCGACGTTCCGTCAGGATTCGAACGCAGGCGTTCAGCGTCATAGGCGGACATAGGCTGCAGTAGCACGATATCCACATTCAGGGCGAATTGTTCCCACCCTAAAAAAATATAAGAGAGTTAAAGAAGGCGCAGTGGAGCGGGCCCTGTCCAGCTAGTATCCTCCTATAAATGTAGGTAGTTTGGGATAGTAAATGGCCATATCGGTTCATGTTTTGATAAAGCTGGCTATAATCCAATCTCGGATCTTGACTTCTTAAGATTCTGGAACGGCTGAAATTTTGCATGACATGTTTGGTTTTGATTTTCAATAACGGTGCCAAGTATGGTTTAAATCGTTTTATTACCTGAAATAGCTGCCTTATAAACCGATCTCGGATATTGGATACGAATTGGCTGAAGTTTGGACTTGTATCAGCTGTGTCAAGTATGGGAAAAACGGTTCACAACCTGATATATAGTCCCGTATAAATCGATCTTCGGATTTGACTTCTTGAGCCTGTAGAAGGTGCAAATACCAACCAGTTTGGCTGAAACCTTGCTCATTAAGTTCCTATATGACTTCCAACAGTTATGTGGTCCATAATCTGTTATAGCTCCCGGCAAGGGATGTCTATGGACACCACACTGGTAGGAACTCTTAGGTCCGATTTGTATGGTGTTTCTTTGTCGTTATGAGAAGCTCAGCTGAAAGCCAGCGTGTCCACAGGTTACGAATAGTGAGATGCTCTGCAGCTCCTCATACAAATGTGGTTACAATAACAACAACCTGTTATAGCTTCCATATGAACCGATCGCCTGATGGGACATCTTGCGCGCTATCTCTTTTTAGGCAAATAAAATATATTGAATAAGAACTTTTATGCTATTGGAGCTATATCAAGTTATAGTCCGATTCGGACCATAAATGAATGCTGAACATTGTAGAAGTCATTGTGTAATATTTCAGTTCATTTGGATAAGAATTGCCTCTTGTAGGGGCTCAGGAAGCAAAATCGAGAGATCGGTTTCAATGGGAGCTGTATCAAGCAATTGATCGTTTCAGACCACATTAGACACGTATGTTGAAAGTAATGAGAGAAGCCGTTGTACAAAATTTCTTCCAAATCGGATGTGAATTGCGCCCTCTAGAGGCTCAAGAAGTCAAGATCGGTTTATATGGCAGCTATATCAGGTTATGTACCGATTTGCGCCATACTGAAAGTCATAACAAAATACCTCATACAAAATTGCAGCCAAATCGGATGAGAATTGCGCGCTCTATTGGCTCAAGAAGTCAAGATCCAAGATCGGTTTATATGGCAGCTATACCAGATTATGAACCAATTTGAACTTTACTTAAAACAGTTGTTGGAAGTGATACCAAAATACCACGTGCAAAAGTTTAGTCAAATCGGATGAGAATTGCGCCCTCTAGAGGCTCAAGAAGGCAACACCAAAGATCGGTTTATATGGCAGCTATATCAAAATATGGACCGATTTGGCCCATTTGGCCCATTTGGCCCATTTACAATCCCAAACGACCTACGCTAATAAAAAGTATTTGTGCAAAATTTCGAGCGGCTGGCTTTATTTCTTCGAAATTTAGCGTGCTTTCGACAGACAGACGGACGGACATGACTAGATCGAGTTTAAATGACATGACGATCAAGAATAAATATACTTTATGGGGTCTCAGGCGCATACTTCGAGGTGTTACAAACAGAATGACGAAGTTAGTATACCCCCATCCTAATGGTGGAGGGTATAAAAACATATCAAGTGCCATCCATGGTGGACGATATATAAGATTCGGCCGGCTGAACTTAACGCTTTACTTGTTATTTGTTACAAAAACCCCTTCAGCCATTGATGCTTGCTCTAGACCATCAATACGGTAACCCTGAACTCAGCCATCACCCTCCTTGACGACTCAAAAAGCACTCTCGAAAACTTTATAAATTGTTGTTTTATGTGATGGTTAATTGCCTGAACATGTGTTTGTGGGTTTTTAAGTTTTTTAGTTTTTTTTTTTTTTTTTTTTTATTTTATGTTTTCCAAATGGCTTTTGACCAAAATTAGAAAATCTCCCCTTTACACGAGAAAATACGCTTAATTTTTGTTTGTTTGGTGTTTTGCTTTGGGTTTTCTGCATTATTTTTGCACCAAAGCACAATAACTTTATTTTGTCTAAATTGGCTTTATTGTTTGTTTTTTGTCGGCAATTTTAACGACAATGGAACATATGCATATTTTTTAATGACGTTATTGTTTTTCATTGTTCATCACCACATAAGTACTGTCTATCTATAGTTTGTTGTAAAGTCAATTCAATATGAATGTGGGAATTTTGAAACTTACGTTTTAATGATTTTTGGTTTACATATAGTTTTGGGTATAAATACCCATGGTCCATTCGATAACTTGGAATGAATGAATAAAATGTTATGCAAAACTTCTTTTATGGCATGGTCATGAACCACCTGATGGTAATGGTGCCTTATGTCTTCTTTGCATAGACCAACTGAGCAATTGTGACCTTTAAATCATACCTTAAAAGGATGAACTATTTGAGTGTAGGATAGAAGCAGGTTTCCTTTTTGCCACCTGCTTTTTATTGTTGAATAAAGATTAAGTGTGTGTGAAAAAAAATTGAGTTTAGAATTTGTCTACAGCATAGGATGACGGAGGTTAGGCTAGTTTAGGTGGAAGTCTGTCATCAGACTCACTTAGACGTTTTCGTCCATTGTGATACCACAGGAATAGGAGAAGGAAGATGCCTTCTAGTTTCTACCGTTGAACCATCCAGATCGCTTTAAAAAGCCCAACAACTTGCGAATGTTCACATCCGCTAAATCAGATAGGTTCTCAAAGAAATGAGACCCTTAAGTGGAACTCCTCCTGACTGCCGCACACACACACAGCAGATGTTCTATAGTCTCTTCTTCTTCAATGGCCTCACAGCTTCAAAAATCGTTACTGGCAGTCTTCAGTCTGTCAGCATATTTTCCGATCAGACAGCGAGCTGTTATGACGCACAATTGAATGAGACGTCTATTCTAGCCAGGGACAGACTACAGGTAGACCTCTTCAAGTCTAGATTAGGCTACATTAAGTCAAGTTTGGAATGCTTACAGCCCGCTCTCTATGACCATATATCCGCGTTGGCCTGATCGTAAAGCCTAAGCTTGCATGTCGCTAGAGGCATACCCACAGATTTCACTTCCCCCGGATTATGCAAGGCAATCTTGCAAGATCGTCTGTTCTACAATTCCCTGTGCCACGGCACTAAGAACAGGTGAATTTTGAACTGTTCAGCCATCTTGTTGAGAGATCTGCCACAGTCAAGGGTCGATCGTTGAGTTCAGAAATACGTTATCCAAGGATTTAGTGGCTGCCTGGCTGTCTGAGAAGATATTTATGCCAATCGTCGTTATAACATTACATTTCAGCCATTCTCTTATTTTTTATTGCAAAGATCTCCACTTGAACCACACACCGCAGTGGTCGGTTAACCTTCTCGATATGACCATTTCTAGTTTTTCAGAGAACTCCCCAAAGCCCACCTAGTCGTCTAGTTTGAAACCATCCGTGTAGAAGTCTATGTTACTTCTATTACCAGGGTTTTCGTAGTTCCAATCGGTTTTATCAGGAATAGTAGACAGTAATTTTTATCAAAAAGCGGCTCAGGTAATGTTTTAACCACACTGCCTTGAACATTCGGCATTGTTTCAAGGATAACACAGTGTCCGTGGGTGCCGCATGACAAAAGGGTAAGCTCGCTTAGACTCATCGCAGTGGTTGCAGGAATTTGTCTTGCAACAATTACAAGAGACAATAGATGTAGCATTAAATTCATTGCATCAGATGGTGTCGTCCTCAGTGCGGCTGCGATGTCGGTATATTTCGAGCTTTCCCAGAGATCGCACTATTCGGGTCGTTATAGATGGGTTCTCATCCAATGAGCACAAATTTACCGCAGGTGTACCCCTGGGCTCTGTTCTTTCTCCTTCTCTTTCTCTGTCCTTTCTCTCTCTTTATTTTCTTAGCTCAGCCTTATAGACGTCCCAATCGTGTGATGCACTTGTGGTTTTTGCCCTGCAGCCTTCCCTTTGACCAACCAGCTCTGGGGTCCACCACGGCTGTCGCCGTTTGCCCCTTGGTTTGGCACTAGGCCATATTAACACAAGCGAGTCATTCAGGGCTTTTGTGATCTGCTTGACCACTATGTCTATATCCTCCGTAGTTTCCGCTTTCTTTTCTGTTCTAGATGGGATAGACGTGTAGAATTTGTGCCGAAATTTATTCCAATCCGCCTTTTTTCTGTCTGGCCGAGGGACCACTTCTGCAGCATCCTGTCTTAGGCTGAAACTTATACAACATTGATCAGAGAAGCTGTGGTCACCCAACACTACCCAGTGGCATATCCTTCCGCTTATATTCTCCGATTCAAAGATAAAATCTAGTTCCTCATTTCCTTTATTACAAATCGCCAGATTCCAACTTGTATAAGCATCTCGCCCCTTTTTTGATATCCGAACCTCCCCATATCTGGTGATGTGCATTACATCACTTCCTGCAATAAGATTGTTTTCCCTGCAGAGGCGGCTTCAACCAGCAGCTTAAAGCTTCAAGGCAGCATCTCTGAATCGTGTGCCATATATGGGGAAGCGAAATTTCAAGGCTGTTTACTACTGACTCTTCATTGCTAAGCGACGGAAGAAGGAAAACATGCAATCTACTCTTTGCAAGAACACATGCTCTGTGTCTCCCATTCCCCGTGCCGTTGAATAGTATCAATCCAGGAATACTTAGTCCACGAACCATTCCTCCACACACTCTTGGTTCTTCCTGCCATCAGAGGGACTTTTAGTGCCGCCGAAGCGGCTTTACAATGGTGGAGACTTATCTGCAGAAACTAGACCATAGTCAGAATTCTGAATTTCCGCCACTGTAGAGTTAGCCTCATCGTTTGAGACCGCTAGGAGTTCATTCTCAAAAAACTCGTTCGATTTAGTCATGATAAGTTTCCTTACGCATCCAGCGTGCAGTTGAAAAAGAAGTGCCACTACCACTCTTCCTCAGGACAATGGACACTTGCGGTGTGGACAATTCCTCCTTAGATGCTGCCCCAGCTGCTTCTGTCAAAGTACCTTTTGAGTTCCATCCTTCCCCGCTGGGGCACACCTTGACCCCAATCCAAACGGATGACCAACCCACACAGGACTTGTCGGGAACCGTCTCGAGCCGTCTTCCCCTACCCGTCTGATCGAGCCAGGGGGATTTTCAGTCCCCTCAATAGTAACTCAGAAAAGTGATCAGCAATAACTGCCGTATATTCTCCTGATTGCCTAACCTCAGCGCTTCAATACACCTTCAGCTTCAACTTCAACTTCTTCAGACTTGTTGAGGTCTGTGAGAGAGCTGGAATTTAGTACGAAATCTGCATTGGTCTGATCGCTATCCGCTTCTTCCAATCTTTTACTAAGTGGGTAAAAGATTTGTATTAAAATCCACTAGTCTCCCAACTATGGAGACAAGATCTGAGGCAATCATTCGTATCAATGCATTGGTCGAGAAGAAATATCTTCCTTCTTAACTATTGGGTTGCCCAAAAAGGTCATTCTAAGTTTTATTAAAAATGCATTTACTTTCTTTTAAAAAATCCGCAATTATCCCGTGTTTAGCTGGGCCAGATCTTGCCAATCTTTTACAAGGCGCAACGATACATTTCCATTGAGCATTGATCCCCGAAAGCAATTAGTTTGTATTGGCCCGTTACAAGCCTGCATCTTCACAAACTGAAGTAGTCTCTGGCAATTCCACAAGGACATCGGAGTATACAGATGACATTCACTGACTATCCCACTCCAATTGTTCCTAGGTATGCAGCCCTGTTCTTCTCCCTTGTCAGCAACTACCATTACCAAGCTGTCTTAAGCGACATTAGCACTCCATTGTCACTCGAATTGTTCCTAGGTATAAAGCCCTGTTCTTCTCCCTTGTCAGCAACTACCATTACCAAGCTGTCTATAGCGACATTAGCAAAGGTTCTTGGACCCATTTTACTATTACTATACTATTCGCCCTAGTTATTTTAAGCATGGATGCCCTCCAGGTGACCGCAGCCTTTTAACTGACTGTTATGCCGGTTCACTATCCAGAAGTGTAGCTTTTGAGGTATCCTGAGCGAATCGCCGAGCCCTATTAAGGGAGCCTCTGTTCTTATCGGTGAGGGTTTTACAATCATTCGCACCTAGCCTCTAAATAAACTTGAGAGCGATGAGCCTTTTATTATTGAAAGCCTTCAAAGAGCGTATTGGTTTGGCAGAGAAGGCCGATAGCCTAGGCATATTTTGGGGATGCGAAGATAAAATAGGTTCGGCCTTGTCCTTAGGACTCGAACCAGATGACTTTGTCAAAAGCCCCGTGCAGACCAGTCATTTATTGACTAGTGGAGCCTGGCGCAGTCGCTCCGCCAGTCGAGATCTCAGTAGCAGACAACTTTCTACTGCCGAAGTAACAAAACGTCCGCTTCATTCAAAGTGTCAAAAAATAATAATACACTAAAAAAATTTTTTTCCTAATTTTAAAGATTCGAGCCCAAGATTAGCAAACTTAATTTAAAGATGATAAATATTTCAGCTATTTAAGGAAACATTCCCTTGATGGAAAAAATTTTCTTCATATTAAGGATTTTTTATTTTAATCGGTAGGTTAATAAATCTTTAACTTTGCGTCTTGTTATTGAAGACAAAAATCTTAATTTAAAGTCAAAATATCATTGAAAGTTAGAAAATTTACCTTGGGACAAGACAACAGTGAACCGTAGTTAAAGGCGAAAAGGAGCGTCTTTAAATATTTAATTATACAGGGTGGCTGATGAAAGCCGCTACCAAAAAAAAATGTAATAACTTTTTTTCTATTTAATAATAATAATTTAATAATTAATTTAATTAATTAATTAATTAATTTAATTAATAATAATTTAATAATTAATTTAATAATTTAATTTAACATGAATAAAAGAAAAATGTATTCCATACACCGAAAAAAAAATGTAGCAATATTCATCATTGTAGCAATATTCATCAGCCACCCTGTATACCCGTCGCCGTTCCCGTTCCGTTTGCAACACATCGAAATATCAATTTTCTACCCTACAAAGTATATATATTTCGGATCGTCGTAAAATTCTAAGACGATTTAATGATGTCCGTGTCTATTGTAATCACTCTACAGCCTTTAAAAATTGAGATATTGAGCTGAAATTTGGCTCAGATACGTCTTTTTGATACACGCTGGTTAAGCTCTTGGACTGGCTAAATCGAACCATATTTGGATATAGCTGCTATATAGACCGATCTGCCGATAAAGGGTCTAATGCCCATAAATGCTGTACTTTTCATCTGATTGCGCTGAAATTTAAAACAGTGAGTAGTTTAAGGCCTCCCGACATCTGATCCAAATATGATTCATATCGGACTATATTTAGAGAAAGCTGCCATAAAGACCGATCTGCCGATTAAGGGTCTGAAGCCCATAAAAGCTTTATTTTTTAACCGATTTCGCTGAAGTTTGACAGAGAGGGGTATTTTAAGCCTCCTGGCATCTAACCTAAATATTCAGATCGCACTATATTTAGGTATAGCTGCCATATAGACCGATCTCCAGATAAAGGGTCTAAAGCCCATAAAAGTTTTATTTTTTAACCGATTTCGCTGAAATTTCAAACATTGAGTAGTCTAACGCCTCCTAACATAGGACACAGATATGGGTCAGATCAGACTGTATTTAGATATAGCTGTCGTATAGACCGCTCTGCCGATAAAGGGTCTGAAGCCCATAAAAGCTTTATTTATTACCCGATTTTGTTGAAATTTGAAATACAAAATTCAACAGTGACTTATATTTGTTAGACCATGCAATGTCCGTGCCGAATTTGGGGGCATAAGTTATCCAATTTTCACGGGATTGTGAAGGGGTTTACATATATACCCGAGGTGGTGGGCATCCAAAGTTCGACCCGGCCAAACTTAATGCCGTTTTAAGAAGTAATATAAAAATCAATCAAATGCAAATTTGCAAATTATGCCCATGAACATTTCAGTAACGAACAGGGGCAAACTTCTCACATATCAATGAGGGAAGTCCGATTCAAATTTAAGCTCAATGATAAAGGGCCTCCTTTTTATAGCCGAGTCCGAACGGCGTGCCACAGTGCCACAAATGTTGCCAGAATTAGGAGGGGAAAACCACCGCTGAAAATTTTTTCTGATGGTCTCGCCAGGATTTGAACCCAGGCGTTCGGCGTCATAGGCGGACATGGTAACCTCTGCGCTACAATCAGCGATCAAAATTTGAAACTCATGGTTATATCCGTTAGTCAATAGGAAATTAAATTTAAAAATTGCGTCTTTATTTTAAAGTCTTGGTTCTTTGGCTCTTCTTCATTGCTTAAGTCCTACGAGGAAAAATCTTAAATTTTGGGTCATTTTTTTTCAGTGTAGAGACAATTTACTGCTTTCCATGTTTCGGAAGATTTTCTGTTGCAACAGGAAATATTTTTACTTTTTTTCACTAAAATTCTGAGTCTAAGCTTCCATATAGACTTTCCTACAGAACGCTATATAAATTTCATGCAAACTTGTGTTAAGATCCTTATTCCTTTAAGATGTCGTTCATTCATGGTGGAGGCTATAACAGATTCGGCATTAATTTTTTCTTAAATTGGATCAATTTCAACAAATTAATGTTTAATTAATTGCTTTTGTTTCCAATGAATACCAGCTGTTCATTATTTTTCGCCCATGTCAAATGCTGATGGACTCCTTTGGAACCCATCAAAAGATTATTTCATTATTCATTGAAATTGGTTCTCACAGTTTAACAACTGCCCACTCACTGCAACTCATTGGCATTCATGATTCAATCGAACAAAATTCGCTTTAAATTAACATATTTTTGGATTTGAATACAACAAGCGTTGCATTTGATTTTTTCCCCCCCAATAAATCGCCGATCGAATGCATCAGACATTTGTTAATTTGTGGTTAGCCTGAATTGCGAATTAAGAGAAAGATCGATTGATTACAACGAAAACATTTGGAAGCACACCCAAAGTAACCTTTAAAGTTGAGCTTGTAAAGTTGTCGAATTTTTAAATTCGTAGAAAACAAATTTTCACAAATTCACATAAAAATGCTGCAATTGGCAGATATGTCAAATACACGCAGAAAAAAATGTATGGTAGAGTGAAAAAAATTTTATGGTAGAGTAAAAAAATAAATTCTGCAGAAACCGGCCAGTATTCGAACCTGTAGCAACAGCTAGAGCCATTGCCGTTGTTTTAGCGTTCGAAGCCATCAATACAACTTCCAACAGATGAAGAAAATCATGTGTAATACGGAAGAAGTGTAATTTGACACAGATAGAATGACTGTCATTACACAAAATTACATGCATTGGAGAAAGTACAGCTAATAAGCAGGGTTTTCGAGCTTGGTTAATGTGGTAATTGTATCATAGATGCGTTTTCGCTATTAATGCGATTCAAATACAGCATATAAACGCACGGCCCTTGAAGCCATTATACCTAATATGGTTGAAAAGTTTTCTAACCAACGACGAAACAAGTCCCATAGTGGTTGGTGTGTGTTGCTATCTTTGGCTTTCCTTTTCCATTTGCATCTCCGATCATTCAGCTCGCCTCGAAAGAGAAACAAACAAAAATTGTAGAGTAAAAACATTGAACTAACTGTTACTCGATAAACATTTTCTCAAAGAGGTGGCCCGATTCTGAGCAACATATTATTGGAATCAAGAAATGTTCTTGAATATCTTTGATCTCCCAAAGAAATATTGGGATGCACAAAAAATAATTGCGGATTTTTTAAAAGAAATTAAATGCATTTTTAATAAAACTTAGAATGAACTTTAATCAAATATACCTTTTTACACTTTTTTCTAAAGCAAGCTAAAAGTAACAGCTGATAACTGACAGAAGAAAGAATGCAATTACAGAGTCATAAGCTGTGAAAAAATTTATCAACGCCGACTATATGAAAAATCCGCAATTACTTTTTGGACAACCCAATAATTGAGAAATTTCAAATTCTTCCATGCTCCAGGCTAGTTGATGTGGTTGACCTGGGACTGTAAACTCTTTACGACTTCCGCCTTCCCTCTAAACTCATGTCGGTCTGTTACTTCATTGCATGACCAAAATCAGAAGCTTAAACATGTTTTCTTAAATTTTTGTCAGTGTATATATTAGCCAACATGGTCAGTGGAAGGGTAAAATGTTAATGGTGTTTTTTTTCACATTTTTGAATTGCAATGAATGAACATGTGGGGCTATCTATCTAAGCACCGCAGTCTGTTTACATGGATCAGCAACCGTTGGCCAGCGTCATCACAACAGCCACCGCCCTCGCCAAGGGGTGTTTTTTTTGTAGGCGTTGATAATAACTTGACTATTGTGCTGATATCTATGTTGACGGCGTCCCATGTTTTGATTCCATTTAAAATTAAAAATTCATATTGGAAACATCATGCAGCGTTGTTTCCTTTTTTCCTCGCCTGACTGTGGAAATAAATGACTTCAATTTCGAAAAACAACATTAAACATAACAGCGAATAAATTATAACTTTTTTCATAAAATGCTATTTTTTTTTGGGCAACAAATATGAAAAACAAAACTCACATAACTCCTTTTTGTTTTTTTTGCTTTCAAATATGCTCCACTATCGACATGTCTGTGTTGTCATAGTAAACATTGCAAATTATTGTAGAGGGCAAAAGGTTATTGCCAACAAATTTATATTGGTCCAACACCATGGAAAGCAGAAGTAAATGTTTGCAGACATGTTGCATATGTTGGCGAATGTCTATGGAACAACAACAAAAAGCTTCGATCATTAGAATTGTATGAAATGATTAATCGGCGCAATTTGTTAAGTACCAACATTCAGTTGGGAGATATCGTCGTTTTTCCACATTTGTCTTTGTTTGAAAAAATTTCCAAATGTTTTTTCTTTTGTGTTTTGTTATATCGAATTCATTTAAGGCCATCTCAATCTGACAATCAATCTGAGTTGAGAGAGGCATACATTTGACTTAACTGATCTAAGGTGCCTCAAACATATCTGGGTCATGTTTTTGAATAGTAGGTTAAGTGTCTAGGCATGATCACCTTAAGTGATTTGCTGTGAGCGTAAATGTTTTTATTTTTATGGTCATAATGTTTCAATTCTAAAAAGAGAGGTATTTGTCCCTCAATTGGAAAAAGAATAAAACAGCTTCAGCAAAGGTGATTTGGATTGTCACAAAACAGTTTTCCCGAAATTCTATACGCACCACCATAGGCTGGAATACTATACTCGTGTTTCTATTTTTATACCCACTACCATAGCAGGGGGGTTTACTAATCTACTCGTTTGTAATACATCGAAATGTTGCTCTTGGACCCCATAAAGTATTTATGATATTCTTGATGGCCTTGGCGTACTAACTCGTTCTAACTATGTTCGTCCGTCTGTACGTCTGTGGAAATGGATCAATAACAGTCAAACGAATAGAGATATCCACTTGAAATTTAGCACACATATTTCTTATTAATGTAGGTAGTTGGGGATTCAAATGGTCCATTGCGGTGTAATTATTTAGTCCAATTGTGATCCAAATCGAAAAACGACATGGAATTCGCAGAGGAATATAATGTTCTGTTTATAAATCGGCCACTCTGTTTGTAAAACACTTACGCGAATATATTGAAAGTGAAAATCTGTCAACTGAACAAATTTATAATACCGACGAAACAAGCCTATTTTGGAAGTGTTTGCCTTCGACTACGCTGGTCACTGGTAAAGAATTATCCATCAATGGGTGAAGCATCCAAGAAGAGAATAACAGCTTTGCCTTGTGGTAATGCAGCTGGAAAACACTGATGCAAACTGATGGTTGTAGGTAAAATTGCAATTAAAAAAGTGTTCCCAATATTCCTGTAATTTATAAATCCAATAAGAGAGCCTGGGTAAAACAAGAACTTAGTAAGAGAACATCTACAAAACATTGACTTTAATATTCGACTGCAAAGTGCTTTTGCTTCTAGATAATTGTCTAGCACACCCAGATGTTAATGTTCTGAAATCTGAAAAGGTTGCAGTAAAATTTCTGGATCACGGGATAATTTGAAGCTTCAAATGCAATTACCAGAAATTAATCGTCCAAAAACTTTTGGCTGCAGACAGCAGACATGATTTCGCCAAGCCTTTGAATATTAAGACAGCTTTGTGGACAGCTGCTATATCTTGGGATAAGGTAACACCACAAGTGTGATCTTACGCAATGTTTGGAACAACCTGCTGTCCTAAGATGACGAAAATGCGATCTATGCCGTAGTTGTACAATCGGACATTGTCATCTATTGATGACCTCTCAATGTGTATCGAGTGCTATTATGATGCCATAACCTGTACTATTCTTTGCGATACCGACATAATAAGTATGGCAAATCAAATAGAAGATTATGAGACTGATGGGGATTCCTAAGTTGCAGACGAAAGAATCTCAAAAGACCGAGAAATACTCACATTGGCCCAAGCAATAGAGGGATGTAGTGTTCTTTTGGAATTTCTTGAAAACAAATAAATTCCAGATATTTCAGAGCCAGATGTATTGCAAGAACATCGCATACAAACAAATCCACTCAAACAAAAATACACACTCAAAAACAAATAACACTTTATCAGTAAATTGCAAATTTTGCCCATGAACATTCCACTAAGGAACAGGGGCAAACTTCTCACATATCAACGAGTGCAGTCCGATTTAAGTTTTAAGCTCAATGATAAGGGGCCTCCTTTTTCTAGCCGAGTCCGAACGGCGTGCCGCAGTCCAACACCCCTTTGGAGAGAAGTTTTACATGGCATAGTAACTCACAAATGTTGCCAGCATTAGGAGGGGAAAACCACGGTTGAAAATTTTTTTTGATGGTCTCGCCAGGACTCGAACCCAAGCGTTCAGCGTCATAGGCGGACATGCTAACCTCTGCGCTACGGGAACTCTGTATGATACAGAAAGAAATCATTAAAAATACATAATTAATGACATTAAAAAAAAAAAACAACTATTCACCATGTTTTTCGATTTTGCATGCTAAACTCGGTCTCGAGCGAGCCGCATAATCGAGGTTCAACTGTATTTCAAGACCAGATAAATTAAGCGCAAACAAAATTGAAAACTTACTCTTATGGCAATCGACGATTATTTACAGAAGCAGTTGGGCAAGTGTGTTTGTAATAGTTGGATGTCTACTTCATAGAGTAATTGCAGTATTTTAGAGGGGACCGGGCATAGGCCAAATTTTTCCTTTAAGGAATTTTCACTGAAATTTTGCCTCTAGAAAAATTTCATAAAAATTTTGCCCATCAGGCCGGTACCATATTCGGTTTTCGCGTTGAAACTCCATATAAAGAAACCAACGGGAATATTTGCCGCAATGTGTTCGTTTCGTCATAACTTTTTTTTCATCTAGGGAAAATTAACACATCGGGACGCCTTCAGTTTACGTCAGTTCCTTAGTGGAATGTTCATGGCCAGATTTGCACTTGCATACATGTATCGCTCGATTTTCACATCTGGCGCCGTTGCAGGCGAATTTTTCAACCGAGGTTTTTCAAGGTTTTCAACAAGGTTTTTCTTTCTAACTCCCACAATACCTCTGGGATTTGGTCGAAATTGGCTCAGATTTGAATAAAGCACCCTTACATAAGTTCGTCCGATTTGGACCAATATTGCAATAATGCGGTTATTTTTATATCGATTCGCTCGAAATTTGGAGCAAAGGATTCCCTTATAACTCCCGGAATTTATATATAACTCCCATATATGTGTATTAACACATTTTTTATACCCTCCACCATAGGATGGGGGTATACTAATTTCGTCATTCTGTTTGTAAATACTCGAAATATTCGTCTGTGACCCCATAAAGTATACATATTCTTGATCGTCGTGACATTTTATATCGATCTAGCCATGTCCGTCCGTCTGTCTGTCGAAAGCACGCTAACTTTCGAAGGAGTTAAGCTAGCCGCTTGAAATTTTGCACAAATTCTTCTTATTAGTGTAGGTCGGTTGGGATTGTAAATGGGCTATATCGGTCCACGTTTTGATATAGCTGTCATATAAACCGATCTGGGATCTTGACTTCTTAAGCCGCTAGAGGGCAAAATTCCCATCCGATTTGGCTGAAATTTTGAATGAGGTGTTTTGTTATGACATCCAACAACTGTGCTGAGTATGTTTCAAATCGGTCTATAACCAGATATAGCTGTCATGTAAACCTATCCGTTGTCTTGACTTTTTGAGCGTCTAGAATGGGCAATTCCTATCCGATTTGGCTGAAATTTTGCATGAGGTGTTTTGTTATGACTTCCAACAACTGTGCTAAGAAAAGTTCAAATCGGTCTATAACCCGATATAGCTGCCATATAAACCGATCTCGGGTCTTGACTTCTTGAGCCTCTAGAGTGCACAATTCTTGTCCGATTGGAATAAAATTTTGCACGACGTGTTTTTTCATGGCTTCCAACAACTGTGCCAAGTATAGTTTCAATCGGTCCATAACCGGATATAGCTGTCATATAAACCGATCTTGGGTCTTGGCTTCTTGAGCCTCTAGAGGGCGCAAGTCTTATCCGTTTTGAATGAATTTTTGCACAAAGAATTTTGTTATGATATCCAACAACTGTACCAAGTATTGTTCAAATCGGTCCATAACCTGATATAGCTGCCATATAAACCGATCTTGGATCCGATTTGGCTTAAATTTTGCATGACGTACTTTATTCTTACCCTCAACAACTGTGTCAAATAAGGTTCAAATCGCTTTATAACCTGATATAGCTGCCATATAAACCGATCTGGGATCATGACTTTTTGAGCCTCTAGAGGTCTCAAATATTATCCGATTTGCCTGAAATTTTGTTCGACGGATCCTCTCATGACCATCAACATGCGTGTTTATTATGGTCTGAATCGGTCCATAGCCTGATACAGCTCCCATATAAATCGATCTCTCTATTTTACTTCTTGAGCCTCCAAAGGGCGTAATTCTCATTCGAATTGGCTGACATTCTACTCAGGTCTCCAACATATAAATTAATTGTGGTCCAAACTGAACCATATCTTCATATCGCTCTAATAGCAAAGCAAATCTTTTCTTATATCCTTTTTTGCCTAAGAAGAGATGCCGGGAAAAGAACTCGACAAATGCGATCCATGGTGGAGGGTATGTAAGATTCGGCCCGGCCGAACTTTTTACTTTAAGAGTCTTTATCAGCGTATTTTTTAACAGATTTTCTCATAACATTGCATAATGTCTTCTTTTATGGCTTTTAATATGTGTGCCAATTTTGTATTAAATCAGTTCAGATTTAGATATAGCTCCCAAATATATATCTCCCGATTTTTACGTTAAGGGCTTTTGCCAACTCATTTATCAACCGATTTTCTTTAAACTTTGCACAACGATTCCCTCCATGACTGCTGAAATATTTGGGAATTTGAATCGATATTTTGCCAGATCAAATTTAAGTAAATTTTATTTTCGACGACTTAGCCTGCATACCCAGTGTTGTGTAGGGTATCAAAAGGTCGGCTTTGTCCGACTTTAGACCATCTCTCTTTGTTTTATCTAACATCAGCTTTATAAAGTGATTTCGGTTATTCTGTCTTTATAGCTGATCAATGGTTAGCTGACCAGCCTATATCCAACTACCATTTCCACAGTATTAGGCTTCATTTAACTAAATTGTGCCCACAAAAGCGACAGTTGAAATAAGTTCCGCCCATTATTTGCCTCATTCTGCTTTTTGTTGTTTGTTTGTTTGTTTGTTTTTTATTAAAAGTCTCATTAGCATTGAAACCAAAACTTTACAAAAACACTGAGAAAATCAAGAAAAAAAGAAGCAGTTTGGGGCTCACCAATGTTGTCTGGCGTTAGAGTTTCTAACTGTTATGACTAGTCAGCCGGGTATTCAAAAGCCGCCAAGTTTGTTGGCTGGCTGTTGGCTGTTATCCCAGCCCACATCGGCAAGGGGCAAAAAAAAAAAAAAAAAACAGCCAACTACAACCTAAAAGTAGAGAAAAAACTAAAAACGTTAAAAGTAACAACGTCGACAACAAACAATACAATTTGCATAAAATCAACATTTTTTAAAATTGTTACATTGGCTGTAAACAGCAGTAGCAGCGGCAGCAGCAACTCAGACAGACGTACTAAAGGATGGCAGTACGGCTAAACAGACGACAGACAGGATATGCCTGACCACATCACACTACAACCGGGCGTGCGAAGGAAGGAGCTCTGACATTGGTTTGCATGAATTAATGTTGCGTTTGTTGGATTCCGGTTATTGTTATGGTTGTCGTTTTTGCCAGAGTTGCAGCAGGAGAGCGGGACTTTGTTTTTTGCATTTCCTGCAATGTGCCACCTTTTGTCTGTCGCCCATAAATGTGCTATACAAAGTGTTAGAAATGAATTAATTAAATTGTCTCATTTGTTGGTGTTGGTGTTCGTGTAAGTGTCGGTGTTGCTGTTTTTGTTTCTGTTGTTTTTGTGTGGAAATTCATGTAATTTTCATTTTTGTTCATTTTGGCTCAGGTTCGTTCGTTCGTTCGGTTCATGTCATTTCACTCATGACTGCTTCCCATTTTGTTTGTGTCATTTATTAATTGCTTTTAAATTGTCCCAAAGTTTGCCATAATAAATTGTTTTGCATTTTTACAACTCTCCCACTGACAATGCAACAAAGTTTCCCTAATCCTGTCATTCTTGTGTGGGCGTTAGCAGTGTATGATTTGTGGCATCAATGCAAGGATATTTCCAACACAAATGCTATGAATAAAGATGAGCAAATGTTTTGTGTAATGAAAAGAGTGCAAAAAAATGTCTAGGCTTTAATTTGATAAAACTCTAAACTTAAAATTTAAAGAGTAATATTAAGCGTGTCTAAAGACAATGGGGTTTTATTCTCTCAATACCGTCGTCAGGGATTGATTTTGTTCTAGATACTGGAACTGAAAAAATGTTATCACCTAACAGCTACTATCCCATACAATTTCGTAAATTTTATGCAACCTACGCATAGAAATCACCTAAACACTTAGAAATCAATTAAATATTAGTTTCTGCCGCAAAATAGCATAAACCACTTCCGTTACCCACAAATCTCAAATGACATGGAAAAATTTAAACTCTTGAAGAATGGAGTGCTTGTTGTTGGCGCATCGCAAACCATCCTTTAGCGTTTGCTTTCTCCATGCTGAGAACACCCGCAAGATGTCTTTATTATTAGCCTGCATCACTTCTAATGATGCAGCAGCAATATGTTGTTTACTTTACGCCAGAATGAAACAAACATCTCCACCCACATGGTGCAAGCAAGCAATGCTTGCAACATATAGCGAATGGATAAAAGGCAACATGTAGTAGCGTACATCGTCATACGACAAAGTGCAGTAGTGGCAGCAGCAGCAGTAGTAGTAACTTTCCACATTGTATAATGAATTGAAAACAACAACAATAATAACAACTACTACAACAACAAGACAAACAATGTTTCACGAAGACTTTGAGGAGAAAGAAAGACATATAAATGAAAAACAAATACGTCGTTACAACGACAACGCAGCAAGAAAAAAAAAAACCACAAGGATTCCCTATAAAAGCTTTCAATACTTTCGAATAAGGCCACCATCATAGTGGGCGGGTTCGGTTGATTGTTGTATGGTAGCACAACGATGAAACATCGTCGCAGTAGTATGTTGTGCCATAAACTTTTCTATTAAATAAGTTTTTCTATTATAGAACTTTTTATGTTGTCTCGTAAGCTTACGTGGGCTGGTATAGAAATGTTGGGAATTTTCTATAGAATGCTACATCTTATGCCTCTGGACATTGTGGCAAGAGAAATTGTTGCGACCACTGCCGTGAGGCTAAGGGAGTATTCTCTTTGGTCGGACACTGTGTTATCCTTGATACAATGCCCGATGTTACAGGCAGTGTGGATTACATCTTACCTGAGCCGATTTTTGATAAAAAGTACTGTTCCTGATCCTGATCCTGATAGAAGTGATTGGAATTGCGATATCCCTGGTAATAGATGCGACATAGACTTCTATACGGATGATTCCAAACTAGACGATCAGGTGGGCTTTGGGGTGTACTCTAAAGATCCAGAACTGATCATATCGAAAAGGATACCGGACCACTGCAGTGTGTATCCAGCGGAGATCCTTGCAATTAAGGAAGTGGTGGAATAGCTAAGATATAATGACATTACGACGATTGGCATAAATATCTTCTCAGACAGCCTCGTTCTAACAGCTCTCGTAAATCCTCGTTCTACTTTAAATCCCTGGAGAAAACCGCCCTCAACTGTCGCAGATCTCTCAACGAGATGTCTGAACAGTTCAAAATTCGTCTGTTCTGGGTGGCGGGCCACAGAGATATCCCGGGGAGTTGTAAAGCTGACGAGCTTCTGAAACTAGGAACTACCTTACACATTCCAGGGAAACTGGAATCTGTGGGTATGCTTCTAGCGATATGTAAGCTAAGTTTTCAGCACCAGGCACGTAGGATAGATAGTCACAAAGAGGCGGCTGTGAGCATTCCAAAACTGTGTGGCCTAACCTATACATGGCGTACTATACTTGGTTACTTTATAATTTTTAGAGCGCACAACAAGCCGTTTACTGGCTTAGGTGTATGTCCATAGGGGCATGGACGGATAAATATCTGCACCCTTTTTTTGACCTAACCTAACCTTGACTTAAGAGGTCTACCGCTTTGCTGTCATTGGCAGGAACAAACGTCTCAATCATTGTGTCCGTCTTGACAGGTCACTAATTGGAAAATATGCTGACAGACTGAAGTGTGCCAGCAACGACTTTTGCCGAAACTGTAAGGACGTTGAAGAAGAAGAGACTGTAGAACACCTTCTGGGTGTGTGTTCCGCACTAGCAGTCAGAAGGAGTTCCACATTAGGTTCTCATTTCTGTGAGAACCTGTCTGATTTAGTGGATGTAAACATTCGCAAGTTATTGGACTTTTTAAAACGATCTGGATGGTTCATCGATAGGAACTAGAAGGCATCTTCCTTCTTCTGTTCTTGTGGTATCACTAAGGACGAAAACGTCTTAGAGAGTCTGATGGTAGACTGCCACTTAAACCTAACCTATATGTAAAGAACTAATATTTTCAAAAAAAAAAAAAAAAAAATAAAAAAACCGACTTGGATCAAAAATTGAAAAGAAGAGTGTATGAACAAATCTATACCCGCTGAAAAAGGCCTAGGAATGTTATTATAATTTGAATAGTCAACCTAAGGGTCATGGTAGTTCCTCAGCTTCCCTTAAGTATGACAAATACCTTACTTTCTTAAATTGGCAATCACAGAACATTTGTCCAATTTTCCGAACGTAGAATAGCGTTTCAAGCCCCTCGATCTTCTGCGCTCCTTCTTAAACCTCTGATACCATGTTTCGAGGTGTCTCCCACCACTTCATCTTTCCATCGGGCTTTTGGCCGTCCTAGTTTGCGAGTACCATCGTGGTCCCCTTCAAAGACTTCTTCGCTGGAGCTTGTTCATTCAATCTGTCAACATGACCTAGATAACGCAAATGTTGTGTTTTGAAAGGTTTAACTATGCTAACGTCGTTATACAGCTTCCTACAGTACGTTCGTGGTTCATACGACGCCGATACTCTCCATCAATGCAATCTGGTTCATAAACCAGTATAAAAATGTTGGACTATGTTTTCTATTATGATCACCTACACTGGAAAAAAAATTTTCTTATATTTTGGCTTGGACGCATGGGTTCCAATCCTGGCAGGAATATCAGATATTTTTTCAGCGGTGGTTATTCCCTCCTAATTCTGGCGACATTTGTGAAGTACTTTGACATGTAAAACTTCTCCCCAAGGAAGTGACGCTCTGCGGCATGCCGTTCGGGCTCGGCTATAAAAAGGAGGTCCCTTATCATTGAAATTAAAATTGAATCGGACAGCACTCACTGATTTGTGAGAAGTTGGCCCCAGACCCTTAACGGATTGTTAATGTGAATACAAGGAAAATGATAGATGCCATATCAAGGGTAACAAATCCAAGTGAATTCACTTATAATTTGTTCAAAGTTAGCCAAATTTGTCTCATAATAAAGTCTGTGAAGTCATTTAGAACAACAATTAAATACCTTGATGAGAAGCAAATTTCATTCCATTCTGCAAGCAATCGAACTACAGGGTCATAAAGTAAGATACATTATAAATGTTAAAAACCGGTTCGACAAAAGTCCTCTTTCAATGATTTTTGTTGATTTAGAGCCTGGTCCTAAAAATACTGAAGTATACAATATAACGCTGTGGTTAAAATTGAACCACCCATAAAAAGGGATGATATTATTCAATGTCACAGATGCCAACAATTTGGATACAGTAAGACGTACTTTAGGAAGATTATATGTGTGTTAAATGTGGTCTTAACCATCCAACATCTGAGTGCACGAAACTTAGAACAACTCCACCACGTTACAGTAATTGTCTAGGAGACTTGCATTGTGTACTGCAAGTCTCCTAGACAATTACTGTACTGTTACAGAGGGTGCATAATTGATAAAGAACTGTCATGCAAATAAGAGAAATGCCAGCACGAATAACATGAATACATTTAATAATAATGTTCCAAATACTTGGAATGTCAATATAAATTCGAATGACTCCAATCAGACATCTTATGCCAACATTTTATCAAAAAATAATGGTCCAAAAAGCAATTCCTTTGATAAAATCGAGGCATTACTCAATAAAAAAAATTGATATGACAAATTCTTTAATAAGTATGATGTCATACTTATTAAAGAATTATGGAAATAAATTTGAGAATTGCATTATGGATTGCCAACGGGCTTCCAAATCATCAAAACGAAGTTGAAATATTTCTTACCACTAACTATGTTGATATTCTTCTGGTCTCGGAAACACACTTCACAAATATAACCTATTTTATCAGTACCAACCATCCCCGCATTTTATAAAAAGTTCAATTACTCATGAACCACTGGAGGGGATTCAAGAAGAAAGAGAACAGACAACTCGTATTAAAGTAAGCAGCAATTTGGGCGATTTTGTTGTTTCCGCTGTATACTTCCCCCTCTGTGGGAGGATCCACAGCATTCAGTATCAGGACTACCTAGATATATTTTACTCAATGGGTTCAAAATTCATTGTAGTGGTAGATTTTAATGCTAAGCACCCTTGGTGGAGCTCCAGATTAATGAATCCAAAAGGAAGAGAACTAAATAAATGACAAGCAAAAAATATTCAGTTCTGTCTACTGGATCTCCCACGTATTGGCCTACCGATCAATTTAAAATTCCAAAATATACCAAATCATCGCTTGGATGTCTGTAGTTCTGATTATCTAAGCTCTGACCATTGACCTGTTCTGATAAACTATAACATTTCTTTAAATACTGAAACACGCAATTCCAATATTTTTTCAACTAGTACTGATATTAGAACGTTTCAACGTTGGCTAGACGCTTAATATAAAACTCAAAGATGAAGAGGACATATATAATGGAATAGTTTACAGGACTTATTCAATCTACATTAAAATCACAAAAACATGTTACAAGTAATATGCATATTTCTACCGAAATTAGGTGTCTTATAAGGCAAAAACGAAGATTAAGCACAACCGTCAAGCGACTATTTACTGAGCCTGCAAGGAACTGAAAAAAGTGCTTTGTGTTTTCAAGAACAAAGAGACATCTTCTGTTTTGGAGAAAATAAATTACAGCTCTATGTACGGCGACCATTAAATTTGGAAAGCTACAAAATGTCTTAAGCGCCCAATTAAAAGAAAGCCCTTAATTAAATTACCCGATGGTTCCTGGTATAGATCCGAAAAAAGTACTGCACAAACTTTTGCAAACCATTTATGCAATATATTTTCTCCTTATAATTTTAACTCTGTCAAACTTTTTGAATTCGCCATGCCAAATGCACCTAGCTTTGTAACATATAACGCCGAAAGAAGTTAAACGTGAGATAAATGATCTTAGTAATGGCAAGTCTCCCAGATATGACAAAATCACTTCAAAAGTTGTTAAAAGCATAACAAAAAAGGGTATATTGTTTTTAAATTACATTTATAATTCCATGTTAAGGCTTGAATATTTCCCAACGCAGTGGAAGTGTGCTGAAGTCACTATGATACCAAAGCCATGTAAACCTGAACATTTGCTCTCATCATTTAGACCCATAAGCCCTTTGTCAAATTTGTCTAAAATATTTGAGGAAATATTCTTGAGACGCTTATTGCCAATACTTTAAGAGCCAAACATAATTCCTGAGCATTAATTCTGTTGACCGTGTGTGACACGATGACCTGTTATTTAAGAGAAAATATTATAAATATTAAGGTTGAAACATCACCACTTTTTAAAATCAAGGCTGGTATTCCTCAAGGTAGTGTATTAGGACCACTATTAATACCATTTTTACAGCAGATGTTCTTGTCTCAAACAATGTTACTTTTCCAACGTAGGCTGATGACACAGCAATGTTTGGCTGTAGTGAGTGTCCTATCCATGCACCAAGTCTTTTACAAAGACAAATTCACGACATCAAGAAGTAGCTTCTTCAATGGAACATTAAAGTTAACTCAGATAAGTCGACACATACAACAATGCGAAAAGATTGCTCCCTGTGGAAATTCATGGAAACTTTGTGCCACAAAACTTCACCGTCAAGTATCTTGGAATTACGTTAGATAGGAGACTAACCTGGAGAGCTTGATGTGTGCAAAACAACAGCAATTAAAAATCGAAACACGTAAACTATACTGGTTCCTTGGACCAAAATCGCAGCTAAATGTGAATAATAAGCATTATAACCTTAAAACAATTATTTATAGACTCCTATTTGTAAGGCTATTTTGCGTCTTTAAATACGGTTCACTGTTGTCTTGTCCCAAGGTCAATTTCCTAACTTTCAGCGGTATGTTGACTTAGATTTTTGTCTTTAATAACCAGCCGCAAAGTTAAGGATTTATTAAACTACCATTTAAAATAAATAATCCTTAATATGAAGGAAAAAATTTTTCACCAAAGGGAATGTTTCCTTAGAAAGTTGGAAAATTTGTGATCTTTAATCTTTTAAATCTTTGGCTAGAATCTTTAAAACTAGGACAAACATTTGTTCAGAGTAAGAAATTTCATAAGAATCGATTCAGCTTAACACACAGCTTCCGTGTATGTGTATTGTCCTATTTTCTCTTATACGGCAATAGAACTACAGTTTTCAACTATTCTTCACAAAATCTTGTACGGCTTGATCTATTACCCAACATTTGCATTCTTCTTTATTTAATGTAAATCGGTATACATTAATATATCTCCTATATATGCATCGTATTTTATCTCTTATAAGACCGCAGTTACCAGAAGATCATTACGGATTTATTACCTACCACCTATGCTAAGTTCCTATTTTTATACAGACGTTGCATTGCCGAACAAATTAAGCTTATAGTGAATGTGTTGCGTATTATACAGTCGGCGCCGCAAGACTGTTGTCTTCCCTTACTTGCCATTAGATCTTTTTCTTTAAATCCTTGGCTCAGCAGTGGGAATCTGGAGATATCGTACAAATGTGGTGTATTCAAAGCTAAACTTTGATTCCTTTGCTGATATTCCATCCCCGCGTTTAAACTTCAAACCAATGTGGCATCGACAAATGCTGTGTCTCTGTGTCATTGAAAGACAAAACGATGTGGAAAGTATGTTGATAGACGGACTGACTTTAATTCTACGTAACTTGCAACACGTTGCCCATATCAGCGCCAATGGTTTGATTATATTGGTGCTGGTGGTGCCAGAGAAAACAAAATAAGTCAATTAGCTGTGGGTGTTGTCATCTTCCGATAGCCCCGAAGCCATTTTGGGGGGTGTGGGGTTTGTTTAACTTCTCCACAAATTTATTTTAAGTCTCTATTTCTCTTTTTTGTTTTCTTTCGATGATGTGAAAAATACTTTCACTGTCTTTTTGTGTGTTTTATTGCCTCTATAGTACGTTGTCCCTGGCTCTCTCCACTTCCCAACTGTGCTGGTTCCTGGTCTCCTGTGAGTGGCCAGAAAGGAAGGATTAATGATGACTTGTGGATGTTTGTGTGCCACAGCTTTCATTTCTTTTTTTTTTTTTGTTTTTGTTGTTCTCACTAAAGAGCACCGATGTACATTGTCATGCCATTAAGTGCTTAAATTCCGGGAATACTCTATCAAATGATATCCAAACATACACATTGAAGCAAGGATTGCAGCCTGTTAATGGCCAAATTGGATTTGGCAAATATTGACCAAGCTGTGGTAGTTAATGAACTTTTTCAAAGATGGATCTGTTACAGCTCGGGCCTTGTAACCTAATCAAATTACTTTCTCTATGGGAATAGTTAATGTACCTTTACCCTTTGTGTTGCCCCAACCGCCCCAAACCCACTCCTCCCAGCAGTATTTCCCAGGGAGTCCGGTTAATAAATTTTTAAAACAAACTGCCCATTTGATGAGTGGACATTGGGCATTACTGTGTTCCACTGCCCTCCTACCGTGCAGGGGCACTGTCCTTTCGGTTGCTTGTAAACTGATATCCATATCAAAGTAAGCAATTGAAGTGATTAATTGCTCTTACTGTCGCCTGACACATATGGACATACAAACGTCGTCTGTAGCTACCTATGTATTAGGAATTCCTCCAAAGGGGTTCACATATCAAACGATTTCTAATAAAAACTAAAATTGGACACTTTTATGTCTTCGGTGATGGATTTTCGTAGTTAAAATAGACTTTATACGAATTTCAATGAAATTGAAAAAAAATCTAGTTTGTAGAATTCACCGAAAATGGAATTTGTTTTTTAACATAACAAACTAATGGGGATTATTTTTGTTAAGCTTTATTAAGGAAAGGCAAAAGTCAGGTCGTGCCGACTGTATAATACTCTACACCTAACCTATAAGTACAAAGATGAGCTATCTCTTCTTCTGAACCAATTTTGATGGACCTCACAGGCTGGAACTTTAAGCTCCGACTTGTTTAGTGTCCATCGTTACCACGGGAAGCTTAGCTGAAAACTACCAGGCGCGTCCCAGTGCCCATGCCTCGACGGAAGACAAGGACGAGCAGACCAAGCATATTTCTACGAGCGCCTAGAGAGAGAATATGACCGTTGCCCCGCCCATGATAGTAAAATCGTTCTGGAAGATTTTTATGTGAAGATAGGGAAGGAAGACATCTTTGGTCCAACAGTCGGAAAGTTTAGCCTCCACGAGAGGCTAAACTTTCCGACTGTTGGACCAAAAAACATGGTAATTATTGGGTTGCCCAAAAAGTAATTGCGGATTTTTTAAAAGAAAGTAAATGCATTTTTAATAAAACTTAGAATGAACTTTTATCAAATATACTTTTTTTACACTTTCTTTCTAAAGCAAGCTAAAAGCTACAGCTGATAACTGACAGAAGAAAGAATGCAATTACAGAGTCACACCCTGTGAAAAAATTTGTCAACGCCGACTAAATGAAAAATCCGCAATTATTTTTTGGGCAACCCAATAGAAGCACCAGATTTCAACATAAAAATATTCACAAAACCACGTGGCTGTCACCCGATCAAAACACGAGGAACCAAATTTATCACGTTGTGATAGATGGAGGGCATTCACCCAACGTGTTAGATGTACGATCGATCCGTGGAGCGAATATAGATTCGGATCATTACCTTGTTGCAGCAAAGGTTCGCACCCGTTTGAACATGGCGAGGAAAGTACGATCTGACACTGCACGGAAGCTGGACATTGAAAAGCTGCAAACACAACAAATGGCAGCGGCATACTCCACTCGACTGACCCAACTGCTTCATGAAAGCACTCCCTGTTCCGATGATATAATGGCGCAGTGGCAAACTATTGCCCACTCCATGAAAAATGCCGCGAAATCCGTATTTGGGTAGCCTCCCCAAAGAAACTCATGGTACGACCAAGAGTGTCGAGATGCTACTGAAGCGAAGACTGCTACATCAAGGAGAAGTAATGTCTGAACGGCGTGCCGCAATGCGACACCGTTTTGGAGAGAAGTTTTACATGGCACAGTACCTCACAAATTTTGCCAGCATTAGGAGGGGAAAACCACCGTTGAAAATTTTTTCTGATGGTCTCGCCAGCGTTCAGCGTCAATGGCGGACGTGCTAACCTTGATGTATAGGAGTCAGACTGAAGTCCGGAAATGCTACCAAAGAATTAAACATCAAGCCGATGGCTTTGGTGCAGGCACATCCCCCTGCAGAGACAAAGAGGGTAATCTAATAACTGACATATATAGCATGCTGTGGATATGGAAATAACATTTTACCCAACTGCTAGTGACCGACGATGGCGGCGAAGAGCATGCCGCAGAACCAATCCCTGATGATAGTATAGAATGTTTTCCTCCTAGAGAGAATGAGGTCTAAGTAGCAGTGACCCGACTAAATAACAACAAGGCAGTAGGAGCCGACGGGTTACCGGCTGAACTATTTAAGACCGGAGGCGACGCGCTGATAAGAACGCATACCCGATGATTGGAACCTCAGCATACTATGTCCCGTACACAAGAAAGGAGACAAGACTGACTGTGCCAACTACAGAGGAATAAGTCTCCTCCCCATCGCATGCAAGATACTCTCGAGCGTACTGTGTGAAAGATAAAAACCAAAAGTCAATGAGATAATTGGACCCTATCAATGCGGCTTTTGACCTGGTAAAGCCACCCAGACCAGATATTCAAACTGCGCCAAATCCCGGAAAAGACCCGAGAAGAGCAATCCAACACCCACCAACCCTTGTTGACTATAAAGCCGCCTTCGATACTCCTTTACGTTCAATGGTATTTCAAGCCATGTCTGAGTTTGGTATCCCTGCAATGTTAATAAAACTCTGCAGGATCACACTTGCTGATATGCGTTCCTCAGTAAGAATAAGAAGGAATCTCTCCGAACCATTTAATACCAAACGAGGTTTCAGACAAGGAGACAGCCTACCGTGTGATCTCTTTAATATCCTGCTGGAGATGCAGATGTGAATTGATATGACACACTAATCACAAGAGAACACATGCTACTCGCCTATGCCGACGACATAGTGTTATAGGTCGGTCACCGGAATTAGTAACGGCAGCCTTTGAAAGGATCGAAAGACAGTCAGTGAAAATGGGTCTGGCAGTAAATGGAGATAAGACGAAATGGATGATTTCAACTCCCAAAACGCCTTGTACAACCGAGCAGACAAAAAAAAAGGGGAAAATTGGAAACCACGACTTTGAGATAGTCAGCAATTTCATCTACCTCGGCAGCGCTTTAACCAAAACGAATGACACCAGTTGTGAGATAAAGCGAACAATAATACTGGCAAACAGATGCTACTTTGGATTAAGTAAGGAGTTTAGAAACAAGGGCACCTCTCGACAGACAAAGATTACACTATGCAACACACAGATACTACCCGTGTTGTTATAGGGTTCCGAGACATGGGTTCTTGTGAAAGCAGATGAGGCAGTGCTTGGAGTATTTGAGAGAAAGATTCTTAGTAAAATATGTGGACCAGTTTGATTTAATGGAGAATATAGACGACGTATGAACCACGAGCTGTATGACGTAGCATAGTTACACGCATCAAAATACAACGTCCGCGTTGGCTAGGTCATATTGTCAGAATGGATGAAGAAGCTCCAGCAAAGAAGTCTTTTCAAGCTAAACACGGTAGTACACCCAAACCGGGAAGACCAAAAGCCCGATGGAAAGATCAAGTTGTGGGAGACGCCTCGAAACTTGGTGTTAGAGATTTTAGAATGATCGCAGAAAATCGAGGCTCTGGATCGTTGTTGTACGTTCGGCTAGTGGAACAAATGTTCTGTCATGCCCAGTTAAAGAAAGAAGAAACTGTAATAACTTTGCCAACCCATTACCATAGATAGACATATATCTTATCGGGGCATATTCAGCTATATCCAAATAAAATTCGATATAACCACAAGAAAGCAATTCGTATGTCTCATATCACAAGAAAGATTCAAGTTTTTGTTCCATATACGAACAAAGTTTATGTATTTTAAAATTTTCTATCTTTTAACTGCTTGGGTTTCTTTGTATTCATCAACATTTTATTGCTGAATCAAGATTATACTGACCATGTTAAAATTCAATTTTATTTCTCTCTTTTTTTGGAAAACTTAAGTTTTTGAATAAGTTATGTATAGCAATTCCAATTAATCACATAACATTTACGGACAACTTGATGACAACGGATTTACTTCTTCCTTCTCATGTAAATTATTCATCCATGTAGTAGCAGTTGTTGTTGTTTCAACAAAAAGACCAAACGAAGAATTGTCAAATATTATAAGGAATCAGACAACATCTTGAAAACTAAGACATTTCGTTGACAACTTATTTCATGGTAGGTAGGAACGAATGAATGAATGAGCAATTGAGTGAATGCATGTAAAAGTTGGTTTTTATGTGAACAAGCCCAACATTAGAATGAAGATGACAATCACCATCGTCATCGCTGTCGTTCTCATCATTCACATCAACATGTTGGCAAAAATCTCATAATAAATTAGTGAAAGTCGCACAAGTCAAATGACATGAAAAACTCACGAAAAAAAAACTGTAACAAATCGACATGATTATAATGCTACAAGTCAGAGTGGTGCCATATGGATATAATGCTGATATGTTTTTCATCAAAGCCTTAGGGCCAATATGGAACATAATCAAACAGAATTTTTATTTTTTTTTTAAATATTTCGTGTTTTTGTATTTTATAATACATGGGAGAAAAGAAATGTTTGAGAAACAACTAAAAATGCCTTAAGTTCATCGGGGTCGAACTTTGGATAGGCACCAACAGCGACATACGAGGGCGATTCCAAAAGTTTCTGAACTGACATATAGATGGCGGTAGTAGTCTGAAAATATAAGTACTTTCGTGAAAAGTGGCAACCTTCTAAAACTTTTGTTGCAAGTTTCGGTGTTTGGGATTTGTATTTGTATTTTATTATGATAAAACCCATACAAAAGACAACGTCTTGTATAAAGCATGGGTTGGTACATTGATAAGAACAATGATTTCAACAAGTTTTCATTTAAATAGAACAATAATTGGTAAAAAATATTTAACAATTTAAGCAAAGTTACTGATACAATATATAAATAAAAAAATGTAAAAACAAAAATTTTAGAAAAGAACAAAAAAAAACACATTAAAAATATTAAACAATTTAATCAAAGTTACTGATAAAATAAATAAATAAAAGTTATAAATAGTCAAAACCAATGATTTATTAAAATGATTCTAAATCGAAGATTTGAACTGTCGTTCATTACTTATAATTTGAATACTATTGATTTGAATAATATCATTCCAGAGACGTATAGCGTTAACAAAGAACTGTTGTTCAGATATACGATATTGATAACGTATTTGTTTAACTTGTTTACCTCTTGTAGAGTTGGCAATGACGGTTCATTGGTATAAATAATCTTGTGGATCATTTGCAACAAGCGTATCTTATCCCATGTATTAAATGAGACACCTTATAATTGTCTGACAAAATCAGATACCCGGTCTCTTCTAGACAAACCAAAAATGTATCTAACGACATCGTTAAAGGCTGCAGCCTTTATGAGCAACATCACAACCGAAGAAAACCTCGCAAGAGTATTATAGTTTCGGCAGAATAAATGTCCTAGCCAAAAGCATTCTTATGGACAAAGGGGTGTACTGTTGACTCATATATAAGTTCCGTAAAACGCCACAGGTCCTGCTTACTGTCGTACTGACATGATTTTCCCATGAAAGTCTATCATCAAACTCCAAGCCCAGGTTTCTTGCAGATGAAACGATCTCAATTGGGGTTTCAGCAATTGCCACATCAAGATTGGACGGCATTGTCATCCGATTCCTACCAATTGCAAGGCACTTTGATTTTGTTGGATTTAAAAGTAGTCCGTTGGCGTTTGCCCATGTGTTTATCCTATCCAAGTCACTATTAAGGCGGAGTACGCCATCGATCAGCCTCTCCGGCGAAGAGCTCATATACAGCTGTACGTCGTCGCCATACATATGAGTACCACAGTTCCGCACCTGTTCAGGAAGGTCTTTGCTATATAAGGAAAAAAGGAGTGAACCCAATACAGACCCCTGTGGAACACCTCTTGAGACTGGAAGATAACAAGTACACCGGCTATCAACACATACCGATTAGCTTCTTCAAAAGATGTAAAATATAAGATACATTTTTTTTAGAAAATTTATTTAAATGTTTCAATTTAAGGCAAAGTATATTGTAATCAACGGAATCAAATGCCTTCGAATGATCTAAAAGAACAAGAAAAGTAACTTTATCGCTGTCAATATCACTCCTTACATCTCCAACTACTTTCAAAAGTTCAGTAGTGCAACGGTGCATTGGCCGGAAAACAGATTGAAATCTGTTAGCAGCGAATTATTCGCAATATATCCTGATATTTTCCGGTTGACCAGAGTCTAAAATATCTTAGAGATGTAAGGAAGTATTGCTATTGGCCTAAATTCCTGGTTATTCTTTGGTATTTGGTCTATCCTTGCCCGTTTCCAAGACTGTGGATAGCAACTCCTTAAAATGATGTAGTTAAAAAGATGGCACATATAAGGAAGAATAAAGGTTAGAACTATCCTAAATAATTTTGGCTAAATCCCATAAGAAACAATGGCATTAGAGTTTATCAATTCTACAGCGCTAACCATATCACTTTGTTCAAAATGTTCAATATCAAAAGGTAGGTCTGGTGAGGTGTTGTTACTATTATGGTCTACGTTACTAAATTCACTGTTATAGAAATGTACGTTTGGCACAGGAAAATATATATTCAAGAAACTCCTATTTATGTCATCCAAATCAACATGACTACCAATTGATGCATTATCACTTCCTATTCCAATTGACTTAATATGTCTCCAAATATCTTTCGTATTCAATGACTCTTGAAATTTACAACTAAAATAAGCTATTTTCTTCTTCTTTATACAAGAAGTGGTCTGATTCCTCGCACGCTTCTAATCATTCAAGAGTTCAGGTGTTCTAAAACGCTTCCATCGGGAGTACGCACAATCTCTATTATGTAGCAATACTTTAATATCATTATCAAACCACTGATTCCCATTCGTAAAAACAGTTCGGGTCATCATCGGAACACATTGGAACGCCATAAGTTCATTGGAACGCCATAAGTAAAAACATAAATTATGCTTTGAAAATAGGGTTGCCAACAATTGATCATATAGCTTCATATCAGTCATGGAACTTACGAAGAACAAGTCAATAGGATTTTCTGTTGTCGTATAGTGTGTGGCAATATTGGAATTAACAACATGCAATCTTATTGATTGCATGGTCCCCGTCAAATGCGTCTCTTCAAGCACATTACTATTAAAGCCACCAGCGACTATAATATCATTATAATGATAGTTTATATCCTCAAGTCTCTTAACAAAGTCATCATATTTCACCCACTTATTAGGACAGTATACAACCCTAACCAGAACTTTTCTGCGCAAACGGTGCAATTTGTCAAATATATATTCAACGGCCGAGCCGACACATTGTGTCTCTTATCTCTATTTGTAACTTTTACATAGGATGGGGGTATACTATTTTGTCATTCCGTTTGAAATATTCATCTGAGACCTAACCAAGTATATATATAACCTTGATCATCTTAAGGTTCTAAGTCGATTTAGCCATGTCCGTCCGTCTGTGAAAGGCATGCTAATTTTTGAAGGATTCCAGCTAGGCACTTGAAATTTTGCACAAATACTTCTTATTTGTGCAGGTCAGTTTTGGTGTAGCTGTCATCTAAACCGATCTCGGAATTCTTTTCCGATTTGGCTTAAATTTTGCACATACCGTTTTGTTATGATTTCCAACAACTGTGGTAAGTGTGGTTGAATTCAGTTCATAATCTGATATAGCTGCCATATAAACCTATCCTGGGTCTAAACTTGTTGAGCCTTTACAGTGCGCAATTCACATCCAATGAGGCTGAAATTTTGCGCGAGGTGTTTTGTCATGACTTTCAGCAACTGTGCCAAGTATGGTTTAAATCGGTTCATAACCTGAGATAAAATCTAAATCGGTTCATAACCTGCCACATAAGCCGGTCTGGGATCTTAACTTCTTGAGCCTCTAGAGTGCGCAATTGTTATCTAATTTAACTGAAAATAAGCATGAAGTGTTTTTTTTGTCTTTTCATATGGCTTCCATATAAACCGATCTCCCCATTATTATACGATATGGCTGAAATTTTGTTCAATGATTTCCATAACCTGATATAGCTTTAATAGAGTGGCTAATTTTATCCGTTTGATCCATGTTGGAGGGTATATGAGATTCGGCCCGGCCGAACTTAGAACACTTTTACTTGTTTCTTCTAGTGCGAACACATTGGAACTAAAGTCTCCGAGTGCCCTTTAATTTAATCTAACCTACCGCAAATCCACAGTGAAATATGACAGTTATAACACAACTCGCCTGCTTTCGGTATAGTTGTGATGCCTTTCCTAATTTATTGCACTTTCTGTAAGGCTGTAATGTCGGCCTTGTACTTTTCTGGTAATATATCAGCTCGTATAATGCATCTTCTTTGTAGAGAGATTTGCAAATCACTGACCTTCAACCTAAATTTTCCTTTCAGTCTACTAAAAATTCCTTAACAACACAGCAATAATTAGTAAACAATATTTCACTAAAATATTTTATTTATTTTCCTTCTTGCAGGTAAATTGATTGTGATGGATGAGTTTCTTTAAATCTCATTTTTGGTAAATAGTTGGTGGATGGCTTCTAAATGTTTTTGAAAAATTTTTAATATACTCAAAATTTTATCAAAATGGTTTGCATACTTTAAAATCTGGCAACATTCGCCTAAAATTACCAACTTTCAGTTCAAATGTGCCTTATGAACAATGTGTGTGGTCTGCCTGTCGCTGCCAATGCAACTCAATTAAGAGCCTAAAGATCCTCCATGGCAGTGCATCTGCATTTAATGTCGCCTACTCTGTATTTCGTGCGATGTTTTCTTTTCGATGCTGAGGAGTCTTTAATTTAAAAATTTAATGAAACGCACCAAACGTTGCCTTGTGCCATGGCTAAATAAAGTAATGCCAGAAGTCTAGCGACAAAACGCCTAACAGTCGCAATTTATGCAGCATCGTCAATTTTTGAGTAGAAACATGTGACAATTATTTGGCAAAACTTTAGCCGCCGCCAATGATGTTACGCATGGTTGGCTGATGTTTCATTATTAAGAGTTATAGCCGCATTGCATGTAGGCAAATGCGCGTATTTTGTTGCATCATCTTCTACATCTTGGGTGTTCTGAAATAGATATGACTTTTTGTTATGACAAAATAAAAATTTGTTAAAAGTTGACTTTAAAAGAGTTTTCATTTCAGTGTTCCATCCCCTTCCAACCAAACCTAGACTGATTATTCTTTTCTCCATTTCATGTGTGTTGCTAAGGGGAGAAAGGGAAAAAATAAACGTCTTCTGGCCAATGCAGGGGGAAATATCATAAAAGAAACACTCACCTACTAAAGTGAAAGGAGTAAATAAATATACCACCCAACACCCAGCTGTGTGCCAATGCGTTGCTGGGCCCCCCAACTCCTAGTGCAATAAAACACGGTGCACTCCTTTTGCTACAATGCGTTTTCTTCATGTTATGCCTTTGGGGTGAATACAATTTCCTTGTTATCTTAATACAATGCATTCTCTTTCACATATCCTAGCTAACGCGTCAAAGACATGCACGGTGAAAAATACTCAAGAACTGAAAATCAAAAACAGTTGAGGCTGCTTTAATCGAAAATAGGAACAATAATTACGCCAATTCCATGAAATATTCGAAAAAGTTTTCTAGAATTCTCAAAGTGACTTGTGGCAAAAGAGAGGATATCTTTAGTCCAAAAATCTAAAAATTTAGCCCTCACAAGGAAACATCCGTTAGTGGATTAAGGCAAATAGACATTGCCACGCAAAAAACAAACTACATTCAATTGGCCCATATTCGGTTGCTGAGGGGTACAGTGCAACTCACTGTATCAGCGGAAACGGGTAGTTAATCTGGAGACAGCTTCATCCGACATTGTTGTTCATGGATATCGGGCAAAATACAATTTTTATTAATTCCCGAATTCTTATCGGGAAATCGGTATAATGGGTGCTAGATCCATATATAGGTCATCTATAACTATGGAAATTTGCCCACTTACATTCCATTAAGGAACAAAGCCAGACGTCTCATAATCAAGTTTAAGCTCAATCATAAGGGCCTCCTTTTTACAGAGTCCAAACGGCGTGCCGCAATGTGACACCTCTTTGCGGAGAAGTTTTACATGGCATAGTACCTCACAAATGTTGCCAGCATTGGGAGGGGAAAACCACCGCTGAAAATTTGTATACCCTCCACCATAGGATGGGGGCATACTAATGTCGTCATTCTGTTTGTAATTCCTCGAAATATTCATCTAAGACCCCATAAAGTATATATATTCTTGATCGTTATGACACTTTAAGTCGATCTAGCCATGTCCGTCCGTCTGCCCGTCCGTCCGTCTGTCTGTCGAAAGCGCGCTAACTTTCGAAGGAATAAAGCTAGCAGCTTGAAATTTTGCACAAATACTTCTTATTAGGATAGTTTGGTTGGAATTTTAAATGGGCTATATCGGTCCATGTTTTGATATAGCTGCCATATAAACCGATCTTGAATGTTGACTTCTTGAGCCACTAGATGGCACAATTCTTATCCGATTTGGCTGAAATTTTGCATGAGATGTTTTATTATGACTTCCAACAACTGTGCTAAATATGGTGTAAATCGGTTCATAACCTGATATAAAGCGATCTTAAATCTTGACTTCTTGAGCTATTAGAGGGCGCAATTCTTATCCGATTTGGCTGAAATTTCGCATGACGTGTTTTGTTATGGCTTATAATAACTGTGCCAAAAATGGTTCAAATCGACGCATATCCTGATATAAACCGATCTGGGATCTTTACTTCTTGAGCGTCCAGAGGGCGTAAGTATTATTCGATTGGCTGAAATTTTGTACAATGGCTTCTCCCATGACCTTTAACATACATGTCAAATATGATCCGATTCGGTCTATAGTCTGATACAGCTCCCATATAAACCAGTCTCTCTATTTTACTTCTTGAGCCCCTAAAGGGCGCAATTGTTACTCAAATTGGCTGAACATTTTCATAGTGTCTTCTACTATGGTCTTCAATATTCAATTCAATTATGGTCCGATTGGGACCATAACTTGATATAGCTCCAATATTATAGAAATTATTTTCTTTTGTCCTTTGTTTGCCCAAAAAGAGATATCGGGAAAAGAACTCGACAAATGCAATCTATGGTGGAGGGTATATAAGATTCGGCCCGGCCGAACTTAGCACACTTTTACTTGTTTCTGATGGTCTCGCCAGGATTCAAACCCAGGCGTTGGGCGTCATAGGCGGACATGCTAACCTCTGCGCTACTGTGGTCTCCGGCAAAAACCGAGTGAACAAATAAATGTATGCACGAACCCATAACGGCTTTACCGAAATATGGTACAAACTGGATCAAACTCTCTACAATATGATCCTATTTGCACTTAGTCATCTTGACATTCTTAGTCGATTTGGGTCCGTCCATCTGTCGAAATCACGCTAAGTTTCGAAAGAGTAAAGCTAGGTGCTTTTATTTTGTTTAAATACTCCCATCCGATGGAGTGTAGATGGACAATATCGGTCCATGTTTTAATATAGCTGCGATATAATCCGTTCCTGGATCTTAACTGCTTGAGCCTCTAGATGGGGCAGTTCTTATCCGATTTGCCTGAAATTTTTCATGATTGTTTTGTTAAGACTTCGAATAACTGTGCTCAGAAAGATCCAAATTGGTTCATAACCTGATATGGCTCCATATAAACCGATCTCGAATCTTGACTTCTTGATCTCGAATCTAGACAACTGTGCCAAGTATGGTCGAAATCGGTTGATAACTTGATATAACTCCCATATAAACCGATATCCTGATTATACTTTATGAGCCTTTAGAGGGCGTAATTCATATCCGAAATTTTGACTGAAATTTTGTATAACCACTTCTTCTATGACCTTAACCATAACCTGATATAGCTCTCATATAAATAGATCTCCCGATTTTACTTCTTGAGCCACTAAAGGGCATAATTCTTATCCGTTTTGGCTTACATTTAGCACAATGACTTTGGTCTACAACACTCAAACCAAGTATGGCCCCAATTGGTCCATAACTTGGTATAGCTGCAATATCTTAGCAATTCTTAACCATTATCTTTTTTTTTGTTCATAAAGAGATATCGGGCAAAGAGAAATGCGATCCATAATGGAGGGTATATAAGATTTGACCCATCCGAACTTTGCAAGGTTTACTTGTCATTTTCAATTTTTCTCCATGTACACTTGCGTGACACACTGTCTATTCAGCAGTCTAGTCCTCGGATGAATGCAACATTGAGTTTTTGTCGCCATTCACTACTACAGCATTGGAGAAAGGGTAAAGGAAGCTGCGAAAAAAAATGTTGCGACGATTTCCGGGTAAACAAAGTTTTTTTCTATTTTCCATTTTGTAGTTCTCTCCATGGCAAAGGAAAGAGAAACGATATTAAGTCTTTATTGCGTTTCTGAAGCATCATCATAAACTGTTGATGGATTTTGTTCCTTTGGGGTAGCGGGTAATATTTACAGCTTTTGAAGGATTGCGTTTTATACCACGCTACCACACAGATGATGTTTGTATGCGTCAATGATCGCTGGTGGGGAGATGGAAGGGAAATCTTTAAGTGGGACGATTTTCAATTACAAAAGAAAAACTGTGATTGGAGGATTTTATGGGAATGGCTCATTGAGGGGAGAGTTTAGCTTAAAGTGAAAGAAACATAAATGTCTGTTCTTTCGTCTTTGTGCTTCTTTTCTATGTACTTTGCTGGTGTCAAAGTCGTTCTTTAGTCATTCTCCACCCTCAACTAAAAAAATGAAAGACATAGCCTAGATACTCACTTCAGACTATGAATAATTCTTTTAAATTAACATTCAACTGAATCTAGGCAGTGCTTTACGCAGTCAGGCATAAAATAGGGTTTACGATAGAGCACAGTGCATAAAATTATCGAAAATGGAAAGGCTACTATAAAACGGTTGATTTGTAATATCCAATATGTAAGTTGCTTTAGCTGCCGTCATGGCATATATATTTTACCATAACTATTATAGTAACACCTTCTAATTTGCAACTTGTCTGTGGTCAGCAGAATGGCATCACAACGGCATGCAATGTCTCGTTACATGTAGTCTGATTGAACTCTATATAAAGGCCGACGTGCTGGCATACTGAGGTTCCAGTCAACGGGTATGCGTTCTGCTACTCACATTTCAGAGAATAGCCTGAAGCATACGCCTCATCAGAATGTCGCTTTTGGTTAAAATAGTTTTGCTGGCAACCCTTCGGCCACTGTTTCTGCTCCGCTGAGCCCATTCTGACTAGGTGATATATCGTCATCAGATCGGTTTATATGGCAGCTATATCAGGTTATAGACCGATTTGAACCTAATTTAGCACAGTTGTTGGAACTCATAGCAAAACACGTCGTGCAAAATTTCATTCCAATCGGATAAGCATTGCGGCCTCTAGAGGCTCAAGAAGTCAAGACCCAGATCGGTTTATATGGCAGCTATATCAAAACATGGACCGATATGGTCCATTTACAATCCCAGCCCACCCACACTAATAAGAAGTATTTGTGCAAAATTTCAAGCGGCTAGCCTTACTCCTTCGAAAGTTAGCGTGATTTCGACAGACAGACGGACGGACGGACAGACGGACGGACAGATAGACGGACATGGCTAGATCGACATAAAATGTCACGACGATCAAGAATTTATATTCTTTATGGGGACTCAGACGAATATTTCGAGTAGTTGGAAACAGAATAACAAAATTAGTATACCCCCATACTATGGTGGACTGGTGGAAACGGACTCCTCTAACGTTGTAGTTCCACTCAAACGTAAAAAGGACCATGACTTACGGAACTGCACCTGCACTCTTTGTAGTGAAGGTGCAGTATATTGCAATATATATGCAGAAGTACAATGTACGATGGACCGTGAATGGCGTCACAACAACACCAAAAGGTGACGAACTATACTATGCTGTCATGACACGTGACATGAGTTTGGCTGTTGTCGCAGACTGAAACACCTTGTATCCAGCTTTTCTCCGTTGGATGAGATGCTAGTCATAAAAAGCCAAATTTTTCAACATCAACCTCATTTGGGCCCATCCCACAACGCTCAGTGGGAGGAAATCGAAAAAACTAGTTAAAGATATGGCGTGTGAGAACGGTTGGTGGAGTGATTAGTGTTGAGGTCAGAGATGGTCCGTAATACGATTTTTTAGGTTTCCGACTGTCAAAAAGTCGAAAACGTCGTATACTTGTATAAAACGTAGAAAAAGTCGCAAACGTCATAAACCTTAATAACTCAGTGTAAAAGTTTGATTTTTAACAAATATTATTGTCACTTATTTGTTGTATATAGAAGAGTTTATATGTAAAAAAATTTCGCAATAAAAGAAATATTAAGTTTTTTTTTTAATTTTTGCATTTACATTTTTCACACAATAAATTGGAAATATACGCAAATTTTAAGTCAATTTATAAAGTAACGTTTAAGGATTTTTTTGTGAAGCAAAAAATCAATAAATTATTAGTTTTCATCAATTATATTTAGAAATTGCAATTATTTTGTATCCTTTTGCAAAATTATTTGCTTCTCCCGTTTTAATTTGCTTTTTGAAAGCTGTTGTAAACGACATATGTATGTTAAAAATGCATGACATGAGGAAGTGTCAAGTGAAATGGTACATGGAGTGTTAATACTTATGCCAAAATTTTTAGTTAATCATATCAAAAAATCGACATATTTTCGTTCGAATTTTTTTTCTGTCAGAAACCTAGTTTTTTGGCTAGGTTTACGACGTTTTCGATGTATGTAATATACGTCGGAAATGTATGTCATATACGTCACTGTTTCTGACAGACCATCTCTGGTT
Organism: Stomoxys calcitrans; assembly: GCF_963082655.1. Taxonomy (NCBI): domain Eukaryota; kingdom Metazoa; phylum Arthropoda; class Insecta; order Diptera; family Muscidae; genus Stomoxys; species Stomoxys calcitrans. The sequence continues at coordinate 86,430,006 of NC_081555.1, read as the reverse complement.
GAGGTGCTATCGACATCATGTGCAAAATTTCCTATGCCCTAGGTGGTCCTTTGGAACCTCGTCATTTCGAAAAATTGTTGTTGCTGCCAAATTTTGATTGTTGGCCTATTAAAATTTTTTTTGCTGGATAGTGCTCAAAAATCCCTACAAAAAAATCCGCTTGAGGTATACAATATCTCCACTGATTTCAGGGATATACGAGTTGTAATTTTAGTTTGTTAAAATTTTGGCCGAGATGAGCTTCATATTTTCCAATTCACCAAGGGATTTGTGGTTCGATTTTAATTTTTATGGATGATTTGTATTTGTGACAAAATTTGCAACAACTTTGCTACAACAAACGACCACAAATGAAGATTTGGCAGCCCGAACAATTTTTCGGAATGCCGAGGCGACCAACTTTAGAGGCCTGTCAAGAGGCGCACGGACAACCTATGGCCTTATAATTTTGCGCACGATCTCGATAACATCTCAGCTCTAACCATTCCAAATATCTACAAAAATATCCCTTGCCGTTCTAACATAGTTTTTGGGATTTCTCTCACTGTGCGCCGGTTCAAAAAAACTGCAACATCACCTGAATTGGAAAAAAAATATCCAGCCAAAAAGATAATAGCAAAAAAATCATCCTTTTTTTAGCTATTATCTTTTTGGCAACACTGATTTGAACAGCTCACGCACGTTTCGTGTTTTGTTTCACTGTCAGACATCTTCAGTTTGGTCTATTATTTAACCATGAATCGTTTTACAAACGAACAACGCTTGCAAATTATTGAATTTTATTATCAAAATGTGTGCTCTGTTAAGAAAGTTCATCGCGCGCCTCTTTCATTGTGCGAAGAAGCCCATTTTTGGCTCATTTGGTACGTCTATAAGCAAGATGTCGATTTTGGAGTAAAGATCAGCCAGAAGCGTTGCAAGAGCTAGCGATGCATCCAGGAAAAGTCACAGTTTGGTGCGGTTTATGGGCTGGTGGCATCATTGGATCGTTCTTCTTCAAAGATGATTCGAATCGTAACGTAACTGTGAGCGCTATCGTGAGATGATATCCTACTTTTTTTGCCCAAAATGAAAGAGATTGACTTGCATGACATGTGGTTTCAACAAGACGGTGCCTCATGCCGCACACCACGCGTAACAATGGATTTATTGCGAGGCGAGTTCGTTGAGTTGAAAGATTTCAAGATCGGTTTATATGGCAGCTATATCAAAACATGGACCGATTTGGCCCATTTACAATCCCAACCGACCTACACTAATAAAAAGTATTTGTGCAAAATTTCAAGCGGCTAGCTTAACTTCTTCGAAAGTTAGCTTTCGACAGACAGACGGACGGACAGACTGACGGACATGGCTAGATCGACTTAAAATGACATGACATTCAATAATATATATACTTTAGTCTCAGACGCATATTTCGAGGTGTTATAAACAGAATGACGAAATTAGTATACCCCCATCATATGATGGAAGGTATAAAAATATGCCAATGTGTCTGTGCTGAAGAATATGATTGTACGTGAATGGGTCAAAATACCGACCGATTACATTCGTGCAACATGCAACTCGTTTGTAACCGGCTTAGGGAAATAGTCAAGGCGAAAAGTGGTCATATCGAGCAAAAGAAGAAATTTTGATTAGTTTCTTTGTTATCTTTGTTCCGGGTTGTTCAAGGATCCTGAATTAAGGCAATATGAATCTTGCCCTTCTGATTTTCTCCATCAGAGCATAAATAGTCGTCTCGTTCCGATGGAGGTTTATCTGTATGACCTTAATCATTAGCCCGCCTGTAAATGGATTTCTTGGGAGTGGATGATGGTCTCATAGTCGGCTCCATGTTTGTTAACCTGCATTTAGTTTCCTCTCACTGCAATGCCTGATGTTTCAATATCTGATTCATTTATGACTATAACAACTATAACGGCTAAATCAGACGGCAAGAGTTGGTTTAACCAGACATGCAGAGATGCTTTCAGATCGAAAGAGGTGGCATTCAGGAACTGGCGCTTGGATAAAAATGCCAATACTGAACTGCTGCGGAAGCAGGCAAGATCTTCGTGTGCCAATATGCTTAGGCGCGAAAAATTTCTTAACGAACAGCGCATGCGCATTGAGGTTCTCGCTTCTACAAGAGGAAGTAAGAGCCACTTCTGAGTGGGGTCGAATGTATCGTGTAGATTTTAATGCACGGAAGACTCAGTGCAGATTGTTGTCACGCAAACGATTCGATGACCCATTACGATCATCTTTGTCTATTAACGGTATAGATAATTGAGCAATCAGAAGCACTTGATATTCTGGTCATGAAAATACAAAGTGATGTCCGTTGGGCTAAACATGAATTTGAAGTGTCGAAAGAAGCATTCAAGTATTTAGGCTTCCCTAAACGGTGAAAGAATTACTTCACTCCGTCTGATCTTCTTAACATCTACACCACTTTCATAAGGCCGAAAATGGAGTACAATTCACATGTAGGGGCTGGAGCTTCAAAATCATCCCTGGAGCTACTGGACCGAGTACAGAGGAGAGCGATGGCGTTGATTGGGGACAGTGGGGTATCCAACTCTATTGCCCCCCTTGAACATCGTCGCAATGTGGGTTGTTTGGCGTTGTTCTATCGGTACTTTCATGGTATGTGTGCGTCTGATATTCGTCTTCTTATTCCTGATGTAACAATGTTTGTCAGGGATACTAGACATTTTAGGAACTCACACCCGTTTGTAATTGATTGGCCAACGGAGAGAATTCTTATTTCGCCCGAACCGTTGGTATGTGGAATCGACTTCCAGCTTATGTTTTTCCAATCCACTATGACATCCAGAGATTTAAGACAAATGTCAATAAACACTACATCCTTTCCGCCCCCTCTAATTCCTAATTTCCTTTCGCCAACGCAATGCACTGCATTCATAGGGGACATCCCCTGCGTGTTGGTTGATAGAACAAAAAATTTGTTTGCGCTACTTTTTACATTTTCTGACCACTTTGCTAACAAAAAATTGAGCAATTTACCTACTCTAATGGTTGTGATATTGAAAAAAAAAATCCACTTCATGCATATGGCAATATGATATTGAGGATTTTAATGTATTATCCCATAATTCCTCTATCCCTTTTAGAGAGGCAGAGAGAGAGGGAGCGGTAAAATAACACAGCTAATACATTTAATTGGATATTTTCCATTTTAGCAGCCATTTACCCAGCCTCCGACTTTAATTGAATTAATAAATTCTCAAAGCCCTTGTCTGAATTACACAGTTTTTTTTCGTTTGGTTTGCATTAAAACTAGTTTTTCAATGGCTGCTGCAAAAAACGTTTAACGCTGTTATTTTTCGTTGTATACCGGCTTCCATTTAAACTCGATGTTGTTTTCTTTTTTCTGCCTGACCGCCATGCCACAAGCAAATTAACAATGCTGCGTTTTTCCTATACTCTTTGCAACTAAAATAATATTTGAAACCTCTCTGACGCACACACACACAGACACACTCACACACACAATCACTTATTCGCTTCAATTTTCTCATGTCATTTGCAGTTTTGTATAAATTTTCAATAAAAAGGTTCAATATATAATGATTTTTTCTCCAATTGTGTGTGTGTGTGAGGGTGAGGGTGCCATTGTTGTATGCTGTAGTGGTGCTATTAGTTAAATGTTTTTAATTAAGGCTGACATTTAATGGCTTTATGGTACATTCCTTTTTTTTTGCAGACAATTTAAGGTGTAAATAATAATGACAGCATAATTAATTGAGCTAAATTATTAATGCCCACTACTTTGAAGAACACTATAAACAAATAATAACAAAAATATTAAATTATGTTAAAACACTTGCAAAAAAACAATGTAGTTTACAACATAAGGCGCATCAGTTTATAAGTAATCTGATAGTAGACAAATGGCTTAGGCCCGGGAACCGATTGTCTGCATGAAGCATTTGGGGCTGTGTGAATAGGAATTAGGAGTAATTTGACAAAAAAATGGTGAGAAAATTTAAAAAACAACCAAATCTATTTTTATACCCACCACCGAAGGATGGGGGTATATTCATTTTGTCATTCCGTTTGCAACACATCGAAATATCCATTTCCGACCCTATAAAGTATATATATTTCTGATCAGCGTAAAAATCTAAGATGATCTAGACATATCCGTCCGTCGGTCTGTTGAAATCACGCTACAGTCTTTAAAAATAGAGATATTGAGCTGAAAATTCGCACAGATTCTTTTTTTTATCCATAAGCAGGTTAAGTTCGAAGATGGGCTATATCGGGCTATATCTTCACATAGGCCCCATATAGACCGATCCCCCGATTTAGAGTCTAAGGCCCATAAAAGCCACATTTATAATCCGATTTTGCTGAAATTTGCCGCAGTGAGTTGTGTTAGGCCCTTCGACATCTTTCTTCAATTTGGCTCAGATCGGTCCAGATGTGGATATAGCTGCCATATAGACCGATCCTCTGATTCAGGATCTTAGGCCCATTAAAGCCACATGTATTATACGATTTTGCTGAAATTTTGGACAGTGAGTTGTGTTAGGCACTTCGACATCCTTCGTCAATTTGGCTCAGATCGGTCCAGATTTGGATATTGTTGCCATATAGACCGATCCTCCGATTTAAGGTCTTAAACCCATTGAAGTCATATTGATGATCCGATTTTGCTGAAATTTGTGACAGTGAGTTGTGTTTGATCCTTCGACATCCTTCGTCAATTTGGCTTAGATCGGTCCAGATTTAGATATAGCTGCCATATAGACCGATCCTCCGATTTAAGGTCTTAAGCCCATAAAAGCCACATTTATTATCCGTTTTTGCTGAAGTTTGGGACAGTGTGTTGTTTTGGGCCCTTCGACATATTTCTTTAATTTGGCTCAGATCGGTCCAGATGTGGATATAGCTGCCATATAGACCGATCCTCTGATTCAGGATCTTAGGCCCATTAAAGCCACATGTATTATACGATTTTGCTGAAATTTTGGACAGTGAGTTGTGTTAGGCACTTCGACATCCTTCGTCAATTTGGCTCAGATCGGTCCAGATTTGGATATTGTTGCCATATAGACCGATCCTCCGATTTAAGGTCTTAAACCCATTGAAGTCATATTGATGATCCGATGTCGCCGAAATTAGGGACAGTGAGTTATGCTAAGCCCTTTGACATACTTCTGCAATATGGCACCGGTCAGTCCAGATTTGGATATTGCTGCCATATAGACCGATCCTCCGATTTAGGGTCTTAGGACCATAAAAGCCACATTTATTATCCGATTTTGATGAAATTTGGGAAAGTGAGTTGTGTTAGGTCCTTCGACATCCTTCGTTAATTTGGCTCAGATCGGTCCAGATTTGGATATAACTGCTATATAGACCGATCCTCCGATTTGGGGTTTTGGTCCTATAAAAGGCGCATTTATTGTCCGATGTCGCCGAAATTAGGGACAGTGGGTTGTTTTGGGCTCTTCCACATATTTCTTTAATTTGGCCCTGATCGGATCAGATTTGGATATAGCTGCCATATAGACCGATCCTCCGATTAAGGGTCTTAGGCCAATTAAAGCCACATGTATTATACAATTTTGCTGAAATTTGGGACAGTGAGTTGTGTTAGGCTCTTCGACATACTTCGTAAATTTGGCTCAGATCGGTCCAGATTTGGATATAGCTGCCATCTAGACCGATCCTCCGATTTAGGGTCTTAGGCCCATAAAAGCCACATTTATTATCCGACATATTTCTTTAATTTGGACCTGATCGGATAAGATTTGCATATAGCTGCCATATAGACCGATCCTCCGATTAATGGTCTTAGGTCTATAACAGCCACATTTATTAGCCGATTTTGCTGAAGTTTGGGACAGTGAGTTGTTTTGGGCCCTTCAACTTATTTCTTTAATTTGGACCTGATCGGATCAGATTTGCATATAGCTGCCATATAGACTGATCGTCCGTTTAATGGTCTTAGGCCCATTAAAGCCACATGTATTATAGGATTTTGCTGAAATTTGGGACAGCGAGTTGTGTTAAGCCCTCAGATCGATTTATTTTTAGATATACCTACTAAAAAGACCAATATTTTGTTATACACAATTGAACAATGACTTGTACTTATTAGTATTACTTGTACTTGTTGTATTAGTATTAATTGTACTTATTCGTACTTTTATATTTCGGGATTAGGGAAGTCAAAAACACTGTGATTGAGGTATCTCCAAAACGTGCATTCTGAACGCATCAACAGCTTCTTCAGGTGTCGAAAATCGTTGACCTCTCATTTTATGTGCCAAGTCCTTACTATACGACGGATGACTCATCCGACTCATGACCGATCCGAACCATATACGATACTGTCGAAAGCCTAACATAAGTCACTGTTTCAAATTTCAGCGAAATCGGATCAAAAATGCGCCTTTAATGGGGCCAAGACTTCAAACCGAGAGATCGATCTATATAGCTGCTATATCCAAATCTGATCATATCTGGGCCAAATGGAAGAGTGATGTCGAAAGGACTAACACAACTCACTGTCCCAAATTTCGGCGAAATCGGACAATAAATGCGCCTTTTATGGGCCTAAAACCTTAAATCGAGAGATTGGTCTATATGGCAGCTATATCCGAATCGGGACTGATCTGGGTCAAATAGAAGAAGGATGACGAAGGCCCTAGCACAACTCATTGTCCCAAATTTCGGTGCCATCGGACAATAAATGCTGATTTTACTAACCCAAACCTTAAATCGAGAGATCGGTCTATATATAGCAGCTATATCCAAATCTCGACCGAGCTGAACCAAATTGCAGATGAATACTGAAATGCCTAGCAGAACTCACCGCCTTTTATGGGCCCAAAACTTTAAATCGACGTATCGGTCTATATGGCATCTATATCCAAATCTAGACCGATCTGGGCCAAATTTAAGAAGGATCTCGATGTTAAATTGAGAGATCGGTCTGTGTGGCAGAAAGATGTCGGGGGGCCTAACACAACTTACTGTCCCAAATTTCAGCGAAATCGAAAAATGTGGTTTTTAAGAGCCTTGTGCCATCTTGTGCTTGTCGAACGTGTTTATGGACAAAAAAAGGACGCTGTGCAAAATTTCATCTCAATATCTCTATTTTTAAAGACTGTAGCATGATTTCAACAGACGGACGGACGGACATGGCTACATCGTCTTTGATTTTTACTACGATCAAGAATATATCTACTTTATGGGGTCGGAAATAGGTATTTCGATGTGTTGCAAATGGAATGACAAAATGAATATACCCCCATCCTTCGTTGGTGGGTTTAGAAATTAATTAGTGTGGATCTGAACGAGAGCAGTAGAACTGAATATCTTCATCGCCGCCTTCAAAATGCTTGGCATTATGGCGTTCAAATGAAATCGTGCTCTAGCACCATGGTGATATTATTTCAGGGTCCGCACCCTAAACTCCCCTCAAACCGGCCATGTTTGCCTACTATGGCAAAAGGAACTCAAATATAAGGAATTTGAAAGTAGAAAACGAATTTGACGTCCAATTTTGAGCCAAAGTATTTGGGGGTTGTCTCACCCCATAAAGTCCCCCTAAATCAATAGCAATTGGGGCTCAAGTAAAAGGAATTTGAGAGTAAAGCACGATGCTGAGTTTTTTTTTCAGGGTTAAGTGCGTGGGCGTGGGCCGTCCCACCCTACATACCCCTTAAAGAGGACATATTTGTGGTCTATGGTAAAAATGGGCTCAATTCTGATATCTGTTTCATGGCCAAGTGTTTCAGGGACGCCTAGCCTCATACACTCCCCCTAAACCATTCATATATACCGACTATAGCAATATGTAGCTTAAATGTTGTTTTTAAGAGTAGAGTATGAATCTGATATCTACTTTCGAGCCAAAGGGTTTGGCAACTCCAATCCACCACCAAAACCAAGAGAATGAAGTTGATCTAGCAGCCAAATATTAATGGGCGGACCCTTCCCTTACCCTATTTTCAAGAACGCCAGATCTCGGAGATGGGTGGGGCGATTTAAGCGAAATTTGTTTTGTTTAAAATAACTCAAAATCAAAAATTTAGTATTCTCATTTAGGATGGAATGTCCAAAGCCCGATAATGACAATATGGGACTCAAATGAAAGGTATTTGAGACTAGAGCACGAATCTGATAAATGGGGGTCCACTTCACCCCAAAAATATCCCCATACGGAACATATATACCTTACCGACCATACCAATATAAGGCTCAAATGAAAGGTTTTTGGGAGTAGAGCACCAATATGATATCCACATTGGGCCGACATATCTGAAAGACCGTACCAGCATCGCCAAGAGGTCTGTCGAGACCATCAGAAAAAAAAAGTTTTCAGCGGTGGTTTTCCCCTCCTAATGCTGGCAACATTTGTGAGGTACTATGCCATGTAAAACTTCTCTCCAAAGAGGTGTCGCACTGCGGCACGCCGTTCGGACTCGGCTATAAAAGGGAGGCCCCTTACCAATGAGCTTAAACTTGAATCGGACTGCACTCATTGATATATGAGAAGTTTGCCCCCGTTCCTTAGTGGAATGTTCATGGGCAAAATTTGCAATTTGCATTTACCACTTCATGGCTGCGTTTTAAATTTTGCTCTTCATGTCTTATCAATCTAATACCAATTATCTATTAAATAAAAACTCTTTGTAAATATTCCCACATTTTATAGGCACGTGTATGAACTTCATTGTCTTTTCTCAAACCACTAAGCCTTATCCCTTCCTCATACAACACAGATACAAGAGATACATGCTCCTTAAATCAATGGCTTACATTCCAAATGCATTCTAAGTGGCATTGGGTCAAATTGTGAATAAATTTTTTCAATAAATTTCAATTTCAACAAGTCTGCTCACTTTGGTTGCGGAGGCATTAATGAAGTCCATGCCAGAGATTATAAGTCATTTGTGGTCCACTTGTTTAGTGGCCACAAAGTACAAATTTAGTTATGCAAATGCTGCTGCCACTTCATTATTATCTCGCGCGTTTGGTTTTTTTTGTTTAGTTTTTGCCTTTTTGTCTGTAAATGTCAATTTGAACTCATTTGTGTTGAATTCCAAACAGTTTCTTTGCAGCAAAGGAATGGAGTAGAAAAAAAAGTTGTTACAATCCGCGAACATTATGATAATTTAGTCCCAGTCCCACCAACAACCAAACAGGCAATGAGGCTCTTGTCTTGTCTGAAGGCAACGAATGAATGAATGAATGCTTGTTGTTGGTCTATCTTGGTCCACAACTGTGTCTGCTATTCCACATCGCCAAACCATTCAACTCGAAGTATTTGCAGTTTCTCAAAATGACAACCACAAATTAGTTAGTTTGAATTTTTTGTTTTTGCTGGCCGTTTTCTTTAAACGGACTAACAAATTTTCCAAACCAATTTATTTATTTGCTTTTGATTGTTTTCGGCTTGTCTCTCGGTTATAAGGTCATAATGTACAATAACAGTTAAGTTGTTTCTATGCCCAGTTTGGTAGTGCCGCGCACTATGGCGCACTATTGATAGTGAGTTTGGTAGGTTTGTTTATTGGCTGATTTGTCCTTTATGCAAAGTCAGCCACAGAAATTTCGTAGCTTTCAATTTAAATTAATAAAGAAACCGACGTGGAAACGCTTGGAAAAAAAGGTGTAGGTTTGAGTTAAATTGGGGTTGGAAAAACCCAAACACAAACGAGATGCAGACAAAACCAGTGCCTCCGAAGTATAGGATTTTTATAACTTCCAACATGGGATGAATCTTTACAAACTTCATCATTCCGTTTATAAAACCCCAACATTGCTTGCCTAAGACCCCACAAGGTATATATATATTGTATATTCTTGGTCGTCAATACATTTTAAGCCGACAGACTTAGCCATCTAACCATGCTTCCGTCTGCAGAAACCACGCTAACTTTCTGCTTGAAATTTTTCACAAACTCTTCTACGGAATGTGGAAACGGTGCCAGAAATACCGTAGTCTGTTAGCTGCAAAAGGCGGATATTCCATCCATGCATACATGCTTCCATCTGTGGAAAGCAAGCAAACTTTAAACTTGAAATTTTACACAAATACTTCTACGGGTATGGAAACGATGCCAGAAATGCCGGAGTGAATTAGGTGCAAAAGTCGGATATTCCATCCATCTGTCCATGCTTCCGTCTGTTGAAGGCACGCTAAGTTTCCGCTTGAAATTTTGCACAAATACTTCTACTTCTTCATTAGTCATAAGTGTCCTGTTATGATACCTAAAGCTATACTTCCTTTCAGTAATACCCTCATCTTCTCGCGATTCGGGCTCCCCATATGATTTTGTCTTACAGGCAGTTGCACCAAACCATAGTGATACATGCTCCTTTGTCGCCGAACTCTTTTGTGACCGAAATGCTTCGGACTAAGTTTACTGACTGCAGTCGTCTGGCCTTCATGGTCAAATCTTCTGCCCTTTCATTTTCCTTTACTACGCTATAGTCCGACACTCAAACGATGCGGATCGTGCCATCCTTAGTGAAGGCGTTAATCTTCTTACATTCCAAGACTTTTCGTGACCTTACTGTCCGTAAAGTTGTTCACACTCGACGTCCTCGAATTTAGTGTTGCCACTCAAGAAAATTATTTCCTACCAAAATGCAAGAACAATTCTACCAAGCCTGATCAAAGCCTACCAAATGTTCTAGAAGCCAAAATTGCGGTGTATGAGAATAATTTTATACCATCGAAATGTTGGCTATTTTGTCATTCCTTCAGCAACACATCAAATTATACATTTTCAACCCTATAAAGTGTACATACCCGACCGTCGCAATATTCATAGACCATCCATCCATCTCCTTCTGTCTCTCTGTTGAAATCACTCTACAAATAATACGCATAGTTCAAAGAAGACCAAAATCTTGATATAGTACCGATCTACCGGTAAGATTTCCTGAGATTTTAAAACTCGTTGTTTTGCCCCCATTTCCAAAAACAAATCTTATGAGTTTGGAGCGATCTGCCGGTTTAAGGTCTTGAACCCACAAATAAGCATTTACTACCCATTTACTTTATAACACTGAGTTGAATGGACCCTTAGCATCCGAGTATGGACCAGATCCGATCCGATACGAATATAGTCCTATTTTATGATTGATGGCATTGAACGCATAAAAGCCGCACTTATTTCCCAGAATTTATAAAATTTGGATCAGATTCCTTGACCCATATCATTCAATATGAGTACAACATTTTTTTTATAAATTTGAAGATCTCTTGTAACCCTGCGCTCTAAACGAAAACAAAGAAACAACAAGAAGTGGACGAGTTTTGAGTTATCCCTGTTTTTCTGTAAATTATTTGGTATTTATATGTTGAAAAAACCTACCAAAAATTGAGGTCTGCCTATCAACCTACCAAGTGCATAAAAACCTACCAATTTTGGTGAGAACCTCCCAAAAACGGCATGACAGCTCGCATTAACACCATACCACCTCATGCATTCCAACAACGCCCGCATCTCCACTTGCAGGACAGTGTTATGGTTAGGCAGTCGGAAACAGATCTCAGTCCCTGTGGAACGGATCGGATGCTGATCTTATTGTCACACTCGACTTCCTCGCCCGAATCTTCACCTGCATGACAGAATTATGGTTAGGCAGGCGGAAACAGATCTCAATCCCTGGGTTCTCAATGTAGACCCCCAGGTCGACTCTTTCCTCTAGCTTTGATTCATCCGTTTAGCATGAACTTCCAGATGGCAACACCAGAGTTTCGTCAGTCCAATACTGTACCGCTGGCAGCAGTTCCTCACACTTGACCTCAAGTGTCGTCTCAGGCTTCCGACCCGATTCCCCTTCCATTCCTTCCAGGTTTCCTAACGTCGCCTCGATTATACCGACAATAAAGCCCGCTCCTCTCCTCTATCCATTCTCCAATCGCCTCAAGTCTTATAGCAGCAGTAGTTGCCTCATACATATTTGCCTAGCGGCAAATTTTTTTCATAAATTTCGAGTTTTGTATTGAATTGCATACATTTTTATACACACCACCATAGGATGGGGGATACGAATCTAGTGATTCCGTTTGTAACATCTCGAAATATTGGTGTAGGACCCTATAAAGTATATATATTCTTGATCGTCTCGACATTCGATCTAGCCATTTACGTTCGTCTGTCGATTGCTAGCCGCTTGAAATTTTGCATAGATACTTAATATTGATGTATGTCGTTGGGGAATGCATATTGGTCCAAATTTAGATATAGCTCCCATATAAACCGATCTCCCGTTTGACTCCTTGAGCCCTCACAAGCTGCAATTTTTGGCTGAAATTGAGCATGTGGCATTCTGTTTTTACTTCAAACAACTGTGCCAAGTATGGTCCAAATCGGTTTATAGCCTGATATAGCTCCCATATAAACCGATCTCCCGATTTGACTTCTTAAGTCCTTGCAAGCCGCAATTTTTGTCCGATTTGGCCGAAATTTTGCATTTACTGCTTTGGTTTGACTTCCAACTAATCTACCTAGTACTGTCCAAATTGGTCTATAAGCTAATATAGCTCTCATATAAACCGTTCTCCCGATTTGACTTCTTGAGTCCTTGCAAGCCGCCATTTTTGTTCGATTTGGCTAAAATTTATACCAATTTTTGACTTTATATAAATTTGCAACGCTAAGAGGGAGAAGAGCTAGAGCTTTATAAGAATCCCTATACCACCAATGTGGTACGAGGTATTATAACGTTGAGCATTTTTTTGCAACGCTAAGAAGGAGAAGAGCTTGACCCATTAATAAGTGTACGAATTGGCTTAGAATCATTTCCAGATTTGATTTAGCTACTCCCGTCTGTCCGCTGTCCGTCTGTCTGTCCATGTGTACTTGTGTGATGTCCGATTGTCATGACATTTTCAACAAGTCTCTTTTTTTGGTCCCAGATCGAATGATATTGGTTTTGAAAAAATCTGATCAGCTTTAAACATAGCTCCCATATATGTCTTTCATCCGATATGGCCTTTGAAGGCAGTAGTCGCCACAATTTTGGTCCGATCTTTACAAAATTTCAGGTAAAATAGCTCCCATATACATCTTTCATCCGATATGGCCTTTTAAGGCTTTAGTAGCCACAATTTTTGCCCGATCTTAACGATATTTTGCATAAGATCATCCGATAAAATGCTGTTGTAGCCACAATTTAAGTCCTATCGTAGGAACATCTTATAAGGTTCTATACAATATTTCAATTGGGATGCAAAATTAAAGTATGACTAGATTTTAACATAGGTTCCATTTATTGAAAATAGTACGTAGGCTCGGTGGTGTAAGTCATTATATAGTCGGCTTCGGCCGAATTTTGCCTTTCCTTGCCGGTTTTTTTCTATCGCCACACAAAGTGCCAAACATCTGTTAGCCTTTTCTGTACCTTCTTCGAAATGGCATTTCCAGTTCAATTTCCTATCCAAGATTTCTCTCAAGTATTTGACAATGCCGGATATCGAAATCGTTCTCTTGAGGAAACGCGGGGCCTCACATTGGCAAACCTCGTCTTCTCGTAAACACACACATCATAGTCTTCTATGGATTTATATTCAGACCACTGTGTCTAGCCAAGTCGTATGCCTTCTGCAATACCCTTTCGGCCCTTCTACAAAGATGATTTGGATTCATACCTCTTACAGGTGTTATATTAGCATGCGTAGCAGACTGATTAAAAATCTTTCTCAGTCACGATCTGTAGCAGACTTTTTATGATGGTCACACATGTTCTATTACCCCACTTTGTCCCTTTTATGACATCCTCGACTTTTCCACCAATTCCTTAGCATGTGAATTATCCAGTCTCTAAGGACCCGGTCAACCAGGTACAGGTCAAAGGTTCTTAATTGTCAAAAGCCCTTTCGATATCAACGCATACCGCCAAGGTGTACATCTTGACAACATAGGTTTTTTTTTATTCACAACCTCGTGCAGGGCGGTCTCAACTGATCATGATTTGACATGGGATGCTGCTTGTAATGTCATAAATAACAGCAAGATTAGGCGCCATGTAGTCCGCCTCCAACTGTAGTAATTCTTAATTATTCCAAAATGTCCGGATTAGGTTAGGTTAGGTTAAAAAGGGGGTGCGGATATTAATCCGCCCATGCCACTTTAAACATACACCTAAGCCAGCAATCGGCTTGTTGTGCGCTCTAAAAGTAACCTCGAAAGAGAAAATTTTAAGTTAGGAATTTCGTGCTACTTACAAAGTCCTTTATTTATTTCCATGCCACGACCCTAAGTTGGTTCATGTCTGGTATTGTGTCCCCACCTAAGTACCGGTGTCTTTTAACCGCAAAAGCCGGAAATGACATAGAAAATGCTCCAACGTCTCAACATCTTCCCCGCATGCCCTACAAATGCTATCACTTTGCGCACCGATTTTGTGCCATTATGATACCGAAAGCTTTACTGACCTCCTGACCTAATAGCCACGTCTTCTCACGATCTGGATCCCCCATAGGATTTTCGCCGTCCTACCAACCGTTTCGCTGTTCCACAATGTTGCATGAGCATTCGTCGCCTACTTCCTCCGGACTGCGTCGACTCTGGCTTCGGGTTAACCAAGTTTATTGACGGCAGTCCTCTGGCCTTCATCGCTAAATATCTGGCCTTTCATTCCCCCTTACGCCGTTATGGCCCGACACCAAAACGATGCGGATTTTGTCATCCTCATAGAGGGCGTTATTCTCCATCTTTCATTCCAAGATTGATCGTGATATTAACGTCATTGTTGTTATTGCCCTTATGGCCATTTTACTGTACGTAAATATGTTCACACCCGTCGACCTCGCGTTAGCACTACACCACCTCACTAACTCCGTGATCGAGCGGATCTCTGCCTGCAAGATCCTATTATTGGCAAGCAGTAGAAAACAGATCTCGGTCCCTGGGTTTTCAATGTTTGTTATCAATGTAGCTTTGATCCATCCGTATAATCGGCAATACCAAAGTTCCGCAAATTCAAGACTGTGCTTCTGGCAGCAGTGTCCCGCACTCGACCTTAAGTGTCATCTCAGGTATTCGATAAAAATTCGATGGTATCCATGGTGGAGAATATATAAGGTGCGGCCGGACCGAACTAACAACGCTTTAGCTTTCTTTTCCTTCCTTGAAAAGCGAAAATTCAGATATTCAGAAGAATTGGACCAAAATAAAACTTCAAAATCTTGAATATACTGGCAAATATGGCAATTGCCGGCGTTTCTGCTTTCTGGGCGAAGCCATCCACTGACTGCGTACAGTAGCCGTCAAATCTTTTTGACGTAGTGTTAATGCTTACTAAAACCGAAGTTTTTCTTCCAAGTAGTAGAAACAAGTTACCCACAGTGGCACCTGCCAACTTGGGAAGAGAGAATGTTCCATTTATGGAAAGGGCAAAGTATCTGGGTGTTTTGCTGGACAGGTAAATGAACTTCAGTGCAAACACTTAGAAAAGCGGAAGAAAGGCAACCCTTGCCCTATACACCTACAAGAGAGCGGAAGAAAGGCAACCCTTGCCCTACAGTCTCATACACTTGGTGCATACTGCAGTTGTCAGACCTATAATGCCATATGTTGTTGGGGTCTGGTGGACTGTGCATCAAAAGTACACACACTGTTCAATACTCAGTCTGATCCCAAGGATGGTTTGTTTGTGCATCACAGCCGCTCTAAGGACGACACCATCTGCCCCTGGACGTTGTGGCTAGTCAAATTGCTGCGATCACTACTGTGAGGAAAGCTTACTCTTTGGTTATGGGGCGGCTACGGCCACTGTGTTATACTTAATACAATGCCCGATGTTCCAGGCAGTATGGATTACACATTGCCTGAGTCGGGATTTGATAAAGAGTACTGTTCCACTATTCCTGATAGAAACGATTGAAAATACGATATGCCTTGTAAAAGAATTTACATAGATGTCTACACAGATGGCTCAAAACCACACGACCAGATGGGCTTAAGGATGTAATCTGAAGAACTAGGCCATATCGAGATGGCTACCCGACCACTGTAATGTATATCAAGTATCAGTGTATTAAGCATTGTGTAAAAATATGGTCACAAATTGCGGCTTGGAAACATTCCAAAACTATGTGACCCATTCTAGAATAAGTCTACGCTTTGCTTTTTGGCTAGAACAGCCATCTCAGTCATTGCGTCCGTTATGACAGATCACAGTCTAATCGAAAAACATGCTGGCAGATTGAAGTTTGCAAGTAAAGACTGCTGCAGAAGCTGCGAGGACGTCGAGGCAGAAGAGGCTATAGAACATCTGTATGTTCAGGACTTGTGGGCAAAAGGAGTTCCAGTGTAAATCCTCATTTCTTTGAGAAGTTGTTGGTTTAAATGGACGTAATTATTCTTAAGTTCTTGGACTTTTTAAAGTGATCTGGATGGTTCGACGGTAGAAGTTGAAATACAATTTCCTTCTTTTGTTCACATTGGTAGGCAATAAATAAATAAAATGGCAGACTGCCACTTAAACCTAACCCATCCTAAATCTGAGGATTGCTCTTGGCTTTTTGAGAATTGAGTTGTCGAAATTGTACTCTACTTGCCCATATTTTTGCCTCGGCATAGTCTGTTAATAGCATTCCAATATCTGATGTTTCTTCATGGGGGCTGAACTTCTCCATAGTCAAACCAAAAATATCCTCCCTTATTCTTTGTTGCATTATCAACCCATTCTCATTAGATTTTCAATTATTTATTAAGTTTTTATTCGATTTGACAATTCATATTTAAGTTCGCCATATAATGCATAATTGATTGTTTGCTTCAACTCATTCCCATCGTAAAAACTCTTTAGAATTTCCCAGAATGAAGTGTTGTTATACACATTATTACATAATATTCCCCATTATAATAATGGCGCCTACGAACAACGATTACTTCCATCCTATAAACCTTTTTATGCCATTAAAAGTCATCGCAAGAAAAAGAAAAATTTAAATCTCTTGTCATGCCCACACTGGCATAAAACCTGTTGTGGTCATGTCTGCATAATTGAAACTCGATATTAATGTCCGCCAATTAACACTGCCTTCCAACTCCTATGGGCCTATTGCAATACGTGCACCGTCATGTGGCACATAAAATCAGAAAGTCCAACTGGAACACCAAGGATGATGATCATGTGCATATGTACGAATATATCCATAATTAGCTTTTAATTTATAGGCATTTTCTTCGCATAATTTTGAAGACACAAGACAGAACAGAAAAAAAAGAGACGTTGACCAAAGTTTATAATGGGTCTTCTTCCTTGAAGCCACAAAAAGGCAATTTATGGAAATTTCTATTGAATCTACATGACAATCATTTCCACAGTTTAGATTGGAAACCCATAAAAAACTCCTAGTTTGTGTAGTTGGCTAGGTTTTTTTGTTGTACTTGCACACTACGAAAAAGGGTTTAAAGTCACAATTCGCAGGAAATAGTAATAACAGTGGTGCGACATAAAAGAGCAGTGGGGAAAATTGACTAAATCTAATAGTATACATGTAGTTATAAGCATGTCATTATATCTTAGATAACTAGTTTATGTTAGATTAAGTTCATCAAAAGAAACGTCCTAAATTCGGCCTGGCTGAATCTTGGATACCCACTACCATGGATTTTGCAAAAAAATCCATCAGATTTGGAAGAAATTTTATACAATGGCTTCTCTTATGACCTTTAACATACGTGTCTTATATGGTCTGAATCGATCAATAGCTTGATACAGCTGCCGTATAAACCGATCTCCCGATTTTGCTTCTTGAGCCCCTACAAGGCGAATCAATTGAAATATTACACAATGACTTCTATAATGTTCAGCATTCATTTATAATTTAAATTTATATACCGCGCATAGAACTCGACAAATGCGATCCATGGTGGAGGGTATATACAATAAGTTTCGGCCCGGCCGAACTTAGCACGCTATTAGTTGTTTTTTTATATATTTTTGGTCCGAAAATCTCTTTTCTTCTTCCAATTTGTGTTGAAATATTTGTCTTTAAAGCGAAAAGTTAATGCATTTAATTTTAAGAAGAACAATTCAAAATAAGATATTTATAACTCCAATAGACTATAAATCCTCAGCTGCACTCAAATGTTTCATTGAAGCTATATAGGAATACAGTTTGTCGTCATTTGTTTTCTTGACGATTCTCATCTTATCGCATTTTTTATGTGACGCTTATATCGGTCTTGCGGATTAACAAATCATACCCTTTAATCATGCGTGGTTCTGCAACTTTAGTGGGATCCTTTTGTACAATTTTGTTGGATTATTCATTGAGCTTTCGAGTTTTTGTTCCGACTGAGAGCTACTACCTCACCTACTCAAAATCACAAAACTCTCTAAAATAAACTTATGACTAAGGTAGGGCAGTTGAGTATATTTAGAGCTGTTCAGTATTAAACATACTGAACAGCCACCACTCTCTGATTTAATGAATAAACCGCATACATAGCTTCGTTCCACAGAATTTTTTGTTCTAACCTCAATTTTGTATTTTATATGTATTGGTGATTTAGTTTTTTCCAAAAACCCCTACACATGCCTTTTGTACTTTCAAATTATCCGTGGCTTTAGGCAGGACTACATTAGTGAACACTGCGGTCATTAGAACTCATTCATTCTTAATTTACTTTATGCTAGCAATAAGCGATTTTATCCTGGTGAAGGCTGGTATCATATGTTGTTGGCCCCAACTACTGGAGTTTATGATACATTTATGTATAAATATTGAATTTCAGTCAATGGGTTTTGGTGTATTTTTCCCTTTTTTTCGTTTTTGTACTCAATAGCAAAGTGGGGGAATGAATGTACAAGCTTTCAAACATTGCGGGCCAAGTTTTTTCATAGTATAACATACTCTAGTCAAAAGCACTTTTCGTATGAAAACGATTAAAGAAAAACTATATCGCTTAAAAATTTTAATTTATGCAAAAAAGTTTTGTTCTTTAGGTTCATAATTGAAAAAAAAAAAACGAATATAGTTTAAGTTTGCTTAAGAGTTTCGTTAAGGAATTCAATTATATTGAATTATGTCCACCTGTGGTATGTGGAATGCATTGTATAAGTGCTTTCTTTATTTTACCCACCACCATAGGATGGGGTATACTAATCTAGTCATTCCGTTTGTAACACCTCATAAAGTACATATATTCTTGATCGTCTTAACATTCACGTCTTCGACATCACGATTACGGCCGAACGCGTAGAGCTAGCCGCTTGAAATTTTGAACAGATACTCAATATTGATGTAAGCCATTGGAGATTGCAAATGGACCATATCGGTTCATATTTGAATATAGCTCCCATATAAGCCGATCTCCCGATTTGACTTCATGACCAACAAGCGTACCAAGTACGGTCCAAATCGGTGTATAAGCTGATATAGCTCCCATAAAAACCGATTACCCGATTTGAATTCTTGAGCCCCTGGAAGCCTCAATTTTCATCCGATTTGGCTGAAATTTCCACATAGTGTTCTGTTATAACTTCTAACAAGTGTACCAAGTACGGTCTACAACCTGTCATAGCTCCCATATAAACCGGTCACTCGATCATCCTTGTTCGGTTTCTAAAGCTCTAACTCTTCTCTAATCATTGACACACAGTTTCGAAATGTCTTTCTACACTCCTCCGTTTGCGGAGCATCTTCTTCATTCATTCTGACAACATGACCTTGCCAACGCATCGTACAGCTCATACAGCTCGTGGTTCACACCTTTTATTTTACTAGTGATATTTCTCTCAAACACTCCAAGTACTGGTCCATCTAACCGAAGCCACACAACAGCACGGGTAGGATCAATGTCTTGTATAGTGTGATTTTCGTCTGTCACAGATGGCTTTGCTTCTGAACTTCTAACTCAATCTAAACTAGCATCTGTTAACCAATATTATTCTTCGTTTTATTTAAAAACTGGTGCTGACCGATTTAGACCATAATTGTGGTAATTTTTAAGGCTATTAACAGATGTCATCATGTAAAATTTCAGACATATCGGGCATCGATTTCTGGAGGCTCTATAAGTTACATCAGGAGATACTCCACTTTTTCTATATTACACTAAAATATACCTCTGAGCTCTATTTTAACTCTAACTATTCTTATCCATCGAATACACAAAGAGGCAACACTGTGCGACGGTGCCGATGTAGATAAAGTTTCTGACTATCTCAAAGTTGTGGTTCCCAATTTTCTCCATTTCTTTATCCGCTCGGGTTTATAGGACTTTGTGGGAGTTTTGTCTTATCGCCACTTATTGCCAGATCCATTTTCGTTGATTCGTTCTCAGTACTTTCAAAGGCTCCAATTTCTTCTTTCGGTGATCGACCCATAATATCGATGCATAGCCAATTCACTCCTGCCTATTCACTCCTGCATCTCGAATAATCTACTCCAGCAGGATATTAAAGAGTTCACACGATAGTCTGTCTCCCTGTCTGAAACCTTGTTTGGCATTGAACAGTATGCTCGATAGTATCTTGTATGCGATCGGGAGGAGATATCTTTCCTCTGTAGTTGACACATACAGTCTTGACTCTTTCTTGTGTACGGTACATAATATGCTGATGATTCGGGGCATGAGGGGCATCGGGTATGAGTTCTTCTAGCCAGATTGAGCAGACGAGTTGATGCATACGCCTTATTAGCGTTTTGTCTCCAGCCGTAGACAGTTCAGCCGGGAACTCATCGTCTCCTGCTGCCTTTTTGTTTTTCAGCCGGACCGCGGACGTAGACCTCGTGGCCACCATCATCGGATACCAGCTGCTGGGAAAAGTGTTATTTCCATATCCTCAGCACATTATCTATATACGCTACCAGATTTCCTTGTTTGTCTCTGCAGCAGTATTTGCCTCTACCAAAGCCATCGGTCTGATGTTTAATTCAGACTGGTAGAATTTTCAGACTTCATTTCGTCATTTCTCGATTCACTCCCAATCACGACTTTCCGTTTCCTTTTTCTTCTTGTGGAGGAGATGTTTCTCCTCTCTCCTTTTCTCCCTATACCTCTTTTTCGCCTGGCGTGTTGCTACTGACAGTAATGCTGGCCTGTATATCGCTTGGCTTCAGTGGCTTTTTTACAATCGTAACATGGCACGGTCAAATTCATACCTCGTTTCATGGCAGCTATTATAATGTCTGCGCTGTACTTCTCCAATACAGCTGTCAGTGCTGTATTGTCCTCTCCATAAAGATTGCGGACAGTCCTGGTACAGATACGCAAATTATGGTCCTTAAAACGTTTGCGGGGTCGCCTACATAGGGGGGTCCGTTTTATATCTTGTTCTGTTTTCCAAAGTAAGTTTTTCAAATTTCCGGATGGTGGACAACTAACCCGAGGCCTCAAGCCATCTTTTTATACCCACCACCGAAGAATGCGGCATTCTCTCTTATGTCAATAAGTCCAGTCCCATTAATGTTTAAGCCATGTCCGAACGGCGTGCCGCATAGTGATACCACTAGGTAGAGACGTTTTAACATGGCAGGATACCTTTCAAATGTAGCCAGCATCAGTAAGGGGACAGCTACCGCCGTATGTTCACGCCAGTGTTTGGCGTCATAGGCGGATATCCTAACCTCTGCGCCACGGTGGCATTCCAATATGCATTTGAGACCCTATAAAGCATATATTCTTGATCGTTGTAAGAATCTAAGACGATCTGGCCATATCGTCTTTCTGTGTCTCCGTCTATCTCGTGAAATCACGCTACTGATATAGAGATATTGGGCTACAACTGCACAAATTCTTTTTGTTCCGTAGACAGGTGTAGTTCAAAGATGGGCGTTATCTTCATAAAGCCCCCATATAAACCGATCTGCCGATATAAGGCCTTAGGCCCATTAAAGCCACAATTATTTTCCGATTTGGCTGAAATTTGTGACAGCGAATTTTGTTAGGCTCCTCGACATCCTTGTTCAATCAACTCGGTCCATATTTGGATTGAGCCTCCATATTGTATACCGATGCCCCGTTTTAAATTCTTGGGTCCATAAAAGGGGGATTTATAGTCCGATTTCGCTGAAATTTGCCACAGTGGGCAATTTGAGGCTTTTCGACATCCGTGCCCTATATCGGTCTATTTTTGAATACAGCTGTTGTTTAAAAATACCGACCTTCCGATTTTAGTACCTGATCCTAACTCGTATTCCTTCCGAATATGGTGGCAAACGAGCTTTATTTAAATATAGCTGCCATATAGATCAATATTCTGTTTTACCGTCTTAAATTGTAAATTGTATTAGAGTCCTCGACGTCCGTGCCGAGTTTTGTCCTAATGGCACTATATCTCGATAAATGATGCATTTTTCGCCGTATTACGACGAAAGGTGTAAATATATATCAAAGGTAGTTGTTATCCAAAGTTCGCTCCGGCCGAACTTAATGCCTTTTTTTAACTAGATGTCGTTCTACGCGTGAACTCGTGGCACAAACCAATCAGAACCGTTGCTTGGTTTTCAACATCTCCAGTTTTTTTCTCTTTTATACATACTTAAAAAAATATTTAAGATTTTCACTTCCGCTCGCAAGGTTGTTCTTCCCTGTCGTGGATTTTTCTGTTGTTTTGATATCATTATTGAATACTTAAAAATTTTTAGGCTGAGCTACTCACATTTTTTGTACCAAACTACTCAATCCAAGTGGGTTTGGGAACAGTGTTGCCGTTGATAAAAATTTGTTATTATTAAAATATTTAGAATTTTTATTGAAACGGTTGGTGAATAAAAAAATAAAACAAAAAATAAACAGGCATTAAGTTCGTCCAGGCCGAACTGGATATCTATATATTTATGTACATATTAACCACCTTTCATCATAATACGGTGAAAAATGAAAAATCTCTTATGAGCCCTCAGCAGCTATATCTATATAGTCCGATCTCCTCAATATTCAAGAAGGCTACGTAGAGCCCCAACACTATTCATTGTACCACATTTATAGGTTAAAAAATTCACCTTTTATTGTCCTAAGATCTTAAATCGAGAGATCGGTCTCTATGGCAACTATATCCCAATTTGAAACCATACAGGCAAAATTTAACAAGGATGTCGAGGGACCTAACCAACTGTCTCAAGTTTCAGGGAAATCGGACAATAAATGCTCCTTTTATGGGCCCAAGGCCTTAAGTCGAGAGATCGGTCTATATGGCTGCTATATTTAAATCTGATCCGATCTGGACCGTATTGTACAAGGGAGCCGAGAGGCCTAACACAACTCACTATGTCAAATTACAGCAAAATCGGTTAATAAATTCACCTTTTATGTGCTTAAAAACTTTAATCGAGAGATCGGTATCTATGGCAACTATATTCCAATCAGAACCGATTTGGGCTGTTTTGAATAAGATTGTCAAGAAGCCTTACACAACACGGTCTACAAAATTTCCGCGAAATCGGACAATACATGCGCTTATTATGGGCCTAAGACCATAAACCGAGAGACCGGTTTTTATGGCAGATTTATCCCAATCTGATCCGATCTATACCAAAT
Organism: Stomoxys calcitrans; assembly: GCF_963082655.1. Classification (NCBI taxonomy): domain Eukaryota; kingdom Metazoa; phylum Arthropoda; class Insecta; order Diptera; family Muscidae; genus Stomoxys; species Stomoxys calcitrans. The sequence goes on along the minus strand of NC_081555.1, from coordinate 86,406,520 downwards.
TAAACAAGGATGTCGAGGAGCCTTACATAATTTACTGTCCCAAATTTCAGCGAAATCGGACAATAAATGCGCCTTTGATGGGCCCAAGCCCTGAAATCGCCTAGCTTTATTCCTTTATTCCTTTCCTAAGTAAGCATGCTTTCAACAAACGGACGGACAGGACTTAATCGACTTAGAATGACAAGACGATACAGAATATATATACAATACTTTGTTGGGTCTCAGATCAGTATTTCGATGTGTTACAAACGGAATGACGAAATTAGTGGTGAAGGGTATGACAAGTTGATTCATGCTTCTTTGAGACGAACAATGAATCATATCAGGATCCCAATCTTCAAGCGCAGTACGAAACGAAACCACCAACCGCCCCCGGCACGGGATAGCTGTGAGCACCGCATAGGCTGGAACATTGAGGTCCGATCTGTCCGGTGTGCATTGCTGTCACGAGAAGCTTAGCTGCGAGCGAACGGGCGGGTCCACAGGTTGCGGTTAGTGGAATGCTCCATATGGAGTAGCTGCAACGGCAGTCGCAGACAATCAGCGGTATCGAGCGGAAACGAGCTTGCTGATCAACAGGAGCTTGACGATGATCGACACTTTTGTCAGCCTCGAAATCGCGATCTCCGTAGCCTGCCCAAGGGGTAAGGATCCGAACGAGCTATGCAGAAGGGCCGAAAGGGTCTTGCATATGGCATATGACTGGGCTAGACCCAGAGGTCTCAATGTTAACCCAGAGAAGACTGAAAAATGCTTGTTCACGAGGAAGACAAAGGCTAATTTAACGCACCACGTTTCCTCAATATGACTATTTCGATATCTGACAAGGTCAAATACTTAGGTGTGATCTTGGAAAGAAAACTGAATTGGTAGTGTCACATTCAGGAGCGTACTGAGAAGGCTCACAGATGTTGGGCACTATGTAGACGGGTCATAGGCTCGAAATGGGGCCTGAATCCGAGGATAGTCCACTGGCTCTACAGGAGCGTGATTAGACCAATACTTACTTACGCCTCAGTAGTTTGGTGGACTGCTATGGAGAAAAAGTGCCACATAAGGACCACACAACAGGTTCAGAGAACATCTTGTCTTGGCATAGGCGGAAAAATGACGACCACGCCCACAAAGGCACTGGTGACTATTCTAGATATCCGACCCATTGACATACAGATTAAGTGTGAGGCAGCCACTGCGGCTATGAGATTTAAAGCGATGGGAGAATGGATTGAGGATGGGAGCAGCTCATATCATCGCGGTATAATCTAGGCGACGATAGGAAACCTGGAAGGAAGGGAAGAAGTTTCCGATCGGATACCTGAGATGAATCTTGCAGTCGAGTGCGAGGAACTGCTGCCAGAGGCACAGGCTTGGATTGACGGAACCCTAGTATTGCCATTTGAAAGATCATGTTACACGGATGTGCCAAAGCTAGAGGACAGAGTGGGCCTGGGGGTTTTCATTGAGAACCCAGAGACTGAGATCTGTTTTAGACTGCCTGACCATAATACGGTCCTGCAGGTGGAGATCCGGGCGATCACGGAATGCGTGAAGTGGTGTGGTGATAACGCGAGGGCGTCGAGTGTTAACCTCTTTAGCGATAGTAAAATTGCAATTAGGGCAATAACAACCAGGACGGTAAGGTCACGAACAGTCTTGCAGTGTAAGAAGGAGATTAACGCCTTCTCTGAGGAAAACAAAATCGCATCGTTTCGTGCCAGACCAAACGGAGTAAGGGGGAATGGAAGGGCAGACGATTTGGCGGTAAAGGCCAGAGGATTACCGTCAGTAAACTTTATTAATCCGAAGGCTTTCGGGTCGACGCAGTCCGAGTTAAGGCAGCGGGCGACGAATGCGCATGCAACATTGTGGAACAGCGAAACGGTTGGTAGGACGGCGAAAGTCCTATGGGGGGGATCCAGATCGTGCAAGCAAGAAGGAGGTCAGTATAGCTATTGCTATCATAACGGGACACATAGGACTACGAGCTCACTTATGTATAGGGCATGCAGGGAAGATGATGAGACGTTGGAGCATTTCCTTTTTCATTGCCCGGCTTCCGTGTCTAACAGATGCCGGCACTTGTGTGGAGACACAATACCAGACATGAACCAACTTAGGGGAGCGGTATTGAAAACAATTAAGGATTTTGTAATTAGCACGGAATTCCTAACTTAAAATTTTCTTTTTAGAGGTTACTTCATAGTTTTTAAAGGGCACATCAAGCCGATTACTGGCTTAGGTGTATGTCCATAGAGGCATGGGGCGGAGTAATATCTGCACCCTCTTTTCAACCTCAACTCAACTCATTTTGCCTTACCTTTTTAAAAAGGTTGTGATTTTGCACTCATTCTAAATAAAAACAAAATCAAAGAAATCCAACGATAATATTAATATTTATATATCCTAATCCACTTCTGTAGTACAGGGTATTATAACTTCGTGCATTTGTTTGTGACACTAAGATGGAGAGTGTTGTCTTCCAATGCGTCAATTGAAGCGGGCTTTTCTGTATAGACATGAACTTTAACATAGCCCCACAAAAAATAGTCTAAAGGTGTTAAATCGATCTAGGCGGCCAATTTACCGGTACCGAACGTGAAGTAAAATGTTTACCGAACTCGCCTCTCAATAAGTCTATTGTTACGCGTGCTGTGTGGGATGTGGCACCGTCTTGTTGAAACCACATGTCATGCAAATCAAGTTCTTGTACTTTGGGGAAAAAAAATTTGGATATCATCTCACGGTGGCACTCACCATCCACAGTTGCATTACGATTCGCATTATCTTTGAAGAAGTATTTTCGACAATTAAAGATCTTTTATTGAAATACCATGCTAACTTGACTAACAGTTTAACAATATAAGTCCCTTTATGTGAATGCCATATGATCTTTATTGGTCTACGAATTTAAGTTTGGATGTAAGGTGTACTCCATTCTTAAAATACTTCATTTCAATCCGATATTCTCATGATGTCTGATTTAGTGGTGTTTTCGGCGGAGAGGTGGTCCCCCGATACTTGGCCCTGAAAAAATATCAGCATCGTGCTCTTCTCTCAAATACGATTTATTTAAACCCCATATTGCCATTGGCCATTGGCACATGGCCCCAAAATAGATTATCAAATTCGTTTTCTAATCTCAAATACCTTTCATTTGAGCCACATATTGGCATGGTCGAAAAATTTTTTCCCTTTGGGGGTGTTTTGGGAAAGGGATGATGCCCTTAATACATAGTCTTACATTTAGATATCAAATTCGTATTCTACTCCCAAATACCTTTATTTGAGTTCCATATTGCGATGGTCACTAAAAAATTGCTGTTTGTGGGGTATTTTGGGAAAGGTGTAGACCCCCAGAAAATTGGTCCCGAAAAGGGGTATCAATTGTTGCTCTACCCTCCAATACCTTTCATTTAAGCTCCACATTGACATGGTCGGTAAATATGCCCGATTTAGAGGTGTTTTGGGGATTGGAGTGATCCCCCAAATACTAAGCCCGGAAAATATATCAGCAACGTGCTCTCTTCTCATATATCATTTATTTGAATCCCATATTGCCATTGCCCTCAAAATTGGATGTCAAATTCGTTTTCTAATCTCATTTAAACTCTTTATTGCAAAAGTCAGCAAATATGTCCGGTTTGGGGTATTGGCCCTAAAAACTATGAATATTTAGTTCCACTCTCTTTAAGACCCAAATTGTCTTGGTGAGCAAGTATGTCCTATTTGTGGGTTGTTATAGTGGTGGGACGTCCGCTAGACAGTAGGCCTCTAATGTTGATATCACATACGTGGTCTACTCCCAAATACCTTTCATTTCCATATTTCCATAGTCGGCAAACATGACTGGTTTGGGGGGTGTTTTGGGGAATGGGCGGCCATTCAGTGAATTGGCCTTGAATATATATATCGGATTCGTGTTCCACTTTAAAAACCTTCTTATTTGAGCCTCATATTGCAATAGTCAGAAAATACTTGCTATTTGGGTGGTGTTGTGGGGTTGGGGTGGCCCCATAGACACTTTTCCCGAATATTGATTAGTTCTTTACTCCCAAAGACCCATACTGCAATGGTCGTAAATTTGTCCCCTTTGGGGGATGTTTTTGGTGAGAAGCGGCCCCCAAACACTTAGTCATTTGGATATCAGATTCGTATTCTACATTCAAATACCTTCTATTTAAGCCCCATATTCCCATGGTCAGTAAATAAATCCAGTTAGGGGGATGTTTTGGGGAAGGGGTAGACCCCTGGAAACGTGATCCCACATTTGGATATCAGATTCGTATTCTACTCGCAAATACCTTTCATTTGAGTCCTATGTCCGATTTAGGGGTGTTTTGGGGCTTGAGGTGGACCCCCTAGCACTTGGTCCGACATTTGGATATCAGATACGTTTTCTTTAGGATAAGAAAACCTTTCATTTGAGTCCCATATTGTCGTGATTGGTCTAAATATATGTTTGGTAGGTTTTAGGGTGGGGCAGCCCCCCTAGGTACCCCATCCGAAATTTGGATACCAAATTTTTATTTTTAGGTTATTACAAGAGAGCACAAATTTCGCTTAAATTTCGCACCACCTAAATCTGGCGTTTCTGAAATTTCATAGAAACTTTTGTCATAATATCTCTTCAATATTTATTTAAGTTTTTAAAAAAGTCGTAGGTTTCGATTTAGATTTATTTGTTTCTCAGTTAATAAGCCTCTCGTGAATAGGTTCATCGATTAATTTACCTCGTTTAAAGATTTCCCCTAATTTTGCCAATAAAAGCTCAATAGTGGCAACACTGCTTTTACAAGCATATCATTTTCCACACAGAAGCCGTGAACAAGTGCAGAGCTCTAAAAACCAAGCCCTAACCTATTGAACACCACCACATTCGGGTGAAGTCATATGTTATTGTGTTAATGGGTATTGAAATGTTTCATGAGTTGGCACAAAATAAGGAAAGGGCTCGAATTTCCAAAATGAAGATGTGGAAGGACTAAATGACTATAAAAGCCATAACATCACCACACCCCTCTACGAAGAACAAACCGTGGCTAAGGGAAGAAGGAGAAGAAGAAACCAAATTTACTAGGTTATTAACAGCAGCAGCTTTGGTCATATACCTAAATGAGCGACGTACATTTTTAATCAGACTTTAAAAAGCAATGGTTGAAGGCCAATATAGAGTCACAAACTCACACAAATTTTCTGAACCAAAATGAAAAAATATGTTATTTTTATCTGAGCTTATGGCTCACGAGAAATATGTGGACGATACTGGATTGTGGAGGCCAAGAAAATGGTTTATGATGACAATAACAATAATGCAGCCACCACCTGTTTCAGACAGGCCGGGGAGAAGAAAAAGAAAACGGCTGAATGGGTATATTGAGGAACAATTCAGTAGTCAACATTGAAATAAATATCTCTCATTCAAGCAGATTTCAAACATAAATGGCCATTAAATTCCATTAAAACTCCAGGGAATGCGCTAGGAATCAGCTTTAAAAGTACATTTTAAACAATTTCCTGTTTAAATTATTCGTCCAATAATACAAAATAAAAACCAATAAGGAATGCCCAAAGTCGGGCGGAGTCAAATATAATGCCCTACACCTACCCTAGAATTACTCCAGGTCATTTAACTAGTTTGAGGCAAACTGATTAGCCGAAACTACCAGTGTAAAACTTAGATATTCGCAAAGACAAGCACTTTTTGAAGGATATGGAATATAAGGATCGTCCTACAAATAGTGTGTTGGCAAGCAGTACAAAGATTAGCTTTTACCTTATGACCACATGTCACCGTCGATGGGTCAGTTCTTGCTTTAATTTTACTTTAATTGGCTATGACAGAACATTTGTTCCACCAGCCGAACGTAGAAAAGTGTTTCAAGCACCTCGATCTTCTGCGCTCTTTCTAAAATCGCTGACAGTAAGTATCAAGATGTCTCCTCCCACTCGATCTTTCCATCGGGCTTTTGGTATATCTGGTTTTCGTGTACCATCGTGTTTACCTTCAAAAGACTTCTTTGCTGGAGCTTCATCATCCATTCTGACAATATGACCTAGCCAACGCAGCCGTTGTATTTTGATGCGAATAACTATGCTATCGTCGTCATACAGCTCATACAGCTCGTGGTTCATTGGTCGCCTATATTTTCCATTAACGCAAACTGGTCCATATATTTTACGAAGTATATTTCTCTCAACTACTCCTAGCACTGCCTCGAACACTTACTTACTTTAATTGGCTATGACAAAACATTTGTTCCACTAGCCGAACGTAGAATAGCGTTCCAAGCAACTCGATGTTCTGCGCTCATTCTAAAATCTTTGACACAAAGTTTCGAGATGTCTCCCACCACTTGATCTTTCCATTGGGCTTTTTGTCTTCCCGGTTTGCGTGTACCACCATTTTTGCCTACAAAAGACTTCTATGCTGGAGCTTCATCTTTCATTTTGACAACATGACCTAGCTAACGTAGTCGATGTATTTGGATACGTGTAACAATGCTAACGTCGTCATACAGCTCATACAGCTGTTGGTTCATATGACGCTTATATTCTTCATTAACGCAAACTGGTCCATATATTTTACGAAGAATCTTTCTCTGAATTACTATCAGCACTGCGTCGTCTGCTTTCACCTATACCTCAGAACCATATAACAACACGGGTAGTATCAGTGTCTTGTATAGTGTTATCTACGTCTGTCGAGAGGTGGCCTTGTTTCTAAACTGCTTACTTAGTCCAAAGTAGCATCTGTTTGTCAGTATTATTCTTCGCTTAATCTCAAAACTGGTGTCATTCGTTTCGGTTACGTGGGTGCCGAGGTAGATAAAGTTACTGACTATCTCAAAGTTGTGGTTCACAACTTTCTCCATTTTCTGTATCTGATCGGTTGTACAAGGCGTTGTGGGAGTTGATACCATTCATTTCGTCTTATCTCCATTTACTGCCAGACCCATTTTCAATGACTTTCTTTCGATTCTTGGCTGCAGTTACTACTTCCGGTGACCGACCTATGATATCGATGTCGTCAGCATAGGCGAGTAGCATGTGTTCTCTTATGAGTAGTGTGCCACATCTATTCACATCTCATGATCTCGCATAATCTTCCCCAGCAGGATATTAAAGAGATCACACGATAAGCTGTTTTCATGTCTGAAAGCTCGTTTGGTATTAAATGGATCCGAGTATCAGCAAGTGTCATTCTGCGGTGTCTTATTTATTTTGCTGGCAAACCAAACTCAGACATGGCTTGAAAAACCTTTCAGCGTATAGAAGTAGCGAAAGCGGATTTGTAGTCAACAAAGAGATGGTAGGTGTTGATTTGTCCTTCTCGGATCAATTTCAGGATTTAGGCGCAGTGTGAGTATCTGGTCTATGGTGGATTTACCAGGCCCAAAACAGCACTGATAGGGACCAATTATCTCATTGACTTTAGGTTTTAATCTTTTACACAGTATGCTCGAGTGAATCTTATATGCGATGCGGAGGAGACTTATTCCTCTGTAGTTGGCACATATCGTCTTGTCTCCTTTCTTGTGTACGGGACTTAGTATGCTGAGGTTCAAATCATCGGTTATGCGTTTTTGTAGCAAAATTGCGCAGACAATCTGATGCATACGCCATATCAGCGTATTGTCTCCGGTCTTAAATAGTTCAGCGGATTACCCGTCGGCTACTGCTGCCTTGTTGTTATTCAGTCGGGTCACTGCTACTTGGATCTCTTTCTAACTAGGAGGTAAACATTCTATACCATCATCAGGGATTGGTTCATTCTATACCATCATCAGGAATTGGTTCGCCGCCATCGTCGAAAACTAGCAGCTTAGTAAAATATTCTTTTCATATTCTTAGCATGCTATCTGTATCGGTTACCAGATTTCCTTATTTGTCTCTGCTGGGAAATGTGCCCATACTAAAGCTATTGGTTTGATGTTTGACTCTTTGGCAGAATTTCCGGACTTCATTCTGACTACTGTATATCTCAATTCGCTCACACTCACGTCTTTGCATTTCTTTTTTCTTTCTGCGGAAAAGCCGTTTCTCCTCTCTCCTTTTCTCTCGATAACTCTCCTTCATCGTTGCTACTGATTGCAGGGATGCTCTATATACCGCATTCTGGGCTTCAGTAGCATCTCGACACTCTTGGCCGTACGGTGTGCTTTCATCAAGCAGTTGGGTCTGTCGAGTATGCCGTTTCCATCGGTTGTGTTTGCAGCTTTTCAATGTACAGCTTCCATTCAGTGTCAGATCGTACTTTCCTCGCCACGCTCAAACGTGTGCGAAGCTTTGCTGCAAAAAGCTAATGATCGTAACCTTTATTAACTTCACGGATCGCTCAATGCCATCAGTCTATCACAACGTGGTCAATTTGGTTCCTCGTGTTTTAATCGGGTGTGAGCCATGTGGCTTTGTGAATATTTTTATGTTGAAATCTGATGCTTCTAACTAACATGTTTTTTGCCGCGGCGAAATCAATCAGCCTCATCCCATTACTAGACGTTATCTCGTGATGGCTAAACTATCCGACTGTGTATCCAAAAATGTCTTCCTTCCCTATCTTTGCATTAAAATCTCCCAGAACGATTTTAATATCATGTTCTCTCTCTAGGCGCTCGTAGAAAATATCATTGGTCTGTTCGTTTTTGTCTTCCGTCGGGGCATGGGCATAAATAAGGCTGATGTTGAAGAATTTGGCTTTTATGTGGATTGTGGATACCCTCTATTCCACCGGAGTAAAGCTTGAGACAAGGTGTTTCAGTCTCCAACTAATCACAAATCTAAATCCCTGCCTCGTGTTATGGCAGCTATAGTATAGTTCGTCACCGTTTGGTGTTCTAGTGACGCCATTCCCAGTCCATCGCACTTCCTGTAAGGCGGTAATATCTGCCTTGTACTTCCCCAATACATCCGCCAGTGCGTATACTGCACCTTTTTATAGATATGCAAATCATGATTTTTTTCGTTTGCGTGGGTTGTCAACGTTAGAGCAGTCCTTTTTATCTATTCTTTTGTTTCTCAGAGTGATTCTTATAGTTTTCTGGGGGCGGGTTACTGGCCCAGCGCCACAACCGCATTTGTTTTTTTGGGGGCTCACAAATGTATCGCTCGATGTCGCGAGCCGCTTGTTCCAAGATTCGACGCTCGTCTCCAGCCGCCCCTTGCCTGGGAACAGACGCCGATGTTGGCCTTTGGTTATTTTAAAGCGCCAATAACTCGCTTTGTCATCTCGAGTATCAATGGCACTCAGTATTTAACTAAGAGCCAATGCCACCTAACCCCTCACTGAAACTCTCCTCTCGAAATCGCTGACTGTCCGCGACCGCATTTGCAGCTACTTCGCATAAAAACGAAGTTTTCCACTTAACGCTGCCTGTGGACACGCTCGGTAGCTTTCAGCTAAGCTTCCTGTGATAACGATGGACACTACGCAAGTCGAAACTCAAAATTCCAGTCTGTGTGGTGCTCATAGTTATCCCGTGTCGACCGGGTTCGTGCACCCGGTAGCAACCACAATTTTCAATAAAAAATTTGAGGTATATTTACCAATTTCACAGTAACAAAAGAATTTTGGCAATTTGTAGACTTTGAAAACATGTGGGATAGGCACCTCCTAATACAAAATCCTAGCTACGTCCCTGATGGGAGCTATATCTAAATCTGAGCAGCATCAATAGCGTTTGTCCTTTAACCAAAAGAGTGATACATTCGAAATTTCGTGATGATTGGACTACAAACACGACCTGTACCTTGATTACAAGAATACATGGACTGACAGACAAATGCAAATGCCCTTGAACATTCCACTAAGGAACAGAGGCAAACTTCTCACATATCAATGAGTGCAGTCCGATTCAAGTTTAAGCTCAATGATAAGGGATATCCTTTTTATAGCCGAGTTCGAATGGCGTGCCACAGTGCGACACCTCTTTGGAGACAAGTTTTATATGGCACAAATTTTGCCAGCATTAGGAGTGTAAAACCACCGCTGAAAAAAATTTGATAGTCTCGCCAGAAATCAAACCCATGCGTTCAGCGTCAAAGAAGGACATGCTAACCTCTGCGCTACGGTGGCCTTGACTCACAGACGAACATTTATAAATCCAATCAGCAAGTGATTCTGAGTCGATCGGTATACTTAAAGGTACGCCTTTTATCTCTTCTTCCCTGTACCATAGTGGTGGTGTAGGGCATAAACAGAAAAACAGATAAAACCAGTAAGGAAAGGCAAAAGTTGGGCGGAGCGAACTATATAATACCCTACATCACCGAATCTGCGTACTACTTTGAATACATGGAACCTATGTTGAAATATAGTCAGATTTTAATTTTGCATACCTATTGATATATTGAATAGAACATTGAACGACCTAAATTGTGGCTACTAGACCCTAAAGGGCCATATCATATAAAAGATATATATATTATAAAGATCATACCAAAATTGTGGCTTCTATATCCTTAACAGGGTATATAGGATGGAAGATATGTATGGTATACACAGCCTTAATAGGACATATCGGATGAGAGATATATATGGAGCTATATCTAAATCTGGATAGCGTTCGTCCTTGAACCAAAAAAGTGACTTGTGCAATATTTTGTGATAGTCGGACAACAAATGCGATCTGTACTTGATTACAAGAATACATGAACAGACAGGCTGACGGACCGACGGACATACGAACATAGACAATTCGAATCAGGAAGTGATTCTAAGCCGATCGGTGTATTTATCAATGGGTCTACTTCGTCTCCTTCTTAGCGTTGCAAACAAATGCACAAACTTATTATACTCTGTACCACAGTGGTGGTGTGGGGTATAATGAATGAAGGTTGCGAAAGATTCTTCTTGCCCAAAAGTAGCAGATAATTAACTATTAAATCTTACCTTTATATGCTGATTTACAGAGGGACTACAGCATTTTGGAGGACGTTAAATAATCCATAACACCATGGCGAGATCATCCTACGGCGCTTAACCTCCAATCGATCATGCCCCAAGTCTTATATGATTGTGAAACCAGTCAGCGTGTTAGAAGCTGCATTATTCTGGTTAGAACCAATGCCGTGTTCTCCTATTCTTAAATTTATGTTAATTTCCAATTTTATTTTGGGTTTAAAATTGTTGGTGTGTCTATATCACACTGAACAAACCGTAATTTAAATTTTGCCTTTTGAAGTTATCGATAAGACATTCCATAATGTCTTTCTCCCATTGCAATTTTAAAGCCTTTAACAACATTTCATAACAATTTACAACTACTCATAAAACATTAATATTTCCATTGCATGCAGGACAGCAGCATATATTGTAACATGAGCATCGAAATCCTATGACAGACAAACACGTTGATTTTCGATAATCTTCATTTCAGTATTTATGACATTTTCATTTGAATACCCCAACTCTTGGTATAGGTTTGGTTTTGTTTTTGCTTTTTTTTTTCTTTTCATTTCATGTCCTTTGAGGTAGATGGTTTGTTTTACAATATTTAAACAAAATGGTATTAAAATGTCATCAATTACATGGACAATCCCAATTTAACAATCGCTTATTTATAGGACTTTCTCAATCTCGTACATCACAGTACAATTGAAAGGTAGACAATTTCATGTGTCTCTGTACGTCTATATTACTTTCAAAATGCAGAGGCATAGGCGTAGGGTCAAACATTTTTCTGTGGGGAGGTTGGATAGTTGGCAGCAGGTGAATGTGAAATGTGACCTACCATTAATATCAAACTAAGGGTCCTTAACGAAACGGAATTTTAATCAGTTTGCTACTCTCACAATATTCTAGTATAAGCCTCATGCAAGGGTTTGAAAGGATTGAACCAAAATTGTGGATTCTGCAGCCTTAAAAGCCTAAACCGGATGAATGATTTATATGGGTGATATAACTAAATGTGATCCGATTTTGATGAAGTTTTCACACGTATTTGGACGTCAAAAAAAAATTTCATGCCAAATTTTATACAGATCGGATTGAAAGTGTGACTTCTACAGATTTGAAGGACATATCGGAAGAAAGATATATATTGGAGATATATCTAAATCTGGAACGATCACTACCATTCGTCCTTGGACCAAAAAAAGGGACTAGTGTAAAATTTTACGACAGTCGCACAACAAATGCGACCTATACCATGATTCTAAGAATACATGACAGACAAAAGGACATAGCTAAATCGAATCAGGAATTCAAAGCCGATCGGTATACTTATCAATGGGTGTAGTTCTTCTCCTTCATAGGGTGCTAAGTTCGGCCGGTCCGAATCTTTAGATTAAGTTAAAGGGCATAAATTTATTCTACATATCAAACTTCTGTCAAACTAGCAAAATTAAAGCTTCTAGGAATCGAACACGGATAATCGAGAGACCGGTTTATATGGGAGGTATATCAGGTTATACACCGATTTGGACCTTACTTGGCACAATTGTAAGAAGTCACAAGAGAATACTATGTGCAAAATTTAAGGCAAATCGGATGAAAAGTGAGGCTTCCAGGGGATAAAGAAGTCAAATCGGGAGATCGGTTTATATGGGAGCTTTACCAGGTTATAGACCGATCTGGACCGCACTGAACACTGTTGTTGAAGGTCGTAACAGAATGCTGTGAGCAAAACTAAGGTCAAATTGGATGAAACTTTTGGCTGTCAGGGGCTTAAGAAATCAAAATTGGAGATCGGTTTTTATGGGAGCTATACAAGATTAGTGACCGATTTGGACCGTACTTAACTGCAGTTGTTGCAAGTCGTAGCAGGATGTTTTGTGCAAAATTTCAGCCAAATCGAAGGAAAATTTTAGCTTCCTGGGGCTCAAGAAGTCAAATTGGGAGATTGGTTTATATTGGAGTTACAATATACCAGGTTATAGACCGATTTGGACCTTACTTGACAGAGATGCTGGAAGTAATAGCAGAACACTACGTGGAAAATTTCAGCCAAATCGGACTTGGGCCAAATCGGATGAAACTTGCGGTTTCCAGGGGCACAAGAAGTAAAATTGGGAGATCGGTTTATAGGGGGCTATACCCAAATCTGAACCAATATGGGCCATTTGCAATACCCAACGACCTTTATCAATATTAAGTATCTGTGCAAAAAAGCGGCTAGCTCTCCGCCTTCGGCCGCTATCGTGATTTTGACAGACGGACGTACGGACATGGTTAGATCAAATCAGAATGTCGTGAGGATCCATATACATATAAAGGGTGATTTTTTTGAGGTTAGGATTTTCATGCATTAGTATTTGACAGATCACGTGGGATTTCAGACATGGTGTCAAAGAGAAAGATGCTCAGTATGCTTTGACATTTCATCATGAATAGACTTACTAACGAGCAACGCTTGCAAATCATTGAATTTTATTACCAAAATCAGTGTTCGGTTCGAAATGTGTTCAAATTTTGACAAATTTTGTTCAGCGATGAGGCTCATTTCTGGTTGAATGGCTACGTAAATAAGCAAAATTGCCGCATTTGGAGTGAAGAGCAACCAGAAGCCGTTCAAGAACTGCCCATGCATCCCGAAAAATGCTCTGTTTGGTGTGGTTTGTACGCTGGTGGAATCATTGTACCGTATTTTTTCAAAGATGCTGTTGGACGCAACGTTACGGTGAATGAACACATTTCGAACCGAACACTGATTTTGGTAATAAAATTCAATGATTTGCAAGCGTTGCTCGTTAGTAAGTCTATTCATGATGAAATGTCAAAGCATACTGAGCATCTTTCTCTTTGACACCATGTCTGAAATCCCACGTGATCTGTCAAATACTAATGCATGAAAATCCTAACCTCAAAAAAATCACCCTATATATAGATTATGAGCCGATATTGCCTATTTGCAATTCCCAACGACCTACAAGAAGTATCTGTGTAAAATTTCAAGCGAATAGCTTTACGCATTCGACCGCTATCGTGATTTCGACAGACTGACGCACGGACATAGAATGTGAGCCGATATTGCCTATTTGCAAGTCCCAATGACCAACATCAATAAGAAGTATCTGTGTAAAATTTCAAGCGACTAGCTTGACCGCTATCGTGATTTCGACAGACGGACGCACGGACATGACTAGTTAGACTCAGAATGTCGGGACTGTCTAGAATGTATATGGGGTCGCAGATCAATATTTCGAGGTGTTACTAACGGAATGACTAGATTAGTTTACCTACATCCTATGGTGGTGGGGACACTGCATAAGGTTCAGAGAACTGCAGTCAGTGCACGCATTACTGAGAATTCTGAATGTGCAACACACAGCTATGGTTTGATGTACCTGCTGCGGCTATAAGATTTAATTCGATAGGAAGCGTCGAAAAGAAACTTTGATGAAATGGCAGAGGTTTTGGAACTAGAACCTTGTACAACACATGAGGTCGAGTGCGAAACACTGATGACGCCAGCACAGGAGTGATTGCTATATGGTAGGCAAAGTAACACTAGTTGTCTACATATATTAAAACATTTCTGCGACAGATTGCCAGACCGTAACACAGTCAAACAGGAAATCCAGGCGATCACAGAGTGTGTAAAATTGGCATAGTAGTCCAATCCAAAATATATAAACTTAGGAAAAGACTAAAAAAATCCATCGGATATTTCGGATCGTTACAGGGCTAGTTCTTAGAGGAAATAAGTCCTCAGCCATTGAAAGTTTTTTTGAAACTCCATTTTTATAAAAACGACCAGCCGAACCGGGCCCGTTCCGCTGCGCTTTCTTCAACTCTTTAATATCTTTTTAGGGTGGGGACACTTCGCCCTGAATGTGTATATCGAATTCGTGTCACTGTAGCCTATGTCCGCCTATCGCATTGAACGCCTGCGATCAAATCCTGGCAATAACATCGGACAAAATTTAAAGCGCTGGTTAACACCACCCCAAAGAGGCACGCCATTCAGAATCGGCTATAAAAAGAAAGTCCCTTATCTTTGAGTTTAAACTTGAATCGGAAACCTTTCATTGATGTGTGAGAAGTGTGCCCCTTCTCGGTTCCTGGATAAATTTGTACTCCACTTCCAAATGCCTATCTTTTGAGTCCTATATTATCGTATTTGTAAATATTTCAGGTTTCCAAGATACTTGGCCCTTAATGTAAATATACGCTTCGTGCTCTACTTTTAAATACATTTTATATGAGCCCCCATAATGGCATGATCGGTAAATAAATTCTGTTTGAGGGAGGGGTGGACCCCAGGGTCTTAAACATCAAATGGCTTTAATATAATAGGCAGGTATTTCGGTCGGGGCAGTTTCCCAAACACATGGCTCTTCAATTGCATATCAAAGCACCTTTCGTTGGAGCTCTATATTGTCGTCAATGGTCTATATACCCATTTGGCGGGTTTTGGACGGCCTCCTAGGCAGCCGACACCAACAATGGAAACCATGTTTTGTTTTGACTGTGAGAGTGCAAATAAAATTTCGAACGAATCGTATTACCAATCTCCGAGATCTGGTGTTTCTGAAAATTAGTGCAATGATAAGTGCTTTTTAGGGGAGTGATGGCACCTCAGACATTTCGACTCAAATATGGATATCAAATTCGTGCTGCACTCCCAAATCCATTAAATGTGAGCCCCATATTGCCATGGTCGTTAAACATGAACTGTTTGATTTGAGCTCCATATTACCATAATCGAAAATGAAGTTCAGTTTAGAGGGTGCTTTTGAGCGTACCCCCACACACTTGGCTCGAAAATTGGATATCAAATTCGTTTTCTACTCTCAAATACCTTTCATTTGAGTCCCATATTGTCATAATTTTTCCATCAACCTATTTGGCTTATTTTGGGAAGGAAAGGCGCCACCTAGACTTGAACGGAAATTTAAATGTCATTTTTGTAATCTACTCCCAAATACCTTTTATTTGAGTCCCATATACTAATACGCCCTTTTGGGGGTACTAGAGGGTGAGGCGACCCCCCATTACTTGGACCTAATTTTTTATGCCATATTTGTAATCTACTGTCGAATACTTTTCATTTGAGACTCATGTTAACATGAACGTCGAATATATTTGTTTAGAGAAGTTTTTGATTTGGGAGGCCCGCTGGGTACTTGGTCCCAAATTTTAATACGATATTCGTTTTCTAGTCTCTAATACCTTTCATTTAATACCCATATTGTGTCTACCGGTCCACTTTTGGTTTTGTATGGCGTTTTTGGGGTAAGGAGGAGGGACCGCCCCCATCCAGTGTCTAAAAAATTATATAGCTGATGTTTCCTTCCAGACAAACTTACACAATCTGTGAACATTTTAAGAAAATCAGATCAGCCGTTTTTGATTCTACGGAACAAACAACAACCGAGTCCCATATAGTCATGATGGGTCATTTACCCATTTAAGGCGTTTTTGGGGGGTAGGGTGACCCCCTATACTTCGATTTGATTTGGTATACCAGATTCGTAATCTACTCCCGAATACCTTTCGTTTGAGGCCCATATTGACATGAACGTCCAATATGTCTGTTTGGGGGAATTTTGGGGTTGGGGCAACCCAATGGGTACTAAGATCCGAATTTTAATACCATATTCGTATTCTATTTTTCAATACCTTTCATTGGACACCCATATTTTCCCGATCGGTTTACTTTTGATTTTGATTGGTGTTTTTGGGTAACGGGGAGGGTCCGGCCCCTTTCAAAATCAACAAATTATAAAGCCTATTTCTCCTTCCTGACTATATTCGCAATCTTCTCCCGAATACCTTTCATTTGAAACCCATATTGTCATGATTGTCCAAAAAAATATTTTAGGGGGTTTTGGGGTAGGGCGGTAGAAATATGCCTGTTCACGAGGAAGACGAAGGTGGGCCAATTTGACGCACCACGTTTCCTCAATAAAACGAATTCGATATCTGACAAGGTCAAATACTTAGGGTTGATCTTGGATAGGATACATAATTGGAAGTGTCACATTCAGCAGCGTACTGAGAAGGCTCACAGATTTTGGACACTATGTAGACGGGCCGCAGGCTCGAAATAGGGACTGAATCCGAGGATACTCCACTGGCTATACAGGAGCGTGATTAGACCAAAGCTTACGTACGCCTCAGTAGTTTGGTGGACTGCTATGGAGAAGAAGAGCAACAGAAGGGCCATACTACATGTTCAGAGAACATGTTGTCTTGGCATAGGCGGAGCGATGAGCACCACGCGCACTAGGGTACTGGAGACTGGTTTAGATATCTGACCCATTGACAAACAAATTAAGTGTGAGGCAGCCACTGCGGCTATGAGACTTAAGGCGATGGGAGAATGGATTGAGGACGGGAGCAGCTCATACCATCGCGGTATAATTGTGGTAACAATAGGAAACCTGCAAGGAAGGGAAGAGGTTTCCGGTCGGATATCTGAGATGATGCTTGAGGTCGAGTGCAAGGCATTGCTGCCAGTGGCACAGTCTTGGACTGACGGAACACTAGTATTGCCATCTGGAAGATCATCTTACACGGATGGATCAAAGCTAGGGGACAGAGTGGGCCTGGGGGTCTAAATTGAGAACCCAAGGACTGAGATTTGCTTTAGGCTGCCTAACCTTAATACGGAAATCCGTGCGATCACGGAATACGTGAGGTGGTGTGGTGCTGACGCAAGGACGTCGAGTGTGAACATCTTGATAGACAGTTAAATGGTCGTAAGGGCAATAACAACCAAGACGGTAAGATCACGAATAGCCTTGCAGTGCAAGATGTAGATTAACGCCTTCTCTGAGGATGGCAAAATCTTCTCTGAGGATGGCAATATAACGGGGTAAGGGGGAATAATTGGGCAGACGATTTGACGGTGAAGGCCAGAGAACTGCCATCAATAAATCTGGTTAACATCATGCCCCTAACTCGAGTCGACGCGAGTTAGGGGCATGGGGAACATCGAAACAGTCCGTAGGGCGGCTAAATTTCTATGGGGTTTCCGCATCGTGGTAAGACGAGGCTGTTAGTAAAAGGAAGTTAGAAGAAGGTCAGTATAACTTTTTGTATAATAATAGGACACATAGGACTACGAGCTCACTTATGCGTTGAGGCAAGTGATAGCATGTGTAGGGCAAGTGGGGAAAATGATGAGACATTTGAACATATTCTATATCATTGAGTTTTTAGAACGCTCAACTAGCTAAAATTGCTAAAATCCTGCGAGTATGGATTTAATTTTGGGCCAACTTTTATTCAATGTGGCGGGAACTTTAAGCGGTAGTTTTCCCCTTCTAATGCTGGTGAAATTTGTGCGGTACTGTACCATTTGGTATAGCAGCCATGTAAAAACTTCTCCCCAAAGAGGTGTCGCACGCCGTTCGCACTCGGCTATAAGAAGGAGGTCCCGTCAGTGAGGTTGAACTTGAATCGGACAGCATTGATTGATATGTGAGAAGTTTGCCTCTGTTCCTTAATGGGATTTTCATATGCTATAAGTGGTCCAATTACATAAAATTAACCATTTTATGTTTTATTTCTTAACCTTCTAATCAATCTTTTGAGAATAAACTAATCTGCAAGGTAATGTTTCCTCTTTGTCCCACGTCCTTGCTTACGGTTAAACCAAATGCATATAGTCAGTCCACCAATCGATCCATTCAACCAATAACTATTATCCCAGAGTGAATGATGATTATGTTTGTCAATGATACCAAAGGGAGAAATCACATCAACAATTAATTGAATTTAAAATTTCGGATTAAATATTCATGGTTGAATTTTTACTTTTTTGTCTGCCATGTTCAAAGACTTTTGTATCCCTTTTTGTTTGTTTGCCAGAGAGTCCAAAAACTCTGCCAAATGTCAGGGACTACTATTGACTGCGGTGCGGTGTAGTGTCAATTGATATTGTCATTGGACTCCCGCAGCTCATCTCATCCCCACTCCCCATGTTTAAATTGGTCTGATTTTGGATGTGAAATAAGTACTGGGATTGGATGACAATGTAGGATGCAAAACAACAAGGGCAAAAAATATCAATTTACAATGTTTGTTCAAATATATCCATAATAAAGATGATCCAACCAGCTCCTACAGCCAGCGAGCGAGCCATCATCCATCCATCCATGTAGCAGCAGAGCTTCTCGTTTTTTCCCTTTAACATCAATGAGGTGGATGATGATAGGGAAGCTGATGCTGCCGATGATGATGCTGATGATGATATTGACTATCAAAAACAATAAAAATTCAGTTTTTTTCCTACTCCTCTTCAAACTCAGATCTGTTTGCATATGAGGGAGTTTCGCCAGAGCTACCCGTTTTTATATATGGCAGCGAATAAAAATCATAAAAATTTACATAAAAATAGCACTTTACTACATTGTGATGAAGTTCTTTGGCAACAAATGAAAAAAAAAAAAAAAAAAAATGTCCCAAAACGAAAATGGCAGGGAAAGGGAAAAATAACAACAGTCTGTGGAGCAGAAACTGAAAAAAAAAACAAAAAATTGTTGAAAAAAAATGTTACAAAACAAACAGCAGATGTTGAAAACATGACATCGTAACATTGCCAACACTTTGAAGCCATTGGAGAGTAGGATCTCATGTTTTTTGCTTTCTTGTTATTCGTTTAAGCCCTAAACACATTAAAAATGACTTAAACTGTCCCTTATCTTAACAATTTTCATAATCTTTAACAAGATGGCAATTAAGATTCCTATCAATGTAGTTCACAGCAGATTATGTTGATGACAGACTAAGGCTAAGTAGCTAATTTCATTAATTACAAGCTGTTTTGGACGATAACAAAGTTTAAGTAAAATGTTGTAAAAGGTTGGTCTTTCCTAGAAGGTCTTCCCAGAATGTTGGGTTACTTGTGCGAAATGATTAGCATAAACGTGGTATGGAAATATTTCATATTGCTATGCAAGTGAATTTCAACTTAATTTGCCTGAAAACACTTGGGTTTTTGCCATACCCATTTTGGTATATTTAAAAACTTCTACAACCAAAATTGCAAAAATATTTTTTCAATGTTGTCTTCCAAAGCGTCAATTGAAGCGGGTTTGCCTGTATAAACATGAGCTTTAACATCGTCCCACAAAAAATAATCCAAAAGCGTTAAATCGCACGATCTAGATACCCAATTGACCGGTCCCGAATGTGATAATAAGTGTTCACCGAAATGGCCTCTCAATAAGTCCATGGTTACGCGTGCTGTGTGACATGTGGCACCGTCTTGTTGAAACCACATATCATGCAAGTCCAGCTCTTGCATTTTGGGTAAAAATAAGTTGGATATGATCGCACGATAGCGCTCACCTTTCACAGTTACGTTACGATTCCCATCAACTTTGAAGAAGTATGGTCCAATGATGCCACCAGCCCATAAACCGCACCAAACAGTGACTTTTTCTGGTTGCATTGGTAGCTCTTGCAATGCTTCTAACTGATCCTTACTCCAAAATCAACAACTCTGCCTATTTATGTACCCATTGAGCCCAAAATGAGCTTCGTCGTAGAATGGAAGTAGCGCGCGATGAACTTTTTTTACAGAGTACGCAAATTTGCAAAATTTGCCCATGAACATTCCACTAAGGAACAGGGGCAAACTTCTCACATATCAATGAGTGCAGTCCGATTCAAATTTAAGCTCAATGATAAGGGGCCTCCTTTTTATAGCCGAGTCCGAACGGCGCGCCGCAGTGCGACAGCTCTTTGGAGAGAAGTTTTACATGGCATAGTACCTCACAAATGTTGCCAGCATTAGGGGGGGGAAAAACCACCGCTGAAAAATTTTTTCTGATGGTCTCGCCAGGATTCGAACCCAGGCGTTCGGCGTTATAGGCGGACATGCTGACCTTTGCGCTGCTCTACAGAGTACGCATTTTGATAAAATACAAAAATTTGCAAGCGCTGTTTGTTTGTAGGACTATTCATGGTTAAATAATAGACCAAACTGATGATGTTTGACAGTGAAACAAAACACAAAACGTGAGTGAGTTAAACAAGTGTTGCCTAAAAGATTATAGCTAAAAATCAATCTTGAGTTAAAGATGTGGTATGAAGCGTGTGTAGAACATTGCAACTGGTTCAGAAAAACGTGTTTTCTTGGCATAGGTTGGGAAGGATGCTGTTCCATAGACATTTGAGACATAAGCCAATGCCAGAGACTATAAAAGAGATAAAAGCAATTTATACCAGACTGGAAAGGAAGAGGTTTCGGATTGGGTACCTGAAACAGAGCTGGGGGATGATTGATTATTCTTTGAAGTTATTCGTCATGCTTCATACAGGAAAGCTGGCACAATTTGCTACCAGTTCACTGTTGCTCGATACGGTCACCTCTTGCCGTGATTACAGCTCAGCGTTGGTCAAAAACGAGTTGCAAACCGCACAAGTGTAATCAGCCTGTATCTTGGCCCATTCCCGTACAATTGCGTACTTTAGCGTATCCTTACTGGCATCCTTACCTTGATCTCTACAAGGGCTCAAATAGGAAAGTCCTTCGGATAGGCTTCTTGTAAACTGGAAGGGTATTGTGTGGAAGAAGTAAAGGAACATAATTTGGTTTACAAGTGCTTTATGTGATGATGACGGTGCCGAGTTTTTTGGCATGTCTACGGTCTTACTGTACTTTAATTGGCTATGACAGAATATTTGTTCCACTAGCCGAACGTAGAATAGCGTTCCAAGCGCCTCGATCTTCTGCGCTCATTCTAAAATCTCTGACACCAAGTTTCGAGGTGTCTCCCACAACTTGATCTTTCCAACGAGCTTTTGATCTTCCCAGTTTGCGTGTACCACCGTGTTTGCCTTCAAAAGACTTCTTTGCTGGAGCTTCTTCATCGATTCTCACAACATGACCTAGCCAACGCAGCCGTTGTATTTTGATGCATGTAACAATGCTATCGTCGTCATACAGCTCGTGGTTCATACGTCGCCTGTATTTTCCATTAACGCAAACTGCTCCATATATTTTATGAAGAATCTTTCTCTCAAATACTCTAAGCACTGCCTCATCTGCTTTCACAAGTACCCATGCTTCGGAACCATATAACTGCTTACTTAGTCCAAAGTAGCATCTGTTTGCCAGTATTATTTTCGCTTAATCTCAAAACTGGTGTCATTCGTTTCGGTTACGGCGGTGCCGAGGTAGATAAAGTTACTGGCTGTCTCAAAGTTGTGGTTCCCAACTTTCTCAATTTTCCTTATCTGTTCGGTTGTGCAAGGCTTTTTGGGAGTTGAAACCATTCATTTCGTCTTATCTCCATTTACTGCCAGACCCATTCTCACTGACTCTCTTTTGATTCATTCAACGGCTTCAGTTACTACTTCCGGCGACCGATCTATGATATCGATGTCGTCGGCATAGGCGAGTAACATGTGTTCTCTTGTGATTAGTGTGCCATATCTATTCACATCTGCATCTCGTATAATCTTCTTCAGCAGAATATTAAAGAGATCACACGACAGGCTGTCTCCTTGTCTAAAACCTCGTTTGGTATTAAATGGTTCGGAGAGATTCTTTCCTATTCTTACTGAGAAACGCGTATCATTCAAGTGTCATCCTGCAGAGTCTTATTAATTTTGCAGGGATACCAAACTCAGACATGGCTTGAAATACCTTTGAACGTAAAGGAGTATCGAAGGCGGCTTTGTAGTCAACAAAGAGATGGTAGGTGTTGATTTGTCCTTCCCGGGTTTTTTCCAGGATTTGGCGCTGTGTGAATTTCTGATTCAGGGTGGATTTACCAGGTCAAAAGCCGTAGTGATAGGGCCCAATTATCTCATTGACTTCAGGTTTTAATCTTTCACACAGTACGCTCGAGAGTATCTTGTATGCGATGGGAAGGAGACTTATTCCTCTGTAGTTGGCACATTCCGTCTTGTCTCCTTTCTTGTGTACGGGACATAGTATGCTGAGGTTCCAATCATTGGGTATGCGTTCTTCTAGCCAGATGGCGCAGACGACAGTCCAGCGGGTAACATGTCGGCTCCTGCTGCCTTGTTGTTCTGTAGTCGGGTCACTGCTACTTGGACCTCATTCTGACTAGGAGGTAAACATTCTATACCCTCATCAGGGATTGGTTCTGCGGTGTCCTCTTCGCCGCCAACGTCGGACACTAGCAGTTGGGTAAAATGTTCTTTCCATATCCTCAACATGTTATCTGTGTCAGTTACCAGATTTCCTTCTTTGTGTCTGCCGGAGGATGTGCCTGCACCAAAACCATCGGTTTGATGTTTAATTCTGTGGTAGAATTTCCGGACTTCATTCCGACTCCTGTACATCTCAATGTGCTCACACTCACGTCTTTCCATTTCCTTTTTCTTTCTGCGGAATAGACGTTTCCCCTCTCTCCTTTTCTCCGATACCTCTCCTTCATCTGGCGCATTGCTACTGATTGCAGGGTTGCTCTATATGCCGCATTCTTGGCTTCAGTAGCATCTCGACACTCTTCGTCGTACCATGGGTTTCTTGGAGGAGGCTTCCGGTATCCAAGTACGGATTTCGCGGCATTTTCCATGGAGTGGGCAATAGTTTGCCACTGCGCCATTATATCATCGGAACAAGGAGTGGTTTCATCAAGCAGTTGGGTCGGTCGAGTGGAGTATGCCGCTGTCATTTGTTGTGTTTGCAGCTTTTCAATGTCCAGCTTCCGTGCAGTGTCAGATCGTATTTTCCTCGCCATGTTCAAACGGGTGCGAACCTTTGCTGCAACAAGTTAATGATCCGAATCTATATTCGCTCCAAGGATCAATCGTACATATAACAGGCGGGATGAATGCTTTCCATCTACCACAACGTGATCAACTTGGTTTGTCGTGTTTTGATTGGGTGACAGCCATGTGACTTTGTGAATATTTTTATGTTGAAATCTGGTGCTACAAACTACCATGTTTTTTGCCGCGGCGAAATCTATCAGCCTCAATCCATTACTGGACGTTATCTCCTGGAGGCTAAACTTTCCGACTGTTGGACCAAAATGTCGACGGTCTACGAACGAAATGTTTGCATGACCAAAAGCAGCGTTCAAAATGTTTTCCCCATAATAAGTCGCACTTACTTCGTCGCCAGTCTAGATAAAAACGATTAAAGAGCGGACATCGGCGGTCGCAGATGGCCGAGTCATCACTTGAGATGGAAAATTACTTCGGGTGGCCATTCGTAGGCTCAAATTCTCCTACGTGCCACAGTGGGAGAATCGATAAAAATAGTAAAAATAGGGATTCAGAACGGGTAGAGATATCTTTTAGAAATATTAAACGATTAGAGCTGAGGTGTTGATGAGATTATATGAAATTACTTGGCAGGCCCCTAAAATATCTATTCTGTCTCAGGAATTTTCGCATTTTAATGCAGCTATATGCAAATCTGGGCCGATGTCGGTCATCTTCAAGAAGGATATGGAATGGCCTAACAATACTTACTGTACTAAATTTCAGTGAAATCGGAAAAAATGCGCCTTTTATGGGCCCAAGAGCTTAAATTGAGAGATCGTACTTTATGACTGGGCGAAATTGAAGAGGATGTCGAGTTGGCTTATACATCTCGCTGTCTCAAATTTCAGCAAAATCGGATAAAGCGGTCAATATGGGGGCTATATCAAGATATAGTCCGATATAACCCGTCTTTGAACTTAACCTATGGACAAAAAAAGAATCTGTGCAAAATTTCAGCTCAATATCTTTATCTTATCTATCTTAAAGACTGTAGCGTGATTTCAACAGATAGAGAGACAGAGTCCTAGATTTTTACGACGATCAAGAATATATATCCTTTAAGAGATGGAAATGAATATTTCTATGTGTTGCAAACGGAATGACAAAATGAATATACCCCCATCCTTCGGTGGTGGGTATAAAAAAGGAATTTCTGAATTTTTATACCCACCACCATTGGATGGGGGTATACTCTATCTAGTCTTTCAGTTTGTAACACCTCGAAATAATCTCTAAGACCCTATAAAGTATATATATTCTTGATCGTCTCGACGTTCTGCGTCGATCTAGCCATGTCCGTCTATCGAAATCACGATAGCGGTCGAATGCGTAATGGTAGCCTCTAGAAATTTTGCACAGATACTTAGTATTGATGTCGGTTGTTATGGATTGCAAATGGGCCATATCGGTTCAGATTTGGATATACCTCCCATATAAACCAATCTCCCGATTTGACTTCTTGAATTGAATTTTGCAATTTTGAATGTAGTGTTCTGTTATGATTTCCACAACTGTGCTCAGTACGGTCTAAATCGGTCTATAGCCCTTACAAGCCGTAAGTTTTGTGCCATTTGGCTGAAATTTTCCACGTAGTGTTCTGTTTTGACTCCCAACAACTGTGCCAAGTACGGTCCGAATCGGTCTATAACCTAATATAGCTCCCATATAAACCGATCGCCCGACTTGACTTCTTGAGCCCTTACAAGCCCTCCCGATGACTTCTTGAGCCCTTACAGACCGCAAGTTTTGTCCGATTTGGCTGAAATTTTGCATGCTGTGTTCTGTTACGACTTCCAACAACTGTGCGAATTACGGTCCAAATCAGTCTATAACTTGATATTGCTTCCTTGTAAACCGGTCTCTCGATCATCCTTGTTCGCTTTCTAGAAGCTTGAATTTTTGCTGGTTTTTACAGAAGTTTGGTATGTAGAATAAAATTATGCCCTTCATCTAAATTTATTTTGAATAAATTTTTAGCAGACTACATGGTGGTGGGTTCCCAAGATTCGGCCCCACCGAACTTAGCACGCTTTCACTTGTTTTTGTTGAAGTTTAATTTTCCCCACCACAACTATTTGCTTCCGAATTTTCCAACACTTAGATTTTATTTTTCCAGATATTTCCCTAACAACTGCAATTTGATATGCAATACTTTGAAACTTCTCAAACTACAATAAAATGTTTGGAACATTTTTTACCATATCTACAAATATTGCATACATAATGCTATTTTGTACAAATCTCATCATTGCTAATGAACCACTTTTGCAAGACCATGATGGAACAAAAGTGGAATAAAATACTTGCCGAAAATAAAACAAAACTAGGAAAAACTAATTAATTACGACACAGCAACATGCGAATTTATTCAAAACAATCTGCAGCTTCAATGCGAATATTTACGCAAATGCTGCTAACGAGTTGTAGCATCTTTTCTCTCGACAATGATGTTCCACTTGCAGATGTTGAATGTTGATGATGCTATTGCTGTTGCTGTTCGGGCTAGTGTCCCTTGTTTTTAGTGTTTTTTTTTGTGTTTTTCTAGTGTGCATCATGCGTTTGTTGATAAACTGAAAATTTGTCACACAAAAAAAAATCAGAAGCTTTCGTTTATTTGGCCAACGACAGTTGACATTCAGTTAACACATGTGGCTCGCAAAAGTGACAAACGGACAAAAGGACGCACAGACCGTACATCGAACGAATGAACGTTTGGTCGGTCATACTATGGTTAGTTGGTTGACAATTTGGTTGCCGTTAGTTGATGATGGCGATGGTCGTTTGCCGCCGATGTCGTTAATTGCCATGGTTTTGGTACAGATGCAACCAAATGCCACTGTTTTGGGACAAATAGTGGCTAACTTGTGTTGCCAAAGCCGTTGTTAGGATATAAATTTGTGTGCTTTACCCGAACTTTTTTTGGTTAACGTTTGTGGCTTCTTCTTTTAGATTTTTCAATTTTTCACCATCTTTGTTGGTGTTGTTGGTGGGCTATGTATTGTGAGGATGCTGTAACTATTATTGTCTGCAGTTGCTGCATCCTCACATCTACATCAAATAGTTGACACTTTATCTTTTGTTATTGTTAATTGCATAACAACGAATTTTACATGCAACTATTTTCGTAGTCATCATGCATCAGCCTGGCAACTGTGAAGAACACAATGTTACAACAAGACAAAAGATTTAAATTTGAAAAAGGTGTTGTTGTTTTCCTGTTTGTTGTGCAAGTGACATAATTTAGTTATTAAGTTGAAAAAAAAAAATGGACATGACTCAAATTTAAGCTTTCGATAAAGTTATAAAGATTTTAATTTAGAGGAAAATTTCTTAAAGATATAACAATTTTACATCATTTAAATTAAGCGGCAATAAAATTTCGATAATGGTAGTTTACCATGAAAGGTAGATTCACTTTGAGGCCTGTGGTCCGAGATCGAAGAAAAATCTAAGACGGAAAGCCTGTACCCCTGTAGACCCAAGTATACGCAGAGCAAGTGCTCAATCATCGCCACCTCATCCCCATCTAGACAGCTGCCACAGTAATCATTGTGAGAGATCCTCAAGTGTGCTGCCATATGACCTACCGCATCGTCGGCCTGTTTCGGAATACCATCAAGTCCGAGTTAATGCCATATCGTGAGGCCGCAGTTTATTCAGAGATTATAATCACTCTCCCACTCGTTTCGACCTCACTGTTCTAGAACCCACGGCCTTAAGAGCCGCCATACTGTCCACACATATCAAATGGCAACCGGATTGACCCGATGGAATCCTTTATCGGCAAGTGCTGTCGACTCAGTGTACAACGAACTGCTACAACAACAATAACAACAAATCCTAAATTTCTTCTCAGTATTTAATTTGCGGCTATCGTAATGACACAGACTTCTACTTGACAAACCCCACAAATGCCCCGCAGTCTCATCGACACACCGATGTCGAGGGCCTGGGAGTAATCTTCAATCCCGACCCAGACACCACTTTGGAGCCCTTTGAGAAGACCGCAGTGTCATCTAACTCAACTCCTCCTTCTCGGGAAATTGAATCCTGAATATCATATCTTAGTACCAGATAGTCCGAGACTACTTGACCGTCTACCCACCTCATCCATAGTGTCCAAAATGGAACTGTCACCGTAACCGTTAGCCTTCAGCATGCAAATTTTCCACAGACTAAGCGCAATATTGGTGGTACAATTCCAAATTTTTACCTAGTTGATTTCGACGCGGAGCTGTCTTCGTACTCCCAGTTGTGTGCTTCAGCGTGTCAGCGCTGGTCTCACAATGACCGATTGCATTCAGAAAATATTCTTCTTGCCAGCCTCGCACTTCCTACCGAACAACCTCCTGTAAAAGGAGAAGGCGTAGAAAACGACTTTCAGCTTCTTTCCTACATATTCCATTTCCAGGATAGTTTCTCATATTTTCACGCCCTTTGATAACTGCGGAGTAGTCCCGTCCATAGAGAGCAGTTTAAAATATGGTATCTTATTCCTTCACAAGCTCCGTTTTCCCTCCTTAATCCACTTATCGTTGCCCATCTCGATAATCTCCCAAGTGATCATTGCATGATCTTGCTTATTGTCGTCAGAAATTTGTCGAGGATCAGTAGCAAGACGTCGTCCGCTAATGCAACCAGTTTTAAGCCATCCCTATTGAGTTCCAACACGATTTCGTTTATAACTAGGCGAGAGCTCCTCTTTATGGCCCGCCTTTCGACCATGCTATCTTCCAACTCCGTGTTGATAATCCCGCAAGTAGCATACAAGCCATCCAATGGGAGATATTCCAGTGGTCCCCCGTTCGGTATAGAGTGACCGAGTGATCAACAATATCCTCACTTTGTAAATGCCCTCAATATACAGGAAAACCGCCATTAAGTTGGAGGGACGTTTCGACCTCTCGTACCACTTCATGGAAACCCTTTTCCTTCCAGTATGTGTATTGTTGTTTTTGTTGTTGTACCCACATTTGTATGTGGAGGTGTTGGTTATCGTCAAGCTCCCGTGGTTGAGCAAGCTCGTTCTGGTCCAAAGGACTGTCCGCCGCGGGAACATGGTGGCCATTGATTATTTAAAGGCGCCATTAACTTGGCTTGTCATATCGAGCATCTTTGGCACCCAGTATTTATGCAAGAGCCGGCACCGCCAGGCCTCTCACTGAGACTCTCTTCTCAATACCGCTGATTGCCCGCTACTGCAGTTGCAGCTACTCCATATGGAGCATTCCACTATCCGCTACCTGTGGACAAGCCCGGTAGCTTGCAGATTAACTTCTAGTGGCCCACAGAAGTTCTCCGGCGTCTATCCCTTTCTTACCTTTAGGTCTATCAGTGTTTCCAGTGTTTTGAGCAAGAACGCTAACAGATAGATGGGCCAATATTCCTATATGATGCTGTGGATTACTTTTCCTGCTTTGGGATAAATACCAACCTGACCTCTCTCCATGAAAAATCGTAGAGCTACTTTGCCAGCCATAGCCCCAAGTTTGTCGTTCCAACGTCTCGCTGTGCACTCTTTTATCAGGAATGAAAGCCCCTGCTTTCATTCCTGAGTGTCTTCAACTCCGGTGTTCACCACGATTGGTTTAACTTACGCGGCAGTTCCCGCTCTTCGCATACCGAAAATCTTCTTTTAGACTTTTCGTAAGACACACTGCAGATTCAAGGCTCTTGCGTCCCCTAAAGCCCCCCAGGGGACCTAAGCCTCTACACATGTTCCCCCAGCATATCCCAGTAGGTGTTTCTCGTATTTCTGTACGATTTCCTCCTACTTATCTCGTGCTAACGAAAAAACCTATCCTGTAGTAGTCCGAAAAGGTGCACTGGGTAGAGACGTTCCAGTTTGAGACTTTAACCGAGGTCTTCCTTGTGAAAAAAAAATTATATTTATATACTGTTTCCTGATCTGGTGAAGAACGTTGGGACATTTCCTTGCTGCAGATAACCAAATCGTGAACAAAATGTTATCAAACAGTGACTAACCTCTATTGTTCGTATCCGTGCCGCCCCATATACCGTGGCATGCATTCATGTCCTCCCCAAGTATAAGGTCGTGTCCTTTGATCTTGCCCCATCCGACCAAGGCCCAAACCAAGTCTGGCGGATGATTACCTTTATCGTACTGTAGTTATATGACCAGTAATGCTTTGCTTGGCCTCTCCAGGGAAACTACTTTTAAGTTATCATTGCTGTAACGAGAAATCAGATTCATGTTTAGATTCCTACTGGCTACGATACAGCTTCTGATTAGAGGAGTGCACGTGAGTTGTAGTGTCACGCGTGAATCATGTGTGAGTCACGTGATTCGTGAGTAAGATCCTAATCCGATCACGTGATCGTGCGTGGCTGTGATTGAAATACAATTTTTCGTGCGTGAGTGAGCAAAATCATGCTAACGACACTAATCACGACTTATGAGAAAAAAATAATAATAAAGTACTCACGACGAAAACACTCACGACACTCACGAAAACAAAATTGTTTACATGCTCTCAAATCATACGGTACTTTAAAGTACGAATCTGTTAACAGCTGCAGAAAAATTAAAAGATCGCTTCATGGGTGAGTAGTGATTTTCTCTGAGTCGTGAGTTCCTCGTGAGTCGTTATTTTTTCGTGGGTATTGAGTATTGCGTGAGTCGTGTGTGTCTCTTGTGACTTTCTCGTGAGTGCCATGTGAGTGTTTTGTGAGTCATGCGTGAGCGTTATGTGTACAATTTTCGTTTCGGGAACGTGAGTCGACATAAAAATGTGGCGCGTGAGTAAAAAGCGCACATCTGTACTTCTGATCCTGATCTGATCTTGTCGGGGGAGATATGAGTATAAGATTACGTGATTTAGTTCTCTAGTACGGGAGAGGCGGGACAGCCTTTTCAAGGGGGGATTTTATCGATCGGGACCATCATGTCACGCTAAAGAAGTTCAAGGAATGGCCAAGGATGTTATTGGTCGCAACTAATGATCTTGACATATCAATGAGTATTGTCCGATTTAAGTTTAAACTCAATTTCGTGGATAGTTCGGTTTGAGGTCTAAACCCAATGATAAAGGACCTCCTTTTTATTGCCGAGTCTGAACGGCGCACAGCGGGACAGAACCGAAAAAAAAGCCCCAAAAGTTGGTCGCCTCGGTATTTCGAAAATTTGTTGTTCGTTTGTGGTCCAATTCCCATAATTTATTGGGTTGCCCAAAAAGTAATTGCAGATTTTTCATATAGTCGGTGTTGACAAATTTTTTCACAGCTTGTGACTCTGTAATTGCATTCTTTCTTCTGTCAGTTCTCAGCTGTCACTTTTAGCTTACTTTAGAAAAAAAGTGTAAAAAAAGTATGTTTGATTAAAGTTCATTCTAAGTTTTATTAAAAATGCATTTACTTTCTTTTAAAAAATCCGCAATTACTTTTTGGGTAACCAATATTTTTACTGAATCGAAAATCCGCTTGAGGTCTACCATATCTCGTCTTGTTTTGGGGATATTCCACTTTTATTTTTTTGCAATTTAACCAAGACCTGCTTCGATTTTTGCAATATACGCATGGTTCAATTTATCATGCATGGTTCAATTTATGCATGATTTGGATTCGTGACAAAAAGTGTTCACATCTAATTTTTAAGTTAAAAGTTATACAGTTTATAAGTCAAAAAATTCGAAAAATTTTATTTTTTGCATTTTTTTAGTCATTGATTAGTCTTTATTGAAAAAACTTGCTTAAATACCTTAAGTTTTTATACCCACCACCGAAGGATGGGGTATATTCATTTTGTCATTCCGTTTGCAACATATCGAAATATCCATTTTCGACCCTATAATGTATATATATTCTTGATCAGCGTAAAAATCTAAGACGATCTATATCCCCCATACAGACTGAACCTCCGATTTAGGGTCTTACGCCAATAAAGTCACATTTATTATCAGATTTTGATGAAATTTGGGACAGTGAGTTGTGTTAGGCCCTTCGACATCCTGCCATATAGACCAATTCTCCGATTTAGGCCCATTAAAGCCACATGTTTTATCCGATTTTGCTGAAATTTGGGACCGTGAGTTGTATTAGGCACTTCGACATCCTTCGTTAATTTGGCCCAGATCGGTCCAGATTTGGTTATAGCTGCCATATAGAACGATCCTCCGATTTAGGGTCTTAGGCCCATAAAAGCCACATTTATTATTCGATTTTGCTGAAATTTGGGACAGTGAGTTGTGTTCGGCCCTTTGAAAACCTTCGTCAATTTGGCTCAGATCGGTCGAGGTTTGGATCTAGCTGTCATATAGACCGATCCTCAGATTTAGAGTCTTAGGCCCATAAAAGCCAAATTTATTATCCGATTTTGCTGAAATTTGGGACAGTGAGTTGTCTTAGACCCTTCGGTATCCTTCGTCAAATTGGCTCAGATCGGTCGAGGTTTGGATCGGTCCAGATTTGTATATAGCTGTCATATAGACCGAACTCTCGGTTTTAGGTTTTGGGGCCGTAAAAAGCGCATTTATTGTCCGATGTCGCCGCAATTTGGGACAGTGAGTTGTTTTAGGCCCTTCGACATCCCTCTTCAATTTCACTCAGATCGGTCCAGATTTGGATATAGCTGCCATATAGACCGATCTCTCGATTTAATGTTTTAGGCCCCTAAAAGGCGCATTTATTGTCCGATGTTGCCGAAATTTGGGACAGAGAGTTATGTTAAGCCCCTACACATGTTTCTGCAATTTGGACTAGATCGATCAAGATTTCCATATAGCTGCCATATAGACCTATATCTCGATTTAAAGTCTTGGCCCCAAAAAAGGCGCATTTATAATCCGATTTAAGTGCATTTTGACACATTGACTTATGTTAAGCTTTCCGACATACATGTTGTATATGGTTCAGATCGGTTTATTTTTAGATATAGCTACTAAAAAGACCAATATTTTGTTATACACAATTTAATAATGTCTTGTACTTATTAGTATTTGGTCCAAATCGGAACATATTTCGATATAACTGCTATAGGACATAAGGTATGCAATTTTCACCGAATTTTGATGAAAGGTGGTTTACATTAATACCCGAGGTGATGGGTATCCAAAGTTCGGCCCGGCCGAACTTAACGCCCTTTTACTTGTTCTTTTTTTGTGAAGAGAACATAAACAAGATATGACAATAGGAAGTCAATTAAAAACTTGTCAGAAATGTCCTCGATGTAGACTTAGTATATATTCCCTCCCTGAGATAATTACTAAAAATTTCGTTGAAATCAGCGCAAATCGTTTCATGGTAGTGCCTACTGCATGCACACAAAAGTCTTTGTGCTTCAAATATGTCGAAAACTTTGTGCTGGAATGAAGCAGGGGGAGCATACCCTAGCGAAGTGCTCGCCTCTTCATCGGGAGTTTAGATTCCAGTTGAAATCGGGTCTGAATATACGATTTGCTTGCATGTTTATTCGTATCGTAAAGCTGGATAGTTCCAAATTCTGAGATTCCATCGCAAGTATCCTCGCAGGTGGACAAGTCAATGTAGTTTTGTCTAATCAGTGTATTGTTGGTTGTAGAGTTAGAATGTCGGTGTGTTGTTTCACAGGACACGGGAACCTGCAGTTATTGCGTACTTGCCGGGTGGACTCCCGATGATAGACCGTTGCCCATCTGCAGAGTTCTTCTGTATAATATTTGCAGTCAAGTTTGTTTGCTTTCTGGTTAATTTTTGGATGACATTGGATCCTAAAATCATTACATTTAGTCGGGAGATCAAGGCGCCGTAAGGTAGATTGTCTCCCGAAAGTATTATTGATGAATATTAAAATTTTAAGAATATTTTAACGAAAATGTTTACGAAAATAAACCACAAAATGTTTGAAACCTTTTAAACTTCATCTGCTACGACTACAACTCAAATATTTCCAGCATTAGTCTCATTTTCGTCACGACATGTCGATTCATGTATTTCCATATTTGGTTTACAGATTTTCACCATCTGTTTGTGTTCTTGTGGTCTTCAGATTGATTAGTTTGCGTCTTATCCGTACTCATTTTTCAAAAATTCTTCGAATAATTTTTTACGCTTTCCGTGTTGTGATTAATTGCCAATTTGGTTATTAAACACATTTCAACTGAAATACTTTCTTCCCCACACCCCCTAACCTTATCCATTCCACGGTTGGAATGAAAATTCATACGAAATTATTCAATTAATGGATCATTCGTAGTTGTTGTCTTGGAAATAAATCTCTTGGTTATTATTATGATGGCAGCAATTCTGGGAATTTCGTCTGTTCTAGATGCGTTCTATGATTTGAGCGATTCGTTGGATATAAGAAACAGAAATTCCCTTTTTATTGTCTCTACATCCCAAACCTCAGTTCATGGCAAATGATTTTGTGAAATTGAATGAAAGACCACAACGGGATTTCATAAATGCGGTACTAAATAGTTTACGCTCAGAGAATTTTTCCTTGGGGAGGAAAGGAAGAAATGAAACAACTAAGAAAATGTGTGGTTAAAGCGACTTGTTGGTTACCTAAAGTGATTTCAGGCAAAACTTGTGAGGAAAATCTAATAAATTCTAAAAAGGGATTTAATGCCTAACATTTAAATATTTACTTTCGGGGGAAGAGGAATAGTGGTTCTTTAAAATTTGGGTAAACAAAAATGTTAACTGAATTAACTGAATTTTGATTTTCATGAAAATATCTTTAGTAGAAAATCATTTTTCGCCTAAGCTGAACATTGTATAGTCCTATAAACCTTGTTTTATTTAAATAAGGTCTATAGGACTGCTGCCACAGTAGATCAGGTGACCACCTTGTGTCTTTTGACAAGGTGGTCACATAGGTGATAGTTTTTGCTCACGCCCCACAGTGGGCCAAACGCCGAAAACAATTGGAAATAAGTTCACCACTTTTTATTGGGTTGCCCAAAAAGTAAATGCGGATTTTTTAAAAGGAAGTAAATGCATTTTTAATAAAACTTAGAATGAACTTTAATCAAATATACTTTTTTACACTTTTTTCTAAAGCAAGCAAGAAAGAATGCAATTACAGAGTCACAAGCTGTGAAAAAATTTGTCAACGCCGACTATATGAAAAATCCGCAATTACTTTTTGGCCAACCCAATATCTGTTGATCTGAGCGATAAAAAGAAGAGGACATAGGCTTTTAGGAATATGGAAAATGTTGGTCTAAATCATTAATACAGGGTGTCAATGTTGACCACATTCCCCTTCTCTAACCTCCAAGGGGGCAACCCACACCGTCTTATTCGACCTATTGGACTTGATTGCTTGGGATCAATGACGAAATAATCCAGCAAATCAACAACACCGACATATTCTACCATATGGCAATGATCAAATTCAAAATGCATTTCTCGGTTATGCCATGCATGAACACTCTACAAAGAAACAGAATGTTTAAGCACGAGCCACGGAGTCTGTAAAGTTGAGTGAGTCCAAGATGCAACGAACTTCTCTATACCATACCATAATCTACAAACATTGATATTGAAGCTAAAAAAAAATAACTAAGAACAACAGCAAAAATTTGAAATAGTTGAAGGCAGCAGTGTTAATTGGTGCAACAATATAAACTATGAAGTAGTTGCAGGCTCGGACACCACAGCTCCATGGAACCCAATATTACCAGTGGTTTGTTGTTGTGTATTGTAAAGTATCCCCATATGCTCTCCAATGGCTTGAATGGCAAAATAAGAGCAGCAAAAAGTCAACGAGCCAACAACTTTTAAAACAACATTGTACGGCAGTAGTAATAGCAGCAGAGGCAGCAGCAAACAATGAC
The DNA here is from genome assembly GCF_963082655.1 of Stomoxys calcitrans. Classification (NCBI taxonomy): domain Eukaryota; kingdom Metazoa; phylum Arthropoda; class Insecta; order Diptera; family Muscidae; genus Stomoxys; species Stomoxys calcitrans. The sequence continues at coordinate 86,371,102 of NC_081555.1, read as the reverse complement.
ATGGCAGCAACAGCAATATTCAACAACAACGACATAGAACCAAATAAATGAATGACTGAGCGAATGAATGAAAACAATTTGTTGTCACCCAACAATAGTTTTGTTACGCTGCCACTGGACAGACATACCTACAGATATCGTAGTAGACCGTAATAAAAAGAAATGCGGAACAGCAACGCACACAGAATGGGAAAATTGACTGCCGCATTTATGTAGTTGGCAAAACAAAGCTGTATCTGCTATATGTTGCTATTGCTAGTACGAGTACCAACTGTGCCTGATGCATGATGCCCTCCAAGTGATGTTGTCCTCCAAGTTGTTTGTACACAGTGTTTGCAGCACACGCCGCCAACCGAGAATTTAGTGCGGCTGGCTTCCATCTATAGCACCACCATTCTTTTCATAGTTTTGCAGACATGCCTAGGGTCCATGGTCCGCATCGGCACACATGTTCAAATGGGCTATCCATACATGCACCACATCTATGGATGCTGGTGCCACATAAAATATGCTCCTTGTATGCGGACAAAAGATGCTTTAGCATTAGGTTAGTAGTAAGTTAGAATTGGCATAAACGATGTGGTACTAAAAAGGTGGTAGTTCAAAATTGAATTGTGAGTAAACGTTTCCCGAACAGAAAAAGGAACAGCATAATGTATGGTTGAGGGATTATTAAAGAAGATTAATTAACATGCGATGAAAAATACCTAGGCCTTTCCTTATCTTGAAAATTTGCCACTGAACTTTTCATTAAAGAATCCATCATGCAAACTTTTGCTGCTTTTATCGGCTCGAAGTGGTTCTCTTACTTTTGTAGGGATAAAAACCTCAGAAATTACTTCATATACCTTTTGAAAGTATGGAATTGGCAAGAGGCTCCCATGTTATTGGCAAAAAGTTCGAGGTTGGACACTTGTTCTGAACTCATTCTCATGATTTTACGCAGCCTGCATATGCAACATGGATTCTGCTAAAAATTTATTCAAAAAAAAATTTAGTTTTATATTTTATTCTACACACCAAACTTCTGTCAAACCACCAAAAATTAAAGCTTCAAGAAAAAGGAACAAGCATGGACGAGAGACCGGTTAATATGGGAGCAATATCAGGTTTTAAACTGATCTGGACCGTATTTGGCACAGTTACGTGAAGTCGTAACAGAACACCGTATGCAAGAGCTCAAGAAGTCAAATCGGGAAATCGGTTTATATGGGAGCTATATCAGGTTATAGACCGATTTGGGCCATACTTAGCACAGTTGCTGAAAGTCAAAACAGAACACTATCTGCAAAATTTGAGCCAAATTGGTCAAAAATTGCGGCTTCCAGGGGCTCAAGAAGTTAAATAGGGAAATCGGTTTATATAGGAGCTATATCAGGTTATGGACCGATTTGGGCCGTTCTTCGCACAGTTTTTGAAAATCAAAACAGAATACTATCGGTAAAATTTGAGCCAATTCGGACACAAAATGCGGCTTCCAGAGGCTCAAGAATTCAAATCGGTAGATCGGTTTATATGGGAGCTATATCAGGTTATAGACCGATTTGGACCGTACTTTGCACAGTTATTGAATGTCATAACAGAACACTATTTGCAAAATTTGAGCCAAATTGGTCAAAAATTGCGGCTTCCAGGGGCTCAAGAAGTTAAATAGGGAGATCGGTTTATATAGGAGCTATATCAGGTTATGGACCGATTTGGGCCGTTCTTCGCACAGTTTTTGAAAATCAAAACAGAATACTATCGGTAAAATTTGAGCCAATTCGGACACAAAATGCGGCTTCCAGAGGCTCAAGAATTCAAATCGGTAGATCGGTTTATATGGGAGCTATATCAGGTTATAGACCGATTTGGACCGTACTTTGCACAGTTATTGAATGTCATAACAGAACACTATTTGCAAAATTTGAGACAAATCGGATGAATATTGCGGCTTCCAGCGGAGTAAGAAATCAAATCGGAAGATCGGTTTATATGGGAGCTATGTCAGGTTATAAACCGATTTGGACCGTACTTCGCACAGTTATTGAAAGTCAAAACAGAACACTATCTGCAAAATTTGAGCCAAATTGGTCAAAAATTGCGGCTTCCAAGGGCTCAAGAAGTCAAATCAGGAGATCGGTTTATATGGGAGCTATATCTAAATCTGAACCGATATGGCCTATTTGAAATCCCCAACGACCTACATCGATATTAAATTTCTGTGCGAATTTTCAAGAGGTTAGCTTAACGCGTTCGATCTCCATCGTAATTTCGACAGACGGACGGACAGACGTGGCTAGACCGACAAAAAACGTCGACACGATCAAGAATATATATACTTTATGGGGTCGCAGACGAATATTTCGAGGTGTTACAAACGGAATGACTAGATTAGTATACCCCCATCTTATGATGGTGGGTATAAAAAAGAAACATATATAAATCAAAATTGGATGAAAAATGCTCATTTTATGGGCTAAATACTCTATTTCGGGAGATCGATCTATATGGCAGCTATATCCAAATATGGTCCGACCTGGATGATACTCAACTTAGTCGGTCTTAGGGCAGCTATATCGAAATATAGTCCTATATGAACCTCGCTTCACAGAAATTAGTAGGGGTCTACCTGAACTCACTGTGCCAAATTTCATCGAAATCGGAGTAAAAAATGACAAATTTATTGCCTCAAGTCTGTAAATCGGTCTATATACCGGCTATATATAACTGAAATCCGATTTCATGAGATCAGAAGGTCATGTTTATATACAAAGAATCCGAAATCTTCAAAAAAAATGTTTGAAAAATGTTTTTATACCCAAGATATCTGCAAAATTATAAATACCCAGCTTTTGGGTATAAATGGGTAAACACCCTGGTATTTACAATTTTGGGAATTTTGCGGTCAGCAAACGCAAACAAATAAAATGTAAGAGACGTTTTTATGGGGAAACAAAATACATTTATTACGAAATTGTTATTTTATTGTAACTATCTAACGTTTCGCTTTAACATATCAAACGTTAGCCATAAACGTAGCATTATTGAATGTAGCTAACTTTGTTCATTGTAAACCCTTAAACAATTTCGCATACCGTAAATTAACCTTTCTTGTGTTGTAAAACCAAAAACTCTTTAATGGCAAACGTGTTTCGACAGTCACAAAGTTTACTTGGCGAAAACTTTTTTTATGTGAAACGAATTATTTTGTTGCGTGTAGCAAGGTACCAGATGAAGGAGAGGTGTCAGAAGAAAGGGAGATAGGAGAATCGTTTCTTCCGCAAGAAGAAGGGGAAAATGGAAAGACGTGAGTGTGAGCCGAAAATTCTACCAAAATATCAAACAGCAAACCGATGGCTTTAGTACAGGCACACCCTCCTTCAGAGATAAAGGACGAAATCTGGTTACTGATACAGATAGTGTGCTGAGGATAAGGTAAGAACACTTTTCCCAGCTGCTGGTATCTGGTGATGGGGACCATGAGTGTACCACCTAGTCGAAACGAGCTCCACGTTGCAGTACAATAAGTCAGCAGGAGCCGTTGGGTTGCCGGCTGAACTCTTTAAGACCGGAGACGACACGCTGATAAGGCGTATGCATCAGCTTGTCCGCGCAATCTGGCGCTGGGACAACATAGGGCCGTGAAATTTTGCACACAATCTCTCTAACACCTCAGCTCTTACCATTCCAAAGAGTTTTCTCTATCGCTCCCACACGGCATATTTTTACTACTTTTTTTCGAATTCCCCCGCTGTGTGTAGTGAGAGTTCGCATCGCACCCTATTTGTACCTCATTTCCCTTTTTTTCCTGTTATACCCACCACTGTAGGATAGGGGGTATATTCATTTAGTCATTTCATTTGCAACACATTAAAATATCAATTTCCGACCCTACAAAATATGTATAATTCGGATCGTCGTATAATTCTAAGCCGATTAAACGATGTCCGTGTGTCTGTCCGTCCGTCTGCTGTAATCACTCTACAGCCTTAAAAAATTGAGATAGTGGTCTGAAATTTGGCACAGATGCGATTTTTTGATTCACATTGGTTAAGTTCTTGAACGGGCCAAATCGGACCCTATTTGGATATAGCTGCTATATAGACCGATTTGCAGATAATGGGTCTAATACCCATAAATTCTTAATTTTTTAACCGATTTTACCGAAATTTTAAACAGTGAGCAGTTTAAGGCTTACAACAACTAACCCAAATATGTTTCAGATCGGACAATATCTGGATATAGCTGCCATACAGACCGATCTTCCTATAAAGGGTCTGCAGACCATAACAGTTTTATTTATTACCCGATTTCGGTAAAATTTGAAACAGAGGGTTATTTTAAGCTTCCCGACATCGGTCTATATTTAGATATAGCTGCCATATAGACCGATCTCCCGATAAAGGGCCTGAAGCACATAAAAGCTTTATTTATTAGTCGATTTCGCTGAAATTTGAAACTGAGTTTTTTTAAGCCTCTCAACATCCATATGGACCGATCTCCCGTTAAAGGGTCTGAAGACTATAAAAGCTTTATTTATAACCCGATTGCACTGAAATTTGAAACAGAGAGTAGGCTAAGATCTCCCAATATCCGACCTAAATATGGATCTGATCGGACTATATTTGGATATAGCTACCATATAGGGGTCTGAAGCCCATAAAAGCTTTATTTATTACCCGATTTCCCTGAAATTTGAAACAGTGAGTTGTTCTGAGCCCCCCATATCCGACCTTAATGTGGTTCAAATCGGTTTAAATTTGGATTTAGCTGCCAAGAAGACCTACACCACTCAATGTCCGTGCCGAATTTGGGTGCTTAAGTTATCCAATTTTCACCGGATTGTGACGACAGGGGGTTTAGATATATACCCGAGGTGGTGGGTATCCAAAGTTCGGCCCGGCCGAACTTAATGTCTTTTAACTTGTTTGTTTTGCCTTCTTCACAAGCCATTGCAGCTCCTACGTGGGTTGCGGTGACGGAGATACGAAAGGTGGATAAAGTCATGCCAGGTATTCTCCACCTTATCCCTGTCTCAATAATTTATTTAAGCCGATCATACCAACCTCCTACATAAAGATACTCCTTGCTATTACCGACACTAATATCCATACAATCGCGAGGACACAATTCTGCATGTGATAGTAGTATTCACCACGTATTTCTCTGTATTTTGTACAATTTTGCCGCTGGACATACCAATGCGTTATGATTCGGTCGCTGCTGCCTTAGTAACAAACATGCCCGGTTTATGGTGCATCCTTATTTCGTGCGACCACAACTATGCCATTGTGAATAGTTGTACTCAAGGCGTTTTTTATTTTTTTTTTTTTTGCGTTTCTTGTCCTGTTGCTGGTGTTTCTTGTGCCCCGCTCTTGTGTTGGTTAGTTGACTGGTTGACTGCATGGCTGGCATATTGTCGTTGACAAGTATGAATTACATCCACACTACAGATTAATTGCTGCTAATTAACAGAATTTTGTAGCAGCATCCGAGGAGCAAAAAATCGCTTACAACACCAGAGCCCATGTTTCTCGATGTCGGTGTGGTGTCCCAGCCTCCAAGTTATGGCTTTGTTTATTTGCTGCTGACTGTTGTCGCTCATTCCAGAGCAGTTGCTTTGACTGAGACGGGTGTTTGTTTTATCGCTGCTAATGTTTATGTTGTTAAGTATGAATGACTTGTAATTGTCACCAGGACCTTACTACCGAAGAAGTGAGTGAGTGTGTGTGTGTGTTTTCCTGTTGTTTTTTGTCAACTATTTTGTTGCCATGCGTGATGATAGCGTTCCAGTGAAGATGCATTCACATATTTGTTTCGCTAATGCGGTTGCGATTACTTTGTTTATGTTCCCCGTTTTGAATCATGGCTGGTTTCTCACAATTTATAGTGTAAACATAAGCTTAAAATTGCCTCACTTTATCTGTTGCTAATTCAAGGGAAGAATTAAACAAGTGAACGTATTTGGTGGTACCCATTTATAAGAATAAATGGATACCATAGAAGTACAAAACACTTCATTGAAGTAAAAATGTAAGACCTACGTTATTATTATTTTAAGTCATAACCAGAGATGGTCCGTATGACAATTTTGTAGGTCTTTGACTGTCAAAAAGTTGTAAACGTCGAAAACATCACTTGTAAAAAACATAATCAAAGTAGTAAACTTCATTAACATCGTAAAAGCTCTCCTACTTGTTGAGTTTCGATATCATATCACTGTTTTAGATTCTTTGTTGTTGCTATAGCGTCTATATAAATAATTAAAAATTTTATGATAAAAAGTTTTTGCTTTAAATCTTTTTATAGTCAGCGCTCCATGGAGCAGTTTGACCACGCTAAGTTAATCACAAGTGCCACCAGTATTAGTGAGGGGGAAAAACAGCTGAACATAGACACACCCTCTCTAACCTATGCAGGAGGGTGGCCACAATCATCAAAGTTTAAATTAGATGTATGATTTCTTTAAAAATTTTTAATTATGTCAAAAACTTTACTTGTTGGATAGGTTTACGACATTTTCGGCGTATGTATTATACGTCTGAAATGTATGCCACATACATCATAGATTCCGACAGGCCATCTCTGTTCATAACATAGTTTTACGTAATTGACTTTCTGAAATCAATATATGTCTGATATTTTCCATAATGAGTCTACGAGTATTAAACATATTTTGAGAGATGAGAAATGGTCCATGGTTAGCGGACGAATATGCCAAGAGGGGCTGCTTCACCGAAACCCAACCAATTGGACTTGCAATCTAGCTACTTGTCGAACTCTGAATATAGCAAAAAGGGTTGCCAGTGGAGAGGCGGTAGCAAAGTGTGAGTGTTCATGAGTGCCGAACTGCCAGGGCACTTTGGCCTACCTTTGACCGGAAGAGGATGAAGAAACTGCTGACCTTAGATAAGATGTCAATGAGTTCTATTATGGGAGTAATAATCGGGAAATGTGCGATCGTCCGTATGAGCGGAGACTGTATTGCGAAAATAGTCGTGAAGAAGAAGAAGAGACCCGAACATGAACCAGCACCTGCTCTGATCATGTCCGGGTCTACAGGGACACATACTTTCTGCGATTTCTACGATCTTGCAGATGTGTCTCTGGGAAGTCTCTCCAAATACGTCACCCCAATAGACGGGATTTTCCGATGCTAGTCGAGTAGGATCACTGGTTGGCACTAACCAAGCAGACACTCATATGAGCGTGAATCAAGAATATCGCAGTTTAAAATTGCTTGATGTTGAAAATATAATGACAAGATTAGAGTGTGACTTGCCCTATGATGATGTGTATATGAAAAAAATTGAAAGAATAGCAAATTTAAATGTAAAGGAGCGGGAACGGAGTGGAGCAAAAAAAATTGCCGGAGCTGAGCGGAAAAACTTTTGCCGTAGCGGGAGCGGAACGGAAAAAAGGTGCCCGCTCCGGATCCCTGGTCCACACCAATGTAGATCCATGGAGCAGGGATCCCGAGCGGGTACCTTTTTTCCGCTCCGCTCCCGTTACGGCAAAAGTTTTTCCGTTCAGCTCCGGCAATTTTTTTGCTCCACTCCGTTCCCGCTCCTTTACATTTAAATTTGCTATTTTTTCAATTTTTTTCATATACACATCATCATAGGGCAAGTCACACTCTAATCTTGTCATTATATTTTCAACATCAAGCAATTTTAAACTGCGATATTCTTGATTCACGCTCATATGAGTGTCTGCTTGGTTAGTGCCAACCAGTGATCCTACTCGACTAGCATCAGAAAATCCCGTCTATTGGGGTGACGTATTTGGGGAGACTTCCCAGAGACACATCTGCAAGATCCTAGAAAACACAGAAAGCCTGTGTCCCTGTAGAACCGGACATGATCAGAGCAAGTGCTGGATCATGTTCGGGTCTCTTCTTCCTCATCATGACTATTCCGCTCCGCTCCCGCTACGGCAAAAGTTTTTCCGTTCAGCTCCCGCAGGAAAAAAGTTACCCGCTCCAGATCCCTGCTCCATGGATGTACATTGGTGTGGACCAGGGATCCAGAGCGGTTACTTTTTTCCGCTTCGCTCCCGCTACGGCAAACGTTTTTCCGTTCAGCTCCGGCAATTTTTTCGCTCCGCTCCGTTCCCGCTCCTTTACATTTAAATTTGCTATTTTTTTCAATTTTCTTCATATACACATAATAATAGGGCAAGTCACTCACTAATCTTGTCATTATATTTTCAACATCAAGCAATTTTAAACTCCGGTATTCTTGATCGCCGTCTATATCGGACTGTATCTTTATAAAACGTCCATATAAACCGATCTACCACATTGATTTCTTGGAGGATCTACTGGGAGCAATTGTCATTCGATTCGGTTTATTTTATGACCTCCAAAATTCTTATCAAGATTGGTCCCAATGGTTCATATTCGTATATATCCCCCATATAAACCAATCTTTAGCTTTAGGCTTTAGCAGCCAATGCTATCATATCCTTAATACTAAATTTATATTTACTATAGGCTTAATACAATAAACCGATCCCCCGATTGTACTCTTTGTACCCCTAGAGGTCCTACAGACCATATGGGACTTAACCGGTCTATAACCTGATAAAACTCCCATATAATCCGACCTCCCGATTTTACTTCCTAAGGCTCTAGAGGGCACAATTATTATTCGATTTGGCTGAAATATTCCTCCTATAACCTCCAACATCTATGCCATGTATAGTCTGAATCCGTCCCTAAACAACAAGTAAAATTACAATTAGTTTGGCCGTGCTGAACTATGGATACCCACCTACATGGATTTATTTACTATCCTATTTTATTTCAAACCTACTATATCTGTATAAATGTCCACGTATTGGCCAATTTTGATCATATTCGGTTCTGGTGCCGAGAAGTCTTATACAAGTCACGGTTTAAAGTTTCAGGGAAATCGGGATATAAATGATGACTTTATGGCTTATGATCACAGATCGGTCCATTTGGCAGCTATATGCAAATACGGTCTGATATGGACCATACGCGGTTCGGATACCCAATTGCCTAGTGCAACTCCATGTTCCAAATTTATAGCAGAATATGGTCTGATCTGAAACACATTTGGTTCGGCCAATTGGGAAAATTAGTCAAACTCACCAAATTTCAGCGAAATTGGAAAATACAGTTTTTATGAGATTAAGACCTTAAATCGGCATATCGGACTACATTACAGCTATATCTAATGTAGTCCGATCTGGACTATGTTCAGTTCAGGCAACTGTCTCAAATTTCAGTGAAATCGCTTACTAAAATGGGGATTTTAAATGGGCTTAAAACCCTAATTCCTAACATGTACCGACCTGGACCATAATCGTCCTGAAAAGAGCTCTATTGTTATCCGATTTGGCTGACATTTTTCACGATGACCTCCATGACCCTGACCTCCAACAACCATGCCGTGTGCTAAGACAGCCGAATTGGTCTTCTGATTATACATCTTGATCACCTACATGTAGGAATTCTCATGATTGCCTAATTTTCTGCTTTCTAAAGAGAAACCGTGCAAACAACTTGGAAAGTGTGATCCTATTGTATATCCAGACTTGTTTCTTTACCCATTAAGGCTAACTGATTTTAATCCATATATGTACTTTACGTAAATATTATCTTGTACACATCAATCTCCACCATCACCTCTTAAACTAATTTATTCCTGCCCGAAAATTTCACTACATTTTACTTCATTAAAAAAACATCACTCAAATGTGAATAGCAACACAGTTTTTCCATTCGTTGTTGGGCATACTTAATTGATTTGTCATTTATAATCTTTCAATTACAGAGAGACAACAAAAACCGCAGCCGCCCTTCCGGGCGCTGTTAACGAAAGGCAAGACATTGACGCGGCGGTTAATTGCCGACGAAGACCAAAAACCCCAAAAAGCAAACTCAAACAAAATTTGTGGCTTTCACAGACATTGAGTAACAGTTGGCAAGGCAATTAGCAATCAACCACAAATCGGCAGTGGCAACGACAGAGACATCGAGAGCAGCAGCAACAGTGGCAACGGCAACATCTGGGCGGGAGAAACCACCAAATTGACATCAATAACAATGTACCATGGAGGCTTGTTTAGGTTTAGGCAGAAATCAACGTTCCAACAACAAATCGCCAAAAGATTTGAAATTGCAACAACAACAGCAGCAACAACAATCCGGGCTGCATACATTCCATCATCATCACCATCAGCAACAGCATCAGCAGCAGCAGGGGAAATTGCAACAGCCGGTGACAAATCAAAATTATTACACTACACAGCAGCAACCGCAGCAGCAAAGGCAACATTTAATCACACGTGGCCAACAGCAGCAGCAACAGTTGCAACAACAGAAATTACAACAACAACAACAGCCCCCTACAAATGTAGCCGGGGACTTAAAGCAGCAACAGCAGCAGCAGCCACCTACATCCCCCCTTTTGGAACGCCAACAAATTGGCCAAAATGTGAGGCAAAATGTCTCCATGTCAGCAACCGCAGGAGGGGGAGCAGGAGGAGCTGCTACGCCCGCATCATCAGCTAGAACAATGCCTAAATACAAGAATACTGCCCCCACACTGCCCTTTGAAGACTTATCTCCAAAAAACCCCATATCTGCCACTCAGACAATGATGTCCTTGCAACAGAGTACAATTCAGGTTGATGTCACGCCAACACTGCCCTCATCTGTTAGCCCCACAAATGCTGGCGGCGGAGGTGGTGCCGCCAACAAAAGTTGTCGAAAGATCAGCATTCGACAACCACAGGCACAGGCACAGACACAGCATCAACACCAACATCATCATCACCACCATCATCATCATCAGGTGCAGCAGCATCAACAGCAGCAACTTCACCTTCACCAGCAACAACAAATGACTGCCGATTTGGATGCCATTGAAATATGTGCTGACCCAGAGCCCATGGTCTCTTTCAAAGGTGCTGGCTTAGTGAGGCATACAAAAACCTTGGGACGCCTGCATCAGACCCATAGCATGGACGAGCAATGGTCGCAAATGCCTCAGACCACCTCCATGCAATTGCTGCAATTACAACAACATCAGCAGCAGCAGCAACAACAACACCATGACTATTCATATGCCTACTATGAACCTGGAGCGGCAATGCGCCACACCAACATACCCAGCTCCCAATTAGTGGCCGATGAAGAGGATCTAACACCAGCTCCGCCCAACTCCATTCGCGCTTTGCTGTCCAAGGGTAAAAAGAATAAACTTTTGGTCTCACCCGCCACCCGACAATCGTATCAGGTGCGACTAACGCAACAACATCAGAAACAATTTTCCAATAATCCAGGCTCTTCGGCGGCAGCTAAGTCAGCGGTAGCTGCAGGATCTTCGCTTGCCGGGGCCGTGGGAGGAGGGGCGCCCAGCAACATATCAACGCCAGAGAATTTCTATGAAGAAATTTCCGCCTCCTCCACATCGTCATCATCGAACTCCATGACCAGCCATAGACAATTGCGTTCCACCTCGCATTCTGCGGGCTCGCTAACCCAACAGTTGGTGGAAGAGGAGTTGAGAAGAGTACAAAATAGGCATCATAAAATTTTGGGAGAACTCAATTTATCCGTAGAGGCCATGCTAATGCCAGAAAGTCCACCCAATACCAGTCCCACCTCTGGCAGCAGCACCAATGCCCCACCCAAGGAACCCACGGCTCCAACTGTCAGTGTCACCTCAGCTTCGGGGCAGCCCTTGCGTCTAACCTCATCATCAGTGGACAACATATGTGATCCTGGGGCCACGGCAACAGTAGGAGGGGGTGCTATAGCCCCCTTGACCTCCTCGGCCACTATAGCGGCTGGTTTGCTGCAAACCTCCTGCCTGGGAGCTGCCGATCTGGACAGCGGATTTAGTGGGAGTAGTGGAGCGAGCTATATAGGATCCCTGCGTTTGCATAAAACCAATGCCCTGATGAACTCACGCACCGCTGGCCAGCAGATGCAGACATCATCCGCTGCTGCGCCAACCCTGGCCACCTCCAATAAGTCCCAACAAAGTGCCTTTGCTTATGCCACACAAAGTTGTCGCTCCTTTCAAAGGGCCAACACATGCATCGACACCAATGCCTCGTCGCGCTCCCACTCCTCGGCCATAAAACATCTGCCTCAAGTTCATGGGGCTGGCAATAAACATCCCACCCTCTCGCATGGCTATTTGCCAACGGATGGGGCCGTCGCCGCCGCCATGATGATGACAATGAACGACGACGATGATACCGCCCTAAATTCATCGGGGTTTTTTACGCGTGCTGCCTGTGGTCGACGTATTTTAAATTGTGCCAAAATAAGAGCGGCCGAAGATCCCGGCCCAGTGGTTGTGGTGGAGTCTAAAGCTCGCAGCTTTTGGAATCGCAAAGGATGGCGCAAGTTTCCCGGCTTCTCAACATCAACGTCCAGCATAAATGATACGGGTTTAGCAACAGGTAAGTGAACTTTATTGCTTATGTTTCGCAATCCTTTCTTTGACGGTTTTTTTTTTTGTTGGTTTTTGCTTTGGGTCTGCGTTTTGTTCCCTTATCTGGTGTTGCGTTTTTTTCCCCATTTTTGGGTTGCTGTGATAATTTGTTATTTTACAGCGGGACATAATTGTTTTTTAAGTATGGCCACGTAAATAATTTATGACACTCCTCCTTTTCTCTTGTCTGGTTTTGAAACTTCAGCAGTTTTGTGGGGACAAAGGCGAAGGGTTCTTGCCTATGGAGAAGTCCCTTTCATTGGCGTGATTCATAAATCATGCGATTACATTAAATTCCATTAACCCACTTGTCTGTAAAGTGGTAACAAAATACTTTATGTAGGAGTTCGATTTTCCTTCTTTGTTTGTCTTAATTCCTTGGAACATGTATTATGAGAATGTTCTAGATTTAATTTCCAAAAAAAAAGAAAGAAAACAACATTTTGGTATTTGATTTATGTGAAATCTGGACAAATTGTTTCACGAAGGTCAAATAAATGGTTTTGTTAAATGTAGTGATTTTTGCAAAATTCACAGAAGAGCTTTAAAATCCAGTAAATAGAAGTGAAGAAATACTGAACTTCAGATCTGCTCATTGAAAGTTATGCTTGAAAGTAATTTTTTATTTATTTTTTAATTGATTTCTTGACATTAAAAAATCCCTTAAAAAGCGTTTCCTCTGTGAACTCTGTAGACCTGGGATGGCACGTTGAAACATATATTGTATCGACATTTGCAGAAATCAACTAAAACCAGCATTTCCAAATTAGGGTGTTTTCAGGGGTGAGGTGGTCCCCCCTTTTGTTTATTGCCAATGGTTAAGGAGAGTTTATAGGATGAGGCGTCCCCCAAACACTTAGGGTGGCCACTCAGTGACTTGGCCTTGAAAATATATATCAGATTCGTGTTCTACTCTAAAACAGCAAATGCGTCCTATATGGGTGGTATAATGGGGGTGGGGTGGCCCCATAGATACTTTTCCCCAATATTGATATCAAATTCTTGCTTTACTCCCAAAGACCTTTCATTTGAGGCCCATATTGCTATGGTCATAAATTGTCCTCTTTGGGGGGTGTTTTTGGGAGGGGCGGCCCTCAAAACACTTGGCCCCATATTTCAATAAAAGATTCGTATTCTCCACTCAAATACCTTTTATTGAAGCCCTGTATTGCCGTGGTCAGTAAATAAGTCCTGTTTGGGGGTATTTTGGGAAAGGGGTGGACCCCCAGAAACTTGATCCCAAATTTGGATTCTACTCGCAAATACCTTTCATTTGAGTCCCATATTGCCATGGTCGGTAAATATGTCCGATTTAGGGGTTTCTTGGGGGTTACGAGGTCCCCCTAATTCCGTCCGACAACTGGATATCAGATACGTTTTCTTATCCTAAATACCTTTCATTTTAGTCCCATATTGTCGTGATTGGTTTAAATATATATTTGAATTGTGAATTTCGGATACCAATTTTTTATTTTTAGCATACAAAATTACCCTTAAATCGCACCACCCATACCGAGATCTGGCGTTTCTGAAAATTAAGGTAATGGGGAGGGTCCGTCCGTTTGTTTGTCTGTTTCGTATAGACTGAAAAACGGCTGAACCGATTTTCATGAAATTTTCACAGATGGTAGAATTTGGGCTATTGGTTAATATAGGGTACTACATTTTTTGATATCCGAAGGGGGGGCGGACCCTTCCCTATACTTTAATTTTCAAAAACGTCAGATCTCAGAGATGTGAGCAGCGATTTAAACGAAATTTTGTATGTCACCTTATGGTACTCCAAATACACGAAATCGGTATAAAATTTTTGGGCCGAATAACTTGGGGGGGACGCCCCATCCCAAAACCCACTCGGACGAACATGTTTACCGATTGGGATAATATGGGTATCAAATGAAAGCTATTAAAGAGTAGAGTACGAACTTGGTATACAAATTTCACCCAAAGTGTTCGGGGGTCCCCCACCCCCAAAAAAATCCCCCAACAGGACTCTTTCACCGCATTGGGCAATTTGGGTATCAAATGAAAGGAATTTAAAAGCAGAGTACAAATCTGATATAAAAATGTATTCCTTGGTGTCTGAAAGAAATGAAAGAAATTTGGGAATAGAGCACCAATATGATATCCACATTGCGGCGAAATATCTTAATGGTCGTACCAGTACCCCCAAACAGTGCTTTTTCTCTGATCGTGCCAGTATAGGGCTCAGATAAAGAAGAAGAGAGTGAAAGAAGGCGCAGCGCAGCGGACCCTGTCCAGCTAGTTTGTTATAAATATGCACATTTCACAAGTCATAAACATGGAGCATTACACTATCATGTCAATTTCACAGTTATAACACTGTAAATACTCTAAACTGTCAGAGTTATTCGACTAAATGCTAAGCGAAAAACTAAGATTTAACAGATCATCCCCTCCCAGTCCCCTAAGAGCAAAAATGAGGAGTTTTTTCTAAACTGTATCTAGGAGACCACACGATGGAGCCATATTCCACCGTCGCACAGTGGGAGAAAATCGAAAAAAAAACTTAAAAAAAAATATGATGTGTGAGAACGGGTAGAGATATCTCATTGAAATTTGGAATGGTGAGAGTTGAGGTGTTAGCGGCTTCGTGTTCAAGGCCCTAGATGGTCCGGGCGCCTCTTGGCAGGCCCCTAAAGTTGGTTACCTCGGGACTCCGAAAAATTTTTGGGGCTGCCAAAACTTCATTTGTTTTCCGACTTCAAAATTTTTTTTTGTAAAAATTTCTACAAAAAAGTTTTGGAGATGTTCAACTCTTATTTTTTTATTGCAATTTGCACCGAGATCTGCTTTGTATTTTAATTTACGAAGACATTTGCGCTCACAAAAATATGCTTTTTTTTAAGTTTTTTTTTTTCGATTTCCTCCCACTGTGCGTCGGCCTCATAGAGACATTTAGACAAGTAAGGGTCATTAATTTCCTTCGAACACCTTTGACAAAACCTATAGCAGACATCGATCAATATGAGCGTCAAACCTCAGCTTGCTATCAAGTATAACCCCTAAGTCGTTAAATTGAGGTATCTCATCCAGTCGATGGCCATTTATGAAATACGTAGTGAATAAAGCAAATCTTCTGCAAAAGGTAATTTTCTTGCACTTATCCAGGTTAGAAGACATATGATTCTCATCACACCACTTATTAGCCGATTTCGATGAAATTCGGCACTGGGATTAGGCCCTTTGTCGATCGAGTGGAGTATGGTTTGGATCGGAACATATTTGTATATAGCTGCCATACATGCCGATCTCCTGATTTACTGTCTCGAATCCACATTGAGTCCCGATTACGCGATTTATCTGAATTTTGGAATGCTGAGCTGCGTTAAACTTTTGACTTCTGTGCTGGGTTCGTCCTAGATATAGCTTCTATGAGTTCAAAAATTATCCATTTTCATGGAATTTTGTCGAAATATCGTTTCACTTGTTGTTTGTTCATTTATATATGTTTGGTGGTCGCCCCACCCCCAAAAACCTCCCCAAGCCGAAGCGTTGGTCGACTGGGACAACACAAAACTCGAGAGAAAACTTTAAAGGACGAATCTGATATCGAAATTGGGAGCAAATGTATAGGGGACAGCTTTTCTAACTAACTCAAATAAGGGCAAATATTAAAAGTCCTTAATGAAATTTCCCTACTTACAAATTGTAATATATAACTCCTACCCAAAAAACCAAACAATCCATTTAACTCAAATTACATATTAAATTAAATTTTTTAGCCTTTAATTTAGTTTTTATTAAAGCAAAGTTTTTTTTTATTTAATAAAGTCCACTTTTTTGTGCTTGGTTTTCAGTTCACCCTTATTAAATGCAAATTAAGCCTAAACAAATTAATTTATTTTGCCCTGCTCCAAATTCAAAATAATTTATGTAAAAAAAAAATACTTTAAAATGTTAATTTTCGATATTGTTTGCATTTAATTTAAATTGCAATTAATACCAAATAAACACTAACAACAAACACTGCGCCACCGCATGACTTCCAAATAAGCAGATTCTAAACTAAACCTAATTTCAGAATAAAGGGAATGAAAAAAAAACGCAAATCCACATACCACTGCATTACCCGGGAGTTTGGATATCAATCCCTTTAACTATTCAACACCCTTCAATGAAACACAAACCATTTCCGTTTCCGCAAATAAAAACCATCGAACGTACCTAAAAGCCAATGAACGAAAGTGATGCTCAATTAAATTTAAAATAAATTACCAAATAGTTGTTACAAACACACTCACACACACACACACCAAACCGGGATTTAATTTGGCCAACTTGAATGGCATTTAGGCATTTGCATTTTTTTGCCACATAGGATTCTATGCGAACCAGAGGCAATTAGAAATTTTACAAAACTAAAGCTCTTATTAAAATGCAATTGAAATACTACAACAACAACAACAATATTATGCAAATTCAATATTCAATTGATGGGGCGCGTTGAAGCGCATTGGCCCATACACATAGGGCCAGTTAGTAGCCAAACAATTTTTCCAATATTAATTTGATCGAAATAATTAGGAAACTTGCCACATGCCAGATAAACAGTTTTGGCCAAATTTGAGGCTTTTTAAATAATCATGAACATAGCTATCATTATCACATTTCCCATTATCATCATAATAATAATTTTGAATAATTTGACAGTAGGGAGGCAATTTCCGCATTAGACAAAGCACCAGCAGCAGCACATATGCTAGACATTACAATTCAACCAACAGACAGACAGTATTTATGACTACAATACATAAAGGGCATAAATTGAGCACAATGAGTTTAGACGGGGGAAAATGGCAAAAAGATGGCAAAAAGTCTGCTAAAGTTAATAGAGTGGAAGTTTAAATGTTTTCAATGGCACAATTGAGAGACATAAAAAATTGAAGCAGTTTTTTCCATATTGAGATCAGAGAATATATTTAAAGCCCGGAAATTAATTGCAGCTTGTTTATGGGAAAAAGCGCAAAGCATTTAGAATAATTGAAAGTACACACAGAAAGTAATTTTTTTATAGTACAAAACAATTATGCAAAGTATCCTCAAAACAAATTGCTGCCTTAATTGATGAATACTTGTATATTTTATTTTTTGGTAAACATTTGTTATGCCAATAATGTGATTTCCATAAAATTATGAAACAGAGAAAATAGATATTTTGGTTTAACCCTAGGAAGGGCAGATGGGTCCCTACAATTCATTTGGCAATTTTATGAAATGGTGACTCAACGTATTAAAAACCTGGTAAAATCGAGTTAAATTAACTATCCTTTTTTATAAAAACTCCCCTGGAACATATGGGCTGGTCTGGATCATATTTGATCAGCGAAATCGGGGAACAATTCCGCTTTTCATGGGATTAAGACCACAAATTTGAAGATCGGTATATATGGCAGCTATGCCTAAATATAGTCTGATATGGACCGTTTGCTTGTCGGGTTATGGGAGGCTAATTGCAAGTCACTGTGTCAAATTCCAGCGAAATCGGGTAATACATTCAACTTTTATGGCCTAAAGACCCTTAATCGGCAGATCGATCTATATGACAGCTATATCTGAATAAAGACAAATCTGAACCATATTTGAGTCGGATATCAGTACACTCATAGAAAAAGTTTGCTGAAAATAGCAAACACTGTCTGCTACAATTTCAGAGCAGCAGACTGACTGTCGAAAAGTCTGTTGTTTGCTGAAAATTACGGATGCTTAGTTATGAAGGGACTGTTAGAAGAAAAACTAAAATCAAATGTAAATGTGTGTCTCAGTGGATGTTTATAATCAGCACTGAATGTATACATTCCATAAACTTTTTTCTTTAAAAACAAAAGGTTATGTCAGCCATGTACACATTAGTAGAGCAATAACAAAAAATGAGAGCGAGCTTAGCCACATTTCGAAATGTATAGCAATGGATGAATCAGGTAGTTTCTTTACAGAAATATTCCACAAATTAAAATCAACTCTTCCAATAAAATTTATTAACAAGTAAAAACGTGCTAAGTTCGGCAGGGCCGAATCTTATATACCCTCCACCATGGATCGCATTTGTCGAGTTCTCAAGAAGTCAAGACCCAAGATCGGTTTATACGGCAGCTATATCAGGTTATGGACCGATTTGAACCATACTTGGGGCAATTATTGGATATCATAAAGAAACACGTCGTGCAAAATTTCATTCCAATCGGATAAGAATTGCGCACTCTAGAGGCTCAAGAAGTCAAGACCCAAGATCGGTTTATATAGCAGCTATATCAAAACATGTACCGATACGGCCCATCGGTCAATACCAACCGAAATCAGGTTATGAACCGATTTGAACCTTATTTGACACAGTTGTTGAAAGTAAGAATAAAATACGTCTTGCAAAATTTCAGCCAAATCGGATAGGAATTGCGACCTCCAGAAGCTCAAGAAGTCAAGACCCAAGATCGGTTTATATGACAGCTATACCAGGTTATGGACCGATTTGAACCATACTTGGCACATTTATTGGATATCATAACAAAACACGTCGTGCAAAATTTCATTCCAATCGTATAAGAACTGCGCACTCTAGAGGCTCAAGAAGTCAAGACCCAAGATCGGTTTATACGGCAGCTATATCAGGTTATGGACCGATTTGAACCATACTTGGCACAATTATTGGATATCATAAAGAAACACGTCGTGCAAAATTTCATTCCAATCGGATAATAATTGCGCACTCTAGAGGCTCAAGAAGTCAAGACCCAAGATCGGTTTATATAGCAGCTATATCAAAACATGTACCGATACGGCCCATCGGTCAATACCAACCGACCTACATGTGCAAAATTTCAAGCGGCTGTTTTAGCAAACAATGAATAACAAATTTGGTTGAGTGTAGGCTTTAATCAACTAACTCTTTCAAATTTTAGCGAAATCGGATAACAATTGTGGGTTTTATGGGCTCGAGACCTTTAATCGGCAGATCGGTCTATATGACAGCTATATCTAAATATAGTCCGATCTGAACCATATTTGAGTCGGATGTCGGGAGGCTTAAAACAACTCACTGTGTCAAATGTTAGCGAAATCGAATAATAATTGTAGCTTTTATAGACCTAAGACTCTTAATCGGCAGATCGTTGCATATCGCGGCATGCATATGGCCTGATCTGGACCATATTTAGGTGTGATGACGGAAGGCTTAAAACAATAAATGCAGCTTTTATCAAGAACATTAACCGGCAGATCGCTATATATGACAGCTACATTTGAATATTGACCGATCTGAACCATATGTGAATCAGTTAACGGGAGGCTTCAATCTACTCACATAAACCATCACATCGGTCCTTATAGCAGCCATATGTAAATATGGTCCGATATGGGCCATATTCGGTTTGAAGGTTGGGACCCTTAGAACAACTTCCTGTCACAATTTCAACAAAATCTGACAAAAAATACGGCTTCTACGGACTTAAGACCCTAAATCGCCTGATCGGTCTTTATGACAACTATATCCAAATATAGTAGATATGCCCTATTGAAGAACTTAACCTGTGTAAACGAGTCTTAGCAAAATTTCAACTGAATATCTCAATTTTTAAAAACTAGCGTGATTACAACTGACAGACATACGGACGGACAGTCACACGGATATGGTTTAATCATCTTAGAATTTTACAATGATACAGAATACGAAATGACTAACTGAATATACCCCTTATCCTAAGGTGGTGGGTAATAAAATGAAACATATGTAAAGGGTGTTTTTTTTAACTATAATCATTTTGCCAACACTGGATTAAGCAGCTCACGCACGTTTCGTGATTTGTTTCACTGTCAAACATCTTCCGTTTGGTCTATAATTTAACAATGAATCAATCGTCTTACAAACGAACAACGCTAGCTAATTATCGAATTTTTTTTGTCAAAATGCGTGCCCTGTTAATAAAGTACATAGTGCGCTTAATTGTGCTCAGTGACGAAGCTCATTATTGGTTCAATGGCTTCGTAAATAAGCAGAATTGTCCATTTTGGAGTGAAGAGTACCACACCCACATGTTGAAGCCACATGTCATGCATGTGGCTTGGACAAAAATAAGTTGGATATCATCTCACGATAGCGCTCAACATTCACTGTTATGTTACGATTCTCATCATCTTTAAAGAAGTACGGTCCAATGATGCCACCAGCCCATAAACCGCACCAAACTGTGACTTTTTCTTGATGTATTGGTAGCTCCTGCAATGCTTCTGGCTGATCTTTACTCAAAAATGGACAATTCTGCTTATTTACGTAGCCATTGAACCATAAATGAGCTTCGTCGCTGAACACAATGAAGCGTGCGATGAACTTTATTGAGAGGCGAGTTCGGTGAACATTATACTTCACGTTCGGGACCGGTCAATAAGCCCCCTAGGTCGTGCGATTTAACGCCTTTAGACTATTCTTTGTTAAAGCTAATGTCTATACAGACAAGCCCGCTTCAATTGATAAATACCGGCCGAAATGTTGGAAAGAGTGTGCCATAATTGGACTAATTGGACCATTTGAGGCGCAGTCACGGTCAACACTTGAATGAAATTATTTTAAAACATTTAAACATATGGACCGTACTATTGATTCAAATAAATATTACATGCATCTTTCTGAATTTTACGTGTCTTTTTTTAACTTTCCTATAGTTCTAAAAATTTACTCTCTATATATTTTGGAATAAATATATCGCTCTTTTTTTTTACCCACCACCAAAGGATGGGGTATACTTATCTAGTCATTCCGTTTGTAACACCTCGAAACTAGTCATTCTAGTCATTCCGTTTGTAACACCTCGAAACATGCATCATAGACCTCATAAAGTATATATATTCTTGATCGTCTTGACATTTTAAGTCGGTCTAACCATGTCCGTCCTTGAAATTTTGCACAAATATATCTTATTAGTGTAGGTCTAGACCCAGAGGTCTCAATGTTAACCCAGAGAAGACTGAAATATGCCTGCTCACGAGGAAGACAAGTGTGGGCCAACTTAACGCACCACGTTTCCTCAATAAGACGATTTCGATATCTGACAAGGTCAAATACTTAGGTGTGATCTTGGACAGGAAACTGAATTGGAAGTGTCACATTCAGGAAAGTACTGAGAAGGCTCAAAGATGTTGGGCACTATGTAGAAGGGCAGTGGGCTCGAAAAGGGGCCTGAATCCGAGGATAGTCCGTGATTAAACCAATACTTACTTACGCCTCAGTAGTTTGGTGGACTGCTATGGAGAAAAAGTGCAACACAAGGGCCATACAACACGTTCTGAGAACATGTTGTCTTAGCAAAGGCGGAGTGATTAGGACAACGCCCACTAGAGCACTAAAGACTATACTAGTTATCCGACCCATTGACATACAGATTAAGTGTGAGGCAGCCACTGCGGCTATGAGACTTAAGGCGATGGGAGAATGGATTGAAGATGGGATCAGCTCATACCATCACGTGTTCACCCTGAGTCTTTTCTTCGCTATTGCGGTACAGTGGTGCTCTAAAGGTGCTCAACCCTCTTCAACTTTTCCTCTTCATTACATACACTACAGAAGTCTGCTTCTCCCTTCGTCCAGCACGAAATCAAGGACTTGACGTTGCAAAGACCTGGTAGGCACCTAAAAGCAGTCCGATAAATGTGTATACATATGATTCGAAGAGGAGTCCTCTCCAATACCTTAAAATAGTATCATCGAGATTCGTCAAAGTTATGTCGATCGTCTCTAGCTTTCTAAGTAGTAACTGAAAATTCGTTTAGTATAAGTTCGATCAAACCCATTATTTAGAGCTTTTGAGTAGTACATTTGAACAAATTCCATTCGACCAAAAATAGTTACAATTTATTTATTAATTTTATTGATTTCTTAATAGTCATATCTAAGCCTCCTCGGCAAAAAAAAGTGAACTTATAGCAACGATATATACTCCTATGATAATATCCAAAAAAATTAAATAATTAACATTTGAAAAAAATTTTAAGATCTTAGCCATAATTCATTTTAATTGGCTTCCCAGCCATAACAATATAGTAAAAAAATTTTAACTGTTGAATTTTTTAATAATTGTTTAAAGAGTTCTCTTCAAAAAAAACTCCTACTTGGGAAAATATTTATTCATCCTCTCATGTAGTTTATCTAACATATTTATTTTCAAACCGGTATTATGATAGCCTTGTCAGTTATCACAAATAACGGTATTCAACAAAATACATTCGCTGCAGGATACAAAGGGATTTTGTGTCTGCACAACAACCATTATCCATTTTCTGCAACTTTATATCATGTTCACGTTTCGAACTAAAATCAATCACTTGCCATAACTCTTCACATTTAACGATTAATGGCATGTCATAATTTTTAAATATTCACAATGCAAAGGGAAACTTCAACATTTGATTTAACGCCTCATTTAGATGGTAGTTATGTTCGGTGTTATTTGTACTGCATTTAAGAATAAATTGCATGTGTATGTGGTTTAAAACAATTTGAAAATTGTTGTTAATACATCATGTTGTGTGAGCAATGTATCCTGAAGGCACCATAAATTATACGAATTTCAAAAAAACGGACCAAAAACTACAGGGCAAACATTTGAGTGTCCATACATCATATGTGTTCAAACACAGTAAGCTTTAAAATATGATTTTTTTTTCTTCGTCGTCTTTTCGCTTTTGTTTTATTTAGTTTGCATCAATTTCATTTTTGGCCAAAATTACATTATGCCAAGCAGTGTTTGTTGGTCTGTTTGTTTGTTTGTTCGTTTGTTTGCTTGTCCATTGCCAGTAAATTGAGTTGACATGACTGCGAATCATGTAGCACAAAATTCGGAACATAAGGCAAGCCAAGAATGGCCATAAGTGAAATGTTGTTAACAAAATTCCAACATTTTGGTAGCCTTTGAAAGGCATACAATTGCAGTTGTGTGAGTGTTTCTAACATTCATTGTTTGTTTGTTTACACATAGAAAAATTTAAGGCTTTGTATGTGTTTGAAGCCAAGCAAAAAATTGTTATGGGTAAAGACATACTTAAACAAAACGCAGGTTAATATTCGATATTCAGTACTCACTTAGGCGGTCAAGTCAAAAGCTAAGATTCAAACAGAGTTAGTTTTTGCAAAGGTTTCGATATGGTACATTTCTTTTTTTATCCTCCATCATAGGATGGGGGTAATACCAATTTCGTCATTCCGTTTGTAACACCTTGAAATATGCGTCAAAGACCCCATAACGTATATATTGTATATTCGTGATCGTCATGACATTTTAAGTCGATCTAGCCATGTCCGTCCGTCTGTCCGTCCGTCTGCCCGTCCGTCTGTCCGTCCGTCTGTCCGTCCGTCCGTCTGTCCGTCCGTCTGTCGGTCCGTCTGTCCGTCCGTCCGTCTGTCCGTCCGTCTGTTCGTCTGTCTGTCCGTCAATCCGTCTGTCGAAAACACGTTAACTTCTGAAGGAGTAAAACTAAACGCTTGAAATTTTGCACAAATATTTCTCTTTAATGTAGGTGGGTTGGGGTTGGAAATGAGCCAAATCGGTCCAAGTTTTGATATAACTGCCATAAAAACCGATCTTGGGTCTTGATTTCTTGAGCCTCAAGAGGGCGCAATTCTCCTCCGATTTGACTGAATTTTGCACATGGTGTTATGGTATCACTTCCAACAACCAAGTATGGTTCAAATCGGTCCATGTTTTGATATAGCTACCATGATTTTGCTGCCATGATTTTGGGTCTTGACTTCTGGAGCCTCTAGAGGGCGCAATTCTTATCCGAATTGGCTGAAATTTTGAACGTTGTGTTTTGGTTTTCCTTCCAACAACTGCTCTAAGTATGGTTCAAAACGGTCCATGACCTGATATATCTGCCATATAAACCGATTTTGGGTCTTGACTTCTTGAGCCTCAAGAGGGCGCAATTCTCCTCTGATTTGACTAAAATTTTGCACGTGGTGTTCTGGTATCACTTCCAATAACAGCTCTAAGTATGGTTCAAATCGGTCCATGTTTTAATATAGCTGCGATATAAATCGACCTTGGGTCTTGACTTCTAAAGCTTCTAGGGGGTGCAATTCTTATTCGATTTGGCTGAATTTTTGCATAAAATGTTCTGGTATGAGTCTCAACAACTGTGCCAAGTATGCTCAAAGTCAATCCATAACCGGATAAAGCCACCATACAAATGGATCTCCTGATGAGACTTCTGAAGCCTTTCGAGGGCGCAATTCGTATCCGATTGGGCTGAAATTTAGCATGACATCTTTTGTTATGACTGCTAACAACTGTGCTTAGTATGGTTCAAATCGGTCTATGACCTGATATCTGCCATATACCGATCTTGGCCACCGTAGTGCAAAAGGTTATCATACCCGCCTATAACGCTAAACGCCTGGGGTATGGTTAAAATTTTGCATATGTCGTTTTGGTATGACTTCTAACAATTGATAAAAGTATGGTCTAAATTGGTATATAACCTGATATAGCATGGTCTAGATCGGTATAATACCTGATAACCGATCTTCCAGTTTGACTTTTTGAGCCTCTGGAGGGCGTTATTTTTACTCTTTTTGCCTGAAATTTTGGAGGTGGTATTTTTCTATGACTAGTGTTTTTCTATTTGAAAAAGCCATTCAAAGAACTTAAGAATGCGATCCTCGGTGGAGGGTATATAACTTAGCAAGCTTCTACTTGTTCAATTTCCAACACCAAGTTCGGAGAATCAAACCCTGTTCCTCCTATCCATGTTATAATTCATTCTTCTGTATTACTGTGTTACATTTCATTTTCCAAGTGTATATTAAAGTTATGATAACAATTTCCTCTAACTCTAGTATAGGGTAGGAAAGTTTGCACTTCAACATGTGTTATGGGGTTCTTTTTGTGCAACTGCCTTCAAGCCAAGGAATTTCCTTCAAAAATTATGTTTATGTGCTCAAGTTTTCCCCTCTTCGCAGGACATTGTGTTATTCTTAAACTCCTCAATGACCACCAAGCAAGCGTGCAGGATATGCTTCGTCTGCCGTTAGTTGACCAAACATGTAAATGGTCAACGACAAATGGAAAACTGTGGCCTTCCACGATGAGATGGGAGTGATAAGGCAGGAAATGTTACTAACTGTAATAACAGAATTATTTGGCATATTTTCTCAACCAATGCAAATACAAACAATGAAAATTAAATTCTGATTCACTATCATTGGCAATGGAAAAATGTATTGATCCATACTTCATAAACGAATTGTTATCTATATGGGAGAAAAATGTTGATTTTGTAAATCGTTACTACAGTTTAAGACAATTCATTTGAGCTATTAAACTTCTTAACAAGTAAAGAAAGACAAAAATTGATGGTGATGGCGACTATATAATACCCTATACCTACGCTATAAGTGGAAATTGAGAGCTATAGCTAATTCTAAACCGAATTTGATGGACTTCGGTGGCTCTATATGTGAAAATGTGGCAAGTTATAAGGAAAGGCAAAAATTGGGTGATGGCGACTATATAATACCTTATACCTACGCTGTTAGTGAAAATTGGGAGCTATAGCTAATTCTAAACCGAATTTGATGGACTTTGGTGGAGGTTTTAAGATGGGTTATAAAACAATCTGTGTCGAGTTTCGAGGAAATGTGTTCAGAATTGCAAAAACTACGGCTCTATATGTATGTGAAAATGGGGCAAGTTATATATGGTCATGAAAACTGAATATAAATCTGAACCGATTTTGATAAAATTCTACAAAGTGTCAACCGTCATATGAGTATTATATTTGCCAAGTTTCGTGGCAATCGGTTGACAAATGACCACATTATTGCAAATTACTCAAAGGATAACTAAATCTGATATATCTAAATCTGATCTTCTGTTGTTGTTGTTGTAGCAGTGCGTTGTGCACTGAGGGGACAGCCCTTGCCAATGAAGGACAAGGATCAATCCGGAACGTACAACCGGCTGTCATATGATTGATTGATTGATTGTGGTAGTCGTCGAGAAAAGATTTGTGCAAAATTTTGCAAAGATTAGTGAATAAATGTGCTTGCAATGACTTCAGAAGTGAAAATCGGACGAAATATACATACGGGAACTATATCTGAACCGATTTCTATGGAATTCACCAATAATGTCGAGAGATTCACCACTAATGTCCTTTTGCCAAATTTTTAGTGAATCGTTTAACAAATGACCACATTATTGCAATATTACTCATAATCGGACGAATATATATGTGGGAGTTACTCTAAATCTGAACCTATTTTTTCCAATATCGATAGGCTTCGTCTCTGGGCTAAAAAACCCATGCCAACTTTAAACAAGATGAAAATTTCGATGTGAACTTTGTACATAACTTAAATGGACAGATCCCACACTTTGGAAAGGGCAAGAAAGGCAACTCTTGCCCAATGCACCTACAAGAGAGCCATTGGCAAAAGTTGGGGGTTTAGACCGCGCGTAATGCACTGGGTATATACTGCAGTTGCCAGACCTATATTGCTATATAGTGTTGTGGTCTGGTGGACGGCGCTTTAAAAGTCCACCTAATGTTTAATACTCAGCCGGATACAAAGATTGGCTTGTTTGTGCATCATAGGACGACACCATTTGATACACTGAATTTGATGATACACCTAATGCCGCTGGACATTATGACTAGAGATAATGATGTGACCACTGCTGTAAGGCCACTTAGAAAAAAATAAAAATCAGTTTCAATTACAAAATTAATTGATCTAATTATTTTTAATCAAACTGCTTCAATCACGATTTTATTTTCAATAAAATTCTTAAATCAAATTTTTTTGATATTTTTTTTCTGTATAAGGGTGCTTTCTCTTCGGTCATGTGACGGCTTAGGATACTGCGTTATGGTTGATTCAATGCCCAATGTGTCAAGCAGTATGGACTACAAATGGCCTGAGCTGCTTTTTGATAAAAGTACCACTGTTTCAAATAGAGCCGATTGGAACAAGGGATGATGATTTTGATATTTTGGTACTTTTTTCATACTTTTTAAACTTCGCAAGTAGCATGGTACATGTTCGTTTGTAAGACGATTCGTGGTTAAATTATAGACCAAACTGAAGATGTTTGAAAGTGAAACAAAGGATGCGTGAGCTGTTTAAACCATTGTTCCCAAAAAGATAATATCTAAAACATCACCCTTTAGATAAGATTACACAGCTGATTATTAGTTTCGATGTTCTCATCGGGATCTGAACCAAGGCCTTCAGGGTCAAAGTCGGATATCCTAATCTCCTAGCTACGGTATTCCTACTTGCGTTAGCGAAAATTCGTCTTTCATACCTTAAATATTTCCTAAATTTCATTAGAGATATAAACCTAGAAAGTCCATCAGAGGATAGATGATTTAACTCATGAGATGAAGATGTTACTTGCAGTAATGACATTTGCCAATCACAAACTTTTGTATACCCACGATTAAGAACTTTCGGCGAATCTTACACTGACACCAAATTAAGGTTTGGGTTCGACCTTTGTGAGCCATACTCAGTATATTCATCAAAATCGAGTGAACGAGATTTTCGTCAATACAAAAACCTAAATTAAGAAATTTATCTACATGGCGGCTACACAAAATGCAAGCAAAAACTTGGAACATGCGCAGGCGGGGCCGATATAACTTATTATTATATAGCAATCGGATTAAAACTGCGTTCCCAAAAAGTAAAATCCAGAGTACGGTCTGTATGGAGATTACGTCGAAATATGGATCCATGGGGACCATGTTTGGAAAAGATATAGAAGGGGCTAATGCATCTCGTTACTCCTTACTTTAAAAGCAAGAGGTAAAATTAGGAGATCGGTCTATATGGGAGCTATCTGAAGATATAGTTGAGTTCAGACTCGGCTACAACAAGGAGGTCCTTTAACAAAGAGCTAAGAACTTGAATCAGATTGCACTCATACGCATAAGAAAAGTGGTCAATGTACACGCGGTCTGACCTCCACTCAGAACTTTTTTGATGTATTCCCCATTGTTATGTCTTTGAACTAAATTTTTTATGCCCACCACTCCGTTTGCAACACATCGAAATATCTATTTCCGACCCTATAAAGTATATATATTCTTGATCGTCGTAAAAATCTAAAAAGATCTAGCCATATCTGTCCGTCTGTCCTTCCGTCTGTCGGTTGAAATCACGCCACAGTCCTTAAACATAGAGATATTGAGCTGAAATTTTGCACAGATTCTATTTTTGTCCATAAACAGTTCGAAGGTGGGCTATATCGGACTATATATTGATATAGCCCCTATATAGACCAATCTGCCGATTTAGGGTCTTAGGTCCATAAAAGCAACATTTATTATCCGACTTTGCTGAAATTTGGGACAGTGAGTTGTGTTGGGCCACTCGACATCCTTTTTCAATTTGGCTCAGATCGGTCTAGATTTGGATATAACTACCATATAGACCATTCCTCCGATTTAAGGTCTTGGGTCCATAAAAGGCGTATTTATATTCTGATGTTCCCAAAATTTGGGACAGTGAGTTGTCTTAGGCCCTTCAACATACTTCTTCAATTTAACCCCGATCGGTCCAGATTTGGATATAGTTTCCATATTGACCAATCTCTCGATTTAACATTTTAGGCTTTTATTTATTGTCCGATGTCGCCAAAATTTGGGACAGTGAGTTGTGTTAGACCCTTCGACATTCTTCTTCGATTTGGCATAAATCGGTTCAGATTTGGATATAGTTGTCATATAGACCGATCTCTCGATTTAAGGTTATGAGCCCTCAAAAAGCGCATTTATTGTCCGATGTCGCCGAAATTTGCAATGGAGAGTTATGTTAGGCCCCTAAGCATCTCTCTGGAATGTGGCACAGATCGGTCCAGATTTGGATATATCTGCCATTTAGACCGATTTCTCGATTTAAGGTCTTGGGGCCCAAAAAAGGCGCATTTACTGTCCGATGTCGCCGCAATTTGGAACAGTGACTTGTGTTAGGCCCTTCGAGATTCCTCTTCATTTTGGTCCAGATTGGGATATAGCTGTCATATAGACCGATCTCTCGATTTAAGGTTTTGGGCCCATAAAAGACGTATTTACTGTCCGATGTCGCCAAAATTTGGGTCAGTGAGTTGTGTTAGACCCTTCGACATTCTTCTTCGATTTGGCTTAAACGGTTCAGATTTGGATATAGTTGTCATATAGACCCATCTCTCGATTTAAGGGTTTGAGCCCTAAAAAAGCGCATTTATTGTCCGATGTCGCCGAAATTTGGGATGGAGAGTTGTGTTAGGCCCTTCGACATCTCTCTGGAATTTGGCCCAGATTGGTTTAGACTTCGATATAACTGCCATATTGACCGATCTCTCGATTTAAGGTCTTGGGCCCATAAAAGGCGTATTTTTTTCTGATTTTCCCAAAATTTGGGACATTGAGTTGTGTTAGGCCCTTCAACTTTCTTCTTCAATTTGGCCCAGATTTGGATGTAGCTGCCATATAAACCGATCCCTAGATTTAAGGTTTTGGACCCATAAAAAGCGCATTTATTGTCCGATGTCACCGCAATTTGGGACAGTGAGTTTTGTTAGGCCCTTCAATATCCCTCTTCAATTTGGCCCAGATCGGTTCAGATTTGGATATAGCTGCCATATAGACCGATCTCTAGATTTAAAGTCTTGGCCCCATAAAAGGCGCATTTATAATGCGATTTCGTTGATATTTGACACATTGACTTATGTTAGGCTTTTCGACATCCGTGTCTTATATGGATCAGATCGGTCTATATTTGAATATGGCTACCAAAAAGACAAATATTTTGTTCTACAAAATGGAACAATGACTTGTAGTCATATGTTCACTCAATTTCCGTGCCGAATTTGGTGCATATTGGACCATATTTCGATATATCTGCTATGGGGCATAAATTATACATTTTTCACCGGATTACGGCAAAAGGTGGTTTACATATATACCCGAGGTAATGGGTATCCAAAGTTAAGGCCGAAAAGAGCAAAAATGTTACCTGATTGGAACTACAATATCCCTGTCTGTATGATCCAAGGTCGCACAATTGACAAACAAGCCTCGAAGCGAAAATTTCCCACTATGTCATCTAGGTCCGCCGTTTTGTATATAGCTACGTCGAAATTATCCTGCTATCTGTGTGACTTTTTTTTTTAATTTGTCACTTCTGTTAAACATTGTGCCTTGTATTGTTACCATCCTTTTTACAAGTACTCATTCAGTTTACAGTAATGTGAGTTGAATGACTGAGTGAATGAACCACTAGCTTTAGTTTTGTTTTTACCGAAAAACAAAAAAAAAAACCAACAACAATATTATTTTATGTTTTTTTTTTCCTCGCTCGCCACACAAATTAAAATAAATGCAACAGAATATAAATCCATCCAACAACAACGCAGCAGCAACAATCAAGGAAGGATTTTGATACAATCGCAACAAGAGGCCCTCACACACAAACACAAAGAGGAGCCTGACATGTGGCGGCATTGATAGATGGACGACGTATGGTTTCAGGGATTGCTGGCTCGTTTGGAGGTATGTTGGACAGTTGGATTATAGACCGGGGAAGGAGCTGGAGAACAAAAGTACAATTTGGCTGATGGATGGATGGATGGATATGTGGATCATGCGAAGTATATGGCTGACTAAACTCTTGTCAGCATGGTTAGTTTATAGAAATTTTTGGGAAAATATGCCCGAGGGCTCAACATGCCTGCTGATTTAAGTTTTTGGCAACAGGCAGCCAGCCAGTCAGTCAGCCGGTTGGTATTCTGCTGCCTTGCTTCTGTCGTTATTCTGTTGAGCTTTCAAATAATGGATTAAAGGAGCAATGTCTTTGTTTTGGGCTATATTATGTTATAATTTATATTTGAGGTCTATTTGTTCATTGTCATGTTATGCAGCATGTCTCACGATTGAGAGTTTTTCGGCTATAGTCATAAGTGATCAAATGAACAGGAAACTGTGCTACCAATACCTTTTATCTTTAAGTATACGAATAGGGGGAATTGAGATTTCAACAAAAAAAAATCAGGTTATATAAATATATACAAACTCTGCATGAAATAATTCCTAGCTGTACTTTTTAAGGTTAATAAAAACTCTATGACAGGATGAGAACATTTGTTTTGAGACTTCATTTCCATTTCCTTAGAAATACATATATAATAATTTATTCATAGACATGAAAGGCTTGAATCTCAAAAACCGCACACAGTCTTGTGGGCTAAATATATTTCTGCAAAAATATTTTCAATTAAAATGTCCCTCTGTTGCTCTTGGCACAAATCCTACAAGTGTAAACCATTATCATAGTTGTGCTTCATTTATCATTGCCCAGTAGTTTTGGGCCAAAGTCTTCTAAATCTTCCAAAAGCAACTTTTTTTTATTATGACACAAGTTGAATGTGTCTGTTTGCTTTTATGATGTCTATTTTTCCGTTCGTTTTGTGCAGGAGGTGGTAAACATTGGACGTGTTTCTTCCAAAAATTGATGCACTTTTTCGTCTTTGTTGTCCACCCACACAATTGTGTGGGTGTTAAAGAACAGCTTCCGATTTTTTGTTTTATTTGTTTTACTTTTTATACCCACCACCATAGAATGGGGGTATACTAATCTAGTCATTCGGTTTGTAACACCTCACAATATTCATCTAAGACCCCATAACGTATATGTATTTTTGGTCGTCTCGACATTCTGAGTCGATCTAGCCAAGTCCGTCCGTTCGTCTGTCGAAATCACGATAACGGTCTAACGCATAAAGCTAGTCGCTTGAAATTTAGCACACATACTTAGTATTGATTAGACCAATACTTACTTACGCCACAGTAGTTTGGTGGACTGCTATGGAGAGAAAGGACCATACAACAGGTTCAGAGAACATGTTGTCTTGGCATAGGCGGAGCGATGAGGACCACGCCCACTAGGGCACTAGAGACTATTCTAGATATCCGACCCATTGACATAGAAATTAAGTGTGAGGCAGCCACTGCGGCTATGAGACTTAAGGCGATGGGAGAATGGATTGAGAATGGTAGCAGCTCATACCATCGCGGTATAATCGAGGCGATGATAGGAAACCTGGAAGGAAGGGAAGAGGTTTCCGATCGGATACCTGAGATGAACCTTGAAGTCGAGTGCGAAGCACTGCTGCTTCGCAGTGTTGCCATCTGAAAGATCATGTTACATGGATGGATCAAAGCTAGAGGACAGAGTGGGCCTGGGGGTTTACATTGAGAACCCAGGAACTGAGCTCTGTTTTAGACTGCCTGACCTTAATACGGTCCTGCAGGCGGAGATCCGGGCGATCACGGAATGGGTGAAGTGGTGTGGTGCTAACGCGAGGACGTCGAATGTGAACATTTTTACCGACAGTAAAATTGTCATACGGGCAATAACAACCAGGACGGTAAGGTCACGAACAGTCTTGCAGTGTAAAAAGGAGATTAACGCCTTCTCTGAGGATGGCAAAATCCGCATCGTTTTGGTGCCGGGCCATAACGGAGTAAGGGGAAATGAAAGAGCAGACGATTTGGCGGTGAGAGCCAGAGGACTGCCGTCAATAAACTTGGTTAACCCGAAGCCTTTCAGGTCGACGCAGTCCCAGTTAAGGGAGTGGGCGAGGAATGCGTAGGCAACATTGTGGAACAGCGAAACGGTCGGTAGGATGGCGAAAATACTATGGGGGGATCCAGATCGTGAAAAGACGAGGCTATTACTGAAAGGAAGCAAGAAGGAGGTCAGTATAGCTATTGGTATCATAACGGGACACATAGGACTACGGGCCCACTTATGTAAAATCGGTGCGGCAAGTGATAGCATGTGTAGGGCATGCGGGGATGATGATGAGACGATGGAGCATTTCCTTTGTCATTGCGCGGCTTTCCGTCTAACATATACCGGCACTTAGGTGGAGACACAATATCAGACATGAACCATCTTAGGGGAGTGGTATTGAAAACAATTAAGGATTTTGTAAGTAGCACGGAATTCCTAACTTAAAATTTTTCTTTTTAGAGGTTACTTTATAGTTTTTAGAGCGCACCACTACAAGCCGATTACTGGCTTAGGTGTATGCCCATAATGCCATGGGGCGAATTATTATCTGCACCCTCTTTTCAACCTAACCTAACCTAACCTAGTATTGATGTGGGTCGTTGGCGGTTGTAAATGGGCCATATCGGTGCAGGTTTAGATATACAACAGGCCCCATATAAACCGATCTCCCGATTTGACTTCTTGAGCCTTTGGAGCCGCAATTTTTTACAATTTAGCTGAAATTTTGCACATAGTGTTCTGTTACGACTTCCAATAACTGTGCCAAGTACGGTTTAAGTCGGTCCATAACCTGATATAGCTTCCATATAAACCGATCTCCCGATTTGACTTCTTGAGCCCTTACAAGCCGCAATTTTTGTCCGATTTGGCTGAAATTTAGCGTGCGGTGTTCTGTTATGATTTTCAACAACTATTCCAAGTACAAACCAAATCAGTCTTCAACATGATATCTTATATATAAAAAATCAATTTGTGTTTGTTTGTAGGTTTGATTCTTTGTTTGTTTGTGGGTTTCTTATAGACTCAGAAACGGCTGAAATATTCACTGATGGTGCATAATGAAAATAGGGTACTATATTTGTTGATATCTGAAGGGTGAGCGGACCCTCCCCCTTACCCAAATTTTCAGAAACGCCAGATCTCGGAGACGGGTGGTGCGATTTAAGCGAAATTTTGTGTGGTCTCTTATATAGTAACCTACAAACAAACATTTTCTATCCAATTGGTCCATTTGGTATTTCGGATGGGATACCTAGGGGGGGCGCCCCAGCCCCAAAACCGACCACACATATATATACAGGAATCACGACAATATGGGCCTCAAATGAAAGCTGTTTAAGATTAGAAAACGAATCTGATATCCAATTGTCGAACCAAGTGTTAGGGGGACCACCCCAACCCCCAAAACACCCCTAAATCGGACATATTTACCGACCATGGCAATATGGTACTCAAATGAAAGGTATTTGCGAATAAAATACAAATCTGGTATCCAAATGTGGAACCAAGTTTCTGGGGGTCCACCACTTCCCCAAAACACCCCCCAAACAAGACTTATTTGCTGAACATAGCAATGTGGGGCTTAAATAAAATATATTTGAGTGTAAAATACGAATTTGGTATCCAAATGTGGGGCCAAGTTTCTGGGGGTCCACCCCTTCCCCAAAACACACCCCAAACAAGACTTATTTACTGACCATGGCATTATAGGACTCAAATGAAAGCTATTAAGGATAAGAAAACGAATCTGATATCAAATTGTCCGACAAAGTATTTGGTGGACCACCCAAAATTAAAACCATAGCAATATGGGGCTCAAATGAGAGGTCTTTGGTAGTAAAGAATGAATCTGATATCAATATTCCGGAAAAGTGTCTATGGGGCCACCCCACCCCCATAACATCACCCAAATGGGAAGTATTTGCTGACCATTTGCAATATGAGGCTCAAATAAGAGGTTTTTAGAATAGAATACGAATCTGATATATATTTTCAAAGCCAAATCACTGAGTGGCCGTCCCATCCCCCAAACCGGATATATTTGCCGACTGTGGAAAAATGGAGCTCAAATGAAGGGTATTTGGGAGTAGACCATGAATCTGACTTCAACACTCGGGACCAACTGTCAAGGGGATGTCCCAGCACCATAACAATCCCCAAAAGGGGGGTATTTGCTCACCAAGACAATTTGGGTCTTCAAGAAGGTGGAGCTCGATATTCATAGCTTTTAGCGCCCATACCATAAACCGGACATTTTTGCTGGCTGTTGGAATAAGGGGTTTAAATGAATGGCATTTGAGATTAAAAAACGAATTTGAGAAAACAATTTTGAGGCCAATGGCAATATGGGGTTCAAATATATGAGAATAGAGCACATTGGTGATATATTTTCAGTGTTTAGTGTTTGGGGGACCCTCCCACTCCCCAAAACACCCCTAAATCGAGCATATTTACCGACCCTGCCAATGAAAGATATTGGGGGGTAGAGCAAGAATTGATACCAACTTTTGGGACCAATTTTCTAGGAGTCTACCCCTTTCCCAAAATACCCCACAAAGAGCAATTTTTAACTGACCATCGTAATATGGGGCTCACATAAAGGTATTTAGGGCATCGCCCCTTCCCCGAAACACCCCCCAAAGGGTAAAAATTTTTCGACCATGCCAATATGTGACTTAAATGAAAAGTATTTGAGATTAGAAAACGAATTTAATAACCAATTTTGGGGCCATGTGTTTAGTTCACACCTCATCGCACATTAAACCAATGGAATTATGGGCTTTAAAAAATGGCATTTGAGAGGAGAGCACGATGCTGATATTTTTTCAGGGCCAAGAGTCTGGGGGACCCCCTCACCCCCGAAAACACCCCTAAATCAGACATCATGAGAATATCGGGCTGAAATAAAGTATTTTAAGAATGGAGTACACCTTACATCCAAACTTAGATTCGTAGACCAATGAAGATTATATGGGATTCAGATAAAGGCACTTATATTGTTAAACTGTTGCTCAAGCGATATACTATTTTCGTAGCATGGTATTTCACTGAAAGCTCTTTAATTGTCGAAAATAAATATTCCAAGGAAAATTTTGCTCCATATAAAGTAAAAGAAAACGCAGCGGAGCGGGCCCGGTTCAGCTAGTACCACCCATATAAACCGATCTCCCGGACTCAAGAAGTCCTAACAAAACGCAATTTTTGTTTGATTTGGCTGAAATTTTGCATATAGTGTTTTATTATGAATTTCAATAACTGTGCCAAGTACGGTCCAAATTGGCCTATAACCTTATATAGCTCCCATGTAAACCGATCTCCCGATTTGACTTCATGAGTCCTTACATGCCGCTACTTTTTCCAATTTGGCTGAATTTTTGCACATAGTGTTCTGTTACAACTTCCAATAACTGTGCCAAGCACGATCCAAATCAGTCTATCCGGTCTCTCGATCATCCTTCTTCGGTTCCGAGAAGCTTCAATATTTGCTAGTTTGACAGAAGTTTGGTATGTAGAATAAAAATATGCCCTTCGTCTAAATTTATTTTGCATGGATTTTTAGCAGAATCCATGGTGGTGGGTTTCCAAGATTCGGCCCGGCCGAACCTTGCACTCTTTTACTTGTTTCTTCTTAGCTTTGCAAGAGAACACACAAAAAAGTTGTGTTTCACTTACGGTGCTTTTGTAGCAGCCATTATCCATACAATCATTCAGACAATGAAACTTTTTGTGTACAAAATTGTTGAAAATATCATTGCTGTTGCCCTAATGCATTTTTCATGACTGTGTGAGTGTGTGTGTGGAAAATGTTGTATTTTCAACTTTGGTAGATTTAAAAGTGTGCTCTATGTTATGTTGCCACAGGATAGCTTTGCAATATTAGGAGAAAAAGTAATATTTTCTAAATAAGATATTAACAGAAATGGAAAAGATATTTGTATTTTAATGAAAGTAAAATAAAGTTATTCTTCGATATTAGCAGCCCACAAAAAGCTTCAAATAATTAGAAAAACTGGGAACACATTAAGTTTGTACGGGCCAAAACTTTGAATACTTTTTTAAAAGTCAGATTGAAACCCAAAATTTGTTAAGAAGATCGGTCCACATGCCGCCATTATTCATTGCAGTCCAATCAAGATTATATTCGGCACTGATATATAACTCACTGTACGAAATTTCAACGAAGTCGCGCTATAAATGCGCCTTTTAAGGGCTCAAGATCTAACATCTTGAGTTCGGCCTACTTACTTAAATTGGCTATGAAAGAACGTTTGTCTCATTAGCCGAACGTTCCAAGCGCCTCGATCTTCAGCGCTCATTCTAAAATCTCTGACACCAAATTTCAAGGTGTCTCTCATCACTAGATCTTTCCATCGGGCTTTTGGTCGCACTGGATAGCGTCTATCACCGTGTTTGCAATCAAAAGACTTCTTTGCTGGAGCTTCTCCAACCATTCTGTGCCGAAAGGGGGATTGTGCCGAAAGGGGGTTTGTGCGAAAAGGGGGTTTTCATATATACCCGAGGTGGTGGGTATCCAAAGTTCGGCTCGGCCGTACTTATTGCCTTTTAACTTGTTTTGCTATAACCCATCTCGACAGTGACCTTTCCATAATGTCGCTGATCTTCGACAGAAATTTGTGTCGTATTAGTGGTACGACGTCGACCGCAAATGCGATCATCTCACGCCATCCCTGTTGAGATTCAGCAGGATTTCATTTATCACTGTTTTCCAGAGAATCGGCGAGAAATCACCTCCTTGGGGCATTCCTTTATCACCCGCCTTCTGACCATACTACCTCTGAAGTCAGCGTTGGTAGTGCTGTCACGTAGCATACAGTCCGTCCAAAGGAGAAAACTCGGGTGGATTTCCGTGCGGCTTAGAGCGATGCCTGTCGACCCATCTCCTCGTTGTTAAAAATCGGATGCCAAATCAATCGGATGCCAATCGTTGTGCCAAATCGGATGAGAAGTCAAGATCCCAGATCGGTTTATATGGCAGCTATATCAGGTTATGGACCGATTTGGACCATAATTCGCACAAATGTTGGAAGTGATACCAAAACACCACGTGCAAAATTACAGCCAAATGGGATGAGAATTGCGCTCTCTAGAAGCTCAAGAAGTCAAGACCCAAGATTGGTTTATATGGCAGCTATATCAGGTTATGAACCGATTTGATCCATACTTAGCATGTACCGATTTGCGCCATACTAAGCACAGTTGTTGAAAGTGATACCAAAACACCTCGTGCAAAATTTCAGTCAAATCGGATTAGAATTGCGTCCTCTAGAGGCTCAAGAAGTCAAAACCCTAGATGGATTTTTATGGCAGCTATATCAGGTTATGAACAGATTTGGGCCATACTTGGCACAGTTGTTAGATATCATAACAAAACACGTCGTGCAAAATCCAAAATCCAGTCGGATAAGAATTGCGCACTCTAGAGGCTCAAGAAGTGAAGACCCACGATCGGTTTATATGGCAGCTATATCATTACATGGACCGATATGGCCCATTTACAATCTCAACCGACCTATACTAATAAGAAGTATTTGTGCAAAATTTCAAGCGGCTAGCTTTAGTCCTTCGGAAGTTGGCGTGCTTTCGTCAGACAGGCGGACGGACGGACATGGCTAAAATGTCACGAAAATCAAGAATATATACTTTATAGGGTCTCTGACGAATATCTCGAGTAGTTACAAACAGAATGACGAAATTAGTATACCCCCATCCTATGGTGGAGGGTGTAACAAAGAGAAAATTTTGTGCTCTCAAAATGTTGCAGCAAATTTCAATCTTCTTCATAGCAAGCAGCTCTGCCGAAAAAATTAAAAAAACAAAAATTTACAGCAAAAAAGAAATAAATAATAGAAAGTTAGATACACATATTGGAACTAAGACTGCCGAAACCCTATACACGTGTATGTACGCCATAGATTTCATTTATTTTTTAAATATGTAATATTTATTTTTTCGTCCTGCTTTAACTTTGACGTCATCTCAAACATAAACTTAGCATATCTTAGGGAGTTACCATAATTATAGCTTCATTAAGTTTATTGCAAATGTTATAATGGTTTTAGTCTGACATGTAGGTTGAAGTCTTGGCTACAAGAATAAACAACAAGCCGTAAAAGTTTATAGCAGTGTATTATGGAATCATCTATTTAGCTTAGACACCTACCTTTCGTTTTATAACTTACTGGTTTGTTGATTGGTGTCGCTTTAAAGAAGCATGAAAATAAACTCAAAGTTAACCGTAGTTGCTACAATCAAATCTATGAAAATCTGACAAAACCTTTGGAGTTTTTTTGTGGAAATATTTTTCAAAATTTTATTTTTGTGTAATGTCTTTTTTTTTATATATTTCTAAGGAAAATTTTATAAAAATTTATTAATTTATTTATTGTGTTGTATTACCATCATTTTAATGATAGTTTGTACGCTCTTTTCTTTTCAGGTAAGCTTAAACGGCATTGTAACCCCAATTTATATCGAGAAAAGGAATTTAACAGAAAAAGGTGTTTTTTTTACAAATATTTGTACAAAATGAGTTAAATAGTAATCTGATTCTTATCGATATTTTCATATTTATTGGACAGCAATCATTGTTCTGCGAGAGTTTGCGTCTTAATGAAATTTTGATGATATTTCTTACACTCAAAGAAATTTGTTAGCGAAAACAACAAAAATTTTTGATGTAATGGCAAAAAGGCTATAATATTTTGCTAAAACAGCAAACATTTTCTGCTGTTTTCAAATGGCAAGAAGTTAAAAATGCTCCAATGTTATAAATGTTCCAAAAAATTTTATATTCCTTAACGTATAATTTTTCCAATTTTCTACAATTTACAAAAATACAGCAGACAAAACAACTTCTTCTATTATATTAAAGATTTTAAACAGTTAAATTAACGACTAAAATTTACCATTTATTATTGGTATATTGCAAGCCTCGATTGTTGTTTTGAAGTTAAAAATCGTTGTATGCATTAATTCAAAAGTTTGCCATTTTTTATTTAATATCAGCATACAGTGTTTGCTGATATCAGCAGACATATTTCTCTGGGTGTAAGTGATTCATTTTTGGAATGCTTCGCAAACCTTTAAGTAAAAAAATTTCATTGTCCGGGAAAAAATTGTTATAGAAAAACATCTACTGATAGGAGTCACCGTACCGCAGAGGTTAGCATGCCCGTCTATGACGCTGAACGCCTGGGTTCGAATCATGGCGAATACATCAGAAAAATTTTTCAGGGTTGGTAATCCCCGATATTTGTAAGGTCCTTACTAACTTACTTCAATTGGCCATGACAGAACAATTGTTCCACTAGTTGAACGTAGAATAGCGTTCCAAGCGCCTCGATCTTCTGCGCTCATTTTATAATCTCTGACACCAAGTTTCGAGGTGTCTCCCACTACTTGATCTTTCCATCGGCCTTTTGGTCGTCCCGGCTTGCGTGTACCAGCGTGTTTGCCTTCAAAAGACTTCTTTGCTGGAGCATCTTCATCCATTCTGACAACATGACGTAGCCAACGCAGCCGTTGTATTTTGATACGTGAAACTATGCTATCGTCGTCATACAGCGCCTACAGCTCGTGGTTCATACGAAGCCTATATTATCTATTAACGCAAACTCATATATTTAACGAAGAATTTTTCTCTCAAGTACTTATCAGCTTTCACGTAAAGTGTAATCTTCGTCTGTCGAGAGGTGGCCTTGTTTCTAAACGGTCTACTTAATCCAAAGTGTTATTCTTCGCTTTATTTCAAAGCTGGTGGCATTCGTTTCGGTTACGGCGGTGCCTAGGGAGATAAAGTTACCATCTCA
Source organism: Stomoxys calcitrans (assembly GCF_963082655.1). Lineage (NCBI taxonomy): Eukaryota > Metazoa > Arthropoda > Insecta > Diptera > Muscidae > Stomoxys > Stomoxys calcitrans. The sequence continues at coordinate 86,330,246 of NC_081555.1, read as the reverse complement.
AAGTTGTGGTTCCCAACTTTTTCCATTTTCTTTGTCTGATCGGATGTACAAGGTGTTTTGGGAGTTGAAGCCATCCATTTCGTCCTATCTCCAGACCCATTTTCCATGCCAGACCCATTTTCACTGGCTCTCTTTCTATTCCTACAAAGGCTGCAGTTACTACTTCCGGTGACCGACCTATGATGTCAATGTCGTCGGCATAGGCGAGTAGCATGTGCTCTCTTGTGATTAGTGTGCCATATCTATTCACTTCTGCATCTCGTATAATCTTCTCCAGCAGGATAATAAAGAGATCACACGATAGTCTGTCTCTTTCTCTGAAACCTCGTTTGGTATTAAATGGTTCGGAGCGATTCTTTCCTATTTTTACTGAGGAACGTGTATCAGCAAGGGTCATCCTGCAGAGTTTTATTAATTTTGCAGGGATACCAAACTCAGACATGGCTTGAAATACCTTTGAACGTAAAGGAGTATCTGTAATCTACAAAGAGATGGAAGGTATTGATTTGTCCTTTTCGGTCTTTTCCAGGATTTTGGACAGTGTGAGTATCTGATCTAGGGTGGAATTACTAGGTCTAAGGCCGCATTTATAGGGCCCAATTATCTCATTGACTTTAGGTTTTAATATTTCGCACAGCACGCTCAGGAGTATCTTGTATGCCTCTGTAGTTGGCACATTCCATCTTTTCTCCTTTTTTGTGTACGGGACATAGTAAGTTAAGGTTCCAATCATCGGGTATGCGTTCTTCTAGCCATATTGCGCAGATAAGCTGATGCATACGCCTTATTAGCGTGTCGCCTCCGGGTTTAAATAGTTCAGCGGGTAATCCGTCGGCTCCTGCTGCCTTGTTGTTCTTTAACCGGGTCCCTGCCACCTGGACCTCATTTAGACTAAAAGACACTAGCATTTCGGTACAATGTTCTTTCCATATCGTCAGCATGCTATCAGTGGCAGTTGTCAGATTTCCTTCGTTGTCTCTGCAGGAGGATGTGCCTGCACCAAAGCCATCGGTTTGATGTTTGATTCTTTGGTAGAATTTCCGAACTTCATTCTGACTACTGTACATCTCAATTCGCTCACACACACGTCTTTCCATCTCCTTTTTCTTTCTGCGTAATAGACGTTTCTCCTCTCTCCTTTTTTCCCGATACCACTCTTTCATCTGGCACGTTGCTACTGATTGCAGGGTTGCTCAGTATGCCGCATTCTTGGCTTCAGTAGCATCTCGACATTCTTGGCCGTACCATGGGTTTCTTGGGGAGGGTTCCGGTACCCAAGTACGGATTTCGCAGCATTTTCCATGGAGTTTGCAATGGTTTGCCACTCTAAGATGCTATACCATGTTAAAACTTCTCCCCAAAGAGGTGTCGCAATGCGGCACGCCGTTCGGACTCGGCTTTAAAAAGGAATCCCTTATCGTTGAGCTTAAAATTTAAATCGGACACCACTCAGTGGTACGTGAGAAGTTTGCCCCAGTTCCTTAATGAAATATTCATGCAAAATTTCATTGATATTAGCAATCTTTGTCTGCTTACTTTTCATAGCAAATTTTGCTGCTATTTTTATAATGAGTTTGCTATTATAAACATACAAGAGTTCGTAATTTTAGATTGACAGGCTGACTGCTGAAGAGTTTGTTGTTTGCTGAAAATATCTGTTCCTCACTATTAAATGGGATTTTAATGACTAGTTTCATTCAAGTCAGATAACAATTTTGATTGAAATTTATGATCAACTAGCTATACCCGGCCCGCTCTGCTGCGCCATCACCATGTGAAAGCCCATATTGACAAATGTTAAAATTTTGGGAAGTGTTTTAAGGGGTAGGCAATCTCCGTTCTCTTGAACCTAATTTTTAATACCTTTTATTTGAGTCCCATATTATCATGGTCGTCTAATATGGCCACTTGGAACGGTTTTGATGCGGCCTCCTTGGTAATTACATCCAACAGTTAATATTCGATAATCATATTCGTACTCTACTCTCGAATACGTTTCATTCGAATTCCATATTGTCCCAATCGGTCCACTTTTGATTTTAGGCGGTACTTTTTATGCGGTTTTGGGCCCTAGGATTAAATTTTTCCCATCATATTTGTGTTCTACTCCCGTATACCTTTTATTTGAGGTCCATATTTTCCAGATCGGTCCACTTTGATTTTGGGTGGTACTTTTGGAGCGGATTTGGGCTTGGGACGTCTCCCCAAATATTTGGATTCAATTTTTAAATTTAATTTTTAATTTTTTAATTTTTTTTTAATTTTTTGGGTGGTGGTAAGGCCCCTGAGACACCAAGGAATTCTTATGTCAGATTTGTACTCTACTTTTAAATTTCATTTCATTTGATACCCATATTGCTCAAACCGGTAAAAGAGTCCTGTTGGTTGGTGTTTTATGAAGTTGGGGACCCCGACACATTTTTATGCCAAGCTCGTACTCCACTCTTTAATACCTTTTTTTGATACCCATATTGTCCCTGTCCCAATCGGTAAACATGTCGGTTCGGGTAGGTAGGTTACTTCACTCTAAAATTTGATACCAATTTCGTGTTTTTGGGGTACCATAAAGCGGTATACAAAATTTCCCTAAAATTGGTGCACCGATGTCCGATATCTGGCGTTTTTGAAAATGGAGGTAAGGGCACACTATGCAGGGACAAAGAGGAAGTGATGCCAATGCATATCACCAGATATGGGGAAGTTGGGATATCAACAAAAGGGGTAAACTGCTTATCGCAAATATTTTGAGTTGCTATCGGTCGATTTGTAATAAAGAAAATAAACCGACCCATTTTTACCAGGAACAAGCAGGAGGTATTAGATCAGCCTTTGAGAAAACACTTCCGAATTGGTCCCTCGATTAAAGTGAAGAAAGAGATTGAGTTGAAAATCCTTTGGGCGAAAAAAAGTTTCGACACCTTTACGTCACCAGGCCTTGATGATGTATCACCGGTTGATGTATTACAAGCTGTGTCCGATAGACTGGCTCCTTGACTAAGGACGATATACTCTGCTTGTATCAGCATGTTGTATATACCTGGTTGATAGAGGGACAAAAGATCATTTTCATTCCGAGAGCGGAAAACTCATACCACACGAAGGTAAACGATTTTCTTACTATAAGTCTTTCATCCTTTACGCCAATGGGAGGTTGGTAGAATCATATCTTAGGGCAAGTCCACTGAAAACGCCCTTCACGACCTAGCAGCCTTCATAGAGAGTTTTATCATTGGACGTGAGCTAGACCCATTGATAAGTATACCGATCGACTTGGAATCGCTTTCTGATGTCCATCTGTCTGTCCGTTCTTCTGTCTGTAGGACCATGTTAATTTGTGTACAAAGTACAATTCGCAATTTTCATCCGGTCATCCTCATACTTTTCAAAGAAATTTGTTTGGCCTAGAGACGAAGCTTTTTGAATTTGGAAAAATTAGTTCGGATTTGTCTACCATCAGACTCACTTAGACGTTTTCGTCCATTGTGATACCACAGGAACAGTAGAAGGAAGATGCCTTCTAGTTCCTACCGTTGAGCCATCCAGATCGCTTCAAAAAGCCCAATAACTTGCAAATGTTCACATCCGTTAAATCAGACAGGTTCTCAAAGAAATGAGAACCTATAGTGGAACTTCTTCTATTGCTAGTGCGGATCGCACCAGAAGGTGTTCCATAGTCTCTCTACTTCGATGTCCTCATAGCTTCTGCGAAAATCGTTGCTGGCAACCTTCAGTCTGTCATCATGTTTTCCGATTAGACAGTGACCTGTCTTGACGGACACAATGGCTGAGACGTCTGTTCTTGCCAATGACAGCAAAGCGTAGACCTCTTCAAGTCTAGATTAGGCCACATAGTTTTGGAATACTCACAGCCCCCTCTTTGTTATCATCTATCATTCGTTGTCCTTCGGGCCTAGTCCTGAAAACTTAGCTCACATGTCGCTAAAGCATACCCACGGAGTCCAGTATCCCTGGAATGTATAGGGTTGTTCTTAGTCTGCCAGTTCGTCCGCTTTACAATTCCCTGGGATATCTTTGTGACCCGGCATCCAAAACAGGTGGATTTTAAACTGTTCAGCCATCTCATTGAGAGATCGGCGACAGTCGAGGCCGGTTTTTGTGTTCAGAAATACGTTCTCCAGGGATTTATTTAGTGGCTGCCTGGCTGTCTGAGAAGATATTTATGCCCATCGTCGTAATGACATTACATCGTAGCCATTCCACCACTTCTTTTATTGCAGGGATCTCTAGCTGATACACATTGCAGTGGTCGGATAATCATTTCGATATGACCAGCTCTAGATCTTTAGAGTACACCCCAAAGCCCACCTGGTCGTTTAGTTTAGAACCATCCGTATAGAAGTCTAGGTAACTTCTGTTACCAGGAATATCGTAGTTCCAATCGGTTCTATCAGGAATAGTGGTACAGTACTTTTTATCAAAAAACCGCTCAGATAGCCACAATGTCCAGAGGCATAAGATGTAGCATTAAATTCAGTGCATCAGATGGTGTCGTCCTCAGTGCGGCTGTGATGCTTAAACAAGCCATCCTTTGGATTAGGTTAAATATTGAGCAGTAGGTGGACTTTTGAAGCGACATGCACATGACAACTGCACTATATACCCAATGCATGACACGCGTTCTATACCCCCAACTTTTGCCAATGGCTCTCTTGCAGGTGTATAGGGCAAGAATTGCCCTTCTTGCATTTTCCTAAATGTTGGATTTGAAGTTAAATTTCCTGACCAGCAAAACACCCAGGTATTTTGCACTTTCTATAAATGGAACATTCTCTCCTCCCAAGGAGACAGGTTCCACTGTAGGCAACTTGTATCTCCTGCTGAAAAGAGCTACTTCTGTCTTGCACGGATTTATACCTAAACCACTTGGTTTAGCATATAGCTCCCATATATATGTTCGTTCGATTTGAATTATATTGCAATCATTTGTAAACCGAATCACCCAAATTATAACAGGGACGATCACTATGGTTCGAAGTCGAAAAATTGTCTATGTCCTTTTGTAACTGTGAAAGGGATAAAAATATTAAAAATTTTTTTATAGACAATTTTAGTCATAATTGGATCGAGAAAGAGACAAATTTGCTGCGACATTTGGTCATAAAACAAGAGATAAACTTTGTATGGCTTACCAAAACTATGTATTGCTTGCCGATTAGTAGAACCCCAGGCCCGCTCTGTCCTCTAGCTTTGGGCCTGGGGGTCTACATTGAGAACCAAAGGACTGAGATATGTTTAGACTGCCTGACCATAAGTGGTCCTGCAAGTTCTGAACTAACCTAACAGGGGATTATGTTAAGAAACAAAGAAAAATGGTCCCAAAATTCTTGTGTATTATAACTAGTGAATTGGTTTGTAACACCCAAAAGGAAGAGAGATGGACCCATTAATAAGTATACCGATCGACACAGAATCACTTTCTGATTCGATTTAGCTATGTCCGTCTGTCTGTCCGTCTGCCCATGTTAATTTGTGTAGAAACTACAGGTCGCAGTTTTCATCCGATCATCTTCAAAATTTGGTACAGGCATGTTTTTCGGCCTAGAGACGAAGCCTATTGAAATTTGAAAAAATCGGTTCTGATCTGGATATAGCTCCCATATATATTGATATATCGTCCGATTTACACTCCTAGAGCCACTGCAAGCACATTTATTGACCAATCTTGCCAAAATATTGCACAACGCTTTCCTCGACGACTACCACAATATATATAGAGTTTGGTCAAAATCGGTTCAGATTTAGATATAACTCCCATATATATGGTCGTCCGATTTGCAGTAATATTGCAATAAAATGGTCTTTTGTCAACCGATTTTCTCGAAATTCGCCAGGAGTGATTTTCTCTTGACTTTCAATATTACTGGTGAATTTCATGGAAATCGGTTCAGATTTAGATATAGCTCTAATATTATTGGTGAATTTAATAGAAATCAGCCCAGATTTAGATATAGTTGTCATATATGGATATCGCCAAATTTTTACCCCAAGAGCCACTGCAACCGCATTGTTTGACCCATCTCGCCAAAATTTTGCACAACGGTTTCCTCGACGACTACCACATTACCTGAGAAGTTTGCTGGGAATCGGTTCAGAATTAGATACAGCTCACATGTATATGGTCGTCAGATTTTGGGTAATTTGCCATAATGTTGTCATTTGTCAACCGTAGTTTTTAAAGTTTGAACATTTTTGCTTGCCGAGGTTCATTAAAATTAGTTCAGAATTGGATACATTGGGTTGCCCAAAAAGTAATTGCGGATTTTTTTAAAAGAAAGTAAATGTATTTTTAATAAAACTTAGAATGAACTTTAATCAAATATATAATTGCCATTTTGTTCGATGACCTTTTGCCATCTTCCTGGCAAATTTAGCTCATAGAACTTCTAGCCTTTATCTGCAAAAAACTGAACCAAGTGCGAATTTATAGCCTCATCATTGCCGAAAGTTTTACCATTTAAGGAGTTCTGCAAAGATCGAAATAAATGGTAGTCTGATGGCGCAAGGTCATGGCTATATGGCGGATGCATCAAAAGTTCCCAGCCAAGCTCACTCAGTTTTTGGCGAGTGACCAAAGATGTGTGCGGTCTAGCGTTGTCCTGGTGGAATATGACACCTTTACGATTGACCAATTCTGGTCGCTTCTCCTTGATGGCTGTATTCAATTTGTCCAATTGTTGACATTAAACATCCAAATTAATCGTTTGGTTCCTTGGAAGCAGCTCAAAATATACAACACCCTTCCAATCCCACCAAACAGACAGCATAACCTTCTTTTGGTGGATATCAGCCTTTGAAGTGGTTTGAGCTGGTTCACCATGCTTGGACCATGATCGTTTTCGACTAACGATGTTGTAAACTATCCATTTTTCATCTCCAGTTATGATTCGTTTTAAAAACGGATCGAATTCATTGCGTTTAAGGTGCATATCACAAGCGTTGATTCGGTTTGTTAAATGAATTTCTTTCAATACATGTGGTATCCAAATATCAAGCTTTTTCACCAGTCCAAGACTTTTTATGTGATAATGAACGGTTGATTTTGGTATATTTAACTTCTCTCCTATCTCACGCTCAGTTACATGACGATCCAATTCGATTAATGCTTTGATTTGGTCATCATCAACTTCATTTGGCCGACCTGAACGTGTCTCATCTTTAAGTGAAAAATCTCCAGAACAGAATTTGCGAAACCAATTTTGACATTGTCTTCCTTTTAAGGCTTTATCACCATACACATCTCGTAACTTTTTAGCAACCTGCTCCGCGTTTTTTCCTTTACGGAAATAATAAAGTAAAATATGACGAAAATGTTCCTTTGTGGGCTCCATATTAAAATTGACGCCTAACAAACAAATGTAAACAAAATTTCGCGCAATTTTTTTCTAAAACAAGCTAAAAGTAACAGCTGATAACTGACAGAAGAAAGAATGCAATTACAGAGTCACAAGCCGTTGAAAAATTTTGTCAACCCCGACTATATGAAAAATCCGCAATTACTTTTTGGGCAACCCACATTGTACTTATGGGGTAGGTGTAGGGTATTATGCAGTCGGCACCGCCCGACTTTTGCCCTTCCTTACTGGTTTATATAATGCATTACCCGCACTGTGAATATTTTTGATCAATTATACCGTCCAAAGTTTTCATATAAGGTCGAAAAACTTACTTAGATTCTGAAACAGAACCAAAGAAGCTCTATATTCTATACATTGAAACACGATACAAATTCTTATGATAACTCCTCAAAGTACCAAACCTTCAGTTTCTCGCTCTTTCTGCCTCTTACATTCTATTGATTTTGTTTGTTTGTATGTACTCCAAATGGTCCTCTTGGCGTTGAGATTTTATGTCTTTGATTTGCAGCGAACATTTGCCTGAATCTCAAAATATTTGATGGAGCCGCTTAACATGACAACAATAATCAGAAAAAAAAGAGAGAAAAACAAAGCAAACATAAATGCTTACGATACTATGCCACTATGGTCGCCCCGCCCCACTCCCCTCAATGTTTGTTCATTCTAAATCGTTGCCTTCTTCTTGCTGTTTAAATGAATGAGCCATTGGATGGATGGATAGTCGGAGTAATAACGACTTGTTCATATCTGGTGGAAATGCATAGAGTAAAGTTATAGTACGAGGAGTTGTACTATTATGCTCACCGCAGCACATGCTCGTAGTCATAGAGTTACGTTTAACGTGCTACTCGTTTGGCTAGTATCTATCAATCGATAATACTGTGGTTTGAGAACATAACGAACGACTTAAAAAATAACAATTCGAAGCGGTTAGAATAGGACAATAAAATGATCTATTGAAGAGATTTTACAAACGTTTCGTTAGACATTTTCAAGTTAAGATTGTGTCGTATAATCTCAGAGCGTTCACAGCCCCTAATTATTGGCCATTTGTCATACGTTGCCCTGTGGCCCTTTTGGCAAAGAATTATCAAATAGCGGCTAAGATAATATTTCCACAATGCCTAGGATATCGAGCATTGTGTCAAGGATAACACAACGCCCGTAGCAGCTGCCAAGGGAAATCCCCCTAATCCCCGCAGCAATTTTTTTAGCCACTGCACCAATATCTGTCGCCCACTTCGTCGTTGTCGTAGGTAGAGCTTCTTGAAGTATGAATTTCCATTTTCGAGGGTTACGCGTATTCGACTATTTTTAATATTCCAGTTCGCTGTGGTACGTAGAGCTGCTTACAGGATGTCTCCAAGAGTGCCGTTAAATTTTTCCCTACCAGCAACATCCCGTTCGTCAGGATAGGCGACCACTTTCTTATGCTATGCCTTTCTATTGCTTATGCCTACATTATATTGTAATCTTTGGGGTGTCCCTCTAATTTCACATCTCTGTAGATCTACATATCCCAACCTGACATAATACATCTTTCACTAAGTATGTTAAAAACTAACCTAGAATTTCCATATCCTTTTGGTTGAAGGGTTCCAATAGAATTCAAGTCCGATGGTGGAGGAGAACATTGCATTATATTATTAATTTTTTTCCGAAAACCAAAATTTTGCAGTTTTTGGATGCCCGAGAACATTTAAACAACTCCTGCAAATGTTGTTACCTTGTTTGAAAATCTTTACAACGTGCTACGAAAAAATTACCCTTTGTATGGGATATCTCTTAAAGTGAGCAAAATATAGACCTTCCAATTTTTTTCTTGAAATTTTAGCCAATACCACTTCAAATTTAAGAAACAAAAATTGGAAGGCCCATTTTGCACACCGTAAAGATATATGGGGGCATTCTTTTATTGGAGTTGGTAAGCAAATTCAAACTAAGTATCAAATTTAAAAATAGGACCACAACTACGCTTTTCGCAGCCCGACCAATTTGAAGGCCGTTGGGCATCCTTAAGCCATGAAACGTTGGTTTACGGAAAAATTTAATAATGTAATGCAAAGACCACCTAAATTATGGAACTTTAATCCCATTGAAACCCTTGGAAATTGGAACCAAAGAAGATTTATTTGAAGCCGCAATATCACCCGAAATAATTAAAATCTTTTATTCCTAAACGAGGAGGCCACCATAGCGCAGAGATTAGCATTTCCGCCTATGACGCTAAAAGCCAGGGTTTGAATACTGGCGAGATCAGAAGAAAAATAAAGTTTTCGGCTTTGGTTATCGCCTCCTCATGTAAAACTTCTCCCCAAATAGGTGTCACACTGCTGTCACACGCCGTTCAGACTCGGCTATAACAAGGAGGCCCCTTATCATTGAGCTTAAACTTAAAATCGGACAGCACGCATTGATATGTGACCACAGATAGTGCAGACTAGCTGACCACATATTGTGCTACGGAGTCGGTGAGCCATCCCTTGTGCAAGTTTCTCGGAAAGGTGGTCGTCTTCTACGATGACTGCGAGATGGCGCTCGTGTCGGTGATGTGGTTGGCAGAGTGGCAAAGGCCATGTGAGAAAGTATGAATCCGGGCTTCAGCTAGGAGCCCAGACTGGTCACTGCAAAGTCAGGCATTTGATTTCGAGCTAAACGAAGTTTCTGTTGGGTTTACGATAGCGATGTGGACTTGCAGGCGGTCCAGCACCTTTTATGTCACATCCCTGAAATTGCGAGGAGAAAACACAGGATAATGGGTGAAAGCTTCTTTCCGTCAGCCAATTGAGGCCTATACGGTTTTAAAAACAGTAAAAATGTTTGCTAAGGCAAATAAACTCTTTCGTTTTGCGTTTTCGAAGAACCATATCTTACATTTAGTGAAAATTGTGTGTCTTAAGCATCCGATGTCGCGGAAACTTAGAACAGTGACATTCAAATAGAAAATGGTCCAGATCTGACTTTATTTAGATATAGTTGCCATATAGACCGATCTTCCGATTTTGAGTCTTAAGCACATAAGAGGCTCATTTATCTCCTGATTTTGCTGAAGATTGAAACAATAAGTTGTAATAAACTTCCCAACATTCGAGCCTAATATAGTTTAGATCAGCCCATATTAGATATATAAAGCTCTTATATAGACTGATTCGCCGATTTTGGGTCTTAAGCCCATAAAAGGCGTATGTATCGCCTGGTTTCGCTAAAATTTAGAAAGGCGAGTCGGACTAGGCATCTCTTTTTCCAAACTGAATATGTTCCAGATCGGACCATATTTTGGTATAGCTGTCATAGAGACCGATCTGCCGATTTAGGGTCTTATGCTCACAAAATCCTCACTTATTATGTGATTTTGTTGAAATTCGGAGCAGCGAGTTGGAATAAGCCTCCTGTTGATCCAACTAGAGATGGGATCCTATCTCGGCCTTTGGACCGATCAGCGATTTTGGGTCTTAAGCCAATAAAAGGTGCATTTGAAATTTGGAACAGTGAGTTGTACTAGACCCCCTAATATCCTTACCGAATATGATCAATATCTGATCATATTAGATATAAATGCCATATAGACCGATCTTCCGATTTAGGGTCTTACTCCCATATATTGATGATTTATAATAAATTTTTGCATAAATTGGACACTGCGGCATGTAAAGGCCCAAGTATACCCAAAACAGTTATGATCCAGATTGGCCTATATTTTGATATAACTAAGAATATAAAATATGGAGGCAACCGTACCGCAGAGATTAACATGTCTGCCCATGACACTGAACGCCTGGTGAAATCCCCGAGGTGAGCATCAAAAAATTTTCTGCGGTGGGTATCCCCTTACTAATGCTGGCTACATTTGTAAGGTATCCAGCCATGTTAAAACTACTCTACCAAGTGGTGTCACTATGGGGCACGCAATAAGGAGGCCCATTATCCTTGAGCTTAAAACTTTAATTCAACTGCACACATTGATATGAGAGAAATATCCCCTGTACCTTAAAAGAAATGTTCATGGGAAATTTAGTATTTAGTAAGAATGTAATATGTAGTTGTAATTTTAACTATTGGGTCGGCGTTGACAAATTTTTTCACAGCTTGTGACTTTTAGCTTGCTTTAGAAAAAAAGTATAAAAAAATATATTTGATTAAAGTTCATTCTGTTTTATTAAAAATGCATTTACTTTCTTTTAAAAAATCCGCAATTACTTTTTGGGCAACCCAATATATATAATTATCCTATATCTCGGAAACCGTGAGTGGTAGGTTTTGTTGATATTTTAGTTGGCTTTCAAACAAATCAGGCTGTTTTGGAATCGGATAAGTCGTTTCCGAAAAACGAAAATTATTTATTCTATCCGTACATGAAACTTCAAGAATGACACATTACATAATGATCCTATATCTTGGAAGCTGTGAGTGGTAGGTATGAAAATTAAGACTGGATTTGTAGATATTTTTATTGGCTTTCATTGGCTGTTTGCGAATCGGATAAATGGTTTCAGAGGAAAACGAAAATTAATTATTCCATCCTATATCTCGGAAGCTGTGAGTGGTAGGTATGAAAACTAAGACTGGTTTTGTAGATATTTTTATGGGCTTTCAAATGAATCATGTGAATTGGATAAGTCGTTTTTGAGAAAAACGAAAATTACTTATTCCATCCGTACAAGAAACTTCAAGAATGACCTATGGTGGTGGATATCCAAAGTTCAGCAAAGTTAATTTTCTCCTCTACGTTCTTCTAGGCCGAACCCCATTTACCTACGATCACCGAGTGATGTGGCTAGCCAACCTTACCTTAATATTGTCTATACATTCTCTGAATTCTGAATGTACATTACCCTAGGTACAGAGTCAAGTTATGTATATAATTTCATTCAGGATTTGTTCCGTGGTGCTTTTTAACAAGCCCACGTATCTTCTTAAGTCTGCTTAACAGATGCGCTATCCAAGATTTGTATATTTATTAGTCAGATTTATGTAAATATAGATGTGCGAGTCCTTAAATGCCTTTCGACTTATTAAAGAGTCTTCCGCAAAACCTTCCTTATAATACATAGCTGAGGTCGCAGTTTACCCCTCAGTTTAATCTTAGAACACGAAGATTTGAGCGAGTCCTTCAGGGCATTTCATGGTCCGTTTTGTTATGACTTCCAACGCTCCTGCTATATATGATCTAATTTTTTTCTATGATTTGTTATGGTTCCAGATAAACTAGTTCCCCAGTATGACTAAAGGGAACACTTCTTATCAGATGTGGCTGAATATTTTTAAGTGTTGTTCTGTTATGACTCTAAGCAAGTAAGCTCTGAACCATTACCGATTTGGCATTAGTCTTCTAGGCTTTTTCTTAGCTTTGAGTTGGCGATGACATTTTTATTTGGTTTTCTCTTTAACAGTCAATATGTATTTATGTCATATTACGATATACTTGCCACACGCTATTCATAGTGAAGGGTATACCTATGTCAAGAAATAATACCCTTTGGCTTCACATCAATCTCGTTTTGGGGTAATGGATATGTAGTTTTTAGGTCCATCAAAACTATTGATAGTTTGAATATTTGATATTTTATTCTGTTCGTTTCCCCACCTAATGGTGGAGACATTTGTGAGGTACAACGTCGTGCCTAGAAGCCATAGAGGTGCCGCCTCTGCGACACGTCGTTCGGACTCGACTATTAGGAGGAAGTCCCTATCATTGAGCTTGAACTTAAATTGGACAGCATTCGTTAATAAAGGAGACGTTTGCCCCTGTTCCTTTATGGAATGTTCATGGGCAAACTTGCATTACCCTGTTCGAAGGTAAAAACTATTCCTTATGAAAAAAAATCTTAACTACGGCCCAAGTCTACTCTCAAAACTTTACAACTCTTTCTTCTCTACAGAGAGCTGTATACAGTTCTTAGTTTCAATTGCGCTTTAGTTCTCTGCATGTCACTGTGCCATCAACAATTGCAGCAGTAGTCCCATATAGATTTGATTTTGAATGGGGGGCTCAGCTTGTCGCGAGTTTTATTCGTATTGCGGTATGAGATTGCCTATGTGAGTACGGTCTCGTTGTTGGCGGTCGGTGTGTGTGGTGTTTTATTTAGACATAAATGTGAGTGTGTGTGCGTTGTGTTGTTCCGTTTCTTTTTGCGCTACGCCAACCGTGTCCGTCCGTCTGCCTCTATGTCTGTCGCGGCAGTCTCCATCTCTAAGCACCATCACTCTGGTGTTGCTTTTAGTAGAATCGATCTTGTCGACTCGTGCATATGTTCAAAGCGGATGAATGTGGCAGAGAGCGTGCGTATTTCGTAATCGAATAGAATTGCCAGTGTTTGTGCTTCTGTTGTTTTTTTTTTGCTATCTCACGTTTCGAATTCGTTGCTGTTCTTTTGATTCCTTTATTTTTCGCGAATGACGTTCTAATGTTTTTATGGTGATTATTTGCTGTGGTGCGTATAGAATGCAGCAGTCAACAAACAGAAACGGCGGCACTATTGCTCCCATGTGCATTTTGTTGTATGCACACATTACCATTACCATCACCACATCTTCATAGTCATGGTCTTCTTCCGACTATGCAGTTGCATAAAAAAGTACTAAAAAGAAGAAGAACCTGCAAGTGGGAGAGTTTGTTAGTGAGAGAGTGAGTGAGTGTGCGACAAAAAGAGAGTCATCGAATTGTAAACATTCGCTGAAGCAAAAAAAGTTTATTATGATTTCTAAGGAAGTTGGAAGACGCAAAACCGAAAATTTTATGAAAAATAAGTGAAGTGTGAGGAAAAAGAAAAAAAAATTTTATAAAAGTAAAAAAAAATAATGGAAATTGCAATTGCCTGGAATTTTCTGGAATCAAAACTGTTGGCAAATTTCAATGAAATTAAATCACAACAATTGAGCAAGCCAAACAGACTTCTTCTAAATATAAACAGTGGGAGCAGTGTTGCCGCAAGTCAAATTTGTTAAATAGAAATATGTAAATAAAAATATTTGAAATGAATAAACCCGCAAAATAACGAATATCCTATGTGGTTACAGAACTATTTAGAAATATAAGACATGGAAATTAGCATTTCATAAAATCATAAGGTGGATATTAAGATCAGATTTCACAGCGAACCTCCATATAAAAATAAGGGAAATAATGTTTTGTGAAAACTTTCCACAGTGAACGAACTCAATACCTACCTTCAGATTGAAGGATATTTACGGCCGTATTCACAAAATTTAATAAAGATTTTAAATAGGTTTATTTTACAGATTTCCTTTATGCAACTGTCAGAAAAAAACCTATTTTTAGGCTTTATTAAGTTTTATGAATAAGGCCGTTTATCTTTTCATTCATTTTGTCCTAACACTTCCAAATATTCATCTCTAAAATATGTAATGATCTAATCTGCCTGTAATCGTCATCGTACATAATCCATCTATTGAGCTGAAACATGGTGCAGACCCTTTTTTGTCATAGGCATATCAAGTTCGAAAATATTAGATGTAGGACTAATCTTCATATAATCCATACAGACCGATACCCAGATTAATGATCCAAATTGCTAAAAGTCACATTTTTCATCCAATTTTTCCAAAATTTAGACAATGAGTTGTTAAGGGTGATTTTTTAGCTATTTTCTTTTTGGCAACACTGTTTTGTTTCACTGTCAAAAATCTTCCATTTGGTCTATATTTAGACCTGGTGCTGGTGGCATCATTGGACCGTACTTCTTCAAAGATGATGCGAATCGTAATGTAACTGGGAATGGTGAGCGCTACCGTAAGATGATATCCAACTTTTTTTTTTGCCCAAAATGCAAGAGGTTTACTTGCATGACATGTGGTTTCAACAAGACGGCGGCACATGCCACACAGCACGCGTATCATTAGACTTCTTATGAGGCGAGTTCAGTGAACATTTTATTTCACGTTCGGGATCGGTCAAATAGTCGCCTAGATCATGCGATTCAACGCATTTAGACTATTTTTATTTATTCATGAAATACCGGCCGAAATGTTGGATTAAATATCACCCTTTATTAGATCTGTCGATGGGTTTTATACAATTCGCTGTATCAAATTTTGAGCAAAATGCGATTTCAGTGCTTTTTGCAACGAATGCCAAAAATGTCAAAACCGGACAATATTAAGATATAACCCATATATAGTCCGTTCATAAGAGGATTATATTTTACCCACTTCAAACAGTGAGTTTTATAAGAAGCATCGATAGACGCGCCGAATACGGTCTTAATCACTCCAAATGAACCTCTTAGGCTCAAGAAGGGGATCCGTATATGCATATTTATACTAACTGACCAGGAGCGCTTCGCTGCACCCAGAAATATATTTGCTGGTGCGGTGAATACGAATATCAAAACATCCAGCGCCAAGGGCCATTATTCTCAGAAGGCTAAACCAAAATAAATTCTATGGATCTGAGAAGCATTTCAGACCCATAGAATTTATTTTGGTTAAGCGTTTTGACGTCTCATTCCAAACTTGGATGCAATATTTTTGTTTTAGTCCCAATGACGTTTAATTGGAGTCCCATTTTGCCCCGAACGGCCTATACTCCGTTTGCTATTTTTTGGCTGATAAGCAACCACAGATTTTTCTCTGCTCTCAAAGACAAATACTTAAAATTATTTATTTATTTTTTTTTTTTTTTTAATATGATTTATTTTATTTTGCCTTGTTCTTTTTTTGTTTTTTTTTTTCTGTTTTGTTTTTATTTTATTTCACTTTTTTATGTTATGTTCCTAACGCTGAACCCGGCTCGATTGGCTGCGGCATTTTTTAAATCCAAAGAACAAAAGTTGGCCCATGGAGACTTGGCTCTGAAACCCGATTTCAGATTTTAACTTTTTATTTAAGCTCTATATTGTTTTGGTTAATAAATGTGTCTAATTTGGTGGCTGTTATAGGGGAGGAGCGTCCCACAGAGCCATAGACCCGAAATTGAATGTGAGATTCATACTCTACTTATAAATACTTCTCAGTAAATATGCTATAGCCAGTAAATACGTATGACTGGTTTTGGGGTATTTTTGAGATGGGGCGACCCACTGTACACTATGTTCTGAAAGTGGATATAAGATTCGTACTCTACACTCAAATATCTTTCATTTGAGTCGCATATTGCACTAATCAGTGTCTGCGTTTGTTTGGGAGGGTATTAGGGTGGTAAGGTCCCTCAGATATTTCATGACCAATTCGTGTCTTAAGTAACAATAACAACTTCAAAAAATAAGCTTGAATCGCCTCAACTATTTTCGAGATTTGGCGTTTTCATAGTTTGAGGGTCCTTCTCTTTTCATACATCGAAAAATGAAGTACCCTTTCTTCGCCACGGCTCCATTCTTAACCATATTTGAAAATTTCAAGCCGATTTCGAGTCTATACAGAATACATAACCAAACATGCAGATAATTGAACAAACAAACCGGCATACAAATTTTTATTCGATAGTGTAGTGATTGTTAATGGGCCATATCGGTCCATGTTTTGATATAGCTGCCATATAAACCGATCTTGGGTCTTGACTTCTTGAGCCCCTAGAGAGCCCAATTCTTATCCGATAGGAAAGAAATTTTGCACGACGTGTTTCGCTATGATTTCCAACAACTGTGCTAAGTTAGTTTTAAATCGGTCAATAAATTGATATAGCTGCCATATAAACCGACCTTGGGTCTTGACTTCTTGAGCCTCTAGAGGGCGTAATTCTTATCCGATTGGAATGAAATTTTGCACGATGTGTTTCGCTATAATTTCCAACAACTGTAACAAGTATGATTCAAATCGGTTCAGAAATTGATATAGCTGCCATATAAACCGATCTTGGGGCTTGACTTCTTGAGACTCTAGATGGTGGAATTCTTATTCGATTGGAATGAAATTTTGCACGAAGTATGTTGCACGAAGTATGTTGTTATGATATCCAATAGCTATGTCAAGTATGATTCAAATCTGTCGATAACCTGATATAGCTGTCATATAAACCGATCAGGGGACTTGACTTCTCGAGCTTCTAGAGGGCTCAATTCCTATCCGACTTGGCTGAAATTTTACATGACGTATTTTATTATGATTTTCAACAACGGCGTCAAATAATGTTCAAATCGGCTCATAACCTGGTGTATCTGCCATATAAACCGATCTGGGATCTTGACTTCTTGAGCCTCTAGAGGTCGCAATTTTGAAATTTTGTACGACGGAACCTCTCATGACCATCAACATACGTTTTTATTATGGTCTGAATCGGTTTATAGCCTGATACAGCTCCCATATAAATCGATCTCTCTATTTTACTTCTTGAGCCCCCAAAGGACGCAATCCTATTTAATAATTTAATTGTGTTCCGAACCGGACCATATCTTGATATAGCTCTAATACCAGAGCAAATTTTTCTTTTTTCCTTTTTATGCCCTCCACCATAAGATGGGGGTATACTAATATCGTCATTCTGTTTGTAACTACTCGAAATATTCGTCTGAGACCCCATAAAGTATATATATTCTTGATCGTCGCGACATTTTATGTCGATCTAGCCATGTCCGTCCGTCTGTCTGTCGAAAGCACGTTTACTTCCGAAGGAGTAAAGCTAGCCGCTTGAAATTTTGCACAAATACTTCTTATTAGTGTAGGTCGGTTGGGATTGTAAATGGGCCATATCGGTCCATGTTTTGATATAGCTGCCATATAAACCGATCTTGGGTCTTGATTTCTTGAGCCTCTAGAGTGCGCAATTCTTATCCGATTGGAATGAAATTTTGCACGACGTGTTTTGTTATGATATCCAACAACAAGTATGGTTCAAATCGGTTAATAACCTGATATAGCTGCCATATAAACCGATTTGGGATCTTGACTTCTTGAACCTATAGAGGTCGCAATTATTATCCGATTTGCCTGAAATTATGTACTACGGATCCTCTCATGACCATCAACATAGGTGTTTATTATGATCTGAATCGGTCTATATCTTTTCTTATATCCTTTTTTACCTAAGAAGAGATGCCGGGAGAAGAACTCGGCAAATGCGATCCATGGTAGAGGATATGTAAGATTCGGCCCGGCCGAACTTAGCACGCTTTTACTTGTTTTGCCTAAGAAGAAATGTCGGGAAAAGAACCCGACAAATGCGGTCCATGGTGAAGGGTATATAAGATTCGGCCCGGCGCCGAATCCTTCTGCTGTAAGGAAACAAAAAGTAAAACCAGGCCCTTTTATATTAAGCCGCAGATATACAATACATTTAAGTTTTATTTTATTTTATTTTTTATTGAATTTTATTATTGTTATATTATATAACATTATATAATATTTTTCTTTCATTTTAATGCATCTATTTCTTCATTAAAACATCATGTCTATCAAATAATAAAGAAAAGGCAACCCTGACTGGGAGTCTTAAAGCATTGTTGTGCAACAAGTTCTTCTTCATTGTTTGGTGTTGTGCACTTGCTATGGATTGTGACGGGACCATTATAAAACAAGTGTTTTTTCTTTGCTTTACTTCATCGTCATCTTCGACTTTTTCATACATACACATGTGTGTGTGTGTGTGACTTTTTGATACTTGCAACTTTAACCTTCCTTTTTCTTTCCTGGATTGCAATGACATGCATATACAACATACATACATACCTATATAGTGAAAGGAATAATAGAATAAATAAAGAAACAAAGAACGAAGCACAACGCTAATACATTCGTATATGTTGTTGTGTATGTGTGGCCACCATGTGCCGGTGTGGCATAGCATATCTTTCTGATTTGCACATTTTATTTATTTTTTGACTTAAATGCCCCATGGACTTATCTGTGCTGATTTGTGAAATATTTTGTTTGCCCCCTAGGTTGGAATGAGAAACGATTTTCATACTTTTTGTGTTTATGTACCTATGTACAATACGCATAAATATATTTTGAACAATCAATTAAAGGCATTAAAAGATGGATTATATATTATAACAAAGAAAGGTGCTCTATAGATTAAAAAAGTTTCTAGCTCTCGATATTTTCCAGCAGGCCTGGATCATTATATTGAAATTGATATGAAAAATGTGCCATAGCCGACTTAATGGCGATTTGTTTATATTTATTTCTTTAGAACTTCCTTATTCAAAATTTCAATGCCATGAAACTTTGCTACCAACAACATTGACAACAATGTTAAATCAAAACAGTATTTCTATCTAAATGCAAATCTGATCTCATTTAAGTTTTAATAGTCATATGTTGCTTATATGTATGTGTGTATGTGATTAAAATTTTTTTCTATTTTATTTTTCCGAGAATTTTTATACCCTCCACCATAAGATGGGGGGTATACTAATTTCGTCATTCTGTTTGTAACTACTCGAAATATTCGTCTGAGACCCCATAAAGTATATATATTCTGGATCGTCGTGACATTTTATGTCGATCTAGCCATGTCCGTCCGTCCGTCCGTCTGTCTGTCGAAAGCACGCTAACTTTCGAAGGAGTAAAGCTAGCCGCTTGAAATTTTGCACAAATACTTCTTATTAGTGTAGGTCGGTTGGTATTGTAAATGGGCCATATCGGTCCATGTTTTGATATAGCTGCCATATAAACCGATCTTGGGTCTTGACCTCTTGAGCCTGTAGAGTGCGCAATTCTTATCCGATCAGAATGAAATTTTGCACAACGTGTTTTTTTATGATATCCAACAACTGTGCCAAGTATGGTTCAAATCGGTCCATAACCTGATATAGCTGCCATATAAACCGATCTTGGGTCTTGACTTCTTGAGCCTCTAGAGTGCGCAATTCTTATCCGATTGGAATGAAATTTTGCACGACGTGTTTTGTTATTATATCCAACAACAGTGCCAAGTATGGTTCAAATCGGTCCATAACCTGATATAGCTACCATATAAACCGATCTTGGGTCTTGACTTCTTGACCCTCTAGAGGGCGCAATTCTTATCCGATTGGAATGGAATTTCGCACGACGTGTTTTGTTATGATACCCAACAACTGTGCCAAGTATGGTTCAAATCGGTCCATAACCTGATATAGCTACCATATAAACCGATCTTGGGTCTTGACTTCTTGACCCTCTAGAGGGCACAATTCTTATCCGATTTGAATGAATGTGTTTTGTTATGATATCCAACAACTGTGCCAAGTATGGTTCAAATTGGTTCATAACCTGATATAGCTGTCATATAAACAGATCTGGGGATTTGATTTCTTGAGCTTCTGGAGGGCGCAATTCCTATCCGATTTGGCTGAAATTTTGCATGACGTATTTTATTTTTACTTTCAACAACTGTGTCAAATAAGGTTCAAATCGGTTCATAACCTAAAATAGCTGCCATATAAACCGATCTGGGATCTTGACTTCTTGACCCCTAGAGGTCGCAATTATTATCCGATATGCCTGAAATTTTGTACGATGGATCCTCTCATGACCATCAACAAACGTGTTTATTATGGTCTGAATCGGTCTATAGCCCGATACAGATCCCATATAAATCGTTCTCTCTATTTAACTTCGTGAGCCCCAATGGGCGCAATTCTTATACGAATTGGCTGAAATTTTACACAGGTCTCCAACATATAATTTAATTGTGGTCCGAACCGGACCATATCTTGATATTGTTTTAATAGCAGAGCAACTGCCTAAGAAGAGATGGCGGGAAAAGAACTCGACAAATGCGATCCATGGTGGAGGGTATATAAGATTCGGCCCGGCCGAACTTAGCACGCTTTTACTTGTTTTTTTTTTTCATATAACCTGCGATAACCTTTAGTCAATGATGTAGTATTTGTTTCATTTCTTTATATTATGCCGCCAATAGCCTCCTCAAAGTCTAAGGAGAACCGAAAGCACGTGTTCTAGTAGAATGCAGATGTGGTGATTTCACAAGTAATCTGCATAATTAGCTGTAATTATTTGTTTTCAATTTCATGAAATTCGATCAGTGAGTCAAAATAGGTTCACATAGATCCAGGTTTTGATGACGAATAATTTGGCGGCATAAGAAGGTTTGCCTATAATCGCCAAAAGTTTGGATCAACCGAGAAGGTCTGCTTTAATGATAAAATATCTTATGTCTTCTTACTTAGCTTTAAAGAGCAATTAAATTTGCCTATATTTATTGTATATGCAAGAACATTTCAAATATTCAGAGGTTATTTTTAATTACGATGAGAATGTCGTGATGACCACATCTGCTTATGGTGACTCTCTGTAAATGTACGAATAAATACACTGAAATCAGTGTAAGAATAATAAAACTGAACTAAAATTCGCAGCACAAAATATTATTAAAAGTGTAATAAATTATCATTATGTTATAATTCTAAATATTTTAATTACCTTACACACGGTGAGTCTTATACAAACACATTTTACTGGCTTTGTATTAGGAAAATGCTTATACTATGTCACCAGAGCATGTATCTTCTTCCTCCTTTTGTATTTTAAAGTCTGTATTGCTGTTTGTTCAATTGTTCTTTTTAGGTTCAACAAGTAGAAAAATATTAAGTTTGGCCGTGCCAAACTTTTGATACCCACAACCACATCCATAGTTATATCCAAATATGGGCTGAACAAGATCATATTTGATTTCTTTGAATTCTTATACAAGTTTCTCTTACACAGCTTCAGCGTTGGAAGATCAGTCTATAAGAAGCTATATCTAAATATGATCTAATCTGGGCCATATTCCGTTTGGACCCTATTCCGAAGACAAGCTTATAACAATTCACTGCTTTAAATTTTAGCGAAATCGGGTTATAAAAGCGGCATTTGTAGGCTTAAGACCCTAAATCTGCAGATCGGTCTATGCATCTATGGCCCGATCTGAACAATTTTCAGTTTTTGATGTCGAGAGGCTTAATACAACTCACTGTTCCCAATTGCAGCGAAATCGGCTAATAAATGCAGCAGTTATAGGCTTAAGACCCTTAATCGGCAGATCGGCCTATATGGTTGCCATATCTAAATATAGTCCGATCAGGATCATATTCGGTTCGAATTACGGGAGGCTTAAAGCAACTCACTGCTTCTAATTTTAGTAAAATTGGCTAATAGCTGCGGCTTTTATAGGCTTAAGACCTCAAATCGACAGATCGGTATATACGGCACCTATATCCAAATATGGTACGATTAACGTGAGTGTAAAAAAAATACGGATCTGTTCCAAATTTCAGCTCAATATCTCAATTTGTTTAGGCTGTAGCGTGATTACAACAGACGGACGACTAGTCGGTCAGACAGACACACACACTGAAAAAAATTTAAGATTTTTTCTTATTCGGAAGATTTTGGCTTAATGAAAAGGAACAAATGAAAACGAACCAAAGAACTAAAACTGTAAAATAAAGATTCCATATTTAATTTCATTTCCTATTTACTAACGGACTTGACCATCCCTTTCAAATTTTGATCCCTGAATGATTCTTATTTTACTTTATATTATTTTTGGAGAAATCTTTGTTTAAACTTAGTATCTTAGCATAAACAAGTAAAAGCGTGCTAAGTTCGGCCGGGCCCAATCTTGGGAATCCACAAACAAGCAAAAATGCAAGCTCTCAGGAACCGAACATGGATATTCGAGAGACCGCTTTGTATGGGAGCTGTATCAGGTTATAGACAGATTTAAACCGTACTAAGCACAGTTGTTGGAAGTCGTAACAGAAAGTTGTAGCTTCCAGGGGCTCAAGAAATCAAATCGGGAGATCGGTCTATATGGGTACTATATCAATTAATAGATCGATTTGGACCGTACTTGGCACCCTTGTTCGAAGTCATAAGTGAACACTACGTGCAAGAAGTCAGATTGCCAGATCAGTTTATATAGGAGCTATATCAGGTTATAGACCGATTTGGATTTTATTTAGTACAGTTGTTGAAAGTCATAACGGAACACTACATGCAACATTTCAGCCAAGTCGGACAAAAATTGCGGCTTCCAAGGCTCAAGAAGTCAAATCAGGAAATTGGTTTATATGGGAGCTATATCAGGTTATACATCGATTTGGACCGTATTTGGCACAGTTGTTGAAAGTCATAAGTGAACACTATGTGTAAAATTTAAGCAAAATCGGACAAAAATTGTGGCTTCCAGAGGCTCAAGAACACAAATTGGGAGATCGGTTTATATGGGAGCTATATCAGGTTATAGACCGATTTAAACCGTACTAAGCACAGTTGTTGGAAGTCGTAACAGAAAGTTGTAGCTTCCAGGGGCTCAAGAAATCAAATCGGTAGGTCGGTCTATATGGGTGCTGTATCAGGTAATAGACCGATTTGGACCGTACGTGGCACAGTTGTTGGAAATCATAAGTGATCACTATGTGCAAGTAGTCAGATCGCCAGATCGGTTTATATAGGAGCTATATCGGGTTGGATTTTACTTAGTACAGTTGTTGAAAGTCATAACGGAACACTACATGCAAAATTTCAGCCAAATTGGACAAAAATTGCGGCTTCCGGGGCTTAAGAAGTCAAATCAGGAAATTGGTTTATATGGAAGCTATATAAGGTAATACATCGATTTGGACCGTACTTGGCACAGTTCTTGAAAGTCTTAGGTCAACACTATGTGTAAAATTTAAGCAAAATCGGATAAAAATTGCGGCTTCCGGGGCTCAAGAAGTCAAATCGGGAAATTGGTTTATATGGAAGCTATATCAGGTTAAAGCTTGATTTGGACTGTACTTGGCACAGTTGTTGAAATTCATAAGTGAACACTATGCAGAATCGGCTCAAGAAGTCAAATCGGAATATCGGTTAATATGGGAACTATTTCGAAATCTGAACCGGTATAGCCCATTTGCAATCCACAACGATCTACATCGACAGTGAGTGCCTGTGCAAAATTTCAAGCGACTAACTTTACGCGTGCGACCGCTATCGTGTTTCGACGGACGGACATGGCTAGATCGACTCAGAACGTCGAGACGATCAAGAATATATATATACTTTATGAGGTCTTAGACGAATATTTCGAGGTGTTACAGACGGAATGACTAGATTAGTACACCCCCATCCTACGGTAGTGGGTATAAAAATGAAAGTGTTGCGCTTTGTTTGTTTGTTTGGAATAAACTCCGATTTTCACGAAATTTTCACAGATGGTAGAGTATGGAGGGCACCGTAGCGAAGAGGTTAGCATGTCCGTCTATGACGCTGAACGACTGTGTTCGAAACCTGGCGATACCATCAGAAAAAATTGCCAGCGGTGGTTTTCCCCTCCTAATGCTGGCAACATTTGTGAGGTACTATTCCATGTAAAACTCCTCTTCAAAGCGGTGTCGCACTGCGGTACGCCGTTCGGACTCGGCTATAAAAAGGAGGCCCCTTATCATTGGGCTTAAACATGAATTGGACTGCACTTATTGATATGTGAGAGGTTAGCCGCTGTTCCTTAGTGCAATGTTAATGGGCAAAATTTGCATTTGCATATCAGGGTATAGACCGATTTAGGCTATACTTGGCACAGTTGTTGGAACGGAAGACCACATACATAATTTCAGCCAAATCGGACAAAAATTGTGTCTTGTAAGGCCTCAAGAAGTCAAATGGGGAGATCGGTTTATATGGGGTCTATATTAGACTATAGACCGATTCGGATCGTACTTAGCACAGTCTTTGGAATTCATAATAGAACGCTACATGCAAAATATACAATCAATAATATGTATACTTTATGGGGTCTTAGATGAATATTTCGTGGTATTACAAACTGAATGACTAGATTAGTATACCCCCATCGTATGATGGTGGGTAAAAAAATTAAAGTGTTGCGTTTTGTTTGTTTTGAATAGTCTCCGATTTTCATAAAATTTTCACAGATGGTAGAGTATGGTGCCCTGGTGAAAATAGGGTACTTCATTTTGTGATATCCGCGAAGGGGGTACCTCTAACCACAATTTTCAAAAACACCGGATCTCGGGGATGGGTGCATCGATTTAAGTAAAATTTTGTGTGCCTCCTTAAGGTAACCCCAAAACACAAAATTGGTATACAATTTTGGGGTTAAATAACCGTGTGGACGCTCTACCCCAAAAACCACCCAAACAGACATGTTTAGCGATTGGGACAATATGGGAATCAAATAAAAGGTATTAAAGAGCAGAGTACGAACTTAACATTTCGACCTCACTTGTCGGGGACCCCCGATATTTGGGTATCTGATAAAAGGTAATTGAAAGTAGAATACGAAACTTATACACAAATTTGAAGGCAAGTCCCAGGGAGTCCGCCTCACCCCAAAAACACCCCTAAATGGACATGTAGGCCCAACGGGATAGTGTGGGATTCAAACGAAAGCTTCTTGAGAGCAAAATACGAAACTAATATAAAAATTAGGGATCTATTCGCAGCCGGGTCGGCCCACCCCAAAATTATGCCTGAAATGCACATGTACACCGAACGGAACAATATGGGACTCAAACGAATGGTATTCGAGAGAAGAATATGAAACTTATATAAAAATTTGGGTCAAATCTCGGGGGTTAGCTTCACTCTAATATTATGTATCAAACGGGACAATATGAAATTCTAATTAAAGGTATTTGAGAGTTTAATACGAATATAACTTAAGGGTACGAATTTGTAACGAAGCACACCGGGCCAGCTAGTATGCATATGTATATACTTTCTAGGGTCCCAAATGAATATATTCAGAGTTGTTACAAACGCAATGAAGAGTTTACCTACATGCTATGGTGGTGGGTATAAAAATAATTGGTGGTACCCCTAATAAACCACTGTTTCTACTTCATTTGCGGTTTCTGTTCAAAATAGACAGTGCTAGTCATAATTCTGTCAACTTGGCAAATATATTTATGTGTATTTTTGCGATAAACAAACTCTTTGGTTATATAAAAAGAAAAATTATAAACAAAAGGCACACGTATGCCTCTAGGCTAGAAAAAAAAAGCACAGAACCTTAGTGAGAATGGAAAAGATCGCATCAAAAAATAAACAAAAAATCACCGCCACTGACAATACTTGGAGACATTACAACAAAACCAAAGAGACCACTTGATAGAATTAGTGTGTGTAGCTCGTCATCAAAGTGGAGGGCGTATGTGAACTTAAGCGTTTAGGAATTTTACAACACACCACCCACAAAATTACAAAAGAAATTAATTATTGAAGAAAAATCTCATATCTAAAGTGAGTCTCGTGAGGTTTCAAATAAATAAACATAAATAGAACAAAATGACATCTTGGAAGAAAAACAAAAAATCAACTTCATCAATAAGTCACCATAAAATCTTCATCATGTTAATTGTCTCGGTGGCGGTACGCGCTCCAGGTCTATCAATGGCATATGCCATGACCAAATCTCAACATTTGTAAATTTGTCAAAGTGTTACTGAAAAATTAAGTTTTGAATGTTTGCCTGTTCTTTTATTTTTAGAATCTAAACAATTTTATTAAGAAATTTTAATTATGAAAATTTAAACAAAAAATGCCATTAAAATAATAAAACCAAATTACCATTTGTAATAAAAGCAAGCAAATGATCATCATCGTCAATAACAACATTGGCAATCAATTGACAACATTTGTGTAAACAAATGCTGTATGAAAATTGAAGATCAGACCCCTTCAATGACAACGATAACAAATAGCAACAACAACAATAATATTGTTATTACCATTATTGAAATCGATACCCATTTCAAATCGAAATCGCGCACATTCAATTTGAAAATATAGTAAAATCAAAAAAAAAAAAAAAAAATCCAACTCGTCTCGGATATCCGGTGATTGCGTATTTCGCTTGTGCGCCTGATTGTGTCTTTTGATTATGTTTCTATTGCCTACCATTCAAAAAGTCTTGGAATATAAAACAAAAAAATTTGAAAAATCATCTAATTTACAAGCAAAAGAAAACTTAGCAGATTGCCGCCCATTGGCGACGCAGACATCGACATCGTTGGAAATCATTCACCAAATCGAAAATGGCTTTTCAAATGATCAAATCGGCCTTGGATAGCACCGTGCATCATCATCATAGTAGCGGCAATGGTGGGGTTGTCTTAATAAAATGTAAGTATCCACCCAATTCTCACTGTATGAAAGAAAAATCGTAAGAAATTTTATGTATAAAAGTTTGTTGTGCGAGCATTTGTAACTTTGAAATTTTTATTATACGTCTTTGTGTATTTATGTATTGTATATTTATGTTCATATATACATATATTGTTATAAAAAGCCGCAAATATGCTATATCGCATTGATTGAAAATCTATTTTAAATAGTTTAAAAAATTCTAAAATTTCATTCGTCATTTTGCAATTAAAATACTGTGAACAAATGCAGAAAATTAAAAGGAATCCCCTTAAAGCCATGTCCTGACTTGGAGCAAATCTAGATTTGCGACGAGATTTCGGTAATCACGTGTTTTGCCACGAGACATCCTATATATTTTCAGTGTGAATAAATCTACTTATTGTCCTTTCTACTCAAAACCATGGAACGTATTGTGGACACCATGATAAAGAGTAGGACATCCAGCGAACTGCTCAAATACAAACAACATTCCTATGTCAAGGGAAGATCGATGTAGATTGCCCTGCAAGAGGTTGTGCATAAAAGAGAAGAGTCCTTCGATGCTAAAACGTACCCACTGGCGTTATGTATTGACATCGAGGGGGCTTTTTACAATGTGCGGACCGACACACTGATCTAATCCTTAGACCAGTACCGGGTGGACCTGGTCCTTAGAGACTGGATAAACCCTATGCTAAGGAACAGGTGGATAAATTGTGTGGCCCATGGCATAAATATAAGGGAGAAAGTGGCACAAGGCACGCCACTGAGGGGCATTTTATCGCCACTCCTATGGGTGACCACCATAAACGACCTATTACGGAAGCTGACTAATGAGGGTTTTGAAACCGTTTGCTACGCAGACGATGCTATAATGCTTCTTAGGGGGTAAGGATCCGAACCAGTTATGCAGAAGGGCCGAAAGGGTCTTGCATATGGCATATGACTGGGCTAGACCCAGAGGTCTCAATGTTAAACCAGAGAAGACTGAAATATGCCAGTTCTCGAGGAAGATGGAGGTGGGCCAATTTGACATATCACGTTTCCTCAAAAGAACGATTTCGATATCTGACAAAGTCAAATACTTAGGTGTGATCTTGGACAGGAAACTGAACGGGAAGTATCACATTCAGGAGCGTACTGAGAAGGCTCACAGATGTTGGGCACTATGTAGACGGGCCGTAGGCTCGAAATGAGGCCTGAATCTGAGGATAGTCCAGTGGCTCTACATGAGCGTGATAAGACCAATACTTACTTACGCCTCAGTAGTTTGGTTGAATGCTATGCAACAGGTCCAGAGATCATGTTGTCTTGGCATAATCGGAGTGATGATGCCACACTAGGGCACTGGAGACTATTCTAGACGGGTCGAAGGTTCGAAATAGGGCCAGAATCCGAGGAAAGTCCACTGGCTCTACAGGAGCGTGACAAGACCATTACTTACTTAAGCCTCAGTAGTTTGGTGGACTGCTATGGAGAAAAAGTGCAACAAAGAACATGTTGTCTTGGCATAGGCGGAGCGATGATGTCCCACTGGGACACAGGAGACTATTCCATATGGAGATCATACAACAGTTTCAGAGAACATGTTGTCTTGGCATGATCGGAGTGACGATGCCCCACTAGGGCACTGGAGACTATACTAGACGGTCCGAAGGCTCGAAATGGGGCCAGAATCCGAGGACAGTCCACTGTCTCTACAGGAGCGTGACAAGACCAATACTTACTTACGCCTCAGTAGTTTGGTGGACTGCTATGGAGAAAAAGTGCAACATAAAACAGGTTCAAAGAATATGTTGTCTTGGCATAGGCGGAGCGATGATGTCCCACTAGGGCACTGGAGACTATTCTAGATATCCGACCCATTGACATACAGATTAAGTGTGAGTCAGTCACTGTAGCTATGAGACTTAAGGCGATGGGAGAATGGATTGAGGATGGGAGCAGCTTATATCATCGCTGTATAATCGAGGCGACGATAGGAAAACTGGAAGTAAAGGAAGATGTTTCCGATTAGATACCTGAGATGAGCCTTGAGTTCAAGGGCGAGGTGCTGCTGCCAGCGGCACAGTCTTGGTTTGTCGGAACTCTAGTATTGCCTTTTGGAAGATCATGTTACACGGATGGATCAAAGCTAGAAGACATAGTGGGCATGGAGGTCTACATTGAAAATCCGGGGACTGAGATCTGTTTTAGATTGTCTGAACATAATACGGTCCTGCAGGCAGAGATCCGGGCGATCACAGAATGCGTGAGGTGGTGTGGAGTTAACGCGATGATGTTGAGTGCGAATATCTTTACGGACAGTAAAATGACATAGAGGCAATAACAACCAGGAGGGTAAGGTGGCGAACAGTCTTGCAGTATAAGAAGGAGATTACTGCTTCTCTGAGAATGGATGGCAAAATCCGCATCGTTTGGGTGCCGGGCCATAACGGAGTAAGGGGGAATAGAAGGGCAGAGGATTTGGCGGTGAAGACCGGAGGTATGCTGTCAGTAAAATTGGTTAACTCGAAGCCTTTTGGGTTGACGCAGTCCGAGTTAAGAGCATAGGCGATGAATGTGCTTGGAACCCTGTAAAAAAGCAAAACGGTCGATAGGACGGCAAAAATCCTATGGGGAGATCCAGATCGTGAGAAGACGAGGCTATAACTGAAAGGAAGTAAGAAGGAGGTCAGTATAGCTATTGGTATCACAACGGGACACACAGGACTACGAGCTCACTTATGTAAAATTGGTGCGGCAAGTGATGGCATGTGTAGGGCATGCGGGGAAGATGATAAGACGTTGGAGCATTTCCTTTGTCATTGCCCGGCTTTCGCGTCTAACAGATTCCGGTACTTAGGTGGGCACACAATACCAGACATGAAGCAACTTTGTGGAGTGGTATTGAAAACTATTAAGGATTTTGTAATTCGCACAGAATTCCTAGCACGGAATTTTCTTTTTGAGGTTACGTTTTAGTTTTTGGAGCGCACAACAAGCCGATTACTATAGTTGCATGGGGCAGATTATGATCTCACCCTCTTTTCAACCTAACCTAAATCTACTAATTAGAGGAAATTTGCAGCAAATCTCCTTCGAAACTCAAATGCAACACTGCGTTTGTATTGCATACAGGTTATTATCGGTATTTTCTACAGCACTTTTTCTCAAGATTTGACATTGAAGATTACAAAATCATTGAGTTTATAAAAGTTTCTAGTTTTATTTAATAAAAACACTCCACCACTATAATTTCTGACCACATGTTATATGCTGAACATAATAGAAACGCTGTCAAAATCATCCCTGTTAACTAATACAAATCACTTTAATCGTAGTGTAAACGGGGTTTGGAGATTAACTCAAATCAGGTGGATTTGGGCTCTAATGTAAACGTGGTTTAGATTGCAACTTTAGCAAACTTCATATAGCCCGTGATTTTCGAATGCAATATACCCTGCACAATACACGTTATAGATATCAGTTTTTTAGTTTATACTCAAATATTAATCATCATGTTCTATATTTGAATTATCTTCTGTCTATTATTCCACCTTCAAAGATATTGATGTATGCAGACGATATAAAGCTGTTTAAGTATATTCGTTCACTTTCGATTCTATCGGAATACAGAACGATTTTGATAGGCTGATAGAATGATGTGCTATTAGGTGTATGAGACTTAATAGGTTGAAATGTAAGAGTATGTCCTATTGAAGAAGATCTGCGTTTCCGAATTCGTATTGTCTAGGAGATTACGTTCTTGATAGCGTGGCTTGTTTAAAGGATTTAGAAGTTTTGTTTGATACTAAGATGAATTTTTATGATCTTATTGATTCTTGCGTTGGATAGGCAATGTTCTTGGATTCATAAAAAGTTGGTCTAAGGAGTTCCTATTTTGGAATATTGTTCCCCTTCGGACAATAAACTGCCCAACAGGTTAATAACAACCTGGACGGCAAAGCACGAATAGTCTTGGAAAGGGAGATTAACACTTTCTGTGAGGATGGCACGATACGCATCGTTTGGATGTCGGTGCGGAATAGGGGTGAATGTAAGAGCAGACGATTTGGTAGTTAAGGCCAGAGAACTACCTTCAATACGCTTGGTTAACCCGTTGTTTGGGTGACAAACAGTGTGGAACCGCGACGGTCAGTGGGGCGATGAAATTCCTATGGCGAGATCCGGATCATGAAAAGACAAGGCTATCACTGAAAAGAAGTAAGAAGGAGGTCAGTATAGCTTTCGGTATCATAAAGGGACACATAAAACTTATGCAAAATCGGCGCGTCAAAAGATCGCATGTGTAGGGCATTCGGGGAAGATGATGAGATGTTGGAGCATTTCCTTTCTCATTGCCCGGCTTTCGCGTCTAACAGACACCGGCAGTTAGGTGGGGACACAATAGTAGACATAAAACAACTTAGGAGCGTGGTATGGAAAACAATTAAAGATATTATGGAGCCGCTATTACTCGGCATATAGTTGTCTTATGACAACTATGATACTAAGATGAATTTTTATGATCTTATTGATTCTTGCGTTGGATAGGCAATGTTCTTGGATTCATAAAAAGTTGGTCTAAGGAGTTCCTATTTTGGAATATTGTTCCCCTTCGGACAATAAACTGCCCAACAGGTTAATAACAACCTGGACGGCAAAGCACGAATAGTCTTGGAAAGGGAGATTAACACTTTCTGTGAGGATGGCACGATACGCATCGTTTGGATGTCGGTGCGGAATAGGGGTGAATGTAAGAGCAGACGATTTGGTAGTTAAGGCCAGAGAACTACCTTCAATACGCTTGGTTAACCCGTTGTTTGGGTGACAAACAGTGTGGAACCGCGACGGTCAGTGGGGCATCGCCCCACTGACCGTCGAGATCCGGATCATGAAAAGACAAGGCTATCACTGAAAAGAAGTAAGAAGGAGGTCAGTATAGCTTTCGGTATCATAGAGGGACACATAAAACTTATGCAAAATCGGCGCGTCAAAAGATCGCATGTGTAGGGCATTCGGGGAAGATGATGAGATGTTGGAGCATTTCCTTTCTCATTGCCCGGCTTTCGCGTCTAACAGACACCGGCAGTTAGGTGGGGACACAATAGTAGACATAAAACAACTTAGGAGCGTGGTATGGAAAACAATTAAAGATATTATGGAGCCGCTATTACTCGGCATATAGTTGTCTTATGACATGCCAATTTTTTTATTCTCATGCAATTTAAAATGTTTGACAAAGTTTTTAATGTACATACGATACATCATTCTTGCTGTCACACCTGCATGTTATTTTCATATGACATAATGTACTAATGTGAGCAAATCCAAGTTTTTATGTGTAAAATTTGTTAACGTTATGAGAAAAGTGATTAGATCATAACTTTCTGAAAATAATTTAATTTGGGGTTGCTTTCACTGATTTTCATATGTTAGTTTCATTTGTATCGTACGGCATGAACAACTCTACGTGTGCTAAGTTTGCCATGTCATAGAGCTTTAAGTACAACGGAATTCCTAAGTCAGATTTTCTTTGTCGAGGTTACTTTTTAGTATTTAGAGCGCATAAAAAGCCGATTACTGGTTTAGGTGCATGTCCATAGTGGCATGGGGCGGGCTAATATCCGCGGAATTTCCGCAGATTTTCGCTCTCCGGGAATTTGTAATCTTGCAAGCCCCTGAAAAATCTCTTCTCTACATTCCCAGTTTCAGCTCTTCAAAATACATCCCAAATAGGTTCTATCAGATATAGTGGTACAGAATTTTGTATCAATTAGCGGCTCAGACCATTTTTACTCAACATTGTCTGGGATATTGGGCATTGTATCAAGGATAACGTGCGCTGTCGTTGCAGTTGATAGACCAAAGGGAAAGCTTTCTTATTCTTGGGGCAGAGTTCGCAGCAGATTATCCACCCACAATGTGAAGAGACCTTAGGTGTACAAGCCATCTTTCGGGTTATAAGTAGATACAATTTTGAAGCGTCGTTTACCAGACCACAACACCATATATCATTATAGTACCGACAATTGCAGTATTCCGTCAGTGCATGGTGCGCGGTTTTGCACCAAACTTTTGCCAATCGCTTTCTTGCAGGAATATAGGACAAAAGTTGAATTTCTTTCCCTTTCTATAATGTTGAATTTCAAAATC
Source organism: Stomoxys calcitrans (assembly GCF_963082655.1). Classification (NCBI taxonomy): domain Eukaryota; kingdom Metazoa; phylum Arthropoda; class Insecta; order Diptera; family Muscidae; genus Stomoxys; species Stomoxys calcitrans. The sequence continues at coordinate 86,296,713 of NC_081555.1, read as the reverse complement.
ATTTAATGTCCGATAAAGTACCCAGGTATCTTGTGCTCTCAGTATATGAAAAATTGTTTCCTCCCAAAAAGAGACAGAAGCCACCGCAGGTAACTTTTGTGAATGAAAAACGGACGGATTTACGCCTAGACCACTTCGGTAGCCCACTCCGTTGTCGTACATAGTGCTTCCTAAAATTTAGCTCTTAGATTGATGGTAAACTTTGCCTTTACTACATTAGCCACGTTATAAGCATACGCGACTACTTTTGCAGTATTTTCCTCCAGAGTTAATAATATATTTTTAATGACTATATTCCGAAGATGAGGAAGCTTCTGCTGACCTATTTTTGTAGATTTACTAATCCCAAGCACTCGCTGGGCGAAATCTTTCCCATGGTACAGGTTTCCTGCGTCGGAAATCAAAATAGTGTCCCTCACTCCCACAGGTATAAATTACATGCTACTAAAGGGTGATTTTGAAGCTAATATCTTTTTGCCAATCCTGGTTTAAACAGCTAACGCACGCTTCGTGTTTTGTTTCACTGTCAAATTGTTGACTTTTATTATCAAAATGCGTGCTCTGTTAAGAAAGTTCATCGCGCGCTTTTTCCATTTTACGACGAAGCTTATTTTTGGCTCAATGGGTATGTAATAAATAAGCAGACTTTGTTAGCCATATTTATTATGGAATCAGATACAATAGCACAGGATGTGACATCATATGGCACTCCATCGACTTAGATCATTAATTGAACATCCAGGCGGTATCACACAATTTGATTGTCCCAAACATTACTCAAAACTGGTGGTGCTTCCTTGTCCCAATATATATCAGCTATCTTGATATTCAAAGACTGTGCGATATTTGAAGTTTCGGATTGCTGTTGATCTATAGACTGAACTAAGCACGTGAAAAAATGTTACTAGCAACAAGAGTACTTTCCACCCTTTATCGAAGCCAATGTAGAATTTGTAGATGTTTTCTTACTTCTGACTCTTTCTAAACCATCCTCCATTCGCTACTGAAGGTATATATTAATATTTTTGATTTCTTTTTCATTACACAAGACACATTATTGGCTCATAGGTATTATGAAGATTTTTCTGATAACAAAACAACGAACAAGATTTTACTGTGTTCTAATTTTTCCTGAATTGAAAGAACTTTACGAGCTCTCCTTTTCTCTTCTATTGTTGAAGCCATTTACCAAACTCTAACTCAAAATAAAAAGGGTAATCCCAGATTTATACATCAAAAAATCATATGTGTGGTGCACGGATAATAGAGGTAAACGTGATTAATAGAGGGAGCATTATTGAAGCACGGATAATAGAGGTAAATAGAGGTCCAAGACGAAAAGCACAGCATGCCGGTTAACAAATGTAACCGGTTAATAGAAGCCAGGGTGATCTAGGTTCAACTGTAATTATGATACAGCTGCCATATAAATCAAAACTACCACTTGACTTCTTAATGCTCTTGCAATCTCAATTTTTTTCTATTGGACTGAAATTTGGGACGTAATGTACGTTAATGCATAAAAATCCATATCAAATCACACCCAATAGATATAGTCCCCATATAAACTGGTCACTCGTTATGACTTCTTGAGACCCTAGAAGACTATCAACTCGAAAATAATTCAAATATAAACTAAGTTAATTACCGTACATTTTAAGCAGAAAATACAGGGTGGTGGTTCGGCCCGGTCGAATTTAACCCTTTTTTTATTAGAATTTCATTAAATAGCACCATAATGGGTTATGTATGCTATACTACTAGCATGTCTTATGCTCTAAACTATACTTTAGTTAGATCTTGATTATCAAATTCTTTGCAATTCCCAAGAATGGTTTTGCTTAGAATAGAGTGTGGCTATGCGATCACGATTTGCACTTTAAGTGGCGACGAAATGGATATTAGTGACAGCTACCTGCTTGCTCTCTGTGTTTTTTTTTTCAAACTTTTATTTTTCTTTGAAACCCAAGTACTCTTATCGATTATTTTTATTCGCATTTTATTTTGTTGCATTGTTTACATCCATTCTGCTGCCGTTGCTGAATATGTTCCAATTTAATATGGATTGTTAAGAATTGACAGTCAATCAATGATTACAAGCAGCACTCTAACATCGTTGTCTATGCGCACGTAATGCAATCGAAGAAAAAAGACCACAAAAAATGTCGAATATTGAACATTTCCATCAGTTTAAGTTACAGCAAACAATGCAAAAATTGACACTTCAACATCGGAAAAAATTAAATAATCAAAATAGTGACAGCGATGACAACAACAATTGCTTCATTACAAACCTATGAACTTGATGGTTGTCAAGGAAAGGGTGTAATTGGAAATGGTTACTGAAACACACTTAGAGAAATTTGTTAGTAAAAACTGTTTGGTGTTATAGCAGAAAGAATGCTGAAAATAAGACAGCAGTAATTTTTTGCTAAAACAGCATAAATTTTCTGCTCTATTCGTACAGCAAAATTGCAAATTTGACCATGAACATTCCATTAAGGAACAGGGGCAAACTTCTCACATATCAATTAGTGCTGTCCTATTCAAGTTTTAAGTCAATGATAATGGACGTATTTTTTATAGCCGAGCCCAAACGGTGTGCCGCAGCGCGACATCTCTTTGTGGAGAAGTTTTTACATGGTTGCCATGGCAAATGGTACAGTACCTCTCAAATGTCTTCTGCATTAGGAGGGGATAACCACCGCTAAAATTTTTTCTGATGTTCTCGTCAGGATTCAAAAACGAGCGTACAGCGTCATAGACGGAAATACTAACCTCTGCGCTATGGTGTTTTTATATAGCTTCCATTTCAACCAATCTCACGCCTGAAATTTTGCACAACGACTTCTCCTGTTATCTTCAACATACATGCCAAATATGGACCATCTTAATATTCAAAGGGATATCTCTACCCGTTCCCATAAACATATGTTATGCTAGTTTTTTTTTTCTTTTTATTTTCTCCCACTGTGCGGCGGGCCGAATCTCATAAGCCCTCCACCATGGATCGCGTTTGTCAAGTTCTTTGCCTGGTATCTCTTTACAGGCACACTATGGATAATGGATAAAAATTGCTATGCTCTTGGAACTATATCAGGTTATAAGTTGATTCGGCCCATATATGGCACGTATGTTGGAGGTCATCGGAGGAGTCATTCAGCCAAATCAGATAAGTATTGTGCCCTCTAGGGACTCAAAAACTTAAATCGGGAGATTGGTTTATATGGTTATTATGGCTCATTGGTCCATAAAAAATTTTTGAGCCCCTAGAGGGCGCAATTCTTATCAGATTTAGCTAAATGACTCCTCCCTTCCAAGATGGTTAGAGCTGAGGTGTTAGCGCGATCTTGTGAAAACTTTCAAGGTCCTAGGTGGTCCAGGAGCCTCTTTTGCAGGCCCCTAAATTTGGTAACCTCGGGATTGCGAAAAAATCTTCATTTGTAATCCGATTTTCAAAATTCTTTCTTTGCATAGTGCTCAGAAATCCCTACAAAACAATCCGCATGAGGTCCGCAATATTCCCACTGGCTTTGGGGAGATTGGCTTCATATTCTACAATTTACGAATGCATTGGTTTTTCGATTTTCATGTTTATACATGGTTCGAATTTGTGACAAAATTTAAAACGATTGTGCCGCAAATAGTGTGCACATCTGATTATTCAGTTAAAATTTATACAGCTGGGAAGTAAAAAAATGTTTGTTTATTAGTCTTTATTGAAAAAAGTTGTTTTAATATCTTAATTTTTTCTTGTAAAGAAGACACTTTTGATGTTTTTAAGTGATAGTTGAACAAGATATGTTAACTAAAACTGATACTTTATGTAATAGAAAATAGGAAATTTTTGATTAACAAGTTGGTAAAACCCCACCATATGTCTTCTAAACGCATGCAATACATTTTTAAGATACTTCAAAACCAGATTAGATATTGTAAACTTCCAGCTGACTTTTTTAAGGGATTTTAAGCACTATCCAGCAAAAAAGGATTTTGAAAATCGGACCACATTTTTTTTTGAAATACCGAGATTATCAAATTTAGGGATCTGCCGAGAAGCACCCAGACTACCTAAGTCCAGGAAATTTTACACAACATCTCAATGACACCTCACAGAGTTATCTCTATCCTATCTCAAAAGACAATGGAGGCCACCGTAGCGCAGAGGTTAGCATGTCCGCCTATGACGCTGAACGGTGAGTTCGAATCCTGGCGAGACCATCGGAAAAAATGTTCAGTGGTGGTTTTCTCCTCCTAATGCTGGCAACATTTGTGAGGTACTATGCCATATAAAACTTCTCTCCAAAGAGGTGTCGCACTGCGGCACGCCGTTCGGACTCGGTTATAAAAGAGAGGCTTCTTATCATTGAGCTTAAACTTGAATCGGACTGCACTCATTGATATGTGAGAAGTTTGCTCTGTTCCTTAGTGAAATGTTCATGGGCATAATCTGCATATCTCAATGGCATATTTTAGTTTTTTTTTTTTTTTATCGATTTTAACCCACTATGCAGCGGAACTTAGCACCCTTTTACTTGTCACTTATGTGACCATGTGTGCCCAAATTTTACAAAGTTTTTCTCAAACCGACCAACTTTGCCTTCCTTTGGGTTTAGGTTGAATGGGTAGCCCACCCCGAAAGGTTTGTTCACTCGGAGGCCAATCCGGCTCATAGTAACAAGAGAAATAAGAAAATGAAACAAATAAAGACCTGGTGAAAAAGTCATGATGATGAAATACACTGTCCTTGCTCCGTCCGAAGGGAAGACAGGGATATGAGGAGACATGAGAAATACAAGAAATATAGGAATAGAATAGGGAGCAAGCGCCTACTCATCGCCACTACGCGAGTACTTAACCGGCGTAAGCTCACACTCACTCAAGTAATCACTAGCCAAGTGCTAAGCATTGTTACCTCGCGTATAATCATGCATGACAGCGTGTTGAAGATCTCGGACATGAGCAGAGCAGGTGTTCGATCGTCTCCTCTTCATTCCCATCAAGACATTGGCCACAGTAGTCGTTGTGCGGGACTCAAATGCGCGACCATATGGCCTATCGCTAGTGTACCGTTTAGGGATCCCGAAGTCGACTTTCGACTAATCGATTAGTCGACTTTTTGTGTAAAAAAGTCGAAGTTGATTTCAGTGATTAAAAAGTCGAATAATGGATTTTGAAGTCGAAAAAAAAGAGAGAAAAAAAGCTACGCAGAGGTATTAGTCTAAAATTTTGCAAGTGACATTTTCTCGGCATGGTAAAATTATATTCCAATCCATGGACGAATCGAACAATATTTTATAGTAGCTCCCATATAAGAGTACATTTCACAAATAGAGATTTTTGCACCGAATTTAACGAACTTCGATTTGCTGAAGACGGTTTGTTTTCATGTTTAATTTTATTTTTGAAAAATGGTCTTTGATAATGCCGGATACATAAAATCGGATAGAATAGAGATCATTTTGTGTTTCTTTTGGGGCTGTAATGTGATGTGATGTTCTACTTAGGTTTAAGCATTCAGAGTAACACTAGTTTCAAGTCGTCTAGGTAATATAAACCATTTCAAGCATTAATTCAATCACAATTACATGGGGAAGTAAACGGGAATGTGGAAACTTTTGGTATAAGCCATATTGGCTTTAAGTTAGCGGGGTGATTTTGGTACGCCAATTTTGCATTTAAAATTCTTCCTAACAACTTCCCTTTATGAAAATACAAAGAAATCATTCTATCTCCATGGCAAAAGTCTACAAAGACTTATAGGAAATAGAAAATTATTAAGAAAATTGTAGAATTTTTCGAAACGTAATATTTTGTAAAAGTCGACTTTGATAAAGTCGAAAAGTCGACTTTTTGCAACAATAAGTCTAAAAGTCGAAAAATCGACTTTTGTTATTTGACGAAATGTCTACTTTTCGTCCCAACTTGGAATTCCTAGTACCGTTATGACTCCTGTAATTGTATACAGTGATAAGTCGACTTTTTGCAACAATAAGTCGAATAATCGACTTTTGCTATTTTGATAAAAGTCTAAAAGTCGACTTTTTGTCTCAACTTGGGATCCCTAGTACCGTTATGACTCCTGTAATTGTATTCAGTGATCCCTTATAGAGTTCCAGCAATTACCTCGTCCTTTTCCGGTTAACAGAGTGTCCTCGCAATCCGACAACCATCAACAGACTTCCACCCTGCCACCGCCTCCGCTCTTACCATCTTCTAGACTTTGTTAAGTAATTTTTTTTTAAGCACGAGTGCAAGACCGGCCGTAGTTCTGCTTGTTGTGGAGGATACCCTCCTGGAAGCCAGACCAATACAAAATCATCCAGGAACCCGTTCAGGGCCCCTCAAATACTTCATCATGCACTTCGACCTCATCGTCCTTGGATTCAAAGTTTTGAGGACCGCCATACTGGCCAAATATATCAAGTGTTTCGAATGTGGAAGGTCCATCATCCGGATCTCCTTTGCGGCCAAGGTAATGCCACAGATCTCTGCCTGAAAGATCGTGCACTCGTCCTGCAGTCTAACTGATATATCGATGTCGAGTGTGACCCAGTAAAACTCCAGTCTCGTCTCTGACTCCATCCTGGGTCTCATTCAACTCAAACATAGCATCCGCCTCCCACTACTCCCTCCAGGGAAAGCGAATCCGGAAACACCCTCCTCAGTCTACCTCCTGCATCCATGGTGCCCAGAATGGAGCAGTGACTGTGTTCGACTGTTCTCTGTATGCCAAGTTCCCCCAGCCTAAGGTGTACTCTCCTCCACATCTTTCCACCATACCGGTGACTTTCCTTACCTATTATTAATAATTTTATTTGTTCGTTTCTATCACTCCAACTTGTATTCCCTTGTGTTTCTCCATTCACATCACACATAAATAGTTTTGGTGATTGGTGTTGTTGTTCTTCAAAATTAGATTGAGTGCTTGTTGTACTCTGTGATGTGAATCACCTGTCTTGGGCAAAAAGTCGTATGCTGCACAAATACTTTTCGGTTGCGATTAATCTCGTCACTTGAATTGAATTTTTGAACACTCAGAACACTTGACCATAAAAAGTATCTACCGGATTGTTAACATTTTTTGTAGTAGATGCTTAAGTTGTTTTTGCCATTTCTATATGTTTTGGTTTGGTTTTTTTTTTGCTAAAGACCATGTGTTTCTTTTTAATGAGGTGCGATATGGGTGTGAGTCATGATTTGGTTGGATTGTAAATTTTCAATTTTGTTTAATGAGATGTTAATGTGCGAAAAACAAGACAAGCAAGCAGCTCATTTCAACTTGTTGCCTTATTACCTATATATTTTTTATATTTTCTTTAAACGCAAATATCAATCGCGAAATTTTCCTTATGAATATTTTGTGTAAATTTTTTACTTTTTTTTATCATTGCCACTCAAGCAGCAGCAGCTGGGCAAGACTTCATTCGCTACTTTTTTGGGATGGTTAACATTTTCCATAATGAGTGAATGTCTTGTTGGCCCTGACGCGGTTTGCTGATTGGCATTGTGCAATCCCTAAGATATTCAATGTCGAGCTGACATTATGAGGGGTGTTGTGCTCTGGTTTATTTTTATTATCATTGCTTATATTTTTTCTATTTGTAATGCGTTTTATTAAACAAAGTGTTATCGTTTTACACACTCTTGTACTACAAGCTGATTGCAGACAGTGTTGTGTTTTTTTTTTATTGTATAGAAATGGCAAATAAATGAGGATACACATTCAGTTCCTATATTTGCGTATTTGGGTTGAATGAACTTTTTCAATTTCCATAAACTTTTTATGGATTTGATTTGTTTAGTTTACGATTGATTTTTATTTTTATTGTAAATTTATTATTTTGTAAAATACTCATGCGGTTGTTGTGACCCTGAAGATTCTTGCTGTACTGTGGGTGGTACTACTGTATGTATTAAAAATTTTAACATTTGCTTGTAACATTTTGGAGAATGAGTGAAATGGGAGGCGTATTAATTTCATCATACGATTTGTAAATAAACGAAAGAGGGATCCTAGGCTGCCTGAAGTAAATACATCGTTAGATTAGGATAGGTTTTAGTGGCAGCGCAATAACAGCCAAGACTTATTCTCTGAAGATGTCACCACGCGTATGTAACACTGTGGAAGAGCGAAATGGTCGGTTAGACGATAATAATCCTATGGGAAGATCCCGATCGTGTAAAGACTGATCTTTTACTGAAAGGAAGTTAGAAGGTCAGTTAAGCATTCGGTATCATAACGGGACAAATAGGACTACGAGTTCATTTATGCAAAATCGGAGAGGCAAATGATAGCAAGTGCAGGGCATTTAGGCAATATGATGAGATGTTGGAGCTTCACTATGTCATTGTCCTGCTTTCGCATCTAACAGACGCCAGCAATTAGGTTGGGGCACAGTACTAAACATGAACCTACTTAAAAATAATTAAGATTTACTTTTTTAGTAATTGGAGCGCCTAACAATCCGATTACTGGCCATGCCACTGTAGACATACATAGTGGCATGGGCCGCTTTTCAATTCTGTGTTTCTAACTAATTGCTTTCCATACCACATGTCTAAGTCGGTTCATGTCTGGTATTGTGTCCCCACCTAAGTGCCGGTGTCTGTTAGCCGCGATGACTGGTATATATTGATATCAATATATAAAATATATTGACACAGGTATTATAAGTGCAATCTAGTTGAGCATATATTGGACACAGAGTTCATGCTGAAGGATCTCATAAAGAAAATAAGAAACAATGATAACTTTCCACTTGGTTGTTCCATGCTGGCAGTAAGTCTAAATCATAGTTCTATTATTGAAGATATGTTGGGTTATTTTGGTTTAAGCGATAGTCTTTTATCAGACTCACTTAGACATTTTCGTCCATTGTGATACCACAGAAAAAGTTCCTACCGATGAACCATCCAGATCGCTTTAAAAAGCCCAACAAAGCTAAATCAGACAGGTTCTCAAAGAAATGAGAACCTATAGTGGAACTCGTTCTGACTGCCAGTGCGGGAGGAAAGAAGAAGAAGGTGTTTAATAGTCTCTTCTTCTTCGAAGTTCTTACAGCTTTTGGAAAAGTCGTTACTGGCATCCTTCAGTCTGTCAGCATGATTGTCGATTAAACAGTGACCTGTCATGACAGTGACCTGTCTGTTCTAGCCAGTGACAGAAAAGCGGCAAACCTTTTCGAGTCTAGATTAGGCCACATAGTTTTGGAATGCTTACAGCCCCCTATTTGTGACCATCTATCATACCTGAAAACTTAGTTTACATGACGCTAGAGGCATACCCACAGATTTCAGTTTTCCTGGAATATGTTAGGCAGTTCCTAGTCTCGCAAGCTCGTCCGCTTTACAATTCCCTGGGATATCTCTGTGGCCTGGCACCAGAATAGGTGAATTTTGAACTGTTCACCCATATCGTAGAGAGATTTGCAACTGTCGAGGGCTATTTTTGTGTTCAGAAATACGTTCTCCAGAGATTAAAAGGGATATCGTAGTTCCAGTCGGTTCTATCAGGAATACTGATACAGTACTTTTTATCAAAAAGCGGCTCAGTTAGGTAACACAGTGTCCGTAGCTGCTACATGACCAATAGCCTCACGGCAGTGGTCGCAGCAATTTGTCTAGCCACAATTTCCAGAGTCGTTCGATGTAGCATTAAATTCAGTGCATCAGATGATGTCGTCCCCAGTGCGGCTGTGATGTACAAAAAAGCCATTCTTCGGATTCGGTTGACTATTGAACAGTAGGTGGATTTTTAAAGCGCCGTCCACCACACCACAACACCATATAGCATTATAGGTCTGTTATTTATTGAAGATAACTAGACAAAAAACTTGATTTAATTTTCTGAACATTGCTTATAATATGACAAAATAATTATTGATTCGGATTTCTTTCCGATTAATACTCAATATACGGCATTTATTTTTCTTTGGACAGCAAAAAAATAATTTTTCCATTTTTTTCTTTTCATCCTCATCCTTTTTCCCCAGATATATTTTAAGTCAAGTTTCTAAATTCTATCTCTATCCATCCGCCGTGTACAAAGTTCACCCATTTCGTACCTTTTAGGTACTTTTTTAGTATCTAAATGTACAAATTTCCAAAAATTCTTATAGTCACCCAATTAAGGTTGCCATAGTGTACATAAGTTCCAAAATTCATAGATCAAGTTCAATTTACAAAGAAAGTACCAAATAGTACCAATTGCTGTACTAAACGTTCTATTCCTCCCACTTCCGGTACGGGTTTTAAAAAATTTTTACCAAACCTTTTATACGAGACACTCTTAATTTGAGCCCAAGAACATAATTCTAGCCTTCTTAACGCTGGGTAAATATGTACCATTTCGTATTTTTTGGTACTTTTAGTACCTAAACATACGAATATCACCAAATTCAGCCTTATCCCGTGCCTACGACCCAAGGCCAACAAAAATTTCATGATTTCAGCTTTAGCCGTTAAGGCTGGGCGATGATCAGTCAGTCAGTCACGCAACTCTTTTATATACATAGACATGTATTACGCCAAGCTGTGCTAGACCCTTCATCGTATGGTTTAAATCGAACCATATTTAGTTATAGTTGTCATATATACCCATCTACCGATTTTTGGTCTTTCAACTATGACTTGCGCTTTTATTACTCAATTTTGCTGAATTTTAGTTCGGGGAGTTGTATTATTCCTTTTCCCTGATACGATGCTAATCGGATCATATTTGGATAAAACAGATATATGCACCGATCTCCCGATTTAAGGACTTTCATTCATTCATATATAAGGCTTATTTATTGGCCAATTTCTGTGAATTTTGCAAGAGTAATCAGCGTTATACCCTCAACGTCCGTACTGTGTTTGGCCTAGATCGGACCATGGTGCATTTTCACTGGATTTTGTCGAAATGTGGTTAATATATATACTTGAGTAGTTGGGTATCCAAAGTTCTGCCCGGCCGAACTTACTGTCTTTTCACTTGTTGACTTTTGATGCGTGCATGGCTTGTGGTAGCCGTTATGTGTGGTTTGGTGTTTATTTACCTTCATTTAAATTTCAATTGAAAAGTTTTTGCGTTTTGTTGTACACAACATTTTATAAAATAACAATTTCCAAGGCAATGACCCTATAAAGTGTCAAATAGTTGTAAACATTTTGGCACATATTTTAGGTTAAACGGTCTATTCAATTAAATCATATCACCATCGATTTGCGGCGATATGAGCACTTGTGAGAATTTATGAGATTTAAATTCTTTAATCAGGTGAAAAGGAGGCTCATCGAAATCCTTAAAAAGGTTTACGGGTTGAAAGCATTACCTCTCCTTTAGTTGCAACGCTCCAGGTGAAGGAAGGTATCGGAAGAAAATCAGAGAGGAGAAACGTCTACTCCGCAGAAAGAAAAAGGAAATGGAAAGACGTGAGTGTGAGCGAATTGAGAAGTACAGGTGTCAGAATGAAGTCCGGAAATATTACCAATGAATTAAACATCAAACCGATGGTTTTGGGGCAGGCACATCCTCCTGCAGAGACAAAGAAGGAAATCTGGTAACTGACCCAGACAACATGCTGAGGATATGGAAAGAACATTTTACCCAACTGCTAGTGTCCGACGTTGACGGCGAAGAGGATACCGTAGAACCAATCCCTGATGATGGTATAGAATATTTACCTCCTAGTCAGAATGAGGTCCTAGTAGCAGTGACCCGACTAAGAACAACAAGGCAGCAGGAGCCGACAGGTTTCCCGCTGAACTATTTAAGACCGGAGGCGATAAGCTGATAAGGCGCATGCATCAGCTTATCTGCGCAATCTGCCTAGGAGAACGCAAAGCCGATAATTGGAACCTCAGCATATTTTGTACCCGTACACAAGAACGGAGACAAGACGGAATATGCCAACTACAGAGGAATAAGGCTCCTCCCCATCGCATACGAGATACCATCGAGCGTACTGTGTGAAAGATTAAAACCTTAAGCCAATGGGAAAATTGGGCGCTACCAATGCGGCTTTAGACCTGGTAAATCCACCCTAGATAAAATATTCACACTGCGAAAAATCCTGAAAAAGACCGAAAAGGACAAATCAATACCTACCATATCTTTGTTGACTATAAAGCTGCCTTCGATACTCCTTTACATTCAAAGGTATTTCAAGCCATGTCTGAGTTTGTAATCCCTGCAAATTTAATAAGACTCCGCAAGATGACACTTGCTGATACGCGTTCCTCAGTAAGAATAGGAAAGAATCTCTCCGAACCATTTAATACCAAACGAGGTTTCAGACAAGGAGGCAGCCTATCGTGTGATCTCTTTAATATCCTGCTGCCGACGACATAGATATCATAGGTCTGTCGCCGGAAGTAGTAACTGCAGCCTTTGAAATAATAGAAAGAGAGTCAGTGAAAATGGGTCTGACAGTAAATGGAGATAAGACGAAATGGATGGTTTCAACTCCCAAAAAGCCTTGCATAACCGAGCAGATAAAGAAAATGGAGAAAATTGGGAACCACAACTTTGAGACAGTCAATAACTTTATCTACCTCGGCACGCCGTAACCGAAACAAATGACACCAAATTTGAGATAAAGCGAAAAATAAAACTGGCAAACAGATGCTACTTTGGACGAAGTAAGCAGTTTAGAAACAAGGTCACCTCCCGACAGACGAAGATTACACTTTACAAGACACTGATACTACCCGTGTTATTATATGGTTCTGAAGCATGCGTACTTGTGAAAGCAGATTAGGCAGTGCTTGGAGTATTTGAGAGAAAGGTTCTTCGTAAAATATATGGACCAGTTTGCGTTATTGGAGAATATAGGCGACGTATGAACCACGAGCTGCCTGAGCTGAATGACGACAATAGCATAGTTACACGCATCAAAATATAACGGCTGCGTTGTCTAGGTGATGTTGTCAGAATGGATACTCCAGCTAAGAAGTCTTTTGAAAGCAAACACACAAACCGGGAGGACCAAAAGCACGATAGAAAGATTAAGTGATGGGAGACACCTCTAAACTTGGTGTTAGAGATTTTAGAACGAGCACAGAAGATCGAAGTGCTTGGAACGCTATTCTACGTTCGGCTAGTGGAACAAATATTCTGTCATAGCCAATTAAAGAAAAAGAAAGACATTGCCTTTATACTGAATTGTAAATGCTGTAATACCCGTATGTCGGCATTTGATTCATCGGTGCGTATGATTATTATAAATCTAACTTACATTGCTCATACGTATGCTTGTACGTTATGTTATTTTTATACCAAACACCATAAGTACGCGTGAACTGGGGCAAACATCCCACAAATCAATGAGTGTTGTCCGATTCAATATTAAGCTCAATGATAAGGGACCTCCATTTTATAGCCGAGTCCGAACGGCATGCCGCAGAGCCACATCTCTTTAGAGAGAAGTTTTTACATGGCAAAGTACCTCACAAATGTCGCCAGCATTTGAAGGAGATAACCACTGCTAAAAAATTTGCTGATGTTCCTGCCAGGATTCGAAACCAGGCGTTCAGCGTCATAGGCGGACATGCTAACCTTTGCGCTACGGTGGCCTCCAAGGAAGAGGAGGTACTTCTCTCATTTCAATGAGTGTAGTCCGTTTAAAATTAAAGCTTAATGATAAGGGACCTCCTTTAAATGCTGATTCCGAACGGCGTGCCGAATAGCGACACCATTGCTAGCATGACAGGATACCTTACAAATATTGCCAGCATTTTAAGAAAATCAATAAATATTTTCTTTTGCTATTATATATGAAAATACAATATAAACATTGTTATTTTCAATTCTCTAGTATCCCAAAAGAGTCTGTATACAAAATGAAAATACCGAACAAATGGGTTGTGTAGTTCTTTGTTTTGTAGCGGAAATTTGTGAATGAAATTGTTTTGATAATGCCAAAAATTTCTGTTTTAATTTCGCATATGTTCGCGCGCGCTTTAATTCTAAAGTGGGCGTTGAAAAGCCACAAAAGCAAAGAACTGAATTAAATAATTGTGGGCGTTAGTGTAAATAAGGCATAAATCCGCTCACATTCACATGTTGTCCACGAATTGGTACGAATTCAAATGCAAATAATTAAAATCGAAATGAAAACAAAAACAAACAGAAACGAAACTAAAATAAATAAGCACATGGGCAAGGGAAAAACTTTAAAGCTGACTGTTTGCTAACAGTCAGACACCAAGTGACGGCGTCTGCTAGTGGCTAAACATGAATGCCAAAAGAAACCCCCATATACGCTTGGTCATTATCGCATTTATATAGTCTGCTGTTTTGTAAATACAAACCATAAATAATAATAATAGCTAAAATAAATTGAATTTTTGCGTAAATCACAAAACGCACCGAATTATGAAAGACATAAAACATTCTTTGCTCAACAATGAGGAATTTGCTGTTTGGTCGCTGGGCTTTTAGTGTTACTGTTTATATGATGTTAACTAAAAACAAGTAAAAGCGTGCTAAGTTCGGCCGGGCCGAATCTTATATACCCTCCACCATGGATCGCATTTGTCGAGCTCTTGCCACGGTATCTCTTTTTAGGCAAACAAAGGATAAAAGAAAAGAATTGCTATGTTATTGGAACAAAATCAAGTTATGATTCATTTCGGACCATAAATGAACTGAATATTGGAGACCATAGTAGAAGTCATTGTGAAAAATGTCAGCCAAATCTAGTAAGAATTGCGCGCTTTAGGGGCTGAAGAAATAAAATAGGGAGATCGGTTTATAGGGGAGCTGTATTAGGCTGTAAACCACATGCCACATACAACACGTATGTTAAATGAGAGAAGCTGTTGTACAAAATTTCAGCTAAATCGGATAGGAATTGCGCTCAAGATGTCAAGACCCCAGATCGGTTTATATGGCAGCTGTATCAGGTTATGGACCAATTTGAACCATTCTTAATACAGTTGTTAGAAGTCATAATAAAATACTTCAAACAATATTTCAGCCAAATCGGATAGGAATTACTCCCTCTAGAAGCTCAAGAAGTCAAGACCCCAGTTCGGTTTATATGGCAGCTTTATCAGGTTATGGACCGATTTGTACTATTCTTACACAGTTGTTGGAAGTCATAACAAAACACCTCATGCAAAATTTCAGCCAAATCGGATAATAATTGCGTCCTCTAGTGGCTCAAGAAATCAAGACCCCAGATCGGTTTATATGGCAGCTATACCAGGTTATGAACCGATTTGAATCATACTAAACACAGTTGTTGGAAGTGATACCAAAACACTAAGTGCAAAATTTCAGTCAAATCAGATGAGAATTGCGCCCTCTAGAGGCTCAAGGAGTCAAGATCCGAGATCGGTTTATATGGCAGCTATATCAAAACATAGTCCGATTTGAACCATACTTAGCTTAGGAAGTAATATCAAAACACTACGTGCAAAATTTCAGTCAAATCAGACGAGAATTGCGCCCTCTAGAGGCTCAAGAAGTCAAGACTCAAGTTCGGCTTATATGGCAGCTATATCAAAACATAGACCGATTTGGCCCATTTACAATCCCTACCGACCGACACTAATAAAAAGTTTTGTGCAAAACTTCAAGCGGCTAGCTTTACTTCTCCGAAAGTTAGCGTGCTTTCGACAGACAGACGGACGGACAGACGGACATGGCTAGATCGACTTAAAATGACATAACGATCAAGAATATATATATTCTTTATGGGGTCTCAGATGCATATTTCGAGAAGTTGCAAACAGAATGACGAAATTAGCATATTAGAGTTGCTTGACTGACTGACTGATTATCGCCCAGACCAAACGTCTAAAGCAAGAATCATGCAATTTTGCACGAATGTTGGCCACAGGCACGGGATAATGCTGGTTTTGGTGATATTCGTACATTTATGTATTAAAAAGTACCAAAAAGTACGAAATGGTACATATTTGCCCAACGCGAACGGAAAGGGTTAGAATTATATTCATGGTCTCAAATCAAACAGTGTCTTGAAATGATAATATTTAGTAAAAAAATTATGAAAAATCGTACCAAAGTTGTGAGAAATAGTACGTTTAGTACCGCAATTGGTTCTTTTCGGTACTTTCTTTGTAAATTAAACTATTGGGTTGCCCAAAAAGTAATTGTCGGTAATATAGTAGTAATATAGTCGGCGTTGACAAATTTTTTCAACGGCTTGTGACTCTGTAATTGCATTCTTTCTTCTGTCAGTTATCAGCTGTTACTTTTAGCTTGCTTTAGAAACAAAGTGCGCGAAATTTTGTTTACATTTGTTTGTTTGGCGTCAATTTTAATATGGGTACCACATGTATTGAAAGAAATTCATTTAACAAACCGAATCAACGCTTGTGATATGCACCTTAAACGCAATGAATTCGATCAGTTTTTAAAACGAATCATAACTGGAGATGAAAAATGGATTGTTTACAACAACGTTAGTCGAAATCGATCATGGTCCAAGCATGGTGAACCAGCTCAAACTACTTCAAAGGCGGATATCCACCAAAAGAAGGTTATGCTGTCTGTTTGGTGGGATTGGTTGGGTGTGGTATATTTTGAGCTGCTTCCAAGGAACCAAACGATTAATTCGGATGTTTATTGTAAACAATTGGACAAATTGAATACAGCCATCAAGGAGAAGCGACCAGAATTGGTCAATGGTAAAGGTGTCATATTCCACCAGGACAACGCTAGACCGCACACATCTGTGGTCACTCGCCAAAAACTGAGTGAGCTTGGCTGGGAACTTTTGATGCATCCACCATATAGCCCTGACCTTGCACCATCAGACTACCATTTATTTCGATCTTTGCAGAACTCCTTAAATGGTAAAACTTTCGGCAATGATGAGGCTATAAATTCGCACTTGGTTCAGTTTTTTGCAGATAAAGGCCAGAAGTTCTATGAGCGTGGAATACTAAATTTACCAGGAAGATGGCAAAAGGTTATCGAACAAAATGGCAATTATATATTTGATTAAAGTTCATTCTAAGTTTTATTAAAAATGCATTTACTTCCTTTTAAAAAATCCGCAATTACTTTTTAGGCAACCCAATATATTGTGCGAGTTAATGATTTTCCGATGTATTATTATGCTTGGTACTTGCTTTACAGAAGGGTACAGATTTCTGAAAATGTTTACCCAATAATTATAAAACGTCATTATCTTATATATAATTGAGTGACTGCTTGTGTTTTCGGAAGTCCTACACTGGGGGTTCCGAAGCAGATCACCAGGATGCTAGTATATATATCATCCGATTTTCACTTCTGGAGCCTCTGCAATCACTTTTATCATACTATGCACTAAGCTTTTCTGTATGACTACCACAAAACTTGGGATTTTGCTTGAAATCGGTGTAGATTTGGATATAGCTCCCATATATGTGTATGTTCGTCCAATATTGCAGTAATGTGGTCATTTGTTGACCCATTCATATGAAATTCGTCAGAAAGGATTCCGTTGTGACACCCGGCTCCCTTATATATGTATCAACCGATTTTCATCTTTAGAGCCTTTGGTGGCGTACTTCTTAACACATTATCTCTAAATTTTGCACAGTGTTTTTTTTAACCATTTAAATTTTGTGTGTCGACTTCGGTTGAAATGTGTAAAAATCAGGTTAAGAGGTGTATGACTCTTCTAATCGCTGGTAGATTTCATAGATGTTTGTTCATATTTATATATAGATCCTACATATATGTATCTCCCGATTTTCACTTTTAAGGCCTTTCTAACGCATTTATCAAGCTGACTTCCCAACATTTTGTAAATGGTAATTTATTTGAGGTTAGGATTTTCATGCATTAGTATTTGACAGATCACGTGGGATTTCAGATATGGTGTCAAAGAGAAAGATGCTCAGTATGCTTTGACATTTCATCATGAATAGACTTACTAACGAGCAACGCTTGCAAATCATTTTCAGTGAATGGGCCCTAGAAAAGTTGGCAGAAAATCCGCTTTTTTATCGACAAATTTTGTTCAGCGATGAGGCTCATTTCTGGTTGAATGGCTACGTAAATAAGCAAAATTGCCGCATTTGGAGTGAAGAGCAACCAGAAGCCGTTCAAGAACTGCCCATGCATCCCGAAAAATGCACTGTTTGGTGTGGTTTGTACGCTGGTGGAATCATTGGACCGTATTTTTTCAAAGATGCTGTTGGACGCAACGTTACGGTGAATGAACACATTTCGAACCGAACACTGATTTTGGTAATAAAATTCAATGATTTGCAAGCGTTGCTCGTTAGTAAGTCTATTCATGATGAAATGTCAAAGCATACTGAGCATCTTTCTCTTTGACACCATGTCTGAAATCCCACGTGATCTGTCAAATACTAATGCATGAAAATCCTAACCTCAAAAAAATCACCCTTTACAAAAATTTCTTCTATGACTCCCACAGTATGTCCTGATTTTGGTCGAAATTCTACCTTTCAAATTTGAACAAATGTTAGTTTCGACGACTTAAGCTGCATACCCAAGGTGTGGAAGGGTATTAAAAGGTCGGCTTCGCCCGATAAAAAGATAAAAGGCGCACTTACTGTCCGATTTCTCTAAAATTTGATAAAGCGAATTATGTTAGGTCCCTTGACATCCTTGTTTCATTTGTCCCAGATCGGTCCAGATTTGGATATAACTGCCATATAGACCGATCTCTTGATTTAAGATTTTAGGTCCATAAAGATGCACCTATTGTCCTACTTCACTGACATTTGGGACAGTCAGTTATGTTACGCCCCTTAATTTGTATACCCTCCACCATAGGATGGGGGTATACTAATTTCGTCATTATGTTTGTAACTACTCAAAATATTCATCTGAGACCCCATAAAGTAGATATATTCTTGCTAGTCGTAACATTTTATGTCAATCTAGGCATGTCCGTCCGTCTGTCTGTCGAAAGCACGCTAACTTTCGAAGGAATAAAGCTAGCCGCTTGAAATTTTGCACAATTACTTCTTATTAGTGTAGGTCGGTTGGGATTGTAAATAGGCCATATCGGTCTAAGTTGTTATATAGCTGCCATATAAACCGATCTTAGGTCTTGACTTCTTGAACCTCTAGAGGGCGCAATTCTTATCCGATTGGGATGAAGTTTTGCATGACATGTTTTGTAATGATATTCAACAAATGTGCTAAATATGGTTCAAATCGGTTCATAACCTGATATAGCTGCCATATAAACCGATCTTGGGTCTTGACTTCTTGAGCCTCTAGAGGGCGCAATTCTTATCCGATTCTTGAGCCTGTAGAGGGCGCAATTCTTATCCGATTGGAATGAAATTTTGCACGACGTTTTTCGCTATGACTTCCAACAACTGTGCTAAGTAAGGTTTCAATTGGTTCATAACCTGATATAGCTGTCATATAAACCGATCTTGGATCTAGACTTCTTGAGCCACTAGAGGACGCAATTCTTATGCGATTGGTACGAAATTTTGCACGAATTATTTTGTTATGATATCCAACAATTGTGCCAAGTATGGTTCAAATCGGTTCATAACCTGATATAGCTGTCTATAAACCATTCTGGGGACTTGACTTCTTGAGCTTCTAGAGGGCGCAATTCTTATCCGATGTGGCTGAAATTTTGCATAACGTATTTTATTATGACTTTCAACAACTGTGCCAAATAATGTTCACATCGGTTCATAACCTGATATAGCTACCATATAAACCGATCTGGCATCGTGACTTCTTGAGCCTCTAGAGGTCGCAATTATTATCCGATTTGCCTAAAATTTTGTACGACGGATCCTCTCATGACCATCAACATACTTGTTTATTATGGTCTGAATCGGCCTATAGCCTGATACAGCTCCCATAAAAATCGATCTCCCTATTTTACTTCTTGAGCCCCCAAAGGGCGCAATTCTTATTCGAATTTGCTGACAGGTCTCAACATATAATTTGATTTAGCGAGTTATGTTATGTTCCTCAAACGACGACCCTGTTCAATACGGCCCAATTCGGTCCGGATTTATATGTACCTGCAATATATACCGATTTCCCGTTTTAATGATTTAGGCCCAAAAAGGTGAATTTATTTATCGATTTCGTGAAATCTAGCACACTGGGTTCTGTAAGGCCCTTCGACATTCATACCGAATATGGTCAAGGTCGGGCTACATTTGGATATGGCTGCCATACATACCGATTTCCGAATTTAAGTTTATGGAAAAATATTAGCACTAACCACCTTCCGCCATAATACGGTGAATAATACATCACTTATGAGTTATAAACTCGATTTCTGTAAAATTTTACACATTGAGCTATATTAGGCTCATCGACATACCTGTTCATTATGGTTCAGATCGGTCTATATTTGGATATAGCTTCTATACGTTCATAAGTGATGTATTATTCACCGTGTTATGGCGAAAGGTGGTAAGTATACATATACGAGGTTGTGGGCATCCAAAATTCGGCCCGGCCAAACCTAATGCTTTTTTACTTGTTTGTATTTGTTTAGGTTTAAATTGGTGTTTCCAAATGTGTTGACTGACTTGGATTAAGTCAAACAATAACAGACTAGGAATCAAAGCACTTTAAAATAACTATAAATAAATGAAGAGTTTTTGTATGTACATAAGAGTTTTATATATAAACTAGGCGGCCGGTGTGCTACGATGTACCCTAAATTGTTTGAAGCTGCGTCACTAGATGGTCCAAATTTTCAAATCATTTGTATTCGCATTAAATTCTCAAATACTTCCTAAGAACCCCCTACAGTTTCGTTCGATGTGCATTACATGTCCATTTAGGGCATGATTCTGTAGTGCGGTAAACCCCAAGTTTCTATATGAATTTCGTTCTCTACTCTCAAACACCTTTCGTCTCATATTATCCCGATCGGCCTACATGTCCGTTTGGGGTGGGTCTGTCCCCGAAGAACTTGACCCTAAATATTGAACATGATATATCAAATAAATATCGCAAATCTTTAATAAATTAACAAAAACTCTCAGTTTTTTTTGTTTACATGTGCTCTTAGAATTATTTACTTAATGTTTCTTATTATCTTTATTTCTTTCAGGTAAGTGAGACTGATGGATGAATTTATGTGATTTAGTAAATTTTTATTTGGTAAGTAGGTGTTTAGCAAAAAGTGGCAAGTGTTTACCTTAATTTGTTATGTATGACCTAAATGTTTGATATGTTTTCGCTAGAATTTCATGTTGTTGAAAAACCCTCTTAGCATTGTCTATTTAGTTGAAATTAATGATTATCGTCGAAATTAGTGATTATTTATAACAATCAACAAATTGTGATATTGCCACTTCGTGTAGGCGTTTGAACCTTTACTTACAATGGTCTGAATCGTTGCATAATCTAAAATAGCTCTCATTTAAAAAGATCCTTAGAGCTTAGAACCGTTTGAACTTGAGGTTTATGTATATTTTATAAGGTTTTCTAAACAATTTGTTCTAACTGTTACTCTTATATTCGTAGCACTTGGTGTCCTCTAGTGCTAATATTATAACATAACCATAATGTTTTTCAACCCCCATCTTCATTTATAAGATTTATACAGTGTGGTTGACCGAACAAAATTACTTTCATTCCTTATTCATAAAGATAGAAATAAATCGAAATGTCATTCAATATTGCAATCCAACTGTCAATTTAACTCAACAGCATTGGGGTTAATGATGCTGTTGAGTTAAATTGACAGTTGGATTGCAATATTGAATGACATTTCGATTTATTTCTATCTTTATGAATAAGGAATGAAAGTAATTTTGTTCGGTCAACCACACTGTATAAATCTTATAAATGAAGATGGGGGTTGAAAAACATTATGGTTATGTTATAATATTAGCACTAGAGGACACCAAGTGCTACGAATATAAGAGTAACAGTTAGAACAAATTGTTTAGAAAACCTTATAAAATATACATAAACCTCAAGTTCAAACGGTTCTAAGCTCTAAGGATCTTTTTAAATGAGAGCTATTTTAGATTATGCAACGATTCAGACCATTGTAAGTAAAGGTTCAAACGCCTACACGAAGTGGCAATATCACAATTTGTTGATTGTTATAAATAATCACTAATTTCGACGATAATCATTAATTTCAACTAAATAGACAATGCTAAGAGGGTTTTTCAACAATGTTTTGCATGTTTCCGTTTAAAACCATAAGCTAAAGATGAACAGCAATAAAAACATATAAATAGCAGCATTTGTGATATATTGTCATGTCATTATTATAGGACAGTACAGCTAATAGCCCTTGTTTCCAATGCTCCAATGCTTTTACATTATTCTTATATATACTATAAGATTAATTCCATTAAAAAAAAACAAATATGATATGATAAAATCTGCATGCTAATGAAAAAGAACATTTAATATGAAAAGATAATTAAATAAATTGTTTAAAATAGCAAAACAAAAAAAAAAATGGATAAACTTACATGGGACATATCTAAGTATTTTTATTTTTTATTGCTATTAGCAATCGTAGATGGATTGCTAAAAGCATCATCATTTCATTCAATTAAAAGAGTTGTCAGGTAACGCTTTTAAAATGGCTTATTAATTTCAATGTGTTAAATATATTGTCTAGCCCAACATATCAATTCAAGAAAACTTCACTTTCTAACTGCACTCATAGAATTTTTTTAGTAAAAACAGCAAAAATGTTTGCTGAAATAGCAAACAGTCTGCTGAAAATGGGACAGCAGTAATTTGTTGCTAAAACAGCAAACATTTCCTGCTGTTTTGAAATTTTGAAAAGTTTACTTAACAAGTAAAAGCGTGCTAAGTTCGGCCGGACCGATTCTTTCATATCCTCCACCACTGATCGCATTTGTGGAGTTCTTTCCCGGTATCTCTTTTTGGATAAACAAAGGATAAAAGATAAGAATTGCTATGCTAATTGAATTGTATATTGAATACCACACTAGAAGTCTATGTGTAAAAATTCAGCGAAATCGAATCAGAATTGGGCCTTTTAGGGGCTCAAAAGTAAAATTGGGAGATCGGTTTATAGGGGAGCTGTATCAGGCTGAAGACCGATTCAGACCATATTTGACACGTATATTAAAGGTCATGGGAGAAGCCGTTGTACAAATTTTCAGCCAAATCGGATAATATGGTTGCCCAAAAAGTAATTGCGGATTTTTCATATAGTCGGCGTTGACAAATTTTTTCACAGCTTGTGACTCTGTAATTGCATTCTTTCTTCTGTCAGTTATCAGCTGTTACGTTTAGCTTGCTTTAAAAAAAAGTGTAAAAGAAGTATATTTGATTAAAGTTTATTCTAAGCTTTATTAAAAATGCATTTTCTTTCTTTTAAAAAATCCGCAATAACTTTTTGGGCAACCCAATAATTATGCCCTCTTGAGGCTCAAGAAGGCAAGATCCCAGATCGGTTTATATGGCACCTATATCAGGTTATGGGCCGATTTGAACCATATTTGACACAGTTGTTAGAAGTCATAACAAACCACCTCATGCTAAATTTCAGCCAAATCGGATAGGAATTGCGCCCTCTAATGGGTCAATAAGTCATGATCCAAGATCGGTTTACATGGCAGCTATATCAGGTTATGGACCGAATTACGCCGAACTTGGCATAGTTGTTAGACGTCATAACGAAACACCGCATGCAAAATTTCAGCCAAATCGGATAGGAATTGTGCCCTCTAGAGGCTCAAGATGTCAAGACCCCTGATAGGTTTATATGACAGCTATGTCAGGTTATGGACCGATTTGGAATATAATTGGCACCATAAAAAAAATCTCATGCAAAATTTCAGCCAAATCTAGTGGCTCAAGAAGTCAAGATCCCAGATCGGTTTATATGGCAGTTATATCAAAACATGGACCGATATGGCCCATTAACAATCCCAACCGGCCTACACTTCTAAGAAGTATTTGTGCAAAATTTCCAGCGGATAGCTTTACTCCTTCGAAAGTGAGCGTTCTTTCGACAGACAGACGGACGGACGGACATGGTTTTTTTTTTAATTGGCTATGACGGAATATTTGTTCCACTAGCCAAACGTAGGATAGCATTCCAAGCACATCGATCTTCTGCGCTCATTCTAAAATCTCTGACACCAAGTTTCGACGTGTCTCCCACAACTTGATCTTTCCATCGGGCTTTTGGTCTTCCCGGTTGCGTGTACCATCGTGTTTGCCTTCAAAAGACTTCTTTGCTGGAGCTTCTTCATCCATTCTGACAACATGACCTAGCCAACGCAGTCGTTGTATTTTGATGCGTGTAACTATGCTATCGTCGTCATACAGCTCGTGGTTCTTACGTCGCCTATATACTCCATTAACGCAAACTGGTCCATATATTTTACGAAGAATCTTTCTCTCAAATACTCCAAGCACTGCCTCATCTGCTTTCACAAGTACCCATGCTTCAGAACCATATAACAGCACAGGTAGTGTCAGTGACTTGTATAGTGTATTCTGTCGAGAGGTGGCCTTGTTTCTAAACTGCTTACTAAGTCCAAAGTAGCATCTGTTTTCCGGTATTATTCTTCGCTTAATCTCAAAACTGGTGTCATTTGTTTCGGTTACTGCAGTGCCGAGGTAGATAAAATTATTGACTGTCTCAAAGTTGTGGTTCCTAACTTTCTCCATTTTTTTTATTTGCTCGGTTGTGCAAGGGTTTTTCGGTGTTGAAACCATCCATTTCGTCTTATCTCCATTTACTGCCAGACCCATTTTCACTGACTCTCTTAAGATTCTTTCAAAGGCTGCAGTTACTACTTCCGGTGACCGACCTATGATATCGATGTCGTTGGCATAGGCGAGTAGCATGTGTTCTCTTGTGATTAGTGTGCCATATATATTCACATCTGCATCTCCTATAATCTTCCCCAGCAGGATATTAAAAAGATCACACGATAGGTGTATTCTTGTCTGATACCTCGTTTGGTATTAAATGGTTCGGAGAGATTCTTTCCTATTCTTCCTGAGAAACGAGTATCAGCAAGTGTCATCCTGCAGAGTCTTATTAAATTTTCAGGGATACCAAACTCAGACATGGCTTTTAATACTTTCGAACGTAAAGGAGTATCGAAGACGGCTTTGTAGTCAACAAAGAGATGGTAGTTGTTAATTTGTCCAGGACGGACATGGCTAGATCGACTTAAAATATCATGACGATCCAGAATTTATATACTTTATGGGGTCTGGACGAATATTTCGAGGAGTTACAAACAGAATGACGAAATTAGTATACCCCTATCCTATGGTGGAGGGTATAAAAATGTCATAAGTATTTAAAAAGGTTTTATATTCCATCATATTGTCCAATTTTAGAAGCATATAACTTAAAATTTTCTACATATTGCTAATTTTTGATCGAATTCAATTAACAGCACACAAAATAACTACTAATTTTTAATATATGATTTGAACAAAAATTAACGACCATAATTGCCAATTTTTTTTTACTAATTTTTAACAAATGCCTCAATAGTTGTTTCGAAGTTCAAAATATTTTTAAATTTTTAATGAATTTATTCAAAAGTTCAAAATTTTTAATTTATTATCAGCAGTCAATGTTGGCTGATATCAGCAGACTAATTTTTCTGGGTGTAAGATGACCATAACAGAACATATGTTCCTTTAGTGGAACGTAGAATAGATGTTCAAGCGCCTCTATGTTCTGCGCTCCTTCTCCAATCTGTGATACCCAGTTTCGTGATGTCTTTCTCCACTTGGTCTTTCTATCGGATTTTTGGTCTTCAATTTTGGTCGCCCATAAAAGACTTCTTTGCTGAAGCTTTTTTATTCGTTCTGACAACATGATACATTTTACTATGCTGACGCCGTCATACAGCTCATGGTTTATATGACGCCTATATTCATCATCTAAGCAGGCTGGTCCACATATTTTGCGAATGATATTTCTCTCAGACACTCTAGCTATTACCGTACGGGAAATGGGACAGGTCCCAAACTCGTCACGGGATATATCCTTTGGTGATAGGGACCGATCCCAATTCTCGTCCCCTCATGGAAAAACCTATCACTTTTATAAGGTTTTGTCGCTCGATGTGACAACTTGCCACCATTCTAACACCGTGGGATAGGACCTGGGACAGTTCGAAAAGGATGAGTATACATTGTAAGTATGTTTAAGGGAGATAATATTAGTTAGCAAATCTATTTAAAGGATAATCAATTTTTAACAATTATTAACGCACTTTTGTAAAAAATGATTAAGAATCATAAGTTATGAAAATTCAAACTTTGCATTCCCTGTAGGATATGTCCTGTGACAGGTAATTAATTCTCTAGTATAGTACCGGTATATTTGGGGCAATTTACTATACATTTCCCGTAGAGTACATTCGCAATTACCCATGCCTTGTAGCCATATACCATGGGTTTTCTGGGATTTCGCGGCAGTTTCCATGGAGTGATCCATGGTTTGTCATTGCGCCGGGATAAGAAGTGCTTTCATCAAGCAGTTGGATTAATCGAGTGGAGTTGTGCTTGCAGCTTTTCGACGTCCAACTTCATTGCAGAGACACTTCGAATGGGTTGGGAACTTCTGCTGCAACATGATAATGATCCAAATCTGTGTTCGCTCCTCGGAGCGATCGTACATCTTACGCGCTGTATAAATGTCTTCCATCTATTACAACGTGATCCATTTGGTTCATATATTTTTGATATGGAATAACCATGTGGCCTTGTAAATATTTTTATGTTGAAATCTGGTGCAACTAGGATAGGTAAAGTTATGTTGAAAAGAGGTTGCGGATATTAGTCCGCCCATGCCACTATGGACATACACCTAAACCAGTAATCGCCTAAAAGGAAACCTCGTAAAATAAAATCTAAGTAAGGAATTCCACGCTACTTACAAAATTCTTAATAGTTTTTATTACCACGCCCCTAAGTTGGTTCATGTCTGGTATTGTGTTCACAAGTGCCGGTGTCTGTTAGCCGCGAAAGCCGGGAAATGACATAGGAAATGCTCCAAAATCTCATCATCTTCCCCACATGCCCTACACATGATATCACTTGCCGCAACGATTTTACATAAGTGAGCTTGTAGTCCTTTGTGTCCTGTTATGATACCGAAAGCTTCACTGACCGTCTGCTTGTTTTCTTTCAGTAATAGCTTCGTCTTTTCACGATCCATATCTCCCCATAGGATTTTCCATTTCGCTGTTCCACAGTGTAACGTGCTCGTTCGTAGCCCACGCTCTTAACTCGGACTGCGTCGAGTCGAAAGGATTCGGGATAACAGCAGTCCTCTGGCCTTCACTGCCAAATCGTCTACTTTTTCATGCCCCTTATTATGGCCCGGCACCCAAACGATGCGGATCGTGCCTTTCTCAGAGAAGGGGTTTATCGTCTTCTTACACTGCAAGTCTGTTTTTGACCTTGCCATCTTGGTTGTTATTGCCCTTTACTGTCCGTAAATATGTTCGCACTTAACGTCCTCGCGTTAACACCACATCACTTTGCGTATTCCGTCGTCGCCCGGATCTCCGCCTACAGGACCGTAGGCAGTCTAACACAGATCCCAGTCCTTGGATTCTCAATGTAGACCCCCAGGACCACTCTGTCCTCTTGGCATACCAGATCTCCCAGATGGCATACCAGAGTTCCGTCGATTCAAGACTTTGCCTCAGGCTGCAGTGTCCCGCACTTCTGATCCTACTAACTACCATGTTTTTTGCCGCGGCGAAGTCTATAACCTCATTCCACTCGAAGATGCTTAGTTTTCCGATCACCGGACCAAAAATATTCTTCCTTTCTATTTTGGCATTAAAGCATAGATTACCAGCATATACATCCGCACCAAAAGCCTGCACAAGACCATTCATTGATGACTGTTGCTGAACTCGTGAACCCAAATGATGTTGTATTTTAAGACTACTGAACAAAGAGAGAGAATAAATATAGAGTAAAACGAACAAGTTGCTGTTGAGTAGATAATTTTAGAAAACAACCACCATTCAGTGCTTGGGAGTATTTTTATCTCACATTCATCGCCGCTACAGTGAAATAAGAGAAATTACTCGCTGTACACTGAGTCATATGAAAGCGTCTCGCTGGCATTTTCAAAATATAAACTGATCACACATTTCGTTTGCAAACTGTTTGTTTTCTGATATAAAAAAAACTAAGCGTTTGTATGTTCATGCTTTTGCTACATCAACCAAGTTGCTTTCGTGCGTTCTGCGAAAGCAGACGACAAGAAAAATACTTTATGTGAAGCAAAATGTACCCGAATACATGCATTGTAGAACGCAATGAGCACTCACTGAAATCTGAATCGATCTTTCTTTTTGATGAAAGGCTCTTTTTTGCATTCACTCATCTCGTTGGCTTGATGTCTTGTTGTCAGTTTTACTCAGTTCTCAGTTGTCCCATACAATGTTGTATTTTTAAACGAAATACTCTATGATTGTTAGTGTGTATTGAAAGCAGAAATATGTGGTCTTGCGCAGATCATCCTTTTCTTCTGTCGGGGCATGGGCACAGATAAGACTTATAATAAAGAATTTGGGCTTTATGCGGATTGTGGCTAGTATATCATCCAACGGGGTAAATCAGGAGACAAGGTGTTGCAATCTCCGGCTAACCACAAATTCAGGGCCAAATTTATGTCTCGAGTCATTAGTGTTTTTGTGATCCCTCTGCTGATCAATCCCACTTTCTGTAGAACGGTACTTTTCCACTACATTCCAATATGCAAATGAAAATTTTGCCCATGAAAATTTCACTAAGGAACAGGGGCAAACCTATCAATAAGTGCAGTCCAATTCAAGTTTAAGCTCAATGATGAGGGGCCTCCTTTTTATAGCCGACTCCGAACGACGTGCCGCAGTACGATACCTCTTTGGAGAAGTGTTATAGGCTTAAGACCTTAAGTCGGCATATCGGTCTATATGTCAGATATATGTAAACATAGGTGTATAAATTCAGGTCGGATGTCGAGGCCCCTAGTGCAAATAACTGTTTCAAATGTCAGCAAAATCGGAGAATAAATGAAGCCTTTTATGGTCTTTCGACCCCAAAGCTGAAGATCGGTCTCTAAATATAGCCCGATCTGCACCATATTCGGGACAGATGTTAGGAGTCTTGATTCCACTCAGTTTTAACACAACTCACTGTTCCAAATTTCAGCAAAGTCGGGAAATAAATGAGCCTATTATAGGCCTGAAACCCAAAATCGGCAGATCGGTTTATATGGCAGCTATATTCAAAATGTTCCGATCTGGACCATTTTTTGTTCTTATATCAGCAGGCTTAATAAAACTCACTAAGGCTAATTTCAACGAAATCCGGTAATAGATGCGCCTGTTATAGGTTTAAGACCCTAAATCGTCTATATGGCAGCTATATTCGAATATATGCCGATGTGGTCCATTCAAAAAAAAAAAAATTTTTCAACTTAATATCTCAATTTTTAAAGACTGTAGCGTGATAACAACTGACACACGGACGGACACACAGACGGATAGACAGTCGGGCCTCGCTAAATCGTCTTAGAATTTGGCACCGATCCGGAATATAGGGTCGGAAATAGATATTTCGATGTGTCACAAACGGATGACTAAATAAGTGTACTCCGTATGCTAAGATGGTGGGTATAAAAATGATTGGTTCAATTAATATTTTAATTGAAAACATTCAAGTTTTCAATTAAATTTGTAATTCAAAAAAATTTCGTGATAGTTTTTTCTGTGAAAGAAACTGGAATTCGTTAGTATGACTCTAGCGACATGAAAGCTTAGTGTGCAGCATCAGGCTCAAATGACAGATGGTCACTAAGTTGAGAACACTCTAAAATTGTGGCCAAATCTAGACTTGAGGCCACCGTAGCGCAGAGGTTAGCATGTCCGCCTATGACGCTGAACGGCTAGATTCGAATCCTGGCGAGACCATCAAAAAATTTTTTTCAGCGGTTGTTTTCCCCCCCTAATGCAGGCAACATTTGTGAAGTATTATGCCATGTAAAACTTCTCTCCAAAGAGGTGTCGCACTGCGGCACGCCGTTCGGACTCGGAGGCCTTATCATTGCGTTTAAACTTGAATCGGACTGCACTCATTGATATATGAGAAGTTTGCCCCTGTTCCTTAATGGAATGCAAAATTTGCATTTGCAATCTAGACTTGAAGAGACCTACCGATTTGCTGTTGATCTACCGCTTTGCTAGAAAATATGTCTCAGTCTTAGTGTCCATCATGACAGAACACTGTCTGAACGGAAAACATGCTGACAGACTGAAAGCTGTGCGTAATGACTTTTGCGGAAGCTGTCGAGGAAGAAGAGACAATAAAAACATCTGCTGTGTGTATGTCCCGTACTATCAGTCAGGGACTTTAGGTTCTCATTTCTTTGGGAACTAGTCTGTTTTAGCGCATGTGTACATTGTTGGGCTTTTTTAAGCGATATGGATGATTCAATTGTAGGAATTAGGCATCTTCCTCTTCCAGGTTCTGTGGGACCGCAGTGGACGAAAACGTCTCCATGAGTCAGATGGCAGACTGAAACTTAGACCTTACCTAACCTTTTATAGAAACTTGCATTACATTTAAAATTTGGAGAAAATGTCAGTTATTCAATGATTTCATGTTTATGCTCGCCTTAAAAAACATCCCATTGTGCAAAATTTTTTTTATCATTTATTTTGATGCGTACAAAGTAATAAAGAGAGAGCACTTTTTATTTGCCCTTCGTAACGAAATGGTTGAATGGTTTTATAGTTCGACACTATTGAATATATTGTTGGAGACCACGACAATGAGCTATTGCTGTGCAGTAGCAGATGTTTTTGGTGTGGCTGCTGCTACTGCAAATTTAGCTTTTGTTGTAAGGGGAGCATAGAGCTCTAAATAGAGCTGAATTTCTCTGAGGTTGTGCCCCTGTTGGGCAAGTCAAAATCAATGCTTAAACACAAATAAATGGTGCATCGCAGAGTTCTTAATTTGACGCAGTACCCTCCTTTTTCGTCACCGTTTAAAGTTTATTGTGAAAATTTAAATTGAATTTATTTGCTGTGTTATTGAAATCATTAAAATGAACGCTTGCCAGCACTTGACGCGTTTAGATTTCTGCACTCTATTTTATTTTTGATTTTTTTTTTCATTTGGAAGCCTCTTCTCTAGGGAGTTGGCCTTATTGTCAATTTGCAGGGCTTTGGATTTGTTGGTGGTGCTGATTTTTGTTTTGTACCATCATCAGCAATGAAGCGTTGAATGACATCCTACAATTGACATTTACACTCATTGTGTGATGATGGGCCTAGGCAGTGACTCTATGGTGTTGATGGTGCAGCAACATTTCTAGGAATGTGGGTTGGGGTTCAAATCGAGAGAGTGACCCTTTTTCTGCAGAGAATGCGCGGTTGGCAGCCGTTATCTGTTTATAATGAAAAAGATTTTCGTTTCTTTTTTTTTTAAACAACATCGTTTTATGATGATGGTTGGTTGTCATTGTGATATTTTTTTACAACATTTTTGTAGGGTATTCTTTAGAGTTTTGCTATTGGCCCCTCTTGCCTAGGGTGGTGCTGTTTTTCGTTTGTTGCGCTCATTGCTTTCATTCGACTGCAAATGTTTTGAGCTTTTGTTGTTGCAAATGCTCTATGGGTGGCATTGTTCTTGCGATGCTCCAACGATGTTACTGCGGCTGCGCAGCTACCATCCACTACGACTTTTAAAGTGTTTCACTTAATTTGTCATTAATCAATGTCATCATCAGCTTTGTTATGAATAATGTCTGTTTAGCTCTTGTAATGGATCAATGTTTTTCTTTTTGTATTTATCAATTATTTTCTGCACGAATGACAAAAGGAAATCAACCTACACACAAAGAGAGATTCATATTTTTGGCTGTTGGAGGAAAGACTATCTGCACCAAATTCGGTTAGTAGAGCATTTACGTGAAATTTGTTTTACAACATTTTTTTTGTTATTATAGGTCAACAACTTATTATACCGGGAAACTAACTCTAGCAAAAAGTCTCATCAATCTGTAGGGCTGATGATCTTTGAATGGAATATTGTGTAAAAATTTTATTACTTATAAAAAAAATGTCCATAAGTTCAAAGTTTCTTTTATGGAAAATGTTGCCAAAATTTGGATTTTAGACAAATTTTGTTTAAATATTTCTATAGATAATTTTAGGTTTTTTTAAAGAAAATTTAAAAACAAGTAACAAGGCATTAAGTTCGGCCGGGCCGAACTTTGGATACTCACCACCTCGAGTATGTATGTAAACCACCTTTCGTCACAATCTGATGAAAATTGGATAACATACACACCCAAATTCGGCGCGGACATAAAAAATAATGTTTTTTTGGGCTTCAGACCCTTTATCGGGAGATCGGTCCATATGGCAGCTCTATCTAAATATAGTCCGATCCAAACCATATTTAGAGCAGATGTCGGGAGACCTAAAACTACCCACCGTTTCGAATTTCAGCGAAATTGGGTAATAAATAGGGCTTTTACAGGCTTCAGACCCTTTATCGGGAGATCGGTCTATATGACAGCTATATCTAAATGTAGTCCGATCTGAACCATATTTGGGTCAGATGTTGGTAGGAATAAAAGTACTCACTGTTTTAAATTTCAGCCAAATCGGACAACAAATAAAGCTTTTAGGGGCTTCAGACCCTAAATCGGCAGTTCGGTCTACATGGCAGCTATATCTAAATATATTCCCATCTGAACCATATTTAGGTTCGAAGTTGAGAGTCCAGAAAACACTCACTGTTTAAAATTTCAGCAAAATCGGATGAAAAGTGAAAGTTTTTTTGGGCATTAAACCCTTTATCGGAAAATAGTTCTATATTGCAGCTATATCCAAATATGGTCCGATTTGACCCGTTCAAGAACTTAACCTGCGTGCATAAAAAAGACGTATCTGTGCTAAATTTCGGACAGACACACGGACATCGCAAATTGATATTTCAATGTGTTGCAAACGGAAGGACTAAATGAATATACCCCCTATCCTGCTGAGTATAAAACAAATATCCCCTAGCTGAGTATAAAAACAAATATCCACATACTAAGTATTATGTGCTTTATTCCCAGGACTTAATTAGTCAAAAATTTATTTTATATAAATCTTTGTAAAATTTATATAAACCATATGCCATAGAAATGGGGAGTATATTCATATTGTCCTTGCTAAGTAGTCACTTTCGACCCAAATACATATGTGTGATTGATCTTCTTAAATTCTGATACGATTTAACGATGTATATGGACAATTTTTGGATATTGCTGCCATATTAACCGACGTCCCGATTTAGGGTCTTGATCCCATAAAAGCCGCATTTATAAGCCCATTTTGGGGAAATCTGTAGCGGCTCAGGCAACATGTTATCCACACTGCTTGGGACATCGAGCATTGTATCAAGGATAACACAGTGTCCGTAGGCACCGCATGACCTAAGGGAAAACTCCCTTAATCTCACTGCATTACGACTCATAAGAAAATCACTACTTAGGGTTGGTATTCTATACTGCTTTCAAAATTTGACAGCAATTAAAAGTTTTTGTTTCTATACCAAAACTCGTTTTTATACCCGCCACCGTTGGATAGGGAGTATATTCATTTAGTCATTCCGTTTGCAAAACTTCAAAATATCAATTTCCAACCCTACAAAGTATGAATATTTGTCTGTCCGTCCGTCTGTTGTAATCACTCTACAGCCTTCAGAAATTGAAATATTGAGCTGAAGCTTGGCACAGATACGTCTTTTTAATGCACACTGGTAAAGTTCTTGAACGGGCCAAATCGGACCATATTTGGATATAGCAGCTTTATAGAACGATCTGATAATAAAGGGTCTAAAGCCCATAAAAAATTTATTTTGTATCCGATTTCGCTGAAAGTTGAAACGGTGGGTTGCTGTAAGCCTTCCGACATCTGACCTAAATATGGTTCAGGTTGGACTATATTTAGATATAGCGGCCATATTGACCGATCTGCCGATAAAAGGTCTGAAGCCTATAAAAGCCCTATTTATTACCCGATTTCGCTAAAATTTAAGACAGTGAATAGATTTAGGCCTCCCAACATCTGACCTAAATATGGGTCAGATGAGACTATATTTGGATATAGCTACCATATAGATCGATCTCCCGATAAAGGGCCTGAAGCCCATAAAAGCTTAATTTATTACTCAATTTCGTTGAAATTTGAAACGGTGATTTGCTGTAAGCCTCCCGAAATCTGACCCAAATATGGTTCAAATCGGACTATATTTGGATATAGCTGCCATGTAGACTGATCTCCCGATGAAGGGTCTGAAGCCCATAAAAGCAATATTTTTTGTCCGATTTCGCTGAAATTTGAAACAGTAAGTTGTTTTAAGCCTCTTCACATCCGCATCAATAGCTGCCATATAGACCGATCTGCCGTTTAATGTTCTGGAAACCATAAAAGCTGCATGTGTTTCCCGATTTCGCTGAAATCAATGAGCTGTTTTAAGCCACACGCGATCTGACCCAAATATGGTAAAGATCGGACTGTGTTCAGATATTGCTGACATATAGGCCTATAAGATATGCCGATTAAGGGTCTAAAACCCATAAAAGCTTTATTTTTTATCCGATTTCGCCGAAAGTTGAAACGACATCTGACCCAAATATGGGTCAGATCAAACTATATAGATATAGCTGTCAAATAGACCGATCTTCTGATTTGGGGTCTTAATCCCGTCAAAATCAGATTTATTGTCTGAAAATGTTACTTGTATATAAGTTCTCGGGACCTGAATAAAATAAGATCGAGACCAGCCCTATTAAGATATAACTACGGATGTAGTAGTGGAGTTATAATAAAATAGGATGATTATTATATCTTTGTTTAATTTGGTCCAGATCGGTCCAGACTTGGTTATAGGTGCCATGTAGAACGGTTTCTCGATTAAAAGTCTTGGCCCTATAAAAAGCGCATTTATTATCCGATTTCCTTGAAATTTGACGCATTAACTTATGTTATTATGACATTCTGTGTGGTTCAGATCGTTTATATTTGAACATAGCTGCCAAAAAGATCAATATTTTATACTACAAAGTTGAACAGTGACTTATATTTATAAGACCACTCAACAATGTCCGTGCCAAATTTGGGTGCATAAGTTATCCAATTTTCACCGGATTGTGACGAAAGGGGGGTTTACATATATACCCGAGGTGATGGGTATCCAAAGTTCGACCCGGCCGAACTTAATGCCTTTTTATCTGCACTATTTTTTATTTATTGTATTTTTTCGGAAATAAATATGTTATGTTACGCCTCTCAACAAACATGGCAAGCAGGGACCTCCAAATTAATCTTTATAGCTCTCATAAAGGGTGATTTTTTTGAGGTTAGGATTTTCATGCATTAGTATTTGACAGATCACGTGGGATTTCAGACATGGTGTCAAAGAGAAAGATGCTCAGTATGCTTTGACATTTCATCATGAATAGACTTACTAACGAGCAACGCTTGCAAATCATTGAATTTTATTACCAAAATCAGTGTTCGGTTCGAAATGTGTTCATTCACCGTTCAGCGATGAGGCTCATTTCTGGTTGAATGGCTACGTAAATAAGCAAAATTGCCGCATTTGGAGTGAAGAGCAACCAGAAGCCGTTCAAGAACTGCCCATGCATCCCGAAAAATGCACTGTTTGGTGTGGTTTGTACGCTGGTGGAATCATTGGACCGTATTTTTTCAAAGATGCTGTTGGACGCAACGTTACGGTGAATGAACACATTTCGAACCGAACACTGATTTTGGTAATAAAATTCAATGATTTGCAAGCGTTGCTCGTTAGTAAGTCTATTCATGATGAAATGTCAAAGCATACTGAGCATCTTTCTCTTTGACACCATGTCTGAAATCCCACGTGATCTGTCAAATACTAATGCATGAAAATCCTAACCTCAAAAAAATCACCCTTTATAAGCCATATTATTAGCCTATGGAAAAATCGTTGGGCTAAAAAAATGCATGACAGACCCTACGGTTATTCCAAATTTCTAGCTTACCCTCCTCCTTTTTGGCAAACAAAGGAAAGAAAAGGATGGAAGAAAAGAATTGCTATGCTATTGGAGCTATATCAAGTTATGGTCCTATTCGGATTATAATGGAATGAATGTTGGAGACCAAAGTAAAAGTCATTGTGTAAAATTTTCCCCAAATCGAATAAGAATTGCACCCTTTAGGGGCTCAAAAAGTAAAATAGGGAGATCGTTTTATAGGGGAGCTGTATTAGGTTATAGGCCGATTCAGACCATATTAGATACGTTGAAGGTCATGGGAGAAGCCATTGTACAAAATTTCACCTGAATCAGATAATAATTGCACCCTATAGAGACTCAAGAAGTCAAAATCCCAGATCGGTTTATATGGCAGCTATATCAGGTTATGAACCGATTTCACCCATACTTGGCACGTTTTTTGAAAATCATAACAAAATACCTGATGCAAAAATTCAGACAAGTCGAATAAGAATTGCGTCCTTTAGTGGTTGAAGAAGTCAAGATTCAAGATCGGTTTATATGGCAGTTATATCAGGTTATGGACCAATTTGGACCAATTTGGACCGTACTTGGCACAGTTGTTGGAAGTCATGACGAAACACGTCGTGCAAAATTTCAACCAAATCAGATATTAACTGCGCCCTATAGAGGCTAAAGAAGTCAAGACCCCAGATCGGTTTGTATGACAACTATATCAGGATATGGACCGATTTAAACCATCCTTTGCATAGTTGTTGGAAGTCATAACAAAACACCTCATGCAAAATTTCAGCTAAATCGGACAAAAATTGAGACGTGTAGAGGCTCATAAAGTCAAGACCCAAGATCGGTTTATATGACAGCTATATCAAAACATGGACCGATATGGCCCATTTACAATCCCAACCGATCTACACCTGTAAGAAGTATTCGCGCAAAATTTCAAGCGCTAGTTTTACTCCTTCGAAGGTTAGCGTGCTTTCGACAGACAGACGGACGGACATGGCTGGATCGACTTAAAATGTCATGACGATCAAGAATATATATACTTTATGGGATCTGAGACGAATATTTCGAGGAGTTACAAACAGAATGACGAAATTAGTATACCCCCATCCTATGGTGGAGGGTATAAAAATGGTACAGCAATCCAACATTTCTCCAAAATATTTCTATTCATACATATGCGACGCGTAAAGTTCGGCGGAAATAAAGGTAGTTTAAAAAATTGAGCAGAGCCTTATGTACATATTTTTGCCACAATTGTAAACGGTTTCAACATTGTCCTTTAAGACCCCATAACATGACACCAAGACACAAAGGCAGCAAGGCAGCAATTCATTTTATTGTTTGTTCCTCATTTTTTGGCGGATTTTGAAATATCTATCGTGCCACCTAATGTTGAACATAAAAATCGTGAAAACCCATTTTCAAAAAAGTCTGCCCATACAACTTCAACTGCTAAGGTGATTAAACAGTGGTACACTCTCAAAAGAATGAACTCGTTAGCAGAAAATTCAAATCTCTGCAGTAATTTCAATTCAATCTTTGACTGCTCTATAAATCTTTTATAAGGTTGAAATTAATATTTTCCCAAATATTTTTGAAATCTTATTTAAATTTAAATTATTTTTTTTTTCGTATGCAGTTTTGTATCAAGTTTTAGACAACTTTCAGATCTTTGTTTATTTTGTGTCTGTTTGGTGTTTGTCATTTGTCGTCGTCGTCATCATCATCATCATCTGCTGCTAGTTGGTCACCCAACAATGCTCCTTTGGTCGATTTTGTTTCCCATTTTTTGGTTCACCGGATGTCATTGTTAAACGTATGTTAGGTTCAGACATTCATGTTGACGATGTGGCTGATCATCATCAGGCTGCAGCCATCATTTGTTGTTGGGTAAAGAGAAAAAACAAAAACGAATCTGGGTGTTTGGTACCGTGTTATTTCTGGAAATAGAAATTGGAGGCAAATAATGTCGCCAACAATGTGGCACCTAAAGATGCCTGAGCGAGAATACTGACAAACGTTAAAGGGAAACATTAGCAATACATGGGGCGGGGGGAAATGAAAGGAGTTTGCTTGGAAAAGAGTGAAAGTTTTGACTTTTTGTTTCTTTACTACCTTATTGTCATTTAGTTGGTGGAGGTGGTGGAGACAAACAACTAAAATGTTGGTCAAATTTGGTCATAAAGTCTTGTGGCTTCATTGCTGTCTATGTCATCGGGTTTTGGTCAATTTTTATCAAATGACCCATGTTCGTTTACAATGAATAGTGATGATTTTTTGAGAAGGATAATTTAGAGAGTTACAGCTTGGGTTAGAAAAAGAGCAGGATTTCAGAAAAAATTAAATTATAAAATCAACTAGAAGCTGAACTCGTGAGTTCAAAACCTGGCGAGAATAGCAGAAAACAAGTAAAAGCGTGCTAAGTTTGGCCGGGCCGAATCTTGAATACCCTCCACCATGGATCGCATTTGTCGAGCTCTTGCCACGGTATCTCTTTGAAGGCAAACATAGGATAAAAGAAAATAATTGCTATGTTATTGGAACAATATCAAGTTATGGTTCATCTCGGACCATAATTGAACAGAATATTCGGACCATATTAAAAGTCATTGTGTAAAATTTTAGCAAAATCTAATAAGAATTGCCCACTTTAGGGACTGAAGAAGTAAAATAGGGAGATCGGTTCATAGGGGAGGTGCATTAGGCTAAAAACCGATTCATGCCATTTTCGACACGTATGTTAAAGGTCTTGAGAGAAGCCGTTGTACAAAATTTCAGCTAAATCGGATAATAATTGCGCCCTCTAGTGGCTCAAGAAGTCAAGACCCCAGATTGATTTATATGGCAGCTATATCAGGTTATGGACCGATTTGAACTATTCATAGCACAGTTGTTGAAAGTCATAACAAAACATCTCAATCAAAATTTCAACCAAATCGGATAGGAATTGCTCCCTGTAGAGGCTCAAGAAGTCAAGACCCCAGCTCGGTTTATAGGGCAGCTATATCAGGTTATGGACCGATTTGAACCATACTTAGCTCATTTGTCGGATGTCATAACAAAATACGTCATGCAATATTTCAGCCAAATCGGATAGGAATTGCTCCCTGTAGAGGCTCAAGAGACTGAAATTTGACAAGACGTGTTTTATTATGACTTCCAACAACTGTGCTAAATAAGGTTTAAATCGGTACATAATCTGATATAGCTGTCATATAAACCGATTTGGGGTTTTGACTTCCTGAGCCTCTATAGGGCTCAATTTCTATCCAATTTTGCTAAAATTTGGTATGAGTTTTGTTATGACTTCCAACAACTGTTGTAAGTATGGTTCAAATCGGTCCATAACCCGATATAGCTGTCATATAAACCGATCTGGGATTTTGATTTATTGAGCCTCTAGAGGTCTCAATTCCTACCCAATTTGACATGACGTGTTTCGTTAAGACTTCCAACAACTGTGCTAGATATGGTCCAAATCGGTCCATAACCTGATATAGCTGTCATATAAACCGATCTGGGATCTTGACTTCTTGAACCTCTAGAGGGCGTAGTTATTATCTAATTTGGCTGAAATTTTGTACAATGGCTTCTACTATGACCTTCAACATACGTGTCAAATATGGTCGAATCGGTCTATAGCCTGATACAGCTCCCATATAAACCAATCTCCCTATCTTACTTCTTGAGCCTTAAATGGCGCAATTCTTATGCGAATTGGCTGAAATTTTACGCAATGACCTCTACTAGGGTCTCCAGCATTCAGTTCAACTATGGTCCGAATTGGACCATAACTTGATAGAGCTCCAATAGCATAGCAATTTCTATATTTTATCCTTTGTTTGCCTAAAAAAAGAGATAACGGGAAAGGGACTCGACAAATGTGATCTATGGTGGAGGGTATATAAGATTCGGTCCGGCCGAACTTAGCACTCTTTTACTTGTTTAGAATGAAAATAAGACCCTGTGTTTTATCGATTGCTAAATTTTCTTAAGAAATAAAGTTTCAACGGAAAACTTTGAAAATCAAATTGTGTTGCTATTTTGTGTCAAACCAAAATTCGGTGCCATTGTCACCAATTCAGTTATCAATTTTGAAGGAATTTGTCATAAAATAAGAATTTCTTCCAAATTTGGTAAGAATGATATTTGAATATCAGTTTTGTGTTTATGGTAATTGTTGCATCTATTTAATTGTTCACACCTGTTTGATTGAACGGCCCGCAGTACGTATGAATAACATTAATTAAATGCGATGGGGCCTAAGACGTCCATGTTGGTGTCGTTGTTAAACTTAGTGTTAATTACTTGAACGTGCGTTTGTTGTAATCATTTTTTGTGTGCGCCATGTTTGTCG
The DNA here is from genome assembly GCF_963082655.1 of Stomoxys calcitrans. NCBI lineage: Eukaryota > Metazoa > Arthropoda > Insecta > Diptera > Muscidae > Stomoxys > Stomoxys calcitrans. Next base: position 86,256,384 of record NC_081555.1, on the reverse strand, counting down.
GCTTTGGCCAATTTGCATAATTTTCCCATAGATTGTTGCAGTGCAGACCCAAGTTTTGTTGTTCGATTTCTTTGGCGGAATCAAAAGCTCAAGAAAAAGAAGTTCAGAGCTATAGGCCTTTGCCAACAAAGGAAGTTCGTTGCATTTGTGGCCGCCTGCCGCCTGCCCAATTCGTACTTGGTGTTTGGCTAAAAGCTTTTGGCCATTTAAGAGAAGTTATTTAATTCCCCACAATGTTGCACAATTTATTGTATCTGCCACAGCAGCTCAGAGTGTTGTTGCATGTTCACGAGCGCTAGCGGAGCCCGTGTCTTTTGGCCAAACATTTATAAGAGTTTTGTTTTAATTAACCTTTGATTGTGGTTACGTTTTGTGTTTTGTTTTTTCTCCACCAGCTATATCGGCGATAATCCGCTGCAGTGTCGGCCATATCTATGCAAGGATAAATAAATTGAAATGACGCGACCAGTGCACATTGAAGATATATATCGTTCAAATGCCTAAGGCCTAGCCATGATTTGAAGCATATTATGATTGCTGGTACGATAGTGAATACGTGTGTGTGTGTAGGGTGGGTGGGCAGGCAAAACAAATTGAATTAATGTTTGCAAATTCATAACGGAAATTAATAGTTGTTTATCATTATTTTTTTCATTAACATTTTATCCTAAATAAAAATATCAAAGAAATGTTGAAATCAGAATAATTTTTAGTGAAAATTTTTTTTCTGAGAAAACTTTATTGACATTTATTGTCTAAAGGAAATTTCACTACCTTGCGATGTAGCCGTAAAATAAAGCAACTCTCTGATGTCGCATCAACATATCACATGTAGAAGACCCATGATTATGATTTCACGAAAAGTTTGGTGCGGCCCATCATAATGCTCTGCTTACTTTCTCTCAATATTAAGAAGAATTAGACATTTGCTCTTCATATGTAAAAACTCTTCCTGAGCCCATCTTTCCGCCATATCATAAGCACTCAACTAAGATTTTTGGCAAATTTAGAAGCTTACACTGCTTCTCAAAATGTGGAAATTCAACATCTGTGGTAAATATTTTTTGGTAATTGAGGGCCCCTTTGAAAAAACCCCCACATGCAAATCATAAAACCCAAATCACAGGAAAGCCAGCTTGCAGACTTGCCTCAATTTAAGATCGTTTTTTAGTATTTGTCAATAAATCACTGACTTTGAGGTTGCAACCTGTGTTGAGCAGTTCGCCAATTAAAAAAAAAAAAACCTACAGTCACACCAACAGCAAATTAACTGGCAGCTTGGCAGGCTGACCGACTGATACGGCCATGTTGGCCGCCTTGATTGCCTTGGTATATGAACTGTGCGACAGCAGCAGCTTGAGACAGCTACAGATCAATACCATAGCATGGGGCAATGGCAACATCATAAGTGGCAAGCCAAGCAACAGCTACAACAACATCGAACTCTAATCAAATTCTGACCTAATGAAAATCACCAACGCTGTTGTGAATGAAAGAAAACCAAATTTGCTGCCGTTATGGTCTAAAAGCAGAAACATGTTCTCTTACCCACAATCGTAGCCACGTTTGTGAATATTTGTGATGGCTGAGTGTTTTGAGAGAATAGCCAGTTTTTCAAAAACAAAGTTGCCTCCATAGTATTCAAATGGGAATTATGTCGCAGTGATAATGCCACAATTCAAGTTATATCATACAGTTGATTGTATTTTTCTAAACAGTAAAATCTAGAATTAGAAAATTTAGTGATTAGAACAATACTTACTTACACTTCAGTAGTTCCAAGATCTGTGATGGAGAAAAAGTGCAACATAAGGATAATACAACAGTTTCCGAGAACATGTAGTTTGCGATGAGAACCACAGTCATTACTGCATTAGAGACCATTGTAGATATCCGACCCATAGACATACAGCCACTGCGTCTATGAGACTTAAAGCAATGGGAGAATGGATAGACAATCGGAACAGGTCATACCATTGAGGTATAACCGGGGCGACGTTAGGAAACCTAGATGGAATTGAAAAGGTTTCGGAACAGATACCTGAGACGATACTTCAATCCCATGGCAGCCGGTTGTACGCACCGGATTGACCCGATGGAAACCTCATTGGCAAGGGCTGCAGCCTCAGTGTACGTGTTAGTCTTTTTTCGTCATGGGAAAGGCATATCCCGGAGAGCCTTCTCCGCACGCTTCTGGTCCGTGCCGGGATTGAAAAGAACTCCGGACCCTGGTTCTGTTCGGTTTGCCAGAACCGCCTCCATCATCGGTCGGTATCGGTGAGTTGTAACCGGTGCATGGAGTTGTAACCGGTGCATGGAGTGAGTACATTTCCGATCTTGCTCTGGCCTCACTTCACTACGGGAGTATAGTCATACTGGATATGTCGCAAGGTGCTGTGCGAACACAGACAGCAGCGGTTACAAGCGTCGTCCGCTTCGCCTTCTGCGTTCTCGTCGTCGGACTATGTGACCCCACGACCTCTCCTGTGCAGCAATATACGCAATAGCAGCATCACAGCCCCAATATTGCAAGGCCAGTGCCGGGAAGAGTATCATTTTTGCAATTGAATTACAACGGTCTCCGTGACATGATCGACAAGATCCATCTCGCCTGCTCCTGGCGCTAGTGACCCCTACATGGAGTGCATGGGGATAGCAGTCAGGTCCGGTACTGTCGAGATAGAGCTATACAACATGTTAATACCGCCTGTTGGTGGATGTGTCCCAACTAACGGCCAGGCAAACAAGCCCGACATAAGTGGCCTACTATCTGGCCATAATTGTCTGGTTCTAGGATATTGCCGACTTATCCCGTACGGCAATATACGCAATGGCAGCATGCCAGGCCAGTGCCGAGAAATGTATTATTTTTGCAACTAAACTGCAAGGGTATCCGTGGCAAGATCGATGAGATTGTGGATTTCATGAGTCGGAAAGATATATTGGTTGTCGTGGATACAATGTGTTACGTAAGGATCGCTCAAGGAGGTAGGGGATTGGCCTTCGTGATACACCATTCCGTCTCGCCCATCTCGCCTGCGCCTGGCGATAGTGACCCTTACATGCAGGGCATGGGGATAGCAGTCAGGCCCGGTACTGCCGAGATAGAGCTATACAACGTGAACGTACCGCCGTTTGGAAGCTGTGTCCCGATTAATGGTCAAGCTTACAATCCCGACATTAGTGGGTTATTATCTGGCGATAATCGTCTGGTTCTAGGGGACTTTAATGCGCATCACACTTCATGGCAGAGCAGATTGAAAGCTCCACGTTTTGCACGGTGAATGAGGATGCCCCCACTAGAATTACGAGGAGGTGCTTCAGCTCGCCAGACATTTCCATTGCATCCCCTGATCTCCTGAGTGACATATTCTGGCAAGCCGTCATCTGTTTAGGGTCAGACCAACTCCCCATAAATCTTATCATCGACCGACCACCCGACTTTATAATCTCTGAGCGCCGGACGTTTATCAATCAGAAGAAGGCCGATTGGGCGGGTTTCAGAGAGTATACCAATCGCCACTTCAGTGAACTGCCACCCTCTCGGATGTGCTAGTGGCCGAGAGAAAATTCCAAGACATCATTAACGCAGCAGCCGCTCGCTTTATACCAGCCGGTCGAATACCCCAAATGTGGCCCAATTTCCCGGCGCAGGCTGTGGTACTCACAGACGAGCGTGATGAGATTCATTGTATGGACCCCACTAACCCCAGAATCAGCGAGCTAAATCTGGATAAATAGGCCAGTCAACGAACATAATCGGAATTTGTAGCTGAAACACTTGGAGCAATGTAACTTAGGCACCGATGTAGGCAAACTGTGGTCTACTGTTAAATCACTCTCGAACCCCGGTGGACGGGATGACAGGACCTCAGTCACTTTTGGCGAAATAACCGAAATAACTGCTCCGAAGAGATGCTCCAGGTTGTTAAACCGTCAATTTATTGTGCATCCCGAGGGTGACAGGGCTAGGAGGAAAAAAGCCATTCGCCGAGTTCGTGGTCTCTGAACCGATGAACAGCCATCACAATTTACCGTGGGTGATGTTACGAATGTCATCCGTGGCGCCAAATCATCTAAGGCGTTGGTCCCCAACGGAATCTCTACATTGATGTTGAAGAATCTGGATTCACCTGGGGTTGAGTACCTTACTACTGACCTCAACCTGTCTTATAGATCCCGATGTCTGGAAAATGGGTAGAGTGATCCCGCTACTGAAGCCTGGAAAGGCCCGAGTTTGGGAGAGTCCTACAGATCGATCACCCTTCTCTCACCAGTAGGAAAGACGCTTCAAGCATTTCTCCTTCCGAGAATTTCTATTTGCCGAGCATCACTTGGATTTCGAAGACTGTATAGCACAACAACAGCATCGCCGCACACATTTGCCGTGGCTTCCATCAGCCCAGGCCATGTGATAGGACGGTCCTCGTGACGCTGGATTTATTGAAGACATTCAGCCATGCCAAATTATTTGAGGACATAGCCAACACGTCCCTTCAGCCAGACCTGAAACGCTGGGTCGCGAATTATCTGTGTGGTCGCCAGTCATTTGTGGAATTTAGGGTTTAGAAGTCAAAGCATCGTAGAGTGAAACAGGGAGTTCCCCAAGGTGGTGTGATATCTCCGGCACTGTTTAACCTCTAACTATCCTCCATTCCACCCCCTCCAAACGGCATAGAGATCGTATCATATGCAGACGATTGTACGATCATGGCATCAGGCCCCCCACCCATTGTTGACATCTGCCATAGGCTGAACGTCTACCTCGACGAACTTGCCTCATATTTCGTTGCAAAAAATCTGTAGATATTTGCCACCAAATCTTCAGAAACAAGTAGAAACAAGGTCCTCAAGTCACTTGTTGACAGCACTTGAGGTGCAGACAAAGACACCTTGTTGACCACGTACAAAGCAATTGGCCGGTCTGTGGTAAGTTATGCAGCGCCAGTGTGATCTCGTCAATTTTGTGACACGCATATTCAGATCTGTCAGAATGCCGCCTTCCGAACTCCGACGGGCTGTCTCCTCAGTTCTCATGTGGACCACCTCTATCAGGAGACAAAGATCCTGCCAGTGCGAAAACAAAACTACATGCTGTCTAATAAGTTTTGTCTAATAAGTTCTGTCAAGACGATCAAAAATGTATGAGTCTTATGGTCTCGCATAGCACTATTGAGGTGTTACGAACTGAATGACAAGATTAGTATGCCCCATATCCAATGGTGGTGTGTAAAAACTAGCTTTCCCCTTGGCTTCCAGATTGGTGATACTATATTTCTTCAATCAACCGAAAATTTTTACGATTTATTTAAAAATAGTGTTAGCAACTAAGGCTGTATACAAATGGCAAATGCAACAGGCCATCTGTTTTGCAATTCATTCATTGATTCGTCCATTCATTCAAGCAAACAACTAGAACTTGCATAGAAAATCAAATTTATCCAAATTCAAATGTGTGATAATGGCACATTTACATTGTACCCAAAAGGTAAACCAGCGCAGCAGACCAATCGACCAACGGACAGACAGACATACAAACTTTCGTCAGGGCGTTTTAAAGAAAATATCTGCTGCAACAATATTTTTTGCTAAAGGTGAAATTTTCTTTTATTGATCATAAGCCGCTTTGGCCATTTTCCTCCACTCTCTTCTAAGGCTGTTGCAGCTTCTACGAGTATCTTTCTAATTTGGTTTTTGAGCGGCAGATTTTGACAATTGTCAAAATTTATGGCATTACAAGTCAGTCGACAACAACGGCAACTACGACAACGACAACAGTGATAATTGCGCCTTTAACGCTGTTACTTTTTTTTTTTTTTTTTTTTTTTTTTTAGATGGCCTCTATTCCCATTCCCGGCCGCTAATGTCGTGTTTTTCCCCAATTGGATGTCCGTATTTCTTTAATCTACAGTTGGTTAGTTGGTTTTTGGTGGTTTTTTTTCTCTCCTTTTTCATAGCTAGTATTTGGGGAAAATTTATGATGGTTGTTAACGTTATAGGCATACCAGCAGAGGTGGATCTGGAGTCATTAATCATTTGCCTTCGATTCTTTATAGTTGAGTGCCTTCAAATTTTAATGAAATACAATGTAAAATAGTTGATAACATGGTATACGTCTGTCCGTCCGTCCATCTTAGAAACTTGTTTCGATCTGCCGCCGTTAAAAAGAAAATCGCTTTGATTAATTGGGTGTGATCCGAAAGTTATGACAAGCAGCCTTTTGGTTAAGTTTTTTTTATTGTCATGTGTTTAGGAATTTAGATGACGCCTTCAAACGCGTAAAGCCAGCCGCTCGAAATTTTGCTTCCTATTTTGGGATTTTAAATGAGCCAAATCGGCCTTTATATATATCAGTGTCTCGACTGGACTACTTGAACACTTAGAAGGAGCAATTATAAACCAATAAGCCAACTAGCCTTGAAAAGTCCATATTCTATGATGCAATATTCATAGTTTGCACCTTTTATCCATCGCATTCCACCATACCATCAATGCTATGTCGGATTTGACAGAACTACACATTTGTAGAGGTAGTGGATTGGGAAACCTAGGTAGGGTTGCAAGAGGATAGACGGCACGCTTCATCAATGTATCTTTTTGTACCACTTTCATGACGGGATAATAGCTTCAAATCTGCCTGGATTCAGAGCTTCTAACTTCTCCTACTATTATTATACCCACCACCGAAGGATGGGGGTATATTCATTTTGTCATTCCGTTTGCAACATATCGAAATATCCATTTCCGACCCTATAGAGTAAATGTATTCTTATTCAGGGAAAAATCTAAAACGATCTAGCCATGTCCGTCCGTCTGTTGAAATCACTCTACAGTCTTTAAAAATAGAGCTATTCAACTGAAACTTTGCTTTTTTGTCCATAAGCAGGTTAAGTTCGACGATGTACATGTAGACCGATCTTCCGATTTACGGTCTTAGGCCCATAAAAGCCACATTTATTATCCGATTTTGCTAAAATTTGGGACAGTGAGTTGTGTTAGGCCCTTCGACATCCTTCTTCAATTTGGCCTAGATCGGTTCTGATTTGGATATAGCTGCCATATAGACCGATCCTCCGATGCGGGGTCTTAGTCCCATAAAAGCCACATTTATTTTCCGATTTTGCTGAAATTTTAGACTGTGAGTTGTGTTAGGCCCTTCGGCATCTTTCTTCTATTTGGTCCAGATTTGGATATAGCTGCCTAGACTGATCTCTCGATTTAAGGTTTTGGGCCCATAAAAAGCTCATTTATTGTCCGATGTCGCCAAAATTAGGACAGTGGGTTCTGTTAGGCCCTTCGACATACTTCTGCAATATGGCACAGATCGGTCCAGATTTGGATATAGCTGCCATATAGACCGATCTCTCAATTTGAGGTTTTGGGCCCATAAAAACCGCATTTATTGTCCCATGTCGGTAACAGTGAGTTGTGTTAAGCCCCTCGACATACTTCTGCAATATGGCACAGATCGGTCCAGATTTGGATATAGCTGCCATATAGACCGATCTCTTCATTTAAGATTTTGGGGCGGTATTTATTGTCCGATTTTGCCGAAATTTGGGACAGTGAGTTGGGTCTGAAACTTGGCCCAAATCGGTCCAGATTTGGATATAGCTGCCATATAGACGATATCTTGATTTAAAGTCTTGGCCCCATAAAAGGCGCATTTATGATATGATTTCACTGAAATTTGACACAGTGACTTATGTCAGGCTTTTCGACATACTTCTGCAGTATGGCACAGATCAGTCCAGATTTGGAAATAGCTGCCATATAGACCGATCTCTCGATTTAAGGTTTTGGGCCGAATTTATTATCCGATTTAGCCGAAATTTTGGACAGTAAGTTGGGTCTGAAACTTGGCCCAAATCGGTCCAGCTTTGGATATAGCCGCCATATAGACGATATCTTGATTTAAAGTCTTGGCCCCATAAAAGGCGCATTTATAATATGATTTCACTGAAATTTGACACAGTGACTTAGTCAGGCTTTTTGACATCCGTGTCGTATATGGTTCAGATCGGTTTATTTTTAGATATAGCTACTAAAGCCACCAATACAATGACTTAAGACCGATCATTGCCAGAGAAAACCATCAAGGAATTGCAAAAGTCGGGCGGGACCGACTTTACAGTACCCTACATCACCTAGTCAACACCTTTTAATACATACAACCCATGTCTAAATCTGGTCAGACTTATTTTGTATATCTATTGATATGCTGAACAGAACCTTGCAAGATTTCCTACAACCGAACCTAAATTGTGGCTGCTGCAGTTTTAACAGCGCGTATCAATTCTAAATATATGTGTGGGATCTATATCCGACCCAAATATGGTTCAGATCGGACTTCATTTAGATATAGCTGCCGTATATAACGATCTGCCGGTTAAGGGTCCGAAGCCTATAAAAGCTGCATTTTTTACCTGATTTCGCTGAACAGTGAACATTCTGTTAAAGAACATGGAATACTTCTCTCATATCATAAGTGCAGTTCGATTAAAGTCTAAGCTCAAAGATAAGGGGCCTTGACCACTTGATAGAGAAGTTCTAACATTACAGAATGCCTTACAAAAGAAGCCAGGATTGGTAGGAGCATAACCACCTCTGAAAATTTTTTGATGTTCACGCCGTCATTCGAACCCAGGCGTTCCACGTCTTAGGTAGACATGCTAAGCTCTGCGCCACGGTGGAAAGTTTTTCAAAAAAACGCATAAAATTCAGAAAAGTGCCTGAAATCTTTATTTGAATCGATAGTACGGAATTAGAGAACAAAAAAATAGTAATCATCGAAAATCGCTTTATTGTTTTTCAAAATATTCTCCATTAAGATCTATTAACCTCTGATTTTATTTTTTTCGTACGGTCAGTCAGGACTATACGGGGGATGACTTATCAAATCGATGTTTTCAGTGCTCAAAAATGACATTGTTTGAGCCGATTTGTGAGAGCTCGCATTGTTGTGTTGAAGTGTGATACTTCTTCGGCAATTGATTTTTCTGATTTCTTGCAAGACAACTGGCAAACAAATGGTTGTGTACCACTCAGAATTGACTGTTCTGCGTTGTTCTAGTGGTGGGATTGCGACATGTCCAGTTTTTCCAAAAAAACAGGCCATTATTTGCTTGGAAGTGCATCGTGCGCGAGCTACTTTTGTTGAATTTGGCTCATCTTGAAACATACATACAGTTGACTGCTGTTTACTTTCGGGCTCATAAGTGTAAATCCGCCTGTCACGATGCCATAGACGTGTTTCGAAGCACCACGATCGTATTTTTGGAGCATTTCTTTCGACCAATCGACACGAGCCTTTTTTTTTTTTTGAGCGATTGACAAATTATGTTGGATCCAACAAGAACAAATCTTTTTGGCGGTCATATGTTCGTGCAATAATGAATGTATGCTGGTTCCACTAATGCCTTAGGTGCAAGAAGATCTTGCAGTATCAGTTTGCGCACAGCATCAATGGTTTTTGGAACAACTGATTTTGAACGACCTTGAATGAACTTGACCTTGGAGTGAACTACGACCTCGGTTGAATTCACCATACCATCGATAAACACTGGTCCTTGATGGAGCTTCATCACCAAAAATTGTTCATCAAAGTTCGTCGATGCACTGTTGTTGAGTTGATCCACGTTGAAAGTTGTAAAAAATCATTGCACGAGAATGTTCACGATTTAATTCAATTTTTTGGACGAGATGAATCTTGTAAGTTGTTGTAAACAATACAAATAGCGCTCATATGTCAAAACGTTCTGAGTACGTATAGCCTTAAAAATGTCAAGCTTTACGATAGAGCTGTCAGTTGGCACAAGGGTTGTCTGATCCCGAAATATAAAAGACAATCCTCGTATAATTTATTGTTTGAAGAATATTTCATGCAAATATTGACTGTGATTGCGCATCAAATGGTCCATCTGCTAAGATAAATTTTGGCATACACTTTCCAACATTTCGGCCGGTATCTCTCGAATAAATGCTTCAATGTTGTCTTGCAATGCGTCAACTGAAGCAGGCCTTGTCTGCATAGATATTAGAACCATAAAAAATAGTCTAAAAGCGTTAAATCGCACGATGTTAATGGCCAATTAACCGGCCCGGAACGTGAAATAAAATGTTCACCGAACTCGGCTCTCAATAAGTCCATTGTTAGCGTGCTGTGTGGCATGTGGTACCGTCTTGTTGAAACCACATGTCATGCAAGTCAAGCTCTTGCATTTTGGGCAAAAAATTTGGATATCATCTCACGATAGCGCTTACCATTCACAGTTACGTCACGATTCGCATCATCTTTGAAGAAGTATGGTCCAATGATGCCACCAGCCCATAAACCGCACCAAACTGTGACCTGTTTTACAATTGCGACGTGTACCTTCACTACAAAACATGGATAGGCAGACATGCGGATTCGCGGCCAGTTGGACATGGCTAGATTGAACTAAGAAGTGTTCTGAATCGATTTGTACACTATTTACTGGAAAAATAGTGGTTCTAGATGTATCTTTTTTTTTCAATCAATCAACAGGGGATGGTGTGCATTGCGTTGGAGAGGACAATTAAAGATAGGAGGGGGGAAAGAGGGAGTAGTGTTTATGGACACTTGCTTTGAATTTCTGGATGTCGTAAGTAGCGGGAAAAACATCCAGCGAAAGTCGATTCAACATACGAATCGTCCTTGCGAAAAAAGAATTCTCTAGGTAGTGCATGGCCAGATTAGCTGACCAATCGATTACAAACCGGTCCTGTCATCCGCGAACGAGTAGATTGGATTCGAAGTCAGACCCTGAAGATCGTCAATGAAAATTAGAAAAAGAGAGGGAGAAAGAATTTATATTCGTCAGATGGGAATCCATCTACAACAACTCTTATATTGCGATCTCTGAGAAAACTTGATATAAATCGAGCGAAGTTATTACCGACACCAAAAGCGACAAGCTTTGAAAGGATTGCACCGTGCCAGACCCTATCAAATGCCTTGAAAATATCCAGAGTCATGACTTACTCTCACCGAACTGGTAAATAGCGCGACTCTCAACGTTCAGACAGGGATGCCATCAGGTCACCCGTGGAGCGATTTCCGCGGAACCCATACTGTCGGTCGCTAAGAAGAATCTCACAAGATGGTAACTGATCATGCTCAGTCATGTAATTCGCAGGGTCGGTTGCCTCAACCTTCTTAGGGATAGTCTGCTCGTTCACGATCTTCCAAAGCGCCGGGAAAACACCCGCACGGTAAGCAAGGTTGAAAAGACGAATAAAGGACGAATGAGCTTCGTCCCCAGGCTACCGTGCCTGGGGATTTATTTACTTCGAGATCTGGAAGAACCCTTTTGACTCCACGTGTTCGAAAATATATCTGAGGCATGGAACTAGATACGTCTTCAATAACGGGGAGTTGTTGATCGCTTTCCGGCAGTGAAGAATTTCCCGCAAACATGTTTGTCAGCAGGTTAGCCTTTTCAACCAGGTCACTGAATATCTGGTCGTAAATATTTAATAAAGCCGGGATAGCCGATGAGTTGCCCTTCACTCTTTTCACAAACGACCAACAACTTCAACTTCCCCTTGGAGATGCAAGAACTTTGGCACGAAGACGCTGTTCGTGCAGAAACTTTTCGCGTCTAAGTACCCTGGCAAACGAAGTTCTTGTTTGTTTGCGCAGCAATTCATTAGTGGGATTTTTATTCGAACGCCAATTTCTTTCGACTTGATTTCATGAACCCTTGGAGCCGCAATTATTATCCGATTTGTCTATAGTTTTGTGTTTAGTGTTATTTCATGGTTTTCAATACCCGTGGTAGGTATGGCCCAAATGGGTCTATAACCTGATATAACTTAAATATAAACCAATCCCCCGATCAATCTTTTACGTCTCCAAGAAGATTAAATTTCTGGTTGATTTAGCAGACATTTTTTACATATGGTATACATGTGCCCATCAACTAATTTCGAGCGACCTATGCACATTTTTACTATTATTTTGAATACAAAACTTTTTTTCAAATCTCGTATATCACATATGTATGTTAGTAAAAATTGTAGCCTCCTCTCTGATCGAAATAACTTTTAGACCCCTAGTTTATGAGTATCAGCATATTTGTTAATCTCGAATAACCCTTTAGCCTTGAAATTTGGTTCCCACAGTCAATAAACACAAATATCTGCACAAATAAAAAATACCACAAATTGTTAACTGATTTACAAATTTGTAAAACCAATTTTTGGCCAATATCAGATCAGCGGAAATGCAAGCAATGAAACATAAAACCATTGAAGACAGCTACAAATATGGAAACTCGTAATTTAGGCACTCTTTAACACCCGACGAGGAGGTAGCCATTGCAAGTCTATCTGCAGTTCGAAATGGCTATCAGTGATGAGGTTTCTACTGTGTTGCTACCGTTTTTGTTTTTTCACTCCTCGATTCATGGGGAGCTTGTTTTGGTCATTGATAAGCTTACCAGCAAGTCAGCCCCATCCATAGATGCTTTATGTTCGCCTTGGTGTTGATGCTGGTTTTTGGCCATATTATTTGACATGTAAAACATATCTGCCGAAATATATCACTATTGACATTTGCCAACTACTATTGGCCAGGTTGGATGTATTGGCTGGTCCATTGGGGCTATTTATGCTGTTAAAGCAAACACTTAAATGCTACAATTAATGGCCAAGACAAGAAACCAGACAACACCAAAATCAACAAACAAAATCACTTATCCGTTTAACCAAAAACAAAAAAAAGCAAAATGCATAGAAATAAGCTGCGATCTCTCTTTTCGGCTTTTAGCAAAAACGAAAATGAAAACCTCCAACAGAAGAAAAATGATCAATGTTTGTGTTTGCTGCGTTGTTGTTTGAGGCCAAAAGGCGTTATGTTGAAAAGCAAGCCATATTTGAATACTAAAACGGACGTGCTGCCGACGTAACCACCACCAATATTGAGCATCCACACAACCTCCTTGCCTGCTAGCCTCATAGCCTGGCTGGCAGACACTAAGTTATTTGGCCACTTGGCCAATATTAAGCCAAAGTAAGCCATGCTGTTGGAGTTAAACATTGTTAAACAGCCTAAATGCTGTCGAATTTAATGTCAATGCAATTTTCAAATTATCCGAAATAAGAAATACTACGTAGCTAATGTGGCCAGCCAACTACATTGCCGCTTATGCTACAGAGACATTTTTTGTTTCTATATTTTTCCCTCAGCTATTACTTTCAGCCGCAACTTGGGGTGCAGTAGATTTTGTTGTTGTTACATTTCATCGGTAGCATTAAACACACACTGTGCATATGTGTTCAATAAAAGAGCAGACTTAAAAAGTGACAAAAAAAAAAAAAAAAAAACAAATTGCACGGCAATATAAAGAAATTTAGATTTTTATGGAATTTTTTTTTTTAAACTTAACTTTTAAAAGACATTTCAGCGTGTTTTTGTTGTCCTATAAATTAAATTTTGTCCAAATGTTCCACATTGTTTTTAGGATTTAGGATTGTTAATGGGCGAATCGTTCTACGTTTTGATAAAGCTGCCATTTAAACCGATCTCTCGATCTAGAAAGGGTCAGGTTGAAAGGCTTGCAAAGTACCCGTAGGGAATCCAGTCACGGAATTGCAGGCAATGACACAAAACGTGCTCGAATTGTTCTAACTCACCCTCGTCACCACAGACCCTGCAAAAGTTCGTCTTTTACTATGTTCAGCGCGAGGTCAAAGACCTGACATTGCCATGTTCAGTCAGGATTCCCATCAGCAGTCCAAGACCATGCTTCTTTAGCAATTTTTAGAATACTTTTTGACTCGACTTACTGCAACTCCTGATCGTCATCACAGAGCCTGCATTAGGTTAGTTTGAAATGATGGTGCGGATATTAATCCGCCTCATGGCACTAGGGGCATACAACAAAGCGAGTATTCGGATTGGTGTACTCTCTAAATACCAAAAGTAACATCGAAAAAGGAAATCTAAGTCAAGAACTCCCTGCTTCCATAGCACGTCCCTAAGTTGGTCCATGTCTGGTATTGCGTCCCCACCTATGTACCGATGACAACTAGCCGCGAAAACCGTGCAATGACACAGAAAATGCTCCAACGTCTGCATTAACTTGTCAGGAATCCTATCAGCAGTCCGTCGTTATGCTTCTTTAACTCCAGGATAGTGATGTCATGTTATGCGACACACAGCCACAGCGCCTTGGTCAACATGGTAAACACTGTGGTCGCTCATTCGCGTCGTTTTTGTAGAAAGTGTCCACCGTACCAAAAAGATTGCACAAGGAAGTGTTTACTAAATAAATAGACCGATCGGCTCCCTTGGCAATCCATTAGTAGTAAGCTCATCGGACTCGTTCTCCACCACTTTTTGATGGATAAGAACCCAGCGGAGGCAATCAACGATTTAAACAATCTTTTATTGACTTGAATATGTTTTGGTATATAACTACCCTAGGATGCGGGTATACTAATTTCATCATTCAATTTGTAAGACCTCGAAATATTCTTGTAAAACCCCATAAAGTATATGCATCGATCTAGCCATGTGCGTCCATCTGTCTGTCCGTCTGTGAAAACCACGCTAACTTTCGAAGGAGTAAAGCTAGGCGCTCTAAGTTCTAACATAGCCGATGCTGGAAGGTATAGAACTAACATTCCATGCACTTCTACGGAAGCTGGAAAAAGAATCAGACTTCCTGAAGATCATAACACTGCTAAAATGCTGAAGAAGAAAAAGGGCTTCCCGCTTTCAAGTTCTCTGGGAAGACCAAGTCAGCCCCTCAGCAATGGAGACACCAGACAGTGTCCTGTGGAGGGAGATAAAGTCGTAAAAGGAACGAAGGAAGCGCGCACGGCCCCAGAGTCTTCTTGGAGGACTGTGACTTCCAAAAGGATGCCACAGCCATCAAGGAATGGGAAGATGGTCGCTGAGAAAGGTAAGGTGCCGCCCTTTTACGCCAGACTGGCAAAGAAGCACAACAGAGATGAGATGACTTATGCAGTCATCGATAACGGCTGTGCATCCGATAGGATTCCACCAGAACGTCGGTCTCAGATGAGGCATTTGGTAAACGATCGGGTTATCGAATATGTATTGAACTCTTAAGGGGGTCCACCCATACGAATTATGAGCTGTGAGTATAGAGGGGACATCTTAACGTTGCTCTTTGCGTTAGCGGAATGTGTTGATACCTTCATTGGAAGTATCCACACTCCCCGAGACGCAAAGCTCGACCTTGTGAGAAAGATGGATATCTCACAGCCCACAAAGGCAACGGTCTTCATCAAGGATGTGGGCGGCGAAATCGCGACGGATCGCATGATGGAAGTCTTAAACAAGCAAAACCAAGATTTAGCCGTTGAGAAATGACAGGTTTCCCACAGGGTGGAGAAGAAGGACGGAACTCTCCTTGTGGTTGGCATTGATCAAGTCTCCGTGACCAGTTTGTATAAGACTAAAGGCATGGCGTACTATGGGTCCATGGCAGTCTTTTTAAGATTGGGAAAACAAGGATAGGCGAATATCCTCATATTGAGCCATCAGGCGTTACATTGGCGAGACACTCAATAACGCCTAACGGACAGGGGGCCGACGACGAGATTGTCACCGACTCTCTTAAAATTGGGAAGACTAGGATAAGTTAAGAATTCTAATATTGGAACATCAGGCGTTACAGGAAATGGAAACTCAATACAGCCTAACGAACAGGGACCCGATGATGGAACCATTACCGACTTTCTCAAGATTCGAAAGACTAGCATATGCAAAGATCCTAATATTAAAAAATCAGGCAGTGTAGTGACGGGAATCTCAAGCAGCCTAAGGCAGACGATGAGACCATCACCTACTCCCAAGAAGCCCATCCAATGGAGGAACAATGATTGAGATTATCCAGATAAACCACCGCCGGATCGAGACAGACTCACGCTCTGATCGAGAAAATCAGCAAAGGCAAGATTCATATTGCTTTGATTCAGGAGCCATGGACGACCCAGAAAATAGTTTCTGGACTAAACCATACCAACTACCAATTATTCTATGCTAACACTGGTACTCGGCCGAGGACCTGCGTTATCTGTTATAAAAATTTAAATTATGTATTTTCCCCAGAGTTTTCAACGTCGGATGCAACAGTGATGAGACAGGGAGACGGTGGAGCATACCTCGCAGCATTTTATCTGCCCTTCCACTGTCCGATACCGCCACCCAAGTCGGAGCTGCAACGGTTGGTGAGAAAAGCAAAGCGGACAGGAAATTAGGTACTTATAGGCTGTGATGCTAACTCTCACCATATTTCGTGGGGTAGTACCAATATTAATAAGTGTGGCTAAGCCCTGGCAGAATACTTGAATACTAACAACCTAGTAACACTGAATATTGGAAACACCGCTACCTTTGTTAATAGGATTAGGGAAGAGGTTTTAGATGTGACAATATGTTCGAAAAATCTCCATGGAAAATTCCTTCTCAGACTATCGCTACATCAGGTTTAGAATAGCACGGCCAGCGCCGGATTCGTAAAGCTTCCGTAATTAGTTGAAAACCAGGTGGTCAAAATTCGGAAAACTAATCGGAAGAAAACTTGGGCAAAGTAATTTAGATTGTCCAAGCATGGAAGACATTGACTACAATGTCAACAGGATTACGACTGCACTAGTGGAATATCCTGTTGAAATCATAAAACTAGTTTGAGAGCAAAAATGAGCACAAATAAAAAATGCATCAAAATACTGAAGCTGACTCGACGAAACTTCACCATAACACTAAGATATTCGTAAAGACAACCACACTTTGAAGGCTTTTAAAAATTAGAATGGTGCCAGCACAAAATTCAGCTCTGACTTTATGAACAAATGTCACCCCATATGGGTCAGTTCTTTCTGTTTGTAACACCTCGAAATATGCCTCTGAGACCCCATAAAGTATATGTATATATTATTGAATGTCATTTCATTTTAAGTCGATCTAGCCATGTCCGTCCGTCCGTCTGTCTGTTGAAAGCACGCAAACTTTCGAAGGAGTAAAGCTAGCCGCTTGAAATTTTGCACAAATACTTTTTATTAGTTTAGGTCCGTTTAGATTGTAAATGGGCCAAATCAGTTCATGTTTTGATATAGCTGCCATATAATCCGAACTTGGGTCTTGACTTTTTGAGCCTCTAGAGGGCGCAATTCTCGTCCGATTTGACTGAAATTTTGCACGTAGTGTTTTGGTATCACCTCCAACAACTGTGTTCAGTATGATTTAAATCGGTTAATAATCTGGTATAGACTTATTATTTCAACTCGATATTGAAATAAAAAAAATTGAATCGTAATCCCTTCGATTATTTCGATAGGGCAACTCAAAATAAAAAAACGTCCAAGCGATTTGGAGGTGAGAATAATTCTGTTTTATTAATGTTATTTCATTCTACATGTTAGTTGTCCACAATGACTTATGTTACTTAAAAATATCTTACAAAGCGTTTTTGGTTCTTGCTTATTTGTTAAGTCTGTTTCGTTTCCTGCTTCCATCGTTGTTGGGAACGAAACAGTGTTATAAAAGTCTATGGAATTTTAAGTGTTGGATTCAAAATGTCTTACAAAGCATTTTTATTGAAAGAGTGAAATTATTTGGAATCGCAACATTGTCGTTACAAACAATTTAACAATTGGGTTGATGCAAAATATTTTGTGATGACATATCCGATTTTGGAAATAATAAAATTTAATGTATAAAATTATTTGGAATTTTGGAAATAACAAAATCGAATGTATAAAATTATTTGGAATCTTAAATGTCGTTCCAAATAATTTTGCTGATTTGTAGTTTTAATTGTAATTTGTTTGTTTTTATATAATTTCTATTTTTGATGTCGTAACACCCCCACCGTTAGTATGAGGCTCCGACGAAATTACAAATTTTTGTTTGGATTTAGAAATTAACATTACGCATATAGTTATTATACATATTACTATTATTACATCGATACTGTTACTTATTATTGTAAATTTATTGTTATGGTAAATGATTTGATCTAGGTTATTTTTATATTTTATTTGTTCCATGAAAAGGGATTCGAGTTTTATATTATTCAGTGTAAAATGTTCGGTTTCTTTAACCTTTGTTAAAATATTGGGTAAAATGATTTTATCATAAATTTTTATGTTTACATTCATATATGTTTTATTTAAAGCATCAATTTGGCAGTTTTCAAATTTGATTATAAAATTTCCAGTTTGTTTTAGTTTCATTTTGTTACAGTTATGAGTAATATTTGAAAGAAAATTTTTAAATATTAAGACACCTGGAATTATTTCTATTATCTCTGTGTCTTTCAAAAATTCCATTGGGCAATTTGCCTCTTCAAATAGTAAAATATTCTTTAGACATTCGTTGTTTACTTTTATCATATTTTTCATTAATTTGTTTTTCACATTATTTTCGAATATATTATTGTTTAAGTCAACTAATACCTCGTTTGTGTCGAGTATGATAGATTTATTTAACATATTTGGTATTGGTTCGAACTGAATTCTTGAAAAGTAGTTTTCAGACAAATGTGGAATTTGTAGAATAATTACTAAACTTTCGTTATGAAATGCAACTGAAACTTTAATATCCTTATAGCTGTCAAAGTCGGTTATGAGGTCTAGTTCTGTTTTGGTTAGGATGTTTGAAGGGATTATTCCTAATTTACTAGAAAATATTATCTGTCCTATATCGTCTATATGGTCTTTGAATAAGAGAATGTCGTTATTTATTTGGTAAATTTGTGTCATGTACGTAAATTCGTCTTCTAGCGTAGCTATCTTGTTTTGAAGGATGTTTTTGAAATCGTCTAAGTATTTGCCGATTTTGTATTGTTGTCGATTTATATGGTTTGTTATGTTTTGTATTTGTAAGGATAGAAAATTATTAACTTGTGTAAATGTGTTTAATTTTCCAGTCAGATTAATTTGTCTGTCATTGAGAGATTTAAGTTTGTCTTCTATTTCTAATTCGTCGTCACTATCCATTGTTCCTGCTATTAGTTTAAGTCCTTTTCCTATTATATTCGCTAGTCCGCGTTTTGATTTAAGACGAGGATGTAAATTATCAACTTTAACTTGAAGTAATTCAAAGTTCTTATCAATTGTGTCTAAAAGGGGTTTATTATTAAATGTAGTCATTCTGAGGGCATTGATGTTTTCCGTTATAATATCCAGTGTGCGTTCGTATTCGGTCAGATTCAAGATGTGTAAGATTTTACTATAATATTCAATAGGTCTGAATTCTCCTGTCTTTATTGGTACGTATCCGTTATTGTTAGTTAAGTCCTGGATGTCCATCGTTTGAGCCGTAATAGTTGTAATTAAAGTCAATATCAGTATCCGGTCCATAGCCTGGAAAGAATTGAAAGTTATTTCTATGTAGTTATTGTCGGATTGTCTCTGTCTTGGTATTGCTTCTTTGGTTTAACATGTGTTTTATAATATTTTAATTTTGTTACAGTATTTTCTATGTGATCATTGTCTATCTTTCTACTATCTATTTTCCTGTATTTCCTGTGATTTTTGCCACCTCTAATTTCTTTAATGAAGTTTGTTCCATCTTCCAGAATAACATCTTCTTTACCTTCGTTT
This sequence comes from Stomoxys calcitrans, assembly GCF_963082655.1. NCBI lineage: Eukaryota > Metazoa > Arthropoda > Insecta > Diptera > Muscidae > Stomoxys > Stomoxys calcitrans. The sequence goes on along the minus strand of NC_081555.1, from coordinate 86,236,779 downwards.
CGTTTATGAATTGTCTTTTCCTTTTTCGAGACCATTAGATCGTGTATACCTTTATAGGAGTCTTCGTGAATTTTTCCATTAATAAAATCTATAGGTTTATGTCCGGTGGTACTGTGAATAGTATTATTATAGAATCCTATGATTCTAATCATTTTTTCCTCTATTGTCTCGCTATTGTTCCTGTCGTCATGTCGTAGTAGTCTTAAATGTTCATTTATTGTGTTATGTAATCGTTCGATGTCGGCGTTTGATGTATGGTTGCTGTTAGACGTATAGTGTATTTCTATGTTTTCCTCTGTTAGAAATTGCTGCATCGGTATGGCTTTAAATCCGAGTTCATTGTCGACGATAATCTTATCCATCTTTCCGAGGGTATTGATCATTTGAAGTAGTTTTACTTTAAATTCAGTCCAAGATCTTCCGTTTATCCGATATGCCATTGCATATTTAGAAAACTTATCTATAGACGTCATAAAAAGACTTTTGTTCAAGGAGTAAAATACGTCTATGTGTATGATTTCTCTAGGTTTTGACGGTGTATCAGTTATCTGAAGCGGTATTTTAGGCGGATTTCTATCGTATTTTTCAATATTGCATACTTCGCAGTTATTTATGAATTGTGTGGTCCTAAGTTTCAATTTTGGGTTGTAGATCCTCAGTTTTAATTCTTCGTAAACAGCTTGGATGCCTCTGTGGTTTTTGTCCAAGTGTTCTGCTTTAATTAGTTCTGTTAATTTTAATTCATCTTCAATATCTTCGAGTAGAGTTGTACATCTTACTATCTTTAATCCATTATCATTCGAAAATATTTCGCTGTATGTGGTACTGAATATATTGAAGAAGGGATCGTCGATAATTATTGCGTTGACTTGGGTAGGATGAAAGTGGGTTTTCAACAATTTTATAACTGAAGCTCTGTCTAATTCCTTAAAGTAAAATATTTTTCTAATTTTTCCAAATATAGTCAATGATCTTATTTTGGTCGAGCCTGATGTAATTTTCCTGATTATAGTTTGGTTCTTATAGAAATTTATCGGGGTTTTGCATTCTGTGATCATTGTATTTTCTTCAATTGTGTTTATTTCTGCTGTTTCGGGTCTTATTCTGGAAAGTGCATCAGCATTTCCATTTTTGGTGCCTTTCTTGTATCTGATCTCATAATCGAATTCTGATAATTTCAATCTCCAACGAACCAGTTTAGAGTTAGGTTCCTTTATCGAAAATAACCATGTCAAGGGTTTGTGGTCGGTTTCTATTATAAATTTTCTACCAAAGAGATAGGGTCGAAAATATTTAGTAGCCCAGACTATGGCTAATAACTCTTTCTCGATAGTACTGTAGTTTATTTCATGTTCGTTTAAGGTTCGGCTTCCAAAACATATAGGTCGATCATTTTGTGATAGTACTGCACCAAGGGCATAATTACTGGCGTCTGTGGTTAGAGTGAATATTTTAGAAAAATCTGGATATACTAGGATAGGATCATTAGTTAAAATCTTTTTCAAAGTTTCGAAACATTGGAGATATGATGGGTCTACTATGTTCAATTTGGCATCCTTTTTCAAGTATTTGGTCATGGGTTTGGTTAGATGAGAATAATCTTTAATAAATTTCCGGTAATATCCCGTAAGTCCAAGAAATTGCTTAATTTGTTTTGGTGTCTTTGGTATCGGAAAATTTACAACGCATTCTACCTTTGATGGGTTTGGTTTCACACCATCTTGAGTTACGATATGTCCAAGAAATTGTGTTTCTCTTTTACAGAATTCGGACTTATCTAGTTGAACTTTTAGGTTCGCGTTCTGCAGGCAATTAAAGATAAGTTTCAAAGACTCTATGTGCTCTTGAAGTGAAGTAGAAAATATTATAATGTCGTCAAGATAAACGAGACATATTTTGTTAATATAATCCTTCAATACAGTGTTCATTAGTCGTTGGAAGGTCGCGGGGGCTGTTTTAAGTCCGAAGGGCATTCTTAAGAATTCATAGTGCCCACCTTCCACAGTAAACGCAGTTTTATGCACATCAGATTCTTCAACTTCGATCTGGTAAAATCCTTTTGCTAGATCTAAAGTAGTAAAATACATACTTTTCCCCAATTTATCGAGGATTTCATCAATGTTTGGTATTGGATACCGATCGTTGATGGTCACTTCATTCAATTTCCTGTAGTCCACGACTAATCTCCATTTTTTATCACCGCTGGCATCTTCCTTTTTAGGAACGATCCATATTGGTGCGGAATACGGTGAGCTGCTATGTCGAATTATTCCGTTGTCAAGCATCTCCTGTATCTGCTTTTGTACCTCATCCTTATGGATGTAGGGGTATCGGTATGTTTTTGTACAAATTGGAATGTTGTCGATCGTATCTATTTTGTGCTTTATTTCACCAGTAAAGGTTAGCTTAGAATTTGGTTCATAGAATACATGTTGGTATTCTTTTATAATTCTTAATATTTGGGATTTTTCTTCTGAATTCATGTGCGATGTACGGATCTGTTGAAGAATTGGTTCTGTTTGTTGAAATTCTTCATTCACAATATAAAAGTTCTTGGAATTCACTGATGTTATTGCATCAGTATTAAGATAGATTTGGTCTAAACTATCTATAGACGTTTGTATTTCAAGTTTAAAATTCTGGACATTGTATATGCCTTCTTTTAGGATTACGCTTCCCGTGTTGTTTCGTTGTTCTGAAAAATGTACAAGTCCATTTTCTTCTGGTATTATAAATTGTACTGTGTGTGTGCCCGCATAAAATAAGGGAATTTTCTTATCATTTATCATCAAACTGTCGCTCGTGTAGTCTATTATTGCCCCAAAACGTTTTAGAACATCATTCCCAATTATTCCGTCATAATAATCGTGGAATTTACATTCTATTAGGTCAAAATTTTCCTTATCATCTCCTAGTTCAGAGAATAAAGGAACACGGTAAATGGTAGTGGTTTCGACGCGATTTTGCAGTGTTTTCAAGGTCAAGGGTCCTGTCTTTATTTTCCATTTTGGGTCGCATAAACCGGGATTCACTATTGAATGAGTTGCTCCGGTATCTATAATGAACTTTAAATAATCTTTCACGATTATATGGGGTAATTTTCCCCGGAGGCTACTGTAAGAAAATTTTGGGATGATTCGATATTATTTCGAGCAGGGTTATCTGCTGGTTGGTAATTAGAAGGGGGTCCTTGGTATTCTATCTGTTCTTGTTTTGTGATCTGCTCCTCCCAATTGTTGCCATAAGTATATTGGTTATTAACGTTGATTTGATCATTGTTCTGCACCATATTTATATCCATTGGTTCTGCAGGTGGTAGGTTGTTTCTTTGGTAGTAGTTAGGGTTTCGAATATTTTGTTGAGGATAATATTGATTATTATGCTGTTTAGGAGGGTTTCCATTGTATTTGTTTGGTTGGTAATTGTTATCTCTTTGTTGAAAACTATTACCCTGAAAGCTTTTATTATATTGATTGCCCTGATTTTGTACCGGTTTGTAGCTATTATTTCCTTGATTATATCTATTATTTTGATACGAATTATTTTGTTGCTGTCTGTTATTATTCTGGGGTTGACGCTTGTCTGTTTTATTTTCCTGACCTTTATATTGGGTTTGGTATGAATTGTTTGATCTGTTCGGTTGTCTCGTGTTAGAATTGAAAATACCATTTGCCTGTGTAGTATAAGCATATCCGGACTGAAACAGTATATCCATAGCAGTTTCCAGAGAGTCTGGATTTCTACATGTTATTATAGTCTTCATGGGTTCGGGCAATTTTTCCCTGAATATCCCCAACGCCGTTTTCATGTTATTCCTAGCACATTCACTTGTTGCTGGGCCCGATCCTAGTAGGGTAATCGTCTTGTTATTTAAACTCCTAAGGCCAGTTTTAATTTCATTATAAAATTCAACACTATTTGATCTGAACGTCACGCTCTTCAGTTTGTCGAACAATTCCTCTAAGCTGTGTCTGTCGCCGAAATTATTTATAAGGATCTGTTTTACATCGTTCCAGGATTCGGCCTGGCAATTTATCTCAACAATTTCCCTAGCTTTCCCTCTTAGTCTGCCTTTTATGATGTCAGAGAACAGATATTGAGATGGTTCATCGTAAGCTCTAAGGATAGGGTGGACTCTGTCTATTAAATTGATGAAAGTTTGGAGATCTCTATAGTCTCCACTGAATTCTGGAAGGTTTCCTAAATATTTAAGGGGATCAATTCTAACGGATAGAGGAGGTGGATTTGAAGTGTCAGTAGCCATATCGTCAAGCGAAAAGTTTATACTGGGGAAAAAAAATGTTTACCGCTGTCTAGTGTAATTGTTAAATATGTTTCTACATTCGTAATTTTGAAACAAAATATCGAACAAAAGAAAAACTAATTAATCAATTTGAATGTCACTTTAGAGAAGGAAAAAAAATTTACCCAAGGTTTTTGTTCAAAGATATTCTCTTTTTGTTTATTAATTTTTATTAAAATGGGAATCGCAGCAATATATTGAGAGAATTTTCTTACTTTTAAATAAAAATTAACCTTAATGAATTTATCTAGATTCAAAGGACAATTCGGTAATATTTTCATAAAATTTAAGAATGCATTTCACAATATAAATAAAGCGTATATAGAATTAGATCTAGGCTTACTTAGATGTTGTTAGATGCTGGGTTGGCTACTTTGTCGTCTTCAATTTTGATGTCAGTTGATTGCTGTGGATCTTCGTCCTGTGTTGTCAATATTGGAATTGGTTCTTTTTTGGTATTAGATGTTGTTAGATGTTGGGTTGGCTTCTTGTCGTCTAAAATTTTGATGTCAGTTGATTGCTGTGGATCTTCATCCTGTGTTGTCAATATTGGAATTGGTTCTTTTCTTGGGAAATTTCACAGATTAGATTTTAATAGACACTTCCTCTTTGTGTTGTAGTCTTTGTTGATCTTAGATTTCACTGTTGTATGTTCGTTTCGCAATTGTTTTTTTTTTTTTTTTTTTGATCGTTTAGCAGTTGTGTTTTTTTTTTTTTTTTATTTGTTCTATTAAAATAAAACTCTTCTTTTAATATCTTTGTTTATTTTAATAAACAGTTTTTCTTTATTTAATTGATTTGTTTAATTTTCTTATCTTTCACTTTAGTTTATTTGTCACGTTTCACTTTCATTTGCTTATTGATTTACTTAACTTATTGAATGCACATTGAGTTCTTTCACCGCGTTAATGCGTAAAAACGAACAAAGGGGTACGGTTTAATTAATTTACACCGAGGATCCTTTGCGCGTATCCTACCGACTGCGCCACTTATTATTTCAACTCGATATTGAAATAAAAAAAATTGAATCGTAATCCCTTCGATTATTTCGATAGGGCAACTCAAAATAAAAAAACGTCCAAGCGATTTGGAGGTGAGAATAATTCTGTTTTATTAATGTTATTTCATTCTACATGTTAGTTGTCCACAATGACTTATGTTACTTAAAAATATCTTACAAAGCGTTTTTGGTTCTTGCTTATTTGTTAAGTCTGTTTCGTTTCCTGCTTCCATCGTTGTTGGGAACGAAACAGTGTTATAAAAGTCTATGGAATTTTAAGTGTTGGATTCAAAATGTCTTACAAAGCATTTTTATTGAAAGAGTGAAATTATTTGGAATCGCAACATTGTCGTTACAAACAATTTAACAATTGGGTTGATGCAAAATATTTTGTGATGACATATCCGATTTTGGAAATAATAAAATTTAATGTATAAAATTATTTGGAATTTTGGAAATAACAAAATCGAATGTATAAAATTATTTGGAATCTTAAATGTCGTTCCAAATAATTTTGCTGATTTGTAGTTTTAATTGTAATTTGTTTGTTTTTATATAATTTCTATTTTTGATGTCGTAACAGTATAGCTGTCATATGAACCGATCTTAGATCTTGACTTCTTGAGCCTCTGGAGGGCGCAATTCTTATCCGATTTGATGAATTTTTTCACGTAGTGTTTTGGTATCACTTCCAACAACTGTGTTGAGTATGATTCAAATCGGTACATAACCTGGTATAGCTACCATATAAATCGATCTGGGATCTTGACTTCTTCAGCCTCTAGAGGGCACAATTCTCATCCGATTTGGTAGAAATTTTGAACAACGGCTTCTCTCATGATCTTCAACATACGTGTCTAATATGGTCTGAATCGATCTATAACTTGATGCATATAATCCTATCTCCCGATTTTGCTTCTTGAGTCCCTACAAGGCGCAATTCTTATCCGAATGAACTGAAATATTGCAAAGTGTCTTCTACAAAGTTCAGCATTCATTTATGGTCCGAATCGAACTATAACTTGATATAGCTCCGATGGCATAACAGTTCTTATTCAATATTCTTTGTTTGCCTAAAAAGTGATACCGCGCATTGAACTCGACAAATGCGATTCATGGTGGAGGGTGTATAAGATTCGACCCGGCCGAACTTAGCACGCTCTTACTTGTTTGTTTTCTTTTTGGGGCGTATGGGTTTTAAAGAGCTACAGGAAAGTTTTTAAAAAAATATATAAAATTGAGAAAAATTCACGAAGTCTATATTTAAGTCGATAGTACGATTCATATAATGTAATATTTGAAGTATTTTATGCAAATGTTGACCGTGACTGCGCCTCAAATGGTCCGTCGACTTTGTTTAATTTTGGCATTCAATCGCACGATCTAAGCGAAAGTGCGTGAGCTATTTAAACTAGTGTTGCCATAAAAAGAATAGCTACAAAATCAGCCTTAATAAGCGCATGAAACCCAATGTTTTAGTGCATGGAACTTTGAAGCCTTTTTATTAATAACCAAAAATCCCAAGGAAGCAGATAAGTCCCCTCTAATCACAATCCTCCACAAGTGATGCATTGAAAAACTGAATTGTATCAACTTAGGTTACCGGGAGAAGGGGGTCCTCATATCGAAAAAAAAAAATCGCCGTAGTGAACTCGCCTTCCCCAAATTCCCTCCGAGGTAGCCAACCACATCCTGAAGGATACTTTCAGCCATCCGATCCTTAGAGCAAGCATTCTGCTAGCTATATATCAGCAAAGGGTAAATAAGGTTTCTAATATACTTTCCAAATAGTCTCCCCAGTGTCTTTAAAACGAATCAGAGAATGAAATTGGAACCAGGATGGTCCTGAACTTTGCCACACTCAACCAAAGTTTTTATTAAAATAGCAAAAATGTTTGCTAAAACAGCAGTTTTTGTCTGCTGAAAATTGGAAATCAGATATAACTGCTGTCTCAGCAAACATAGAGCTAATGTAATAGCAAACTTTTTTTACTGCTATTTCAACTAACAAAATATGCTCTTTCGAGTACACAAGTCTGCTGAAAAAATTGTGTGCTACTTTTAATGCTTGTCTGTTACTTGTTTTGATTACTTTAAGCATTTTTTAGAATTTTTTTAGAAATTTTGTTGGAAGAGATGATTTTATTTTGTGGAATATTACTATAAAGAAGCTACCTGTTCCATCCATTGCTATACATTTCGAAATGTGGCTGAGCTAGCTCGCATTTTTTGTTATTGCTCTACTAATGTGCAGAGGACTGGCATGGCCTTTTCTATCTAAATTTAAGGAAAAAAGGTTATGGAAAGATCGGCTCATTCAGTGGTGATTATAAACTTCCACTGAGACACACATTTACAAATGGATTCTATTTTTCTTCTAACATCCCCTTCGTAATGAAGCAGTAGTCATTTTCAGCAAAAAATAGACTTTTCGGCAGTAAGCCTGCTACTCTGAAATTGCAGTACTACTGCTGTGATAGCAGAACTAATGCTACAATAGCAACAAAATTAACTACTAATATTCAGCAGACAGTGTTTGCTATTTTCACCAAACTTTTTTCTGTTAGAGCAGGTTAAATCATTTAAATAACATTTACATTAATCTAACATTTTCTAGATCACCTAGTCTTCAGTTCTATGACTTGGAAATTTCATAAAAGTATCTCTATCCTTTCAAAAATTTACCACATTTCCCCTTATCATCCCATCTAGTCCTTAGGATTTCGCTTAAGACAAAAAACCAAAGTTATTGTACCTTTAAATGCTTAACAGCGTTTGCTGTTGAATACATTGATCTTCAAAATACTTCGTAGGCTATATTTCTGTAATACGACAGTTAGATATTCATACGACTAAATTTCCAGAGCAACTTCAGTAAGGCTCCAGTGAAAAGGTATCTGATGCCTTCGGTTAGTTTAGGTTGGAGGGGATGATACCGAAATATTGTAGGGATATGCGCTGAAGCCCTAAGTGGTCCATTGTGATTCCTCAATATTTTCTCTCCTTCAGCTGCAGAGTTTACATCAAATTCATTCTCCTTTACTGGAGACGGTGCGTCAACGCACCTTCTCATACCATTTAGACTCCAGCATGAAATCCTTGAATCTAACTGGACTAACCCCTCTTATCTTCTCTAGCGCCTTAAAGAAGAAAGTTCCAAATTTTCTATTTCTGCAACGATATAAAGCCGGACATTGGCATAGGAAATGAAAACTATTTTCCGGGCCGTCTACGCCTTCGATTTACACCTAAATACCCCCACACTGCAAGCTAAGTATAGAACTGAAGTTTATGACCTATTTTCTATCACTGAAAAACAGATTGTAGCACATCCCACTTTAAACAGTATACTGAACAAAATAATGTTGCATACTTTTAGGGATGACCTCCTACTCAATGTCATGTTAAAATTGTAATTATGAATGCTATTATTGCCAGCACAATTGTTTGAGAGACATACTTAAACTTAAGTATGTGCTTTTCTTGTTGCACACTCAACAGTCTATGGTGGTAGAGCGCGTGGTAACGATGATAATGATGACAGGCCCCCTGTTGGTTGCCGCCAAACTTTCAGCAAACTCTAGCATAAACGCTGAAGATGACTGCCACGACAACCAAAAAGACGCAAAAAACAAACAATAACGCTGAAAATTAAACAATGTAAACAATATTTAAAAGATGCTTAATCGCTGATTTGTTGTGTTGTGTTTCTCTAACTTCGTGTAGTACTGTTTATTTTGTGTGTGTGTGTCAACGTTTTTGGTTTTTTTTTTGTTTGTGTGATTTTTCCATTTTGTTAAATTGTTCGTTAAATTGTATTATTGTTTGTTTATTTGATGTTGAAATAAACTGACAATTTTCACACATTTGCACCCTCCCAAGCCGAAAAAAAATCCTTTGTCGCATTCATAAAGCCATCGAAGCAATCTGTTTGGCTCCTTTGAATTAAATCGTTTTTTTTTCAGACTTGGGCACATTGTTGCAATGCAGCGGCATTTTTCTCTTGTGGTTAAACATTGTATTGGCCAACAAGTATTTCGACATATTTTCATGGCCTGGTGTGCCTTTGTTGGATTCGTTGTTTTTGCTATCGACGCCTTTGGGGTTAGCCCAGAGGTTTAAGAAAGACAAGGAGGTTGGTTGCCTTGCCTGAATTTTGGTTTGGTTTGGTTTCGTTTGGCTTGGTTGGCTACCGTTTGATCAAATTAATTGCGGTTGACACTCGTGACATATCATTAGTGTGGTGTGGTCATGCCTATTGGACATTGTAGCAATAATTATGCTTGTTCTCTTATCGTCGTTGTTGTTTTTGTCATTCTTTGACAAAATCATTGTGAACTTTCCGCGAATATCTCGACCACAGATATGCAATAAAAACAAAAATAAGATTGCATTTTGAGATTGTGCAAAGGAAACCGCAAATGTGTTCTTGATTGATTTGAAAGCTTCAATAAGATAATTTTATAATACGAGTTAATTACTTGCTGTTATGATATCTTTTATGTATCTTTTTGTTATTTTGAGTTGAAGAAATAACAAAGGTAAGATGAATACATTATGAATACAATTCTGGTAATTTGTTCAAAAGAAAATGACCGACATTTATTGACAGGAACTGGCATGAGGTTCTAGATGTAAACTATGTATCAGAGAATATCAGCAGAAAAATACGGTCGTTACATTAACTCTGATCATCCTTGCATCTGCTTGAGCCTTATAAAATACTAGAAGAGTGTCCTTTCGCTAAATAGAAGCAAATCGTATTGTGATAAGTTTCGGCACATTATCAGTGCTATTCCTTACAGACCTGACAATTAAGTGGAAACTGTGATGGTCAAGCGGATCAAGAAAGTCTGCATGTTCTTGAACCAAAGCAAGAGGCAAACCATAACCACTATGTTGATCCACAGGACTGGTTGGTCTAAGGAAGGTTTGCGAAAAATTTTTTGATAAAAAAAGGACTGTGAGATCTCTTACGAAAATACATGAGCGACTTTAAAAAGACTTAAACAAAATCCTGGTTGACATCCTTCATCCCTATGGAAGATATGGAAGATTTGAGGCATCCAGGCAACAGCCCTTCACCTATTACTATAAATCTCCTCGTCCACTCACATGTAAATTTAGGGTAAAATCCGAAATCAAATATCATATGGGCAATGTCTGGCGGGGAAGGTTAGGTTAGGTTGAAAAGAAGGTACAGATATTAATCCGCCCCATGCTACTATGGACATACACCTAAGCCAGTAATCCGCTTGTTGTGCGCTCTAAAAACTATAAAGTAATTCAAATGTTGCCCCTGAACATTCCACTAAGGAACAGGGGCAAACTTCTCACATATCAATGAGTGCAGTCCAATTCAAGTTTTAAGCTCAATGATAAGAGGCCTCCTTTTTATAACAGAGCCCGAATGGCGTACCGGTGTGCGACACCTCTTTGGAGACAAATTTTACATGGCATAGTACCTCACAAATGTTGCCAGCATTAAGAGGGGAAAACCACCGCTGAACAATTTTTTCTCTTTATGGTCTCACCAGGATTCGATACCAGGCGTTCAGTGTCATAGGGGGACATGCTAACGTCTGCGCTACGGTGGCCTCCAGAACTGTAAAGTAACCTCTAAAAAGAAAATTTTATGTTAGGAATTCTGTGCTGCTTACAAAATCCTTAATTGTTTTCAATACCACTCCCCTAAGTTGGTTCATGTCTGGTATTGTGTCTCCACCTTAGTGCCGATATCTGTTAGACGCGAAAGCCGGGCAATGACAAAGGCATGCTCCAACGTCTCATCATCCTTCTCGCATTGCCTACACATGCTATCACTTGTCATGATACCAATAGCTTTACTGACCTCCTTCTTAATACCAGGAGTTCCAAAAAGCTACTGGAGCATATTGCTATGCGGCATATTGGGCAACATTACAGTCAACAGCAACGCGCCAGATAAAGGAAAGGTTTCGGCAGAAAATGAGAGGGGACAAACGTCTCTTGCGCAAGAAGAAGAAGGAAATAGTAAGAAGCAAGTGCAAGCAAATCAAGAATTTAAAAAGCCTGAATGCCAGGTGTGCCAAAAATCTACTGAAGCCAAGAATGCGGCATATAGGGCAACATTATAGTCAGCAGCAAAGCGCCAAATAAAGGAGAGGTTTCGGCAGAAAATGAGAGGAGAAACGTCTCTTCCGCAAAAAGAAGAATGAAATGGTAAGAAGTAAATGTAAGCAAGTTAAAGGCGTTGGCGACGAACGAATGTAACACTGTGGAACAGCGAAACAGTCGGTACGACGGCAATAATCCTATGGGGTGATCCGGATCGTGGGAAGGAGCGGCTATTACTGAAAGAAAGTAAGAAGAAGGTCGGTATAGATTTTGGTATCATAACGGGACACATAGAACTACGAGCTCACTTATGCAAAATTGATGCGGCAAGTGATAGCATGTGTAGGGCATGTGGAGGAAGATTGTGAGAAGATGGAGCATTTCCTATGCCATTGCCCGGCTTTCGCAGCTAAAAGTCACAGGTACTAAGATGGGGACACAATACCAGACACGAACCAACTTAGCGGCGCGGCATGGAAAACAATTAAGGATTTTGTTAGTAGCACCGAATTCCTTACATAGATTTTCCTTTTCGAGTTAACATTTTGTAGCATTTTGAGTGCGCAACTAGCCGATAAATGGCTTAGGTGTATGTCCATAGTTCGCCCCATGCCACTATGGATTAATATCCGCCAGAAGTGCTATACCACTGATGATGGTGTAGAATGTGTACCACCTCGTTAAAAGGAGGTCTACGTAGCCGCAACCCGACTGAAAAACAATAAGGCAGCAGGAGCCGATTGGTTTCCAGCTAAACTGTTTGAGACCGTTGCGACACGTTGATAAGGCGTATGTATCAGCTAGTCGGCGCCATCTGACTAGAAGAACGCACACATAGCTATAGAAGAATAAGTCTCTCTCCCGTGTGAAAGATGAAACTCGATAGTCAAAGAAATAATTGGCCCTGTCAGTGTGGCTTTTGACCCTGTAAATCCACCGTAGACCAGATATTTATACTGCGCCAATTGCTGGGAAAGATCCGAGATGGACAAATCAACATTTACCATATTTTCATTGACTGCAAAGCCGCCTTTAACAGCTCTATACATTCGAAAGTATTTGAAGCCATGTCTGAGTTTGGAGGCCACAATGGCGCAGGGATTAGCAGGTCCCCCAATGACGCCAAACGCCTGGATTGAAACCCCGGCATGAACATCAACTAAAATTTTCAGGGGTGGTTATTCCCTACTAATGCACTCTACTTTTGTGAAATATCCTGCCATGTTAAAACTTCTCTACCAAGTGGTGTTGCTATGCAGCACACCATTCGGACTCGGCATAAAAATTTAGGCCCCTTACCGTTGAGCTTAATCTTTAATCTGACTGCACTTTTTGATATGAGAGAAGTATTCCCGCAAAATTGATACGACTTTGCAGAACAACGTTTGCTGATATACGCATCTTAATTAAAATAGGAAAAAACCTCTCCAAACAAACAAACAAACAGGGAGACATCCTATCGTGTATTCCCTTTAATATCCAGCTGGATAAGATTATACGAGATGCAAGTGTGAATACACATGACACACTGCTCACTAGAGAACATAAGCTATTCGCCTATACCGGCGACATCGTCGGTCACCAAAGAAGCAATTGTAGCCTTTGAAAGAAGAATTAAAGAATGTTACAATACCCGTGCTGTTGTATGACTTCGAAGCATGAAGAAGTTCAAGGTGCATGGAAATCTATTATACGTTCGGCTAGAGGAACAAATATTCTGTAATGACCAAGTTAAGTAACTTCTATACACAGCCTGATCCAAAGGATGACTGATTTGTGTTCCACATTCGACACCATCTGGTGCGCTAAATTTTAGGCATCTTGTCCTTGTGGCTTGTCCAGTTGATGCCACCACTGCCGCAAGAATAAGGATGTCCTATATTTATTCGTGCAGCAGCTGGCGGCACTGTTCTATCCTTTAAACAATACCCAATATCTCAGACTGTGAAGGCTACATATTGTCCGAGACGCTGTTTGATAAAAAGTTCTATACCACTATAACTTATAGAACCGATTGGAACTACAATATCCCTTGCTAAGAAACTAGGACTGGTAATGTTGTGCAGCTTACCCGACCACTGTAGGCTGCATCATGCGGCGGTCCTTGCAATTAAAGTACTGGTGGAATGGCTGAGACATAATGCCATGTCTATAGTGAGATTGAGCGGGTTGATATCCTCTCAACCTAATATATCCTAACTTTAGTCGTCGACAAAATTTGTTCTACAAATAATTTCTTCAGTAATTTTTAGTAAATGAAAATAAAGGGTGATTTTTTTGAGGTTAGGATTTTCATGCATTAGTATTTGACAGATCACGTGGGATTTCAGACATGGTGTCAAAGAGAAAGATGCTCAGTATGCTTTGACATTTCATCATGAATAGACTTACTAACGAGCAACGCTTGCAAATCATTGAATTTTATTACCAAAATCAGTGTTCGGTTCGAAATGTGTTCAAATTTTGACAAATTTTGTTCAATGATTTGCAAGCGTTGCTCGTTAGTAAGTCTATTCATGATGAAATGTCAAAGCATACTGAGCATCTTTCTCTTTGACACCATGTCTGAAATCCCACGTGATCTGTCAAATACTAATGCATGAAAATCCTAACCTCAAAAAAATCACCCTTTACCTTCGAAATATTATCTCCATATAAAATGCCATTAAAATTTGATTTTTTTCGCGGACGTTGTTCTGCGCTACCTAAAATTTTTCGATATTTTATCTTCATTGAAAAATTTATTAAAACGAGATCCATTCATGTGGCAAATATTAAGTCTCAATCGAAACGAAAACCACTTTTACTTTCCGCTTTGTTATGAAACATTTGTTTATACAGGCATGTCAATTTGAATAAAATTAAGCCAAGTTTTGAGAAAACACTTTAATTACCATGTTCACACTCACATACTTTGTTTAAAGTCAATTTGGCATTTGAAACTTTCGGTCTGATGCTCTCAGTAAGAAAAGCCACCATGTACCAACCTCACAACTAATATTTGCACATCATTTACACTGTAAACCCGCCATTGCAACATCAACAACAGCTGAGGAACGTTGGTGGATTTGGCCACACTCAGTAAACGTTAGATGACATCGTTGCAACTTCTGTTAACATGGTTTGTTGGCCAAATAGCAAAAGACGATGCCACTTAACATGAGTGCAGCTCAAACAGTAGCTGCCACACCACTCGTTTACCTCGTATTTGCTTGCAACAATCATGTCACGAAAAGGGGGATTGTGGCGCGGGTGAGTTGAAAACATAGCAAAACGGTAGCAAATTGTTGCAAGCAGATGAACCACAAACACAACAGCGTTTCGAGTGTCAAACAAAATGACTTGCCACCATGGCAGAGCACGAGAAGAATATCAAAACAAATAAAAAAAACCTTAACGACAAATTCAAATGGTTGTAAAGACTTTGATGTCAAGAGGTTGCCAGAATTGCAATAGCACGAAAGTAGAGCAATTTAAGTCGACATTTGGAAAATGCGTCTGAGGACACTTCTTCGTTTAGTTGCAGTGAAATTTTTTGTCATTTTAATGGCCAACAACTCAAATGGTTTAGAATAGTGCCATAGTGTAATAAAAAAGAAAATTTAGAGATTTCAACCTAATTGGGGATGTTAACGAAAAAGTAAATATTTATAAGCTGCATTAGAGATTCAAATGTCTTATTAGTAAAGATAAACATAGTAGAAATAAGATGGAATAGGAATATAGAAAGCTAGTGGAAAAGTAAGCCTACCCAGTGCTCACGTATTCACTCCGGACACAAGTTTGAGCTCAATATTAAGAGACCTTCTCTTTATTGCCAAGCCCTAACGGCTTGCCGCAGAGCGACACTACTTAGTGAGAGGTTTACACGATCAATGGCTAATTAAAATTTGCTCATACACATTCCATCAGGAATAGGAGCAAACCTCTCACTTATCACTGTGTGTTGTCCGATTCAAGCTTAAGCTCAATGCAAATCAAATTTGCATATGAACATTCCACTAAGGTACTTAGGCAAACTTCCTACGTATCACTCAGTGCTGTCCGATTCAAATTTTTAACTCAATGATAAGGGTCCTTCTTTTTATAGCCGAGTCCGAACGGCGTGCCGCAATGCAACAACTCTCGAAGAAGAAGTTTTAACATGGCAAAGAACCTCACAAATGTCGCCACCACTGAAAACTTTTTCTTTTTCTGATGTTCTCGCCAGGTTTCGAAACCAGGCGTTCAGCATCATAGGCGGACATGCTAACGTCTGCGCCATGGTGGCCTCCAATGTTAAGGTACCGAAAGTTGTGACACCTTTTTGGGGAGAAGTTTGTACATGCCATACTACCTCACAAATGTCTTCAGCATTAGCAGGGAATGACAACTGCTGAAAATTTTCTAAGGTTCTCGTCAGAATTCGAATCCACGCGTTCGGCGTCATTGGCGAATATGCTAACCTCTGCGCTATGGTAAGGGGCCCATTTTTAACCGAGTCCGAATGACGTGACACTTCTTTTGGGAAGAAGTTTTAACATGGCAAAGGACCTAACAAATATCGCCAACATTAGGAAGAGATTAGACCGCTGAAATTTTTTTCTGATGCTCTCCGCAGGATTCGAATCCAGGCGTTCAGCGTCATAGGCAAACATGGTAACTTCTGCTCTACGGTGGTCTCCAATGATAAGGGAATTTTTTATAGCCGAGTCCGAACGTTGTAACACTTCTTTTTTAGGGAGAAGTTTTTACATGGCATAGTACCCCACAAATGTTGTCAGCATTAGCAAGGGATGACCACTGCTGAAAATATTTTAAAGTTGTCGCCAGGGTATGAATCCACGCGTTCCGCGTCATAGGCGGGTATGCAAACCTCTGCGCTACGTTGACCTCCACCGATTACCCAAGGTAAATACCTCACAAGTGTCGCCAGCGCTAAGAAGGGATAACCACCGCTGGAAATTATCAACAATCTTTATTTATCATCCTCATCTGTTTGTGTCTCACGTAAGTTTGCGTCCCCGTAGTCGCTATAGGATTCTTTGAGATTTTTGATAAAAAAATTTTCAGCATTGGGAAGGAGCAATTTTATTGCTCCTGTTAGCAATAAAATGAAAAGTTGTCCCAATAGCTCTAACAACGGTATATCACTTGCCTTCAAAATACTTCTTAGCTGTAGCTTCTGTATTCATTCTGACAACGTGATCTAGCCAACGCAATTGTTGTATTTTGATACCTTAGCATAATTGAACATATCAAAATACAACAATTGCGTATCAAAATACAACAATTAAGTTTCATACAACTCTGAAATTCTCCATTAATGCAGACTTGTCCACAAATTTTAACGAAGAATCTTTCTCTCAAACATTCTAAGAACTGCCTCGTCTGTTTTCAAGGGTACTCATGCTTCGTAAACATATAAAATCACGGGTAGTATCAGTGTGTTGTCCACCATAAGTTTTCATATGTCGAGAGATGACTTTTTTCCTCAACTGCTTGCTTAAACCAAAGTAGTATCTGTTTGCTAATATTATTTTTCGTTTTATTCGTTCACTGCGATGCCAATTCCCGAACAATTTGGGACAACTTTTTTTAAGCGCATAAATGATTCTAATCTATGTTCGTTCCTCAAATCAATCGTGCATCTAACACGTTGGATGAATGTCTTCCATCTATCGCAACATAGTCAATTGGGTTCTCAGTTGTTGATCGGGGGACAAGCATGTCGTCTTGTGAATTTTACGATGTTAAAATTGGTTTTTTTGTAGCATCGAAGCCTTTTAGCTTCGAACCATTATCGGAAGTTATCTCGAGAATTCAAAATTTTACGATAGTAGGACCAAAGATATTCTCCTTTCGTAATAAATTTCTCCCTGAATCATTTTAATGTCACGTGCGGGTCGGCAATATATACTTGGTCTGTTTGCTCTTGTTTTCTGTCGGGGCATGGTCGCAGATAAGACTGATATAAAAGAATTTGGCCTTTATGGAGATTATGGCTAGTTTCTTATTCTCTAGGATATATCTGGAAATATTTCAGACTCCGCCTTACCACAAGTCCTCAGCCATATATATGTTTTGTTGTATTGCAATAATAGTACAGCGAGTCACCCTTCGATGTTATCGTGATGCCTTTACGAATCCATAGCACTTACTGCAAGGCGGTAATGTCTGCCTTACATTTTTCTGATACACACGCAACCTTTTCTGTGAAGAGTACGGACATTCCAGACGCAAATCCTCAGATCATGGTTCTGAATTTGTGTGGGGGGTCGTCATATTTAGAATAATGCTTTTCAACTAAGCCTTATATTTTCTTAAAGATTTCCCAGTTCTGTGGTGCACTTGCGGCTTTCACCTTATTGAATTGTCGTTTGTAGGACGTTAATGGTGATCCTTTAAAAAGAAGAAAAACAAGTAAAAGCGTGCCAAGTTTGGCCGGGCCGAATGTTATATACCCTCCACCATGGATTGCATTTGTCGAGCTCTTCTTGCCACGGTATCTCTTTTTAGGCAAACAAAGTATAAAAGAAAAGAATTGCTATGTTGTTGGAACTATATCAAGTTTTGGTTCATTTCGGACCATAATTGAATTGAATATGGAGCCCTTAGTAGAAGTCATTGTGTAAAATTTCAGCCAAATCTACTAAGAATTGCGCCCTTCAGGGTCTAAAGAAGAAATCGTTTTACATGGGAGCTGTATAAGGCTATAAAATGATTCATGCCATATTCGGCACATATGTTGAAGGTCATGGGAGAAGCCGTTGTACAAAATTTCAGCCAAATCGGATAATTATTGCGACCTCTAGAGGCTCAAAAAGTCAAGATCCCAGATTGGTTTATATGGCAGCTATATCATGTTATGGAACGGTTTGAACCATACTTACCACATTTGGTGAAAGTCATAACAAAACTCCTCATGCAAAATTTCAGCTAAATCGGATAATAATTGCGCCCTCTAGTGGCTCAAAAAGTCAAGACCGCAGATCGGTTTATATGGCAGCCATATCAGATTATAGACCGATTTGAACCACTCTCAACACAGTTATTGGAAGTCACAACAAAACACACCATGCAAAATTTCAGCCAAATCGGATAGGAATTGCTCCCTGTAGCGGCTCAAGAAGTCAAGCCCCAGATCGGTTTATATAGCAGATATTCCAGGTTATGGATCGATTTGAACCATACTTAACAACAAAACAAAAAAAACTCCTCATGCTAAATTTCAGCCAAATCGGATAATAATTGCGCCCTCTAGTGACTCAGGAATCAAGACCCCAGATCGGTTAAAATGGCAGCTATATCAGATTATGGACCGATTTGAACCACTCTCAACACAGTTGTTGGAAGTCATAACAAAACAAGCCATGCAAAATTTCAGCCAAATCGGATAGGAATTGTTCCCTGTAGAGGCTCAAGAAGTCAAGAAAACATGGACCGATATGGCCCATTTACAATCCCAACCGACCTACACTAATAAGAAATATTTGTGCAAAATTTCCAGAGGCTAGCTTTACTCGTTCGAAAGTTAGCGTGCTTTCGACATACAGACGGACGGACGGATGGACGGACATACTGACGGACATGGCTAGATCGACTTAAAATGTCATGACGATCAAGAATATATATACTTTATAGGGTCTTAGACAAATATTTCGAGGAGTTACAAACAGAATGGCGAAATTAGTATACCCCCATCCTATGGTGGAGGGTATAAAAAGGGTACCACAGGGATGACACATCTATAGATCCCGCTGTTTGCCCCTTATTTTGGTCCTAGGTCCTTTGGTTAGATCAGGGCTATCACTTTAATATCAATGTTCTCTGAAGTATTTCCCACCTTTTAAGGTATAGTCCTAAAAAATAAGTTCCGAATACGTCTAACTTCTGTTACCAGAGGGAAATAATCAACAGAACTTTCACGAAAACTGCAGCCAATGTATTGATCATCAGAGGAGGTGCGGTCATCCAAGGCTACCCAGTCACATATCATACCGCTGACATTCTTCAAAATAAGTGTAAATACAGTACTCTCTGGCTATAGAAATAATTTTTACTTTGTTCGCACAATTTGGAAAAACTTTTATATAAAAATCAAAATTCAACACAACTATTAATTATGTGTTTCGATTTTGAACTATTTTCAATGTAGAATTAATGACTCATAAAATGTCTCTATCAGTCCTTGGTTCTAATGAATTTTGCCGCTTATAATCTCAACAAAAATTACATTGGCACCATTTTGCATCATGCCCATCTTATCACTTGTGATTATTGACCCATATAATTAGACCGATAATATTTAAAAGTCAATTTTCTAAGCAATTCACTATTCACTAAGTACTTTGTACTTTGCTTCTAAATTATTTTTGTTTTTTTTTAATTCGTTTTAAATTATGCTCGTCTTGTTTCAAAATAAATCGTGAAAATTCTTTGGATGCCAATCACCACCAGCACTAGGCTACAATGCCTGACTGACTGTCCCAAATGAAGTCGGTGATAATTAATCATTGCTTGTTTTATGCCGCAATGGCTGGCTAGTCACCGCAGTCACATTGTGTTGCAGTTGGAATTAATGATGCTGTTTGCAATTAGAAATTGAGTTCATTGTAACGAGAATTTCGCAAAATGTAATAATGCCAAGCGAGACGACGACACGAAACGAAAAATTGAATTACAAATTTATCCTCCTTCCATGATGGGAAGGAGGAAAAACTACGGCAGCGGCGGCGAGACAGTATTAAAAACTGAATCAAGTGGAAAAATGTCACCACGTACACCGCATTCACTTGACTTTAACTTGTTGCCAAAGCCACAGAATCTGCGGTAGCAGCAGCATCAGCCAAAAATAAATTAAGAAGTCACAAACAAAAAAATAAGAAGAATCAACCACAACTCCATCACCAACATAACATTGCATGCTTACCAACCAAATACATGATGCACGAGCCATTTTTTTATTCACTGCACTAAATTTCCGATGCAGTTAAGTGCTGAAATGGCAAAAGGGTAAATCGCAGTGGAAAGAAAAAAAATTTTTTTAATAAATTTTTATTGTTAAATTTTTGTAACAAGATTTTAAAAAATTTTATTTTAATAAATTTGTATGCCCACCACCGTAGAATGGAGGCATTTTCATTTTGTCATTCCATTTGCAGCACATCGAAATGTGCCTTTGCGACACTACAAAGTATATATGTTCTTAATTGTCGTAAAAATTCAAGACGATCTAGCCATGTCCATTCTGTCTGTTGAAATGACGCTAAAGTCTTTAAAAATAGAGTTGTTAAACTGAAACTTTGCACAGATTCTTGATTTTGTCCATAAGCAGGTTGCGTTCGAATATGGGCTGTATATTATATCTTGATATTGCCCCATATATACCGATTAGTCGATTTAAGGTCTTAAGCCAATTAAAGTCACATTTATTACTGAATTTCGCTGTTGAAACTTTCAACATCCACATTCAGTACGGCCCGGATCGGCCAAGATTTGGATATAGCTTGCATCTAGATTCATCTCTCGATTTAAGGTCTTGGACCCATCAACGGCGCATTTTTTGTCCAATTTCACTGAAATTTGGGGCAGTGAGTTGTGGTAGGGCTCTCGACGTTCTTGTTCAATTTGGTCCAGATCGGATATAACTGTCATATAGACCGATCTCTCGATTTAAGGTCTTAGACCCATTGAAAGCGCATCTATGGTCCGATTTCGCTAAAATTTATAAAGCTGTCATATATACCAATCTCCCGATTTATGGAATTATACCTATAAAAGGTGAATTTATTAACCTATTTTGCTGAAATTAAGCACAATGAGTAAAGTTAGGCCCCTTGGTAGTCGTAGCGAGTATGGTCAAAATCACCAAGGAATGCATTTTTATATCAGCTTTTTACTCCACTTTTAAATACCTTTCATTTGATATCAATATTCTCCCAATCGGTAAATTTGTGCTGCTGGGGATTTTTTGGGGTGGGGAGACCCCAGACACCAAGAAATAAATTCGAATCTCAGATTTGTATTCTACTTTAAAGTATCTTTCATTTGATACCCATATTGCCCAGAGCGGTAAAAGTGTCCTGTTGGGTGGTATTTTTGAAGGTGGAGGACCCACCGACACTTAGGTTGGCATTATTATGCCAAGTTCGCACTCTACTCTCAAATACCTCTCGTTTGATACCCATATTGTCCCAATCGGTAAACATGTCCGTTCGGGTGGGTTTTGGGATGGGGCGTCCCCCCAAGTTATTTGACCCTTACATTTTATACCAATTACGTGTTTTTGGGATACCATAATGTGGAATACAAAATTTCGCTTAAATCGGTGCAACCATCTCCGAGATCTGCCGTTTTTGAAAATTGGGTTAAGGGGAAGGGTCCGCTCCCCTTCAGATATCAAAAAATGTAGTACCATATTTTCATCGGAGGCTCAAACTCGACCATCTGTGAAAATTTCATGAAAATTGGTTCAGCTGTTTTTAATCTATATGATAGAACTCACCGCACCTATTTTGCATTATTATACCCTACGCCCCTATACCCTACGTGGGATGGGGGGTATACTAATTTTGTCATTCCGTTTGTAACTACTCGAAATATGCGTCTAAGATCCCATAAAGTATATATATTCTTGATCGATCTAGCCACGTCCGTCAGTCTGTCCGTCCGTACTTTCGTAAGCACGCTTACTTTCGGAGGTAGGTGTAGGTCAGTTGGGATTGTAAATGGGCCAAATCGGTCCATGTTTTGAAAAAGCTGTCATATAAACCGATCTTGAGTCTTGACTTCTTGAGCTTGCAGAGGACGCAATTCTTATCCGATTTGGTTGAAACTTTGCACGTGGGGTTTTGGTATCACTTCTTACAACTGTGCCAGGTATGGTCTAAGCTGCCATATAATCCGACATTAGGTCTTATCTTGGCTTCTAGAGTGCACAATTATTTTCCGATTTGTCTGAAATTTTGCAAGAATTGTTCTAGTATAACTCCAAACAATTGTGCCGAGTATAGTTTAAAACAGTCGGTAACCCGATATAGCCGCCATAAGTACCAATCTCCCGATTAGACTTCTTGAGCCTCTAGAGGGCGCAATTCCTATCCGATTTGACTGAAATTTTGCATGACGTTTTTCGTTATGACTTCCAACAACTGTGCTAAGTATGGTTTAAATCGGTCCATAGCTGCCATATTAACCGATATCGGGTATAGACTTCTTGAGGTCTTGGAGGGCGCAATTTTTATCCGACTTGACCTGATATTTTGGAGGTGGTGTTTTGACTGTGTTTTTATACCCTCCACCATAGAACGGGGGCATACTAATTTCGTCATTCTGTTTGTAACACCTCGAAATATGCGTCTGAGACTCCATAGAGTATATATATATCCTTGATCGTCATGTCATTTTAAGTCGATCTAGTCATGTCCGTCCGTCCGTCTGTCTGTCGAAAGCACGCTAACTTTCGAAAGAGTAAAGCTAGCCGCTTGAAATTTTCCACAAATATTTTTTATTAGTGTAGGTCGGTTGGGATTGTAAATAAGCCAAATCGGTCCATGTTTTGATATAGCTGCCATATAAACCGAGCTTGGGTCTTGACTTCTTGAGCCTCTAGAGGGCGCAATTCTTGTCCGATTTGACTGGAATTTTGCAAGTAGTGTTTTGGTATCACTTCCAACAACTGCGTTAAGTATGGTTCAAATCGGTCCATGTTTTGATATGGCTGCCATATAAACCGATCATGGGTCTTGACTTCTTGAGCCTCTAGAGGGCGCAATTTTTGTCCGATTTAATTGAAATTTTGCACAAAGTGTTTTGGTATCATTTCTAATCGGTTCATAATCTGTTATAGCTGCCATATAAACCGATCTTGGATCTTGACTTCTTGAGCCAATAGAGCGCGCAATTCTCATCCGATTTGGCTGAAATTTTCCATGAGATGTTTTGTTATGACTTCCAATAACTGTGCTAAGTACGGCGTAAATCGGTATAGAACCTGATATAGCTGCCGTATAAACCGATCTGGGATCTTAACTTCTTGAGCCTCTAGAGGGCGCAGTTCTCATCCGATTTGACTAATTTTGTACAACGGCTTCTCTCATGACCTTCAACAGACGTGTCTAATATGGTCTGACTTCTACAATGTTCAGCATTTATTTATGGTCCGAAACAGACAATAACTTGTTACAGCTCCAATAGCATAACAGTTTTTATTCAGTATTCTTTGTTTGCCTAAAAAGAGATACCACGCATAGAACTCGACAATTGCGATCAATGGTGAAGGGTATATAAGATTCGGCCCGGCCGAACTAAGCACGCTCTTACTTGTTATTTATAAATTTGAAATTATCGTCCAATGTTTTTTACTTCCATCATCCCTCTGATGAGACCCTTCATACCCAATTGACTAAGATTTCCCTTGGTGTATAAAACCAAAATCAAAAACTTCTAACAAATAGAGCATGCAACAGAAAGCGACAACCGGCGTCAACTACCATGATGCTTTTGCAGCATCCACGAGCCGTGGTGGTGGTAGCACAGGAAATATTGCAAACACAACACGCACTGCTACAGCTACTCCACAAAGCAAAGTCACTCTGGCTATGTTTTCTAACACTTACAATCCAAGTCCAAAATGCATCTTTGGCTACATGGAAGCAGCTTCATCAGAAACATCATTATCATCATCATTGCCATAGTCTTCGTCGTCGACATTTTGCTTGCGACCATGTATGATTGCTGCAGTGCCCATAGACTTTCATAGCATCCTAGAACCGCTCATGGAAAAATGCAAATTAAGCAGAATTTAATTTCAACAAGTTGCACGTCACACTAGTTACAAATCGAACGTGACACAGTTCAAACACACTTTCCGATTGTTTTCCTCGACGAGCCGAGCAGAACGCAGCAAAACGACAAACGACCATAGAATGCCATAAACGTGAATTTTCGAACGGCGAAAAAAAGTCTTAATAAAATATAGTTTATTACATTTTGCATTTTATTTGTTTATGTTGTTGCCACAAACTAACAATTGCTGAAGACTGTGCGCAATGCACAGTGCTGCAAATCTCTGTTGTTGGACGAGGTGACAACGAACATACGTTTTCGTTAAGAGGTAAGCAGTAAATATTATGAATCTCCTGCTAAATTTGACCGTTCTGGATTATTCTTAATTTCGGTGGAAGTTTAAATTTCCAAAGAAAATGTTTTTATGTGCATTGGTAAAAGTTTAAGTTTTAGATGCTAAACTGCCAATAATTTCCAATTATTTCGGTGATTACTGTGAAATTTATAGTAGTTGTTGAGAATCAAACCATTTTAAATAGAGTGGGAAACAGATTTATAATTTTTAACCCCCTCAAGACACACGAATTTTGATTGCTAAAAATACAAATTTTGGGGGAAAAATTCGATTTGTATAATTTTGTGACGATATAAACTTCAATATTGATAGAGGGGTTTCTCGGTACCCTCGACAAGAGTGCTGCAACCAAAAACCTTGACCACGGATCCCTTATGGTATTTGGTGCACTTGGAAGACATATGCTCGCTTCCAACTAAAATGAATGCAGAGTTACATAGAAACCTCCTAAACAAAAACATAATTGAATTTGCCGACGAATTATGTGGCTTTCCCATAAAACTCCCAAATGTCCTTATACACAAGGATAAAACAGTATTGTACTAAATTTTTAATTTAAAACAAGTAAAAGCGTACTAAGTTCTGCCAGGCCTAATCTTAAATACCCTCCACCATGAGTCGCAAGTTCTTTGCCCGGTATCTCTTTATAGGCAAACAAAGGATTTAAGATTATAATTGCTATGCTATTGAAGCTATATCAGGTTATGAACCGCTTCAGGCCAGACTGCCGAGGCATCAGCATGCATATGGTAAAGGCAAGTCCACTGAAACTGCCCTTCACGACATAGTCGGCTACATAAAGGGTTCTCTCGCTGTCAAGGAAACTACGATTGTGGCATTTCTTGACATTGAAGGTTCTTTCAATAATGTAAAACCGACGTCAATCATGAAGGAGTTGGAGTTTCTAGGCATCAACTCTACCGTAAGAAAGTTTATTAATAACTTCCTTACTAAAAGATGCATAACGGCAGGCATGGGATCTGTTGATCTAAAAAGATGTCTCCTCTACTTTAGAATATAGCCATTAAGAATATATTATTGTCTCTGGAAGAAAAAGGTGTAAAAGTGTTGGGGTATGCTGTTGACGTGGCAATTGCGAATAGGTGAAAGTTTCCCAGCTCTCTAAGAGATATACTTCAGGAAACTCTACGTGCAACATCGAAGTAGGCTACTGAAAGTGGTCTAGGTGTAAACCCATGCAAGACAGAAGTCGTTCTTTTCAGCAGGAGATTCAAGTTACCTGCAGTGGCCATTTAGAGAAAGCGCAAAATACCTGGATATTTTGCAGAACATGAAATTGAACTTGAAATCCAACATTTAGGAAAGGGCAAAAAAGGCTACCATTGCCCTATACAGCTGCAAGAATGTCATTGGCAAAAGTTGGGTGTTTAGACCGCGCGTCCTGCACTGGGTATATTCTGCAGTTGTCAGGCCTATAATGCTATATGGTGTTGTGGTCTGGTGGACGGTGCTTCAAAAATCCAACTACTGTTCAATACTCAACCGGATCCAATAGATGGCTTGTTTGGGAATCACGGCCGCACAGAGGATGACACCATCTGATGCACTGAATTTAATGTTACATCTTATACTTCTGGACATTGTGGGTAGACAAATGGCTGCGACCACTGCCGTGAGGTTAAGGGAGCTTGCTCATTGGACATGTGGCGGCTACGGACACCGTGTTATCCTTGAAGAACGTAAATCCGTGAAGAACGTATTTCTGAACACAAAAAATGGTCTCGACCGTCGCAGATTTCTCAACGAGATGGTTGAACAGTTTAGAATTCACCTCCTCTGGGTGCCGGGTCGCATAGATTTTCCAGGGAATTGTAAATCGGGCGAGCATGCGAGACTAAGAACTTCCCAACACATTCCAGGGAAACTTGAATCTTTTGGTATTCCTTTTAGTGACATGTAAGCTAAGTTTTCAGGATCAGGCCCGAAGGTCAAAGAATGATAGATGATTACAAAGTGGGGGATGTGAGCATTCCAAAACTTACTTACTTACTTTAAGTGGCTATGACAGAATATTTGATCCACTAGCCGAACGTAGAATAGCGTTCCAAGCGTCTCGATCTTCTGCGCTCATTCTAAAACCTATGACACGAAGTTTCCAGGTATCTCCCATAACTTGATCTTTCCATCGGGCTTTTGATCTTCCCGGTTTGCGTGTATCACCGTGTTTGCCTTCAAAAGACTTCTTTGCTGGAGCTTCTTCATCCATTCTGACAACATGACATAGCCAACGCAGCCGTTGTATTTTGATGCGTGTAACTATGCTATCGTCGTCATACAGCTCATACAGCTCGTGGTTCATACGTCGCCTATATTCTTCATTAACGCAAACTGGTCCATATATTTACGAAGAATCTTTCTCTCAAATACTCCAAGCAAAGTAGTCCAAAGTAATATCTGTTTGCCAGTATTATTCTTCGCTTAATCTTAAAACTGGTGTCATTCGTTTCGGTCACGGCGGTGTCGAGGTAGATAAAGTTACTTACTGTCTCAAAGTTGTGGTTCCCAAATTTCCCCGTTTTCTTTATCTGCTCGGTGCAAGGCCGTTCGGGAGTTGAAACCATCCATTTCGTCTTATCTCCATTTACTGCCAGACCCATTTTCATTGACTGTCTTTCGATTCCTTCAAATTCTGCAGTTTCTACTTCCGGTGTCCGACCTATGATATCAATGTCTTCGGCATAAGCTAGTAGCATGTGTTCTCTTGTGATTAGTGTACCATATCTATTCACATCTGCATCTCGTATAATCTTCTCTAGCAGGATATTAAAGAGTTCACACGATAGGCTGTCTCCTTGTCTGACACCCCGTTTGGTATTAAATGGTTTGGATTCTTTCCTATTCTTACTGAGGAACGCATATCAGCAAGTGTCATCCAGCAGAGTCTTATTAATTTTGCAGGGATACCAAACTCAGACATGCCTTGAAATATCTTTCAACGTAAAGGAGTATCGAAGGCGGCTTTGTAGTCAACAAAGAGATGGTAGGTGTTGATTTGTCCTCCTCGGGTCTTTTCCAGGATTTGGCGCAGTGTGAATATCTATTCTAGGGTGGATTTACCAGGTCTAAAGTCGCATTGATAGGGCCCAATTATCTCATTGACTTTAGGTTTTAATATTTCACACAGTACGCTCGAGAGTATCTTGTATGCGATTGGGAGAAGACTTATTCCTCTGTAGTTGGCAAATTCCGTCTTGTTTCCTTTCTTGTGTACGGGACATAGTATGCTGAAGTTCCAATCATCGGGTATGCGTTCTTCTAGCCAGATTGCGCATATAAGCTGACGCATACGCCTTGTCAACTTGTCGCCTCTGGTCTTAAATAGTTCAGCGGGTAACCCGTCGGCTACTGCTGCCTTGTTGTTCTTTAGTCGGATTCCAAAACTATTTTTCCTAATGAAGACTTGAAGAGGTCTACCGCTTTGATGTCACTGGCTACATCAGACGTCTCAGTCATTGTGTCCGTCATGGCAGGTCACTGTCTAATCGCAAAACATTTTGACAGACTGAAGGTTGCCAATAACGACTTTTGCAGAAGCTGTGAGGATATCGATGAAGAAGAGACTGTATGTGAGTCTCGCACTGGCAGTCAGAACGAGTTTCACTTAAGGTTCTCATTTATTAAGAACCTGTCTGATCTGGCGAATGTGAACGTTCGCAAGTTGTTGGGCTTTTTAAAGCAATCTGGATGGTTCAACGCCAGGAACTAGGAGGCATCTTCCATCTTCTGTTCCTGTGGTATCACAGTGGACGAAAACGTCTAAGTGAAACTGACTCAGACTGCCACTTAAACCTAACTTATGCCGTTGTAAGTACAAATTAGGCGATATTTATGGGAGATATATCGTAATCTGAACCATCTTCAGCAATGTGAAATGGGATCGACAACTAGAGTCCAAAAAAGTAACTAAGAAAAAAAGTTCGGCCGAGCCGAATCTTGAGAACTCATCTCAATGGATTCTACTAAAAACTTATGAAAATGAAAAAACTTATAAAAAGACAAGGCTATTACTGAAGGTAAGTAAGAAGGCAGTCAATTTAGCTTTCGCTATCATAACATGACTCATAGGAGCGGCAAGTGATAGCATATGTAGGTCAGGCGGGGAAGAGGATAAAACGTTGGAGCATTTCCTATGTCATTGCCGGGCTTTCGCGGCTAACAAATACCGTCACTTAGGTGGGGACAAAATACCAAACGTAAACCAAATATGGGTCGTGGCATGGAAAACAATTACGGATTTGTAAGCAACACGGAATTCTTTTCTTAGAGTTTCTTTTTCGAGGTTACTTTTTTTATACCCACCACCGTAGGATAGAGGATATATTCATTTCGTCATTCCGTTTGCAACATATCGAAATATCAATTTCCGACCCTAAAAAGTATATTTATTTCGGATCTAAGACGATTTAAAGATATCCGTGCGTCTCTCCGACTGTCCGTCCGCCTGTTGTAATCACTCTAGAGCCTTCAAAAATTAAGACATTGAGCTGAAATTAGGCACAGATACGTCTTTTTGATGCACGCTGGTTAAGTTCTTGAAAGGGCCAAATCGGACCATATTTGGATATAGCTGCTATATAGACGGATTTTCTGATAAAGCATCTTATGTCCATAAAAACTTTATTTTTCATCCGATTTTGCAACAGTTAGTAGTTTAAGGCTTCCCGACAACTGATCTTAATATGGTCTAGATCGGACTATATTTAGATAAAGCTACCATATAGACAGATCTCCCGATAAAGGGTCTGAAGGCCATAACAGCTTTATTTATTACCTGATTTCGCTTAAATTTGTAACAGTGGGTTATCTTAAGCCTCCCGACATCTGACCTAAATATGGATTTAGATATAGCTGCCATATGAACGGATCTCCCGATAAAGGGTCTGAAGGTCATAAAGCTTTATTTTTAATCCGATTTTGCTGAAATGTGGAAAAGTGCGCAGTTCAGTTTTAAGCCTTTCGACATCCGACCTATATATGGTACAGTTCGGACTATATTTAGATATAGCTATCATATAGATCGATTTGCCGATAAAAGCTTTATTTCTTAACCGATTTCGCTGAAATTTTGAATAGTGCGCAGTTTTAAGCCTTCCAACATCCGACCCAAATATGGTTCAGATCGGACAATATTTAGATATAGCTGCCATACAGACCGATCTGCCGATAAGGGGACTGAAGCCCATAAAAGCTTTATTAATTACCCGATTTCGCTGAAATTTTAAAGAGTGATTTTTTCCAAGCCTCACGATATCCCACCTTAATATGGATCAGATCGGTTTATAATTGGATATATCTGCCAAAAAGACCAATATTTTGTTCTACAAAATTGAATAGTGACATATATATTAGTTAAGTTATCCAATTTTCACAGGATTGTGAAGAAAGTGGATTAAAGATTAAAACCTAAAGGCAATGAGATAATTGGGCCCTATCAATGCGGCTTTAGACCTGGTAAATCCAGCCTAGACCAGATATTCACACTGCGCCAAATCCTGGAAAAGACCCGAGAAGGACAAATTAACACCTACCATCTCTTTGTTGACTACAAAGCCGCCTTCGATACTCCTTTACGTTCAAAGGTATTTCAAGCCATGTCTGAGTTTGGTATCCCTGCAAAATTAATAAGACTCTGCAGGATGAAACTTGCTGATACGCGTTCCTCACGTTCCACAACCGAGCAGATAAAGAAAATGGAGAAAGTTGGGAACCACACCTTTGAGACAGTCAGTAACTTTATCTACCTCGGCACCGCCGTAACCGAAACGAATGGCACCAGTTTTGAGATTAAGCGAAGAATAATACTGGCAAACAGATGCTACTTTGGACTAAGTAAGCAATTTAGAAACAAGGCCATCCACGACAGACGAAGATTACACTATACAAGACACTCATACTAGCCGTGCTGTTATATGGTTCTGAACCATGGGTATTTGTGAAAGCAGATGAGGCAGTGCTTGGAGTATTTGAGAGAAAGATTCTTGGTAAAATATATGGACCAGTTTGCGTTAATTGAAAATATAGGCTTCGTATGAACCACGAGCTGTATGACGATGATAACAAAATACAACGGCTGAGTTGGCTAGGTCATGTTGTCAGAGTGGATGAAGAAGCTCCAGCTAAGAAGTCTTTTGAAGGCAAACACGGTGGTACACGCAAACCGGGAAGACCAAAAGCCCGATGAAAATATCAAGTGGTGGGAGACTCCTCGAAACTTGGTGTCAGAGATTTTTGAATGACCGCAGAAAATCGAGGCGCTTGGAACGCTATTCTACGTTCGGCTAGTGGAACAAATATTCTGTCATTAAAGAAAGAAGAAGAAAGAAGCAGCATGGAATTCTTTACTTAGAGTGTCTTTGCGAGGTTACTTTTTTTTATTATTTAGAGGACACAGCAAGCCTATTACTGCCTAAGGTGTATGTCCATAGTGGCATGGGCCGGATTTATATCCGCAACTTCTTTTTAACAAAACCTAAATGAGAAAAGGTGTGAAAAATTCAAATTTTTTCTTTGGCTATTGATTTGAAAGAGCAATTAGGCAATTGGTAATATGATCGCAGGATTGTGTTGGTGCAGAAAATTTACCGTAAATACGTTAAAGTAAATTAAGATATTAAGATATTTGAAGTTTTTCAGAACAAATAACAGAATACCCGGCATTATTTAGAGTATTCAACTTGTTTAGAACATACCACACTGTGCAACGAAGAGGTTAGTAATGCTTTTAGTCTAAATTTAAACAAAACCATTTACTAGTTAATTTTTTGTGTTTCTGTTTGATTTTTTTTTTTGGATTATTCTAACTAGTGTTTTATCCAAATTCCACCAACCATATCAAAATAGCGACTTGACAGTAACAAGCTTTAGTTGTAACATTCCATTTTTCTTTTGTTTGTTTTGGACTATGTCATTGACATCGTTGTATTTTGTTAACTTAAAAACATTTTTCATTTGTAGCATCTAGTAAACCAACATAAGCATCAAAATCAACATCATCAGAAATGTGTTCCACTGACATTCACAGATGGCAAGTGTTAAATGTTTATTATAAAGAAGTTGGTTTTTAACATATGTTTAATAGGATGATTCTTCATTTTATGTTATGTTTAAATAATGGCTCTGTTCAAATGATCATTTATTAAGTGAAAATGCAAAATTGCTAGACAGCCAACCATTAGTTTGCAACTCAGTAATAAATAGTAATAGTTAAATAATGCAATAACAGTATATTAATGTAGACATTTTTCAGAGTGGACTTTGTTTTTAAGTTTTTAATTGAAAATTCTTTTTTCTCTTTTCAGGTAAGTTTTACTGCAATCTGTAAATATCCAAGACATTAATCTTAATCACCATGGGGCTGTTATATAAACCTTTGTTCTAATAATAAGGTAATAAAGTGACACAATACAATTGAATATATATTAAAAAAATTATCTGAAAAACAATTTTTCTATCGTGTATTGTGATTCTGAACTTACGATTGTTGTTGTTGTTGTCGTAGCCACTTTTTCATGTGGATGTGGCGATCCTCGTCAAGCTCCTGCAGGTGAGGAAGTTCGTTCCGATCCAACGGACCGATCGCCGTGGGGAAAGGGGCTATTGAAAGGCGCCAATAATCCGCCTTGTCTTATCGAGCATCATAAGCACCCAGTATTTGTGCAAGAGCCGGTGCCGCCTGACCTCTCACTGAGACTCGTCGCTCGATGGCGCTAATTGTCTGCGACTGCCGTTGCAGCTACTCCGTTTGAAGGACTACACTATTCGCAACCTGTGGACGTGCCCGGTAGCTCGCAGCTAAGCTTCTGTTGTAATGAACACAACACAGATCGGACCTCAATGTTCCAGCCAGTGTGGTGCTCATTGCTATCCTGTATTGTATTCTAAAAAATTGTGTGTACTGTGATCTTTTAGTGAAATACCATGCTAACTTGACTAAGAGTTTAACAATATAAGTGCCTTTATCTGAATCCCATATGATCTTTATTGGTCTACGAATTTAAGTTTGGATGTAAGGTGTACTCCATTCTTAAAGTACTTCATTTCAGCACGATATTCTCGTGATGTCTGATTTAGTGGTGTTTTCGGGGGAGAGGTTTTCCCCCAGATACTAGGCCCTGAAAAAATATCAGCATTGTGCTCTTCTCTCAAATACCATTTATTTAATCCCCATTGGCTTAAGAGGAGTTTACAGGATGAGGCGTCCCCCAAACATATGGCCCCAAAATAGGTTATGAAATTCGTTTTCTAATCTCAAATACCTTTCATTTGAGCCACATATTGGCATGGTCGAAAAATTGTTTCCCTTTGAGGGTGTTTTGGGAAAGGGGTGATGCCCTAAATATATGGTCCTACATTTGGATATCAAATTCGTATTCTACTCCTAAATAACTTTATTTAAGCCCCATATTGCGATGGTCAGTAAAAAATTGCTGTTTGTGGGATATTTTGGGAAAGGGGTTGACCCCCAGAAAATTGGTCCCGAAAATGGGTATCAATTCTTGCTCTACCCCTCAATACCTTTCATTTATGCTCCACATTGACATGGTCGGTAAATATGCCCGATTAAGGGGTGTTTTGGGGATTAAGCCCGGAAAATATATCAGCAACGTGCTCTGTTCTCATATATCTATATATCATTTATTTGAACCTCATATTGCCATTGGCCTCAAAATTGGATATCAAATTCGTTTTCTAATTTTATTTAAACCACTTATTGCAAAAGTCAGCACATATGTCCGGTTGGGGGTATTGGCCTTAAAAACTATGAATATTTAGTTCCACTCTCTTTAAGACCCAAATTGTCTTGGTGAGCAAATACGTCCTATTTGGGGGTGGTTATGGTGGTGAGACGTCCGCTAGACCGTTGGCCCCTAATGTTGATATCTGATACATGGTCTACTCCCACATACCTTTAATTTGAGCCCCATATTTCCATAGTCGGCAAACATGACCGGCTTGGGGGGTGTTTTGGGGAATGGGAGCCCACTCAGTGAGTTGGCCTTGAAAATATATATCGGATTCGTGTTCCACTTTAAAAACACTTTTATTTGAGCCTCATATTGCAATAGTCAGCAAATACTTCCTTTTTGGGTGGTGTTGTGGGGGTAGCGTTGCCCTATAGACACTTTTCCCGAATATTGATATCAAATTCGTGCTTTACTCCCAAAAACCTTTGATTTGAGCCACATATTGCTATGGTCGTAAATTTGTCCGCTTTGGGGGATGTTTTTGGTGAGAGGCGGCCCCCCAAACACTTGGTCCCGTATTTGGATATCAGATTCGTATTCTACATTCAAATACTTTAATTTAAGCCCTTTA
Organism: Stomoxys calcitrans; assembly: GCF_963082655.1. Lineage (NCBI taxonomy): Eukaryota > Metazoa > Arthropoda > Insecta > Diptera > Muscidae > Stomoxys > Stomoxys calcitrans. The sequence continues at coordinate 86,202,921 of NC_081555.1, read as the reverse complement.
TTCCCATGGTCAGTAAATAAGTCCAGTTTGGGGGGTGTTTTGGGGAAGGGGTGGACCCCCAGAAACGTGGTCCTACATTTGGATATCAGATTCGTATTCTACGCGCAAATACCTATCATTTGAGTCCCATATTGCCATGGTCGGTAAATATGTCCGATTTAGGGGTGTTTTGGGGCTTGGGGTGGTCCCCCTAGCACTTGGTCCGACAATTGGATATCAGATACGTTGTCTTATCCTAAATACATTTCATTTAAGTCCCATATTGTCGTGATTGGTCTAACTATATGTTTGGTACGTTTTAGGACGGGGCAGCCCCCCTAGGTACTCCATCCAAAATTCGGATACCAAATTTTTATTTTTAGGGTACTATATGAGAGCACACAAAATTTCGCTTAAATCGCACCACCCATCTCCGAGATCTGGCGTTTCTGAGAATTAGGGTAAGGGGGAGGGTCCGCCCTCTTCAGATATCAAAAAATTTAGTACCCTTTTTTCACCACGGGGCCATTATGCACCATCTGTGAAAATTTCAAGAAAATCGGTCAAGCCGTTTCTGAGTCTATAAGGAACACACAAACATACAAACAAACAAACCTACAAACAAACACATATAAGATTCAATTTGTGTTTGTTTGTATGTCGGTTTGTTTGTTTGTTCCGTATAGACTGAAAAACGGCAGAACCGATTATCTCGATATTTTCGCATATTGTGTAGGTTGGTCTAGAAGGAAACACAGGCTATATAATTTTCCAGCATCGGAAGGGGGACGGACCCTCCCCCTTATGCCAAAAACACAACCCAAAATCAAACCGGGACAATGTAGGTATCAAATGAAAGGTATTGGAGAGTAAAATACGAATATGGTACTAAAATTTGGGGCCACCCCAAACCCAAAAAGACATATTACATTAACGCCATTAGACCCATTATGACTATATGATACTTGGCTGAATCGATTTTCTTAAAATTTTCATAGAATGTGTACATTTGTCTGGAAGGAAACATAGGGTATATAATTTTTAGGTATCGGTAGGAGGCGAACCATCCCCTTACCCTATAAACGCCACCCATATCCGAAAGTGGCTCGGTGGGCCCAATAAGGGTATCAAATGAAAGGTATTTGAGACCAGAAAACAAATATGGTATTAAAATTTGGGTCCAAGTACCCAGCGGGAGTACTTGCGTTCAGATCTAGGGGGCGCTTTTCCTTCCATTATAACAATATGGGACTCAAATGAATGGTATTTGAGAGTAGAAAAAGAATTTGATATCCAAATTTGGAGCCAAGTGTTTTGGGGAACGCCCTTAAGCTCCCCCTAAACTGTCCCCACTCTAAAAAGATATTAGAGAGTTAAAGAAGGCGCAGCGGGGTGGGCCCGGTTCGGCTAGTATAGTATAAAACATAAGGTTAAGAAATGGGAGGTCGCCCATCCCCAAATGAGCCGGATCTGCCTACTTGAGACTCAAATGAATATTAGGGAGTAGATTACGAATATGATATTAAAATTTGCGTTCAGGCCTAGGTTGCGCTTTTCCTTCTAAAGATACGTCAAATGGGTTATTTTACATTTTACCCATTATGATAATATGGGACTCAAATGAAAGGTATTTGATAATAGAAAAATAATTTGATATCCAAATTTGGAGCCAAGTGTTTTGGGGTACGCACTTCCTAAACTGTTCCCACGCTAAAAAGATATTAGATAGTTAATGAAGGCGCAGCGGAGCGGGCCCGGTTCGTCTAGTACATTATAAATGTGCGCATTTGTTTGGCTTTGAAGAAGAAGACAGGCCCATTACTTAGTATACCGATAAACTTAAAGTCACTTCTTGTTTCGAATGTATCATTTTCGTCTGTCTATAAGTTTATTCTTGTGATCAATGTACAAGTCGCATATATTGTCCGGTTGGTATAGAATTTCGTAAGAGCCACATTTTTTGAATAAACTTTGGTTCCGATTTATTTATATACATCCTTACTCATATACGTTTCATGCGACATGCTGCTTTACTGCTGTAGTAGCTACAGTTTTGATTCAATCTTCACAAATTTTTGCACAAATCACTCCATTTGACGTCTCAACACTAATGCAAAATCTCATAAAAATCCGTCTTCTCCGGTTTGGCCGAAACTTGGCACAAAGATTTCTGTTATGACTTCCAAAATCAATGCTAGGTATGATCCAATTTAGTCCATTGCCTGCTTGAGCTCCAATATATAAACCGATCTACCGACTGTATTTCTTGAACTCCCAAAGGATGCAGTTCTCATTCAATTTGGCTAAATATTGCATGATGTTTCCTTATGTGACTTTCAACTTCTAAACCAACAACTTTCAACTTCTAAAGGGAGTAATTCTAAACCGATTTGGCTGAAACTTTGCACAGTAACTGTCTCTATGACCTCTAACATACGTGCTAAATGTGGTCTGAATCAGTTCATAAGTTATATAAGTTATAATATAGCTCTCATATAAATCGATCTCCTGTTTTTATACCCACCACCGAAGGATGGGGGTATATTCATTTTGTCATTCCGTTTGCAACTCATCGATATATCCATTTCCAACCCTATAAAGTATATATATTCTTGATCAGCGTAAAAACCTAATGATGATGGTCTGCCCGTCTGTCTGTTGAAATCACGCTGCAGTCTTTAAAAATAGAGATATTGAGCTGAAACTTTGCACAGATTCTCTTTAGTGCATAATCGGACTATATCTTGATATATCCCCCATATAGACCGATCCTCCGATTTTGGGTCTTAGCCCCATAAAAGCCACCTTTATTATCCGATTTTGCTGAAATTTGGGACAGTGAGCTGTGTTAGGCCCTTCGACATCCTTCATCAATTTGGCCCAGATTGGTCCAGATTTAGATATAGCTGCCATATAGACCGATCCGCCAATTTGGGGTCTTAGGCCCATAAAAGCCGCATTTATTATACGATTTTGCTGAAATTTGGGATAGTGAGTTGTGTTAGGCCCTTCGACATCCTTCGTCAATTTGGCCCAGATCGGTCCAGATTTGGATATAGCTACCATATAAACCGATCTCTCGATTTAAGGTTTTGGGCTTATAAAAGGCGTATTTATTGTCTGATGTCGCCGAAATTTGGGACAGTGGGTTAAGTTAAACCCCTTGATATACTTCTACAATATGGCATAGATCGGTCCAGATTTGGATTTAGCTGCTTTATAGACCCATCTCCCGGTTTTAGGTTTTGGGGCCATAAAAGGCGCATTTATTGTTCGATGTCACTGAAATTGGAGACAGTGAGTTGTGTTAGGCTTTTCGACGTCCTTCTTCAATATGGCCCAGATCGGTCCAGATTTGGATATAGCTGCTATATAGACCGATCTCCCGGTTTTAGGTTTTGGTCCCATAAAGGGCGCATTTATTTTCCGATTTCTCCGAAATTTTTGACAGTGCGTTATGTTAGGCCCTTCGGCTTTTTCTGCAACTTGGCCCAAATCGGTTCAGATTTGGATATAGCTGTCATATAGACCGATATGTCGATTTAAAGTCTTGGCCACTTAAAAGGCGCATTTTTAATCCGATTTCACTGAAATTTGACACAGTGACTAATGGTAGGCTTTTCGACATCCATTTCGTATATGATTCAGATCGGTTTATTTTTAAATATAGCTACAAAAAAAGACCAATATTTTGTTACACACTATAGAACAAAGACTTGCACTTCTTAGTATTTGGTCCAAATCCGAACATATTTCGATATAACTGGTATGGGACATAAGGTATGCAATTTTCACTGGATTTTGATGAATGGTAGTTTACATAAATATATACCCGAGGTGGTGGCGTATGTCCATAGTGGCATGGGGCGGACGAATGTCTGCACCCTCTTTTCAACCTAACCTAACCTTGAGTTCATTTTGTTTCGGTTGGCCCCCAAATGCGTGTGGGGGTGCATCAGTGTTACTTAAATATAAACAATTCCCAGAAAGCTGCATTCCATTTCGTAATTCGACATCGGTCTAATAATTCCTAACATAGTAAAAAAACAAAATTCTCAACCATCTGTAATGAGGTGAAACTTGGCAAATAAGTTCCCAATAATTGGTTGGTAGTCCAAAGTTTGAAATAACATTTCAATCTCAGATAGGCGATTTAGACGACATTATCAATTGAAAAATTACCATAATTTCCGTTCAATAACCAAAAAAATTTCGAATAGATTAATTTACATCATTTTCTTTTTTTGGTAGTACCATATTTGTCTCAATTCATGTCAGACTCGCTCATATGTGTGATCAGAGTTGCCCCAATATTATCAGATTACCTTGAAGGAAATGTATATTTGTTCTGTTTAAATGAGATACGAATGACATTTCCTGTAACAACAAAAAATTTTAATCAGACACTAAGCAGACCAACAGAATCCAAGAAAAAAACAACAACGTTTTCTATTTCAGCACAGACACTTTGTCTGATTGGTTTCTCGAAATGATTTACACAGCCAGTGGACTGGAAATAAAAATCGAACAGAAATCAAGTTTAAAATTTGCCCATTTTCTAACGACAATGTCATGCGGGCTGTTGTTTGGCTGCTGACGATGATGGTGATGGCCAAGACACCGTTGACAAGATTACTAACTCTGAAAAGAAGGCAGTTGGACTTAAAAATGATTTGTAGCGTTTTGTCGGCCATGTAAGAGACGACTTAGTACAAGTGAGGTTTCCCAAAAGCCATTGATTTATGTCTGACGAATTGATCATAAGATGGTGATGGTGATGGCGATGCTGATGCTGATGACGTTTTTTTTGCATAACAGCCCACGGGCAATTGGCGATTTATTTGCTAGCCATGCTGGCTGTGGCCGTCTGAATGTCTTTCTGAACGCCTCAAATGCCATTTCAAATTAAATGCAAGTTTGTTTTTTAAACACCTCGTTTTATTTGGCATTCACCAGAATTGGGAGCACACCAAAGCAGAGCGCGTGCGCGCGCGCGCTCTCTCTAAAATCCTTTAAATGCAACTGCATTTGCAGTTGCATTTTGTTGGTGTGGCAAATTGGGACCTGTAAATCATTTTGTGATTTGCAAATTTGCCGATATAAATCATAGTAACAAATCATCACTTTGAAAATTAGTTTTTGTGTGATTTTGTTTTTTTTATTTTAATTTTATTGAGGTTTAAACCTGCAAAAGCATGCAGATGAGAATGGTGGTCAGAGTTGCCTTTGCAAAAAAAAAGTACTACCCTAAAATAAAAGTGGACCGATCGGGACAATATGGGATTCATATGAAAGGTAGTCAAGAGTAGAGTACGAATTTCATAATAAAAGTTGGGTCCAAGTACCTGGGGGTCCGCCCCAGCCCCAAAACCCCTTAAAAAGGTTTATTTGACGATCACGACAATATGGGACTCCAATGATTGGTATTCGGGAGTAGATTACGAATAAGGTCGGGAAGTAGGAATAGGCTTTATAATTTATTGATATCGGAAGGGGGCGGACCCTCCACCGTTACACCAAAAACACCACCCAAAATCAAAAGTGGACCGATAAGGACAATATGGGTATCAAATGAAAAGTATGCGAGAGTAGATAACGAATCTGGCATACAAATTCATGTCGAAGTATAGGGGGTGTCACCCCACCCCCACAAAAACACCTAAAATGGGCACATTGGCCAATCACAGATATATGGGACTCGGTATGTTTGTTCCGTATGGACCGAAAAACGGCAGAAACGATTTTCTCGAAATTTTCGTTTATTGTGTAGGTTGGTCTGGAAGGAAACATAGGCTATATAATTTTTTGGTATCGGAAGGGAGACGGACCCTCCCCCTTATGCCAAAAACACAACCCAAAATCAAAAGTGGACCGATTGGGACAATTAAGATATCAAATGAAAGGTATTGTAGAGTAGAATACGAATATGGTATTATTGTTTGAGTCTAAGTACCCATCGGGCCGGCCCCAAACAGACATATTGGACGTTCATTTTAATATGGGGCTCAAATGAAAGATATTCGGGAGTAGATTTGGAATCTGGCACACAAAATTAAATCGAAGTATTGGGGGTTCCGCCAACCCTCAAAAACGCCATTGGACCCATTGTGACTATATGATGCTTGGCTGAACCGATTTTCTTAAAATTTTCATAGATTGTGTATGTTTGTCTGGAAGGAAACATAGGCTTTATAATTTTTAGATATAGGGTGGAGGCGGACCCTCCCCCTAAACCAAAAAACGCCTGCAATATCCGAAAAATTTTTGATGTTCACGAAAACGAATATGGTATTTGGGTCCCCAACCCCAAAACTCCTCTGAACAGATATATTCGAAGTTCATGTCAATATGGGACTCAAATGAAAAATATTTGGCAAAATATTACAAATATGGCATAAAACATTGCAAATGCAAATGTTGCCCATGAACATTCCACTAAGGAACAGGGGCAAACTTCTCACATATCAATGAGTGCAGTCCGATTCAAGTTTAAGCTCAATTATAAGGGGCCTCCTTTTTATAGCCTAGTCCGAACGGCGTGCCGCAGTGCGACACCTCTTTGGAGAGAAGTTTTACATGGTATAGTGCCTTACAAATGTTGCCAGCATTAGGAGGAGAAAACCACTGCTGAAAATTTTTTTCTGATGATCTCGCCAGGATTCGAACCCAAGCGTTCATTGTCATAGGCGGACATGCTAACCTCTGCGCTACGGTGCGCTACATTAGGTCAAAGTAATGGGAGGTCGTCCAACCCCAAATACCCCCAAATGATCATTTTAGCCGACCGTGGCAATATGAGACTCAAATGAAAGGTATTAGAGAGTAGATTACGAATTAGACATTAACAATTGAGTTCAAGTTTAGGTGGCGCATTTCCTCCTAAAGCTACGTCAAATGACCCATTATGGCAATATGGGGCTCAAATGAAATGTATTAGAGAGTAGAAAACGAATTTGATGTTCTCGCCAGGATTCGAACTCGTTCAGCGTCATAGGCTACAATGGCACGAATTCGATATCCGCATTCAGGGCGAAGTGTCGCCACCCTGAAAAGATATTAAAGTGTTAAAGAAGGCGCAGCGGAGCGGGCCCGGTTCGGCTTGTAGAATATATATATTGGGTTGCCCAAAAAGTAATTGCGGATTTTTCATATAGTCGGCGTTGACAATTTTTTTCAACGGCTTGTGACTCTGTAATTGCATTCTTTCTTCTGTCAGTTATCAGCTGTTATTTTTAGCTTGCTTTAGAAAAAAAGGGTAAAAAAAAGTATATTTGATTAAAGTTCATTCTAAGATTTATTGAAAATGCATTTACTTTCTTTTAAAAAATCCGCAATTACTTTTTGGGAAACCCAATACTTCAATAAAAGTTCAAAGAAGTTAAACTGAACTTTTCTTCTAAACCATTATTTATGCAACAAAGGAAAGAAAATATAAAAAATTTAACTTAATGAAAGAAATAAATAATAATAAATAATTTAATTCGCGACGTCACCAACGGATCCAAACGACCCCATGAAGAAAAAGCATCAACGACGAAAAAATTTTACAGTGTACCGTACATCCCTAAGCTTACCGACCGCGCATCTTTGGGAAATATCATACTTGACGAAAACTCAACAACAGCATATAAATCAAACAAAACTCTAAACCAAATATTCAGGAAAAAAGGAACAACAACCAAAACAGACAAACTCAAACTAAGCAACGTCGTATACGAAATTACGTGTGATGGAGATCAACAAGAAAAATGCAACAAAAAATATGTGGGAACCACCAGACGCACACTAGGCACTAGGTTGGCTGAGCACGAAGCCGACATAAGAAAAGGGAGACAATCGACAGCACTAGCACAACATATAAAAGAGAGCGGACATGCGGCAAACTTTAAGACAGTAAGAGTACTTGACAGAGAGAAAATAGAGAACAAGCGATACACATTAGAGAGCCTACGGATTCAACAAAGACTTAAAGAGTCGATAAACACCAAAGAAGACAAAGACAACACTAAGCTGCAGTATTCCATTGCAATAACTTGAAAACGACTGTTCTGTGATATTAGTAATAAGTTTAGACTTTTTATACTTCCCTCAAAGTGCAATTATTTATATTATTATATTTTCTGTGTCGTGGTGTCCAGTTTTTATAGTAATATAAGTAATTCAACGAAGATGTAAAATTAATCGTAAGTCTAAATGAAAAAACTAAGCAATACAAAACATATACTTTATACAAGAATACTTTAAACAGGAACTTCAATAAACTCTGTCCTGATGAAGTTGGAAAAAATAACCAACGAAACGTCGAGAGAAAAAATGAAAACGATTTGTTTTATTTAAAAAATCCTCAACCTGACCAAAAAAGCCCATCAACAAAACAAAAAAACAAGAAATTGTTTCTTTAATCCTAACAATGGATATTTTCAATAAAATTATAAATTTCGACAAGACTTTTTCTTTTTTTCTTAAAAATTAAAAAATTTTAAAAAATGGTTACTCTGGTAGAAGTGATGCTCATTTTAGGCATGCGCGCCTCAAGTGAAATCGCGTTAATCAATTTGACAACATTTCTTTTCATTGCTTCAGCACTTTTACTTTCATTCTGCTGTCGTCGGCAAAAATAAAATTTCTTTGTGTGGGGACTTATGGGACTTCGTTTTGGGGTTCAGGAGAACAACCAACCTCAGCCATTCACGGTGAAACACCTCCCAAGAAGTTTAACAATTCGAATAATTCCCTCGCTGGCAGTTAAGCGTTTGCCCCCATCAGCAAACCTAAGAGATCTTGTGAACCTCAGTACACAAAGATTGTTATAAATTCCAGTTTTTCTTCTTAAGTGGCCTGATGTTTTTCCCCTCTCAGCAACTTTCATTTTCTTCCGATTTTCGCTTTAAGTCATAAAATGTCGAAGGAAAAACATTTATGAACGAAAAACCGCCAAGTAAATTCACTTTTGTTTTCATTATTATTTCACTCAAATGGCTAGAGATTTAACTGCAACAGCAACAACAACAACAGTAAAAGAGGACAACATTTTGATATCTCATCATCTACCGAGACAACATCATCATCACCGCCTTCACCATTTATTGTGTCAGAGCAACATCGTCGTCATCCTCAAAGGCTTTGGCATTGTATTTTTTGCCTCGATTGTGATACCATCGTACACAGTGGGTTATTTTTAATATTAAAAAAATATTAATTGTCAATTCTGAATAAGTTTAATACATCATAGCGTATAATAACTTAATTTTTTAAGTTTTCTTGGTCCACTACACCTTGCGCCAGAGATGAGCACCGCCTCGGTACCCTGTACATTCGCTATCTTTCTCCAAAGGTCACAGTTGTCCAGAACCCGATGCCACACCAGACATCCATAAGTAAGATTGGGTTAAACAGCAGACGTAGAAATACAATGTAGCGTTCCCTGCCTAGGGCCCCAACTGCTTCCCATCGGCATGCGGCAGGAGTAGAGCACATTCAGTTCCCTTCTGACTATTCTCAAGTTAACTTTCTAGTAAAGAATCACGCCTACTACTTATAGTAGGCCTCCGAAGAGACCGGCAGCTCTAATCCAACCAGAACAGGTCCCCTAAAAACCCTCAGATATCTCCAGCTGATGAAAGGTACCAGCTTAGTCTTTCTGTGGTATATGCAAAGCCCTTTGGCCCTAGCCAATCCAGACAGTTTCCTCAACGTCTGCTTAGCGAGGTCCATAAAAGTAGAGAGGAGATGGTCACTTACCATGATGATAACGTCACCGGCATAGCAACGACCTTCGCTCTTTGCTTCTTCCGAGTCCATTGGATATTCAGGTGTTCAAACGAATTCACCGCTTAGCTTCGTCGACTGCTTTATTACCCGCCAGATCCTCTAGAACCGCCGGACTGTCCACACATGAGCCCATTCAGTCCCTTTTTATACTACACATAGGATGGGGGTATACTAATCTAGTCATTCCCTTTGTAACACCTCGAAATAGTCATGTCTGTCCGTCCGTCTGACGATAGCGGTCGAATGTGTTAAGCTAACCGCTTGAAATTTTGCACAGATACTTAATATTGATGTATGTCGTTGGGGATTGCAAATGGGTCTTATCGGTCATATCAGAACACAAATTTCTTAAGCCCCTTGAAGCTAAAATTTTTGTCCGATTTGGCTGAAATTTAGCGCATAATGTTTTGTTATGACTTCCAACTACTGTGCCAAGTATGGTTCAAATCTGTCAAGAACCTGATGTAGCTCCCACATAAACCGATCTCCCGATTTGTATTCTTAACCCTTACAAGCTGCAATTTTTGTCCTGTTTGGCTAAGAATAAAATTATGCCCTTCGACTAAATTTAGTTTGCATACATTTTTAGCAGAATCCATTGCGGTGTGTTCCCAAGATTTAGCCCGGCCGGACTTAGCACGATTTTACTTGTTGGCCCTTTCTTCGATCTTTCCAGTAGAGTTTCTGGTCAAGAATCTCCCTTTCAGAGAGAGTGGCATCTTCAGCTTCCCCCTACTGGTGAAAATAAATGGTGAGACAAGTTTTCAGTTTAAGGATTTCGCGTTGGCAGCGCTTCTGGATATTGAAGGGGCTTTTAATAATGTTCTGCCATAAGGGCGGCATTCAGAAATGCGGGTGTGGAGAATGGTATTACTGGGTGGATAATGAGTATGCTCACGGCCAGCATCGGGGCCAGTTTGGTGAAGGTGAATGCGACCAGTGGCATACCACAGGGAGGGGTTATTTGTACGTTGTTATGGATTCTTGTAGTCGATAAGTTTCTGTGGTGACTTCAGACCCTAGGGGTTTAAGGTTTAAGCGTATGCTGAAGATCAGGTCATTCTGGCCACCGGGAAGTTCCTTGGGGTTCTGCACACTGCTGTTGGGGTCACGGCTTTTTGGGCTGATGAGTGGGGTATATGGGTTAACGCCGGGAGGAGTGAGCTAGTTTTGTTCACGAGGAAGAGAAAGGTGCCTGAGTTCAGACTGCCAAGGCTGCAGAAAACAACTTTAAGACTGTCCAAGCCGGCAAGATTCCTTTGGAGTTATTCTGGATAGTGAGTTGAATTGGGGCTTGAATAGAGAGTTTAGGATAAGACAGGCTTTCACTGCTCTCGGCGGTGGCTGGCTGTAGTTGGCGGTGGGTTCTGTCTTGTGGATGCCACGTCTGGTGGCCGGTGGCTGAGTACGTATCGCATATGAGAGGCCTTCGCCTTTGCTACGAGAGCAACTGCGACCAGGTCGTTGTAGTTGTTGCTAGGTGTACAGCCGATTGTCCTATACATCGGAGAATAATCCGAGAGGACACTGGTAAGGCTGTCACAACTTGGTCATCTTCTGAGTTTGCCGTTCAAACATAAAGGTATACTCGACGGAGCCATGCATATTTAGTGATATTCAGGCAGCGCCCAAGACTCTTATTGTTGCGAGCATAGGATCTAAAGCGCTGTATCAATATCGTCGCTCTCTTGAACAACTGCACACGCATCACAGGGTCCCTGGTCACAACGTGAAGCAATCAGTGACGGCACCAGTTAATCTACCCCGATCAAAGAAGGAAATGCTATTAAGGAATCACTCTGAAGATTGTTTCCAGGAATATTGTCAGGCAGCGCCCAAGACTCTTATTGTTGCGAGCATAGGATCTAAAGCGCTGTATCAATATCGTCGCTCTCTTGAGCAACTACACACGCATCACAGGGGTTCCTGGTCCAAAGGATGTGATAGCTAACGAGAAGGCGGTTTTGCTTGCGAGAGAGATTGCTAATCTTCTCACGATATCGATAGCGGATATTCATCCTCCCGTCTCACATATTTATTAAGCGGTCCGGCTGCGTTATAAGGAAACGTGGTTCAGCATATGAAACGCAACAGCAGGTTGTGAGCATACGAAACAACTATGGGACGAACGCTCGAGCCGTAGCATAGACGAGCTTTTATCGATGGAAGGTATGCATCTAGGAACAGTTATAGGATTTTTTACCTTATGACACATTAAGCCAAGTATACGCATGTCTTGTATTGGCATAAGAAATGATGATATCTGTCGGTGGTGTCATGTAACTGACGCCGCGGAAGATGGCGTCCGGCCTTAAGTCATAGTAGGAATAAGATACTGGGTTCTTTTTTTCTTTCAGGCTTTGGAGGAGGCTTTTGTTCTTTCATCAAATTGGTACGAGAAGATACAGTGATCGATTTGTGAAGCAATCAGTGACGACGCCAGTTAATCTACCCAGATCAAAGGGGGAAAGGCTATTAAAGAATCACTCTGAAGATTGTTTCCAGTAATAGTTCCGCCAGTGATGTGTTGATAATATTCCAAATCGATATTCGCTCATCGGTTTCCATGACTTGAAATCGGGAGATCGGTTTATATGGGATCTATATCAAGTTAAAGACCGATTTGATAATAATTGGATAATAATCACGGCTACTAGGGGCTCAAGAAGACAGATCGAATGACCACTTTATATGGGTGCTTTGGATATAGCTGAACCGATAAATGAATTATCTGTGAATATTTTCGAAATTCAGCTCTACGCGTTTGACCGATATCGTGATTTTTACAGACGGACGGACAGAGGGATCCACTATGGGCCTAAGGGCCGATTTTAGAGGCAAGAAATCCCAGGAAGCTGCTAGGACTGCTAAATTTTGCACCAGCGATTGTGGGGGCATCCAAACGATAGCGGTATACCTTTCTTATGACCTCCAGTCCAAATATGATTGAAATTGGTCCATAACCTGATATAGCTCCCATATAAACCGATCTCCCGATTACACTTCTTGAACCCCTAGATGGCGCAATACTTATCCGATTTGGCTGAAATTTTGAACTTAGGGTATGGGAGCTATATCCAAATCTGAACCGATTGAATCGACTTTTCAAATTTTTATATGATTCGTCTCTAGGCCATACCCATACCAAATTTGAGGACGATCGGATGAAAACCTGTAAACCTGAAAACCGACCTGTACTTTGTATACAAATTAACATGGACAGACGAACAGACAGACAGACCGACGGACTTAGCTAAATCGTGATTCTGAGTTGATCGGTATACTTGTCAATGGGTCTATCTCTCTTCCTTTTGGGTGTTACAAACAAATGCACTGCAAGTTATAATACCCTGTACTACAGCAGTGGTGTAGGATATAAAAACAGAGTGTCCACCTGGGTCCATTATTTAGTTTTTGAGCTCTCCAAAGTCATAGCAATAAAGTACCGTTGTTACTTTTTGGAAATTATTAAGTCCTGAAAACCTGAAAACCGACCTGTACTTTGTATACAAATTAACATGGACAGACGGACAGACCGACGGACTTAGCTAAATAGAATCAGAAAGTGATTCTGAGTTGATCGGTATACTTATCAATGGGTCTATCTCTATTCCTTTTGGGTGTTACAAACAAATGCACTGCAAGTTATAATACCCTGTACCTGTACCTGTCCAAAGTCATAGCAATAAAGTACCGTTGTTACTTTTTGGAAATTATTAAGTCCAAAATTGGTATTTTTGCCTCTTAAACTGGTCATAGGGCCCATCGTGGAACGGACGGATAGTTTTTTTTATCATATGCAGGTAAAGTTCGAAGTCCTATATAGGCTTTACCGTGATATAGTCCCCATATAGACTGATCTGCCGCTTCAAGGTCTTGAGCCCCAAAAAGACGTATTTATTACCCAATTTTATTACTACGCAGAGTTGCGACCCTCCGACATCTGTGCCAAGTATAATCTGGATCATACCATATTTGGTTATAGCTGACATATGGTCCGGTCTCCCCATGTGAGGGCTTGGCCTCAGTAAATGCTCATTTATTACCCGATTTCACTGAAATTTGGGACAGTGATTTCTGTTTGGCCTTGCCACGTATGATCTAGATCGACCATATTTGTATTCCCATTTCCCGACCGACTTCATAAAATGGACTTTCATTACCTGATTTCTCTGAAGTTGCGCTCTGTAAGTTGTATTAGGCACCTCAAAGTATGCTGGGTAAGATTCAGGTTGGACGTTATTCGGATATAGCGCCGATATATACCCATTTACCGATTCAAGTTTTTTTCTAGCCGTATAAGGGCCGTTAATTAACCCATTTTGCTCAAATTTGAAACAATGAGTTGTATAGACTTTCGCAAGTTTAGTGCTGATAGGAATTTATTTTTATTGAATTGGTTTTGGTTTATAAATGATTAATTTTTCATCGTATTTTGGCGAAATACAATATATTAAATTTTTATATTTTTATTTTTTATCAAAAATTTTATTTCCCATTTCACCCACTGTGCTTTAGTTGCAACAATTTAGCGTACGGTGGGTTTGTACTACAATACCTCTTTATTTTGAAGGCGACACTATTAAAGCCCCATACAAGTCAACTGCTTTTGATGTTCCTTTTGTCATACCTCGCTCAACAAAAAAGTGAATTGTTTTTATTTAAACATAATTTTTTGTTACCACTTGGTGGCGGCGGTATTTTTATTCACAAAAAAAGCCTTGTTGCGAATTTCTGTTTCACTGCAATGGTTATTTTATAAGGGACGATGTACTCGCACTTGTCTTAAGATACAATCTGGTGAGACCATTCATTCAACCATCCCACCTGAATGCTTGTTTTTTAAGGCCAAGCGTTGCATTGTTTTCACTGGAATTTTGTAATAGTAGGATAAGAAAGGGAAGATGGGGCTTTTATAGCCGGGCGGTCTGAAAATAAACATTTTAAATAAATGCACTTATTTTTTACCATGGTATTTAAGAATCTATGTGCGTTGATATATTAAGGCGATTTAGCTTTCTTTTGCCAATTTTTTCGAGCTGGTGCACAAAGCATTAAATTTGCTACACTGCAAAAATATTTGTCCGAATTTTAAAGATTCGAGCTAAAGATTAGCGAATTTAATTTAAAAACTAGGGCGAAAGATTTCGATCATTTTTTTGTTCCTGATCCACTTAAGTGGGATTCAGTTTTAAGAGATTGTCTTACTAAGCACTTCAATTTTGGGTAACTGTAAACTTCATATGATCAATAGTTTTATTCAAAACAACTAAAAATGTGCTAAGTTCGGCCGCGCCGAATCTTGGGAACCCATTCCCATAGATTCTGCTAAAATATGGCAGCTATATCAGATTATAGACCCATTTGAACCGTAGCACAATTGTTGAGAGAACACTATATGCAGCCAAATCGGATGAAAATTGTGGCTTCCAGGGGCTCAAGAAATCATATCGGTATATCGGTTTATATAGGAGATATATCGGTTTATATACAGATTTACTCAGGATGCTGAGTCGATCAATAATATATATATACTCAGGATGTCGAGTCGATCAAGAATATATATATATACTTTTTGGGGTTCTAGATCAATATTTCGAGGTGTTACGAACGGAATGACTAGATTAGTTTACCCTCATCCTTTGGTGGTGGGTATAATGATCAATTTTCCAAATTTTTAAGGAAACATTTCCTTTTGTGAGAAATATTTACCAAAGGTCAACAATAAAATCATAGAAGAAATATATTAAGGATTTTTTATTTTAAATGGTATGTTAATAAATCCTAATTTTTGCGTTGCGTAGACAAAAATCTAAAATAAGGGTCAAATTATCGTTGAAACTAAGGAAACTGACTTTGGGATAAGACAACAGTGAACCGTAGTTAAAGACGCAAAATAGCCTTACAAATTGGAGCATTTTTAATTGTTTTGTGGTTGAGATGCGAATTTTAGAAAAAAAAAAATTTCAAAAAGTAATAATTGAACAGTCTATGAAGTAAAATAAGAACCAGTCAGCGATATAAATTTGAAAAAATTGTTCATGTCCGTTAGTAAATAGGATATTTAATTTAGGTTAGGTTAGGATGATATCAAGACCTTAGTCGTCTAGACATCCACGTTGGCTAGATTAAGGCCCATTGTGATTCCTCATCTACCCTCTTCTCCTTCAGATAAATTCACTTCACAAAGCAAACTGTCCTTTAACGATGAAAAATGAAACGCCTTGATTCTGCACGGATCAGTTCTTCTATTGCCTGAAAGAGAAGAAGAAACCAGAATCCTGTTTTTACTTTGACATAAAGCAGGGCATTGATAAAGAAAGTGAAATCTGTCCTCCGAGGCGTCGATCTCATGACACCATAAACAGATGTCAACATTTCTTATACGAAAACGATTTTTTATAATTTTGAAAACCATATTCAGATTGTCCTTTTCCATTGACAACAGACTATCTATGTTCGTTTTCGAGCGTTCATCCCACATTAGCTTTATTTATTCACATCCGGCTGTTGAATTCCAGGGATTTAATCATGTGTAGTGGTTCGATACTGGTGGGTATACATCCAATATTGGCATAAGTGCAAGGTCTATGCCCGCCTTCTCATTTCCTATAATATCCTTATGTCCAGGAGCCCAGAATAATGCCAGATTATGATTCCTCTGAAGGCAATTTAAAACCTCTCGACAGCGACCCAAAACCTTAGATCTTATGCTCGTGCCAACTAAGCCATCAATCGGTGTAACTACAGATGTAATTAGTATTAAGTATGATTCAAATCGGTTCATGTTTTGATAAAGCTGCCATATATACCGATCTTGGGTCTTGACTTCTTGGTCCTCTAGAGGGCGCAATTCTTGTCCGATTTGGCTGAAATTTTGCATGAGGTGTTTTGTTATGACCAAAAACTCTGCTAAATACGACGCAAATCGGTGCATAACCTGACATTGCTGCCATATAAACCGATCTAGGATCTAGGATCTTGACTTCTTGAGCCTCTAGAGGGTGAAATTCTCATCCGATTTGGCAGAAATTTCGAACAACGGCTTCTCTTATGACCTTCAACATACGTGACTAATATGGTCTGAATCGATCAATAGCTTGATAGCTCCCATATAAACCTATCTCCAGATTTTGCTTCTTGAGCCCCTACAAGGCGTAATTCTTATCCGAATGAACTGAAATATTACACAATGACTTCTACAATGTTCAGCATTCATTTATGGTCTGAATCGGGCTATAACTTATTTACTGCTAAAATCCCACGAATAAGGATAAATCTTAATATTTGGGCCAACTTTTTTTTCAGTGTAGTGTTTAAAGTTAATGTGACTTTTTGGGTGATATCAAATATTCCAGGCACGTTTTTCATTTACTATTGACTAAACTGGCCATTTTTAATTTAAAATTAAGAAAACCGTTCAGCATTTGCTTTTCGCAGATACTGAAATTTGGGTGTTTGGTTTTTCTTTTTGAGAACTAGTTATCTAATCTCTAAGATAAGAAGCCATGGAAATTATTGGGTAAATATAATTATTGCCACAGTTGGGCTAAAACGTAAATCTCTAAAATACAAAAAACTACATATGAGCTACATAATAATAGAACGTCCTTATTGCTTATGAATGTGGTTGGAGAAGACTTAAAGCTGAAAGCATTCCTTATCCACTTTTTTATGATATTTATTATTACTTTTCGAATTGTTATTGTAAATGTTTTTTTTTTCCTAGTACATGACCTTCGTCCATCCACACTTAAGTTGTTCGGCCATAAAAAACTCATCTTTCAAAATGATTTAATCAATATAAAAAAACAAGGCCAACATTAACCTTTTTCAAAAAACAAAATTGCCATAAAACTTGACACAAAAAGCGAGAAAAATCTGGCTCATCATTATCTTGATATGTTTATTCAAAATAAATATAGCTCGTGATTTAAATGCGAAAAAATAGGTGGTCCAAAGTGGACCAATGCTGTTGCATGTCAGCCAGGCCGAGCTAATCCATGTTAAAGTTAGACAAAGTGTTGCAACTCAAAGAGACGTGATTTGCCGTTGCACCATTTTTCTTTCTATCACCCTAGGAAAGGGGAAAGTAAAATCCAAACGTCGGCCAATAGTAAACATGCAACAAGTGCTTGGTTGGAGCAGCAGCTACACTTAACTGCTGCTGCTGCTGCTGCTTCTGCGGCAACCTTAATTAATTGAACATGTCAGAAAAATTACAATTTCATGTTTGATGGAAACCCACACGTCTTAGTTTTCGCCAGCACCTATTCGCGTGCTAAGCCATCAAATCTGGGGTCCAATCTAAAACGCTATTTCGTACAGGGGCGATTTAGAGATATGAGCAAAAAATTAAAAACACCGCCAAAAAAGCGAATGAATAAGTGAATGAATGACTGCCGGCATGAAGTGAATAAATGTTTGGACAAGTGACTGTTCACTGTCACTCTTTTGGTTTGCCACTCCAAAATGTTTACAGTGAACCGTAAAAAAAATTAAAAATAAGTGAGTGACTTAATTTTGTTTGGAAGTTTTATTGAAGAAAAATATCAAAGTGTGTTTGTTCCTTTTACTCGTACAGGCTCAAAAAGGACTAAATGTCCAAGAAAAAATAATATTGGTTGCAAATTGCAAATTTTGCCCATGAACATTCCACTAAGGAACAGGGGCAAACTTCTCATCTATCAATGTGTGCAGTCCGATTAAAGTTTAAGCTCAATGACTTTTTATAGCCGAGTCCGAACGGCGTGCCGTAGTGCCTCTGGAGAGAAGTTTTACGTGGCATTGTGCCTCACAAATGTTGCCAGCATTACCATTAACGCAAACTGGTCCATATATTTTACGAAGAATCTTTCTCTCAAATACTCCAAGCACTGCCTCATCTGCTTTCACAAGTACCCATGCTTCAGAACCATGTAACAGCACGGCTAGTATCAGTGTCTTGTATAGTGTAATCTTCGTCTGTCGAGAGGTGGCCTTGTTTCTAAACTGCTTACTTAGTCCAAAGCAGCATCTGTTTGCCAGTATTATTCTTCGCTTTATCTCAAAACTGGTGTCATTTGTTTTGGTTACGGCGGTGCCGAGGTAGATAAAGTTACTGACTGTCTCAAAATTGTGGTTCCCAACTTTCTCCATTTTCTTTATCTGCTCAGTTGTGCAAGGCTTTTTGGAAGTTGAGACCATCCATTTCGTCTTATCTCCATTCACTGCCAGACGCATTTTCACTGACTCTCTTTCGATTCTTTCAAAGGCTGCAGTTACTACTTTCGGTGACCGACCTATGATGTCGATGTCGTCTTCATAGGCGAGTAACATGTGTTCTCTTGTGATTAGTGTGCCATTACTATTCGCATCTGCATCTCGTATAATCTTCTCCAGCAGAATATTAAAGAGATCACACGATAGGCTGTCTCCTTGTCTGAAACCTCGTTTGATATTAAATAGTTCGGAGCGATTTTTTCCTATTCTTCCTGAGGAACGCGTATCAGCAAGTGTCATCCTGCAGAGTCTTATTAATTTTGCAGGGATACGAAACTCAGACATGGATTGAAATACCTTTGAACGTAAAGGAGTATCGAAGGCGGCTTTGTAGTCAACAAAGAGGTGGTAGGTGTTGATTTGTCCTTCCCGGGTCTTTTCCAGGATTTGGCGCAGTGTGAATATCTGGTCTTGAGTGGATTTACCAGGTCTAAAGCCGCATTGATAGGGCCCAATTATCCCATTGAATTTAGGTTTTAATCTTTCACACAGTACGCTCGAGAGTATCTTGTATGCGATGGGGAGGAAACTTATTCCTCTGTAGTTGGCACATTCCGTCTTGTCTCCTTTCTTGTGAACGAGACATAGCATGCTGAGGTTCCAATCATCGGGTATGCGTTCTTCTAGCCAGATTGCGCAGATAAGCTGATGCATACGCCTTATCAGCGTGTCACCTCCGGTCTTAAATAGCTCAGCGGGCAACCCGTTGGCTCCTGCTGTCTTGTTGTTCTTTAGGCGGGTCACTGCTACTTGGATCTCATTCTGACTAGGAGGTAAACATTCTATGCCATCATAAGGGATTGATTCTGCGGTATCCCCTTCGCCGCCAACGTCGGACACTAGCAGTTGGGTAAAATGTTCTTTCCCCATCCTCAGCAAGTTATCTGTGTCAGTTACCAGATTTCCTTCTTTGTCTCTGTAGGAGAATGTGCCTGCACCAAAGCCATCGGTTTGATGTTTAATTCCTTGGTAGAATTTCCGGACTTCATTCTGACTCCTGTACATCTCAATTCGCTCACACTCACATCTTTCCATTTCCTTTTTCTTTCTGCGGGATAGACATTTCTCCTCCCTCCTTTTCTCCCGATACCTCTCCTTCATCTGTCGCATAGCTACTGATTGCAGGGTTGCTTTATAAGCCGCATTCTTGGCTTCAGTAGCATATCGATACTCTTGGTCGTACCATGGGTTTCTTGGAGGAGGCTTCCGGTACCCAAGTACGGATTTCGCGGCATTTTCCATGTAGTGGGCAATAGTTTGCCACTGCGCCATTATATCATCGGAACAAGGAGTGCTTCCATAAAGCAGTTGGGTCAGTAGAGTGGAGTATGCCGCCGCCATTTGTTGTGTTTGCAGATTTTCAATGTCCAGCTTCCGTGCAGTGTCAGATCGTACTTTCCTCGCCATGTTCAAACGGGTGCGAACCTTTGCTGCAACAAGGTAATGATCCGAATCTATATTCGCTCCACGGATCGATCGTACATCTAACACGATGGATGAATGCCTTCCATCTATCACAACGTAATCAATTTGGTTTCTCGTCTTTTTATCGGGTGACAGGCATTTAGCTTTGAGAATATTTGTATGTTGAAATCTGGTGCTACTAACTACCATGTTTTTTGCCGCGACGAAATCTATCAGCCTCAACCCATTACTGGACGTTATCTCGTGGAGGCTAAATTTTCCGACTGTTGAACCAAAAATGTCTTCCTCCCCTATTTTCGCATTAAACGAGAATAGGGGAGGAAGACGATTTTAATATCATGGGCGGGGCAGCGGTCATATTCTCTCTCTAGGCGCTCGTAGAAACTGTCCTTGGTCTGCTCGTCTTTGTCTTCCATCGGGGCATGGGCACAAAAACGGCTGATGTTGAAGAATTTCGCTTCTATGCGGATTGTGGCTAGCCTCTCATCCACCGGTTGTTGCCAGCATTAGAAGGGGAAAACCACCGCTGGATATTATTTGGTCTCGCCTGGATTCGAACCCAGGCGTTCAGCGTCACAGGCGGACATGCTAACCTCTGCGCTACGGTGGCCTTGTGGGTATAATACTTTTTATACCCTCCACCATAGGATGAGGAGTATACTAATTTCGTCATTCTGTTTGTAACACCTCGAAATATTCGTCTGAGACCCCATAACGTATATATATTCTTGATCGTCGCGAAATTTTATGTCGATCTAGCGATGTCCGTCCGTCTGTCTGTCGAAAGCACGCTAACTTCCGAAGGAGTCAAGATAGCCGCTTGAAATTTTGCACAAATACTTTTTATTAGTGTAGGTCGGTTGGTATTACAAATGGGCCATATCGGTCCATGTTTTGATATAGCTGCCATATAAACCGATCTTGGGTCTTGACTTCTTAAGCCTCTAGAGGGCGCAATTCTTATCCGATTTGACTGAAATTTTGCACATAGTGTTTTAGTATCACTTCTAACTACTGTGTTAAGTATGGTTAAAATCGGCCCCTGGTATAGCTGCTATATAAACCGATCTGGGATCTTGACTCCTTGAGCCTCTGGAGGTCGCAATTATTACCCGATTTGCCTGAAATTTTGTACAACGGATCCTCTCATGACCATCAACATACGTGTTTATTATGGTCTGAATCGGTCGATAGCCCGATACAGCTCCCATATAAATCGATCCCTCTATTTTACTTCTTGAGCCCCCAAAGGGCTCATGCGAATTTTCTGACATTTTACACAGGTCATCGGATCATATCTTGATATCGCTCTAATAGCAGAGCAAATCTTTTCTTATATCATTTTTTCCCTAAGATGAGATGTCGGGAAAAGAACTCGACAAATGCGCTCCATGGTGGAGGGTATATAAGATTCGGCCCGGCCGAACTTAGCACGCTTTTACTTGTTTATTTTATTATAAATCTTTAATTTAAAAATCGTTTTCTTTTAGGGATTTTATTGGGGGAAACATTTTAATAAGAGATTTTTTGGGGAAATTTTTTCTCCAAAAAATCTGGCAACCTTGTGTATATTTAACAAATATACCCACGGTTGCCAGATACCAAATATTGCCAAACATCGCCAGCGTAAGTGATTCGATTACCATCGTGTTTTGAACCCTGGCGTCTCGACTGGCCTCAGGTTGAAATTTTTTATGGACATTGAAAAAAATTTCTAACTATATCTCATACTTGGTAATGGTTTGAATCTTCACACTGTGCATTCAATATTTTTTGCGCTTAATCTTGCTGTCTGATTTTCTTTATGGCACAAAAACAACAGATGCAGGCCATAGTAAGCAGAAAATAGGAAGGCACGATAACTTGAAATGAATGTAAGTGTCAAATATTTATATATTTATGTCAAAACTTGTGCGGACAACTAAATAAAGCATCCACAACGAGATAACCTTTTCTGGTTGGCGATTCCTTTTGCTAAAAGCGAAGCAAAAGTACAAATGAAAAAATGACATTCATTAAGAAGAGAGTTAAAAAGCAACTGCTGCCGTGTTTTTGTCAAAATTGATGATGCGCTGCTCTCTGTCTCTTTGTCTGTCTGTCCACCTGACAAGTTGGCGTCCCATGCCCTATTTAGGTCATCTGTTGGCAGCCCTGCTCCGCTCGATGTCATTGGATGTCGTTATAGCTTAACGGATGTTTGTCGCTTGCCACCAAAGCCAGAGCCGAACTATATCCAAGGACTTAATGGCAGATTTAAATGATTTAAGTGTCAGCTTGGAACGAATGACTGTCGGACTGCCTACGGAGACATTACACATGTACATTGTCTTCTTTTGTTTGTAATAACTTAGTGATTTTGAAAAGCGAAATTGGAGGTTATTTCGTGCCTTTTGTTTGTCTGTATGCCTTTTTTTGGCTTTTGTCTGAGAATTGGGTCAAATGTGGCATATGGATGAAGCACAAGCGGTTGCTTACGCTGGCCAAAGAGTTATTGGTGTAAAATATGGCAAAATTAAATTGCATTTAATTTGCTACAACTTATGGCAGATATGTTACTATCAAGGTCCTTAAAATGTTGTAGCCATGATTAACTGAATGATTGTCGGGCATAACTAATGCGTTTGTGAGAAGCAAAACAAAAAATGTTGATGGGTCGGGGAGGCTTTTGCTTAATAAGGTTGCACCCAAGGAAGCAAACGCACCGCTAATTGCCCAAAATAAAAAGAATTTTAAATGTAGCGAAAGTTTTTGCTTGAAGTTACAAATTAAAGCAATGGCAGGCTTGAGCATTGCATTACAGTTCTAGCTTTGCGGTTGCTCACGCAAAAACTAATTTGCAGTGGTATGCCAAGGGCTAATATACTAATTTAAGACATCATTAGTTTGCCAAATAACTGCTTGGGTTGAAAACATTTCTCCTTATTACTTATTCTCATGAGGCCAATACTCATAAATCTTGAGCCTTGACTGCAAGGAGTCATTGAATGTCCAATTACTCCTTTTGAGATGATTGAAAGGTATATAGTTCTTCTAACCAGTTCTTGTTTGGAAATAAACTGAAAGATAATATACCAAAAATCCCATTTTAATCTTTGTAATCTTACGGCATCTCGTAATGATGCTGATCATGGCATCCTCTGCGAAGGAGTTAATTTCCTTACCGTGCTGGTTGTTATGGACCTAATCACCAACTCACTGTTCGTTTACATTCGACATCCTTGCGTTAAAACAGTACCAATTTACGCATTCCGTGATCGCTCAGATTTCCACCTGCAGGACCATGTTATGGTCAGGCAGCCAGATATAGATATTAAACTTCGGGTCTTCAATGAAGACACTTGTACCTGCCCTCTTCTCTAGCTTTGAATTGCAATACCAGAGTTCCGTCAACCCAGGACTGTGGCTCTGGCAACACACGCTCGACCTTAAGTGCCGTTTCAGGTATCCTGTCCCAAACCTATTTCTATCGATTTAGGTTTTCTATCGTCGTCTTGTTTCTAGATGGTATGACGTACTTCTTTCTTTTGTCCACTCTTCCATCGCCTTTAGTTTCAGAGGCCGTCTCATACCAAATCTGTATGTCTGTAGTTCGGTAATCTGAAATTGTTGTTTATGCCTTAACAGGCGTGTTTCTCTTCGTCCCAGACATGCCAAGGCAACATGTTCTCTGAACCTGATGCAATGTCTATATGTTATCGATCACCATTCACCAAACTACCGAGGCTTAAGTTAATATTGGACTTATTACATTTTTGAAGAACCAGTGAACTATCCTCGGACTCAGTCCCAATTTCGAGCTCACGGCCCGTCTACGTGGTGCTCAACATCTGTAAGCAATCTCGGTATATTCATTGATGTAACACTTCCTTTTCAGTTTTCCCATAGCCCTCATGTGCCTTGTCGGATTTAGAAATCGTTCTGTTAAGGAAACGTGGACCCTCGAATTGGCCCACTTTCGTCTTCCTTGTAAATAGGCAGATATCAGTCTTGCCTAGATTAACGCATAAACCACTAGATCATCTTTTAGACCCTTTTGGCTAAAGCAGGATGGTCTTCTCAGTGTCTCTCTGTGGTGCAAAATTGAAAAATCTTGTAACTAATTCTGGAACTTTTGAACGGATAGAGATTTGTATAAGAGTCATTACATAGTCAATGTTGAGGTGTTTTTCTATTGTTATGCAAAATGTGGGGATCCTAGTAGCTCCAGAGGCTGATCAAAGGGGCTTACAAGTTAGTCACCTCAAACATATCAAATTTTGAATTGCTTGCCATCGATCGGCTTGATTTCTTTTTTTAAGATAGAGCTCAAAAACCGTACAAAAAACATGATGAATGGCATGTCTAGTATTTTTCCAACGCTTTATGAGTTATTAGACTTACATTTTTTTTAATTTATTGTCAACTTATCCTCAGTAGGTTAGGTTGGGTTAAGGTGATGCCAAGATCTTAGTCGTTTAGACATCCATGTTCGTCCGATTAATGCCCATTGTGATTCCTCATCTTCCCTCTTCGCCATCCGATGAATTTCACTTCACAAAGCAAACCGTCTTTTAATGTACTTTCTGGAGCCACGCAGATGAAAAAGCAAACGCCTGAATCCTGCACGAATATGCGCCTCACAGTTCTTAACTTAACTGACTTAAAGAAAAAAGAATCCAGTATCCTGTTTCTGCTGAATATCGCTGTAGATACAGATGTTAGCTCTAACTATACCTCCGTATTGGGTAATCACTGGCCTAGTTATCGCAACGACCTCTGCCGGGAAAATGCTGCAGTCATCACATATTCGCAAAAAGGTCTTGATTTCAAGTTCACCACAATATTCGCCACAACTGGTCCCTAATTAGACTCGTAAACCGTATTCCGACAGAGTCAGTACACGGGGAAATGGGACAGGTCCCAAAACTGTCTCGGGTCCTCTGGTGATAGGGACCGGTCCGAGTTCTCGTCCCTATGACTTGTATAAGGGTTTGTCGCTCGAGGTGACGAATTGCCGCCATTCTAACACCGTAGAATAGGTCCTGGGATAGTTCGAAAAGGATGAGTATACTTTTCAATTATTTTTAAGCGACATAAAATTAACAAGCAAATATATTTAAGGTATAAGCAATTTTTAACAATAATTAATTACGCGACTTTTTAAAAAAAGTGTTTAAGAATAATAAGTTATGACAATTGAAAAAAAAAACAAACCCTGTTGCGCACATGTATCGTTTATCCGTCACCGGCCACCAAACATGACAGCCATACGTTAGAACAGGCATTACAACCGCGAGTACAGCTAGTGCTTCAACCTCGGTCGTAGACCCCACTTACTTCCTATAAGCTTAGTTCTTCTTTACCTAGGAGGCTCTATTCAAGTTCCAGGCC
Organism: Stomoxys calcitrans; assembly: GCF_963082655.1. Lineage (NCBI taxonomy): Eukaryota > Metazoa > Arthropoda > Insecta > Diptera > Muscidae > Stomoxys > Stomoxys calcitrans. The sequence continues at coordinate 86,177,115 of NC_081555.1, read as the reverse complement.
AATTTACTGCCAAGAATAGCGCCAAGAAATTTAGACGGTTAAGCCAACTTCAAAGTCAACCCCTGCATCGTGAGTATTTCGAAATCCGGAATCCTTCCCTTCCTTGTGAACAAGATCAGTTCCATCTTCCTAGGATTTACCCTAAGCCAGCAATCCGCTGCCCAAGTCGCGGTGCACCCTAGAGCACCACTAAGAATGTCCGATATAGGTTCTGCATCGATCTGCATAAACAATCACCTTCACCTTTTTCGCCTCCAATCTAAACAGAATCACATCAACTACAAGAATCCATAGTAGCGGTGAAATGACGCCTCCATGAGATTAACCCTTACCGTCGTTTGACCAATACTGGCAATGATCTCTCTATGCGAAAGTATTCTCATTATCCAAACTATATAGCTATCATCCACACCTGCATCCGGTAAATCATTCTCAATAGCAGACACATGCACATTGTTCAAGGCTCCCTCAATATCCAAAAAAGCTTCAGCGTTCACTCATAATGAAGCACCATACTATGTCCGAGCCAGAGTCCACTGATCGCCCTTAAAGAAGTAAGACACCCCAAATTTACTCCTAATGTAAAAATCCAGAATTCTCTCCCATGTTTTAACGAAGCAGGAGGAGAGGCTGTTCGGTCTAAAATCCTTGGCCGCACTATATTGCAGCTTCTCTGCCTTCCGCATAAACACCACCTTAACCATCCTCCAAGATTGACGTGGATGGGAAAATTCTATACAAGCCCTCAATAGCACAATAAATCTTCCCGAAAGACACTCGGAAGCCTCCTGTAGTATTTTCGGGTAAATGCGGTCCGGACGGGGTGACTTGTAAGATCCGCAAGAATGTAAAGCCCAACAAACCCTATCATAAGTAAGAAGTCTCTTCGCTATATCAGCATCGCCGTTCCCCGCCATCAATCTGGCCATGTCCGTCCGTTTGTTCGTCTGTCTGTTTAAATCACGCTACAGTCTTAAAAAATAGAGATATTGAGCTGAAACTTTGCACAGACTCATCTTTTTGGTCATATGATGGGCTATATCGGACTATATCTTGATATAGCCCCCATATAGACCGAGCCGCCGATTTAGGGTATTAGGCCCATAAAAGCCACATTTATTATCCGATTTTGCTGAAATTTGTGACTGTGAGTTGTGTTAGGTCCTCGGCATCCTTCTTTAGTTTGGCCCAGATTGGTCCAGGTTTGGATAAAGCTGTCATATAGGCCGATCTCTCGATTTAAGGTTTTGGCCCCATAAAAGACGCATTTATTGTCCAATCTTGCCGAAATTTGGGACAGTGAGTTGTGCTAGGCCCTTCGAAATCCTTCTTCAATATGGTTTAGATCGGTGCAGATTGGGATGTAGCTGCCATAAAGACCGATCTCTCGATTTAAAGTTTTGGGCCCATAAATGGCGCATTTATTGTCCGATGTCGCCGAAATTTGGGACAGTGAATTAAGTTAGGCCCATCGACATTATTCTGCTACTTGGCCCAAATCGGTCCAGATTTGGATATAGCTGCCATGTAGACCGATATCTCGATTTAAAGTCATGGCCTCATAAAAGGCACATTTATAATACGATATCACTGAAATTTTACGCAGTGACTTATGTTAGGCTTTTCGACATCCGTGTTGTATATTGTTCAGATCGGTTTATTTTTAGATATAGCTACTTAAAAGACCAATATTTTGTTATACACAATTGAACAATGACTTGTACTTATTAGTATTTCGTCCAAATCGGATATATTGACATGCACCTAAGCCAGTACTCGGCCTGTTGTGCGCTCTAAATACTAAAATGTAACCTCGACAAAGAAATTATGAATTCCGTGCTACTTACAAAATCCTTAATTGTTTTCCATACCACGCTCCTAAGGTGGATCATGTCTGGCGTAGTGTATCCACCAAAGTACCGGTGTCTGATAGCCGTGAAAGCTGGAAATTACATAGGAAATGCTCTAACATCTCATCATCTTCCCCACTTGCCTTACACATGTTATTACCTGCCGCACCGACTTTACATAAGAGAGCTCGTAGTCCTATGTGTCCCGTTATGATACTGTTAGCTTTACTGACCTCCTTCTTACTTACTTTCAGTTATAGCCTCGTCTTCTCACGATCCGAAAGTCTCTATAGGATTTTCGTCGCCCTACCGACCGTTTCGCAGAATTACATGCGCGCTCGTCGACCACGTCCTTAACTCGGGCTGCGTCGACTCGAAAGGCTTCGGGTTAACCAAGGTCATTGACGACAATCCTCTGTGCTTCATTGCCAAATCGTCTTTTTCATTCCTCCTTACTCCGCTACGGCAACCTAATTTTGGCTGGGATGAATCTTGCCTTTGCTGACTACATTCATCACAGCGTGCGTTGCGGTCCAGTGCCGATGTAGGTTTAGCTGAATGGCCTCAATCATAGATCCTCCAGTAAAAGAGCTACTTGGAAATCGGTGTTGGTGTCGACCTCGTTGTGAGGTTGTGATGGGTTTCCCCGCCGTTGCGCTGCCTTATATCACTGGATGTCGATCCTTGCCTTCCCATGGCCTCAATCATAGGTCCTCCAGTAAAAGAGCTACTTGGCATTCGATGTTGGTGTCGACCTCGTTATGAGGTTGCGATGGGTTTCCCCGCCGTTGCGCTGCCTAATATCACTGGATGTCGATCCTCTCCGATCCTAGCCTTCCCAAAAGACAGAACGCAATGCCTTTAGGCGTGCCACAAGAAGAGTCGCATCGTCCTTCTTTTTTCTGTGAAACACCTCACATTTCTCCATGACCAAACCTCCGGTTTGACTCCTAACATGACCCAGGTCATAGATCCCGCTTTCTCCACAAGTCGAGTTTTGCACCCTCCCGGGGAGTGGGGATTGGTCTAAAAACATTTTTTAAGCTGACAATACAAGCTGCTGTTGCGCACCGCAATATCAGTATGACCCCACTGTACTCGGAGCACACGATTTCAGTGGGTAGATATTCTCCAGGATTCAGCACCTGAAACATGATCTGCTCATTAGCCAGATCCCCCATCTTGGGACTGATGATTCGATGACTGTGTAGGTCAGCTAATCTTTGTTGTGCCTCATGGCTATTATGGAGTCAGAGGGCAGTTGGGGATCCTCCCTCTTTTCCGATGTACCTGTGGCGTCATTTTAGGCTACCCCGCGAGATTTATTTATACTTTTAAAGCTTAAAGAGGCTCAGCTTGTTCAAAACGTCGCGAAGAAAAAAGCAACTCTGCCAACAAATATCTAAAAATGAGCTCAGCAAACAAAAAATAACTAACTTAGACGACGTAGTGTTTTAACTACTTTATGTATGGCAGCACAGAATGACGCTAGGTTTCAAGCGTCAAAGTTAACAATTTTTTAACTTTTCCGCGTTGATTTTGTGTATTACATTTTTGCAACGCGACGCTCAAAAACAAAGCTCAACTCTGTTTCAGCCTTAACTAAGCCATGTCTTCGTTCACTTCTGCTATCATCCTGCTGACCTCTTTCGTTTTGGCTGCGATAACGTGTTTGTTGACATCGTCGTTTCCTGAGTCTAAATCGGAAATAATCAACCTTCTAAGTTCTCCCACTCTTCCTCATTGTTAGCCTGACGTCTGGTTGTTGTTATGTGCTTGAAGCATAACTTTCGGTATCGTGAAATGATCATCTTGCGCCGGTACTCTGTTTATTAATCACTGCACCGCAAGTTTTATTTTTTATACCCTACACCACTACTGTAGTACAGGGTAAAGGTAAAAGGAAGAGAGATAGACCCATTGATAGTATACCGATCGACTCAGAATCACTTTCTGACTCGATTTAGCTATGTCCGTCTGTCTGTCTGTCCGTCTGTACATGTTGATTTGTGTACAAACTACAGGTAGCAATTTTCATCCGATTGTCTTCAAAATTTGGTACAGGCATGTTTTTCGGCCTAGAGACAAAGCCTACTGAAATTGGAAAAAATCGGATCAGATTTGGATATAGCTCCCATATATATGTTCGTCCGAGTTGCAGTAATAATGCAATAAAAAGGTCTCTAGAAATTTTGCAGGAAGGATTTTCTTATGACTCTCGGCGTTATTGGTGAATTTCAAAGAAATCGGTTCAGATTTAGATATAGCTCTCATATATAAATTGCCTGATTTTCATTCCTAAAGCGCATTTATTGGCCAATCTTCCCAAAATTATTATGTACAACGCCTTCCTCCACGACTACCACAATATTTGAGAAGTTTGCTTGAAATCGGTTCAGATTTGGATATAGCTCCCATATATATGTTCGTCCGATTTGCAGAAATAATGCAATAAAATGGTCATTTGTTAACCGATTCTCTCGAAATTTGGCGCGACGGATTTTCTTATGACTCTCGACATTACAAGTGAATTTTATAGAAATCGGTTTAGATTTAGATATAGCTCTCATATATATATAGCCTGATTTTCGTTCCTAGAACCATTGTAAGCGCATTTATTAACCAATCTTTCCAAAACTTTGTACAACGCCGTCCACGACAACTACCACAATTTATGAGAAGTTTGCTTGAAATCGGTTCAGATTCAGATAAAGCTCCCATATATATGTTCGTCCGATTTTGAGATATATTGCAATAAAATGCTCTTTTTTTAACCGATTCTCTTAAAATTTGGCAGAACGGATTTTTTTTACTCTCGATATTTATGGTGAATTTCAGAAAAATCGACTTAGATTTAGATTTAGCTGTCATATATGTAAATCGCCCGATTTTCACTCCAAGAGCCACTGCAAGCGTATTTATTGACTAATATTTGACAAAATTTTGCACAACGCTTTCCTCGACGACTACCACAATATCTGAGAAGTTTGCTCAAAATCGGTTCAGATTTAGATATAGCTCCCATTTATATGTTCGTCAGATTTTGGCTAATTTGCAATAATGTTGTCATTTGTCAACCGTAGTTATTAAAGTTTGAACATATGCTCGAAACGTGATAGGGATTGTTTAATAACCCAACTGAAAACATCCGCCGAGGTCCATCGAAAATTGATTTATAATTGTATATAGCCTCACATTGTACTTATAGGGTAGGTGTAGGGTATTATACAGTCGGCACCGCCCGACTTTTGCTCTTCCTTACTGGTTTTGTATCAGGTAAGCGCGATAATCCATCTCCATTAAGGCAAGCTTTGGGTGAAGAAGATCGGTTCTCTCACGCCCTTCCCTATGCGCTATCTGTCGACGCGCGCGGTTGGCAAAATATTTTAGATTGTTAAATTATCTGCAAAATCATATAAACCCAGTTAAATTTACCAGTTTAACGGGTAAAGAACCAAAAGTAAATTATAAAATCTTAAATATTCAGCGTTTGGAATACATATTACTGGATATACACTTATTGAGTATTAAAACATCGCGTTGGATGGCATCGCCCATCTCTGGTGATGGGACGTTTTTGCCGGTTGCCACAAAATGTGAACGATTAATGATCTTATAACTGTATTCCATATATTTTATTAAAATGTTCGCCCCGTCCTTTTGCCAAAAAGAAAAGCCACACCACATAAACCAATAAAAAAAATATTTGTTTCTGAACTACATTAAAATTATTTATTGTCTTCTGCGATTAAAAATTCATGAATTCCTTTAATCGTTTCATTTGGCCCAATGCTTTAATGTCATTAACTTGTGCATAAATCTTTGCTCATATTTCAATTGTTTTCTTCGTGATACCATGTGCTTGCCTTCCATCCACATGTGTTAAAATTTTCCATTTTACTGCAATGTATTTTTTTTTTATTTTTTTTAATTTTTTAAGTTCATTCTCAAACTATAAATAAAAATTGCCACAATTGTGTGTGAACGTTGTGTATACAAAATTTAGACGGACAAGTGCAAATGCAAGTCCGTATGAGCAGCAACGAAGTATACATACCGACCAGAATGGTCCAATAAAAATACTATGATTTTGATTGTTTCGTGATGTCGTACTTGGCATTCTGGATGTTGAAAAGAAATATGTGTTTGCCTCCAAGTACTTTTTAAGCAGCATGAAGTATTAACTACAGCGAAACAAATTGCGCTAAAGGCGATTCATGAAAGCGAGTGATGGATAATGATAAGAATTTTATGCTGAGAAAGAAAAAATTCAATATCATTGGAGTCAATTGGTCCCGTTGTGAAAGGTGGCGCCTGGCCCATGCATTCCCAAAATCCCACCAAAATACATAGATATATAGGCAGGCGAATGGACAGATGGGCATGGCTAAATCAAATCAGCAAGAAATTCTAAATCATTTGGCTGGTCGGCTGATTTATGCCTGGTACTATGTTCGTTTTTCTCAACATGTTTTCGTGATTACTTTTTTTATACCCAACGCCGAAGGATGGGGGTATATTCATTTCGTCATTCCGTTTGCAACACATCGAAATATCCATTTCCGACCCTATATTCTTCATCAGCGATAAAATCTAAGACGATCTAGCCATGTCCGTCTGTCTGTTGAAATCACTCTACAGTCTTTAAAAATAGAGATATTGAGCTGAAACTTTGCACAGATTCTTTTTTTGTCCAAAAGCAGGTTAAGTTCGAAGATGGACTATATCTTGATATAGCCCTCATATAGACCGATCCCCCGATTTAGGGTCTTAGGCCCATTAAAGCCATATTTATTATCTGATTTTGCTGAAATTTGGGACAGTGAGTTGCGTTAGGCCACTCGACATCCTTCGTTAATTCGGGGCGGATCGGTCCAGATTTGGATATAGCTGCCATATAGACCGATCCGCCGATTTAGGGTCTTAGGCCCATCAAAGCCACATTTATTATTCGATTTTGCTGAAATTTGGTACTGTGAGTTTTGTTAGGTCAGTCGACATCCTTCTTCAAATTGGCCTAGATCGGTCCAGATTTGGATCTCTCTCGATTGAAGGTCTTGGGCCCATAAATGCGGTCTTGGGCCCATAAAAGCCATATTTATTATCCAATTTTTTTGAATTTTGGGACAGTGAGTTGTATTAGGCCCTTCGACATCCCTCTTCAATTTGGACCAGATCGGTCCAGATTTGGATATAGCTGGCATATGGACCGATCCGCCGATTTAGGGTCTTATGCTCATTTTGCTGAAATTTGGGACAGTGAGTTCTGTTGGGCCCTTCGACATCCTTCTTCAATTTGGACCAGATCGGTCCAGATGTGGATATAGCTGGCATATATTCCGATCTCTCGATTTAAGGTTATAGGCCTATAAAAGGCGGATTTATTGTCCGATGTCGCCGAAATTGGACCAGATCGGTCCTGATTTGGATATAGCTGGCATATGGACCGATCCGCCGATTTAGGGTCTTATGCTCATAAAAGCCACTTGTATTATCCGATTTTGCTGAAATTTGGGACAGTGAGTTGTGTTGGGCCCTTCGACATCCTTCTTCAATTTGGACCAGATCGGTCCAGATGTGGATATAGCTGGCATATATTCCGATCTCTCGATTTAAGGTTATAGGCCCATAAAAGGCGGATTTATTGTCCGATGTCGCCGAAATTTGGGATAGTGAATTGTATAAAATCCCTCGACATACTTCTGCAATATAACACTGATCGGTCCAGATTTGGATGTAGCTGCTATATAGACCGATATCTCGATTTAAGGTTTTGGGCCCATAAAAGCCACATTTATTATGCGATTTTACTGAAATTTGGCACAGTGAATTGTGTAAAGTCCCTCGACATAATTCTGCAATATAACACTGATTGGTCCAGATTTGGATATAGCTGCTATATAGACCGATATCTCGATGTAAGGTTTTGGGGCCATAAAAGGCGCATTTATTGTCCGATTCCGCCGAAATTTGGGACAGTGAGTTGTGTTAGGCTCTTCGACATTTTTCTGAAACTTGGCCCAAATCGGTCCATATTTGAATATAGCTGCCATATAGACCGATATCTGGATTTAAAGTCTTGGCCCCATAAAAAGTGCATTTATAATCCGATTTCACTGAAATTTGACACAGTGACTTTTGTTAGGCTTTTCGACATCCGTGTCGTAAATGATTCAGATCGGTTTATTTTTATACCCTCCACCATAGGATGGGGGTATACTAATTTCGTCATTCTGTTTGTAACTACTCGAAATATTCGTCTGAGACCCCATAAAGTATATATATCCTTGATCTTCGTGACATTTTATGTCGATCTAGCGGTGTCCGTCCGTCCGTCTGTCTGTCGAAAGCATGCTAACTTTCAAAGGAGTAAAGCTAACCACTTGAAATTTTGCACTTTTTATCAGTGTAGGTCGGTTGGGATTGTAAATGGGCCATATCGGTCCATGTTTTGATATAGCTGTCATAAAAACCGATCTTGGATCTTGACTTCTTGGGTCTCTAGAGGGCGCAATTCTGGTCCGATTTGACTGAAATTTTCCACGTCGTGTTTCGATATCACTTTCAACTACGCTAAGTATGGTTTAAATCGGTTCATGTTTTGATATAGCTGTCATATAAATCAATCTAGGGTCTTAACTTCTTGAGCGTCTAGAGTGCGCAATTCTTATTCGATTGGAATAAAATTTTGCGTGACGTGTTTTGTTATGATATTCAACAGCTGTGCCAAGTATGGTTCAAATCGGTCCATAACCTGATATAACTGTCAGATAAACCGATCTTGGGTCTTGACTTCTTGAGCTTCTAGAGGGCGCTATTCTTATCGGATTTAAATGAATTTTTGCACGAAGTATTTTGTTATGATATCCAACAACTGTGCATGGTTCAAATCGGTTCATAACCCGATATAGCTGCCATACAAACCGATCTGGGATATTGACTTCTTGAGCCTCTAGAGGTCGCAATTATTATCCGATTTGCCTAAAATTTTATGCGACGGATCCTCTCATGACCATAAACATACGTGTTTGTTATGGTCTGAATCGGTCTATAGCCTGATAGAGCTCCCATATAAATCGTTCTCTCTATTTTACTTCTTGATCCCCAAAGGGGCGCAATTCTTATTCGAATTGGCTGTCATTTTACACAGGTCTCCAGCATATAATTTAATTGTGGTCCGAACCGGACATATCTTGATATCGTTCTAATAGCAGAGCAAATCTTCTCTTTTATCCTTTTTTGCCTAAGAAGAGATGCCGTGAAAAGAACTCGACAAATGCGATCCATTGTTGGAGGGTATATAAGATTCGCCCCGGCCGAACTTAGCCCGCTTTTACTTTACTACTTAAAAGACCAATATTTTGTTATACACAATTGAACAATGACTTGTACTTAGAAGTATTTGGTCCAAATCGGAACGTAATTCGATATGGCTGCTATGAGACATAAGGTATGCATTTTTCGCCAGATTTGGACGAAGGTGGTTAACATATATACCCGAGGTGGTGAGTATCCAAAGTTCGGCCCAAACGAACTTAACGCCTTTTTAGTTGTTAGATAATAGATTTGGAAGCAGAAAAAATGCTGATTGCATTCAGTGGGACATTCCCTCATCACTTATGAAAAATTTTTCTTTAAAGTATTATGGTTTCATTGAGATTTTTGTAGTGCTTCAAAAAAGTAATCGTGAGAAGTATTTGTTTTCAACTGTGAAAAACGAATATGGTACCAGCCTTTAGGATAAAAAAATACTAAATTAGTTTATCTTCTAACAGCATTATTGTATAGGATATTAAATTTTGAAATTTCTAAGGTCTTCGCTCCAAGCAACGCTTTCTATTCAATCAAACCAAATGCCGATGATAATTTTCATAAAATTATTTATTGAAATATCTTCATACAATGAACTACAAATTCATCACTCCAAACAACCACCCTTTACCACTTACCCATTTCAGCGCATGCAAATGCCTATAAAGCTCACGCATTTACGGTCATATCCACTGAACAATTGCCGCGTAACCATAGACACACATTTCACAGTTGCATCATTCCTTCGCTTTCACGCAATGCAGAGGACCCACAGTGGAGGATCTGCCGCCCTTCTGCCTGCCGCCAGCAATGGGAGTTTTTTAATATGATTCTCCTTCTACTCGGTTGGTTTTCTGTTTTTATTCAGTGACGTTTTTTTGCACAAGAAAGAAATTCCTGAGGCCACACGACGCCATCGTTTGTGATTTATTTTTAGTCCTGTTGCGGTGCGTTTTTTTTTTTTTGTTACCTCCTCTCTGCAGCTTTTATTGTGGCTTTTGGCTATCGTTTGGCAATTGGGAAGTTGGGAGGCATTCAAAACAACGTCCCTCCATGTGATTATTTATGGTAATTATTTAATTTTTGTGCTCCTTTTTTGCATACCGTTTTTCTACTTTTGGATTGTGCGATAAGGATTTTGCTCCCCGCTGGTGTATTTTTTATTATTTTTGTTTGCAAAGAGTCTTTGCTCTATTTAAGCCTCTTTGGCTCAATCATTAGAAAAAACTTACTGACTTTTGTCCTTCAGTACGTATTATTTATTAAAGTTGTGGGTGACAAAATCAGTTGTAATCTTGATCAATTTTTTGTCTAAACTCAATAAACTATGCGGCCCTGGGAAATTCGTATTTTGTCTGCACAAACTCTTTACTGAATTGGCTGTGACATTCACCGATCTTTTTGAATGTTTCTTGGTTGAACGTCCATCTATAATCTTTCTCGGCATTGCAAATTGCAAATTTTGCCCATGAACATTCCACTAAGGAACAGGGGCAAACTTCTCACATGTCATTGAGTGCAGTCCGATCCAAGTTTAAGCTCAATGATAAGGGGCCTCACTTAAGGTAGAGTGTGAGACACAGTTTTGGATAAATGGAATCCTGGTATTGCCATATCGTAGTTCTCGCTACACGAATGGATTAAAGTTAGGGGACAAAACAGGTGTGAACGCCTTCATTGAGGACCCAGAGAGAATTTCGGCTGACAGATCATAACATGGTTCAGAATTGCAAATTTCGCCCATGAACATTCCACTAGGGAACAGGGGCAAACTTCTCACAAATCAATGAGAGCAGTCCGATTCAAGTTAAAGCTCTCTCTTTGGAGAGAAGTTTTACATGGCATAGTACCTCACTAATGTTGCCAGCATTAGGAGGGGAAAACCACCGCTGAAAATTTTTTCAGATGGTCTCGCCAGGATTTGAACCCAGGCGTTAAGCGTCATAGGCGGACATGCTAACCTCTGCGCTGCGGTGGCCTCCTACGTGGTTCTACAGGCGGAAATCTCGGCAATCACAGAATGTATTAGATAATAAAGTCTTAACACGACTGATTACAACGAAATACAAACAACATGCTTATTTCAGTGGAAGGTAGGTGGAGATTGCTCTCCACGAGGTTGTACCATCTGCAAGACAGTTTTCGGCCCTTCTACATAGCTGGTTCGCATCCTTACCCCTTAGAAGTATGGTGGTCGCCCATAGGAGTGGCGATAAAATGGCCCCTGTGGCGTGCCACTTTCTCCATTATATTTATGTCATGGGACACACAAGTTATACACCTGTATCTTAGCATATGGTTTATCCAGTCTTTATGAAAAGGGTCCACCCGATTAAAGCCTTAAAAAAATTTACTCCACTTAGTTACCATTTAGAAACCAGACTGAAACTATGCCTGTTCACGAGGAAGACGAAGGTGGGCCAATTTAACGCACCACGTTTCCTCAATAAGACGATTTCGATATCTGACAAGATCAAATACTTAGGTGTGATTTTGGACAGGAAACTGAATTGGAAGTGGCACATTCATGAGAAGGCTCACAGATGTTGGGTACTATGTAGACGGGCCGTTGGCTCGAAATGGGCCTGAATCCGAGGATAGTCCACTGGCTCTACAGGAGCGTAATAACACCAATAATTACTTACGCCTCAGTGGTTTGGTGGACTGCTATGGAAAAAATTTGGGATGAGGACCACGCCCACTAGGGGACTGGAAACTATTCTAGATATCCGACTCATTGAGGCAGCCACTGCGGCTATGAGATATAAGGCGATGGGAGAATGGATTGAGGATGAGAACAGCTCATACCTTGGCGGTATGATCGTGGCGACGATATGAAACCTGGAAGAAAGGGAAGAGATTTCCGATCGGATACCAGAGATGAACTTTGAAGTCGAGTGCAAGGCACTGCTGCCATCGCCACAGTCTTGAATTGACGGAACCCTAGTATTGCCATCTGGAAGATCATGTTTCAGGGATGGATCAAAGCTAGAGGAAAGAGTGGGCCTGGGGGTTTAGATTGAGAACCCAGGGACTGAGATATGTTTTAGACTGCCTGACCATAATACGGTCCTGCAGGCAGAGATCCGGCTGATCACGGAATGCTTGAAGTGGTGTGGTGCTAACGCAAGGACGTCGAGTGTGAACATCTTTACCGACAGAAAAAGTTGCCATAAGGGCAATAACAATCAGGACGGTAAGGTCACGAACAGTCTTGCAGTGTAAGAGGAGATTAACGCCTTCTCTGAGGATGGCAAAATCCGCATCGTTTGGGTGTCGAGCCATAATGGAGTAAGGGGAAATGAAAGGGCAAACGATTTGGCGGTGAAGGCAAGACTGCTGTCAATAAACTTGGTTAACCCAAAGCCATTCGGGTCGACGCAGTCCGAGTTACGGGAGTGGGCGACGAATGCGCATGCAACATTGTGGAACAGCGAAACGGTCGGTAAGACGGTGAAAATCCTATGGGGGGATCCAGATAGTGAGAAGACGTAGCTATTACTAAAAGGAAGCAAGAAGGAGGTCAGTATAGCTATTGGTATCATAACGGGACACATAGGACTACGAGCTCACTTATGTAAAATAGGTGCAGCAAGTGATAGCATGTGTAGGGCATGCGGAGAAGATGATGAGACTTCAGAGCATTTCCTTTGTTATTGCTCGGCCTTCGCGTCTATATTAGCGGCACTTAGTAGGAGACACAATACCAAACATGAACCAACTTAGGGGAGTGGTATTGAAAACTATTAAGGATTTTGTAAGTAGCACTGAATTCCTAACTTAAAAATTTCTTTTTAGAAGTTACTTTATAGTTTTAACAGAGCCTTTTTTTCAGACCATTTTTCCACAAAATTTGGCTTTGACAAACAAAAGAAGAAATATACTTTATAAGGCCGGAAATGAATATTTCGAAGTGTTGCAAACGGAATGACAAAATAAATACACTCCCATCCTACGGAGGATATATATAACCAAAAAACAAGTAAAAGCGTGCCTCCATCTGATATATCTTATATACCCTGGTGCTACATCATGGTTTGAACTACACTTGGCACAATTGTTGGAAGTAAACACGACGTGCAAAATGTTAGCCAAATAAGATAAGAATTGCGCCCTTTGAAAGTTAAAAAAGCCAAGACCCACGATAGGTTCATATGGCAGCTACATCAAAACATGTTCCGATTTGCCCCCTTACATTCCAAAAAAACCTACACAATTTCGACTGACAGATAGGCGGATGGAAAGACGGGAGGGATGTACATAGGATGGATGGATGTCATAGTGAGTGGAAAAAACATTAGCCGGAAGGCGATTCCACATATGAATGGTTTGAACATTATTTCAAATGGTCCTTCCGCTAAATCCAACATGGACATACTCTTTCCAACATTTCGGCCGGTATTTCACGAACAAATGCTTCAATCTTGTCGTCCAATGCCTCAATTAAAGCTGACTTGTCTATGAGCTTAAACTTAGCCCCACAAAAAATAGTCGAAAGGCGTTAAATCGCACGAACTAGGCGGCCAATTGACCGGTTCTGAGCGTGAAATATAATATTCATCGAACTCGCCTTTCAATAAGTCCATTGTTACGCATGCTGTGTGGCATGTAGCACCGTTTCGTTGAAACCACATGTCATGCAAGTCAAGCTATTCCATTTCGGGCATAAACAAAAATGGATATCATCTAACGGTAGCGCTCACCATTCACAGTTACGTTACGATTCACATTATCTTTGAAGAAGTACGGTCCAATGATGCAACCAGCCTATAAGCCACACCAAACAGTGATTTTTTCTGGATGCATTGGTAGCTCTTGTAATGCTTCTTGCTAATCTTTACTCCAAAAATGAGTGCGCAATGAACTTTCTAAACAGAGCATGCATTTTTATACCCTCCACCATAGGATGGGAGTAAACAAATTCGTCATTCTGTTTGTAACATCTCGAAATATGCGTCTGAGACCCCATAAAGTAAATATATACTTCATCGTCATATCATTTTAAGTCGATCTAGCTATGTCCGTCCGTCTGTCTGTCAAAAGCACGCTAATTTGCGAAGGAGTAAAGCAAGGCGCTTGAAATTTTGCACAAATACTTTTTATTAGTGTAGGTCGGTTGAGATTGTAAATGGGCGAAATCGGTCCATGTTTTGATATAGCAGTCATAGAAACCGATCTTGGGTCTTGACTTCTTGAGCCTCTAAAGGGCGCAATCGTCATCCGATTTGACTGAAATTTTGAACGTGGTGTTTTGGCATCACTTTCAACAACTGCGTTAAGTATGTTTCAAATCGGTCCATGTCCATGACATATAAACCGATCTTGGGTCTTGACTTCTTGAGCTTTTAGAGGGCGCAATTCTCGTTCGATTTGATTGAAATTTTGCACGTAGTGTTTTGGTATCACTTCAAACAACTGTGCTAAGTATTGTTCAAATTGATCCATGTTTTGATATAGCTGTCATACATACCGATCTTGGGTCTTGACTTCTTAAGGTTCTAGAGGGCGCAATTCTCGTCTGATTTGACTGGAATTTTGCATGAGGTGTTTTGTTATGACTTCCAATAACTGTGCCAAGTATGGTGTGAATCAGTACATAACCTGATATAGCGGCCATATAAACCGATCTTGACTTCTTGAGGCTCTAGTGGGCGCAATTCTCATCTGATTTGGAAGAAATTTTGTACAAGGGCTTCTCTCATGACCTTCAACATACGTGTCTAATATGGACTGAATCGATCAATAGCTTGATACAGCTCCCATATAAACCGATCTCCGGATTTTCCTTCTTGAGCCCCTACAAGGCGCACTTGTTATCCGAATGAACTGAAATATTACGCAATGACTTCTACAATGTTCAGCATTCATTTATGGTCTGAATCGGACTATAATTTGATATATCTCCAATAGCATAACAATTCTTATTCAATATTCTTTGTTTGCCGAAAAAGAGATACCGTGCATAGAACTCGAGAAATAAGCCCGGCCGAACTTAGCACGCCCTTACTTGTTTGATAATAAAATTCAATAATTTGCAAGCAATGTTCGTTTGTAGGACGATTCATGGTTAAATTATAAACCAAACAGAAGATGTTTGACATTGAAACAAAACAAAACCACAAAACGTGCGTGAGCTGTTTGAACCAGTGTTGCCAAAAAGATAATAGCTAAAAAATCACCCTTTAACTATTCAATGCTATCCTAAGCTTTTAATCTTCATATAAGACTTCCTTTACCTATGAATACTCTGCATGTTCTCACACTAGTGAGTCTGCGATTGTTCTGCTGACGACAGCAACAAGCTTGAGAACAAATTACAAACAACACCCGGTATTTGAAATGTAAGCCCACGATAAGACTAAAATTTATAACTGACATTTCTTGTACAACAAGCCAGGCAAAAAAAAATGTGATGTAAACAAATTTCTGTCCTGTATTTGGAACGCAACAAACGTCGACACAGTCTCCGTTACTCATTAATAACAAAATGAAAAATTTAACATAACAATTCACGCAAGCGCATTTAAAATAACGCCACCACCAAAACCGTAGCCGCAGTTGGCCGCCGCCGACGCCACCAACACCACAACTTTTGCACGTCTGTCAATTGATTCACAAAAACTGCAGCAAAGTTGGTCGACAGAAGACTGGTTGTCTGGTTGGCGGTTGTCACACGCACCGCTCAGCCGCTGCATTTGTTGTTCGACAAATACTTTAGAAACGTTGCACAAACATGGTTCTAAGAAAATGCTTACAAAACGGCTTGACTTCAGGCACCCAAACAATTTACGAAATTTATGTATTTCTCTTTGCTTAGAAACAAAATGCGCGTTTTTCTGGTTTTTATTGTTGTTGTTGTTGTTGTTGCTGTTGTGGGTTCCTAATAAAATATGTACATATGTCTCTATATTTATTTATAAAGTGTCGTAATAGAATTGTCTTATTTGAAATTTAGAGAAAAAATTCCAAACTTTTTTTTTTCTTTTGCTCTGCCGTCCCAAGCATGTGACATAATTTTTGTGCTCCTCTGACAGTTTTGTCAGAAAAACAACGGTTATTTTTTTTTTTTTTTTTTGAATTTCATGGTTTTTCAACGCAAATGAGACATGAGAGGGAAAACAGCTTCAAAGTAATGGATAGCTGAAATTATTCTGTAGGTGTTGCTGTCGATGGTGGTGGGGGAGGTGCTGTTATTGGCTGCCCCGGCTGATTTTCTTGGGCGTTATGCTTCAGAATTGAAACCTACTATTTTGTTGATATTTTATTTGATTTGCTTTGAATACAAATGGCAGTTGGCTTGAAATGATAATGGAACTTTATCTCTATGGAAATCAGAGAAAATTATTGACCAACATTTGTTACGAGTTTATTCGTTACAAATGTGTCAAACGAATATCCTGATTGCTGTCGGTAGGAAAATATATGACTGGTAAAAGATACAGGTTTTTGCTGGCAGGTGTTAGAAAAGAAATATTCTGGAAAATGCGACAAACGTTTTAAAATGTTAGCAGAAGTATTGAAATGGTAACAAAATGTTTCAAATGTTTCCGCGCCGAATCTTAAATACCATACTAGCTAGACCGGGCCCGCTCCGCTGCGCCTTCTTTTACTTTATATGGAACTATTTATTTTCGACAATTAAGGATCTATTAGTGAAATACCATGCTACGAAAACAGTATAACTCTTGACAAACAGTTTAACAATATATGTGCCTTTATCTGAATCCCATATGATCTTTATTGGTCTACGAATTTAAGTTTGGATGTAAGATGTACTCCATTCTTAAAATACTTTATTTCAGCCCGAAATTCTCATGATGTCTGATTTAGGGGTGTTTTCCGGGGTGAGGTGTCCCCCAGACACTTGGCTCTGAAAAAATATCAGCATCGTGCTCTTCTCTCAAATACCATTTACTTAAAACCCATATTGCCATTGGTTTTGAGGGGGAGTTTACAGGATGAGGCGTCCCCCAAACACATGGTCCCAAAATTGATTATCAAATTCGTTTTCTGATCTCCAATACCTTTCATTTGTGCTACATATTGAAATGGTCCAAAAATTTTTAACTTTTGGGGGGTGTTTAGTGGAACCAAATTTCTTCATTAAAGCCCCATATTGCGATGGTCAGTAAAAAATAGATATTTGTTGGTTATTTTGGGAAAGGGGTAGACCCCCAGAATATTGGTCCCGAAAGTGGGTATCAATTCTTGCTCTACCTCCCAATTCCTTTCATTTAAGCTCCACATTGACATGGTAGGTAAATGTGCCCGATTTAGGTGTGTTTTAGGGAGTGGGGTGGTCCCCCAATCGCTAAGCCCTGAAAATATATCAGCAACGTGCTCTATTCTCATATATTTGAACCCCATATTGCTATTGGCCTCAAAATTGGATATCAAATTCGTTTTCTAATCTCAAATAACATTCACTTAAACCCCTTATTGAAAAGGCCAGCAAATATGTCCGGTTTGGGGTATGGGCTCTAAAAACTATGGACATAGAGCTCCACATTGTCTTGGTGAGCAAATACGTTCTACTTGGGGGTTGCTTTGGTGGTGGGACGTCCCTTAGACGGTTGGTCCTAAATGTTGATGTCAGATTCGGAAGATGGGATTATGAAGAAGCTACTTCTAAGCATTTACCGATTCGACCCGTGTACAATCTTCAATGACGTGCACTATTAAGAAGTATCTGTGCAAGATTTCAAGCTAATTGAGATGTATTCGTTTAGACGCTAGCCTTCACTTGTTTCCGAAAGCACTCATTGATATGAGAGAAGTATCCCCGCTGTTCCTGGGCTTATTTGCAAATTTACATACCCAGGTAAACCCCCTGCAAAAATCAATTTGTGTTTGTTAGTTTGTTCCTTATATACTCAAAAACGGCTGAACCGATTTTCTTGAAGTTTTCACTGATGGTGCATAATGATCCCGTGGTGAAAATAGGGTACTAAATTTTTTGATATCTGAAGGGGGAGCGGACCCTCCCCCTTACACTAATTTTCAGAAACGCTATATCTCAGAGATGGGTGATGCGATATAAGTGAAATTTTGCGTGCTCTCTTAAAGTAACCTACAAACAAAAATTTGGTATCCAACTTTCGTCCTAGGGGGGCCGCCCCACCCCAAAACCAACCAAATATAAATGCAACAATCACGACAATATGGGACTCAAATGAAAGGTTTTTAAGAATAGAAAACGTATCTGATATCGAATTGTCAGACCAAGTGTTTGGAGGACCACCCCAACCCCCAAAACACCGCTAAATCGGACATATTTACCGACTATGGCAATATTGGATTCAAATGAAAGGTATTTGCGAGTAAAATACGAATTTGATATCCAAATTTGGGACAAAGTTTCTGGGCGTCCACTCCTTCCCCAAAACACCCCCCAAACAGGACTTATTTACTGACCATGGCAATATGAGGTGTAAAGGTATTTGAGTGTAGAATACGAATCTGATATACAGATGTGGGACCAAGTGTTTGAGGGCCGTCCAGAGATCATCCCCCAAAGAAGACAAATTTACGATCATAGCAATATGGGGCTCAAATGAATGGTCTTTGCAAGCAAAGCACGAATCTGATATCAATGTTCGGGAAAATTGTCTATGGGGCCACACCACCCCCCAAAACACCAACCAAATAGGAAGTATTTGCTGACCATTGCAATATGACTCTCAAATAAAAGCATTTTGGGGTAGAACACGAATCTGATATATATTTTCAAGGCTAAGTCACTGAGTGGCAAGTCATGTTTCCCGACTATGGAAAAATGGAGCTCAAATGAAAGGTATTTGGGAGTAGACCATGAATTTGACATCAACATTCGGGACCAACTGTCTAGGGGACGTCCCACCACAATAACAACCCCCAAGTAGGATGCATTTTCTCACCAAGACAATTTGGGTCTTCAAGATAATGTAGCTCGATATTCATAGTTTTTAGGGCCCATACCCCAAATCGGACATATTGGGTTGCCCAAAAAGTAATTGCGGATTTTTTAAAAGAAAGTAAATGCATTTTTAATAAAACTTAGAATGAACTTTAATAAAATATACTTTTTTTACACTTTTTTTCTAAAGCAAGCTAAAAGTAACAGCTGATAACTGACAGAAGAAAGAATGCAATTGCAGAGTCACAAGCTGTGAAAAATTTTGTCAACGCCGACTATATGAAAAATCCGCAATTACTTTTTAGGCAACCCAATATTTGCTGGCTTTTTCAATAAGGGGTTTAAGTGATTGGTATTTGAGATTAAAAAACGAATTTGATATCCAATTTTGAGGTCATTGGCAATATGAGGTTCAAATATATGAGAATAGAGCACGTTGCTGATATATTTTTAGGGCTTAGTGTTTGGGGGACCACCCCACTCCCCAAAACACCCCTAAATTGGACATATTTACCGACCATGTCAATGTGGGGTTAAAATAGAAGGAATCGGGAGGTAGAGCAAGAATTGATACCCACTTTCGGGACCAATTTCTGGGGTCTACCCCTTTTCCCAAAATACCCCACAAACAGCAATTTTTTACTGACCATCGCAATATAGTGCTCAAATAAAGGTATTTGAGAGTAGAATACGAATTTGATATCTAAATGTATGACCATATATTTTAGGCATCACCCCTTCCCCAAAACACCCCTCAAAGGGTAAACATTTTTCAACCATGCCAATATGTGGCTCAAATGAAAGGTATTTGAGATTAGAAAACTAATTTGATAACCAATCTTGGGGCCATGTGTTTGGGGGACGCCTCATCGTGTAAACTCCCTTCAAAATCAATAGCAATATGGGGTTTAAATAAATGGCATTTGAGAGAGAGCACGATGCTGATATTTTTTCAGGGCCAAGTGTCTGGGGGACCACCTCACCCCCGAAAACACCCCTAAATAAGACATCTTGAGAATATCGGCCTGAAGTAAAGTATTTTCAGAATGGAGTACACCTTACATCCAAACTTCAATTCGTAGACCAATAAAGATCATATGGGATCCAGATAAAAGCACTTATATTGTTAAACTGTTTGTCAAGCGATATACTTTTTTCGTAGCATTGTATTTCACTAAAAGCTCTTTAATTGTCAAAAACAAATATTCCAAGGAAAATTTTGTTCCACATAAACTACAAAAAGGCGCAACGGAGCGGGCCCGGTTCAGCTAGTTATGTAAAATTACCAAGAATCTGTTGAAAATGTTGATGAATGTATGCTTTTTTGTATAAGTGTCATTTCTCTAATTTTAAACTAATATTTACAAAGTATTCCCTCGAATGTATTCTTCTTTTTGGTATTGCAAACAAAGGCTTAAAGTTATAACAGCCTGATCTGTAGTAGTGGCATAAGGTATGAAAAGGAATCTTAAATACAATTTCAGTTCCAAAATTTCCAGACTTTCTTTTTTTCGTGTCTCCGTTTAATTTCAACTCCAATATAAATGTTTCTTACAAAATCGTTAATTGAAGTGATGTTTTGAATATTGGACTGTCACCACATGAATACATTCGATTCATTATTTTAGCAATTACACCGCCAAATGAACTAACTTTCATCAGATATGTTGCTAAAGCATGATTTAACAGTTCAATAGTCGAAACTTCTACAATACATACCAAATTTTTCAAAATTCCATTGAATGTTTTTCTTAGTATGAACAGTACAAGAATTTCACAAATATCTGTTATTAACCAACCTGTTTATAATTGAAACGACAGACACCGCCGCTGTCTTTGGTTTTGGGTGCAGAAGGCAAAATGTACCAAAAAACCTTTAAGGCGATTTATGTCCACCGCTTGGTCGACAAACCAAGTGACCGGCAATGTTTAATTTGTGGTCAATATTTTGCTTTTTTTTTTTTGTTTCTGGAATTTTATGTTATAAAAAGTTGACATTTTGAGTGCAAGGTGTATATTTCTGGTACAGCGATCAAAATTTACTGTTCAAAGCGAGCTGAGAGCTTAAAGGATGCATACGAATATGATAATTTACAGTTACTGTGTGCCAGAGAGAAAGGCTGGAATCAATGATTTTTCCATTGCTTCCTTGTGGCAACTGATGGCTGCCCAGCCTGGTGGTCTTCTTCAGTGCACCAAGTTCAAGTTGATTGTTGCGTCTTTAGGCAAAATTTTGTATACATTTTTCATTGTATTTAAGTGAAATGTGTTGTGTTTTCATGTTTTCCAAATACTGTCAAAATCATTGTGGCTATTTACTGGAAGTATCATTGCCTCTAAAAAAATTCTGCGCACATGGTTTTTGGTGGCACAACGTTTAGTTTAGCATAAACAAATCCTTGCTTATTTTGCTGTTTTATAAACAAAAGTGTTTCAAAGAATTTTTATGATAATGAAAGATTTGTAAATATTGTTCACTAAATGTGTAGAGCTTTGCGGTTGAAAGCTGGGGCAAATTGTGCGAAATAACAAGAAAAGTATTGAATGAAAGTTTTTATGCTGTGGTCAATGAAGGCAATGATAGTTTTGCCGAGAATTAATTATTCTGATCTCTTTTACATTATCTATTACGTGAATTTTTTAAGTAAGGTTAGGTTGTAGTGGAAATCTAAAATCAGATATAGTAAATGCAAATTTTGCCTATGAACATTCCACTAAGGAATAGGGGCAAACTTCTCACATATCAATGAGTGCAGTCCGATTCAAGTTTAAGCTCCTTTTTATAGCCGAGTCCGAACGGCATGCCGCAGTGCGACACCTCTTTGGAGAGAAGTTTTTACATGGCAAAGTACCTCACAAATGTTGCTAGCATTAGGAGGGCAAAACCACAGCTCAAAATTTTTTCTGATGGCCTCGCCAGGATTCGAACCCAGGCGTTCAGCGTCGTAGGCGGACATGCTAACCTCTTTGCTACGATGGCCTCTATCAGATATAGTGGCATTCTTAAAACAATTGGTATACCAAAGGACCAGCGTTACCACTCAAATAAAAAAAAAGTATTTCCTACCAAAATTTAATCCTACCAAATGTTCTACAAGCGGTGATGGATATTTTTTATATCCATCACCGAAGAGTTGATAATTTTGCGATTCCAATTACAACATGTCAAATTACACAGGGTGCGCCAGAAAAATTTCATTACTTGAAAATCCTGGTAAATGACGGCCCCATTGCCCATACCCTGATTAAGTCGATTTTTAAAAATCGTGTCTTCCCAATTCGTGTCCAATCAATCGGTTTGTTAGCAATGACTTCTGTATGTTGTTCTTGAGGATTTACACCACTCCAATAACACTTGTTGACGCAGCCGGAAATGTAAAAGTTGACCTCGTTACTGGAAACAAGTAAGAGCGTGCTAAGTTCGGCCGGGCCCAATCTTATATACCCTCCACCATGGATCGCATTGGTCCAGTTCTATGCGCGGTATCCGATTCGGACCATATATGAATGCTGAACATTGTAGAACTCATTGTGTAATATTTCCGTTCATTCGGATAAGAATTGCGCCTTGTAGGGGCAAATGCAAATTTTGCCCATGAACATTTCACTAAGGAATAGGGGCAAACTTCTCACCTATCAATGAGTGCAGTCCAATTCGAGTTTAAGTTTAATGATAAGGGGCCTGCTTTTTATAGCCGAGTCGGAACGGCGTACCGCAGTGCGACACCTCTTTGGAGAGAAGTTTTACATGGCATATTACCTCACAAATGTTGCCAGCATTAAGAGGCGAAAGCCACCACTGAAAATTTTTTCTGATGGTCTCGCCAGGATTCGAACCCATGCGTTCAGCGTCATAGGTGGACATGCTAACCTCTGCGCTACGGTGATCTCCGTCTTGTAGGGGCTCAAGAAGCAACAATCGGGAGATCGGTTAATATGGGAGCTGTATCAAGCTATTGATCGATTCAGACCATATTAGACACGTATGTTGAAGGTCATGAGAAAAGCCGTTGTACAAAACTTCTTCCAAATCGGGTGAGAATTGCGCACGCTAGAGGTTTAAGAAGTCAAGATCCAAGACCGGTTTATATGACCGCTATACCATGTTATGTACCGATGTGCGCCATACTTAGCACAGTTATTCGAAGTCATAACGAAACACTACGTGCAAAATTTCAGTCAAATCGGATGAGAATTGCGCCCTCTAGAGGCTCAAGAAGTCAAGACAAAATCGGTTTATGTGGCAGCTGTATCTAAACGTGGACCGATTTGAACCATATTTTGCGCAGTGGTTGGAAGTAACATCAAAACACCATGTGTAAATTTCAGTCAAATCGGATAAGAATTGCGCCCTCTATAGGCTCAAGAAGTCAAGACCCATGATCGGTTTGTATATCAGCTATATCAAAACATGGACCGATTTGGCCCATTTACAATCCCAACCGACCTACACTAATAAAAAGTATGTGTGCAAAAATTTCAAGTGGCTACTTTACTCCATCGAAAGTTAGAGTGTTTTCGACAGACATACGCAGACGGACGGTCTATCCGTCCGTCAGACGATCGACTTGAAATGACATGACGATCAAGAATATATGTATTTTATGGGGTATCAGACGCATATTTCGAGGTGTTACAAACATAATGACGACATTAGTATACCCCCATCTTACGGTGGAGGGTATAAAAATAAGGAGAGAAATGGTGGAGAAGTCATCAAACAGTGTTGGCAGACATTTTGATAGCAGCTGCGTGTTTGAGAGCGTTAGAGAAAACGCACTACTGACTGCCTCACTCTTTCGATATTTTCCGGAATTCTGATGGTCCGTTGAAGTCCATTTCGGGGTTTAGTGACATTTTCACACTCGCGAAATGAGTTAACCCACGACAGTATCGAATTACGGACAGGAACGAGTCTGTGAGGAGGAACTTCAAAGGCATGCTCCGAAGCAACAAGTGAGCGACCGTTAGAAAAGAAGCGCTCGACGGCGAAGGCCCGCTGCTCCCTAGACCCGAGCACGATGGCAACAGACTGAAGAGAGACAGACAAACTTGGGGGCATTCCCCTCCGACGCCTTCCTGATCCAACTCACCACTCGGGTCTTTTTTCCAATAAGTACGTTTCTTTGGCGCACCCAGTATTCATAGACGATTTAGACATGTTCGTCCGTCTATTTGTTGAAATCACTCTACACTAGGGTGGGGCGATTTCAACATCTTAAGCGACCCATCGCGTTTCTGATTTTTGGAATTGTACTGAGCACAAAAGTTCTCTAGACTATACGTCTACGGTGAAAATCGAGCCTCAAAATTTTGACTTGCAGTTTTTTTCTCAGATTATTGTCACGTTATTTAGGATATTGAGATTTTCGATCCAATACTAAGACAACAATTGTAGCCAAGGCAATAGTTAAGAAGTCTCTAGTATATCACAAGAACATTGGAACTGCTCCTTTAAGCAGTCTTGGCCTTGTGAAAGTGCAAATTTTTCTTTAAAATTTCGATTAATTACTATGAACAACTGAAGATGGTAATTTATCAATATTTTCACGAAAAATTTTCACATTTACAAGACCAAAATTGCCTGAAGGAGCTTTCCAATGCTACTGAGATTCAGAACATTAGGCCCACATTGAGAACCCAGAGGCTGAGATATGTTTTCGACTACCTGACCATAATGCGATCCTGCAGGCGGAGATCCTGGCGATGTGAGGTGGTGTGGTGTTGACGCGAGCACTGTCTTTACAGGCAGTAAACTGGCCATCAGAGCAATAATACCCAGGACGGTAAGGTTACGAGCTGTCTTGGAGGGTAAGAAAGAAATTAACGTTTTCTCTGAGGATTGCACAATCCGTTGTTGTTACATTGTGGAACAGCGAAACGGTCGGTATGATATCGAAAATTCTATGGGGAGATTCAGATCGTGAGAAGACGAAGCTATTACTGAAATAAAGTAAGAAGGAGGTCAATATAGATTTCGTTATCATAACGGGATACATGGGACTACGAGCTCACCTATGCAAAATCGGTGCAGCAATTGAAAGCATGTGTAGAGCATGTGGGTAAGAAGACGGGACTTAGGAGCGTTGATATCCACACTGTAGGAAGGTTTGGAAGCGATGCTAAATATGCCCCATAATGAGACATATACTCGGAACTGCACAACCAAGGCTATGCTCAGGTTGAAGTCGCTCTGTATGCCAAAGAATGACGGGTGCGGCCACAGTTTTGTTTGGACATGAAAAAAAAACTTGAGAAGGGTCTCAGACAACCTGGTATGCAACCACATTCTAGATTGTATCTTTAGTTTTCGCTTTTCAGAAGAGAGGATTGGTAGCCGGGTGCTGTGTTTTGAAGGTGTTCAGGTCTTGGTCGTCACTGATAGCTTCAAAAAGCATTCGGGGTACTCTGTATCGGTATGTTGCTGAGACTACCCGACGAGTGCTTAGTCCTGCAGGTAGATCTCTGTGTCATTACGGAAGCCACTATTGAAAAAGTGGGAAGGAAATTTGCTACCCTGCCACAAAATTGATGTAGGTAGTATGAGAGCGTTCCGTGGATTCGAGGGCAGTGAAGTTAAAGTGTGTAGCGGAATGCTTGGTATATCTGAATAAGCTCCCGACGAATATGCCAAGAAGGACTTGAATTTGCTGAGTACACCAGTTACCAGTCTTGCAAAAGAGGTATTGGCTGAGCTACTGAACACAATAAAGGAAATAGCCAATCCGGCTTTGTCCGACTTTAGATCGTCCTTAACTGTTGGCATTATTTCAAGCTCAATGGTAAGGGGCCTTCTTTTTATAGCCGAGTCCGAACGGCATTCTACAGTGCGACACCTCTTTGGGGAGAAGGTTTTGTTTGACATAGTATCAACAACATAGTTGTTGACATATCGCCTGCATTACGTTTAGAACCGTAGATAAACTCACATATTAAAAAAATATTTCTTGTTAAATACTCAGCCCATTAATTTGTTAATATTTCAATATTCCCATTTTAATAAAAAAAAAATATTTGTTTTTTTTTGTTGATTATAATTCACCCTCTTTTTAGACCCTCCACCATAGGATGGGGGTACACTAATTTCGTCATTCTGTTTGTAACACCTCGAAATATGCATCTGAGACCCCATAAAGTATAAATATTCTTGATCTTCATGTCATTTTAACTCGATCTGGCCATTTTAGTCCATCCGTCTGTCTGTCGAAAGCACTCAAACTTTCGAAGTAGTAAATCTAGCCGCTTGAAATTTTGCACCAATACTTCCTATTAGTTTAGGTCGGTTGGGATTCTAAATGAGCCAAATCAGTCCATGTTTCGGTATAGCTGCCATATAAACCGATCTTGGGTTTTGACTTCTTCAGCCTCTAGAGGGCGCAATTCTCATCCGATTTGGCAGAAATTTCGTACAAAGGCTTCTCTCATGACCTTCAACATACGTGTCTAATATGGTCTGAATCGATTAAATGCTTGATACAGCTCCCATATAAACCTATTTCCCGATTTTCATCTTGAGCCCCTACAAGGCGCAATTCTTATCCGAATGAACTGAAATATTACACAATGACTTCTACAATGTTCAGCATTCATATATGATCCGAATCGAACTATTATTTGATATAGCTCCAATAGCAAAACAGTTGTTATTCAATATTATTTGTTTGCCTAAAAAAAAGATACCGCACATGGAACTCGACAAATGCGATCCATGGTGGAGGGTGTATAAGATCCGGCCAGGCCGAACTTAGCAGGCTCTTACTTGTTAATTTTTAAATGGTCTAATTAAATTCGTTTCTACATTTTATAAAATTTGAACAATAACAACATTTAAGAACGCCTTCTCCGGGATCCACGTCGACGGCTACTGCGACTTCGACTGCGATTTTCGGTCTTCCCGCTTTTTGGTCTCTTTGCACGTCGTTGGCGCATGGTCGATGATCTGCCTCTGCCATAGCAATCCTCGGGATCGTCATTCATTTTAGAAATTTTCTGAAACGAAACAAATTGAAGAAGCATTTAAAAAATAAGGCCATATTTTTGCTTCAAGATCTAAGAATACAAACCTTTTTAATTTGCCTGTTTGATTGTCCAGATTTAGGTGGATCTTTGCCTAACTCTTCTTCTGCACCTTCATCTTCTGAACTTACATCCTCTACTTCTGGATCGGTATTCAGAAATTTTCCAGAATATTTCTGAAAGGAAAAAAAAACAAACCGATTTTAAAAATGAAATCACAATTTTGCTGACAAATTTAAGAATACAATCCTTTTTAGATACCTTTTTCGTTTGGCTGGATGACATGGCGAAGCTGCTTGTTGCAGGTGGATCATTATATACCTCTTCGGCTTCTGCACTTTCGTTTTCTACGTGTTGTTTATTAGAATTATAAGCCTCCACGCCAGAATTGATCCTAAACGGTAGTCTCACCATGTTTTCTTTCAGCTTGACAATTCCAAGATTTTCAGCCACATTCAGAGCTTCCTTAACGGCCTCACGTACATTGATGGAGCGAATCGATCCTTTCGCTTCCGCAGCCAAGCATCGTTTCATGGTCATACATACATGGTCCAATGACTCACCTTAATAGAAATTAGATAAAAGTTTAGTAGGCGAATTGAATAGAAATTGGTCTTCATACTTACATAAATTTGGTGTATTGTTGACCATTTGTAATACGCGAGGTAATATGATGGCGTTTAAATTTTCCATATTTCCACATTTAAGTTCCAAAAAAAAAAAAAATCGAAAAATTATTTTAATCACTCAATGTTTCCCAATAGAGCTTCACAAATATAATGAGAAATAAAAATATTTTCGGTATCAATAAAAAATCATAGACTGCCATAATGAGAAAAAATTATTAAAATTACGAAAGTAGATTTTGAACTATTGGGTTGCCCAAAAAGTAATTGCGGATTTTTCATATAGTCGGCGTTGACAAATTTTTTCACAGCTTGTGACTCTGTAATTGCATTCTTTCTTCTGTCAGTTATCAGCTGTTACT
Source organism: Stomoxys calcitrans (assembly GCF_963082655.1). Classification (NCBI taxonomy): domain Eukaryota; kingdom Metazoa; phylum Arthropoda; class Insecta; order Diptera; family Muscidae; genus Stomoxys; species Stomoxys calcitrans. The sequence continues at coordinate 86,149,055 of NC_081555.1, read as the reverse complement.
TTTAGCTTGCTTTAGAAAAAAAGTGTAAAAAAAGTATATTTGATTAAAGTTCATTCTAAGTTTTATTAAAAATGCATTTACTTTCTTTTAAAAAATCCGCAATTACTTTTTGGGCAACTCAATATTTTAGAGGTTCTTTGCGCACTTTGTTCATATCCATAATGAATGCCATACTTTCAAGTTTGTTCTCAAAAGCAAAAGCAGGGCTAAGTTATATATAAGTTATAAATACCAAAATACATTTGACAAATTGAAATAAGGCAGAATTTGGAAGCCTCTATTGAAAGACAAACTCTCGTTTAGTTATGCCGTTCAAAATTTTAAGTACGTTTTTATACAAATTGGGGATTTATTTGGACCAACTTCAGAATTTTTATAAAAGGGCAGGGATTTAAGGCGACGAATCCTTAATACAACAGAGGCTAACATATATTTCCTTCTCATTCCTGGTGCACAGAATACATCTTCGGACTTTGGAAGATTTGCGACATCTTCGGATGCCGCAATTTAATACTTGCTTGCTAGCCCCAGCCCTTAATTAATTTTGCTTTCTCTAAGAGGAAATTCCCGACTAAATAAATTAAAAAAAAAAGAAGTTAAAGCGTGCTTAGTTCGGCCCGACCGAATCTTGTAAACTCTCCAGCATGGATCGCATTTATCAATTTTTTGACCGATATCTCTTTATAGGCAAACAAGGAATTTGTTAAAACAAGTATGAGCGAGCTAAGTTCGGCCGGGCCACCATGGATCGCATTTGTCGAGTTCTTTGCGCGGTGTCTCTTTTTAAGCAAACAAAGAATATTGAATAAGAATTGTTTTGCTATTGGATCTAAATCAAGTTATAGTCCGATTCGGACCATAAATGAATGCTGAACATTGTAGAAGTCATTGCGTAATATTTCAGTTCATTCGGATAAGAATTGCGCCTTGTAGGAGCTCAAGAACCAAAATCGGGAGATAGGTTTATATGGGAGCTGTATCAAGCTATTGATCCATTCGGACCATATTAGACACGTATGTTGAAGGTCATGATGGAAGTAGTTGTACAAAATTTCTTCCAAATCTGATGAGAATTGCGCCCTCTAGAGGCTCAAGAAGTCAAGATCCCATATCGGTTTATGTGGCAGCTAGATCAGGTTATGTACCGATTTGCATCATTCTTAGCAAAGTTATTGGAAGTCATAAAAAAACTCCTCTTGCAAAATTTCAGCCACATAGGATGAGAATTGCACGCTCTATTGGCTCAAGAAGTCAAGACCACAGATCGGTTTATATGTCAGCTATATCAAAACAGACCGATTTGAACCATACTTAGCGCAGTTGTTGGAAATGATACCAAAACACCACGTGGAAAACTCGGACGAGAATTGCGCCCTCTAGAGGCTAAAGAAGTCAAGACTTAAGATCGGTTTATATGGCAGCTATATCGAAACATGGAACGATTTGCCCCATTTACGATTCCAACCGACCTACACTAATATAAAGTATTTGTGCAAAATTTCAAGCGGCTTGCTTAACTACTTCGAAAGTAGTGACCGACGGACATGGCAAGATCGACTTAGAATGACATGACGATCAAGAATATATGTACTTTATGGGGTCTCAGACGCATATTTCGAGGCGTTACAAATAGAATGATGAAATTAGTATACCCCCATCCTATGGTGGGGGGTATAAAAAATTGCCATACTATTGGAGCTATTTCATGATATCGACCGATTCGGATCAATCTTGGTTTGGATGGTGGAGATCATAGTAGAAGTCATTGCGCAAAATTTCAGCCAAATTGAATAAGAATTAAACCCAATAGGGGCGTAAGTAAAATTGTGAGATCGGTTTTTATGGGAGTATGGGAGCTATATCAGGTAATGGACCGATTCAGACCATATTGGCACGTATGTGTGGCCGTTGAAAAAAACTATTAGTAAAATCGGATAAGAATTGAGACCTCCAGAGGATCTAAATTTCAAATTAGGAGATCGGTTTATATACAAGCTATATCAAGTTTTGAACAGGTTTGGTCCAATGAAATCTGATAATTATTTCGCACTCTAAGAAGTCAAGATCCGAGATCGGTTTATATGACAGCTATATCATCTTTTGAATCGATTTGGACTATACTCAACACAGTTTTTGAAAGTCATAACAAAATACCTCATGCAAAACTTCAGCCAAATCGGATAATAATTACGCCTTCTAGAGGCTCAAGAAGTCGAGATTCAAGATCGATTTATATGACAGCTATATCAAAACATGGAGCGATATGGCCCATTTGCAATCCCAACCGACCTTCACTTATAGGAAGTGCCTAAGTTTTTCCCTTCGAAAGTTGGCGTGCTTTCCACATACGGACGGACATGGCTAAATCGATGGACGAACTGACATGGCTATCCTTTGTTGGGTCTCAAATCAATATTTTGATGATTTCGGAATAACGGAATTAGGTTACCCCCCTCCTATGATGGAGAGTAAAAATTACTAACAATTCTTATACCCACCACCTAAGCATTCATTTTGTCGTTCCGTTTGCAACATATCAAAATATCCATTTACGACCCTATGAAGTGTAATATTCTTGATCGTCATAATAATCTAACACGATCTAGCCATGTCCGTCCGTCAGTCCGTCTGTATGTTGAAATCACGCTCCAGTCTTTAAAAATAGGGATATTGAACTGAAACTTTGCACAGACTCATCTTTTTGGACATAGGCAGGTTAAGTTCGAAGATGGGCTATATCGGACCATATCTGGATATAGCCCCCATATAGACCATTTCGCCGATTTAAGATCTTAGGCCCATAAAAGCCACATTTTGGTGGCTGAAATTTGGGACAGTGAGTTGTGTTAGGCCACTCGACACCGTTCTTCAATTTGGCCCAGACCGGTCCAGATTTAAGGTCTTGGGCCCATAAAAGGCGCATTTATTGTCCTATGTCGCCGAATTTTGGGAGAATGAGTTGTGTTAGGCCCCTCAACAATTTTCTGCAATTTGTCCCAGATCGGTCCAGATTTGCATATTGCTGCTATATAGACCGGTCTCTCGATTTAGGGTCTTGGGCCCATAAAAGGCGCATTTATGGTCGGGTGTCGCCGAAATTGCGGACAGTAAGTTGTGTTAGGGTTTTAGACATCTTTCTTTAATTTGGCCCAGATCGGTCCAGATTTGAATATAGCTGTCATATAGACCGATCTTGCGATTTAAAGTCTTGTCCCCATTTATTATCCTATTTCATTGAAATATGACACAGTGACTTATGTTAGGCTTTTTGACACCCGTGTCGTATATAGTTCAGTTAGGTCTGTATTTGGATATAGCGGCCAAAAACACCAATATTTTGTACTACAAAATTGAATAATGACTTGTACTTATTAGACCTCTCAATGTCCTTGCCGAATTTGGTCCAAATCGGACTATATTTCGATTTGCAATTACGCATTTTTCACCATATTGTGGTATTTAAAATTTTAGAAAAATTTAAAACCTTGAAATATGGTAAGACTTCTAACAACTGTGCCAAGTACATTCCAGATTGGTCAATAACCTGACAAACCGATCTCCCGATTTGACTTCTTGAGACCCTGGAAGCCGCAATGTTTGTCCGATTTGGCTGAAATTTTGCATATAGTGTTCTGTTATAACTTGCAACAACTATGCCAAGTACGGTATAGTGTTCTGTTATAACTTGCAACAACTATGCCAAGTTGGCTGAAATTTTGCATATAGTGTTCTGTTATAACTTGCAACAACTATGCCAAGTACGGGTTAAATCAGTCTATAACCTCATATAGCTCCTATATAAAGCGATCTTCCGAATTGACTTCTTGAGGCCCTGGAAGCCATAATTTTTTTCATTTTGTGTTCTGTTATGACTTCCAACAACTGTGCCAAGTATGGTTCAAATCGGCCTATAACCTGATATAGCTTCCATAAAAACCAATCCCCCTATTTGACTTCTTGAGTCCTTACAAACTGCAATTTTTGTTCGATTTGGCTGAAAATGTATATGTAGTGTTCTATTACGACTTCCAACAACTGCGCCAAGTACGGTCCAAATCGGTCTATAACCTGATATAGCTCCCATATAAACCGGTCTCTCGATTATCCTTGTTCTGTTCCTAGAAGCTTTAATTTTTTACTGGTTTGATAGAAGTTGGGTATGTTATGTCCTTCAACTAAATTTGGGTTGTTACATTTTTATGGATTCTGCTAAAAATTTAGCAAACCAAATTTAGATGAAAGTGGTGGATTCCGAACCGAACCGGCCGAACTTAACACGCTTTAATTTGTTTATTTTAAATGTTAGAAAAACAATATAATAAGATTTTGGGCTTTGTTTCAATTCCAATTTGGGTTGTTATTTCATATTATGTTAAGCCTTAATTTTCCAAATGAAATTACGCCTCAAAAATGAAAAAAGCCCCAATTATTATTGTCTGTGTTTAATGTATAAAGTTTGGGGTCTTATTTCATTTTCCGTTTGAGGTATTTTTGCATTGGGGTCTTATTTCATATCGCCGCCCAGGAGCATATTCGTTAGCTGCAGACAACACGTCTCAATTTATGTTGCATCCTTTCTCGGGATATTTTCAGATCTTTTCAACGTCGTCAATTTTGTTGAACCATTCTCGAGAACCATTTCAGGTGTTGGGCGGTTTTTTGCCTAATCATGGCGTTTGGCAAACGCTACCAGTATCATTATAACGATTTATGATTGTGATGCACTATTTATAATGTAATACACAGGAAGTCAACGTGGCGCAAAACATGTGAGCATTTCCGCCTGTGACTCTGAACGCCTGGATTGGAATCCTGGTAAGAACATCGAAAAAATGTTACAGCGGTGGTTATCCTCTCCTAATAATGGCGATATTTATGCAAAAACTTTTCCCCAAAGAGGCACACCGTTCATACTCGACTTTAGAAAGGAGGTCCCTTATCATTAAGCTTACACTTGAATCAGACAGTACTCACTGATATGTGAGAAGTTTGCCCTGTTCCTTAATGGAATGTTCATGGGAAAATTTGCATGTTCACAAATATTTTGTCCACATTGAAGTTATTGAGTTCGCCAACAAAAACCGCTTGTGATTTACGGCCCAAATAGTTTTTATTTTTTAAATAAAGTCAGACGCAAAAGCTTTTGGGGGTTATAAACTATAATGAGCTGTCAATAAAACAAATATGTATCATGAAGCCGTCATTACAAGTTTGGCAGATGGACCAGTGTGGACTTGGTAGCACTTCGTGTCAGGTATCCTATATTCTAGCTTGATTCTTAAAAGTCCCAGGCCATGGAAGTCATATCGTTTTCTTTGCTTGGCATTTTATAAATTGCAAAAATTTGAGTTTCTTTGATTCATCCAAAATATTTCTGCATATTGAAACTACCCTCTGCTGTGCATTCATTACAAATTACGAAAGCTAATTATCTCCGATGGTATTTGCCAAATAAACATATTCCTGTTTTGACTTTAAACAAATCGAATTAGTACAGCCGCAGGATATTTTTGTGCAATTTTAAACATGCTGGTATTTTAAAAACACCACAGTGGGTCGAAGAAAGCAAATATTTACATCATAAAGCAAAGTTGGTTGCCTCACTCTGTTTTCACCTAGTTTTGCTTGCCTGGAAGAGTGTTTGGCGGAATAGTACAAATATATCAAGTTGTTACAAAATTTCCTGAGTGCTTAACTATCAATTGGGGCAACATTGTTGCTTTTCGATCGGGAATAGTGTGTTCATGCCGCTATGTACTTTATTTTGGTGATTGTTTTTAAACAACAAATTGCATAGCACTTTGCAGTTTGGGTTTCAATGCAATTTCGCTTATAATCGTAAGGTGTAATTTCTTAAGGGGGAGGGGTTTACTTGGTACCAAAACTTTGGTATACTTTACTTATGATTTGGCCAAAGGGCGCAAATGTATGGTTGTTTTACATGTACCTTTTTCCAATATTAACTCAATCAGGTTATTTTGCTTACCTCCATATTAGCATGTGAACAAAGCAGAAATATGAAACCAAAATAAGATTCGCCATCTAAAACTGCCCATTGCATTTTGGCTCATTTTTATTTTGCCAATTTTTTTCTTTTTTTTTCATTATGAAATGTATTCGAAGAAAACACTTGGGGGCTTTAAGGATATGTTTTTTCGCTTTATTTTGGTTTAACTGAAATGAATTAGAAATAATAATAATTGGTGCTACGATGATTATAATACAGCCACATAGTAATGTTGATTTTATTTTTACGCTTTCTTTTCAGGTGAGTGAAACCACTTTTGTTTAATTATCAACTGATTTTGTAAGTAAGAATTGTGAATTAAAAGTAAAAAACAAATTCTTTAAAATCCCTTTATACATAACCTACAAGATGATGAAGGGTCCACAATATATCGCAGATATTTTATACGATTTTCGGAAGTCGATCCACGTTTTGGCATAGCCACCATATAAATATTTTAGATATTTTATTTAGTGTAGTCTTAACATCTGTCCAGGTTTTAGTATAATCCCAACATAACGGTTACACTTGATTTTCGATGTTTGAGAGTTTACGCTTTCTACCAAACGATTTGGCATATAATTTTCTAAAGGAATAGAAAACTTGCACTCCATCTTACTTAACATTAATTGGCTATGACAAAATATTTGTTCCTCTAGCCGAACGTAGAATAGCGTTCCAAGCGCATCGATCTTCTGCGCTCATTCTAAAATCTCTGACTCCAAGTTTCGTGGTGTCTCCCACCACTTGATCTTTCCATCGTGCTTTTGGTCTTCCCGGTTTGCGTGTACCACCGTGTTTGCCTTCAAAAGACTTCTTTGCTGGAGCTTCTTCATCCATTCTGACAACATGACCTAGCCAACGCAGCCGTTGTATTTTGATGCGTGTAACTATGCTATCGTCGTCATACAACTCATACAGTTCGTGGTTGATACTTCGCCTATATTCTCCGTCAACGCAAACTGGTCCATATATTTTACGAAGAATCTTTCTCTCAAATACTCCAAGCACTGCCTCATCTGCTTTCACAAGTACCCATGCTTCAGAACCATATAGCAGTACGGGTAGTATCAGTGTCTTGTATAGTGTAATCTTTGTCTTTCGAGAGGTGGCCTTGTTTCTAAACTGCTTACTTAGTCCAAAGTAGCATCTGTTTGCCAGTATTATTCTTCGCTTAATCTCAAAACTGGTGTCATTCGTATCGGTTACGGCGGTGCCGAGGTAGATAAAGTTACTGAATGTCTCAAAGTTGTGGTTCCCAAATTTTTCTTTATCTGCTCGGTCGTGCAAGGCTTTTTGGGAGTTGAAACCATCCATTTCGTCTTATCTCTTTTCTCTGACAGACCCATTTTCACTGACACTCTTTCGATTCTTTCAAATGCTGCAGTTACCACTTCCGGTGACCAACCTATGATATCTATGTCGTCGGCAGCAGGATATTAAAGAGATCACACGATAAGCTGTCTCCTTGTCTGAAACCTCGTTTGGTATTAAATGGTTCGGAGAGATTCTTCCTATTCTTACTGAGGAACGCATATCAGCAAGTGTTATCCTGCAGAGTCTTATTTATTTTGCAGTGATACCAAACTCAGACATGGCTTGAAATACCTTTGAACGTAAAGGAGTATCGAAGGCGGCTTTGTGGTCAACAAAGTATGGTAGGTGTTGATTTGTCTTTCTCGGGTCTTTTCCAGGATTTGGCGCAGTGTGAATATCTGGTCTTGGGTGGATTTACCAGGTCTAAAGCCCCATTGATAGGGCCCAATTATCTCATTGACTTTAGGTTTTAATCTTTCACACAGTGCGCTCGAGAGTATCTTGTATGCGATGGGGAGGCGACTTATTCCTCTGTAGTTGGCACATTTCGTCTTATCTCCTTTCTTGTGTACGGAGTATGCTGAGGTTCCAATCATCATCAGATTGCGCAGATAAGCTGATGCATACGCCTTATCAGCGTGTCGCCTCCGATATTAAATAGTTCAGCGGGTAACCCGTCGGCTTCTGCTGCCTTGTTGTTCTTTAGTCGGGTCACTGCTACCTGGACCACATTCTGACTAGGAGGTAAACATTCTATACCATCATCAGGGATTGGTTGTGCGGTATCCTCCTTGCCGCCAACATCGGACACTAGCAGTTGGATAAAATGTTCTTTCCTTATCCTCAGCATGTTATCTGTGGCAGTTACCAGATTTCCTTCTTTGTCTCTGTAGGAGAATGTGCCTGCACCAAAGCCATCGGTTTGATGTTTAATTCTTTGGTAGAATTTCCGGACTTCATTCTGACTCCTGTACATCTCAATTCGTTCACACTCACGTCTTTCCATTTCCTTTTTCTTTCTGCGGAATAAACGTTTCTCCTCCCTCCTTTTCTCCCGATACCTCTCCTTCATCTGCCGCGTTGCTACTGATTGCACGGTTGCTCTATATGTCGCATTCTTGGCTTCAGCAGCATATCGACACTCTTGGTCGTACCATGGGTTTCTTGGAGCAGGCTTCCGGTACCCAAGTACAGATTTCGCGCCCATGGAGTGGGCAATAGTTTGCCACTGCGCTATTATATCATCGGAACAAGGAGTGCTTTCATCAAGCAGTTAATTCAGTCGAGTTTAGTATGCCGCTGCCATTTGTTGTGTTTACAGCTTTTCAATGTCCAGCTTCCGTGCAGTGTCAGATCGTACTTTCCTCGCCATGTTCAAACGGGTGCGAACCCTTGCTGCAACAAGGCAATGATTCGAATCTATTTTGGCTCCACGGATCGATCGTGCATCTAACACGCTGGATGAATGCCTTCCATCTATCACAACGTGATCAGCCATGTGGCTTTGTGAATATTTTTATGTTGAATCTGGTGCTACTAACTGCCATGTTTTTTGCCGCGGCGAAATCAATCAGTCTCAACCCATTACTCGACGTTATCTCGTGGTGGCTAAACTTTCCGACTGTTGGACCAAAAATGTCTTTCCTATCTTCGCATTAAAATCTCCCAGAACGATTTTAATATCATTGGCGGGGCAGCGGTCATATTCTCTCTCTAGGCGCTCGTAGAAAATATCCTTGATCTGCTCGTCTTTGTCTTCCGTCGGGGCATGGACACAAATAAGGCTGATGTTGAAGAATTTTTGCTTTTATGCGGATTGTGGCTAGCCTCTCATCCACCGGAGTAAAGCTGGAGACAAGGTATTTCAGTCTCCGACTAGCCACAAATCCACAGCCAAATTCATGCCTCGTGTTATGGCAGCTATAGTATAGTTCGCCACCGTTTGGTGTTGTAGTGACGCCATTCCCAGTCCATCGCACTGCCTGTAAGGCGGTTATATCTGCCTTATACTTCTCTAATACATCCGCCAGCGCATATACTGCACCTTTTTTATAAAGAGTGCGGACATTCCAGGTGCAGATCCGCAAATCATGGTCCTTTTTTCATTTGCGTGGGTCGTCAACGTTGGGGGGTCCGTTTTTACTATTCCGTTGTTTCTCATAGTGGTTCTCATAGTTTTCCGGGGGCGGGTTACTGGCCCATCGCCCCAACCGCATGGGTTTTGTGGGATTGCACATGTATTCCTCGTCCCTTGCACTCCATCTCCTTTATTATTTTTTTTTTCTAGATTTTTCCCTCTTAGCTTAGAATTTGTTCCCAACGCTTATCGTATCATCTGCATATCATACTGGTTTAATTAATTCATCAGCAGCACCATGTCCTCACATAAATCTCTCTAATATTTTATTGCATAACAACTTCTTGTCCATTTCACACCAAGATTAAAATTCCTTAATAATTATAACACCATTAATTGTATGTAAATTAGGCTTATTCAAGCTCCCACATATTCGAACATCTGCGTACAAAGCCAACAACAGTGGGAAGAGATTAAAACATTTTGTTTTTCTTATGCCACAATGCTATCATGATCGTAGGCAATTAGCTAATCCCTAGAATTAACCTTTCGCAATTATAGTCCATAATTCACAGGAACCACCACCATCATAACCACCAGCTAAGCTCGGTGTCATCAATTGAGAAGCCTAAACAACCATAAATTGAAGGTCCGTCAGTCAGGCTGACTGCCATGTGAAGCCCTTAATTATACGCCCAGTCACTCTAATGATCGCAAAGTTTTTCTTTATTCCGTTTTGGTATTCGCTTTTTTTCTTAACATTCACTATGAGTCTCATAAATTTTGATAATTGTTTGGACAAAAGATCAATAAATATGTCAATTGTATGATTTAAGGGCGCATATTGATTTACATGCATAATTCACAGTGGGTAATTATTGTGATATGGGTCTGCCTATGTGACTCGACTGCCTGCTGCTAACCTCTCAAAGGCAACCAAAGACCCTGAAAACAACAAACAAAGGAAGATGAAGTTGGCATCGGTGGTATGCTTAACATGGAATATGGGTGGAGAAAATTAGTGGGGTGTTGCCAGAAATAAACTAAAATGATATTATCCCTTATTGGCTTGAAAGAGGGTGAGCCCTTGAATATGTGCGACCTTAAATTTCCTCAAAGTTTGTCATTGCCATTGAAACTCTTGAAATATAACATTTAGGAATGACTTTCAGTCTGGTATGAACGTCTACCGGTTTAATAGCATGAACTTTTGTGATCCGAAGATCCAATCACATAGGGTGGGGAACATAAAAATCTAACTTTGGCAATTTTGATTTTAGACCAGTGATGGACAAAAACATCCAGACTTGTAGCAGAAAGCAAGCCCATAACGTTGGAAATGGTGTGCATACGTGTTTGTGAGCCCACCATTGTTTTAGAGCAATCGTTTTTGGCCGTAGTTTGGGGCTTGGTTAACTGCAAAATTTTACCCACCCTAGTGCATACTCGGCTTTCGCGTCTAACTGATACCAGCACTAAGGGACACAATACCAGACATGAACCAACCTATGGGAGTGGCATGGAAAACCATTAAGGATTTTGTAAGTAGCATGGAATTCCTAACTTGCAAAAATTGCAAATTTTGCCCATGAACATTGCACTAAAAAACAGGGGCAAAATTCTCACATATCAATGATTGCAGTACGATTCAAATTTAAGCTCAATGATAAGGGGCCTTCATTTTATAGCCGAGTCCGAACGGCGTGCCACACTGCGATACCTCTTTGGAGATAAGTTTTACATGGCATAGTACCTCACAAATGTTGCCAGCATTAGGAGGGGAAAAAGCACCGCTGAAAATTTTTTCTGATGGTCTCGCCAGGATTCGAACCCAGGCGTTCAGCGTCATAGACGGACATGCTAACCTTTACGCTACGGTGGCCCCCTAACTTAGGTTATCTTTTTCGAGGTGACTTTTTAGTTTTTAGAGCGCACAACATGCCGATTACTGGCTTAGGTGTATTTCGATAGTGGTATGGGGCAGAATAATATCTGCACCCTCTTTTCAATCTAACCTAAGGTACACTCGTGGAGCCGCTCACTTCCCCACAGTGGAATAAGAGCAAAAACTAGAAAAAATTCTGCATTTGAGAACGGGAAGAGAGAGAGAGTGAACTCTTATCGGTCAAGAAGTAGAAACGTGCTTTATGCCATCCTGCATTATATTATCCTAATTGCTGGAATAAAGCACTGCCTGTCCCGATAGATAGCAGCGCAATGGCAAACCAGGCAACATTCGGGTACAAAAAACTCCCCCCCCAGGAACCCATGGTACGACCAGAAGTGCCAAAAAGCTACTGAAGCCAAAAATGCGGTATACAGGGCAACCTTGCAATCAGTACCAATGCGCCGGACGAAGTATCGGGAGAAAAGGTGAGAGGAGAAAACTCTCTTCCGAAAAAAGAAGAAGAACGAAATGGAAAGACGTGAGAGTGAGCGAATCAAGATGTTCAGGAGTCAGAATTAAATCTGAAAATTCTACCAAAGAATTAAACATCAAACCGATAGCTTTGGGCACATCTACCTGCAAAGGCAAACAAGGAAATCTGGAATCTGATAATGGTGGCCATGTGTATACGGTAGAACCAACCCCTGATTATGGCATTGAATGTGTAACACCTAGTCAAAAAGGAGGTCCACGTAGCAGTAATCCGGCTAGAAAACAATAAGGCAGCAGGAGCCAATGGTTTACCGGCTGAACTATTTAAAACCGAATGCGACACGCTACTAAAGCGTATGCCTCAACTCGTTTGCGCAATTGGGCTTGAAGAACACATACCCGGTGATTGAAACCTCAGCATGCTATGTTCCTTACACAAGAAAGGGGACAAGATGGTATGTGCCACCTACAAAGGAATAAGATCGGTTTATATGGCAGCGATATCAAAACATAGACCGATTTGGCCCATTTACAATACCAACCGGCCTACACTAATGAAAAGTATTTGTGCAAAACTTCAAGCTGCTAGCTTTAATCCTTCGAAAGTTAGCGTGCTTTGGACAAACAGACGGACGGACGGACATGACTAGATCGACTTAAAATGACATGACGATCAAGAATATATATACTTTATGGGGTCTCAGACGCATATTTCGAGGTGTTACAAACAGAATGACGAAATTAGTATACCCCCATCCTATGGTGGAGGGTATAAAAATGTGTATTTTAAAGATTTATATTTTGTCAGAGTGGAGCGGATTTTGTGATTGGAAATCGTTCCGGTCCCGCTCCGCTCTGGGTACAAAAAACTTCACTCCACGCTGGGTAATTTGCATAATTATAGACCGATAATGACCACCTATACAGCCCTTTTCAATGCCTAAAAGAGATTTTGTAATCGTCGATCTTATTCTGATTGCCTGGATTATCCTCCACTATCTCCTTATTATCCCCGATAAAAGTCTCACTGTGTTTTTCAGGAAGCTAAGTGCGCTGGATTCCTTGGAGAGCATTCTGCACGACATAGATGCCAATAGTCTCTTACAATTCCTCTTCCCAAAACTTGATTATCATAATAAATTTTACCAAGTATTAATTTTTTTAATCTTCCAATTTAATTTTTTTTTAAACAAAATTTTGTCGTATTATGTTTATCAAAGGAATTTTGTAGTTTTTTTCAATAATTTTCTCCAATTTTGATTTTTTTAAACAAATGTCAAGTACACATCTTTCTATTGGTGTTAATGTGTTATTCTGCCAAATTCTTTCTGTTGGCGTTAATGTTTTTTATACCAAACCATTTCATAATACATCCATCATTTTCCCCCTTTCTTTTATCACAACGATTCAAATCGACCATTTAATCAATTTCCAACGAAATTCATTTCAATTAATCAAATTGAGGGATTTTTATATAAGCACACAGATAGAAGTTAAACATTTAAGTGGATTGGGCAAAAATTTCTTTAAGCAAAAGGGGTTGCTTCAAATAAAACAAAACAACTTCAACCTTAGTTTTGATACGCAATGCAATAAACACCACAGGAAATCGTTTTGAGTCTTTTTGCAGGATTTTGCTATGTTTGTTTGCTTTTCTAGTAAAAAAAACAACAGCTCAAAGTCAATAAAAGAATTGTTGAAAGTAAATGTACACCAGCAGAGAGGGTAACATTCACGTTAAAGAAAAAAAATCTAAAACAAACTATAATTGAAAGCACGCTTAGGGGTTTAAAATCCATGAAACAAAACAATACCACCACCAGCACCACATGAATCAATATCAACAATGGAAACCCGACGTCAATTGTTTCGATGAATTAAAGCTAGAACCGCAAATCACAATCATGTTTAGACAACCACAATAAATGGCTAGCAAAAAAGAGTCAACGGCTACAGTGGAGAGCAATAAAATAGCAGCGTACTTTAACATTACAATTTTATAACTTTCATCAAAGGATATGGAGGTTAACTTACTTTTTATGCAAAATGTACTTTTGATCCGATTTAACTCAAATTTCGTATCGAAGGTAAATATGACAAGACAAATTAATTTTTTAGGGAATATTAATGATGTGCAAAATGTATGCTAAAAGTATGCTAAAAAAAATTCAATCTCTCTATATGTGTATTAAAGAGCAGACTTTTTTAGTGAATAAACGCTGCACAAAATTGCTAAAACGAGAATCAGAATCATTACTTGGAGACCACCGCAGCGCAGACGTTAGCGTGTCCACCTATGACGCTGAACGCCTGGGTGGTGTTTTATTTTACATCCTAATATGTGTGTAAAATTTCGTCAACATCAGATCGGATTTAAATATAGCTCCCATATATATCTTTCAGATATAGCTCCCATATATATCGCTCGGCTTCGCCTTCTTTTTCTTTATATGGAATAAAATTTTCCTTTGAATATTTATTTTCGACAATTAAAGAGCTTTTAGTGAAACACCATGCTACGAAAATAGTACATCGCTTGACTAACAGTTTAACAATATAGGTGCTTTTATCTGAATCCCATATGATCTTTATTGGTCTACGAATTTAAGTTTGGATATAAGGTGTACTCCGTTCTTAAAATACTTTATTTCAGCCCGATATTCTCATGATATCTGATCCCCCGACACTTGGCCCTGAAAAAATATCAGCATCGTGCTCTTCTCTCAAATACCATTTATTTAAACCCCTATTGCCATTGGTTTAGGGAAGGTTACACGATGAGCCGCCCCCAAAAACACATGGCCCCAAAATAGGTCATCAAATTCGTTTCGTGTGTTTTGAGGGATGAGCGGCCACTCAGTGAGTTGGCGTTGAAAATATATATCGGATTCGTGTTCTACTCCAAAAACCCTCTTATTTGAGCCTCATATTGCAATGGTCAGAAAATACTTCCTATTTGGGGAGCGTTTTGGAGGATGGGGCGGCAACTCAGTGAGTTGGCTTTGAAAATATACATCAGATTCGTGTTATATTCTAAAAAACCTCATATTTGTATCTGATCAGAATGATCAGAAAATACTTCCTATTTGGGTGGTGTTGTGGGGGTGGGGTGGCCCCGTAGACACTTTTCCCGAATATTAATATCAGATTCGTGCATTACTTTCATTTGAGCCCCATATTGTTATGGTCGTAAATTTTTCCCCTTTGGGGATGCTTTTGGGGAGGGGCGGCCCCCCAAATACTTTGTCCCATATTTGGGTATCAGATTCGTATTCTTAATTACCTTTTATTTAAGCCCCATATACCCATGGTCAGTAAATAAGTCCTGTTTTGGGGGGAGTTTTGGGTAAGGGGTGGACCCCCAGAAACGTGGCCCCACATTTGGATATAAGTTTCGTATTCTATTCGCAAATACCTTTCATTTGAGTACCATATTGCCATGGTCGGTAACTATGTCCGTTTTAGGGGTGTTTTGGGGCTTGGGGTGGTCCCCCCAACACTTTTTCCGACAATTGGAAATCAGATACGTTTTCTTATCCTAAATTCCTTTCATTTGAGTCCCATATTGTCGTGATTGGTTTTAATATATGTTTGGTAGCTTTTGGGGTGGGGCGGCCCCCCTAGGTACCCCATCCGAAATTTGGATATCAAATTTTTATTTTTAGGGTACTATATGAGAGCACACAAAATTTCGCTTAAATCGCATTACCCACCTCCGAGATCTGGCGTTTCCGAAAATTAGGATAAGGGGGAGGGTCCGCCCGCCCCTCCAGATATCAAAAAATGTAGTACCCTATTTTCACCAAGGGATCATTATGCACCATCTGTGAAATTTTCAAAAAAATCGGTTCAGCCGTTTCTTAGTCTATAAGGAACACACAAACAAACAAACACAAATTGATTTTTATATATAAGAAGATTCTGTAAGGCCTTTTAATGCTGTAGAAGCCACAATTTTCATCCAATCTTTACGAAATTTAGGTTGAGGTATTTTATTTGACGCTCCCATATGTAAGGAAAATTTCGGTTCAGATTTAGTTATAGCTCCATCCGATATGGGATTTTAAGTCTGTAAAAGCCACAATTTTGATGCGATCTTTACAAAGTTTAGCATGAGGTGTTTTAGTTGACGTCTTACTTTGTGTGCAAAATTTCGTCAAAATCGGCTCAGTTTTCGTTATAGCTCCCATATATATATATTTCATCCATTATGGACGTTCAAGACAGTAACGCTACAATTTTAGTCATATCTCTACAATATTGGTCGCGAGAAGTTTCTATTTGACGTCCTACTATGTGTGCAAAATTTCATCAAAATCGGCACAGTTTTAGATATTGCTCCCATATATATTTTTTATCCGATATGACCTTTTAAGGCAGTAGAAATCCACAATTTTTGTTCCACCGTCAAAAAATCATACAAGGTTATTTTCGATATTTCAATAGGTATGCAAAATTAAAGGCTGACTAGATTTGGAGATAAGTGCTATATATTAAAAGTAGTAGTATCTAGACTAGTTGGTGTAGGGTATCATATAGTCGGTCCAACCCGACTTTTGCCTTTTCTTGCTGGTTTAACATGTGGATATGCAAAATATGCAAATCTTATATGGCTTAGAACGACTTATTTTAAATCAAAAAACATTTGTGTTAAATCGAGACTTCAATGCGTTCATCCGTTCAAAATATGCTTTTGCATAATATCCGGTCCCTAACCATCACCAATCATTACCTTACCCAACTTTCTTCTTTCTTCAAACTTTCCGTTTGATTTTATAGCTGAATATAGAAAAGTGTTTCAATCGTCCATATTTGCTTTGTCACTTTATTAAATATTATTTTGGTTCAATGAAGCGCAGTCCTTCCGAGACTCACTGTCTGGGAAATCACACCAAGGTGTAAGATTCACCATTCAAATTATACCACAATTTCTTCTTTTATAGTCGACAGGTTTTGGATTGTAAATGTGTCCACCGTGATGGCTATCCGATTATTTGAAATTTTACATTGCACTTTTTGGAACCAATGCTAACCTTCTTAACATCGGAACTATTTTTAACTTGTTCAGGTTTCAATATAAAGAAATTCTTTTTGCTATATTGACGGCCATTATCAAACATCGAACTAGAATTTATGAGCTTTTCACTGTGCTATCCATAATCCTTGTAAAAAGGGAATTAAAACATGTCAAGCCGAAACGTCATTTCTGCCATGGGGTTAGGCCAATGTACCCTTGTGTTCAAGATTTTGGTTTTTTGTGCTAGATAAAAATTGGCAAACAAAAGTTTTATTGTTGTATAAAAATTACGAACATCTGTTCAATTGCTAGCAATAGGAATATAGTATGAAATTATCTTTGAAGTTTTGTGCGGTTGAAAAATATCGTTTATTCCTTTAATGTGACACCAAAGGACATTTGCCACTCCAAGTCAACACTCAAACTGGTAAAACTCATTTATTTTGACATTATTGAAGAATAGCGTAAAATTTTTGAAAAATGAAAGCAAAATTGCCATTCATGTCATGATGAAAAGTCGATAATAACTATTTGCTTAATTGTGGGTTCTATTATATTGTAGATAAAATTCAGTTTTGTTAGATTCCTTGTCAACGACAGCTGCCATTCAATCAACCCTTAAAAACTGTATTTAGATTGAGCACAAATTGATCCATTATTAAAATAAAATTTTATATTTAGTGGACATTCACTAATCCTCAAGCCATATCTGCCATATATAACCCAGCCAAATACATCAAACAAGGAAGTTGTAGTCCTTGCCTATTAACCATATTTTCTCTTTTCAATTTAAACATACGGACTTACAGGTGGATCCTCAGAGCTTCGTTTGCATTTTGTGTACTCTTCACCTTACCCTTTCCTATACAAACATACTGACCAAAATTGTTAGTTAGCTCTTTTTTGTTTAGAGTATCAATGATTAATGTGACAATCCAGTTGTATACTGTGTTGTCTTTCGCTTTTTCCCAGACAACTTAATAAAAACCAATTTTCATAACTGAAAAGCTTTTTATACTCCCTAATTAATAAGCCATTCTCACCTTAGTAGAAAATTTAAATTGTATTAGTATTCATTGGGAAAGTTGTTGATAACCCTAATAAGATATTCATTGAGAAGAAAACGAAAGCCTTCATTCTATAAATTATTACCAACTAAATTTAATTAAAAAAGCCAATAAAGATTTGTCCAAAATCTTGTTGCTTTCTTTAATGAAAATGCCACTTTAATAACGACAGATTTATTACAATTTAGATATTTCATAGTACACAAAAAAGTTGTATTCAACACTATATGAATTTTAAAAAATTCCTCAGACATTTATCACACATCTATGGCACGACATAAATAAATTATTCCAAAAAGGTTCACTTTGAATAGGAAATTAAGTGAATAATATGAGTGGCTCCTTTTTAATCAACCGCTTCGATAACAGATTTATGTGAGGGCCCTGAATAACGTATAAAATACCCCACACCACCACGATATTGGTGACCCCATTGGCACCCAATGAAGTTGTCAAATATGTCTTTGCAAGAACACCCAAAGACAACAAAATACGACGATATGCATATGTTGAGTATGGAATTCAAAGCAGAATATTTCCTAACCAGGAATGAATGTTCTTTCATTATCTCCTCCCCAGAATAAGAAGAGCATTCATGCTTTATGATGATTGAGAATGACTGTGAAATGGGATACCCCAAATAAATGACCGCCCATACGAAAGACCACAGAGCGACATTTGCTGTATGTTGATGATCCAATTTTATGAAAATTAATTTGTTACTAATTTTCCAAAAAGTGGGTCTCATCTTTTGCCTTTTTCAAATATGCACACAAATTCCCCTTTCCAATGTATGAATGATATTCGTCGTTTAAAGTGGCCAGGGGTGAAAGGAGAAACACTTCTTCAATTCTATTCCTATCACAAGCAGCGTTTTGTTATCGAAGACTCAACTACTCTTGTGCCATCCCAAAAACGACATGTGAACCCTTTTCAAAGAAAAACAACACCAAAATTCAAAGTTATGCGCCCCACACAGTATCATATCCCTCATCTCAAAAGACAACAAAAAAAAAAAAGAAAATTTCAATTCCAAAAAGATAACAATGATTTGGAGGTTTTCTTCTTCTTCTTCTGTTTCTGATGTCCCCATAAGCATATCCATGTCCATGGTGGAATTGGAGTGCGTGCATGCGCTGAATTCACATTCACCATGGTAAGTTGTACTACGTTGGGTTTAGGTTTCCGATTACCATAATATTTGTTTTATGAGTTTTCATTATTAAATTAAGAAAACACGACATTTATATAAATGAGCTTTACGGTGGTATTGTTTGCGTGAAAAAAGATCAATTGGCGAGGGTCGCGACAATAACGATGGGAAATTCAAACAAGTGAAAACGTGGCCGAATCTTGGGAACCCACCACCATGGATTCTGCTAAAAGATTACACAAAGGATTTGGACCCTTCGTAACATGATTGTTGCAAGTCGTAAACAGAACACTTCTTACAAAATTTTAGCCTCATCTGATAAAAATTGAGACTTCCAGGGGCTTGAGATGTCATATCAGCAGATCGGTTTATATAGGAGTTACATCAGGTTATACACAAATTTGGACCATACTTAACAAGATTATTCGAAGTCATAACAGAACCCTACGTGCAAAATGTCATCTCAGTCGGATAACAACTGCCGCGATTAGGGGCTCAAGATGAGTATCTGTGCGAAATTTCGTGTAGTTAGCTCTGCACGTTCGACCGCTATCACATGATATCCACAGATGGACGGACATGGCTAAATCGATTGAGAATGATCGAAAGACGATCAAGAATATATAAACTTATTGGGTAGCAGATCGATGTTTCGAGGTGTTACAAACGGAATGATTACTATACCCCCCATCCTATGGAGGCGGATATAATATATGAAGACATTTAAAATTTTCAAATACGATATTTATCGAAAATGTTTTTGATGATTTAGTCATTTAGTTTTGAAAAATCTACTTTTTTAGAAAATTTTATAGAAATCGTTTTTGATATGATTTCAAATTTTATTGATTTCATAAAAAGGCTCTTGTCGATTGGTGGTGAGAAATGTTAAAAAATAAGATCGCGGTCCTTTAAAATACGTTTATAAGATCGCCACAGGTGACGAATCGTGGATTAATAGGTAAGAGCCAAAACGAACAATAATCGACCATGTGGGTCCTTAAAGACCAGCAACATCCAGCGAAAGTTTTTCGTTGAAGAAACGCATGCTCGCCTGTTTCTTCGGCAAAACTGGCCATGTAGCGACTGTTCCGCTTGAACAACGCAGGACGACCAATTCTGGGTTGTACACTGCAATTTGTTTGCCTAAAGTTTTCGAAGAAATTCGAAAAGGAACAAGAAACAACTAAAAAAACTTCATAGTAAAAACAAGTAAGAGCGTGCTAAGTTCGGCCGGGCCGAATCTTATATACCCTCCACCATAGATATGGTGGAGGGTATCTCTTTTTAGGCAAACAAAGAATATTGAATATTGTAGGGGCTCAAGAAGCAAAATCAGGAGATCGGTTTATATGGGAGCTGCATCAAGCTATTGATCGATTCAGACCATATTAGACACGTATGTTGAAGGTCATGAAAGAAGCCGTTGTACAAAATGTCAATATCCCAGATCGGTTTATATGGCAGCTACATCAGGTTATATACCGATTTGCGCTATACTTAGCATAGTTATACTTAGCACAGTCATAACAAAACACTTCATGCACAATTTCAGCCAAATTGGATGAGAATTGCGCACTCTATTGGCTCAAGGGGTCAAGATCCAAGATCGGTTTATATGACAGCTATTCCAGATTATAAACCGATTTGAATCATACTTAAGACAATTATTGGAAAAGATACCAAAACACTACGTGCAAAATTTCAGTCAAATCGGTGGAGAATTGCGCCCTCTAGAGGCTCAAGAAGTCGAGACCCAAGATCGGTTTATATGGCAGCTATATGAAAACATGGACCGATTTGGCCCATTTACAATCCCAAACGATCTACACTAATAAAAAGGATTTGTGCAAAATTTCAGGCGAATAGCTTTACTCATTCGAAAGTTAGCGTGCTTTCGACAAACAGACGGACAGACAGAAGGACATGGCTAGATCGACTCAAAATGATATGACGATAAATAATATATATACTTTATGAGACGCATTTTTCGAGGTGTTGCTAGAAGAATGACGAAATTAGTATACCCCCATCCTGTTGAACGTCATAGTAAAGAAATTAGTATACCCTCATCCTATGGTGGAGGGCATAAAAATCAGACAAATCGGACCAATATGATCCATTTACAATCCCAACCGACATCCTTTAATAGGAAGTATGTGAACAAAATTCCCACAATAAATGCGCCTTTTATGTGCGCAAGACCTTAAATCGGGAGATCGGTCTATATGGCAGCTATATTCAAATCTAGACCGATCTGGGCTAAATTTAAGAGGGGTGTGAAGTGGCCTAACCCAACTCACTGTCCCAAATTTCAGCAAAATCGGATGATAAAAGTGGCTTTTATGGGCCTAAGACCCTAAATCGCCGGATCGGTCCATATGACAGCTTTATCCAAATCTGGACCGATCTACGCCAAATTGAAGATGTCGAGTGGCCTAAAACAACTCACTGTCCTTCATTTGAGCAAAATCGGATGATAAAAGTGGTTTTTATGAGTCCAAGTTAAATATACTCCCAACGACAAAAATAGGCCGCACGCCCCACTTGGGGTCATTTTGGCTCGCTAGGGGATCGAAGGGCCTTTACCCCTGAAACTGACTTCAGAATCTCCTTCCTGGGCTCAGAACTAGGGGGTGCACACTATAAAGTGCATTTCCCCAAATCTCGTCATTTCATTAGAAACTCCTCGAAGACGAGGATATTACTGAAACGAAATAAGAAGGAGGTCTGTATAGCTTTCGGTATCATAACGGGACACATAGGACTACGAGCTCATTTATGTAAAATCGGTGCGGCAAGTGATAGCATGTGTAAGATATGCGGGAAAGATGATGAGACGTTGGAGCATTTCGTATGTCATTGAACGGCTTTCGCGTCAAACAAATAATTAAGGATTTTGTAAGTAGCGCGGAACTCCTAACTTAGATTTTTTTTCTGAGGTTACTTACTAGTTTGGTCTCCCAGGTACTTAGCCCTTACAAAATATCAGCATCGTGCTCTACTCTCAAATACCATTTATTTAAACCCCATATTGTCATTGGTTTAAGGAGAGTTTATGAGATGAGGCATCCCCCAAACACTTGGCCCCAAATTTCGATATCAAATTCGTTTTCTAATCTCAAATACCATTCATTTGAGTCACATATTGCCATGGTCAGCAAATATGTCCGATATAGGGGTGTTTTGGAGGTTAGATGGTCCCCAAAGACTTGGTCCCACTACTGGATATCAGATAAGTTTTCTACTCTTAAATATCTTTCATTTTAGTCCCATATTGTCGTAATTAGTCTATACATACAATTGGTGGATTATAGAGGTGGGTCGACCCCCCTAAACTCCGTATCCGAATCTTGGATACCTAATGGTGGTGCTTAAACCGCACCACCCATCTCCAAAATCTGGCGTTTGAAAAAGAACAAACGCCGCCCTGCTTTAAAGACAACACATCAATAACATTTTCTCTAAAAACATTATTTCAATAAATGTTTCGCTAAGAAGTATTTCACTGAAATTATATTATACCCACCACCATAGAATGGGGGTATACTAATCTAGTCATTCCGTTTGTAACACCTCGAAATATTCGTCTAAGAAATTACGACAGTGGTTGAACGCTTGGAATTTTGCACAGATAAAGATATATTGCTGTATGTCAGGGGGGATTGCAATAGAATAAAATTATGCCCTACCACTTAATTTATTTTGTATACATTTTAAACAGAACCCATGGTGGTGGGTTCCTACGATTCGGCCCGGCCGAACTTAGCACGCTTTAACTTGTTTATTCTAACAAATTTTTAAAATTTGTTAACTCTTTTTATGTTGAAACATTATTTACTACTGTGTCCAGAGTCGAGAAAATTATCTCGACACCGACTTTGCGCACAATTGCTCGACTTCGACTCCTGAGTCCTGGCCTTACCACAACATAGTCCATCGGGCGGTGATCCGGGCGATCACGGAATGCGTGATGTAGTGTGGTGTTATCGCAAGGATTCGAGTGTGAACATTTTTACGAACAGCAAACTGGTCATCGTGGCAATAACAGCCAGGATGCTAAGGTCACGAACAGTTTTGTAGTGTAAGAAGGGCATTACCGCCTTCTCTGAGGATCGCACGATCTGCATTGTGTGAGTGCCGGGCCATTGCGTAGTTAGGGGGATTGAAAGTGCAAACGATTTGGCAGTGAAGGCCAGAGGACTGCGGTCAATAAACTTAGGTAACCCGAAGCCTTTGGGTTCGACGCAGTCATTTTAATTATGCTCAATGAATGCTCTCCCATTGCCCAAATCGGTCTAAATATTTGTTTATTGGGCTTTTAGTCTCATTCGTACTTTTTCCCCCATTATTTTTTCGTTTGAGCCACAATTTAGCCTTGTTGGCAAATTGAGGGTTTTCTTTAAATTATCATTCTATCCTCGTCATCGCTACACATTGGCATGTTTAGATCCTATCATTAATTGAATATTGATTTTTGTTTAGTTTAGATTGGAGCCTTTTGCTATGGTTGTTACTTTTGTGCTTATTGTTGTATTTGTGTTTTTGTTTCGATGTTTTTCTGTGGCAACAACGTTCATATGCTCCGCATTTGAATGTTGATGTTGTTGTTATTACTGCAGCCACACACGTTGAGATCGTTCGCACCTTTGCTCAATACGATCACCTCACTGTCTGGTCAATCGTCGTGTGCATTCAATCGATTGTCCTCCCAAGCTTGTACACAGTAAAAAAAAATATATTTTTTGGGATATGCGTACTAAATTTGGTTGATAACTCTCATATATGTATGTTTTCGTCTAATTTTGACTCATATTGCAAAAATAAGTTAATTTTTTAACCAATTTTTTTAATTTTCCTCCCATGTACTAATTTCGGCCCGGCCGAATCCTGGGAACCCACAACCATGGATTCTGCTTAAAATTTTTTCTTAACCAGATTAAGTTCAAGGGCATCATTTTATTTAACATGCCAAACTTTTGTCAAACCAGCAAATATGAAAGCTTCTGGGAAACGAACAAAAATGATCGAGAGACCGGTTTACGGGGGAGCAATATCCGGTTACAGAGTGATTTGGACCGTATTCCGCACAGTTGTTGGAAGTCATAACTGGACTTCACATGCAAGATTTCAGCCAAATCGAACAAAAATTGAGACTTGTAAGGACTCAAGAAGTCAAATCGGGAGATCAGTTTATATGGGAGCTATATCAGGTTATAGACCGATTTCGACCGTGCTTGCCACAGTTGTTGGAATTCATAACAGAACACAACATGAAAATTTCAGCCAAATCGGACAAAAATTGCGGCTTCCAGGGACTCAAGAAGTCAAATCGGAAGATCGGTTAATATGGGAGCTATATCTAAATCTGAACCGATATGGCCCAATTGCAATCCCCAACGAACTACATCAGTATTAAGTATCTGTGCAAATTTCAAGGGACTAGCTTTACGCGTTCGACCGCTATCGTGATTTCGACAGACGGACGGACGGGCATGGCTAGATCGACTCAGAACTTCGAGACGATCAAGAATATATATACTTTATGGGGTCTTAGACCAATATTTCGAGGTGTTACAAACAGAATGACTACATAGATTAGTATATCCCCATCCAATGGTGGTGGGTATAAAAATATTTTCGGATATGTTTGAGTATAAAGAGAGAATTTTAGTGCCTACTCACAAAAAAATAAAATGTTTGAGAGATTTTTACGACAAACAAAATACTTTTAGCACAAAACTTTGCTGTTATTGTAGCCATGTAACGTTGCGCTTCATTATATCAAACGGTAACCATAAATGTAGTATTATTGAACTTAACTAACTTTG
Source organism: Stomoxys calcitrans (assembly GCF_963082655.1). Lineage (NCBI taxonomy): Eukaryota > Metazoa > Arthropoda > Insecta > Diptera > Muscidae > Stomoxys > Stomoxys calcitrans. Next base: position 86,124,206 of record NC_081555.1, on the reverse strand, counting down.
ATTATCGCAGACCCTTTAGCAGCTTATCTTACCGTAAAAGAACCTTTCCTTTGTTGTAAAACCTTAAACTCTTTAATTGCAAAAGTGCTTCGATTGCCGCAAACGATTATTCGTCTATTGGACCATCGTATTGCACATACACAAGAAAATAATCCAAAGCAGACGCATAATCTTGCAAATAATTGCAATTGTGTGCTCGTCACTGGCTCACACACAACAGTCAGTATATTGAGCAGCTAGGACGAGTGGGGGTGGTAATCTCGGGAAGTGACAATTTTTAAAGTTTCGATACACAAATACTGGTATAGTTCAATGACAACAAGTAAAAACGTGTGCTTTGAATACCCACCACCATGGATATATAAATCATCCTATTTTATTATATCTGCACTAAAATATCCATAGTTATATCTAAATAGGGGTTGGTCTGGATCATATTATATTCAGGTCTTTAGAACTCTTGTAAAAGTAACAGTTTTAGCGAAATCTGGCAATAAGTCCGCTTTTTCAGTCTATATCGCAGCTATATCTAAATATGGGCCGATCTTTACCATATTAAGGTCAGATTGCGGAAAGCTTAAAACAGCTCACTGTTTCAAATTTCAGCGGAGTCGGGCAATAAATAAAGCTTTTATGGGTTCCAGACCCTAAATCTGCGGATCAGTCTATATGCCAGCTATATCTAAATATAGTTCGATCTGAACCATATTCGAGTCGGAGGCTTAAAGCAAATTACTGTTTCAAGTTTCAGCAAAATCGAGTAATAAATGCAGTTTTTATGGGCTTCAAACCCTTTGTCGGCAGATCGGTCTATATGGCAGCTATATCTAAATATTCCAATCTAAACCATATTTGGGTGAAATGTCGGGAGGCATAAAGCTACTCACAGTTTCAAATTTCTGCGAAATCGGATAAAAAATAAAGCATATATGGGCTTTTATCGGCAGATCGGTCTATATGGCAGCTATATCCAAATATGGTCCGATTTGGCCCGTTCAAGAACTTAACCAGCGTGCATCAAAAAGACGTATCTGTGCCAAATTTTAGCTCAATATCTCATTTTTTTAAGGCTTTGGAGTGATTACAACAGACGGATAGACGGACAGATCAAGAAATATATATACTTTGTAGGGTCGGAAATTGATATTTCGATTTGAGTTTGAATTATGTAACAACATTAAATTGAACTTGGCATCATTTTCAATATGCACAATCCGTTTTAAATGTTTGAGTTGAAACCCCGAATAACAGGTTCTATATATCAAGAATGAAAGCCATTGTCAGGGTAAAAATTTGTACGTTTTTGTCACAAATTCTTGCAGGAATTTATCGCAAAAAACGTGTGCTTGTATCATAAACAAAGTCCAACTTTTTTCAGAAACAATGTTTACTTGGTGAAAACTTTCTTTATGCCAAACGAATTATTTTTTGTGTGTAGTCAATGGCTTCAAAGAAAAGGATTTTTTTTTTTTTGAAACGTCTTAAGAATTTTTACGTTTTTGTTTGTTTCTGCCTTTCGTAACATGTCGTCGTTGATTCTTCTTTGCAAATGTCTTTGAATTTGCATTCAGTAAGCTGACTATGTAACTGACTGGCAGGGCTGTTGGTCATTTGGCGCTCCAACTTGACTGACTTAAAATTTCTCGTCGTAGTTTTCTTGTTATTACCACCAATGTAACAAATGCTTCAATATCATGCACCATGTCAGCCCAAATGCATTTTTCCATGCCATTCTTGGGTACTACAATCAGCGATCGTGTGCGTTTAGAGCATTTAGATTAGTGTCCCTTCTTAAGCCCCACTCCAAGTACAATGGCATTAAAGTTCAGCTGGGGGAATGGTTACTACTTTGCACACGTACTTACATTTACGTATTGATCATTAAAATTTACCCATATTCTCATCGAGGTGAGGTCGATGGCGTGAAGATACTCCACCAAGTATTAAATAACGCAGACCAAAGCAGTCTGGTGGCTATGTCGCTCTTCGTTGAGGTACTCATATGTGGCGCGGTGTTGGTTGGTAATGATAGCGTGGAGCTCACTTGCATTGTCATAAATTGCGCATTGACCATGTTATGCAAAAATCTAAGAATTCAGGAAGTATTTGACAGACAAAGAAGGTGGTATTATGTTCTTATGCCTTTAACTGGAACTTATTTATAGAGTGCGGCTATAAATCAAATAATTGTTAAGGTTCCTAAGCAGGATAAGGACACATGTGTGGTCGGTCAGTATAAATTACATCAGTAGTGCTGGAAATTTTTAATATCAAAAACCCTAACAACATAATAAAATGTTGCTCTTTACATGCGAATAGGAAAAAAACAAATTTTTATTCCACGAAAAATACAACGTTTTTATACCCACCACACTACTATAGTCATCCAGTTTGTAACACCTCGAAATATTCGTCTAAGACCAGAATGTCTCGACGTTCCGGGTCGATCTAGCCATGTCCGTCCGTCAGTCGAAATCAAGATTGCGGTCGAACGCTTAAAGCTAGCCGCTTGAAATTTTGCACAGATACGACTTTCAACAAATGTGCTGAATGCGGTCCAAATCACTCTAACCTGATATTGCTCCCATGTAAACCGGTCTCTCGATCATCCTTGTTCGGTTCCCAGAAGCTTTAATTTTTGCTGCGCCCTCCAACACCAAGCTGACATGTATGCTGATCAGGACTCAAATGAATGGACTTGAAAGTTCTGTGTGATGCTGACAACCAAATTTGGGTTCAAATACCTGGTCAAATCTCGGGGCACATCATACCCATGAAAGTACCAGGCGGTCATATAAGCTGAGCAGGACAAGAAAGAAAGTGAAAGGTCTTTGAGAGCAGAATACAAATCGGTTAACTAAATTTGCGGCTTACTTTTAACGGTGCTTCCCAACCCCAAAGAACTTTCCAGTTGGATTTTTAGACATATCAGGGCAATATGGTATTCAAATGAATGATCTTTTTGAAGCAGAATCTGATCATTAGGAAGGGGGCATTATTCAAATCTTTCCGTTTGAAAATTTAAACAAGATACTCAAATAAATGTATGCATCATATATCTACAATCCTTTCCAGTGATATATTGGGTTGCCCAAAAAGTAATTGCGGATTTTTTAAAAGAAAGTAAATGCATTTTTAATAAAACTTAGAATGAACTTTAATCAAATATACTTTTTTTACACTTTTTTTCTAAAGCAAGCTAAAAGTAACAGCTGATAACTGACAGAAGAAAGAATGCAATTACAGAGTCACAAGCTGTGAAAAAATTTGTCAACGCCGACTATATGAAAAATCCGCAATTACTTTCTGGGCAACCCAATAGAATGCGTGATTCCATCATATCCACATATGCCAACAACAAGTCATCTAAACCTGCCAAAATATCCTTGTGTTGTATTTATTTTCCATAGCCGTCCATCATAAAACCGAAGCATAAGTTAGTGCTGGTCTAAAAACGCTTCCGTAGAGCCAGTGGACTATTTTCGGATTCAGAACCCAGTTTATACCTACCGCCCACATATTCCAATTTTGCCCATGAACATTCCACTAAGGAACCGGGGGCAAACTTCTCTCATAACAATAAGTGCAGTCCCATTCAAGTTTAAGCTTAGTGATAAGGAACATCATTTTTATAGTCGAGTCCGAACGACATGTCGCAGTGCGACACCTCTTTGGAGAGAAGTTTTTACATGGCATAACACCTCATGTCGTCAGACTTAGGAGGGAAAAATCACCGCTGAAAAATTGTTCTGATGGTCTCGCAGGGTTCGAACGTAGACGTTCAGCGTCATTGGAGGACATGCATATATACTGCGAGGACACTTTTGCCTACCGCCACTCAAGAAAGGACGAAGAAGCTTCTACCTTTCGCTAATAGCTCAGTGAGCGCTATTATAGGGTATGTAGCCGCCCACTATGTCATATGGTGACGCACATGGCAATCCCTCATAACAATTATTGCAGAAATTGTCGCTTTTAAGGAGACAATCGAGCACATGCTTTGTACATGTTCGGATTTATAAGTTTTTCTCTGGCTGAACTTGCAGACATATCTCTAGGAGGTCTCTTCATATTTGTGAAACTGTTTTGACGTGGATGAGAGGAAAGTGATCGTGCGTTTGTTATGTTCATGTCCAGGTCCATCTTGGGAAGGCAAAGGCCTCTTAAGAAATGTAAGCATGATAGAGTTGTTTCGGCTGGGACTTGATAAAATCTTATATGCGCGGTTATGTGTGAATAGACGCCCTGCACCAGCGCCTACCGAGTAGAATCGTAAATGGGTTTACACCGGTTTTCCTTCGGCCAAATCGGTCCATGTTTTGATATAGCTGCCATATAAACCGATCTTGTGTCTTGACTTTTTGAGCCCCTAGAGGGCGCACTTTTCGTCCGATTTGACTGCAATTTTGCACGTTGTGTTCTGTTATCACTTCCAACAATTGTGCTAAATATGGTTTAAATCGGTTCATAACCTGATATAGCTGCCATATAAACCGATCTTGGATCTTGACTTCTTGAGCCGCTAGAGGGCGCAATTCTTATCCTATTTGGCTGAAATTTTGTATGAGATGTTTTGTTATGACTTTCAACAACTGCGCTTCATATGGCACTAATCGGTACATAACCTGATATAGTTGCCATATAAACCGATTTGGGATCTTGACTTCTTGAGCCTCTAGAGGGTGCAATTCTCATCCGATTTGACAGAAATTTTGTACAATGGTTTCTCCCATGACCTTCAATGGTCTGAATCGATCTATAGCTTGATACAGCTCCCATATGAACCGATCTCCCGATTTTGCTTCTTGAGCCCCTACAAGGCGCAGTTATTATCCGAATGGACTGAAATATTAGCCAATGATTTCTGCTATGGTGGGTTTACACTGGTTTTCCTTCGGGATTACAAATGCCTGTCTGATAGGCGTTTGTGTCCTACACTCCCATGACATCTCCTCACCTCTCCATCCTATCTCTAGACCTTATATGGGCACTCGCAATTTGTCTTTACCTTCCATCTACACTGCAATCATAGATACCATACCATACAATACTTTTAAAAATTTGTTGGATTTTCCATTTAAGTTCGAATTCATCAAAATATTTTAGTAAAATTAAATTTGAAAGAAAATTTCCATAAAAGTTAAATCATCTTTAGCTTTTTTTAAAAAAAAAAAACTTATTTCAATTTTCTAGTTCAATTGCTCTTTCTCATAGTAGTATAAGTTCTTGGTAGCAGGGCTAGAACCTCCTTTCAGTTGACAACAGAATTGTTATAAATGAAATTCAATGCTTATCCTTTGTACTTTTGTGAACCATATGTGATACACATACAAATGCAATGTCCTTACCTTTTGCAGAGGTTGTTGAAATCATATGCGAAGGTGAACAACACATACGCATGCACTTTCAATGAATGATTGGTTTGAACTTGTCAACAATCCTCTGGATGTATATGAAACTAACAATGACATTGAAAAACGAAGTCCTGTGAAGGACATGTTAAATATACGTCATAATTTTCCACCGCTTGTATTCCTTGGCAAATGCGATTGACGCAATAACGATGAACGCAATAAAAAGCATTATTGTCAACATATGCCCCATCAAAAAAAAAAAAAACTCAAATAATTTCCCATTGACTGACCTTTATCCCACTCACTCCACTCTCGCAGCAAATATTTAGTCTGAAATACTTGTTCCACTTTCCACAACTCCTACCTTGCCCAAAAGTAAATTCTAGAGCGGGGGCAATAAACCTGAAAAATACCCCCACATCAGACATACTTTGTCATAGCCATAGGAGGTTGGCTTATTCGTTTTATAAAGCACACATGATGTGGAGCACACTTTTGCTACCAAACCCGACAGCTGACATTTGAATAGAAAAATTTCAAATATTTTGCTCTATGTCTAATTTTAGGGTGGAAATTTTACAAAAAAACTAGGAAATATGCAAAATAGTCCCACACACACCAATGGTCAAACAAAGTCCTGGTCTATATAAAATAATGTTGGCATTAACATGGGTTGCTTTTAGTTAATGAGTCGCAAACAAAAAAAGGTAATGGTCACCTTGCATGACACAACGGGAGTAGGCTCTGACACTGTGGTATAGGGCGAGCGGCAGCTAAAAGGATATTTCCCCAAATCAAACAATAAACACATGTCTGTCTGTCTTGTCAACTCCCTCTCTCTCTATACAACAAATAATCCACATGTGTTTTGGTCCTTATTTTTCTATCAAACAACAGCCGGAAGGAAGTGTCGGTGTCAATGTGACGGGATGTATAGCATTGGACAAGGCGTGAAAATGCTGGCAGCTATTAATTGTTATAAGACCGTAAACTCTAACCCTCCCACTATCGTTTTCTTTTACTTTATTGTTTTGCTCTCTATTATAGAGAAAATGTATGCATTATATCATCAAGAATATGTTTTCGTATGTTTAGAGCGTAGTTTTGTTATTATACCCTCCACCATAGGATGGGGGTATACTAATTTCGTCATTCCGTTTGTAACACCTCGAAATATCCCTCTAAGTCGTCATGAAATTTTAAGTCGATCTAGCCATGTCCGTCCGTCTGTTGACAGCACGTTAATTCTCAAAGGTGTAAAGCTAGGCGCTTGAAATTTTGCACAAATAATTTTTATTAGTGTAGGTCGGTTGGGATTGTAAATGGGCCAAATCGGTCCATGGTTTGATACAGCTGCCATATAAACCGAACTTTGGTCTTGACTTCTTGAGCCTCTAGAGGGCGCTATTCTCGTTCGATTTTACTACAATTTTAAACGTTGTGTTTTAGCATGACTTCCAACAACTGTACTAAGTATGGTTCAAATCGGCTCACAACCTGATATAGATGCCATATGAACCGATCGTGGGTCTTGACTTCTTAAGTTACTAATTTTGCACGTTGTGTTTTGCTGTCACGTCCAAAAACTGTGCTAAGAATGGTTTAAATCGTTTCATAACCTGGTATAGCTGCCATGTAAACCGATCTTGGATCTTGACTTCTTGATCCGCTAGAGGGCGCAATTCTTATCCGATTTGGCTGAAATTTTGTATGAGATATTTTGTTATGACTTCCAACAAATGTGCTTAGTATGGCGCAAATCAGTGCATAAGCTGATATAACTGCCATATAAACGGGTCGGGAATATTAACTTCTTCAGCCTCTAGAGGGCGCAATTCTCATCCAATTTGGCAAGAATTTTGTGCAATGGTTTCTCCCATGATCTTCAACATAAGTATCCAATATGGTCTGAATCGATCTATAGCTTGATACAGCTCCCATATGAACCAATCTCCCAATTTTGCTTCTTGAACCCCAACAGTTCTTAACCGAATGAACTGATATATTACCCAATGATTTCTACTACGGTTTAAACATTCATTTCACTTTTGGTTCGAATCGGACTATAACTTGATATAGCTCCAATAGCATAACAGTTCCTATTCATTATTCTTTGTTTGCCTAAAAAGTGCTACCACACAAACAACTCAACAAATGCGACCCCTGGTGGAGGGTAGATAAGATTCAACCCGGCCGAACTTAGCCCGCTCTTACTTGTTTTTTATTGCACTTTTCCGTTTCACGGAAAATCTCCTGCTGACCCTCTCATATGTATACTTATGAAATAGCATTGTGTTAATTACTTATAATTGTTTTACGGGTAGTTATCTCAAAATGGGACTATTTTACATGTGCCACACTGTCTTTACTAACTGGGGATAATAAATTGTTTTCATGTTTTTTGGTTGTGCGACCATTTTAGCAATTTGGAAAGGCATGGAAATGGAATATGCATGCTGTTAGAAAATCGTTAAAATGTAAAAACATAGCCATTTTACACATGGATCAAACTGCTCATTATCCGAATTAGTTTGGAAAAAAAATTAAAAGCGTACCAAGTTCGGCCTACCTGGATCGTATTTGTCAAATTCTTTGCGCGGTATCTCCTTATAAGCAAACAAAGGATAATGGATAAGAATTGCTGTGCTATTGGAGCATATCAGGTAACGGCACGTATGTTGGACGTCATGGGAGAAGTCACTGGGAAAAATTTCAGCCAAAAGGGATAAAAATTGCTTCTTTTAGGGGCTCAAGAAGTAAAATCCGGAGAGCGGCTTGTATGGGAGCTGTATTATTATTGGTTTTAGACCGATTCAAACCATACTAAGCTTATATGTTGAAGGTCATAGCAGAAGTCTTTGTGCCAATTAGAAATAGAGGCTCAAAAAATCGGTTTATATGGGAGTTATATTAAAACATGCACCGATGTGGCCTATAAACAATTTCAACCGACCTACCCATAGCAGCGCTCGATGTTAGAATATGATCGAAAGTTTTAATTTTTTTAAAAACTACCAAAAATAAGCTCCGTTGTAGCGTTGTAGCGGTATCACAATGGAGTTACTGTGGCTGTGTGATATCACAATGAATTGAGGTGGCTGGATCTTTAGTTAAGCCAGAACTACTCTTGTCTATCGTGGGAAACAAAATTAATCAGGAACTATAAGCTTATGTTTAAAGTTCCTTTTATTAGGAAGGGCGTTTTAGAGAAGAATGGAGTAAGTAGCCCAAAAATTGTCTCTCACACACCAAGTTGTGGTTTTATGTAGTGGAATTATACAATTGGTTCGAGAAAATCTAAAGATTTCAACCGTTTCGTGAAGATATTTGGGCTCATGACTATAAACTATTTGATGCATGAAAGTAAAGGCACGGGATTTTAACTATCTAGCAGCCAATGATATACTGTCAGCACGTCTAATACTATATACAAATCTTGTAATGTTATTAGAAACAACTTTTAACTTGCGATTATGAGTGTAGTCACAATGTTTCGTATATCTCACACCAATACAAAAAATTACACACGGATGTCGAGTTTAACGCAGATACCTGCCATCACGGCCCAAACCTGCGAGGCCCAAGGCCCAAGGGTGAATACAATGCGTCTACCAACGCCCCCACATGTGGTAATCCACACATGAGTACCAATTTGATCCCAAGTATTTAGACGTGTTCACCTCCTTGGTTGGGAGCGGAGCACTACCCAAAACTCCCTCCGATCTATGGGTCACGGCACCCGGTTGAAAACGCAACTCCACGTCGAGCTTATGCTCTACCCGCGATTTGAGTACAAACCACAGCCACCACGTTGCTCCCTACTGGGGCCTCACCATTGTCAGGCTGGAACCAAAGTTCCAATGACTTCTGCCACCAGCGGTACCAGATTAAAGTCTCCGGTCTGACTTCGTAGCCTTAAAAGACTACTACCAGTTGAACCCCAAACAGTTCCGGACTGGTCACCTGGATGAAAAGAATCACCCTAGCCGATCCCAAGCCAGCATACAAAAGTATGCATCAAACATACAACAAAAAATTAGACAGTAAGTTACTGTCTAGCAGCTGTTGATACAACAGGTTTTTTTTCAGGGACGCTACAAAAATAGACCGACATGGACAGCAAACAACGCCATATTTTTAGCCGCTCTATTGGCATTCGTCTTTAACAAGGTTTGTCATTTCATAATAGAAAGATATACGAAATCAACAACAACGAGTCGAAATTATTAAAATGTACTACCAAACCTCGGAGTCAGTGGCCCCATCGCTTTCATCAAAAAGTCACCTTTAGGGATGAGGCTCATTTCTGGTAGAATGGCTTCGTCAATAAGCAAAATATGCGCTATTGGTCAGACATCAATCCACACGTACATTACATCCCGAAAAAAATTACGGCCTGTGGACCGGCGGTGTCATTGGGCCGTACTTCTTCGGTTTATGATAAAGACCGGCACGTTACTGTGAAAGGGAATCACATTACTGTGAATGTGAATTGTCTAGCGTTCGAAACCATCAATACAACAACCAACAGATGCACAGATGCACAGAATCGTGTGTACCACGGAAGTCTGTCATTAGACAAAAACACATGCATTGGGAAAAAGTACATCTAATAGACAGGGTTGTCGAGCGTGGTTAATTAGGTAATTCTATCACACAGAAAAAAAGTCTGTCATTACACTAAAAGACATGCATTGGGAAAAGTACAGCTAATAGACAAGGTTGTCGAGCGTGCTTAATGAAGTCTGTCATTACACAAAAAGACATGCATTGGGAAAAAGTACAGCTAATAGACAAGGTTGTCGAGCGTGGTTAATTTGGTAATTCTATCATAGATGCGTTTTCGCAATTAATACGATTCAAATACAATAAATCAACGCACGATCCTTGAAGCCATCACACCTAATATGGTTGAAAAGTCTTCCAACCAAAGACGAAACGCGTCCCATAGTGGTTGATGTGTGTTGCTATCTTTGGCTTTCTTTTTCCATTTACAATCTCCGATCATTGAGATAGTGTCGAAAGAGAAACAAACAAGAATCACTACCGTTCAATGATAACAGAATTTGGCCCCAATTGGATGATACGGACTTGGGGGACATGTGGTTCCAACAGGACGGCGGCACAAGCCACACAGCGAATGTCACCATCAATTTATTGGAAACCAAGTTTAGAGAACGCGTTATCTCAAGAAATGGTCCAGTCGATTGGCCGCATCGGTTGTGTGTTTTGACGATATTAGATTTTTTTCCGGTAGGGCTACGTCAAGTTTATGGTCTATGCCAACAAGTCAGCGACGATTGATGAACTTCGTACGAATATCGAACGCGAAGTATCGACCGATTTATTCTTGAAAACCGTCGAAAATTGGGTTCAGCTACAACGTTTGGGCATCTCTAACCCTATTGCATATGTGCGAGTATTTCTAGCTAACTTGGTTTGTTGGTGGCATGTGTAACAGACAATTGCTTTGGACAAAGTGGCTGTTGAGTGGGTACAGTGTCTGGACTTCTACAAACGTGTCAGTGGTGGCCATGCAAAAGAAATCGAGTTCCGTACAGAATGGTATCGAACGTACTTTCACAGAAATAATGAATTTCATTTCACAACTTTTAACTTGCTCTTATGAGTGTAGTAAGCAATACAAAAATGTAGACAGGAAGTAGGCATGATCAATTGTAAGACCCTCATTAAATTGAATGAATTGGTAAAAAGACCAAAGGAGGTTGCTATAAGACAGTTTTATAGTATGTTACTGAAATACCATAAAACTGTCTTATAAATTTTATACCCTCCACCATAGGATGGGGGGTATACTAATTTCGTCATTCTGTTTGTAACTACTCGAAATATTCGTCTGAGACCCCATAAAGTATGTATATTCTTGATTGTCGCGACATTTTATGTCGATCTAGCCATGTCCGTCCGTCTGTCTGTCGAAAGCACGCTAACTTCCGAAGGAGTAAAGCCAGCCGCTTGAAATTTTGCACAAATACTTCTTATTAGTGTAGGTCGGTTGGTATTGTAAATGGGCCATATCGGTCCATGTTTTGATATAGCTGCCATATAAACCGATCTTGGGTCTTGATTTCTTGAGCCTCTAGAGTGCGCAATTCTTATCCGATTGGAATGAAATTTTGCGCTACGTGTTTTGTTATGATATCCAACAACTGTGATAAGTATAGTTCAAATCGGTTTATAGCCTGATATAGCTGTCATATAAACCGATCTTGGGTCTTGACTTCTTGAGCCTCTAGAGCCTTCTTGAGCCTGTACGACGGATTCTCTCATGACCATCAACATACGTGTTTATTATGATCTGAATCGGTGTATAGCCCGATACAGCTCCCATATAAATCGATCTCTCTATTTTACTTCTTGAGCCCCCAAAGGACGCAATTCTTATTCGAATTGGTTGACATTTTACACAGGTCTCCAACGTATAATTTAATTGTGGTCTAAACCGGACCATATCTTGATATCGCTCTAATAGCAGAGCAAATCTTTTCTTATATCCTTTTTTGTCTAAGAATAGATGCCGGGAAAAGAACTCGACAAATGCGATCCATGGTGGAGGGTATATAAGATTCGGCCCGGCCGAATTTAGCACGTTCTTACTTGTTTTTACCGATTTAGATGAAATGCTAATACTTCGCGTTCGATATTCGTATGAACTTCATCAGTCGTCACTGGCTTGTTGGCATAGACCATAGACTTGACATAGCCCATAGGGAATAGTCTAACGGCGTCAAATGGCACGATTGAGGCGGCCAATCAACTGGACCATTTCGTGAAATAACACGTTCTCAAAACTTGATTTCCAATAAATTAATGGCGATGGCATGTTCATGTGTATCCTAGATTCGGCGAGGGCGAATTTTACCCATGTTTACTTCTTACTCTCTTAAGCAAAATTCATGTTGTTAGGTACCGAAGATTCGGCACTGCCGAACTTTGCCATCGTATTCCTAATTTTATTTTATGTTATCGTTGGAGCAGCGGGTGTAGGCTCGTTCTTGGCTCCGGTTGCCTATATCTTTGGTCTGCTCAATCTTGTATTTTCCGGGAAATGGTCACCCAGACTATTGATTTTAAACAATTAGTTTTATTTTGTAGATAGAGACTATCCACTCGTCAAACAGGTTGTATCTGCAGGCAATTCATATAAGGCGGTAACAGTAACCTGGAGTTCCTCATCTGCATCCGTTGCTGTACCTTCTATAAAATAGGTCTGGGCACACCAGTTACAAAATGACAGATTGTGGTCATTATCCGTTTGAAAGGATCGTCCACTATAACAAGATCGTCAACCAGGTTTTATCTGCAGGCAATTCCTATGAGGCGGTAACAGTAACCTGGAGTTCCTCAGCTGCATCCGTCACTGTACCTTCTACAAAATAGGTCTGGGCACACCAGTTACAAAATGACAAATTGTGGTCATTATCCGTTTGAAAGGATCGTCCACTATAATAAGATCGTGAACTATTTCTTCCCAAGGGCTGCGTTTATAAATTTGTTTTTTTTTATTTCTTTTGATTTGACATGTTGTCCTTAATTTTTGCCAAAGTTAAAAAAAATCTCTATGGAAGGAACCTGCCACATATTTCATACTCAATATGGTCACTTGGTGTTGAGCAGTTGGAAGCATTGAAATGTTCCCCAAGCTCACAAAACCCGGCTTGGGTATAATTCCAATTGCACTTGAAATTTTCACTTGAACCATGAAAATCTGCAGCGCTGGTCATTTTATTATGCCGTAAAATAGACTTTTCTTTGTTCCTTGCATCGGAGATTTGCTCTTTTAAAATTCCCTGCATGTCGTGTCTTATGTTAAATGGCGTTGTCTATGATCTTTAATATCTTCTTTGGTTTTTTTGTGTGTTTTTCGTAATGTTTTTAATGTGCTTATAACGGTTCTATAGAACATTGAACCTGCAGCAGCATTGATTGCCAAGATTCGCTTTACGCAATGCTTTTTGTAATGCAACAATGATGGGGTACGTTTTGTTGCCATCTTCCATTATCTGAAACGGTGGAGGATCACCGTATTAAATCACTCCTGTGTATGTACCGGTGTGCGGTGGTCCGTTCCTCATTTTACTTTCTAAACAAAATGTGGCATAACTTGGACGACTCTCTAATGCACGTATCTAAGTATGGTCATTTGAGGAAGAAGAATATCTAAAGCGCGTCTTTTGCGTTTTATTCGCTTGCATCATTTGTGGCAAAGTCTTTGGTAAAGCCTTTGAGCCATTGCCATTGTACGCGCTGCTGCACCATAACGCATCGTATATAGGAAAGCAAACAAAGGAAAAAAAAACTGGGCAACAGATCTCAGCTAATATGCACATAATTTAACATAAACAAGCGAAAGAAAGCAGCAAGAAGCCATGCAGCCATTCGCAGATAGATCGACAGACAGACAAATGGACTAACGCAGGCGATGGACGGACAAATGGACCGACTGTCATTGGTGAATAGGAGGGGGAAGTAGGTGCCAGAAACCAGTGTTGCCAGGAGTGAAAACTCTTACAATGCCATCCACCGTGAGATGTGGGTTGTTTAACCCTCCGACGGTTGAGTCATCCGTTGCCTTTGGAAGAAGTACAAGACCCACAGTATCAACGCCCGATTTGTTGGCGTTGTAATCCAAAATAGCCAACGGCTTCTTCTTTTCAGTTTGCATTTGCACACCCAAAATATATGAACATAGTGCTATATCGCCTTCGTTGAAGCCGAGCAATGTGCTTTGGACGGGACTCGTATGATTTTTGTTGAAATTCCCGAGGCACACATGTCTGTTCCATCATATGCGGTTTTCTTTCTGATCAAAGCACGCGTTAAATCCTGATCAAAGTGCGCGTTAAATCCCTGTACTCAAAAATCTATCCGAAAGTTGAAGTACAATATTCTGCCCTTGATTCATCTCTCGTGCCTGGTCAGGCAATTTCCCAGAGTAACTCATTCCTTTGACAGGATAAAATGATTTTGAGTCTCACACCCACCATATCTTTATACCGTTCTTGGCAGGTTTCGATGGAATGTATCGCTGCTGTCGCGTATTTCCATTGTCGAATCTAAGGCATTGTTTCATGCACTTCATACGATCTAATGATAATGCAGCTTTATATACTGAACATAGATGTTGGGCACTATGCAGACGGGCCGTAGGCTCGAAATGAGGCCTGAATCCGAGGATGGTCCACTCTAATCACGCTGTACAGGTCTAATCATGCTCTACAGGAGCGTAATTAGACCAATACATACTTACGCCTCAGTAGTTTGGTGGACTGCTATGGAGAAAAAGTGCAACATAATGTCCATACAACAGGTTCAGAGTATATGCTGTCTTGGCATAGGCGGAGCGATGAGAACTATGCCCACTAGGGCAATGGAGACTATTCTGATATCCGACCCATTGACATAAAGGTTAAGTGTGAGGCAGCCACTGCGGCTATGAGACTTAAGGCGATGGGAGAATGGATAAGAAAGGGAGCAGCTCATACCATCGCGGTATAATCGAGGCGACGATCGGCAACCTGGAAGGAAGGGAAGAGGTTTCCGATCGGGTACCGAATGTGCCAGCGCCTCAGTCTTGGATTGACGGAACCCTAGTATTGTCATCTGGAAGATCATGGTACTCGGATGGATCAAAGCTAGAGGACAGAGTGGGTCCGGCGGTCTACATTGAGAACCCAGGGACTTAGATCTGTTTTAGACTACGGTCCTACAGGCGGAGATCCGGACGATCACGGAATGCGTGAGGTTGGTGTGGTGTTAACCCAAGGACGTCGAGTGTGAACATATTTACGGACAATAAAATTATCATAAGGTCGGTAACAACCAGGACGGTATGTTCACGCACAGTGTAAGAAGGAGATTAACGCGTTCTCTGAAGATGGCAAAATCCGCATCGTTTGGGTGCCGGCTCGTAACGGAGTAGGGGGACTGAAAGGGCAGACGATTTATCGGTGAAGACCAGAGGACAGCCGTCAATAAACTTTCTTGTCTAACAGATACCGCCGCTGAAGTGGAAACGCAATACCAGACATGAACAAACTGAGGGGCGTGTTATGGAAAACAAATAAGGATTTTGTAAGTAGCACGGAATTCCTAACTTATATTTTCTCTTTCGAGGTTATTCTTTTTATTTTTTAGAGCGCACAACATGCCGATTACTGGCTTAGGCGTATGTCCATAGCGGCAAGAGGCGGATTTATATCCCCATCCTCTTTTCAATTTAACCTATATATTGGACAGCGCGTTGGACCCCATAACTTTTCGCTGTTCGATTTAGTGAGTCCAGCATACTAAATCATGGCCTCTTTCAAAGTGGTTGGTTTCCATTCCTTTGTGTTAGTTGAATTTGCCAAATTCCATGCAGCGTTCACTTCCCTGCCTTTCCGATTTGATTCGCGTATTATGATGTATGCCATGTCTTCGGCCTTGAGCGATCGGAATATGATAAAGTGATCATATGTGGTTCCTACTGGTCCCGGAAAACAAGCTAAAAGTCAGTGCATTTACCAACGATTTCTTAAAATTTCAGTATAAGCGGACCTTTACATACGTTCCCGTAGTAAACATATTTAAACCCGCTTTGAATTTTATTTTAAACGATAGATAGAATTTCCGTGGAATACATGTGGGAATCGTGTATACTTCCCAGGGATTAATTTCAGTTTGAAAATGAAAGAGGGACCCCATGGACCTTCTCACTTGTCGGAGGGTTAATGTGCTTATTCCCTAACACTATTTCTATCCCTGGTGTAGAGCTGGCAAAATATCGATGGCACTATCGATATTTTATTTTTTGTCTGAATATCGATTGATATTTTCCCTATCTAAAGTTTCGGCAAAGTTAATTTTTTTGCAAATTTTTTCAAAAATAAACGATTTGACACAGAAAGTTTCTTTTAAGATACATTGCGCCTATAGAGGGCGCAATTTTCATGCTCTTGCCACAATTTTCAGAAACGCCAGATCTCGAAGATGGGTGGTGCGATTTAAGTGAAATTTGTGTGATTGTGTTATAGTAACCTAAAGCCAAAAATTTGGTATCCAAATTCCGGATGGGGTACCTAGGGGGGACGCCCCACCCCCAAACCTACCAAATATATATAGACCAATCACCACAATATATGACTTAAATGAAAGGTATTTAAGAATACAAAACATATCTGATATCCAATTTTCGGAACAAGTGTTTGGGGGACCACCACAAGTCCCAAAACACCCCTAAATCGGACAAATTTACCTACCACGGCAATATGTGACTCAAATGAGAGGTATTTGCGAGTAAAATACCAATCTGACATCCAAATGTGGGACCAAGTTTCTGGGGTCCACCTTAAATAAAAGGTATTTGTGTGTAGAATACGAATGCGATATCCAAATGTGGGACCAAGTGTTTGGGGGACCGCCTGTCTCCAAAAACAACTGTCTATCGGACGACTCACCCCCATAACAACCCCCAAATAGGATATATTAGTAGTTTTTAGGGCCGATACCCCAAATCGGACATATTTGCTGACTTTTCCAGTAAGGCGTTTAAATGAAAGATATTAGAGATTAGAAAACTAATTTGATACACAATTTAGAGGCCAATGCCAATTGGGGTACAAATAAAAGATGTATGGATAATAATATATAGGGGACTACCTCACCCCCGAAAATACCCCTAAGTCGGAAATACATATTTACCGATCATGGCAATGATCTCAAATGAGAAGTATTTGGGAGTAGAGCACGAAATTCATACCCACTTTTGGGAGTCCACACCCCCACCACCCTGGGAGCCTTCCCACTTCCAAAATCCCCAAGGGAATATCAGGCTCGAATAAAGCCGTTTAAGAGTGGAGTACATCTAATATCCAAACTTAAATGACCCTAAAACCTTCGAGCGAATTCATAGACCAATAAAGATCGTATGTTATTCAGATAAAGGCATTTTTATTGTTATGCTACAATATTAGTCAAGCGATATACATATACTATTTTTCGTAGCATGGTTTTTTACTAAAAGCTCTTTCATTGTCGAAAATAAATTTCCAAAGGATATTTTTGATCCATATAAATTAAAAGAAGGCTCAGCGGAGCGGGCCCTGTCCAGCAGCGTGGAAAAAATACCAAATTGGCAACCCTGTATGGAGCTGATTGTCAGTTAGCCAAAGCTCCATTTGATCTCAGGCCAATTTGTTGTTAAACAATGGCTGAGGAAAAGCCACTGAGGTTTGTGGGTTCCTTTCGTTTAAACCCAACAGCAAATCAACCAACCACCCCATCTTAAAAGAGAAAGATTATGCAATATATCCATGGATTTTTGCTATTTTTGTTTTTTTGTTGCATACAGCCTTAAGGCATATCGAAAAATACAAAGCCAAAATAAAGGAAAAACATCGAATAAAAACACACTGCAAACTTTTTAACATATGAACAATATTAAATCCCCATCACCTGAAGCGTCAACATATCAACACCAACTAAAAATCTTCACTTGGTCGATCGTTTGCTTTCAGTCTTCCCCTTTCTCTGAAACTTTTGGTCTATGCTTCCTTCCTACAATAGATTTGCTAGCATCCGCGAAACTTCCTCTGTCATAGATGCTGTGAAAATCGCACAGAAATCATTTTTCACCCATTGACTGGCTGCTCCTAACCCAGACACTCTTTTTCTAACAATATGCAATTGGCATTAGGAAAAATGCATCATTCATTTTGCTACTCCTGGCCAACAAATGAACGGCGGCGGCAGCAGGAGCTCAATTTACTGCAAAATACCTACTGCCACAAAATCCATACATAAATCTTTGACAAAAACCTGTAGAGTCGTTGTTGTGTCGACTGGCGGTATCCCATGCAGTTCTATTGCATGTGGCAAAGCATTTCATGCCACTTGCATCGGTTGCCAGAATCTAAGAATTTTCCCTAAAGAAACGAAGGTACAATATCATCAACTGAAATGGTATTCGGTGAGTCCAGTTAGACTTTCAGTTATTAAAAGGGTGTATTAAAAAAGAATAATTGTTTTTTAATAGAACAAATAATCAGAATAAGTCTTGAAAAGGCCTCTCTGAATGGAGTGCAGTGAACTTTATTTTATTTCCCTCCGCAAGATTGCTCTGCACCTCGTAATATATTTGTTATTAAACGGCCAAGGGTTTAATAAAAGATTTCATTGAAATCGGCATCAATCGAAAGATATTTATTCAGAGGAGCGACGAATATATATGAAAAGTAATTTTGCTTAAAGAAAAGCCATGAAAATTGGGAATTAATTTTAAATAAAAGAAGAAGAAGAAGCAGGAACTAAACAAATTGTTGTTGTTTTTTTCTGAAGCAAAGCCACAGGTGGGAGTATTAGTGGTGAGAGTAAGAGAACCAACTGGAAAATGTGCGAGAGAAAGAGTATCACTATTTGAGTGAGGGTATTGTGCGGGTGTGATGTGCATGGCTCTACTTGACATCAGGGATGGAATATACAAATTTTAAAATAGTACTAAGAAGGTCTTTTTTGGACCGGAAGAGTACTTTTAAGATTTAAATAAAGGTTTCCAGAATATTGAAGTGCAGGTGCACAAAATATATCTATGGAAAACTTCTGCCTTACCCATTACACAATGTGTGATCGAAATTTAAGTAAAGAGAACCCCAAAAGACCTTTGGTTCTTAGATCAATCTTTTTATACCATTCACCATAGGATGGGGGTATACAAGCTTCGCCTTTCCGTTTGTAACACATCTAAATATTGGTATAAGACCCCAAAAAGTATATATATTCTAGATCCCCATGACATTTTAAGTCAATCTAGCCATGTCCGTCCGTCTGACGTCAGTCTGTGGAAAGCACACTGACTTTCGAAGAAGTAAAGCTAGGTTCTCGAAATTTTGCTTATCAGTATAGGTAAATTAGAATGGTAAATAGGCCATATCGGTCCTTGTTTGATATAGCTGTCATATTAACCGACTTGAATCTAGACTTCTTGATCCTCTAGACGGCACAATTCTTATCCGATTTGGCTGAAATTTTGAATGAAGTGTTTTGTTATGACTATCAACGACTGTGTAAAGTATGGCCGAAATATAGCTGCCATATAAATCGATCTCGGATCTTCACTTCTTGAGCTTCTAGAGAGCGCAATTATTATCCGATTTGGCTAAAACTTGGCATGAAGTCTTTTGTTTTGACTTGCAATAGCTTTGCCAAATATGGGCTAAATCTGTCTGTAATCTTACATAGCTCCAATATAAACCGATCTCCCGATATTACTTCTTGAGCCTCTATAGGGCACGCAATTCTTATCCGATTAGGCTGACATTTTGCATAATGACTTCTTTTATGGTCTCCAACCTCCAAACCAAGTAATGTCCAAAACGGTCTATAACCTGATATGACTCCAATAGCATGGCAATTTTTATTCATTGTCCTTTTTGTTTGCCTATAAAGAGATACTGGGCAAAGAACTTGACAAATACGATCCATGGTGGAGGGTATATAAGATTCGGCCCGGCCGAACTTTACGCCTTTACTTGTTTTAGTGCCATTTATATATAACCCTAACCGACGACGAAGGCCGTCACCGTTGCGCAAAGGTTAGAATATTTGTGAAGTATCTCTAGCCAAGTATCTCTGCGATGTCACATCGTTGAGCTAAAACTTTAATCGGATTGCACTCTGTAATAAGGAAGAAGTACTCTTGTACCTTAATGGAAGTCGAAGACGGAGGGTCTGCGATATATCCGATATATGTATACGTATATCGGAGATGGTTGGACAAATTTGAGATTGTACAATGATAGTTACCCAAAAACACAAATTACATATACAAATTTCTAGTCAAGTAACTAGGGGAAACGACCCACCCTAAAACCCCCCCAAACGGCCATATAGAAAGATCAGTACAATATGTGACTTAAATGAAAGATACCTGAGAGCCGGGCACGTATCTCATATAGAATTTGGAGGCCAAGTACCAGGGGTCCGTGTTTCTCCCAAAGCTTTCTAGAAGCTCAATAAGTCAAATAAAGCGATTTGTGCATCAGGCATCTGTTGCTAAATATGAACTGATATTGCTTTCCTACAATCTCCAAGCGATCACCTTAACGCAAATTCGACAGTCGGATGAACTTGATTCGATCGCCTAACAAGTGAGAAATACTCACCTCTTTAGACAAAAAAAGGTTCGAAAACATCCGAATTGTTTGCAAAATTCTTAGTGCTTGAAAAGGTACTAAATCTGTCACGGGGTTATTACGGTACTCCTCGTGTGGAAAAAGTACGGAAGAAAGTTCTAAAGTACTGACTTTTCCATCTCTGCTTGACATATAGGTCAGCCAATTGCTTGAGGCTTGGCTTTAGCGTTGTAAATTTAGTAGGGCGGTGAGTGTCACAATTGTATATAAATAAATGGCCAAGGGTTTTAAAAAGACGAGATTGTGGTACATATGACGGACCAATGGATTTTAATGAAATTGGCATTAATCGAGACATATTTTTCCAGAGATGTGCAGAATATATAGAAAAATTAATTCTCCTTAAAGAAAAGCGGCGAAATGTGGAATTAATTAACAAAAGAAGAAACAGCAAATTGTTGTTGGTATTTTTTTTAAGCATCAGTTAAGTGTGTGAATGCAAAGCCATATTGTGAGAACACGAGAAAGTGAGAGAAAGAGAAGCAACTGGTAAATATGTCAGAGAAAAAATATCAATTTTTAGGTGAGGGTGTTTTGGGAGTGTGAGTGGTTAAGGCTCGGCTTTTGCATGTTTGGCATTTGCTGTTGTTTGTATATCTATTGCGAGCCTGGACAATAAGAAAAAAATTATAATAAATGTACCAAATATAGTGGGTTGGTGGGTACGTCGCACTTACTGTATTTAAGCATAGAGGTGAAAATTGAAAAGAATGCCAGTCATGAACGATTTAGCTCAGTCAATGTAACTTATTGTGGGGCTATACTATGTACTCAATGAACGAAATAGTTGGAGGACCGTTTAAAGAAGTAGGGAAGAGGATACAGTTTTGTGCATGTGATGGGCTTCTGTTGTTACACCAAAATTTTGTTGTTGATTTTACTAACGAATTTCAGAATATCTTTATTGAAATATTGTGCACAAACCTCTGAAGCCGAGATTAAAAAACCTGGAACTTTATGTTACAAATACAAGGAAATATTTTTTCTTTAGATTGTAAAAGAGCGCAGAGCTAGTAAGTATTTAGTTATTTACTCAAGAAATTCTGCCAATGAGACATCGACTGGTGGAGCGGCAGGCTTCACTAGCCGACTAGTCTGCAGGGCCTAACGACAATCTGATACGAGTCTTGAGGACACTTTCCTCAGCCCACTATGACCCACAAGATATTGTACTTTCATATTTTGACATTAAGACACCCTGTAGTGGCATAGGATGAATGTGGGGTGCCAAAGACATAAAGTTTTTAGCGTCGTTTACGTTGTAGGACTTACAACTCTTAGAGTACAATACAAAATTACATAGTCGAAAGAACTCACTGAGATAAAAAAATTAAGGCAAAAATATATCCCTTCTTGTACATTATACGGGAGATATTATTGTAGCTACCATTTCGCATACTTCTTTAAGCATGGTTCCAGGCTCGACGATCATGGGGGCTTTTGGGATGAAGTCAGAAAAACTAGGACTGTTCATGTTTAGATTAGTCATGAACTGGGTATGCTTAAGTACGAAAGTAAGTGGTCCCTATACTTCAAGAGGTGTGCCGTTTTGCTGTCATTGGGTCACTAAATGTGTTGATTTTTGAACTATAGAGGTCAACGTAGCGCAGAGTTTAGCATGTCCGCCTATGACTCTGAACGCCTGGGTTCGAATCAGAGAACAGATTGCTACCATTCAATTTCATATCTTCGTTACTTTTGGTATGCCTTCATTCAATAATAGCGAGTAATGCCGCTGCTTTTAAATGCATTTATTTTTTGATGATTGCTTTCCTATTAATTTTTTCATATTGCCTGGTGTAACGGCAAGCAACAAAATGAAAGCTTATACACCAAAAATAATAGTTTATTCGTTCCATATTCGTTGATATTTTGATGTGGTGCGAAACATGGATTTGGAACTGTTAGAATTCTTAAAACTCCCTTACCCCAACAGCACCGCCCAAAATCAAAAATGGACCGATCGGGACAATATGGAACTTAAATGAAAGGTGTTTTAGAGTAGAGTACGAACGTGGTATTAAAAATTGAGTACAAGTATCTACGATGCCGACCGAAGCCCAAAACTGGCCAAACCTAAAACCTATTCAAATAGGCATTTTGGACGATCATGCCAATATGGGATTAAATTGAAAGGTATTTGGGAGTAGACTTCGAATATGGCACAAAAAATGAGACCCAAGAAATGGGGGCCGCCCAACAACCTTACCAAGTCCCCAAATCCTAATATTAGTTGATCATAACTATACGGGGTTCAAATGAAAGGTATTTGAGAGCAGATTACGAATATGAAATTAAAATTTGTGTCGAAATATCCGGATGGCTCTCTAACCCCTAAAACCCCTTCAGATAGTGTAACTGACCAATCATGACAATGTGGGGATCAAGTGATGTATATTTTAAGTTGAATGCGAACCTAACATAAAAACCAACACAATTTGACATTTTCACAGATTGTATGGGTTGGTGTAGAAGGAGCACTAGGCTATATAATTAGTTGATACCTGAGGGGGACGTACCCCCCACTAAAAGCCGTCCCACCCCAAAAGACGCACCCGAAATGTTATGACCATGGTAATATGGGGATCAAAAGAAAGGTATTTGGAAGTAGAACACGAACTTGGTATCCGCTTCTGGGACAAATGGCTGGGTGTCCGCCACATACTTACCGAACATGGCAATGTGGGGGTGGGGCATGCTCCGAGACTCTTAGCACCAATAGATACCAAATCCGTGTTCTACTGCCAAATTCCTTTAAATCTCTTTTCCATCCAGAGATTTAAACCTGGAAATAGATATCAGTTTCGTCCTTTTCTTTTAAACGCCTTTCATTTGAGTCCCATATTGTATGCCCGGTCTGTATGCCAAATTTCCATATTCGTGTTCTACTCACCAATAATTTTCATTTGAGTCAAGCATCCCATTGAGTACTTGGACCCAATTTTTAATATCGAATTCCTACTCTACTCCCAAATACCTTTTGCATTTGCATAGAACAACTATCCTACACTGGAAAAAAAGGTCATTCACCCTTTTTATTGGTAATTTGTGTGAGGACTTGTCTAAATTTGTAGATATGTACATTCTCTAGTTTATGTTAAAGCGATCTGGCAACAATAAAATCTAGAAGACATCTTCCTTTCCTTATTCCTGTGGTATAACAATGGACTAAGCAGACTGTATTGAATACCTATCTTAATTATGGAACTCTTACCTTGAAGGTGTCTATTTGTTGTTTGTTTACTCTATCTTAGCCTCCGTTCCTTAGAGGAATGTTGATGGGTAAATTTGCAAAGGAAAAACTTCCAATTGAATTAAATTTTTATTTTAAAAAAAATATTCAAATTTCACTCACGCCGCTAATAGAACACCCTTTTCAATCTCTTCAACAAGGAAACAAATGCAATTTGTGCTATTCGAATCGGATGTCTTCTTGCAAAATCGTCATCAATCTACCTCTAAGTTCCACCCTTGGCAACATTTTTAGTTCTACTCACACACTCGAATGTTTACAAGGAAGAATGGATGGATGTATGGTTGGATTGATGATTGATATCGCTCGAGTGTGACGTCAAATCTTCATAAACGTGATGAGTAAGTAATCAGTATAGCGAACCTCACTGTTCCATCAAACAGTAGAGAGTTGCAGAGAGTTACACAGCACAACAATGAAGGATGCATCCAAAGAACGTTGAAGGAACGCAAAAATGGTGTTGATGACAGAAAAATTTCTAAATGGTGTACTTCCAATGGAATTGATTAGGATGAAAACGGCAATCTTAGACAAAAGTGAAACAATGTTAAAGAAGGCTAATGTTTTCAGTGATGTTCGTTATATAACAGGTATGAAGGGTGGTTTAACTGTAATGGATCTTGCTAATTGCGATATTGATGATTTATACAATATTTTACCGAGAAGGTTACCTAACCACTGTAGTGTGTATCAAATTAGGATCCTTGCAATGAAAAGAGTGGTGGAATGGCTTAAATATAATGCCACAACAACAACTGACATAAATATCTTCTCAGGCATCCAGGTAGCCATTAACTCTCTAGGGAACAAAATTCACCTGTCCTGGGTGCCGGGACACAGAGATATCCCAATGAATTGTGGAACAAGTGAGCTTGCGAGACTAGGAATTACCTTACACATTCCAGGAGAACTGACTTCAGGATCAGGCTCGAAGGGCAACGACAGTTGTGTCACAAAGTGGAGGTGATGAACACACCAAAATTACGTGGCCCAATCTAGACTTAAAGAGGTCTATTACTTTGCTGTCGATGGCTAGAACAAACGTCTCAATAATTGTTTCCGTCGTTACAAGTTACTATCTGATCGGAAAACACGCTGTCAGCCTGAAGGTTGCAAGTAGCGAAATCTTCAGATGCTGTGAGGACGTCAAGGAATAGGTTCAACGGTAGGAACTAGAAGGCATCTTGCTTCTCATGTTTCTGAGTTATTACAATCATAATCACTTAATCCTAACCTAATCTAAAATTTTATGAAATTCAAGTAAAATTAAAATTGTGCTGAAGATCAAAACTAAAAATTTCGAAAAAAAATTCTTTGAAAATTTAAATGAAACAGAACAGAAATGAACAGAATTTTTCAAAAAAAATTCAATTTTCGATTTTGTTTTGAAAAAAATAAATATTTTGGTTTGTCATTGGGATTTTTATACCCTCCACTAATTTTGTTGTAACACATCAAAATATTCATATGAGACCCAAAAAAGCATATATATATGTATATATTCTTGATCGTCTTGACATTCTAAGTCGAATCAGGCATGTCCATCCGTCTGTCGAAAGCACGCTAACTAAGGAACAAATCTAGGTGCTTGAAATTTTGCACAAATACTTCCCATTAGTGTAGGTCGGTTGGCATTGTAAATGGGCCATATCGGTCCATGTTTTGACATAGCTGCCATATTAACTGATCATGAATCTTAACTTCTTGAGCCCCTGGAGGACGCAGTTCTTATCTCATTTGTTTGAAATGTTTGAAAGATGAGTTTTGTTATGATTCGCAACAACTGTCTAAATCGGCTCATAACTTGATAAAGCTACCATACATACCGATCTCGGATCTTAACTAATAGAGCCTCTAGAGTGCGCAAGTATTATCCGATTTGCATGAGGTCTTTTGTTTTGATTTCCAATAATTACGCCAAGTATGGTCCAAATCGGTTCATAACCTTGTGTAGCCACATAAACCGATCTCCCTATTATACATCCCATAGAGGGCACAATTCTTATCCGATTGGCCTGAAATCTTGTACAAAGACTTCTCCTACGACCTTTAACATGCGTGTCAAATATGGTCTGAATCGGTCTATGCCCTGATGCAGCTCCCATAAAAAACGATCTCCCGATATTATGTTAGGTAAAGTTGAAAAGAGGGTGCGGATACTAGGTTAGAAATGCCACGCTATCTTCAAAATCCTTAATTGCTTGCCATACCACTCTCCTAAGTTGGTTCATGTCTGGTATTGTGTCCCCACCTAAATATCGGTGTCTTTTAGCCGTGAAAGCAGGCAATGTAATGGCCTCGTCCTCTCACGATCTGGATTACCCCATAGGATTTTCGGCCTCCTACCGGCTGCTGTTCCATAGTGTTACATACACGTTCGTCGTCCATGCCCTTAAATCTGACTGCACCGACCCGAAAGGTCTCGGGTTAACCAAGTTTATTGACGGCAGTGCTCTGGCCTTCACTGCCAAATCGTCTGCCCTTTTATTCCCCCTGTCCCCATTATGACCCGGCACCCAAACGATGCGGATTGTGCCCTCCTAAGAGAAGGCGTTAATCTCATTCTCCAACATCCAAGCCGAGTATGGTCCGAATCGGTCCATTATCTGATATGGATCCAACAGCAAGGCAATTTTTATCCATTATCCTTTTCCTATGACGAAATAACGGGCAAAGATCTTGGTAAATGCGATCCATGGTGAAGGGTATGTAAAATTCGGCCCGACCGAACTTAGCACGCTTTTACTCGTCGTTATGTAAAAACAAAACTTTTTTCATTAGCAACTGCATTAAAAAATCCTAAAATATTCCCCCTTTCCTCCTTCTGAACTAGTTTCAAAGTAGTTGGCAAATGTAAAATCCAAAACTGAATAATGGTGTCTACTCAAAGGCCACATGCGTCACTCTGTCCTTTCTTTGCAACCAAATGCCACCGTTCATTCGATTACACATCACGATAGGATAAGATACTATGCCAAGCAACTAAGACAGCACATGTCAAGCAAAGTTTCAGAGTTCAAATGGATGCCACTAGAGTTGCATCACTTTGTCTGTGGCAAAACAACACTACAAAGAAGAAGAAGATAAAAATTTTACAAAACTATTTCACATATGACACACCAAGCGCTGGCTAGCAGAAGGAAGGAAGGACAGACGAGCTGAAGGGATACTAGGGAGATGTACTAATCCCAAAACACAACATTAAAAGTAAAACCAAATTGTTTAGATTAACTTTTGCTACTACTTGTGTACGTACGTTAGTTGATACATGTGTATCCCAGGCCCAGTATGCCATAGATATTCTCCTTCTACATAACAAAACGAAAAGTGGTATCTCGAAACATGTCTAAGCAATTAAAACATGCCACTAACAAACAAACATAACACAGCAACACCAACTTTAGATCAAGAGACCAGCACCATCACCGACAGCACTGTCATCGATAGCAGCTAGAGTTGCCAGGTGGAGATATATATATTTAAAAAACCAACCATTTTAGCAAAATATTGTTTAGATGTTTTTTTAAAAAAATTCTACTTTAATTATTTTTATTTTATAAAAATACTAGCTGGAAAGGGCCCTCACCGATGCGCCTTATTTCACTCTCTTATATTATCTGATCCCTATAGTGGCACGTTCAGAAAATAATCCTGTTTGGTGTGCTGATACGGCTTTTCAGACACTTCGCCCCAATGTGGATATCATATTGGTGCTCTACTTGCAAATAACTTTCATTTGAGGCTCATATTTCTATGGTCGGTAAATAATAGGTACCGTCAGATGGGTATTTTTGGGGGTGAGGTGGACCCTTATATATTAGATTCGCACTCTAGTCTCAAATACCTTTCATTTGAGCCCCATATTGTCATTATTCGTGGCGCGGCCCACTTAGATATCCCACCCTAAATAAGGATACCAAAATTTCTGTTTATGAGCAATCAAACTTTCGCTTAAATCTCCCCACCCATCTGCGAGATCTGGCGTTTTGGAAAATAGGGTAAGGGGAGGGTCCGCCCTTTAAAGTTTGAATGTTAGATAAACTTCATTCCCTGAGTTTTGGTGATGGATTGGAGAAGTTTAAATCTTTGCCCCGAAACGTGAACTGCATTTGAGCTACATATTACTATAGTCGTATAAATATGTGTGGTTTAGGTGGAGTTAATGAGGTGAAGAGTCCCTGAAACAATTGACCATAAAATAGATATCAGATTTGAGCCCCTATTACCATAATCCAGAAATATGTCCAGTTGGACGGGTATGTAAGGTGGGGCGGCCACCTACGCACTTAGCCCTGAAAAATATCAGTATCGCACTCTACTCTCAAATTTCTTTTATTTGAGCCCCAATTTCCATTAGTTTAGGTGGAGTTTATGGCACGACCTCCAACCACTTGGCCTCAAAATTGGGTATCAAATTAGTTATCTACTTTCAAATACCTGATATTTATTGCCATAGTAGGAAAACATGGCCGGTTTGAAGAGACCCTGAAATAATATCAGCATCGTACTAAAGCACTATTTTTTTGAGCCCCAAATCAGCCCCATAAACAGGCCTCGTTCAGATCAACACTAATTATTTTTTTTTGTATTGGTTATCTACATTCAAAATCACATTTCAAAGCTACCACTTTTAAGATTCCGCAGGTGCTCCTGTGTCTATCCAGATTTTAGGTTAGAAAGTGTACTCTACTACTATCCTATCATTATTTTAAATTCCTTATTTCTTTGGGTAGGTTAGGGAGAGGGGGTTTGCCCTCTGACACATGCTTTCATTTGAGTAGAACACATTTTCGATCGTCCTACATGACAGTTTTGTGTTGTTTTTATTGGGCGGAGAGGGTCGGTCCCCCCGAAGGTAAGACTTAAAATAAAGTTTATTTGAGTCCTTTATTGTCGCGATCTACATGTCCTGCTGAACGGCAGGACATGACCCAGGTACTTGAATCCTTATATCAACATTAAATTCGAAAATTACTGACATGGACTTTTCTTTTAATTCACATATGCCGCTCGAACTACACGTCCTATTAAAGTGTATTTAGTGGATGGGCCGGTCCCAGACTCTGTCCAAATGTCTATACCAGATTCGTAGTCAAATCCTACAGACCTTTCATTGGATACCCATATTGTGACGTTGGACATTCAGGCCCGTTTTTGGGGGTTTTTAGAGTTGGGGATGCATCTTAAACATACATACTGCATCTCTCTTGCAGAAGGTGGCAACGACACAGCTGTGGCCATCAGATCGGCATCATTCATCTGGATCACGTCCGTCTATCAACTTCAACAATAAAGTTTTAAGTAAAATTAAAAAAGTGTGTGTTTCTTTGTATTTTATTTTTAAGATGCCCCCACACTGGTGCGAACTTAAACAATCATATCGCCGAAAGCGGTGAAAGAATCCCGTTGGGGTGTTTTTGGGGGTGGGGGCCCCCACCCACACCTTTATATACCACTTTCGTACTCTACTATTAAATACCTTTCGTTTGATACCCATATTGTCCCAATCGGTAAACATGTCCGTCCGGGTGGGTTTTGGGATGGGGCATCCCCCCAGGTTATTTGACGCAAACATTTTATACCATTTTCGTGTTTTTGCGTAAGGTGGCATAAAAAGTTTCGCTTAAATCGGTACACCCATCTCCTGGATCTGGCGTTTTTGAAAATTGGTAAGGGGAGGGTCTTCATATGGTCCCCATATAGACCGATCCGCCGATTTAGGGCTTTAGGCCCATAAAAGCCAAATTTATTACCCGATTTTGCTGAAGTTTGGGACAGTGAGTTGTTTTTGGCCCCTCAACATCTTTCTTCAATTTGGCCCCGATCGGTTCAGATTTGGATATAGCTGCCATATAGACCGATCTCTCTTTTTAAGGTTTTTGGCCCATAAAAAGCGCATTTATTGTCCGATTTATCGAAATTTGGGACAGTGAGTTGTGTTAGGCCCTTTAACATCCCTCTTCAATATGGCTCAGATCCGTTTAGATTTGAATATAGCTGTCATATAAACTAATCTCTCGATTTAAGGTTTTGGGCTGGTAAAAGTTGCATTTATTGTCCGATTTCGCCGAAATTCGGGACAGTGAGTTGTGTAAGGCCTCTCGACATCCCTCTTCAATTTGGCTCAGCTCGATTCGGATTTGAATATAGCTGCCATATACACCGATCTCTCGATTCAAAGGCGCAAGTATTGTCTGATTTCATCGAAATTTGAGACAGTGAGTTGTGTTAGGCCCATTGACATCCCTCTTCAATATGGCTCAGATCGGTTTAGATTTGGATATAAGTGTCATATAGACCGATCTCTTGATTTAAGGTTTTGGGCTAATAAAAGTTGCATTTATTGTCCGATGTCACCGAAATTTGGGACAGTGAGTTGTGTTAAGCCTCTCGATATCTTTCTGCAATTTGGCTCAGCGCGATTCGGATTTGGGTATAGCTGCCATATACACCGATCTCTTGATTCAAAGTTTTGCGCCCATAAAGGTGCATTTATTGTCTGATTTCGTCGAAATTCGGGACAGTGAGTTGTTTTAGACCCTTTGATATCCCTCTTCAAAATGGCTTAGATCGGTTCAGATTTGGATATAAGTGTCATATAGACCGATCCCTTGATTTAAGGTTTTGGGTTGCATTATTGTCCGATTTCGCC
Organism: Stomoxys calcitrans; assembly: GCF_963082655.1. Lineage (NCBI taxonomy): Eukaryota > Metazoa > Arthropoda > Insecta > Diptera > Muscidae > Stomoxys > Stomoxys calcitrans. Next base: position 86,093,756 of record NC_081555.1, on the reverse strand, counting down.
GAAATTTGTGACAGTGAGTTGTTTTAGGCCTCTCGACATCTTTCTGCAATTTGGCTCAGCTCGATTCGGATTTGGTTATAGCTGCCATATACACCGATCTCTCGATTCAAAGTCTTGCCCCAATAAAAGGCACATTTATTCCCCGATTTCGTCGAAATTTGGGACAGTGAGTTGGGTTAGGCCCTTCAACATCCCTCTTCAATTTGGCTCCGACCGGTTTAGATTTGGATGTAGACCGATCGATAATTCCGATTTCGTTGAAATTTGACATAGTGACTTATGTTAGGCTTTTCGACATCCGTTTCTTATATAGTTCAGATCGATTCAGATTTGGATGTAGCTTCGAAAAAGACCAATATTTTGTTCTACAAAATTGAACAATGGCTGATTGGACCACTCAATGACCGTGCTGAATTTGATCCAAATGGGACCATATTTCGATATAACTGCTATGGAGGCATAAATGAAGCATTTTTCGACGGATTATGACGAAAGAAGGTTTGCATATATACCCGAGTTCCAAAGTTCCAAAGTTAGGCCCGGCCGAACGTAACGAATAAATTTAGCGCGAAAAATGCTTTGATAAAAATTTATTGAAATTCAAAAACATGGTCAAAAAAATTGTCTAAAAATGGATTTGAATTTTAATTTAAAATTTTGATTTTATTTTTTCTTTTCTAAATTACTAGAATATATCTCACAATATTTGATTTTCATACATATAGTCCGAGTGTGATTCTAAAAGAAAAATTTCTTATATAGAAATTTGAAAGAAGGCAACACTGTTTGCAACACCCAGCAAACCATCAGCTGGCACAGACCAATGCAACTAACCAAACCACCAAACAACATCATCAAGACTCTTTCGGTTGCTGCGACTGCGCGCAGTGCGCTCAGCCATCACTAACGTATGGCAATAAATTTTGTTGGTGTTTTGATCATGGCTGGCAGAAAATGGTTGAAATTCTATCCCATAGACATGGTTTTCGAGTGCAATTCTCAGAAATCCCATTGAATGTGTTCATGGTTCCTCAGTTCCTATAAACGTCTCGTTTCTCTGTATCGCGCAGCACCACCCACCCCGCTGATACCAACAAGCCTTTGGGTTAGTTAGGTTGTGGATTTTTAGCCATTGTGAAAGGGAATGACTTCAAATGAAACGAATCGAAATGATATGTTCGCTTTGAATTTATTGACTTTTCATAGTAAATTCAGATTTCGCAGTTTTGTGTTATTGGTGATTTTTTTTTTGCTTCTCCCTCTCGCTCTAAGAAAATGTTTGCGTGTCAATGGGCTCATGTCGCCGCTGTTGATTTCTATGCGGCATTTTGTAGCTTTTTTTTTCTTGCACAAATTCCTAAATATCATCAAACCGTGTGAAATTCGCAGAGAACACATTAAATAAACCGTTCAACAACAATCATTCTATAAATAGTCAATACAAGGAAATGGTTTCAATAGAAGTTATTTCCACTGAAGTTAAATATTGCCAAGAGACCCCAGACCAAGAGATGGGGATGTACAAAAATCAATAAAAATCTATTAAACCTTTTGTAGGAAATTTTATTTGAGATCGTCTCAAGTAAACACGATTTAAAAACCTTGTATTGAAGAAGAGTTAAGAAATAAGTGGTAAAAACGTTAATGCAAATTTAAGGATATTTCTTAGAATTTCTGAATGTTGCCCTCCTGATACAACAAGAGCAATTATTACAAATTTGAATTGAATTTGAATTGACCATATAACCATTCCAAATTTGAATTGACTATAAAACTATTCCAAATCATGTTTATCTTCCATACCGCTAAATTTGTGATTAAGTTGAAATTCTTAATGACTTTTGATTTTAATTCTAATCCCTTTTCATATTTTCTTCTATTTTCAGGTAAGCATTTATTCTTATGTTACAAAAACCTTATAAAAAGGTAATTACTACCACAGATTTTGTCATATATGACGCTTGTATTTAATACTATTTGAGAACGGAACATGATGACGGAAGGATCAGTTTCCTTGTGCTGCTAGATCACTCAATAGCATTCGACACGGTTGATCACTCTCTTCTCTGCTTTTAATTGCAACATATCCTTATTTCTCTGATTCCTAAGTATGGCTTCTACGTTCCTATCTTACTGATAGGACACAGACAGTTTGTGGAGTTTCTGACCATTTCATATATCCAGAGGGGTTCTTCAGGGTTCGACACTTGGACCACTTCTCTTTTCAGTCTACATAAATGACATGCCATGTTTTCTGAATCAAAGAAGGATCCACATGTATGTTGACTATATACAAATCTACCTGGGTAGTGATATAATAGTTGAATTCGTCAATTGCGTTATTAGGCTCAACGAGGATCTTGGTTCAATACATAGCTGGTAGGCCGCCAATGTATTGTATTTGAATTCAACAAAGTCAAGATGCATAGTTGTACGCATGCGGAATCTTTCACTTCCTTGTGAACTTGACATCGGGATAAACGGACAGCGCATAATGTTTGACTTCTATGAAGACAAGGATTCTTTTAGCCGAAAGTTATATCATGCCAACCTATCTGTGATTAATGTGTTTTAAAGTACTCTCCAACAAGATTTATACATGCTTTCAAATCAATTCTCCAAGCACTCTTTCCAATCCAGCTGAGACACCTCTAAAACATGGTTATTGAACGTTTCAGCAGCATTTTTTGGCGAACAAAATCTATGACAGCCCACTATCATCTAAATGTCCGGCAATAAAAAGAAGTCCTTGGGTGCCTAGTTGGGGCTATACGGCGGATGGTCCATCCATTTGACGTTTCGGGAAGTCAAAAAGGCCCTGGTTTATGCTAATATGTGAGAGCTCACATTGTCGTCGAATTTCTCCCAAGACTTCAGAATAAGAAATGCCCAAGGATGCCTCTATGCCACATGACGATATTGCATTATAAATTAACGCAAAGCGTCAATGTTCTCACATACAACGGCCGTTTTTGGACGACCTTTACGAAACTCGGCTTTGACCGAGCGTCGGCCAAGACTGAATTCATTAAACCAATTTCCACAGTGCTATAGGATGGTGCTTCATCGCCATATAAAGATTTAAATTCATCGATGCTCCCTTGTCATGATAATTCACGACGTTCCGAGTACTATAATAGGAAATGTCAATCATTCCAATGGAAATGTCAGATTACACCTGCCAATACTTGGTGTTGCCTAAGTCAGAAACTTATATAGCAGCCCTCGTATATATAGGTAGCCTATATTTTGGAAGTCATAGAGAAAGGGGTTGTACAAGTTGTTAAGCAAATCGGTTGATGAGTGCGCTTGCAAAGGCTGTGGAAATTTGTTAGTAATACCAGCAAAAATCTTTGCTGTAATAATGAAAAGCCTCCTGGAAATGGGTCAGCAGTATTTTTTGTTTTGCAAAAACAGCAATATATGTCTTTCATTAATCTCCCAAGAGAAGAGATGCGGCCTGTTTGACCATGAGAATGAGTTTCACTAGAATGCAAGATATTTTTTGATTACAGAAAAGAAATTGATAACCATACAGGCGGATCGGGCATAGACAAACATTCCATTAGCGGACGTTTCGTTGCCTGGTTAGAGGTTCTCTTCTTTTAATTTTAAATCAGCTGAAAGTGTATGTTGATATTAGCAGACTTATTTTCCTGGGTGTAGGCCAAACAAATGTACGCGACAAGTTTTTAGATGATCTGGTGTACTTTGTACACAAATGGAGGATAGGTAGAGGTTAAACAGTGCCGAAGATATCACTCCCGTTTGGGGAACAGCCTGTTCGCGACCCAGCGTTTCAACACGTGTTGGCGATGTCATCAAAAAGTTTGACATGGCTGACTATGTCGAATGCCTTCGATAAGTCCAATGGCACGAGGACCGTCCTATCACTTGGCCTGGGTTGATTAAGGCCACTGAAAATGTCTGCGGTGATGGTATGTAAAGCAGTTGTTGCGCTATGCTGTCTTCGAAAAGGTTCAGTGTCACGAGGACCGTCCTATCATATGGCCTGGGCTGATTAAAGCCACGGAAAATGTGCGCGGTTATGGTAAGCAAAGCAGTTGTTGCGCTATACAGTCTTAGAAATTCAAGCTGATGCTCGGTGAATGGAAATTCTCCAACGAGGCTCGGGAAGAATAGTCCCCCAAGCGTCCTGGCTAATGATAAGAGAAGGTAGATCAGTCTGTACGGACTCCCCCAAACTCGGCCTTTTTCCAGGCTTTGGTAGCGGGATCACTATGCCCATCTTCCAGACATCTGGTACTATAAGAGTGTTCAAAGATAGGTTGAGGACAGTTGTAAGGTACTCGACTCCAGGTAAATCCAGATTCTTCAGCATCAGTGTAGAGATTCCGTCGGGGTCAAACACCTTGTATGACTTGGCGCCATGAATGATATGAGTAACTTCGTCCACGGTAAATTGTGAAGGCTGTCCTTCGCTTCGGAGTCCACGGATACGAGGAATAACTCTCCTCCTAGCCCTTTTACTCTCAAGATGCACAATTGATTGAAGGTTAAACAATCTGGTGCACCTCTTCGAATCAGCCACAGTTACTTCGCCAAAAGTGACTGAGGTGCTGTCGCCCCTTCTACCGGGGTTCAAGAGTGCCTTAACAGTAGACCACAGCTTGCCTAAACCGGTACCTAAGTTACATTGCTTCAAGTGTTTCAGCCACAAATTCCGCTTATGTTCGTTGACTACCCTGTTAATTTCCTGATTCAGGTCGCTGATTTTGGGGTTAGTGGGGTCCGCGGAACGAATCCTATCATGCTCATGTCCGAGTAACACTGCCAGTGCCGGGAAATTGAGCCGCACATGTGGTATTCGACGGGCTGGTATAAATCGAACGGCTGCTGGGTTAATGATGTCTCGAAATTTCCCTTCGGCAACTATCACATTTGAGGGGAGTGTCAGTTCACTGAAACGGCGATTGGTGTACTCTCTGAAGAAGACCTAATTGGCTTTCGTATGATTGATAAACGTCCGGTACTCAGAGGTTATGAAAACGGGTCGTCGGTCGATGGTGAGAATTATGGGTAGGTGGTCTGATACCAAAGAAATGACAGCTTGCCAGGTTACGTCACTCAGGAGATCAAGGGCTGCAAAGCAATGTCGGGTAAGCTGCTGCACCTCCTCGTGGTTCTAGAGAAGAAATTTTCATTTACCGTGCAAAACGTGGAGCCTTCATTCTGCTCCGCCAAAGTTATTCCCGTCAGATAGTTACCTAGGGCAGAATGTCATGAAATTGATGCGCAGACCCAGAGGTCTCAATATTAACCCAGAGAAGACTGAAATATGCCTGTTCACGAGGAAGGTGGGCCAATTTAACGCACCACGTTTCCTCAATAAGACGATTTCGATATCTGACAAGGTCAAATACAATACTTAGGTGTGATCTTGGACAGGAAACTGAATTGGAAGTGTCACATTCAGGAGCGTACAGAGAAGACTCACAGATGTTGGGCGCTATGTAGACGGGCCGAAGGCTCGAAATGGAGTCTGAATCCGAAGATAGTCCACTGGCTCTACAGGAGCGTGATTAGACTAATAATTACATACGCCTCAGTAGTTTGGTGGACTACTTTGGACCATACAACAGGTTCAGAGAGCATGTTGTCTTGGCACAGGCTAAGCGAGTGCTACTATTGGGTTGCCCAAAAAGTAATTGCGGATTTTTTAAAAGAAAGTAAATGCATTTTCAATAAAACTTAGAATGAACTTTAATCAAATATACTTTTTTTACACTTTTTTTCTAAAGCAAGCTAAAAGTAACAGCTGATAACTGACAGAAGAAAGAATGCAATTACAGAGTCACAAGCTGTGAAAAAATTTGTCAACGCTGACTATATGAAAAATCCGCAATTACTTTTTGGGCAACCCAATAGTTCACTGGATTCTATATATCTGACCTATTGGCATACAGATTAAGTGTGAGGCAGACACTGCGGCTATGAGACTTAAGGCGATTGGAGAATGGATTGAGGATGGGAGCAGCTCATACCATCGCGGTATAATCGAGGCGACGATAGGAAACCTGGAAGGAAGGGAAGAGGTTTCCGATCGGACACCTGAGATGAACCTTAAGGTCGAGTTCGAGGCTCTGCTGCCATCGGCACAGTCTTGGATTGATGGATCCCTAGTATTGCCATCTGGAATATCATGCTACACGGATGGATCAAAGCTAGAGGACAGAGTGGGCCTGGGGGACTGCATTGAGAACCCAGCGACTGACATATGTTTAAGGCTGCCTGACCATAATGCAGTTCTGCAGGCGGAGATCTGGGCGATCACGGAATGCATGAGGTGGTGTGGTGCTAAAGCGAGGACGTCGAGTGTGAATATCTTAACGGACAGAAAAATTGTCATGATGGTTATTACAACCGGGATGGTACGGTCACGAACAGTCCAGCAGTGTAAGAAGGAGACCAAAGTCTGCTCTGAGGATTGCAAAATCCGGAACTTTTGGATGCCGGACCATAACTTAGTAAGGGGGAAGTAAAGGCCAGGCGATTTAACGGTGAAGGCCAACCCGAAGCCTCTCGCAGCCCTTAACTCGGAATGCGTTGGTGCGGTAAGTGATAGCATGTTTGGGGCATATGGGGAAGATGATGAGACTTTGGAGCATTTCTTATGTCATTGGCCGCTTTTCGCGGCTAACAGACACCGTCACTAATTTGGACACACCATACCAGACATGAACCAATTTAGGGGCGGATTTTGTAAGTAGCACAGTAGCACATTCTGTGTGACTATACTCCCGCAGTGACGTAAGGCCAGAGCAAGATCGGAAATACATCCACTCCATGAACCGGTTACACTTCTCCGACACCGACCGATGATGGAGACGGTTTTGGTAAACCAAGCAGAACCAGGGTCCGGGGTTATTTTTAATCCCGGCACCGACCAGAATCGTGCGGAGAAGACACTCCGGGACGTGCCTCTCCCATGATGAAAAAAGGACGAAGGATTCTATCGGGTCAATCTGGTGCGTACAACCGGCTGCCATGGGTATCGCAATGGTATCAAAATGTCTATGTTTTTCTGATTGTCTACTGCCAATAAAACCAAACTTATCCTGCCTTTGCTAGTAATCATTCTTAAAAACCATATAACAATACGGGCAGTATTGGTGTGTAATAATTTTTGTTCATAGGGAGGTGAAACTTTTAAACCCTTTAGCATTTTTTACTAGTTGACAATTCTGTAAACTTTAAACAACGTTTTTTAATCCTTTTATATGACATTGTATTTTTAGAATAATAACTCATTTTCAAATAAAAAACCATTGAAATTCATTGCCAGCATCAATGACGCAACAGGCATTAAGGGAAATATTTACAAAAGAATATTAAGGGATACAAAACAAGGATAATGGAGATAAAATTTCCTTTTTATGGTTTTCATGCAACAGCACGTGTTTAATTGTAGAGGAGAGTAACTATTCCAAGAATTTTTGCGCTTACTGTCGCTGTTATGGGCTCTGTGTATTCTCGCCCCCAGGATACAACACGCGCAACAAACCAAATGTAGTAGGTGGGCCCTTTTACAGGGCAGGGAATTTGCGTTTGTATAAAATAAACAAAAAAATAAAGCTTATCATAACTATTTCATTGTAAAAGACCATCTCAGATTTACTTTTTTACGTCAGTTATTCAGAAACTTCTGGAAACAGGTTGCTTGGCAACATCCTGTTGTCCTCGAGTTTTGTTGACATTACAAACAGATGCGCATAATTCTATCAGCGTTGTGAAAACAGTTTTTTTTTCAGTTACTATTTGAAATTCATTGCAATGGATTTCAAGGATTAACTACATCCGAGGGCGTTGTTGAGAGTTTATATGGCTAAGTGATTTTTATACCCCACACCATTGCTGTGGTACAGGGTATTATCACTTAGTTCATTTCTTTGTAACATCTAGCAAGAAGAAAGAAAGATGCATTGATAAGTTAACGGGTCGAATCATAATCAATTTCTGATTTGATTTAACTATGTCAGGCAGTCTGTCTATCTATGTTCTAATGTGCGGAACACAATTTTTATCCGATCGTCTTAAAATTTGGATCTTTCTTTTTGGCCTAGAGACGAAAACTATTAAAACTAGAAAAAATATGGTTGCTTGTGAACCGATTCTCATCAAAATTTTACACTTTGGGTTCTCTTATGACTTTTGACAATGCTATTGAATTACGGAAGAAGTGTAATTTGTCACAGAAAGAATGTCTGTCATTACACAAAAATACATGCATTGGAAAAAGGACAGCTAATGGACATGGTTGTCGAGCGTGGTTAATTTGGTAATTCTATCATAGATGCGTTTTAGCAATTTATACGATAGAAATACAACAAACCAACGCACGGCCCTTGAAGTCAACACACCTAATATGGTTGAAAAGTCTTCTAACCAAAGACGATACGAGTCCCATAGTGGTTGGTGTGTGTTGCTATCTTTGGCTTTCCTAATTCATTTGCATCTCCGATCATTGAGCTCGTCTCAAAAGAGAAACAAACAAAAAAATCTCGCATATATGAAATCCCCCGATTTTCACTTTTGTAGTCTTTACAGATTTTCTCAAAAATTTACACAGCGATTTCCTCTATGACTCTTACAATAAATATTTTGGTCAAAATTCTTCATTCCAAATGTAACGGCAACTTAGCCTACGTACCCAATGTGCTGTAGGGTATCAAAAGGTTGGCTTTGCCCAATTTTAGTTCGTCCTTACATGTTTGTTTACATGGGCATTGAAAAATGTATGCTACAGTCATTGACATAAAACATGACTGTATTGAAAGGCAATTCAGAAAAAGAACAACAGAGTTCAGATGTGTCAAAAGCTTTAGAATATTCACTTCGGTGTCTAAAGGCTATAAATCTTTGTTAAATCTTAATCATTTTTTAATATAAAAAAGCGTGCTAAGTTCGGCCGGACCGAATCTTATACACCCTCCACCATGGATCGCATTTGTCGAGTTCTTTTCCCGGCATCTCTTAGGCAAAAAAAGGATAAAAGAAAATATTTGCTCTGCTATTGGAGCGATATCAAGATATGGTCCGGTTCTGACCACAATTCAATTATATATTGGAGACCTGTGTAAAATGTCAGCCAATTCGAATAAGAATTCCGCCCTTTGGGGGCTCAAGAAGTAAAATAAAGAGATCGATTTATATGGGAGCTGTATCAGGTTATAGACCGATTCAGACTATAATAAACCCGTATGTTGACGGTCATGATTCGTCGTACAAAATTTCAGGCAAATCGGATAATAATTGCGACCTCTAGAGGCTCCAGAAGTCAAGATCCAAGATCGGTTTGTATAGCAGCTATATCAGGTTATTGACCGATTTGAGCCAGACTTGGCACAGTTGTTGGAAGTCAGAGAGAAACACGTCGTGCAAAATTTCATTCCAATCGGATAAGAATTGCGCCCTCTAGAGGCTCAAGAAGTCAAGACCCAAGATCGGTTTATATGGCAGCTATATCAGGTTATTGACGGATTTGCGCCATACTTAGCACAGTTGTTGGATATCAGAACAAAACTCGTCGTGCAAAATTTCATTCCTATCGGATAAGCCTTGCGCCATCTAGAGGCTCAAGAAATCAAGACTCCAGATCGGTTTATACGGCAGCTATATCAGGTTATTGACCGATTTGAACCATACTTAGCACAGTTATTGGATGTCATAGAGAAACACGTCGTGCAAAATTTCATTCCAAACGGATAAGAATTGCGCCCTCTAGAGACTCAAGAAGTCAAGACCCAAGATCGGTTTATATGGCAGCTATATCAGGTTATGAACCGATTTGCGCCATACTTAGCGCAGTTGTTGGATATCAGAACAAAACACGTCGTGCAAAATTTCATTCCAATCGGATAAGAATTGCGCCCTCTAGAGGCTCAAGAAGTCAAGACCCAAGATGGGTTTATATGGCAGCTGTATCAAAACATGAGCCGATATGGCCCATTTATAATTCCAACCGACCTACACTTATAAGAAGTATTTGGGCAAAATTTCAAGCGGCTAGCTTTACTCCTTCAAATGTCAGCGTTCTTTCGACCGACAGACGGACGGACGGACATGTCTAGATCGACATAAAATATCACGACGATCAAGAATATATACACTTTAAGGGGTCTTGGACGAATATATCGAGTAGTTACAAACAGAATGACGAAATAAATATACCCCCATCCTATGGCGGAGGGTATAAAAATAATAAAACAAATTAAATTTTTTTACCCTCCACCATAGGATGGGTCTATACTAATCTCGTTATTCCATTTGTAAAGCATTGAAATATTGAGCAGAAATCCTACAAAGTATATATGTTCCTCCGATCGTATTAACATTCTAAGTCGATTTAGCCATGGCCGTGCCTTTGTCCGTCTGTCTATCGAAAGCACGCTAGCTTTTTAAATGAAATTTTGAAGGTTATGAAATGTTCTCATGTGACCAGTATTGCCGTTTTTTGTAGGTTCCTATCGGTTGAGATTAGCTTAGGTTTAAGTGGCAGACGTTTTCGTATATTGTGATACCACAGGAACAGGAGAATGAAGGAAGTTGCCTTCTAATCTCGACCAATAAAGCACCACCGCTTAGAAAAAAATTGGTAGGTTTTTTCTCTTGGTAAATTTTTAGGCTGGCCTTTACTTTTGATAAGCCTTACCAAGACAAGGGTTTCCACCTCACTATACGTATAGGCAACGGCAGCACACCTGCCCCAAAATTGCCAGGAAATGTATGTTTCTTACAATTGAGTTTATATAGATTTTATGATGGACATATTGGTTGTAGCGATTCAGGAGTCAAAGCTGACCAAAGATGTGCTATATAAGTATCGCATAAGGAGTGGAGTTGGGGGACTGGTCTTCGTGATACACCATTCCATGCAGTATGGACCAATCTCGTCTTCACTTGGCGCTGCTGACCTCTACATAGAATGTATGGAATTAGCAGTCAGGTCCGGTACTGCCGAGATGGAGTTATACATACAACATGTACATACCACCGGTTGGTAGTTGTGACCCAGCTAATGGCCAAGTTAACAGACCTGAAATTAGTGGCGAGAAGGGGCAGCAGCTCGCCAAACATTTCCATTGCATCCCCTGAGTGATATATCCTGGCAAGCCATCATTACTTTTGGATCGGACAACCTCCGCATAATACCCACCATAGACCAACTAACCAATTTCATAACCTCTGAGCGCCGAACATTTATCAATCAGAAGAAGGCAGATTAGGTCGGCTTCAGAGAGTACACCCATTACCGCTTTAGTATGCTGATACCCCCTCAGTGTGTTAGTTTCCGTGTGGAAATTCCAAAACATCATTAACGTAGCAGCCGTTCGCTTTACACCAGCCGGTCGAATACCCCAAATGCAGCCCAATTTCCCGGCACAGGTAGTGTTACTGGCAGATGAGCATGATGGTATTCGTTTCACAAACCCCATTAACCCCAGAATCTGCGACCTGAGTCTGTAAATAAACAGGGTAGTTGACGAACATAAGCGCTATTTGTGGTCTACGGTTAAGTCATTTTTGAACCCCGGTAGAAGAGGCGACAGAACCTCTGTCAGTTTTGGCGGCGTAACTGTGACTCACCCGAAAAGATAACCCACGTTATTTAACCGTCATTTTATTATGTATCCCAAGAGGGACAGGACTAGGAGGAGAACCATCCACCGTTTCCGTTGTCTCCGAGACCATGGACAGCAATCACAACTTACCGTTGTCGAAGTTACGAATGTCGTCCTTGGCGCCAAGTCATCCAAGGCTTTGGCCCCCGACAGAATCCCTACACTGATCTGGATTTACCTGAAATCGAGTTTCTTACAACTGTCCTCAATCTGTCTTTGAATACTCTTATAGTACCCGATTTCTGCTAATGGGATGAGGCCTCCACATATTACCCTACAGTCTGCAGCAGGACAATATCTGATTATATGGATTATTTCAAGACCAATAAATTGACCACAAAAGATGTGAAAACCATTTTTTTAAAATCAAAGTGCCACTTTCGCCTCATTCTTGGAGTTTCAATCAAATCATTTGATATTATCATTATAAGCCATTATTGAAGTCAAGAAGTTGGATCGTGAGATTTGATAAAACTCTCCGTTCAGAGTAAATGAATAAACCATGCGAATTTTATGAGTCCAAATGATACATCGGGTGATGATGCCAGCTAAATTCAAATATTATCAAACCTGAAACATACTTGGCATAGACATCGAGAAGTCTAATACTTTTAGAAGGGGTCCCTTCCTTCTTCTTTCTTTCTTTAAATGGCTATGAAAGAATATTTGTTCCACTAGCCGAACGTAGAATAGCGTTCCAAGCGCCTCAATCTTTTGCGCTTATCTCTGACACCAAGTTTCGAGGTGTCTCCCACCATCGGGCTTTTGGTCTTCCCGGTTTGCGTGTTTGCCTTCAAAAGACTTCTTTGCTGGAGCTTCTTCATCCATTCTGACAACATGACCTAGCCAACGCAGCCGTTGTATTTTGATGCGTCTAACTATGCTATCGTCGCACAGTGGGCCAAATGGCAAAAAAATTGGAAATAAGTCTACAACTTTTTATCTGTTGATTTTAGCCATACAAAATGTTCTAGACATTTGTAGAGGAGGACATAGGCTTTCAGAAAAGTGCTGTTGTTGGTCCATATCTTTAATACAGGGTGAGCTACAGGGTGTCAAAGTTGACCACTTTTGACTTCTCCAAGCTTCTGGGGGCCATAACTTTTGATCTACTCAACCGATTTACATGATTTAGGACTCTAGAGAAAGAGCTTGACAAGATCTAAAAAACTTATGCATAAAGTACCATGCCATCGTGTACTGTTAAGGAGTTATGAATTGTTTAATTTTAAAATATGAAAATTTGGCCTTGGTTTTTTTCAGTGTTTTTTTAATAACTCCGTCAATTTTAAAGCTATAAACTTCATACTTCACACAAATTATGCCAGCATATGTGTGCATAAAATACAAAAGGAATCACGTGAATATCTTTGGCGGTTTAAAAATGGCATCGTTTTCAATATGAAAAATATTTTTTTTGTCAAAAAATTGCAAAATTTTTCAAAAAAGATACTCCCATTTCCTTTAAGTTTTCGCAAACTTTGGCCGTCAAAGCATTATCATTTCTTTCCATTTTCACAAAGTCGAGGTATTAAGAAAAGTTTTAAGTGCTAATTTGGCTAATTTCGATATCAAACAACACCGTTATCTTAAGACCAAAATGGCCAATTTTTTTACTAAACTTCAAAAGTTTCTCACTGGAAAAAAAGTTCCACGGGGATTTTTTCGCTTTTTTTGAACTTAAATGAAAGCTTAAAATGTTCCCAACATTTTAAGGTATGTCTCGCCATATCCTAGCCATAAATGAGATCGTAGCGATCAAAATACTGAAAAAAGTCAATTTTCAAGTAGTGCTATATTCATTGCTAAAAAACAAGTATTACGTCACATTTTATTGCAAAGATGTTAAATAAACTTTTATTTGGTAACACTTCTTCTACAAAACACAAAAAGAATCATGGAAATATCTCTATTCTATTCCATTTTATGGAACCGGCAATAAAAAAGTCAATTTTTCAAAAAAGTCGAATTTCCCAAATTTTGTTTTTGTTGTCCTAATTGCACATGACACACTATAGCCATATTTACGCAACATACCTTATCGTAAAGGAAATTTTCATACCTTTCCAACGATGTATAAAACATTTCTCAACTCGGATTCTATCTACTCTAAAATTCATTTACACTTCATTAAACTCTATATAAAAATGTCTATTTGTGAAATGGAACCTTATATGGGGCCTACACTAAAACATTGATAGATTTGCCCAGGGTTTACAATACAAATGTGTTAGAATAAAAAAAGGTCTCCTGCCAAAGTTTAAAAAAATTGGAATAAAAATATGTGTTTTAGAGCGAAAACACTTCGCATCGGCGTGCGTTTGTATAGTACCTACATCTATTTTTGTTGCCATCATTTGTGCTTCCGTATCCGTAAAGAGGTTTATCTATTATAAGTCCCTTTTGTTTAAACTCCAACTGGATTCGATTCTTCTCTTCCTGCCTCACTTTGTGAAGATCTTGGTTGTTTCTAGCAGAGACATCGCGGTTTCCAGGGCTAGTCCGATATTTAAGGTCATACGATAAATGCAAACAATACTCCATGAATCGAATTCTACAGTGCAGGGGCGAAATACCGAAATTGAGCGCATTTTCGTTTACTAAATTTTCATCAGACTTGTCCTCGAATTGCCCATTCTTCTTGCCACAAATATTGCATCTCCAATTGGACATAACGCCAGTTAATGCGTTTGCCACCTTTCCATCGATCATAGTGAGTTGTAGTTGAAACGAAACTTTTATATTTCTTCCCAATTGGTTTATAACAATCATGGGTAATGCAGCAATTTCTTCCTTTATTTCGTTCACCAAAGATCGTGTTGTGTTCCGGTCTTCCTTTGTATACTCAAACCGAATTGGGCGACATAAATATTTTGACCCAGGTGTTCTATTTATCCATATATCTTGAAATGCATTTTCTTTCGATGATGAAGATTGGTCCTTGTACAATCTCATTCTCAATGGTACTAATGATGCCATGAAAATTGATGCGAAGTTGGTATCTATTTCTGTTTGTTGCTTATATTCGGAAAATCCAGATGATCCATCACAACCCCATTTGCTGATCAAAACCACTTCGGAATTATTACATGTGTTCAACTGTTCTTCAGTAAAATTAGAAATAATTCTAACAGCTGTATTTTCAACAAGATCAGCAAGTTTCACTCTTGCTTTTAATTCGTCCACGTATATATTTGATGGCACCATTTTCGTCCTGGTGTTGTACAATTTATGTTTTGAGGGTAAACAACCCCATCCTTTTTCACGAAGAGCCTTCCTCATTGTTGAGTATTTGTTTCTTGAGAGGCCTAGGTTCAAAATCAGGGCCAGTGCATCTTCCTCCGTGAATTCTGTAGTCGATTTTGGAGTTGGAATACTTTCTACCATTCTCTTTACCCTTTTCGGAGATGCTAATGGTAAAACATCGACAATTCGTCCAACATTTTTTGGTTGTGTTTTTAACAATGCTGTTTTGAACGTATCTTTTATTAAATTTGGCGGATGTGCCGCCAATAGTTCCTCTTGTTTTTTCTTTTTGGTTTTCTCCGTAACTTCGTCGTATGCTTTGCTAGGCCGGCCGGGAATCAGCGGTTTAATTTCAATAAGTAGATCCGATTTCAGCCACTTCTCATACATTTTGAAAAACTTGATTTTTGCGAATGAACATTCTGGCAACCTTCTCTCAAATGATTTGTAGAATTTTTCAAGTTTGTCTAAAGCGTCTTTATTTAGCCTTATTCCATATATGTGGTCCAAAGTGTAAACAAGTTCCTTAAATGACTCCGTGTATGATTTGGAATCATTTTTGATGTCCCATACAATTTTCGAAAGAGTGGAATACTTCAGTATGACTTCCATAACTTATAAATGTCCTTTACGCCTCTACAAAATATAATGAAGAAAATTTGGATTTTGTTCAAATATTTATGCAATATATTCACAATTAATGACCCATTTCAGGTATCAGACGCAATCGTAAAAAGGGGTCCAAAGTGCCTCTTTTTACTTACTCTTCTATAATTATTTACCTGGACTCGAATTTGGTTAAAAAAAATGACAATGAATTTTTTATGGGTAGGTTTTTTCACATTCATTGATACGGTGGATTTCCTGGGAATTCGACATAGCGAAACAGGTAACATTTGTCTGCATCAAATCTTAACACAAATATATATATATATGCAGGTATATTTCTAGGTTACTTTTTATTCAAAAATCATCAGCTTACATTAAAAATAGATGTAGGTACTATACAAACGCACGCCGATGCGAAGTGTTTTCGCTCTAAAACACATATTTTTATTCCAATTTTTTTAAACTTTGGCAGGAGACCTTTTTTTATTCTAACACATTTGTATTGTAAACCCTGGGCAAATCTATCAATGTTTTAGTGTAGGCCCCATATAAGGTTCCATTTCACAAATAGACATTTTTATATAGAGTTTAATGAAGTGTAAATGAATTTTAGAGTAGATAGAATCCGAGTTGAGAAATGTTTTATACATCGTTGGAAAGGTATGAAAATTTCCTTTACGATAAGGTATGTTGCGTAAATATGGCTATAGTGTGTCATGTGCAATTAGGACAACAAAAACAAAATTTGGGAAATTCGACTTTTTTGAAAAATTGACTTTTTTATTGCCGGTTCCATAAAATGGAATAGAATAGAGATATTTCCATGATTCTTTTTGTGTTTTGTAGAAGAAGTGTTACCAAATAAAAGTTTATTTAACATCTTTGCAATAAAATGTGACGTAATACTTGTTTTTTAGCAATGAATATAGCACTACTTGAAAATTGACTTTTTTCAGTATTTTGATCGCTACGATCTCATTTATGGCTAGGATATGGCGAGACATACCTTAAAATGTTGGGAACATTTTAAGCTTTCATTTAAGTTCAAAAAAAGCGAAAAAATCCCCGTGGAACTTTTTTTCCAGTGAGAAACTTTTGAAGTTTAGTAAAAAAATTGGCCATTTTGGTCTTAAGATAACGGTGTTGTTTGATATCGAAATTAGCCAAATTAGCACTTAAAACTTTTCTTAATACCTCGACTTTGTGAAAATGGAAAGAAATGATAATGCTTTGACGGCCAAAGTTTGCGAAAACTTAAAGGAAATGGGAGTATCTTTTTTGAAAAATTTTGCAATTTTTTGACAAAAAAAATATTTTTCATATTGAAAACGATGCCATTTTTAAACCGCCAAAGATATTCACGTGATTCCTTTTGTATTTTATGCACACATATGCTGGCATAATTTGTGTGAAGTATGAAGTTTATAGCTTTAAAATTGACGGAGTTATTAAAAAAACACTGAAAAAAACCAAGGCCAAATTTTCATATTTTAAAATTAAACAATTCATAACTCCTTAACAGTACACGATGGCATGGTACTTTATGCATAAGTTTTTTAGATCTTGTCAAGCTCTTTCTCTAGAGTCCTAAATCATGTAAATCGGTTGAGTAGATCAAAAGTTATGGCCCCCAGAAGCTTGGAGAAGTCAAAAGTGGTCAACTTTGACACCCTGTAGCTCACCCTGTATTAAAGATATGGACCAACAACAGCACTTTTCTGAAAGCCTATGTCCTCCTCTACAAATGTCTAGAACATTTTGTATGGCTAAAATCAACAGATAAAAAGTTGTAGACTTATTTCCAATTTTTTTGCC
The DNA here is from genome assembly GCF_963082655.1 of Stomoxys calcitrans. Lineage (NCBI taxonomy): Eukaryota > Metazoa > Arthropoda > Insecta > Diptera > Muscidae > Stomoxys > Stomoxys calcitrans. The sequence goes on along the minus strand of NC_081555.1, from coordinate 86,076,444 downwards.
ATTTGGCCCACTGTGCGTCGTCATACAGCTCGTGGTTCATGAGTCGCCTATATTCCCCATTAACGCAAACTGGTCCATATATTTTACGAAGAATCGTTCTCTCTAATACTCCAAGCACTACCTCATCTGCTTTCACAAGTACCCATGCTTCAGAACCATATGACAGCACGGGTCGTATCAGTGTCTTGTATAGTGTACTCTTCGTCTGTCGAGAGGTGGCCTTGTTTCTAAACTGCTTACTTAGTCCAAAGTAGCATCTGTTTGCCAGTATTATTCTTCGCTTAATCTCAAAACTGGTGTCATTCGTTTCAGTAAATGGAGATAAGACGATGTGGATGGTTTCAACTCCCAATAAGCCTTGTACAACCGAGCAGATAAAGAAAACGGTGAAATTTGGGAACCTCAACTTTGAGACAGTCAGTAACTTTATCTACCTCGACACCGCCGTAACCGAAACGAGAAGAGAAAAAGTGCATCATGGAATCTGGTTCAAATTTCCATATGTCAGCTACACACAAACATAGTCCTCACGGTTACAGCGATAACAGGTAGTAAATGCGCATTAATGAGCTTAAGATTTTAAACCGGGAGATCGCTTTATCCAAACTCGGCACTGTTGTTCATCGAAATCGAAGCAAACAAGAACCTTTATGAACTCAACAATTCTAATCGGGAAATCGGTATATATGGGTACCATATCAAGATATACCACACCTTTGAATTAGGCTGTTATTTTTTGTTGGCTGTAGAGTGATTTGAATAGACAGACGGACGGACATGACAAATCGTCTATCAATATTACCAAGATGTAGTATGTATACTTCGTAGGGTTGACATGTATTCGAAGTGTTGCAAATGGAATGACATATGGCCATCTATTCAGTGACAAAAAAAAACACATACCGCATTTTTGGCTTGTTGAACAATTGCTAAGTATTGGTCAGACTTGGTAAAATTTTTCTCAAGTTTTGGTTGAAAATAATTTTTTTACCCACCACCGTAGGATAGGGGGTATATTCATTTAGTCATTCCGTTTGCAACACATCGAAATATCAATTTCCGACCCTACAAAGTATATATATTTCGGATCGTCGTAAAACTAAGACGATTTAACGATGTCCGTGTGTCTGTCCGTCCGTCTGTTGTAATCACTCTGGAGCCTTCAAAAATTGAGATATTGAGCTGAAATTTGGCACAGATACGTCTTTTTGATGCACTCTAGTTAAGTTCTTGAACGGGTCAAATCGGATCATATTTAGATATAGATGCTATATAAACTGATTTTCCGATAAGAGTCTAGCCCATATAGCCCATTTATTTTTCATACGATTATGGTGAAATTTTAAACAGGGTTCAGATCGGACTATATTTAGATATAGCTACCATATAGACCGATCTCCCGATAAAGGGTCTGAAGACCATAAAAGCTTTATTTATTACCCGATTTCGCTGAAATTTGCAACAGTCGGTTATTTTAAGCCTCCCGACATCTGGCCTAAATATGGTTCAGATCGGACTATATTTCGATATAGCTATATAGACCGATTTTCCGATAAAGGGTCTAGCCCATATAGCCCATTAATTTTTCATCCGATTATGCTGAAATTTTAAACAGGGAGTAGTTTAAAGCTTCCCGACAACTGGTCTAATTATGGTTTAGATGGCACTATATTAAGATATAGCTGCCATATAGACCGATATCCCGATAAAGGGTCTGAAGGCCATAAAAGCATTATTTTTTATCCGATTTCGCTGAAATTTGAAACAGTGAGTTATTTTTAGCCTCCTGGTACCTAACCTAAATATGGTTCAGATCGGATTATATTTAGATATAGCCACCATATAGACTGATCTGCCGATAAGGGGATTGAAGCCCATAAAAGCTTTATTTATTACCTGATTTCGCTGAAATTTGAAGAAGTGAGTAGGTTAAGACCTTCCAGCATCCGACCTAAATATGGTTCAGATCGGACAACACTTGTTGTGACTTCCATCAACTGCACCAAGTATGGATCAAATTGGTTCAAACCCTTAATTAGCTGTCATACATATAAAAAAACCATCCATAATTCTCTTCGCTCCGTAGTCTCCCAAATGCAATCACATATTTTCCACTATAACAAGTTTCCCTACAAATAGTACCTTTTCCCACCATGAAACTTGAAGGATACGTATTTTCTCCAAAAGTTTCTTGCACGTTTTAAATTAGGTTTTGCTCCCAGTTCTTACACCTTCATCACTGTTCTCTGTTATGATTATTGATTTTAATCTAAGAAAACTTTTTCCTCGCACTTTTTTATATATGATACCTACCTACATAAAACGAATATCTTAATATGCGCTCGACAGTAGAATAGGGAACTTAGTCTATTTTCAAACTCAAAAAGGAATGAAAAATCTAAGTAATCCTCTAAGACCTTCAGATGCTTAAGATGCATGAGTTGGTGAATGTTGTTATAAGGAAACTTTATCTTCTCATTACAAATATAACAATGAAATCTAGTCAAAAGGTTATTTTTAACAACGAAATAGAAAAAAGTATGAAAAATATGCCAAACAAAGATTGAACAAAAAAAATCGAAACAATAACTTTTACCATGAAATTTTTCTATAAATATAAAATTAAAACGTCAGGACTTCTAATAAAGTCGGGAAGAGAATGCCACGATAAAGAGAAGAAATGGTAATTTAATATCAGTTTTAGAAACTGTTTTTATGTCTCATTAAAATTTATTTATTTATGGATTTATTGTCTGCACAACAAGATAATAACCTTAAAATAAGAACGTAGATTTATTGTTATATGATATTTCCAACTTAAGTAGGTTTACAATAAATAAACTAGGTTACAATAAATAAAAAGTAAAGCAAATCAGTGTGTAAAAAACATCCTTATGTAATTTTAAATTTAAAAAAAATCACAGATAAATTTTGTAAGTTTAAAAATTTAAAGCAAAATGAAGAGAAAATTGAATAGACAATCTTTAAGTGAAATCACGTTGCTTATGCATTGAATATCCTGTGGTAGATTATTCCAAAGATGTATGGCAATGATATAAAACTGTTGTTCAGACATTAAACTCCATCTTCAAAAAGGTATTAACTTTGCTTCTCTACCACATTGAGTAGGTCTTTGTGTGTTCAGAAATACGTTCACCTGGCTGCCTGAGAAGATATTTATGCCAATCGTCGTCATGACATTATATCTTACCCATTCCCCCACTTCCTTAATCGCAAGGATCTCTGATTGATACACACTGCAGTGGTCGGGTTACCTTTTCAATATGACCTAGATGTTTGGAATATACCCCTAAGCCCACCTGGTCGTTTAGTTTGGAACCATCCGTATAGAAGAAAGGGAGAAGAAAGCTCCCTTAACCTCATGGCAGTGGTCGCTTTAATTTGGGTATCCACAATGTCCAAAGGCATAAGATGTAGCCTTAAATTCAGTGCATCAGATGGTGTTGTCCTCAGTTCGGCTGTAATGCACAAACAAGCCATCTTTTTGATCCGGTTTGGTACTGAGCATGAGGTGGATTTTTGAAGCGCCGTCCACCAGACCACAACACCATATAGCATTATAGGTCTGACAACTTCAGTATATACCCATTGCATGACACGCAATCTAAACTCCCAACTTTTGCCAATGGCTCTCTTGCAGTTGTATAGGGCAAGAGTGGCCTTTCTTGCCCTTTTCAAAATGTTGGATTTGAAGTTCAATTTCCTGTCCAGCCAAACACCCAGGTATTTTGCGCTTTCTGTAAATGGAAAATTCTCTCCTCCCAAGGAGACAGGTTTCACTGTAGGCAACTTGTATCTCCTTCTGAAAAGAACTACTTCTGTCTTGCACGGATGTATACCTAGACCACTTTCGGTAGCCCACTTTGCTGTTGCACGTAGAGCTTCCTGAAGTATATCTCTTAGAGTGCTAAGAAACTTTCCCCTAACCGCAATTGCCACGTCATCAGCATACGCGACCAATTTTACGCCTTTCTTTCCAGAGACAATAATATATTGTTAATGGTTATATTCCAAAGTAGAGGAGACCGTACACCTCCTCGAGGTGTTCCTCTGCTGACCCATATTTTTAGATCCACAGATCCCAACCCTGCCGTAATGGATCTTTTAGTAAGTCATTAATAAACTGTTTTACGGTAGAGGTGATGCCTAGAAACTCCAACTCCTTCATGATTGACGTCGGTTTTACATTATTGAAAGCACTTTCAATGTCAAGAAATGCTACCATTGTATATTCCTTGACAGCGAGAGAACCTTTTTATAGCCGACAAGGTCGTGAAGGGCTGTTTCAGTGGATTTGCCTTTACTATATGCATGCTGCTGCTCCGACAGGCGATCTCCAGGGATCTTTGCCCTAAGATATGTTTCTATCAACCTCTCTAGAGTCTTCAGCATAAAGGATGACAGATTAATAAGACCAAAATCTTTCGCCTTCGTGTGGTAGGATTTTCCAGCTTTCGGAATGAAAATTATCTTCGTGTCCCTCCATCCCACGGGTATATATATAACATTCTGATATAAGCAAAGTATTGCTTCCTAAGTCAGGGAACAAGTCTATAAGGCACAGCTTGTAATTCCACCGGTGATACATTATAAGGGCATGGCGACATCATCAGGGAGTCGATACTTCTTATCGTCCAAACGATTTTCGGCTCAGACACAATTTCCCTAATGGCCTCCGACGAATGCATACCAGTGACAACCTCATCTGGCGCCACGTTGTCCGTTGGAGAATTTCCCAGGAAATGTGTATCAAGGAATAGTTCTAGTGTTCTCTAGTGTTTCCTCGCTACGTTAATGATATAAAACTGTCGTGTTGACTTAAAGCTCCTTCTTCCTTTGCTCTTCTACCAGATTGAGCAAATCTCAGTCTTTCAAACTAATATCTGGATTTCTTTTCCGCAATAGATAAGGTTAGGTTTAAGTGGCAGTCTGCAATCAGACTCAGACATTTTCGTCCATTGTGATACCACAGTAACAAAAGAAGGAAGATGCCTTCTAGCTCCTACCGTTGAACCTCCCAGATTGCTTTCAAAAGGCCAGCAACTTGCGAATGTTCACATCCGCTAAATCAGGCAGGTTCTCAAAAAAAATGAGAACCTAAAGTGGAACTCCTTCTGACTGCCAGTGCGAGACACACAAACAGAAGTTGTTTTATAGTCTATTCTTCTTCTATAGTCTTTTGCATAGTCTCGTCCTCACAACTTCTGCAAAAGTCGTTGCTGGCAACCTTCAGTCTGTCAGCATGGTTTCCGATAAGACTGTGACCTGTCATGACAGACACAATGACTGAGATGTCTGTCCTTGCCAGTGAGAGCAAAGCGGCAGACCTCTTCAAGTTTCGATTAGGCCACATAGTTTTGAAATGCTCACAGCGCACTCTTTGATACCATCTATCATTCGTTGTGCTTCGGGCTTGGTCCTGAAAACTTAATTTACATGTCGCTAGAGGCATACCCACAGATTCCAGTTTCCCTGGAATGTGTAAGGTAGTTCCTGGTCTCACAAGCTTGTCCGCTTATCAATTTCCTGGGATATCTCTGTGGCCCGCACCCAGAGCAGGTGAATTTTGAACGTTTTCGCCATCTCGTTGGGAAATCTGCGAGAGTCGAGGGCGAGAGAAGGTGTTCAATAGTCTCTTCTTCTCCGATGTCCTCACAGCTTCTGCAAAAGTCGTTACTGGCAACCTTCATTCTTTCAACAGGTTTTCTGATTAGACAGTGAAGCACACAATGACTGAGACGTCTGTCCTTGCCAGTGACAGCAAAGCGGTGGACCTCTTCAAGCCTAGGTTGGGCCTTTGTGGCTATGTGAGAGATCTGCGAGAGTCGAGGGCGGTTTTTGTGTTCACAAATACGTTCTCCAGGGATTTAATGGCTGCTTGACTGTCTGAGAAGATATTTACGCTAATCGTCGTTATAAGATGATATCTTAGCCATTCCACCACTTCCTTAATTGCAAGGATCTCCGCTTGATACACAATATCCTTATGTTAAAATATTAAGGATCTGGTATTTAGAAGAATGTTAAAACGAAGTCCAAATAGAGAATCTCCATATTGCGAAACATGCTGGGTCCTTTAGAAACCATACCCATAACGAACTATGGTGTTACACGCAACATTAATTTGCGAAGCCTCGAAGAATCGCAAATTGAAAAAAATTTCACAACCATATATCAGTCCTGGAACTAGGAATGTTTTCGCCAGAAAACTTTATACGAATAAAGGCACAAATATCTCAAGACCAAGATGTTCTGCATTGGCTAAAACTGATTTTAAACTGTTATGACTTTCCGAAAAAGTATTTGGAGACTTCTAAGCTCTTTGGTAGTATGAGTGTATAAATTCCTGAAAATATTTATTTTTTGCTTGTTGTCAATTGAGAATATTGTTGTAATAACTTTGAGAATATTGTTGTAATAACTTCTCGACAACGAATTCTTCCCAAAAATAATTCTTGGAAGTGCATCCGCCGTTTCCTGAGTTATCACATTTTATTTCACTCAGTTTTTATGATGATTATAGTTCTTAGCAATCATTTTATTTCCATCTAACACTATTCCGTCACTCATTCATACAGACCACAAAAATCATGTATAAATTAGCGCCGTCTCATGAACCTTTTGCCGCCACCGCATGTCTGCAACAGATTATTTCTATGAATTTCTTCTTTTTGAATGAATATAAAAACATGTCTCTTCCCCCTCAGGGTAGAACCTAAAGCGGCACAAGATAACATAATTATCAAATAATAAATCTTGGAACTATTTTTTGAGTCGTCAAAAAACGATTTTCAAGCTGAACGATTGTAATCTGTCGTTATTTTGGCCCATTTCCGGACAATGGCTTTCTTCAGCTCATCCATACTGGCATATATTTTTTTTGTACTTACCATGGTCTCCACAATGCATAGTGGTCTCGCTTGTAAGGAAAGGTGCGACTTAAATATTTCTAATAAAGCTAACGATCTGAAATTTTCATAATAGGCTTCTAGAGAGTAAAAAATACTATTAAAAAAAAAAAATCATTAACATTAGTCAATATTTAGGTTTGGCCCCCATATAGAGTTACCGCCCGATTTCACCTATTTTGAAGGGTTTGACGGTATTTTTCAACAAACATTGCTGTAATTTGACCAAACTGGCTTCTTAGAGAGAAACAAATTTAAAAACCAAAAATTATCGAGATAGGTCTATTTTTAGGCTTTGCCCCCATATAGCTGTATCGCCCGATTTCACCTATTTTGAAAGGTTGGGCGGTATTTTTCAACAAACATTGCTGTAATTTGACCAAACTGGCTTCTTAGAGAGAAACAGATTTAAAAACCAAAAATTATCAAGATAGGTCCATTTTTTGACATAGCCCCCATATAGCGGTACCGTTCGATTTCACCTATTTTGATAGGCTTGACGGCTGCGATTAGGCATTTGAGCTTCTCTGAGGGCAACAAATATGCAAACCAAAAATGATCAAGATAGGTCCATGTTTTGTCATAGCCCCCATCCTACAACACATCCAGATTTCACCTATTTCACTTAAAACAAGCAAAAGCGCTTAAAGTTCGCCCGGGCTGAACTTTGAATACTCACCACCTCGGGTATATATGTAAACCACATTTCGTCATGATCTGGTGAAAAATGCATTATTTATGCCCCCATAGCAGTTATATCGAAATATGGTCCAATATTCGGCACGGATGGTCCAATAAATACAAGTCACTGTTCCTTCATTTTGGTTCAATATTGGTCTTTTTGGCAGCTGTATTCAAATATACAGCTGCCAAGGGCCTTCCGCAACTTTCTCCAATCCAAGCCTTCAATATGTTGTTGACCCTCTTTGAAGTCTTTGTATCACTTAAAGGCCTTCCTTCCACAACATCCTAGACGTTTCCGCAGCCGATATTTCACTCCGGAAACAGTCAACCGTCCGGAGCGCTCCAAGTCATCAATACGTTCTCGACCCTTTTTGAAGTATTTGTACCACTGATACACTTTTGCTGTGACATGGTAGAATCACAAAGGGCCTTTCGCAACATTCTCAACGTTAACGTAGCCGAAATTTCACTCCGCAAACAGTTAACCAACGATTTGTGAGCACTTTTTCCTTCACTTCATTGACCTGTTGATCATCCGTTGACTTCGATGGCCGTCCGAAGCCCTCCAAGCCATTAATACGTTCTTGACCCTCTTTGAAGTCTTTGTACCACTTACAAACTTTTCCTGCGAGTCACCAAAGGCCTTCCTTCCTCAACATTCTAGACGTTTCCGCAGCCTATATTTCACTCCGCAAACAGTCAACCGTCCGGAGCGCTCCAAGTCATCAATACATTCTCGACCTTCTTTGAAGTATTAGTACCACTTATAAACTTTTCCTGCGACATGGTAGAACCACGAAGGACCTTCCTCAACGTTTCCGCAATCGAAATTTCATTCCACAAACAAAATTTGATGGCAATTAAATCGGACATTGTTAAAATCGAAAAATGCACGCGAGGTCGTTGAGCAAACGCAAGCGTAAATATATTACTGATAATGACAATGACATAAAATTTGTCCCAGATGTCATTAGCAGCACTGCCAACTCAAGAAAAAAAGAACTTTTCCGAAATGTTAAGCCCGCGAAGTTTAAATTGTAAATTCACCTTATTTTGTCCTTTTTATGGCTACGTTACATTAATATTTCGAGGTGTTACCATTGGAAAGACTAGATTGGTAGGGCCCCCCTAATTTTGAGGTGGGTATAAAATCTAGCAAAGCTTCACTTTAAATTAAAATTGGGCCAATTAAATTTGAAGCGGTTGCAGACCCAATTCATTATCCCATAGTATAGTTTTCCCTATCTTGATGAATTAGGTATATGTCGCTATATGTATATGCACAAGTTCCAGTCTCAAGAAGTAGAAAGTGTGAGTTTTGAACAGCTCAGCTATATCGTTGTGAGATTCTACAATCAAGAGCTGCTTTTATCAACTTATTCAATAGCCAGTCCACCCTTTTTTAAATTGAAAGAATCTTGGCATGCTATCCTGAAGAAGTGATCGTATAACCTTGCCGATATACCCGGTCCTAGTTCCTTGGGATATAAAAGCTCCAATAGACTTGCACAATAATTCTTTTTTAGAAATACCCTTCCTTTAAATTGTGATTTGTTTACCTTATTTTTTGGGGCACCCTTCCTCCTATCATGTTGGACCCACATGCATTCAAACTTGCATTACTCTCATCCAAGTGGTTTTTCAAGTCTCACACAAGTGGTGTAGAACATTTGAGTTGACCTCATTCTTAAGTCGTTTATGTTTTTCCCTCTAATTTATTTAAAATATTTGATTTGACATCGAGTAGACCCTTCACTTTGCGGCAGTGATTTGTTCATAGCAACAAAGCAAAGATGCCATAACACGATTATCAAATTGAATACAGAGATAATGATGTAAAGGATGGGAAAAAGTAAAAGAACCAAACCGCTGTGCATAGGCAAGTAAGGCATAGACGGCTGGAAAATCAAACATATCACAAAATTCATTCATTATTTAGATCCAATCCAAGACTCGTTCAACTTCAAGATATTGAAGACATAGTTTTAAGTGTGAGTTTGTGTGTTTTGTATTCCCGATGCCAGATACAAAACTTACACCCGCACTCTTTTTTTTTATTAATTCTACTCACATTTTATTCAACAGAAAAAAAAATTATCATTAAGTAGCTTTAGTCATTAAGATAAAGTTTGTTTGTTCCTCATCTGTATATGATTTTTTTTTTTTTTTGAGTCTGCAGTAAATCGTATTATAATTATATTTATGGCACTCTATATCAATGATTTTATATGATTTTTATTACGTCCATAAGTGTGCGTCTCCTCCCCGTTAAAGAGTTTTCCATTTATTCCTGGGTTTTATTCAACATCTACACTGAGCTCTTATCAAACCTTGTTAGTTGGCTTGCCTCAATGCATTTCCCTAAAAAACCAAACGGGATGAAGAAACAACTAATGTATGAAGATGGAAAAAAGACGAACTCTCGATACCCTGCATTACATAGAGTATAAATTATGCAGAGTAATGGTTTTTAGAGATATTTTAATTTTTTTTTAAAGAACATATGCGAACATGGTGCGAAAATATTACGCCTTAGGTAACAAAAGCACAAAGGAAAGTATATAAGCTGGAGCTTGAAGAGTTTCGAGAATAATTGTGGACAAATCGTGACTTTAAGAGACAACCTGCAAGAGTATCCCTCTTTGGGTTTCTAGATGGAAAAAAAGACGAACTCTTGATACCCTGCATTACATAGAGTATAAATTATGCAGAGTACTGTATTTACAGATATTTTTTTAGAATATTTTTAAAGAACATAACATGGTGCGAAGAGGTTACGCCATAGGTAACAAAAGCACTAATTAAAGTATATAAGCTGGAGCTTGAAGTGTTTCAAGAAGAGTTGTGGAAAAAGCGTGACTTTAAGAGACAAACGGCAAAAGTAGCCCTCTTTGGTTTTCTAGTTTTGTTTGGGTCTTCATCTGAAACTCTTATTGTTCGATCGAATCCATGAGCCACAACGAGCTGTGCCTTGAATACGTTTTTCTATATTTTCCTCTGGCCAATAGCAAAACCCCGATACTTCGAAAGTAAACCCTATCTCAAGGAATACAATAAAATTACCAGAGCGGCAAAACGTGCCTCCTGGCAGCTTTTCTGCGAACAGGTCGAAAGCGTTAATGACGCCGCCAAGATAAAAAAATTTCTCTCAAAAACCCATGTCCAAACTGAAACTTTAGTAGACGATATGGGAGTGAGAGCAGAGACAACGGAGGACATGTTGAGACTTTTGATGAAAACCCATTTTCCACAGGATACGACGGGACTCACGGAGACACCGGAATCTTGGAATAATGACGTTGATCGTAGGTTTATAATAACGGAATGTATGGTGAAGGAATCCTTGAGGAGCTTCAAACCATTTAAGTCACTCGGACCTGATGGAATATATCCATCGTTACTACAGAAGAAGGCAGACTATCTGGCGCTCCACCTGGCAAATATTTTCGCAGCGTGCCTTGGACTTTCATATACTCCGAAGGGCTGGCAGCAGGTAAGGGTGGTAATTATACCCAAGCCCTGCAAGGCAAGTTATAAGACACCAAAGGCCACCGACCTTCCCTTGACATAGGCATGCTCTTCGTATTTGAGAGCTTATAGGTCTGTAGGCCTTATATCCTTTCTACTCAAAACCATGGAATGTATTGTGGACACCATTAAAAAGGATGACATACAGCGAGCTGCTCAAATACAAACATCATGCCTATGCCAAGGGAAGGTCGGTGGAGTCTGCCCTGCACGAGGTTGAGCATAAAATAAAAGAATCCTTCGATGCTAAAACATACGCACTGGCGGTATGCATTAACATAAAGTGGGCTTTTTACAATGAGCGGGCCAATACACTGATCCAATCCTTAGACCCGTATGGGGTGGATCCGGTCCTTAGAGAATAGGTAAACCATATGATAAGAAACAGGTGGATAAATTATGTGTCCCGTGGCATAAATAAAAGGGAGAAAGTGGCACAGGGCACGTCGCAGGGGGGCATTTTACCGCCACTCCTATGGGTGACCACCATAAATGACCTATAACGGATGCTGACTGAGGAGGGATTAGAACCCGTCTGCTACGCAGTCGATGTTTTAATACTTCTAAGAGGTAAGGATCCGAACGAGCTATGCAGAAGGGCCGAAAGGGTCTTGCATATAGCATATGACTAGGCTAGACCCAGAGGTCTCAATGTTAACTGAAATATCCCTGTTCACGAGGAAGACGAAGGTGGGCCAATTTAACGCACCACGTTTCCTCAATAGGACGATTTCGATATCTAACAAGGTCAAATACTTTGGTGTGATCTTGGACAGGAAACTGAATTGGAAGTGTCACATTCAGGAGCATACTGAGAAGACTCACAGATGTTGGGTACTATGTAGAAGGGCAGTAGCCTCGAAATGGGGCCTGAATCCTAGGATAGTCCACTGGCTCTGCAGGAGCGCGTTTAGACCAATACTTACTTACGCCTCAGCTGTTTGATGGACTTCTATGGAGAAAAAGTGAAACTTAAGGACCACACAATAGGTTCAGGGAACATGTTGTCTTGGTATAGGCGGAGCGATGAAAACCACGCCCACTAGGGCACTGGAGACTATTCTAGATATCCGACCCTTTGACATACAGATTAAGTGTGAGGCAGCCACTGCGGCTATGAGACTTAAGGCGATGGGAGAATGGATTGAGGATGGGAGCAGCTCATACCATCGCGGTATAATCGAGGCGACAATAGGAAACCTGGAAGGAAGGGAAGAGGTTTCCGATCGGATATTTGAGATGAACCTTGAAGTCGAGTGCGAGGCACTGCTGCCAGAGGCACAGTCTTGGATTGATGGAACCCTAGTATAGCCATCTGGAAAATCATGTTACACAGATGGATCAAAGCTAGAGGACAGAGTAGGCCTGGGGGTTTACATTGAGAACCCAGAGACTGAGATTTGTTGTAGACTGCCTGACCATAATACGGTCCTGCAGGCGGAGATCCGTGGTCACGGTCTTGCCGTGTGAGCAGGAGATTAATGCCTTCTCTTTGAATGGGAAAATCCGCATCGTTTGGGTTCCGCGCCATAACGGAGTAAGAGGAAATGAAAGGGCAGACGATTTGGCGGTGAAGGCCAGAGAACTGCCGTCAATAAACTTGGTTTACCCGAAGCCTTTCGGGTCGACGTTAACAGCGAACGTTGTGGAACAGCGTTGTGGAACAGCGAAACGGTCGGTAGGACGGCGAAAATCCTATGGGGGATCCAGATCGTGAAAAGACAAGGCTATTACTGAAAGAAAGCAAGAAGGAGGTCAGTATAGCTATTGGTATCATAACGGGACACATAGGACTACGAGCTCACTTATGTAAAATCCGTGCAGCAAGTGATAGCATGTGTAGGGCATGCGGGGAAGATGATGAGACGTTGGAGAATTTCCTTTGTCATTGCCCAGCTTTCGCGTCCAACAGATACCGGTACTTAGGTGGAGACACAATATCAGACATGAACCAAGTTAGGGGAGTGGTATTGAAACCATTAAAGGATTTTGTAAGTAGCACGGAATTCCTTACTTGAAAATTTTTTTTTTAGAGGTTACTTTATAGTTTTTTAGAGCGCACAACAAGCCGATTACTGGCCTAGGTGCATGTCCATAGTGGCATGGGGCGGATTAATATCTACACCCTCTTTTCAAATTGACCTAACCTAACCCATATATTTTTTAAATCGATACATTATCGACAGATTTATCTCCCTTTCTTTTGGTACATTACAAACCAATGCTCCGCATTACAATACCCCATTTGTAAGTAGCGCTACAAGTTATTAAAACAGTCCAAGCTCACTAAAACTTACCAAATGTAATTAAACATTATGAACTCAATGCAGTGTGGCCATCGGAGCATTTGAAATAGGAAACCTCCATCAAATGCAAAACACATATATGTCAGATAGAAATAATCAATAGATTTTCGAATACCACAGATGTGTCAATGGTGCTTATGATATACCACCAGAAAGCAACGCATTCTATAAGTTTTGGGGTTTTTCTTCAGGAGACAAAAAGGGCATCTGGTTTTGACTCACACAAACTGCTGCATAGACTGGTGATGAAGTAGCTTTAAGACAAACACTATGCATTTACTTTGGCAGCTATAGGAAGCTGATTGCTAGAGTAAGGTTACCTGGCCATTATTGCAATATAGGCGAGTATTTTGAAAACATTAGGGCGCCATAAATGCAGCACCCACAATCAGTGCTTTTGTTTAATTTCATGATGGGTTATGTAATGGGATTTTTAATGTCACTATTTTACTTCTTTTGAACTCTATAAAAGATGTCAGACATTTCATTACTACGCAACGTAATCCACAACAATAATGGGTTAGAGATTATGCAAGAAACGTATGATGGATCTGGTCAATACTCACAAGTCAACAGCAATAAATTGGAGCAACTGTTTTTGTTGTAACTCTCAAAATAGGTCACCAAAATTGCAATTGAATGCCTTTGGTGAAAAATAAACGTATGGGAATAATAGTATGTTCCTTGTAGATTGAAATAAAAATGGGAAACTTTAGATTGAAATAAAAATGGGAAACTTTCAGGTGCCGTATGATAACTCGATATGACTTAATTTCAATACATTCCTAAGTTCTGGTCCGACCGAACTTTGGGTCCTTATCATGTATCGCATTTTAAAAGTTCATTGGATTTAAACTTAAGGCAGAAAAGCAGACTTTAAAATTGAATGTATTGAGCTGAAACTTCCCACAGTTAATTTTTACACCAACCACCTTAGGATGGGGGTATACTTATCTAGGCACTCCGTTTGTAACACCTCGAAATATTGACCTAAGACCCCATAAATTTTATAAGTTCTTGATCGTCCTGTCGGCTTTCTGTCGATATCACAATAGCGGTCGAACGCGTAGAGCTAGCCGCTTGCAATTTTGCACTGATACTCAATATGGATGTCGTTGGGGTCGCAAAGGGGCCATATCAGTTCAGATTTGGATATAGCTCTCATATTAACCGATTTCCGGATTTGACTTCTTGAGCCCCTGGAAGCCGCAATTTTTGTCCGATTAGGCTGAAATTGTGCATGTAGTGTTCTATTATGACTTTCAACAACTGTGCCAAGTACGGGTCTATAACCTGATATGAAAATTGCAAATTTGAAAATGCAAATTTTGCCCATGAAAATTCCACTAAGGAACAAGGGCAAACTTCTTACAAATCAATGAGTGCAGTCCGATTCAAGTTTTTAAGCTCAATGATAAGGGGCCTCCTTTTTATAGCCGAATCCGAACGGCGAGCCGCAGTGCGACACCTCTCTATAGAGAAGTTTTGCATGGCATAGTACCTTACAAATGTCGCCAGCATAGGAGGGAAAACCACTGGTGAAAAATTTTTTTCTGGTGGTCTCGCCAGGATTCGAACCCAGGCGTTCAGCGTCATAGGCGGACATGCTAACCTCTGCGCAACGGTGGCCTCCCTATAACCTGATATAGCGCCCATATAAACCGATCACCCGATTTGACTTCTTGAGTCCTTACAAACCGCAATTTTTGTCCGATTAGGCTGAAATTGTGCGTGTAGTGTTCTGTTCTGACTTTCAAAACTGTGGCAAATACGGTCCAGATCGGTCAATAACCTTGTATAAAATCTCTCGATTATCCTTGTTCGGTTCCTAGAAGCTTTAATTTTTGCTGGTTTAACAGAAGTTTGGTATGTAGAATAAAATTATGCTCTTCAACTAAATTAATTTTGTATAAATTTTGAGCAGAATCCATGGTGATGGGTTTCCAAGATTCGGCCCGGCCGAACTTAGCACGCTTTTAATTGTTAACCATAGGCAGCTTAAAATCGCAAAAAAGGTTATATCGGCCTATATTTTCGTATAGCCCCCAACAGACCGATCTCGCGATTTAAGGTCTTAGGGCCATAGAAGTCGCATTTATTACCCGATTTCGCTGAAATTTGGGACCTACGTTATCAGAGAATATCTTTATATAGTACCCAATGGAGACAATATCGGTCTACATGGGGACTCCCCGCATAGACCGATCTCCCGATTTAACGTCTAAGGCCCATAGAAACCGCACAAAGAATTGCCTTTGGACCTTCGTCATCCGTGTCGAATATGGTTCAGATCGGAGAATATTTCGATATAGCCGCCATGTGGATCATTCTCCCGATTTATGGTCTAAGGCCCATTAAATTCCATTAATTACCATATTTGGCTTATTACCATATTTGTTCAAATCATATTTGGATATAACTGCCATATACACCGATCACCCGATTAATGTGCTTTCCCGTCCAGCTAAACACCCATGTACTTTAAGCTTCCAGTAAATGGAACATTCTCTTCTCCTAAGGAGACAATTGCCACTGTGGGTAACTTGTATCTCCTGCTGAAAAGAACACGTTCCGTCTTAGGCGGATCACTTTCGTTAGTTTACTACATGTGGACCATTCTCCCGATTTATGGTCTAAGGCCCATAAAAGTCCATTAATTACCATATTTGACTAATACTACCCTACAAACCGATCTTCCGATTAATGGTCTCTCAACCACAACGTGCGTTTTTATTACACCAATTTGCTAAAATTTAGCGCGGTAGCTGTATAAGACCCCTTCTCAAATACGGTGCTGATCAGATCATATTTGGATATAACTGTCATATACAACGATCACCCGATTAATGTGCTTTCCCGTCCAGCTAAACAATCAGGTACTTTGAGCTTCCAGTAAATGGAACATTCTCTTCTCCCAAGGAGACAATTGCGCCTGTGGGTAAATTGTATCTCCTGCTGAAAAGAACACGTTCCGTCTTAGACGGATCACTTTGGGAAGTCTACTTCGCTGTCGCGTGTAGAGCTTCCCGGAGTATATATGAACAATAATATATTGTTCATATTCCAAACTAAAGGATGTACCTCCTGGAGGTGTTCCTTTGCTGATCCATCTTTTTAGGTTTAGAAATCCCAAGCCTACCGTAATGCATATTTTTGTAAGTAAGTTATTCAAAAGCTTTCTTACGATTGTGTTGTTGGCTAGAAATTCTAGCTCCTTCATGATTGACGTCGGTTTTACTTTTTTGAAAGAACTTTCAATATCAAGAAATTTGTATTCCGATTAGATTAACATTTTGTACAATGATTTCTCTCATGACTTCCAACTGACTTTATCAACCTTGGTTTTATTTGGTCTGTGCATTGATATTGCTTCTATAAAAATAGATTTCCTGATTTTAACTTCTCATTTTCGTTTCAAATATAGGTGATGGGAAATTAACGATAGTATCGATACTATCGATATTTATTATTAGAACTATCGAAAATATTGAATATTGCTATTATCAATAGTTTGCCAGCTCTAATCGGACACGGCTTGTAATTCAATCAGTTATACATCATCAGTGCCTGTCGATTTAATGCAATCAAAATTTTTTATCGTCCAAAGGATTTTCGACTCAGACACAATTGCGCCAACAATCTCCGACGAATGCAATCTCTGCAAGAGCCTCATCAATGACAACCTCTTCTAGAGCCATATCATTGACAACCTTTTCAAGAACCACGTTGATCGTTGGAGAGTTTCTCGTGAAATGTGTGTCAACGAGAAGTTCTAGTGTTTCCTCACTAGACATGCATGCATTCGCCGACTTCTCAATATATCCCACCGTAATAGGTCTCGAGAATAGGGTCTTCCTTAGCCTAGAGGCCTCAGATGTATCTGTCACGTAGCTGCAGAATTCAACCCAGGATTTGTTCTGAACCTTTCTCAATTTCCTTGCTCAGTCCTATAGACATCCCAATCGTGCGTGGGCTTTCGCCCTGTTAAAGAGTTTTCTGCAGCAATTGGACCAATCAGTTCTGAGGTCCACCATGGCGATCAATATTTTCTCTAAGTCTGAAGCTAATAACGATGATTAGAGAAGCTGTGGTCATCCAACACTTCATAGTCACATATCCTTATCGAAATCGAGCCTCCGGGTTTCAACGCCAATTTCGGATATTGGTCCCAAAAACTTGGCAAAACTTCTTGGCATTTGGCGTGAATTAAAATTTTGACAACCGTCTGGCGTGCGTTTTTGGCTCTTAAACAAACTGACCCCTCTAGAAACCACCGCTGAAATTTTTCTGATATTCTCACCGAGATTTGAAACCAGGCGTTCTGCGTCAAAGGTGAAAATGCTTACCTCTAAGCTACGGTGGCCCCTACTTTCAAATACCATAAGGCCCAATCGATAAACATGAATTTTTGAGGTGTATTTTGCGCTTGAAATGGCCTCTGGATCCCAAAAACTTGGCAAAACTTCTTGGCATTTGGCGTGAATTACAATTTTGACAACCGTCTGGCGTGCGTTTTTGGCTCTTAAACAAACTCACCCCTCTAGAAACCACCGCTGAAATTTTTCTGATATTCTCACCGAGATTTGAAACCAGGCGTTCTGCTTCAAAGGTGAAAATGCTTACCTCTGAGATACGGTGGCCCCACATCCAAATACCATAAGGCCCAATCCATAAACATGAATTGTTGAGATGTATTTGCGCTTGAAGTGGCGTCTAAACACTTAAGGCCAAGTTTTTATAACAGATAACAGTTTTTATGATAACTATTAGAAAGGCTCGCGATCATAAAAAAACACCAGTAAAAGCGAGCTAAGTTCGGCCGGGCCAAACCTTGACACCCACCACCACGGATTCTGCTAAAAATTTATAAAAAGTAAATTTAGTTGAAGGGCATACTTTATTCTACATACCAAATTTCTGTCAAACCAGCAAAAATCAAAGCTTCTAGGAACGGAACAAGGATGATCGAGAGACCGGTTTACATGGGAGCTATATCAGGTTATAGACTGATTTGGACCGTATTTGGCACAGTTGTTAGAAGTCGTAACCGAACACCACATGCAAAGTCGGACAAAAATTGTGGCTTGTAAGGACTCAACAAGTCCGGGGATCGGTTTATATGGGAGCCAGTTCAAGTTATAGACCGATTCGGACCATACTTACCACAGTTGTTGAAAGAACACTACATGCAAAGTTTCAGCCAAATAACAAGCTAACTTTCCAGTATTTAGCTTGCTTTCAAGCTAGTCGCTTGAAATTTTGTATGAATACTTCCTATGTGTGGGTTAGGTTTAAGTGGCAGTCAGCCATCAGACTCACTTAGACGTTTTCATCCATTGTCATACCGCAGGAACAGAAGAAGGAAGATGCCTTTAAGTTTCTGGCGTTGAACCATCCAGATCGCTTAAAAAAGCCCAACAACTTGCGAATGTTCACATTCGCAAAATCAGAAGGGTTCTCAAAACAATGAGAACCTAAATTCGAACTCCTTCCGAACTCCTGTTAGTGTAGGTCGGTTGGGATTGTAAATGGGCTATATCGTTCCATGTTTTGGTATATCTGCCATATAAACCGATCCTGGATCTTGACTTCTTGAGCTTCTAGAGGACGAAGTTCTTCTCCGATTAGGCTCACATTTAGCACAAAGTATTTTGTTTTAACTTCCAATAACTGCGCCAAGTATGGTCTAAATCGCTTCGTAACCTGATATAACTCCCATATAAACCCATCTCGGATCTTTTTTTCTTGATCCGCTATAGGGCGCAATTATTATCCGTTTTAGCTGAAATTTTGCATGTATTTTGTCATGTCAAGTATTTTGTCATAAGTTCCAACAACTATGCCATGTATGATTCAAATCGGTTCATAACTAGATATAGCTCTCATATAAACCGATTTGGGATCTTGACTTCTTGAGCCTTTACAGTGCGTAAATTATATCCAATTTAATTGAAAGACGGCATGAAGTGTTTGGTTTTGACTTCCAACATCTGTGCCAAGTATGGTGTAAAGTAGATCATAACCTGATATAGCCCCCACTATAACCGATCTTCCGATTATACTTCTTGATCCTCTAGAGGGCGCATTTATTATCCGATTTGCCTGAAATTTTTTACATTGACTTTTACTTTTCTTGGATCTTGACTGCTTGAGCCTTTAGCGTAATTTAGATCCAATTTAATTGAAAGATTCCGCGAAGTGTTTTGTTTTAACTTCCAACATCTGTGCCAAGTATGGTCTAAATCGGTTCGTAACCTGATATAGCTCCCATATAAATCGATTTCCCGATAATACTTCTTGATCCTCTAGAGGGCGCATTTATTATCCAATTTGGCTGAAATTTTACACATTGACTTTCACTTTGGTCTTCAACAGCCTAACCCCAATCGGTTCATAGCTTGATATAGCTCCCATAGCAAAGCAATTCGTAACCATTATCCTTTGTTTGCCTATAAAGGGATATCGGGGCAAAGAACTTGACAAATGTGATCCATGGTGGAGGGTATAAATGATTCGGCCCGACCGAACTTAACACGCTTCTACTTGTTGACCACCCTGTTTTCTCTCCTTCTTCCTTTCGTTTTGGCCACTGACCGTTGCCCTTTAGTTAATGGCTATCGCCCGGTAGATGGCGGTGAAGTTTTTGTCACCATTTTGTATACTAACCCCAATCGGTTCATAACTTGATATAGCTCCCATAGCAAAGCAATTCGTAACCATTATCCTTTGTTTGCCTATAAAGGGCTATCGGGGCAAAGAACTTGACAAATGTGATCCATGGTGGAGGGTATAAAAGATTCGGCCCAACTGAACTTAGCACGCTTTTACTTGTTGACCACCCTGTTTTCTTTCCTTCTCCCTATCGTTTTGGCCACTGGCCGTTGCGCTTTAGTTAATGGTTATCGCCCGGTAGATGGCGGTGAAGTTTTTGTCACCATTTTGTATATTTTTGAAACCACTCAAATTGCCATATTTTTCGGCCTATCTGGTTCAAACGTTTCTCCTAACCTACTCTTCAATAGCTAGCATTCTGTATGAGTGGATTGCTCCTTCCCCCCTAAGCAGAAAGTTGGATGTCAAGTGTGATCTAAAAAAAAAACACATCTCATTTAACTCCCACACCGTCATGGTCGGTCAATAAACCTATTTAGGCTGGTTTTAGGTGGAGGGCATCTAAGGAAATAAATCTTTAATGCATGGCAAGCATTCTTTAAAAAAAATAAAAATATTGAAAATTTTTTTAATATCCAAAATATTTATCCAGATCAATTTTTCCGGTGGAATGTCCCTAGCCATTGTTGCATAGTCTTAAGCTTCTCTATAGAAAATTAAATTTTCTCACAATTCTGCTCAATTAGTTTTTTTTTAATTCTTGAAGCAATCATCTAAATGGAGGCGTATCATTGCTTAAAGCTGGCCAGGCCGCCACTTCTTCCTGTTGTAAAGCGGCGGGCGTAACTGCTGACACCATGTTTAAATACAATTTCATACCATTTTCTCTATTTTCCTCTCGGCTGCTGCGATTTAATTAAAAAAAAAATCTAATAGAAGTGTCGAATACATTTTCTGAGACATACACACAAGTGAAATGGACTCCACGAAGGCAGGCTTTAGATTTTTAATTAAAAAAAAAATTAAATAAATTTTAAATTGATTTGCTAATCTTTGACACTCACTCAGAGGCCGAAGTAGTTAATAAACATGCTTCTAACATTCCGGCCATTAGCAGATAACGTCTCATCATCACCATCACTATGGCTGACATAAAACATCAACGCTAGTTATTCAAGTGGGTTGCATTGGGAGCATAAGAAGCAACCCAGAGCTTGCATTGACCAAATACGTTTGAAATTCTTTTGAATCAGCACTGGTTTTCCCTATTTGTCCGTTCTCGGGCAACTGACTTCCTTAGTTTTTATTTTAGTTAGTTCTCTGCAGTGTCTTGTAGAATTTTCATTAGTATTCCTGACGGTAAGTTGCCCCTCCTTTTGGCTTGGTAGGGGAAATACCTATGGACATCATGATGCATCATCCTCATGCTCATCGAATCTCGAAGAGATGAGAGCAAACGAAAGAGCGACCAACTATTGTAAATTCTAATTGTACTTAAAGTTCACCTTTTTGTTGTTGCTCGTGGATGTTGTTGTATTAAACGCCACCAAGGCGCCATGTTGCGGCATTTAATTGAATTATGTTTTGTTGTTGTCGCTGTTTTCGATTAGTGCGGCTGGCAGCGGTGGTAGTGGTTCGTTCACTCATTCTGTCTTTTAAGAAAATACCATGAAGCGTAACTGATACGATTCGATTGCGTTTTTTCGCCTCTAGCCCCCAGTAGATAGATTGGTTGGCATGAGTGTAATTCTTTGGAGACTTTCGGTGTACTTCTTCCATAACGTCTTGTCTTCTTAACTCAGGCTGACTGCTCCCTCTATTGGTGGTAATGTATGTATTTGAAAGAAACCGACACACCAAATTTATGTGAAAAAAATTGCAAAATCTGGGCAAGTCTTTGGTGATGCTATATTTAGTTTTGGAAATCTACTGTGGCTTAAAATGCGAGTTTTGAAATTAAAATATTTTGATTAGGGTTGGAGTGGTAGTATGCAATCAACAGAATGTAGACATCAACCAAATCAGACCATTCGGCATAGAATTTAGATGTTGAAGGTCTTGCTTTGATGAAGATTTAGTCATCATCATTTATTGGGAAAAAGGTCCGCAGACTTTTTAACAGAGCACGTCGTAAAAAAGCGGAAGTTTTATTAGGATCTATATTACACACGGCTCAAGGAATACAATAAGATTAACAGAGCGGCAAAAGTGCCTCCTGGAAGCTTTTCTGCGAACAGGTCGATAGCGTTAATGACGCCGCCCAGATTAAAAAGTTTCTCTCAAAAACCCATGTCCAAACTGAAACTTTAGTAGACGATATCGGAGTGAGAGCAGAGACAGCGGAGGACATGTTGAGGCTTTTGATGAAAACCCATTTTCCACAGGATACGACTGGACTCACGGAGACACCGGAATCTTGGAATAATGACGTTGATCGAAGGTTTATAATAACGGAATTTATGGTGAAGGAATCCTTGAGGAGCTTCAAACCATTTAAGTCACCCGGACCTGATGGAATATTTCCGGCGATACTGCAGAAAGAGGCAGACTATCTGGCGCCTCATCTGGCCAATATATTCACAGCGTGCCTAGAACTTGTATATACTCCGAAAGCCTGGCTGGAGGCAAGTGTGGTGTTTATACCCAAGCCCGGCAAGGCGAGTTATGCGACACCAAAGGCCTACAGAACCATAAGCCTCACGTCATTTCTACTCAAAACCAGAGAAAGTGGCACAAGGCACGCCACAGGGGGGCATTTTATCGCAACTCCTATGGGTGACCAACATAAATGACCTATTACGGATGCTGACTGAGGAGGGATTTAAACCCGTCTGCTACGCAGACGATGTTATCATACTTTTAAGGGGTAAGGATCCGAACGAGCTATGCAGAAGGGCCGAAAGGGTCTTGCATATGGCCTATGACTGGACTAGCCCCACAGATCTCAATGTTAACCCAGAGAAGACTGAAATTTGCATGTTCACAAGGAAGACGAAGGCGAGTCAATTTAACACACCACGTTTCTTCATTAAAACGTTTTCGGTATCTGACAAGGTCAAATATTTAGGTGTGATCTTGGACAGGAAACAGAATTGGAAGTGTCACATTCAGGAGCGTACTGAGAAGGCTTGCAGATGTTGGCCACTAAGTAGATGGGCCGTATGCTCAAAATGGGGCCTGAATCCGAGGATAGTCCACTGGCTCCACAGGAGCGTGGTTGCACCTCAGTAGTTTAGTGGACTGCTATGGAGAAAAGGTGCAACATAAGGAATACAACAGGTTCAGATAATATGTTGTCTTGGCGTTGGCGGAGCGATGAGGACCACTCCCACTAGGGCACTGAAGACTATTCTAGATATCCACTTCTATGCAGCCACTGCGGCTATGAGACTTAAGGCGATATAAGAATGGTTAAGGAATGGTTGGATTGATGGAACGCTAGTATTGCCATCTGGTAGATTATGTTACACGGATGGATCAAAGCTAGAGGACAGAGTTGGCCTGGCGGTCTACATTGAGAACCCAGGGACTGAGATCTGTTTTAGACTGCCTGACCATAATACGGTCCTGCAGGCGGAGATCCGGGCGATCACGGAATGTGAAGTGGTGTGGTGCTCGAGGTCTTCAAATGTTTAAACATCTTTACGGACAGTAAAATTGCCATAAGGTAATAAAAACCAGGACTTCAAGGTCACGAACAGTCTTGCAGTGTAAGAAGGAGATTTACGCCTTCTTTGAGGATAGCATGATCCGCATCGTTTAGGTGCCGGGCTGTAGCGGAATAAGGGGGAGGGAAAGAGCAGACGATTTGGCGGTGATGGCCCGAGAACTGCCGTCAATAACTTGGTTAACCCGAAGCCCTACGGGTCGACGCAGTCCGCGACAAATTCGCTTGCAACATTGTGGAACAGCAAAACAACAGTAGGATGGCGAATATCCTATGAGGAGATCCAAATCGTGAAAAAACGAGGCTATAGCTGCAAGGAAATAAGAAGGAGGTCAGTATAGCTCTCGGTATCATAACGCGACACATAGAACTACGAGCAACAACAACCAGCACGGTAAGATCACGAACAGTCTTACAGTATAAGAAAGAGATGAACGCCTTCTCCGAGGATCTAAAATCCGCATCCTTTGGTTGCCGAGCCATAACGGAGTAAGGGGAAATGAGACGATTTGGCGGTGAAGGCCAGAGGACTGCCGTCAATAAACTCGGTTAACCCGAAGCCTTTTGGGTCGACGCAGTCCGAGTAAAGGGAGTGGGCGACGAATGCGCATGCAACATTGTGGAACAGCGAAACGGTCGGTACGACGGCGAAAATCATATGGGGGGGATCCAGATCGTGAGAAGACGAGGCTATTACTGAAAGGAAGTAAGAAGGAGGTCAGTATAGCTATTGGTATCACAACGGACTCACTTATGTAAAATCGGTGCGACAAGTGTAGGTCATGTTGGGAAGATGATGAGACGTTGGAGTACTTCCTTTGTCATTGCCTGGCTTTTGCGTCTAACAGATACCGGCACTTAGGTGGGGACACAATACCTGATATGAACCATCTTAAAGGAGTGGTATTGAAAACAATTAAGGATTTTGTAAGTAGCACGAGTTCCTAAATTAAAATTATATTTAGAGGTACAAATACAAATTTTGCCCATGAGCATTCCACTTAGGAACAGGACTAAGACGGTTTAGTCATGTCCGTCCGTCTGTCTGTTGAAATCACGCTTCAGTCTTCAAAAATAGAGATATTGAGCTGAAACTTTGCACAGATTCTTTTTTTGTCCATAAGCAGGTTAAGTTCGAAGATGGGCTATATCGGACTATATCTTGATATAGCCCCCATATAGACCTATCCGCCGATTTAGGGTCTTAGGCCAACAAAAACCACATTTATTATCTGATTTTGCTGAAATTTGGGACAGTAAGTTGTGATGGACGCTTCGACATCCTTCGTCAATTTGGCCCGGATCGGTCCCGATTTAGGGTCTTATGCCCATAAAAGCCACATTTATTATCCGATTTTGATGAAATTTGGGACAGTGAGTTGTGGTAGGCCCTTTGATATCCTTCGTTAACTTGGCCCGGATCGGTCCAGATTTGGTTATAACTGCCATATAGACCGATCCTCCGATTTTGGGTCTAAGGCCCATAAAAGCCACATTATTACCCAATTTTGCTGGAATTTGGGGCAGTGAGTTGTGTTAGGCCCTTCGACATCCTTCGTCAATTTTGCCCGGATTGGATATAGCTGTCATATAGACCGATCTCTTGGTTTTAGGTTTTAGGGCCATAAAAAGCGAATTTATTGTCCGATGTCGCCGCAAATTGGGACAGTGAGTTGTGTTAGGCCCTTCGACATCCTTCTTCAATTTCACTCAGATCGATCCAGATTTGAATATAACTGCCATATATATTGATCTCTGGATTAAAGGTTTTGGGCCCATAAAAGGCGCATTTATTGTTCGATGTTGCCGAAATTTGGCACAGAGAGCTAAGTTAAGCCCCTCCACATATTTCTGCAATTTGGTCTAAATCGATCAAGATTTACATATAACTGCCATATAGACCGATATCTCAATTTAAAGTCTCGGCCCCAAAAAAAAGAGCATTTATAATCCGATTTCACTGAAATTTGACACATTGACTTATGTTAGGCTTTTCGACATCCATGTTGCATATGGTTCAGATCTGTTTAATTTTAGATATAGCTACTAAAAAGACCAAAATGTTATACACAATTGAACAATGACTCGTACTTATTAGTATTTGGTCCAAATCGGATCATATTTCGATATAACTGTTTCAACCTAACCTAGTCATCACGTAAAATATGACTACCAAACTATGTCAATTCTTCTTAACCTTTCTAATAAAAATGTAGCTTACAACTATTAATACAAAAGGCGACATACTTGCTGTTACAAAAGGTGGATGTTTCAGATTTATTTTGAAAAGCGTAACTCTCATTTGTGACCAATGTTCTCAGATTGCTGATGAAAAAAAATTAGGGTTCATTATGCTCTGCCATCTGAATACAGCTGGAAATGTAATTGGCAATGCTGATACATAAGGTTCTTATAATTATTTTCGCATGTTTTATTTCTATCAGTTACTTGTCCAATGGACATTTTCATTTTCCCACGTAATGAAATTTTAATCAATGAATATTGATGTAATATACTCGTGCAATTATTTTGAGCTTAAATTTAAGCACATCCTCCCACACAGTGTGTGTGTGTGTGTGACAAAATTGACAAGGAACAGAGTATTTGTGTGAATTATAAAACAATGGCGAGGTGTGTATGGAAGCAATGACAACTAATAGTTCGGAGTTTAATTCCCATCTACACAATGTCTTTCAAATTAAATATCATGGAATATTTGAATTTATTTTATTTATTTAAATTTTAATTTTTTTTTTAAATTTGTTCAAGATTAGATTTTCATAAAAATCAAAATGTATTTGCTTTTTCAAATTTGTGCCAATAAATATTAATTTTTTTTTGATAAAATTGTTCAACTAATCATCTTATGCCCTCTTTCTATTTGTGGGCAATCAAGAGGAGAAAAGCCGTACTGCCGTTTTGTTTTGACAGCAAATCAAAATGTTATTAACCAAAATGAGTATATTTAGGCAGCTTATAATACTCTAAAATATAAGGAGCATAAATTTGCAGCGAAATTTTAAGCTAAAGTACGTCAATGAATTGTTTGAGATGAATCACAAGCCATATAAATAACAAAATTTTTAAATAATTATATGAACTTAATATAAATACTCCATTAATGGAGTTGTAACGACTCAGTATTTGTTGAGAAAAAAAGTGGGGGCGATAAATGATAGAGAAAACGGAAAGATTTTGAATTGTATGCAAATTGATAACTATAAAGTTAGAGATATTATTATGTAATGGTATATGACCCAAAATACTTGACGTCACATTTGACAGCTCTTACACATTCTCCGCACATGCCACAGCAATCTGCAATAAAGTCAAAAGCAGAAACCAGGGTCTCAAGTCACTTGCTGGCAGCAATTGGGGTGCAGACAAAGAAACCTTGTTGTCCACGTACAAAGCAATTGGCCGGTCTGTGGTAAGTTATGCAGCGTCAGTGTGGTCCCGTCAACTTTGTGACACGCAGTGGGGTTCAGCGCTACAAGAGAGAACCTCTAGATCAAGCGGCATATCAAGCGGGTCTAAACAACATGCAGACACGGTAGCAGATGCGGTAATTGGCTACCGGGTGAATGTAGTCCTTGGAGAACGACCGCCTCCCATTGAACCCGAAGAAATCGACCTCCCCCGGCAAACCAGAGTAGTTCTGGCTCAATTACGTTCCATCAGATGCAGCCGCCTCAATTCCTACAGAGCTTGGATTGATGACGACGTGCAATATGTATGTCCCGATTGTAACCAGGGACCACACGATACACGTCACCTGTTTAACTGCCCGGCCAGACCCACTCGACTCAGACCCAAATCCTTGTGGACGCACCCCATCTTAGTCGCAGAGTTCCTGGGTCTTGATACTCAACAGAATCAAGCAGACGAAAGATAGAACACAATAAACTGCTACAACAACCAAACGGGGATATTTTCGTATTTCTGTTTGACTGTACAAACAGCTAAAAAAAATGTGCTTCGTATTTTGCTTTAAACCATGAGAAAAAAAATTTTTATAAACTTAACTTTTAGCAAGTGCAGGTAGCATCGATAATAACCACTTTGGATGTCACGGGGTTCCACCTTAGTATCTCTCAATGAACCAGTGCCATGCTATGCAAGAGTAAATAAGTATGGTCAGAACGCGAATGACAAGGCGGATGCTTTAAGGAGAGGTGTTGTTTTCCGAAATGGGCGAAATACCTGAACCTAGTTAATCTTATATATAAAAATCAATTTATGTATGTTTATAGGTTTGTTTGTTTGTTAATATATTCCTTATAGACTCAGAAGCGGCTGAACCGATTTTCTTAAAATTTTCACTGATGGTGCATAATGATTCCGTAGTGAAAATAGGGTACTACTCAAATATTTGGATATCTGAAGGGGGAGCGAACCCTCCCCCTTACCTAAATTTACGAAATGCCAGATCTTGGAGATGGGTGATGCGATTTAAGCGAAATTTTGTGTGCTCTCTTATACTAATCTACAAACAAAAATTTGGTACTCAAATTTCAGATGGGGTACCAAGGGGGGCGCCCCACCCCAAAACCTACCAAATATATATATACACCAAACATGACAATATGGGATTTAAATGAAAGCTATTTAAGATTAGAAAACATATCTGATATCCAATTGTCGGACCAAGTGTTTGGGGGACCCCAACCCCACCCCAACCTTCAAAACACCCCAAAATCGGACATATTTACCGACAATGGCAATGTGGGACTCAAATGAAATGTATTTTGCGAGCAAAATACGAATCTGATATCCAAATTTGGGACAAAGTTTCTAGGGGTCCTCCCCTTCCCCAAAACACCCTCCAAACAGCACTTATTTAATGACCATGGCAATATGGAGGCTTAAATAAAAGGTATTTGAGTGTAGAATACGAATCTGATATTCAGATGTGGGACCAAGTTTTTGGGGGCCGACCATAGCAATATGGGGCTCAAATGAAAAGTCTTTGGAAGTAAAGCACGAATCTGATATCAATATTCGGGAAAAGTGTCTATGGGGCCATCCGACCGAATAGGAAGTATTTGCTGACCATTGCAATATGAGGCCCAAATAAGAGGTTTTTTAAAGTAGAACACGAATCTGATATATATTTTCAAAACCAAGTCACTGAGTGGTCTCCCCATCCCCCAAAACACCCACCAAACCGGTCATGTTTGCCGACTATGGAAATATGGTGCTCAAATGAAGGGTATTTGGGAGTAGACCCTGTATCTGATATCAACATTAGGGACCAACTATCTATGGGACGTCCCACCACCATAACAACCCCCAAATAGGACATATTTGCTCTCCAAGACAATTTGGTTCTTCAAGACAGTGGAGCTCGATATTCATAGTTTTTAGGGCCCATACCCCAAACCGTACATATTTACTGGCTTTTGCAACAAGGGGTTTAAGTGACTGGTATTTAAGATTAGAAAACGAATTTGATATCCAATTTTGAGGCCAATGGCAATATGGGGTTCAAATAAATGATATATAGATATATGAGAATAGAGCACGTTGCTGATATATTTTCAGGGCTTAGTGTTTGGGGGACCACCTCACTCCCCAAAACACCCTTAAATCGGGCATATTTACCGACCATGTCATTGTGGGTCTTAAATGAAAGGTATTGGGGGGTAGAGAAAGAATTGATACCCACTTTCGGGACAAATTTTCTGGGGGTCTACCCCTTTCCTAAAATTCCCCACAAACAGCAATTTTTTACTGACCATCGCAATATGGGGCTCAAATAAAGGTATTTGGGAATAGAATACGAATTTGATATCCAAATGTAGGACCATGTATTTAGGGCATCTCCCCTTCTCCAAAACACCCCCCAAAGGGTATAAATTTGTCGACCATGTCAATATGTGGCTCACATGAAAGTTATTTGAGATTAGATTAGAATTTGATAACTAATTTTTGGGCCATGTGTTTGGGTGACGCCTCATCCCGTAAACTCCCCTTAAAACCAATGGCAATATAGGGTTTAAATAAATAGTATTTGAGAGAAGAGCACGATGCTTATATTTTTTCGGGGCCAAGTTTCTGGAGGATCATCTCACCCTCGAAAACACCTAAATCAGGCATCATGAGAATATCGGGCTGAAATTAAGTATTTTAAGAATAGAGTACACCTTATATCCAAACTTTAATTCGTTGACCAATAAAGCTTATATAGGATTCAGATAAAGGAACTTATTTTGTTAAACTGTTAGTCAAGCGATATACTATTGTCGTAGCATTGTATTTCACTAAAAGCTCTTTAATTGTCCAAAATAAATATTTATACGAAAATTTTGTTCCACATAAAATAAAAAAAGCGCAGCGGAGCGGGCTCGGTTCAGCTAGTATAATATACGAGTCAGTGTGTGATATTTTCATTGGTCCCATATTCTCCCCACAGATACACTTTTCATTTTGAATGGTGCTTTTGAGGTAAGGGCCCTTCCTCTTACCTCCGCTCCCCACCAGATATCAAAAAAGTATACATCATTAAGGTCCCTCGGGAGCCTGGACCTTGTTAAACGATTGGGGACTTCAATTATAGGTATTTAGGAGTATTAAAATATCGAAACATGTATTAAAATATGGAATCTGGTCTCAGAGGGCCGTACCGCCCCAAAAAACGGGCCCAAACGGACATGTTAACCAGTTGGGGTAGTATGGGACAAAAATTAAAGATATTTGGGAACAAAATACGAATCTGATATCAAAATTAGCCACCACGTCGTCCTCTCTACTCCAAAAACAATCAGGGGGCCATCACTGCCCAAAAATCCTCCCACAGGTCGAAACAATATGGGACTCAAATCAAAGGTCATTAAAAGTGAAGTACAAATCTGTTATTGAATTTAGACTCCAAGTCTCTGAGGAGCCGCCCGACTCTGGAAAAACTCCAGATACTGACCGGCAGAATATGGGACATAGATGAAAGGCCTTTGAAAGTAGGTTGCAAATGTTAAGGGGCCAAGTGTCTGAGAACTTTCAAATATACCCAAATGAACAATGTAGATGTTTAGAAAAGGACTTTGCGAGTAATATTCAAATCTGATCTCTGAATTTGGGGACAAGTATGTGAGGCCCATCAAAATCCCTCTAGCGAACATGCACGCCGATCGGGACAATATGGGACACAAGTTAAGGGACTTTCATAGTAGAATTCGAGTCATATACTCAAATTTGGAATTAGGCTGATCCAGGATGGCCTCTCACTGAGACTCTACGCTCGATACCGCTGATTGTCCGCGACTGCCGTTGCAGCTACCCCGTATGGAGCATTCCACTATCCGAATCAAGTGATGCAGATCCGAGAGAGACTCATGGTTCTGGACACTGACTTCAAATAAACGTTAAATATTAAAAAGCTATTCTATATTGCAGCGAACAAGCCGGGCCAGTTGGTATTCTACAAAAATAAAATTTGGCAATAATTAAAAAAAAAAAAACATAAAAACAAAAATTTTAGTGAAAATCATAACATTTCTCATTTTGTTGTTTGATTTTCGTCCAACTTGGACAAATTGGTTTTTGGTTTTTATTTCTCTATCGAATAGAAAAACAAAACAAAAAACAGGGGCAATGTGGTGTGCAAAATATATTAGGCAAGCTACAGATAAGCTACAGCGGCCTTATCAGACTGTTATGCCACTGAAGGATTACATGTTTCCACCTACTCACTAATTTCTGAGCAGTACAATGGTAGAAGCATAGCTTTCTAATGGAAAATTGGGTCTTATTGGTCATTTTTATACCCTCCACCATAGGATGGGGGTATACTAATTTCGTCATTCTGTTTGTAACTCCTCGAAATATTCGTCTAAGATCCCATAAAGTATATATATTCTTGATCGTCATGAAATTAAATGTTCCGCCCGTCCGTCCGTCTGTCTGTCGAAAGCACGCTAACTTTCGAAGGAGTAACGCTAACCGCTTAAATTGAATTTTGCACAAATCCTTATTAGTGTTGGTCGGTTGGGATTGTAAATGGGCTATATCGGTCCACATTTTGATATAGCTGCCATATAAACCGATCTTGGATCTTGACTTCTTGAGCTAGAAGGCACAATCCTTATCCGATTTGGCTGAAATTTTGCACAACGTATTTTGTTATGACTTCCAACAACTGTGTTAAGAATAGTTCAAATCGGTTCACAACCTGATATAGCTGCCATATAAACCGATCTGGGGTCTTGACTTCTTGAGCCACTAGATGACGCAAGTATTATCCGATTTGGCTGAAATTTTGCATGAGGTGTTTTGTTATGACTTCCAACAACTGTGCTAAGAAAAGTTCAAATCGGTCCATAACCTGATATAGCTGTCATATAGACCGATCTGGGGTCTTGACTTCTTCAGCCTCTGCAGGGAGCAATTCCTATCCGATTTGGCTGAAATATTGTATTACGTGTTTTTTTAATGACTTCCAACAACTGTATTAAGAAAAGTTCAAATCGGTCCATAACCTGATATAGCTGCCATATAAACCGATCTGGGGTCTTGACTTCTTAAGCCACTAGAGGGCGCAATTCCTATCCGATTTAGCTGAAATTTTGTACAACGTCTTCTCTCATGTCCTTTAACATACGTGTCGAACATGGCATGAATTGGTTTATAGCCCAATACAGCTCCCCTATAAACCGATCTCCCTATTTTACTTCTTCAGCCTCTAAAGTGCGAAATTGTTACTAGATTTGGCTGACATTTTACACAATGACTTCTACTATGGTCTCCAATATTCAGTTCAATTATGGTCCGAAATGAACCATAACTTGAATGTTGTTCCATTGACATAGCAATTATTTTCATTTATCCTTTGTTTGCCTAAAAGGAGATACTGTGGCAAGAGCTCGACAAAAATACACTTAACTTTGGTTCTCATTTTTTCTCACGGTGCAATTTGAAACGTCTAGAAATAGGTCGTGGTCAAAATGACGTTAGTTTACACAAAAAAAAAAGGATGACTTTTCAGGGCTAAAATCGAACATTGTCTAAATATTTTAGAAAATCAATTTGGGGGGAAATTTTCTTCAAAAAATAATTTATGATATTTTTTCTTTAATTTGTGACATATTTTTCTTTAAATATTTTTTTAAGTATATGTCTGTTTTTGGTGTTTAATAAAAGCCCACCCTATTTAATTTGATGTTATTTCATATCAATTAGCTAATTGTGTCAGTGTGGGATGCAGATTCCTGTGTGCTTACACACTACCATGTAGCCCTTGGCACATCTTCATATAGAATTCTTGGAACTCGGCGGTATTAATTATCTCACACACTTTTGTTTAAACTATCATCGAAGTTCATTAGTCCTTCATTAAAATGTCATTTATTCCCATATTCTAGACCACCATATAACATAGTCATAATATATCATACACACCATGCATTCGTCCGGCCATCCATCTATCTATCCTTGCTATTTTCAAACACCCATTCACCGCATGCTGCCTCAGGGGCGAACTTCTATTTTAAAGAACATTTACTTGGCAAACTTTGGCTCGCTTGGTCCACAACGTCCCCCATTTACACACATTAACCAAACCTGATGAGAAGACAAATACGAAAGAGCAGAGGAGCAGAGCAGCGAAAGATGAAACCTAAGCAAATACACCCGCACTCAAAGGCCATAGCGCAGTGACAATTACAGACCGCGTATAGTGAATGAGTGAGTAAACCACACAGTGGATAACACACACTAATCAACGCTGTCAACTGTCAAACAAGAATGCACTCAAATGTCAAATTGACCTCTAACCACGCCACCATTGAATATCGTTCGTGGCAACTTACCAAATATGTAAGTAAGTTTTCCATTGATGGGGGCACTGCGTCTACACATGCAACACCCATACACGGTTAATGTGTGGCAGCCTATTCGTTAAATGTTGTCCCTGCAACCATAGGAATACATTCAAGCGTTGACAACTGTGATGCGCAATGTGTCCAAGTGATTGTGGAAAAAGAGACTACATCTGCACTCAATGCCTGTCAGAGGTTGGGAGTTGCGAGGGGGATATATTCAGTGCACAGCATCACTACTTCCCTGTTTAAGGCAGAGTCCGGACATCATGAATGCCCAGATCATACACAGTATGGCGTTATAAATACCTCTGAAAGACATTCTCGTGACGTTGGACACTCATAGACACCATCATCGTCATCAACATCATTGGGAAAAAAGGATCACACATTCGTTGCACACATTTCAAATGAACTGTAAATATTCATATGTATTGATTGAATTGTTACAGTGGAGGAAAAAAGTGTGCATCGTGGGTTGAACTACTTAGAGAGAGTAAATTTCTACATTTAAGTGAAAATGTTAAAGGCTGGATACTTCGCAAATATTGTCAGCATTAGTGAAACAGAATTTGAACCCAGCCGTTCGACGACATGGGCCAAAATCTTAACCCCTCGGTTAAGTTGTGACATCAAATTCAGTGATACCTCGAACATTTTCATAAATAGGTCTTGGTGGTTGGTAATCATGAACCTTCTACAGCTTTAACTCCTCATGCATGGTATCCTGAATGTTGAGCAATTTTGAGGCGAACTGCCCTCTGACCTTCCCGGGTAAGAGATTCCGGTCCGTTTAGTGGAATGGGGAATGAGACGACCTAGACCGACTTCGAAGAGGCTCTATAAAATATTGCAAATTTACCCATGATCATTTTATTAAGGAAAAGCTAGGAAACTACTTTCATTCCAATTAGTGCTGACCGATATAAGTTTTTATGGTCAATAATAGTAGAAGAACATTTCATTGCCGAGTTCGAACGTAATGCAGCAGAGCAGAACCACTTAGTAGAGGTAAATGCCTCACAAGTGTCGCTAGCACTGGAAGTGGATATCCATCGCTTAAAAATGTTTTCTAATGCTCTCGCCGGGATTTGAACCCAGCATAAAAAGAGGACATGCCCAGGCTCCATATTAGGGCAAATATTTTAATGTAGATACAAGAGCGATAGGAAAGAAGGCTTTTGGGTTTATGCTCTACGACACAGGAGCTACTGGCTGCTTCGCGAGCGATCGGCAAGAGGGCTCTTGGGTCTATGCGCTACCACGCTCGAGCTATTGGCTGCTTCGCGCTTCCCTAAGTGCTCGGACGAAACCAATGGTTCAATGTGCCAAATGATATCGATGACCCACAGATACAACACAAATTCCGAGTTATTGTCCGTGGTTGAGGACATGGTAACAGAGAGGAATATAACCTGGCCGGTTAATCCGTTTGAACTCTACAAGTCAACGGGACCGCATGGTGAATTGCCTGTTGCAATACAGCAAAGGTTAGGACCGAATGCCTTTCAACTCTTTGGAGTGATTTTTAGGAGCTGAATTATGCAAAAAATATATGATGCATGTATTAAGGACCGTCTCGACCCTTGGCTGGTATACAGCTATCAGCTTACTCATACTAAGGGTCAGTCGGTTGACAGTGCCCTTCATTACCTACACGGGGTGGTTGGCTACATCGAATGTTATTTGCTCACTTTGTCGGCATTCTTGGACAAAGAAGGGACTTTTAATAAGGTTAAGTTTGAGACCATACATGGAGTTATGGAGGACATGAGAGTCCCCCCTCTTCTAGTAAATTAAGTTGATATTATTTTGAAAGTGTCGATTATCAGCACATCATTAGCGAGGGCTCGAATATTAAGATTGCGACAAGAGGAACTCCGCAAGGAAGGATTTCATCCTCTCTTTTGTACTTTCTGGTTATCAAAGGGATTCTGAGGTATTTCGAGGACGTCATTGCCTAATCGATGGACCTCGTCATCATGGGCTACGGAAACAGTAAAACCGCCCCTCTGCGAGCTTGTTGGTAGGGTGGCAGATGTAAGTGTTGCTCTTGTCATCTCAAGATTCTCGCGCAAACCAGTATTAGGTTCTTCTCGAAAATTCTAAACACCAGAGAGAGGAGCGCCTGTTATTAATGATAAGATTCATTCATGGAGAAATGAGATTCACTCGTGGAGAAATCAATCTTCGTAAGCATTTAACGTTTTAAAAGGCATCATACTTTTGCCCGCAACTTATTGCCTCCACAAAACCTCAAGTTTTTCTTAAATTTTTGATGCATTTTCGGACAAAAAGTTTTTTGCCGCTTTCAAAAGCACCCAATCCCTACACTTGGTGCCTCAAATGCTCAATCGCCCTTTCCCTCTGCACCACTACCCAGCTAATGTAAATGCATGAAAATTAATGTTTTGCCTATGGAAAAGTAAATGCACAAAAATAAAAATCTAAACGGACAAATCAGTCATTATGGTCTCTGGTTTGTCAAGAGCTATTGAAAGAGGTCGCTCCATAAGCCAGCAAGCAACATATGGCTCAGACAGCAGAAAAACAACAAAAAGAAAACAAAAGTCAACCAACCCAGCATCTTATTTTATTTTTCTAACAACAACCAAAAGGGTATCCATATGGACCGCACACAATGCTGCGCTTGCTCTTGCCACAAAAGCTTGCTTGCTGCACTCGAGCGCAGCCAAAGAGAGGCTGCCTACTACTAAAGGCACATTTTAGGTATGATGGGGGGTACCGTCACCAATGCAGCACCAGCATGCAGACGTTGCAACGACAATGCGGCATGTGTGTGGCATGTTGACGGACGTGCATGAGACATAAACGCGAATTTTTGACATTGATGATGATCGGTTTTGAAATGCGGGTGTATTAAGATCATGCAGAGAGGAGTTCACTACACCGCTCGCTTTTAACAGGGAGACAAAAAAAAAACTTTCCAGCCTTTTCAAAAATTCAATAACTCACTCCGATTGTCTTTCGTTGAGCTACGTTCTTCATAAACGATGACTGTGACATTTTCATCAAAATTAAAAAAAAAAAAACGACAACAAACACACGCACGATGAAACTCTTCAAAACGCTTTGAAGCAAATAAGAGTTATGTTTATGCCGATTTGTGGATGAATGGTTTTTCGATTGTGATGAAGAAAAGAAAACAAAAAAATCAAAGCACTTTGCTCTGCAGCATTATTTGAGTATTTATGAGGAAATGTCAATCAAAGTCAGGAATAAATAGTTTTTGTTGTGGTTGTTTTCTTTGGTTCATAATGAAAACCTAAGAGTCTATCTACATTTTTCTTTGCATAAATTACATAAATGCCTGTTTTTCTAATGAAGAGTAGTAATTAATTCCTGTATATAGACATTTTTTTATTATTATAAAAATTAGATAAATTTTATTTAAAACAAGTAAAAGCGTGCTAAGTTCGGCCGGGCCGAATCTTATACCCTCCACCATTGATCACATTTGTCAAGTTCTTTGGCCAATATCTTTATAAACAAATGATAAATGGAATCGAGAGATGGGTTTATTTGGAGCTATATCAAGTTGTGAACTGATTTGGGCCACACTTGGCGCAATTGTTGATGGTCAAACCAAAACACTTCATGCAAAATTTCAGCCAAATCGGTTAATAATTGCGCCCTCTAGAGGCTCACGAAGTCAAGATCTGAGATCGGATTATATGGGTGCTATATCAGATGATGAACCGATTTGCATCATATTTGGCACAGCTTTTAATGGTCAAACCAAAACAAAATATCAGCCAAATCGGTTTAAAATTGCGCCCTCTATCGGCTCAAGAAGTCAAGATCGGAAGTCGGTTTATGTGTGAGCTATATCAGGTTATGAACTGATTTAGGCCATACTTGGCGCAATTGTTGATGGTCAAACCTAAACACTTCATGCAAAATTTCGGCCAAATCGGTTAATAATTGCGCCCTCTAGAGGCTCAAGAAGTCAAGATCCGAAATCCGCTTTATATGTGAGCTATATCAGGTTATGAACTGATTTGACCCATTTACAATCACAACCGACCTCAACCTATAAGAAGTATTTATGCAAAATTTAGTTGATTCAATGACGAAGTTAGTATATCCCCATTCTATGGTGAAGGGTATACAAATTTTAATTTTAGTCGTCTTTTTAGTGGATTAAGGTACTCTACCTACTCATGAATGGTAATTTGAGCAAGTGAAAACTTTCTGCTGATAAGCTACTCACTGTTCATTAATCCTAGCATTCTTCCTTCGCAACACCATTGAATGTATTATGGACACAATAGTAAAGATCAGAAGATCGAGCGATAAGCAATATACCAATGTCAAAGGACGATCGGCGAGGAACAATTTCAACGAGCCTGTTGAATGTAGTTGAGCAAATTTTTTCCATGCACATTTCATTTGGAACAGCGGGGATACTTCCCTCATTTTAATGAATGCTAACCTATTCAAGTTTAATTTAAGTCTTAAAGTCTAAGGGTGGAAAATTCCAAGCCAGGATAATGATATTAGGTCAGTAGAACAAAATCTAAAAAAGGGTACAGATTTTTCAGGCCAATTTTTTAGGAACTTTTTAAAACGAAAGCTCCCAAAGCTTAAAAGAAATCGAAAGCTCCCCATATTCTTAAGTAATCCGAAATATATCAAAAAGGGGTGCACCCACCTAAGCGAGTCTTTGTAAATACCCTAACTCTAAGTCACTAATACGGAACAAGACAAATCAAGTATTTGAACTTAGGGTCAAGTACCTAGAAGAAAGCCCCTCTCCAAAACC
Source organism: Stomoxys calcitrans (assembly GCF_963082655.1). Taxonomy (NCBI): domain Eukaryota; kingdom Metazoa; phylum Arthropoda; class Insecta; order Diptera; family Muscidae; genus Stomoxys; species Stomoxys calcitrans. The sequence continues at coordinate 86,038,120 of NC_081555.1, read as the reverse complement.
AACCAAACGGGCATATAGACAATATGGGGCCTAAATGAAAGGAATTGAAACGAGCATGTAGACTGACTAGCACAATATGGAACTTAAATGAAAAGTGTTTGGCAGTGGAGTACAATTTAGAAGCCAAATGCAAATGGGCCGGCCCGTTAAGTGTAAAGAGGCTATCGCAAAGAAAAAAGAAAATCTTTTTTGCATTAGAAAGTTGAGGCTAGCGATGCTGGATGCATGGCATTTTGATCAATTTGTATACCCAACACAATAGGATGGGGGTATACTAATCTAGTCATTCCATTTGTAACACCTCTAGATATTGATCAGGGACCCCATAGAGTATATATATTCTGGATCTTCTCGATATTTTAAGTCGAACTAGCCATGTCCACCCGTCCGTCCGTCTGTCGTAATCACAGTAGCATTCGAACGGGTAAAGCTAGCCGCTCGAAATTTTGCACATATACTTCTTATTAATGTAGGTCATTGGGAATTGAAAATGGGCCATATCGGTTTAGATTTGGATATAGGCCCCATGTAAACCGATCCCCAAATTTGACTTCTGGAGGCTTTAGAAGCCTCCGATTTAGCTGGAATTTGGAACAAAGACTTATGTCATGACTTCCAATATCCATACCAAGTATGATCCGAATTGGTCTATAAACAGATATAGCCCCTATATAAACCGATCCCCGGATTTAACTTCTTGAGGCCTTTGAAGCCTCATTTTTCAACCGATTTGGCTGCAACTTGGAACAAATATGTGAGTTATGACTTTGAAATCCATGCCAATTATGATCTGAATCGATCTATAAACAGATATAGCCCCCATATAAACCGATCCCCTGATTTATCTTCTTCAGCCCTTAGAACCCTAAATTTTCATATGATTTGACTGAAATTTAGCCTAAAACCCTATGTTATGACTCATAACATCAGTGCACAAGTTTTATCGGTCAATATTGTGCTATAGGCCGATATCCCAAAATGACTTCTTGAGACTAAAATAATTCAAATGCAAACTCAGTTAATAAGGGTACGTTTTTGGCAAAAAAAAAAACAGTAAGGAATGGCAAAAGTCGGGCGCTGCCGACTTTATACTACCCTACACCTACCTTATAGGTACAAAGTGGGAGCTGTGTCTAATTCTAAAACATTTTGATAGACTTCGCCGGATGTTTTCAGATGGGTTGTTAAACAATCTGTATCATATTTCGAGCAAATATTGGGTTGCCCAAAAAGTAATTGCGGATTTTTCATATAGTCGGCGTTGACAACTTTTATCACAGCTTGTGGCTCTGTAATTGCATTCTTTCTTCTGTCAGTTATCAGCTGTTGCTTTTAGCTTGCTTTAGAAAAAAAGTGTAAAAAAATATATTTGATTAAAGTTCATTCAAAGTTTTATTAAAAATGCATTTACTTTCTTTTAAAAAATCCGCAATTACTTTTTGGGCAACCCAATATGATCTAACTGTAATATCTACGGTTCACAAATGAAAACATTACGGACGGACGGACACGATATATACTTAATGGAGTCGCAGATCAATCTTTCGAGGTGTTACAAGTTACAAACGGAATGACTAGGTTAGTATACCCCCATCCTATGGTGGTGGGTATAAAAAATAAACCATTTGAAGTTACTTCGATACAAACAAATATGTTTTATTCGAGATGTGCTATTTTCATAGTTGGTAGATATAGATGGTGCGGTTATTATTCCACTCCATACAACTACGGCAATACCGAAGCCAGTCATCGGCTTGTTGTGCGCTCCAAAAAATTAAAAGAAACCTTGAAAAAGGAAATCTAGGTTCAGTGCTACCCATTGATCCAAATTTCGGATGTAAGGCATTTCTGTACAAATTCTGAACTCTTCCGTCAAGATCTTACCGAAATCGTTCCGAATTCTTTTTGATTTTCTGAAGGATTTTTTCCGATAGTTCTAAAAGAGTTCTGAACGATTTCTGAACTTCTTGTCGTAGGAGATTTTTGAATTTTTCGTCTGACAGTTCGAAATGAATTCTGAACGATTTCTGGAGTGCGAGTCTGTAAGATTTTTTTCGATAGTTCTGAAAGAATTCTGAAGGATATCTAATAGTCTTGTCGCACACTTTTCTAAATGTTTTCTTCTGACAATTCGGTAGGAATTCTGAATGATGTCTGAACTCTGTCTCGGATGCTTTTGTCTTTTGGTGCTTGCTTTTTCCCATATTTCAGAACTCTATGTCGGATTTTTTTAATTTTTTTGTACTTCCTTCCTCTGAATGATGTCTAAACTCTTTATCAAATGTTTTTGTCTTTTTTATGCTTGCTTGTTTCCATACTTTTGTTTGTGAACCGTTAGATACCGCCGTAGCACAGAGGTTAGCATGCTCGCCTATGACGATGAGTGCATGGGTTCCAATCCTGGCGAGAACATCATGAAAATCTTCAATCGTGGTTATAACAAGCTGGTGACATTTGTGAGGTTCTATGTCATATAAAAACTTTTCCTTTTCGGACTCGGCTATAAACATATTCAAGAGCAAAGTTGCAATTTGAACCGTCGGAAAGCACATTCGATTACTGTAGGAATTATTTCAGTATTTGTTTAGAAACGATAAGGCAAGTGGGAAAGTACATCCAAATTCTAAAAAATTTTTTTTTCAGAATTCAGTCAGAAATCGATACTACGAGTAGGAAAAAACATTCCATTTTCAAGGATTTCTAATATACTTTCGGTCAGAAAACGATAAGACTAGTTGGAGAACACATCCGTATTCATTAAGACTCAATATCAGAATTCGGTCAGAAGCCTTAACGACAACTCTAAATTTCCTTTCGAATTTCCCATTATTTTTGTTCAGAATTCGTTGCGAAGTCTCGGCAAAAACATCAGATTTCCGTCCAGCATTTCTTTCCGAAGTCGGGTCAGCCACTCCATATAAGACACGCAAACGAAAAAAGGACCATGATTTGCAAATCTACACCTGTAATGTCCGCACATTTTATAGAGAAGGTGCAGTATACGCACTGGCGGATGTATTAGAGAAGTACAAGGCAGATATTACCGCCTTACAGGAAGTGCGATGGACTGGGAATGGCGTCACTACAACACCAAACGGCTGCCATAACACGAGGCATGAATTTGGCTGCGGATTTGTGGTTAGTCGAAGACTGAAACACCTTGTCTCCAGCTTTACTCCGGTAGATGAGAGGCTAGCCACAATCCGCATAAAAGCCAAATTCTTCAATATCAGCCTTATTTGTGCCCTTGCCCGACGGAAGACAAAGACGAGCAGACCAAGGATATTTTCGACGAGCGCCTAGAAAGAGAATATGACCGCTGCCCCGCCCATGATATTAAAATCGTTCTGGGAGATTTTAATCCAAAAATAGGGAAGGAAGACATTTTTGGTCCAACAGTCGGAAAGTTTAGCCTCTACAAGATAACGTCCAGTAATGGGTTGAGGATGATAGATTTCGCCGCGGCAAAAAACATGGTAGTTAGTAGTACCAGATTTCAACATAAAAATATTTACCAGGCCACATGGCTGTCACCCGATCAAAACACGAGAAATCAAGTTGATCACGTTGTGATAGAAGGAAGGCATTCATCCAGCGTGTTAGATGTGGAAGGCATTCATCCAGCGTGTTAGATGGAAGGCATTCATCCAGCGTGTTAGATGTACGATCGATCCATGAAGCGAATATAGATGAACATGGCGAGGAAAGTGCAATCTGACACTGCACGAAAACTGGACATTAAAAAGCTGCAAACACAACAAATGGCAGCGGCATATTCCACTCGACTGACCCAACTGCTTAATGAAATCACTCCTTGTTCCGATGATATAATGGCGCAGTGGCAAACTATTGCCCACTCCATGGAAAATGCCGCGAAATCCGTACTTGGGTCCCGGAAGCCTCCTCCAAGAAACCCATGGTATGACCAAGAGTGTCGAAATGCTACTGAAGCCAAGAATGCGGCATATAGAGCAATCCTGCAATCAGTAGCAACACGCCAGATGAAGAAGAGGTATCGGGAGACACGGAGAAGAGAGGGGACACGTCTATTCCGCAGAAAGGAAATGGAAAGACGTGAGTGTGAGCGAATTGAGATGCACAGAAGTCAGAATGAAGTCCGGCAATTCTACCAGAGAATTAAACATTAAACCGATGGCTTTGGTGCAGACACATCCTCCTGCTGAGACAAAGAAGGAAATCTGGTATCTTACACAGAAAACATGCTGAGGATAGGAAAAGAACATTTTACGCAACTGCTAGTGTCCGACGTTGGGGGCGAAGAGGATACCGCAGAACCAATCCCTGATGATGGTATAGAATGTCAGTCAGAATGAGGTCCCAGTAGCTGTGACCCGCCTAAAGAACAACAAGGCAGCAGGAGCCGACGAGTTACCCGCTGAACTATTTAAGACCGGAGGCGACACGCTGATAAGATGTATGCATCAGCTTATCTGCGCAATCTGGCTAGAAGAACGCATACCCTCAGCATACTATGAACCATACACAAGAAAGAAGACAAGACGCAATGTGCCAACTACAGAGGAATAAGTCTCCTCCCCATCGCATACAAGATACTCTCGATGATGGTATAGAATGTCAGTCAGAATGAGGTCTCAGTAGCTGTGACCCGCCTAATGAACAACAAGGCAGCAGGAGCCGACGAGTTACCCGCTGAACTATTTAAGACCGGAGGCGACACGCTGATAAGACGTATGCATCAGCTTATCTGCGCAATCTGGCTAGAAGAACGCATACCCTCAGCATACTATGTCCCATACACAAGAAAGGAGACAAGACGCAATGTGCCAACTACAGAGGAATAAGTCTCCTCCCCATCGCATACAAGATACTCTCGAGCGTACTGTGTGAAAGATTAAAACCTAACGTCAATGAGATAATTGGGCCCTATCAAAGTGGCTTTAGACCTGGTAAATTCACCCTAGACCAGATATTCACTCTGCGCCGAATCCTGGAAAAGACCCGAGAAGGACAAATCAACACCTACCATCTCTTTGTTGACTACAAAGCCGCCTTCGATACTCCTTTACGTTCAAAGGTATTTCAAGCCATGTCTGAGTATGGTATCCCTGCAAAATTAATAAGACTGCAGGATGACACTTGCTGATACGCGTTCCTCAGTAAGAATAGGAAAGAATCTCTCCGAACCATTCAATACCAAACGTGGCTTCAGACAAGGAGACAGCCTATCGTGTGATTTCTTTAATATCCTGCTGGAGAAGATTATAGAAAATGCAGATGTGAATAGATATGGCACACTAATCACAAGAGAACGCATGCTACTCGCCTATGCCGGCGACATCGATATCATATGTCGGTAGCCGAAAGTAGTAACTGCAGCAAAGAATCGAAAGAGAGTCAGTGAAAATGGGTCTGGCAGTAAATGGATATAAGACGAAATGGATGGTTTTTACTCCCAAAAAGCCTTGCACAACCGAGCAGATGAATGGAGAAAGTTGGAAACTACAACTTTGAGACAGTCAGCTACTTTACCTACCTCGACACCGCCGTAACCGAAACGAATGACACCAGTTTTAAGATTAAGCGAAGAATAATACTGGCAAACAGATGCTACTTTGAACTGAGTAAGCAGTTTAGAAACAAAGCCACCTCTCGACAGACGAAGATTACACTATACAAGACACTGATACTACCCGTACTGTTAAATGGTTCTGAAGCATGAATACTTGTGAAAGCAGATGAGGCAGTGGTTGGAGTGTTTGAGAGAAAGATTCTTCGTAAAATATATGGACCAATTTGCGTTAACGGAGAATATAGGCGACGTATGAACCACGAGCTGTATGACGACGATAGCATAGTTACACGCATCAAAATACAACGGCTGCGTTGGCTAGGTCATGTTGTCAGAATGGATGAAGAAGCTCCAGCCAAGAAGACTTTTGAAGGCAAACACGGTGGTACACGCAAACCGGGAAGACCAAAACCCCGATGGAAAGATCAAGTGGTGGGAAACACCTCAAAACTTGGTGTCAGAAATTTTGGAATAAGCGCAGAAAATCGAGGCTCTTGGAACACTATTCTACGTTCGGTTAGTTGAACATTCTGTCATAGCCAATTAAAGAAAGAAGAAAGGGTCTCATATGGACATATTTATATATGCGGTATTTAGTGTGCGTATTGAATGACATTATAGTACTCCATATACCAGGGAGCTCAAAAGATCAAAAAGATAAGTACTATTATCTTATTATCTGCAGATCAGTTTTTCGAAGTGTTTCAAACGGAATGACTTAATTAGATAATTATGTAAAACCATTAATAAATTTGTGCTGAAAATACACTTGTTTAAAAATATAATTGTTTTAATGGTCTATATCAGTTACATATTCGTTTTCAACTTTGCTGTTATAATATCTAATAGCCATTTCGAATACCAGCGGAAACAAATCTTGCTATCGTGCTGATCAATAAAATACTTCAATGAAAAATAACTCTTCGGTCAATATAAGTTTATGATTTGATATTTACTTGGCCAATAAGATTCGTATCTTTCCCGAAATAGCTGTAGTTGTTCGATGAGGCAAGTTTATGTATGTAGTCCGATTTCGTAATAGTTATCTTAATAGAATTTATTGTGACCGAATTACAAATTCAACACAAATTATCCCATTTATTTTGTGGATCTGGGCTGACCACAACCACCGCCACCGCCGCCACCACCTGCTGTTTTTTGAATACAAAATATTCAAAACTTGTTCGCCCAGGGGAGAACACTCACCCCTTGGCACCTGAAGATATTTTCCCATGCAAATAGATCTAAAGTAGATAACACTGGTTTTATGTTCGAATGTATCGATCGTAAAACTGTCATACTTCCTTATTTCTATAGAAAACCAGGAATACCACTACAACTTGTGTCCAAATATCAGAGGAAAAAAAAACATCTCTTTGTCATCCTCCCCAAAAAAAAAGCAATGCGCAGACGCAAATCTGAGGTGATATATTGGAAGGCGTTAACCTATGATCACACACTCGGTTTTTCATTTGAAAATTTAAAATCTCTATGGCTTTTTTATTATTGTTTATTTATTATTTATTCATTTCATTCATGCATTCGTAGTCATACAGCAAGTTAGTCAGGCAGGCAGGCAGTCAGTTAGCCAACCAACCAAGCAAAGCATTCGACCAGCCCATTCATATCTTCCTTTGAGCCATATACGAGGAGTTTGTACTGGAACATAACTAAAATTTTTAACACAGCAATTTTAGGTTTTTTTTTTTTTTTGCTTCATTTAATATATACACAGGGAAAAATATTGGTTACAAAGTGTAAACATCACCGAAAACATGAAATTTTTAGATCACCACCACCAAATAATGAAGTTTCTCGGTGATTATTCTGTAGATTCCACACAGATTTAATATGTCTTCTGGAATATCTAACTGTGCCTTCTTGATGTCCGTTGGTTGTGATTACTCCAGACATTTCACTCAGATAACGTTAAATATGTATTCTTGATTTTCCGTCCATTATTTGGTGCGTCCGTCTGATGCAAATAAGCCTAAGTTCCAAACAAGTAAGAGCGACAAATGTGGCCCACCATGGGTCGCATTTGTCGAGTTCTTTGCGCGGTATCTCTTTTTAGGCAAACCATGAATAAAGGATAAGAATTATTATGTCATTGGAGATATATCAAGTAATAGTTCGATTCGGACCATAAGTGAATTGTATGTTGAAGAACATAGTAGTAGTCATTGGGTAATATTTCAGTCCGTTCGGAAAAGAATTGCGTCTTGTAGGGGCTCAAGAAGCATAATCGGGAGATCGGTTCATATGAGAGCTGTATCAGGCTATATATCGATTAAAACCATATTGGACATGTATATTGAAGGTCATGGAAGAAGTCGTTATACAAAATTTCAGCAAAATCGAATAAGAAATGCGCCCTCTAGAGGCTTAAGAAGTCATGATCCTAGATCGGTTTATATGGCAGCTATAGCAGGCTATAGACCGATTTAAACCATACGTGGCACAGTTGTTGAAAGTAATAACAAACAAGTTCAAGCAAAATTTCAGCCAAATCGGTTGATAATTGCGTTCTCTATTAGCTCTAGAAGTCAAGATCCAAGATCGGTTTATATGGTAGCTATATCAGGTTCTAGATCGATTTGAACCATACTGAGCACATTTGTTGGAAATCATAACAAAACACTTCACACATAACAATTTCCCAGATCGGTTTATATGGCAGCTTTATCAGGTTATGGACTGATTTGAACCATACTAAGCACAGTAGTTGGAAGTCATACCAAAACAGTTCATTCAAAATTTCAGCCAAATCGGATGAGAATTGCGCCCTCTAGTGGCTCAAGAAGTCAAGACCCAAATCGGTTTATATGGCAGCTATATCAGGTTATGGAGTGATTGGAACCATACTTAGCACAGTAGTTGGAAGTAATAACAAAACACTTCGTGCAAAATTTCAGCCAAATCGGATGAAATTTGCGCCCTCTAGTGGCTCAAGAAGTCAAGATCCCAGATCGGTTTATATGGCAGCTTTATGAGGTTATGGACTGATTGGAACCATACTTAGCACAGTAGTTGGAAGTCATAACAAACAACTTTATACAAAACTTCCGCCAAATCGAATGAAAATTGCGCCCTCTATTGCTGTTATATCAGGTTATGGACCGATTTAAACCATACTTAGCACAGTTGTTGGAAGTGATACCAAAACACAACTTGCAAATTTTCAACCAAATCGGATAAGAATTGCACCCTCTAGTTGCTCAAGAAGTCAAGACCCCAGATCGGTTTATATAGCAGCTATATTAAACCATGGACCGATTTGGCCCATTTACGATCCCAACCGACCTACGTTAATAAGATATATTTGCGCAAAATTTCAAGCGTTTAGCTTTACTCCTTCGAAAGTTAGCGTGCTTTCGACAGACGGAAGGACATGGATCGTCTTAAAATGTCATGACGATCAAGAATATATTACTTTATGGGGTCTTAGACGCATATTTCGAGGTGTTACAAAGGAAATGGCGAAATTAGTATATACCCCATTCTGTGGTGGAGGGTACAAAAATAAAATTATTTTTAACATGGTCCCCATTGACCACTAAAACTTCTGTTCGCGAGTTTGAATTGATTGATTGAATGGATTTGTCTTCTTAAGCCTATGAAACAGAACCTATTTCTTTAACCTTAAATATCCAACGTTTCAGAAAGCAACACCATATAAATTTTGGAATCATTGCTACACTTTTTTACATTACAAATAAGTTTTCCATTTATTAATATTTTTTTTCTCCGTGTACTTTGAAAACCTTACTGTAGAAGTCCAATGAACGAAAAACAAAAAGAAATGATTCATATGCATCTTGCATCTTGCATCTTGCCTTCTGTCTTATTTGTTTTTCCACTAAATGCGGTAGGTCGCCATGGCTGGTTTAGGTTTTGGTTTGGTTTCGATTTCTGCTTGATTTGCTGGACTGCAAGCCTGCCTGCCTGCCTGCTTAGTTTATGTCTTTTGCCGGTACACTGCCCATCCATTGCATTTCAGGTGATCACCTCACCTCACATATGCTCGAGATTCAGCTTCAATGGGTTTTGGCGGCTCCATGGCGTTTCATTCATTGCATTACCCATTCCATGCAGGCATAAAATGTCGATCATAATTTTCTTCAAATAAAAAAACAATCATACACAAAACATAAAAATATCGTGCTTTAAGGTAAATAACAATAATAGTAATAATAATACCAAACACAGATCGTATGCTGGAATATATTATTTTCCCCTTTTTTTATATTACTTGTCCCTCTTGAATGTTGTATGGAAAAAACCTAAAGGATAATGCGCAATTCGAGGTTTATTCATTTTATGGTGGTCTACAGTATATCTCAACGAGGGAGGAATGTCGTTGACAATAATTCTGTTTAGTGAAATCTTATGGCCATTCCATTTTCAAGCAGTTAATCACAAATATGTATGTTATCTAAATTTGTTTACCAATTTTTATTTATTGTATTTATGGGTTGCCCAAAAAGTAATTGCGGATTTTTTAAAAGAAAGTAAAAGCATTTTTAATAAAACTGAGAATGAACTTTAATCAAATATACTTTTTTTACACTTACAGAAGAAAGAATGCAATTACAGAGTCACAAGCTGTGAAAAAATTTGTCAACGCCGACTATATGAAAAATCCGCAATTACTTTTTGGGCAACCCAATATTTATATTTCGGGATAAGGGAACATAAAAACAAATATTTACCATCGATAATCGCTTTATTGTTTTTCAAAATATTCCCCAATTGTCGAAGGACTTATGCCACAGGAGAGGATGGCATCGAAACCGGACCCGACAAGCCCTGTGTGGGTGGGCCATTCAGTTGGAATTGACTCAAGTCGTGCGCCAGCAGGGAAGCACGGAAATCAAAAAATACTTTGAAAGGCTGCTATTAGTGAAGCATCTAAGGAGAAATTGTCCACACCGCAAGTGTGTAGTGTACCAAAAAAGAGTGGTTGCACAGCTTTCTCACCTGTCCCTGGAAGGTGATGGAAGGTGAGCTCATCATGACAAAATCTAACGAATCTTGTGAGGATGAACTCCTGGTGGAATCAGAAGACGAGGCTAACACAACAGTGGTAGAAGTACTGAATCCTGACTATGGTCCAGTTTCAACAGATAAATCTCCACCATTGTAAGACCGCTTCGGCGGCACTAAAGGTCTTCCAGATGGCAGCGAGATTTGACGTGGTTCTTATCCAGGAACCATGGTTGTGTAGAGGAATGGTTCGTGGACTAAGAATTCCAGGATTTGAACTACTCAAGGCTACGGGGAATGGCAGACACAAAGCCTGTATTCTTGCAAAGAGTAGTTTAAATGGTTTTTTTTCTTTCGTCGCTAAGAAGCGCTGAAGATTTAGTAGTAGCCAGCCTTAAAATAAACAATTCTCATTACTGACTGGCTTCCCTATATACGGCGCACGATTCAGAAATACCGCCTTCAAGTCGCTGGTTGAAGTCGCTTCTGTAGGGAAGAAGAGCCTTATTTTAGGAAGTGCTACTAATGCACATCTCCAGATATGAGGAAGTTCGGATGTCAACGAAATGGATGAGCTGCTTATCGAAGATATTATAAGTTGCAATACGGCGATTTGCAATAAAGGGGATAAACCAAACTTTATTACCATCACCAGGCAGGATGTACTAGATATTACCTTTGTATCGGAAGATACATGTGGAAGAATATGCGACGGGGATGTGTTGAATAATCATCGTTATATTAGTAGAAAATACTGCAGAAGTGGTCCCTCGGCTACACGAAAAAAAGGCGGATTGGGATAAATTTCGGCACAAATTTTGCACGTCTATCCCTTCTAGACCAGAAAAGGAAGTGGAAATTACGGAGGATATAGACATAGTGGTCAAGCGGATCACGAATCCCCTGAGTGACTCGCTTGTGTCAGCATATCCTAGCGCAAAGCCAAGGGCCAAACAGCGACCGCCATGGTAGACCCCAGAGCTGCTTGGGCTATGGAAGGACTGCAGAAAACTCTTCAACAGAGCAAAAGCCACAAGAGCACCACACGATTGGGACATCTATAAAGCTGAGCTACGAAAATATAACGGTGAGCTGAAAAAGGCTCAGAACAAATCCTGGGTAGAATACTGCAGCTCCGTGGATGATTCTGTCCTCGAGACCAATTACAGTGGGTTATATTCAGAAGTCAGAGAATGTATGGACATTGTCTAGTGAGGAAACACTAGAGCTACTCGTAGATACACATTTGCCGGGAAATTCTTCAACGGACAGCGTGGAGCCAGAAGAGGTTGTCATTGGTATGCATTCGTCGGAGGCTATTATGGAAACTATGTCTGAGCCGAAATTACTTTGGGCGATAAGAAGTTTCGACTCCTTTAAGTCGCCAGGCGCTGATGATGTATCACCGGTGGAATTACAAGCTGTGTCTCTGATAGACTTGTTCCCTGACTTAGGGAAATAGACTTTGCTGGCATCAGAATGTCATATAAACCTGCGGGATGGAGGGATACGAAGGTAATTTTCATTCCGAAAGCAGGAAAACCCTACCACACGAAGGCGAAAGATTTTCGTCTTTTTAGTCTATCATCTTTTATACTGAAGACTCTTCAGAGGTTGATAGAAACATATCTAAGGGCAGAGATCCTTGGAGATTGCCTGTCGCGGCAGCATCGTGCATATACAATAAAAAAGGCAAATCCACTGAAACAGCCCTTTACGAATTAGTCAGCTACATAGAGGGTTCTCTCGCTGCCAAGGAATATACGATGATACCATTTCTTGATATTGATGGTGCTTCCAATAATGTAAAACTGACGTCAATCATGAAGGAGTTGGAATTTCTAGGCATTAACTCCACCGTAATAAAGTTTATTAATAACTTACTTAAGGAGGTGTACTGTCTCCTCTACTTTGGAATATAGCCATTAACAATATATTATTGTTTCTGGAAGAAAAAGGCTTAAAGGTGGTCGCGTATGCTGATAACGTGGCAATTGAATCTCTGGAGAACGTATTTCTGAACACAAAAACCGCCTTCGAATGTCGCAGATCTCTCAATGAGATAGCTGACCAGTTAAAAAGATAGAGATATTGTAAAGTGGACGATGTTCAATAATTAATTTTATAGCTCCTGTAATAAAAACGATATATCTGAAAATACAAATTGAAGTTTTTAACGCTCTCACTTTGAAACTTGTTTTTGTCGTTGTTATACTAAAGTAACGATAGACTTAATAAAACCTTAAATATAAACAGAACCCAAGGTTCCTTCCTAGGTCGAGATTGAAAGCCCACTTTAACTTACACATTTTAACAATTACAAAAGCGTCAGTTACAGCTTCCGACCGCTACACCTTTCGACCACAATGCAGAACTTCTACCAAAATCCAAATTGAGTAGATCGATTAATAAATGGGCTTGTAAAGGCACTTAAAGTGAAAAGCGGGAGTTACGTATATATGAGAACTATATCTATGGTAAATCTGCATGGATTTCTAATTTGTTTAAAAATTCATGAAACTCCGCTTGTAAGTCATTAAATTATTGCAGTATTAACTAAAATCAGACGAACAATATACAGGAACTATATCTAAATTTGATCGAAAATCAGTACATATAGTGGTAGTCGTAGAAGAAAACGTTATATAAAATCTTGAAAAGAAAATCGGGAAATCTGAACCGATTTCAATAAAATTCAACAGCAAAGCCGAAAGTCATAAGAGACTCGTCCGTGCCAAATTTTGTAAAATACGGTTTACAAATGGCTACTGATTATATCCAACGCCTCTAATGTGGTACAGGGTATTATAACTGAGTGCATTTGTTTGTAACACCAAGAAGAGAGAGATATAGACTCATTGATAAGTATACGGATAGTGTCAGAATCACTTTCTGCTTCGATTTAGATATGTCCATCTGTCTGTATGTTCATGTTAATTTGAGTATAAAGTGCGGGTTGCTACTTTCGTCTGATCGTCTTCAAATTCATCTTTTTTTGGCAATTGAAATTGGAAAAGATCGGTTCAGATTTGCATATAGCTACTATATATATATTCATCCGATTTGGACTAACTTTGCAATAACGTCGTCATTTTTAAACCAATCCTCATGAAATTATGCACGAGGAATTCTCCTATGAGTCTGAGTCGAGTATGAGTACTCGTGAAAAAAGGGTTTTTCCAAAAAGAGGAATTTTTCCAAATTATTCAACGATACACGCTTCAACAAAGCATTAAAACTATTCAAATTCCTCAAAAAAATGGTGAAAATCCTGCAAAACTAAAGCATTTTTAGTTGTCGTGCAGCACCTTATCGGACTGCAATACAGCAAAATTGTTGCATCTGGGGCTCAGAAAACCTAAGAGTTGTTGTTGAGAAACCTCTCCATTCTCAACGTGTGACTGTTTGATGCGATTTATGTTCCGGCGGAATTATTGGACGCTTCTTTTCCGAAAATGAGGTTGCATCAATAAAAACGGTGAATGGATTGCGCTATCTAGAGATGATTAATGATGATCTGGACAACGTTTACTTTCAACAAGACGACACTATGTGCCACGCAGGCAACGAAACCATTGCTCTTTGACGGCAAAAGTTTTCGAGCCGTGATATCTTTGGAAGAGGTGATCGCAATTAACGACGGAGATCTTCAGATTTAACGCCATTCGACTTTTTCATTTGGCACCATGTCAAGAGCCCAGCATCGATTCAAGACTTCAAAGATGGAATTTGTTAGGCTATCGAGTACATAAGGCAGCCACTTTGCGACTTAGTTATGGAAAATTTCATTCGATGGTGCTGTTATCGTGGTTGTGATGTTATTTTTCATTATTGACGGCATACCTTCCTATTTATTATGAAACAAACATCCGATCATTGGTGTCAAAAAATTAAATTTTTCTTTGAAAAACCAAAAACCACCTTGTTGGAAAACACTTAACTTGTCAATGGGTCTACCTCTCTTCTACTGGGTGTAAAAAAGCACTGTTATTCCGCATTGTGTGTTCCACGATTCACGTTTAAGCCCGAACGGCTTTCCGCAGAATGACACCACCCAGCAGAAAGTTTTACATGGCTGAATAACATACAAATGTCACCAACATTAGTAAAGAGATAAACACCAAAATTTTTCTGATATTCTCGCTAGAACTCGAAACCAGGTGTTTAGGGTCGTAGACGAACAAGGTTGCCTCCAAAGGCGCATTGATTTTATTTTCTTATGATTTTAATTTCTTACACAGAAACGGTCGGTAGGACGAGGAAAATCCTATGGGGAAATCCGAATAGCTTTCGGTATCATAACAGGACACATAGGACTTGGAGCTCACTTATGCTAAATCGGTGCGGCAAGTGATAGCATGTGTAGGGCATGTAAGGAAGATGATGAGAGGTTGGAGCACTTCCTATGTCATTACCCGCCTTTCGCGGCCAGCAGACACCGGTACTAAGATGGGGTTACCCAAACACTGCAGTGTGTATCAAGCGAAGATCCTTGCAATTAAAGAAGTGGTGGAATGGCTCAGATATAATGTCATAACGACGATTGGCATAAATATCTCCTCAGACAGCCAGGTAGCCATTAAATCCCTGGAGAACGTATTTCTGAATACAAAAACCGCCTTCGACTGTCGCAGATATCTTAACGAGATGGCTGAACAGTTTAAAATTCACCTGTTCTGGGTGCCGGGCCACAGAGATATCCCAGGGAATTGTAATGCGGACGAACTTGCAAGACTAGGAACTACCCTACACATTCCAGGGATACTGGCATCTGTGGGTAAGCCTCTAGAGACATGTAAGCTAAGTTTTCAGCACCAGGCCCGAAGGGCCACGAATGATAGATGGTCACAAAGAGAGGGCTGTGAGCATTCCATAAATATGTGGCCTCATCTGGACTTGAAGAGGTCTACCGCTTTGCTGCCATTGGCTAGAACAGACGTCTCAGTCATCTAATCTGAAAACATGCTGAAAGACTGAAGGTTGCCAGAAGGACTTTTGCCGGAGGTGTGAAGACTTCGAAGAAGAATGTGCCCCGTGTGTGTGTCCCGCACTAGCAGTCCGAAGGAGTTCTACTTTAGGTTCTCATTTCTTTGAGAACTTGTCTGATTTAGCGGATGTGAAAATTCGCAAGTTATTGGGATTTTTTTTTAAGCGATCTGGATGGTTCAACTGTAGGAACTAGAAGCCATCTTCCTTCTTCTGTTCCTGTGGTATCACAATGGACGAAAACTTCTAAGTGAGTCTGATGGCAAACTGCCACTTAAACCTAACCTTAACCTAGGTGGGGACACAATACCAGACATGAACCCACTTAGAGGCGTGGTACGGAAACAATTATGGATTTTGTAAGTAACACGAAATTCATTACTTAGATTTTCTATTTCGAGGTTACTTTAGTATTTAGAGCACATAACAAGCCGATTACTGGCTTAAGTGTATGCCCATAGTGGCATGGGGCGGATTAATATCCGCACCCTCTTTTTAACCAAACCTAATCTATACACAATACACGTATGCCCAATAGAGTTTTGTATGTGATGGGAAGCAGATTTATTACTCTTTAGTCTCCTTTGTCTCTCTTTAATGTATACGAGACATGGTGATCTAAATATAGAGTATGTTTTCTTTTAATCAGATGCTGATGCATAAGTCACATCGGCGTGTTATCTCCAGTCTTAAATAATTCCGCTGGCAACCAATAAGAGCCCATTGGTTGCAATCTTGTTGTTCTTCAGCCGGGTTTTTTGCTCTTCTGACTTCATTCTGACAAGCCGGTATATATTCGATACCGCATTCGGGGATCGGTTCTGTGGTATTTTTGTCACGGTCACTTACTGATAACTGCAATTGGGAAACATTTTCATTCTAAATCCTACACACCGATTTTATGTAATCGGATTTTCTATGGCTCTGCAAAAAGATGTACCTGTAGCAAATCAATCGTTTTGATAGTTTCTGCCTATTTTTATTAGTCAATGTAATAAAACACTAATTTAATTTCAAATTTCGCTTAACAATTTATTTTTTCCCTGTTTTCTCTTTTCAGGTAAGTTTAGTTCCTTGAATGAATCAATGAAGTTACTTAAACCTTTGTCCAATCCAAGCCCTCTTATTGTGTTGCAGTAAAAATAGTATCAGGTAAAATTAGTCTTTGAAAAACTATGAAGAAACCTGTGGTCCTTGTAGTAAAGCTATTTTTTCCTATGTCCGTGAAGATAAAGTTAACTTTAACTAGCAGAGACACAAACCCATTTAATTAGCAGCACACTGTTACGAGCTTAGCAGAGCTATGCTAACAATTTAACAGAAAAGATCTAAAAATAAAATCAAGAAAAATAATGAAAAAATTCAGAAGAAACGTCAACAAGAACACTAAAAAGACCACAAACATTGAGAATTATGTAAAAAATTATCTAACAAAGTAATAAATGCATAAGGGACAAATCTACAACACCAAAAAGTCTAAAGCGAAAAGTAGAAAAACTAAGAGGAGTGCTGGGTACCCACTTATAGTGAAGGAAGCTCTTGATGCCTATGATCTAAATCAAAAAGCAAAATATCCAAAAAGTAGACAGTATTTGAGATAATTGGCATTTAAAGTTAAAGTTCGAATTAACAGAATGGCCCTCTGTGCAAAAACTAAGAGGGGTGCCTAGAAATATGATCTATGAACCCATAAAGTATTGGGTTGCCCAAAAAGTAATTGCGGATTTTTCATATAGTCGGCGTTGACAAATTTTTTCACATCTTGTGACTCTGTAATTGCATTCTTTCTTCTGTCAGTTATCAGCTGTTACTTTTAGCTTGCTTTAGAAAAAAAGTGTAAAAAAAGTATATTTGATTAAAGTTCATTCTAAGTTTTATTAAAAATGCATTTACTTTTTTTTAAAAAATCCGCAATAACTTTTTGGGCAACCCAATATATAAAATTTTCAATGTTTGGTGTCCTTTTAGTGCTCTCGTTGTCGTTTCTTCTGAATTTTTCATTATTTTTAAATCTTTTCTGTTAAATTGTTAGCATAGCTCTGCTAAGCTCGTAACAGTGTGCTGCTAATTGAATGGGTTTGTGTCTCTGCTAGTTAAAGTTATCTTTATCTTCACAGACCTTCTTTCCTGCCATTCTAGTTATGAACTAGCAAAGAAGGTCGATTGTATTTTTTGTTCAAGGTGGTTTGTATTTACTCTTATCGACTTTATTAAGAGCAACATGCGTATAATTCTATATACCACGAATTTATCTATTTATCGATTGTGGTAAAGATAGATGTGGTGAAAAGCCAAACTTACCCGGAGATTTTTCGAGAATTTTTTTCAAAACATATCTTCAAATAATGTTTGCCTATTAAATATCTATCTTTATCCTTCATTTGTCCCATTGTGAAAGCCATTATGACTTTCACTGTATGGCCCGCATTCATTTCACTCAACTTGGATCTATCTTAAAATTTAGGTCATATTGCAAATGAGCACTGTAAACTGTCACCATAGAAACATCATCCCCATAACAAATGCAATTTTGCTTTGGATCCTGCAATTTCCCCGCGCTTACTATTCTGGCCTCTTAGCACATCATGGTCATGTGTGAAATTTGTCTTTCGTCAAATTGTTTGTTGTCTTTATATCTAGCCTTCCTTCCTTATACGAGCGTTTTCCTATTGCATGGCTGTAGGCAAATAACCTCTATATGTAACCCATAAACCAAAACCAATAATCAACGACAAAATAGAAGAAAAAACTGCAACTAACTTGGCCAAACACGATTGACCGACCAAGCGACCACTTTTTATCCAACAACGTCATGAACATCGTCGCCATCCAACTTCCTCAAGACTCCATCAGTGCGCGTCATCGCTAACAACAACATCTCCAGAAGCATCATTGTACTCCAAACTATACTCTGTACTGGTCGTCAACTTCATCATGTTTTCAACACATTTTTGTTAAAAGTTTTCCTTTAGCTCTCGGCTATTTGATGCAGGAGGTTAGGATGGCAACGCTGCTGCGCGTTATGCTCCTATCACAAGATGTTATTGTTGCAGTCATCATAACTGCACAGATGTTGCCTGCAGATCAACACTGTTACTCTTGTCATAGACATCATCAGCTGTGGTGCGCTACAACATTTTGAAAAAGTGTAAAATTGTTCGCTTTAGTGTGATGCTTCAAGGCTTGTCCTATCCATGTCATGTTGTCGTTACGTTAAAAATGTCTTAAATTATGAATAATTTTAGCATATTTTTTTTTCTCCCTTCACAAATGAAACTGAAAATAGTAAATGGCTGAGAGCTAAACAAACAATTGCAAGCGACTGTGCAACATTGTCATCTTTATTAAAAGTAAGAACAAGATTAATTGGCAAATAAATTTATAAATTACTAATTGGAGAGTAAGGCTCACCGTGGTATGCATGCATGTCCGCCCAAGACATCTAACACCTGGATTGAAATCCCGGCGAGAACATGGAAAACTTTTCAGCATTGGTAATCATTCACTACCCATTGGGAGAGAATCCAAAAAAAAAAACTATTAAATAATCTGCCGTTTGAGAATGAGTAGAAATAACTCTATTTTGAATGGTTAGAGCTGAGGTGTTAACCATTATTTGTAAAATTTCAAGGGCCCAGGTGGTAAGGACACCTTTTGATAGGTCTCTAAAGTTGATGTCCTCGGCATTTCAAAAATTTGTTCGGACTACCAAATCTTCATTTGTTGTCCGATATCCCTTGAAAAAAATTCGCTTGAGTTCCATAATATCTCTTCAGGTTTTGGGGATATTCAACTTAAATTTTTTTGTGGAATTGTGGCCGAAATAGGCTTCGTACTTTCAAAGGCATTTGTGGTTCGATTTTCATTTTATATTTTAAGAACACTTATCTGAAAAATTCAACAAGTAAAGGAGTGCTAAGTTCGGCCGTGCCGAATCTTGGGAACATGCCACCACGGATTTTGTTAAAATATGGGAGCTATATCTGGTTATTCACCGATTTGGACCGCACTTGACACAGTTGTTGAGAGTCTTAACAAAACACTATATGCAAAATTTCAGCCAAATCGGACAAAAATTGCGGCTTCCATGAAGACAAATCGGGAGATCGGTTTATATGGAAGCTATATCAGGTTATAGACCGATTGAAACCGTACAAGGCACAGTTGATGGAAGTAATAACAAACAACTATGTGCAAAATTTCAGCCAAATCGGACAAAACTTGCGGCTCCCAGGGGATCAAGAAATTTAATCGGAAGATCGGTTTATATGGGAGCTATATCCAAATCTGAAGCGATATGGCCCATTTGCAATTCCCAACGACCTACATCAATATTAGGTTAGGTTAGGTAAGAGTAGCTCACTTAGACAATTTTAAGTCCATTGTGATACCACAGTAGCGACAGACCAAGGCTTCTAGCGGGAATCGAACCCACGACCCTTGCACTTGTAATCCATGCACGCTACCAACTCGGCTACCGGAGCGCCCTACATCAATATCATATATCTGAGCCAAATTCCAAGTGATTTCAACAGACGGACGGACATGGCTAGATTGACTCAGAATGTCGAGAAGATCAAGAATATATATACTTTATGGGGTCCTAGATCAATATTTCGACAATATGAATATACCCCCATCCTATGGTGATGGGTATACAAATTTTAATTAAGATATCTCTATTCGCATTTTTTCTAAACATTTGTAAACCCACCACCGAAGGATGGGGGTATATTCTTTTTGTCATTCCGTTTGCAACATTTAGAAATATTCATTTCAGACCCTATAAAGTATATATATTCTTAATCACCCTAAAAATCTAAAACGATCTAGCCATGTCCTTCTGTCTATTGAAATCACGCTACAGTCTTTAAAAATATAGAGATATCGAGCTAATACTTTGCACAGATTCTTTTTTTTTTTTTTGTCCATAGGCAGGTTAAGTTCGAAGATGGGCTATATCGGACAATATCTTATTATAGCCCCCATATCCCCGATCTGCCGATTTAAGGTCTTAGGTCCACAAAAGCCAAATTAATTATCGGATTTTGCTGACATTTAGGACAGTAAGTTGTGTTAGCCCATTCGACAAGTTGGCTCAGATCGGTCCAGATTTTAAAATAGCTGCCATATAGACCGATCTCTCGATTTAAGGTCTTGGACCCATAAATGGCGTTTTATTGTCCGATTTTGCCGAAATTTGGAACAGTGAGTTGCGTTAGACCCTTCGTCATCCTTCTTCAATTCAGCCCAGATCGGTCCAGATTTAGATATAGCTGTCATATAGACCGATCTTCCGATTTAAGGTCTTATGCCCATAAAAGCCACATTTATTGTCCGATTTTGCTGAAATTTAGGACAGTGAGTTGTGTTAGGCCCTTCCTAATCCTTCTTCAATTTGGCTCAGATCGATCCAGATTTGAATATAGCTACCATATAATAGACCGATATCTCGATTTAAGGTTTTGGGCCCATAAAAAGCGCTTTTATTGTCCGATGTCGCCGAAATTTGGGACAGTGAGTTAAGTTAGGCCACTCGACATCTTCCTGGAATATGACACAGATCGGTCCAGATTTGGATATAGCTGTCATATAGACCGATGTCTCGATTTAAAGTCTTGGGCCCTAAAAAGGCGCATTTATTGTACGCTTTCGTCGAAATTTGGGACATTGAGTTGCGTTAGGCAGATCGGCCCAGATCGGTTCAGATTTGGATGTAGCTGCCATATAGACGGATCTCTCGAATTAAGGTTTTGGGTCCATAAAAGGCACATTTATTGTCGGATTTCGACGAAATTTGGGAAAGTGAATTGTGTTAGGCCCTTCGACATCCCTCTTCTATTTGGCCCAGATGGGTTTAGATTTGGATATAGCTTCCATATAGACCGATCTCTCGATTTAAAGTCTTGGCCCCATTAAAGGCGCATTTATTATATGATTTCGCGGAAATTTTCGACACGCGTGTCCTATATGGTTCAGATCGGTCTTTATTAGGACATAGCTAAAATGAAAATGGAAAACTCTTTGCGGCGATGCCGTTGTTAATTTTCTTAGCAACTAAATTATAAATCAAAGTGAAAATAGACCCACAAATACTTTCGTAAATCACAAAATACGAAGATCCTATCGGTCAAAATTCTAAAATTCCATAAAAATAAAAGGAATTTTGGTTTTCTGATAACATTCTTAACCGGTAGATGACATCAACTGGCTGATGTCTTATCGTCCCGATAAATGCAGCTGTTTTTATACCCTAATACCCTAGCGCAGAGGTTAGCATGTCCGCCTATGACGCTGGACGCCTGGGTTCGAATCTTGGTGAGACCATCAGGAAAATTTTTCAGCGGTGGTTTTCCCCTCCTAATGCTGGCAACATTTGTGTGGTACTATGCCATGTAAAACTTCTCTCCAAAGAGGTGTCGCACTGCGGCGCGCCGTTCGGACTCAGTTATAAAAAGGAGGCCCCATATCATTGAACTTAAAACATGAATCGGACTGCACTCTTGATATGTAAGAAGTTTCCCCTGTTCCTGAGTGAAATGGTCATGGGCAAAATTTGCATTTACTACCCTAACTTAGTGCTGTTATTTATAACACCCAGAAAAAATTGAAAAAATCGATTCATATTTCGATAAAGCTCCCATATAAATGTTCGTCCGATTTGCAGTAATAATGCAATAAAATGGTCATTTGCTAACCCATTCTCTCGAAATTTGGCAGAAAGGATTTTCTTTTGACGCTCGATATTGCAGGTGAATTTCATAGAAATCGGTATAGATTTAGATATAGCTTTCATGTATTTTTATCGCCTGCTTTTCACTTCTAGAGCCACTGCAAGCTCATTTATTGACTAATCTTGCCAAAATTTTGCACAACGCTGTTCTCGATAACTACCACAATATCTAATTCATTTAGATGTAGACGTAGCTCCCTTATATATGTTCGTCAGATTTTGGTCAACCAAAGTTACTACAGCGTGAACATATTTGCTTTGCTCGAAATTTGATACGGATTGCTTAATAACCCATCTGAAAACATCCGTCAAGGTCCATCAAAATTGGTTCAGAATAAGATATAGCTCGCACTTTGTACTCACCCCCTACTTTGGGTAGGTGTAGGGTATTATAAAGTCGGAACTTTTGCCTTTCCTTATTAGTTCCTAGTTGTACCTGCATGCCTAATTTCAGACCCCTAACTCCAACCGTAAAGAAAGTAGCAAACGGTACAAATTTTGGTACCAAAATGTCAGAATTTTGAATAGATCATTCAGTCAAAAATGCAAATTTTGCCCATGAACATTCCACCAAGGAACAGGGACAAACTTCTCACATATCAATAAGTGCAGTCCGATTCAAGTTTAAGCTCGATGATAAGGGTCCACCTTTTTATAGCCGAGTCCGAAAGGCGTGCCGCAGTGCGACACCTCTTTGGAGAGAAGTTTTACATGGCTAGTATCTCACAAATTTGCCAGCATTAGGAAGGAAAAATCACCCATCATTCGTAATTGAATCACCCACCATATATTTCCTAGTTATCCATACATGCCAAATTTCAGACCTCTAGCCACATCTGTAAAGAAAGTACCAAATGGTACCAATTACGGTAATAAACGTTCGTTTTCTACCTTCACCAGTACTATTTTTCCATTTTTTCTTTCCACCCTCATCCTTTTACACCAGGTGTCTTTTAAGTTAAATTCCAAAGTTCTACCTCTATCCATCCGCCCTGTACAATCTTCGCCCGTTTTGTACCTGTTTGTTAGTTTTTTTAGTACCTAAATGTACAAATTTCTAATTAAGGTTGCCATAGTGTATCTAAGTTCCAAAAAAGTTCAGAGTTCTAGTTCGATTTGCAAAGAAAGTGCCAAAAAGTACCAATTGCAGTACTAAACGTACTATTTTTCCCACTTCCTGTACGATCGTCCAACCTTTTTTACCGAACGTTATTTACTCGAGACGCTTTTTGATCCCAAGAACAAAAGAACAATATGTACCATTTCGCACTTTTTGGTCCTTTTTAGTACCTAAACGTACAAAAATCACCAAATGCAGCCTTATCCCGAGCCTATGGCCCAAGACCAACATTCATACAAAATTTCATGATTTCCGCTTTAGCCTTTTGGGCTGGGCGATGATCGGTCGGTCAGTCAGTTAGCAATCAGTCAGTCACGCAACTCTTTTGTGTAGATAAAAATTTTGTCAACTTTCATTCCAAAATTTTAAACAAACGCATCGTAATTTTGCCTTCATTTCTGCGCTTTTTTTACAATAAATACCATTTAAAGTGAAAGATAGTCTCTATGTGTGCATTTTCTATTCCTTGCCTTCCATTTGTAATTCGTTTATAATTGTTTTGTGTCCTCCTTAATCTCCATACATCTCCAAACTATGCTCGGTGACAAGTTGCTAAATTGGCTTATGCGAAAACAATCCGCTTTAAATTTTCATTTCGCTCAGTAACAATTAAGGTTATTGGCTTTAGGGCATATTTGATTTCTTCACATTCCAATTAAACGTTGCAATGGGGAAATGTAGTCATAGTGTCCAATGAAAATAATTGAAAAGCGAAGCAGTGAAAGTAAACTAACTGAGATTTTCTTAAATACGATATTCTATGGCTTTTTTTTTTGGCTAGATAGAGAGAATATAACATTTAAAAGGATGTTTCTGGAATTTTGGGTTTTAAAAATAAATCATAAATGGTTTATTGTCATAATTTCCCTCTCCAATTTTTTTTCAATGATACATACACATGCGAAACGTTGGGAGTGTATAACAACTGATTACTACTTTACATGGATCATAAATATCGTTTTATTATTCTACGCCTTAATAAACGAAACATTCACCACTTTAAAACGCATTTATATCAGGGAAAAAGTAAGACAATATCCTTTAATAGTCCCCATACAAAAACAAAGCATGACAATAAATCATCAACACAACGAGAAGCCTTTTAAAATTCACCCCCAGTCGATCGTGCCTGAACTGTGCATTTGTTCACGATAGTTAGAGCACTTTATTGGTTGTGCTCTTTGAAATTTGAGCTATTGTCTTAAGCGATTTGGGTCATTGTTTAATCATCGCTGTTGCCTGTTAGCGTGTTCTCTTCTTTTGGTGGATACAAAGATCCAATTACTTTCTTTTGAATAACTTGGAGATGGATCGGTACGTGTGAATTTGAATGATGCCGCCTGCTAGTGGGAATGTGTTTGTGTGTTGAAAGGAACCCTTTTTTTTTGGGTTTCAACGTTTTGTGTAGTTCTTGTGGCCGTTTCCCTTTGATCTCCAGGTGAGATTAAAGAAAAATTAAAACTTGCCAAAAATTATGAAAATACAACTATTTAAGATTAACTGCCCATTATTTTATACTAAGTTTCTATACTATTCTTCTAGCCGAACGTGGAATAGATGTCCAAGCGCCTCGATCTTCTGCGCTTCTTCTTCAATCTCTGACTCCCAGTTTCAAGATGTCGCTTTTCACTTGGTCACTCCATCGGAATTTTGGTATTTCCCTTTCGCGTATTCTATTATGGTCGCCTTCACAAGACTTCTCTGTTGGAGCTTTCCATCCATTCTGAAAACGTGACCTAGCCAACGAAACCGTTGTGTTTTGATGCGTTTAACTTTGCTATTGTCGTTATACAGCTTTTACAGCAAATATAGCTCGTGGTTCATATGACACCTATACTCTCCATTAATGCAGACTAGTCCATATATGTTATGCAGGATTTTTCTCTCAAACACTACAAGTATCACCACGTCAACATTATCCTTCGTTTTATTTCAAAACTGATGTTTATTGCTTCACTCACGTTGGTGCCGAGGTAGATAAAGTTGCAAACTATCTCAATGTGGTGGTTCCCAACTTTCTCCATTTTCTTTATCTTCTCTGGCTTGCAGGACTTTGTGGGAGTTAGGTTAGGTTATGTTGAAAAGAGGGTGTGGATATAAATCCCCCCTATGGCGGACATACATCTAAGCCAGTTATCGGCTTGTTGTGCGCTCTAAATACTAAAAAAGCAATCTCGAAAAAGAAAAACTAAACTAGGAATTCTGTGCTACTTACAGAATCCTTAATTGTTTTCTACATGAACCAGTCTGATACTTTGTTCCCACCTAAGTACCGGTGTCTATTGGACGGGAAAGCCGGGCAATGACATAAATAATGCTCCAATGTCTCATCATCTTCCCCGCATGCCCTACACATGCTATCACTTGCCACACCGATTTTACATAAGTGAGCCCGTTGTCCTATGTGTCCTGTTATGATACCGAGAGCTATACTGACCTCGTTTTTACTTCCTTTCAGTAATAGTCTCGTCTTCTCACGATCTGGATCTCCCCATAGGATTTTCGCCGTCCTACCGATCGCTTCGGGTTACATGAGCATTCGTGGCTCATGCCTTATCTCCAGTTATTGCGAAATACACTTTCGTTGATTCTCTTTCGATACTTTCAAAGGCCGCAATTGCTTCTTCCGGTGACCGAGCCATAATATCGAAGCATCGGCAAAGGCTGTAATATATATTCTCTTGTGAGTAGTCTGCTATGCCTATTCACACCAGTTTCTCGTATAATAATCTCCAGCAGGATGTTAAAGAGATCACACGATAGGCTTTTTCCGTTCTGAAACTTCGTTTAGTATTGAACGGTTCTGAGAGGTCTTGCAAAGCCGTATTAATTTTGCAGGAATACCAAACTCAGACATGGCTGGAAAAGCTTTTGAACGTATGCGGCTTTGTAGTCAACGAAAAGATCATATGTGCTGAATTGTCTTTCTCGGATCTTTCCCAGCATTTGCTGCAGTGTTATTATCTGGTCTTGATGGATTTACCAGATCAAAAGCCTCACTTCTAGGGCCCAATTATGCGTTCTTGTAGCCAGATTGAGCATCGTGTCGCCTCCCGGCTTAAACAGTTCAGCAGGCAACCCATCGGCTCCTGCTGCCTTATTGTTTTTCATCCGGGTTACTGGTACATGGGGAAGCCACCGTAGCGCAGATGTTAGCATGTCCTGGGTTCGAATCTTGGCGAGACCATCAAATGAAGTTTTCAAGCAGTTGGGTCAGCCGAGTAGATTATGCCGTTGCCACCGGTTGTGATTGTAGCTTTCCGATGTCCAGCTTCCTTGCAGTGTCAGATCGTACATTTCTCGCGACACTACGATGAGTGTGAACATTTCCTGCAACTAGGTAATGATCCGAATCGATGTTCGCCCCTCTGATCGATCGTACAACTAACACCCTGGTTGAATGTCTTCCATCTATTACAACATGATCTATTCGGTTTCTCATATTTTGATCGGGTTACAGCCACGCGGCCGTGTGAATCCTTAGATGTGCTGTTAACTACTATGCTCTCTGCCGCAGCGAAGTCTATTAGCCTCATATTATTTTTTGAAATTTCTACGTGTCGGGTGAAATTTCCGACTGTTGGGCCAAATATATTTTTCTTCTCTATTTCGTAAAAAAACTCCCAGAACGATTTTAGTATCATGGGCGGGACAGCGGTCACATTCTCTTTCTAGGCGCTCACAGAAAATATCCTTCATCTGTTCGTCCTTGTCTTCCGTTTGGACATGTACTCAAATAAGGCTGATGTTGAAGATTTCGGCCTGTATGCAGATTGTTAGTAGCCTCTCATCCATCGGAGCAAACCTGGAGACAAGGTGTTTCAGTCTCCGACTAACGACAAACCCACAGCCACATTCATGCCTCGTTTCATGGCAGCTATAATATAGGGCGTCACCTCGCGGTGTCTCGAGCCATCGCACTTTCTGTATGTCGGCAATGTCTGTACCGTATTTTCCCATAATTGCCGCCAGTGTGTAATACCGAATCTTCTCTATGAAGAGTACGGACATCATAGTCCTTAAAATGATTGTGGGGGTCGTTAACATAGGGGGATCCGTTTTTATACCCACTTCCATAGGATATGGTATATTAATCTAGTCAATCCGTTTGTAACATGTCGAAATATTGATCTAGGACCCCATAAAGTATATATATTCTTGATCGTCTCGAAATTCTGATTCGAAATAACCATGTCCGTCCATCGAAATAACGATATTGGTCGAACGCGTAGAGCTAGCCGATTAAAAATTTTCACAGATACTTTATATTGATTTAGGTCGTTGGGGATTGCACATGGGGCACATTGGTTCGGATTTCGATATATCTCCCATTTGAACCCATCTCCCGATTTCACTTCTTGAGCCCATGAAAGCAACAATTTGGCTGATATTTTGCTCATAGTGTTCTGTTAGGACTTCCAACATCTGTGCCACGTACGGTCCAAATCGATCAAGAACCTGATATAGTTCTCATATTAACCAATCGCCTGATTTGACTTCCAGAGCCCCTGGAAGCCTCAATTTGCATCCGATTTGGCCGCAATTTTGCACATAGTTCTATTCTTCTATTTTGACTTCCACTATCTGTGCCAAATACGGTTTAAATCTGTGTATAACCTGATATAGATCCCATATAAACCGATCTACCGATTTGACTTCTTGAGCCCCTGGAAGCCGCAATGTTCATCCGATTTGGCTGAAATGGACATGGTGTTCTGTTATTACTCCCAACTACTGTGCCAAGTACGGTTCAAAGCGGTCAAGAACCTGATATAGCTCCCATACAAACCGATCTCCCGATTTGACTTCTTGAACCCTTACAAACCGCCATATTTATTCGATTTGGCTGAAATTTTGCATATAGTGTTCTGTTATGACTCTCAACAACTGCGCCAAGCACGGTCCAATTCAGTCTATAACTATATATAGCTCTCATATTTTAGCAGAATCCATGGTGGTATGTTCCCAAGATACAGCACGGCCGAACTTAGCATACTTTTACTTGTTTCAAAGTAATTTTTTCAAGTTCTCCAGGAGATGGGCTACTAACCCAACGCCCGCACCCATCTTTTTATTGTTCTATAGGTGAGTTCGTGACACATTTTAGCTCACTACCTTTAACGGATGTTAAAGGCACCTACCCTGGTGACACCGCGGGGAAGTTTGTGTCCACATTTGAGATGAAGGAAGACCAAGATAAGCCTGGATTTTTCCATGTTAAATCAGATCAGAACAATTGCTTGATTGCCAACATCTCCAAGTCACCCAAATTTAATGATGTATATATACATTATGTTCGGTTGCATAAGTCAATTGGGATAAAAATGTAGCCTATATGCTAAATCAATTAGACTTGATCAGGTTTTTGACGGATGAAAAGGCAGATGATTTTGGTGAACTTCTTGCTATAGTATTAAAGCTACAAAAGCCTTACACCATATACATTTTCATTTAAAATTGAGACCCATTATATTGCCATACTGCATTGCATATCTGAATCATATATCACTTCCTAATTGTTTCTAAATTTGATGCTGTTGCATCACTTTGCTTATTGCATTGGAATTTTCAGTAAACGAATGGTGGATATGTAGAGGGGTTGCATCACTTACGAAATCAGAACAAGTTGAAAACTTCAATCTGTTAATTCTTCACATTGTCAATCCTGAAATTATTGACTGATATTCTCTTCGATTTGAAGTGTTATGGCCTGAAATGATTATGCATTTTTCATATTCATAGAATTATGGCGTATTGTTGTTCCAGTCTTATGTAAGAATAACAACATTACCAAAATGCCAGAGATGGCATCGAATTATGTTTGTTTTCTATCAAAACAGAAATTGTTTCTTTTCTATTTCTCTTTTCATAAGTAAAAAAATGCATTTATGAAAATCTGTTATGTATGTAAATATATTCCCCATTTCGTTGTAATGTTGCAGCGGCGCAGCAGCAACAATTCTAAAAAACAATTTAATAAAGGGAAAACACTTCAATTAATAGCCATTAACATAAAAAGTCATTGCAACATTCTGGCTGGTATCTGTTGCTTGTCATGCATTGCAGGCCAGGGCAGGGCACAGTTGGTGGGCACATTTTATTTCATACGAGTCTCGCGTTGTCTTTGGTAAAGATTTGATCATTGTTATGGGCAAACGTGATGCGCAATGCAATTGACAAGAAAACTATGATACGATTTTGCTTTGCAGGCATCTCAACAATCACTGGAAGCAGACTAAATAATGGATGATAGAATTGAAAATAATGTTAGTTTGGTTGGAGATGTTAGTTTGGTTGGAATATTGTTTTTAGAAAATTTTTTCAACATTTTTTTCTATAGAAATTTTTGTCAACATTTTATTTCTTCTGCAGGACATTTGTCCGTTTCCGTGCAGGACATTTGTCCTTATAAAGAGTATGAAGTTTAATGCTTCTATTCAAAGAACAGCATAACAAATAACTTTGAATAAGTTAGTCAAATAAGTGATGTTGTTAAAGCACTTCTAAACTAAAAGTGAGAGCAGAGACTACGGAGGACATGCTTTTTTTTCTTCAGTCAATTCAGTGAATAGAGCATATTATTCACTGAATTGGCTAACAACAACATTTTTCTAACAAAAGTAGCATATAATTTAGTGAAATGACTGAAGAAAAAAGTAGCATTTTTCGTGCGACAGCCCTATGTTAAAATCATGGCCTTGGAAGTAAAAGTTATGAAAAACTTTTCTGGGGGCGCCGAGACATCAGAATCTTGGAAAAATGAGGTTGATCGAAGGTTTATCATTACAGAATTAATGGTAAAGGAAACATTGAGGAGCTTCCCACCACTTAAGTCACCCAGACCTATTGGAATATTACTGGCGTTACTACACAAAGAATATCTGGCGCCCCATCTGACCACTATTTTCACGGCGTGTCTTGGGCGTGCATAAACTTCGAAAGCCTTGTGGGAGGCAAGGGTGGCATTTATTACCAAGCCCAGCAAGGCAAGTTATGCATACCAAAGGCTTACACTGAAAGAAAATTTGATTCCGTATGGTATCAATCGCATTGACAGTGAAGCAATACAGTGATTTGATATCACAATAGTACCGTTTGGTGTCTATAACGCTTTAATTGATAAATACCAAAACAATACCGTATGGTATGTATGATATATACCATACGGTATTGTTTTGGTATTAATTAGACCAGTTGCGGGTGGACCGGGTCTATAGAAGCTCGAACAGGTACCAGAGAAAAGGTGGAAAAATTGTGGGTTCCATGGGTGAACGCCTATTACGTATGCTGACTGGGGAAGAATTTGAACACTATGCTATGCAGACGATGTTGTAATACCTCTAAGTAGTAAGGATCCGAATCAGATTTACAGATGTGCCGAAAGCGTCCTGGAGATGGCATACGACTGGGTTAGACCTAGGAGTCCCAAAGATCCGAATCAGCTTTACAGATGTGCCGAAAGGGTCCTGGAGATGGCATACGACTGAGTTAGACCTAGGAGTCCCAAAGATAACCCAGCTAAGACTGAAGTGTGTCTCTTTACGAGGAAGACGAAGGTGAGCCAATTTGACGACAAATGACGATATTATTGCTATATTAGTCCAAATCGGACAAACACACATACGGAAGCTATATCCAAATTTGAACCGATTTCTTCCAAATTTAATAGGCTTCGTCTCTTGGCCAAAAAAGATGCTTGTATAAATTTGTAAAAAAATTTATTAGAAATTTATTGTGAGTCGATCGGTATGCTTGTTAATGAATCTATCTCTCTTCCTTTCACGACAGTAGTGGTGCAGGGTTTGAAAATATTAAAAAATT
Source organism: Stomoxys calcitrans (assembly GCF_963082655.1). Classification (NCBI taxonomy): domain Eukaryota; kingdom Metazoa; phylum Arthropoda; class Insecta; order Diptera; family Muscidae; genus Stomoxys; species Stomoxys calcitrans. The sequence goes on along the minus strand of NC_081555.1, from coordinate 86,006,923 downwards.
GCACCCGTTTCTTGGATAAGCTCATTTTTAACAGTTTGAAAGTCCGTACTCAGTAACGTAGTACAAAACAATTAAAAGTATTGTAGACTAAAATCAATCTGGACCAAATGACCTGTTTTCAACGGCCAACGACCTACATTAATAAGAAGTGTTTATGAAAAACTTCATGCGGATAGCCTCATTCGTTCGCTATCGAAATTTCGGCTATATTTTAAACAGATGGACGAATTAGGGTAAACTGACTTAACCCATTAATGACGAATGGCTAGAAAAATACCTAAGAATCAAACTGTCTTCTAGCTCGAGTTGGAAAAGAGTCGATTGGTATAAAGAAGGCGAATTAAACTATTTATAAAAATTTTCCCGTCATAGAAGGTCATGTTTTGGCTTGTTCATAGTCGGCAGTTTTTCATAGCTCAAAAAATCAAACAAAAATTTTTCTCAAAATTCATGGGAGTGAGATAGTTTTCGCTGTTAACAGACACCGACACTTAGGTGGGGACACAATACCAAAAATGAGAGCCGACTTATGGGCGTGGTATGTAAAACAATTTGAGTTTTTCTATGGGTTGCCCAAAAAGAAATTGCGGATTTTTTTAAAGAAAGTAAAAGCATTTTTAATAAAACTTAGAATGAACTTTAATCAAATATACTTTTTTTACACTTTTTTTCTAAAGCAAGCTAAAAGTAACAGCTTATAACTGACAGAAGAATGAATGCAATTACAGAATCACAAGCTGTGAAAAAATTTGTCAACGCCGACTATATGAAAAATCCGCAATTACTTTTTGGGCAACCCAATTTTTGCGCTCTCGAAAAATCACGAAAAAAATTATGTATTTTGTTAGTGGTCCAGAATTCCTGACTTAGCGTTTCTTTTTTATGACTACTTTTAAGTATTTATTATTTCTCTCATTACACAACCAGTGTAATGAGCAACAAATTAAAATTTACTTTTCTTGTTCTTACTCTTCGTATCTAAAAATTCCAATAAAAAACAAGTAAAAAGGCGTTACTTTGGATACCCACCACCTTTCATCAAAATTCGGTGAAAATTTCATACCTTATACTCATATACCTCATACCGATCTGAACTATATACGACACGGATGTCGAAAAGCCGAACATAAGTCACTGTGTCAAATTTCAGTGAAATCGGATTATAAATGCGCCTTTTATGGGGCCAAGACTTTAAATCGAGATATCGGTCTACATGGCAGCTATATCCAAATCTGGACCGATTTGGGCCAAGTTGCATAAACATGTCGAAGAGCCTAGCACTAAGCACTGTCCCAAATTTCGGCGAAATCGGACAATAAATGCCTCTTCTATGGGCCCTAAACCTTAAATCTAGAGATCGGTCTATATGGCAGCTATATTCAAATCTGGACCGATCTGGGCAAAATTGAAGAAGGACGTCGAAGAGCCTAACCAAACTCACTGTCTCAAATTTCAGCGACATCGGACAATAAATGCGTCTTTTATGGCCCCAAAACCTAAAACCTAGATATCGGTCTATATGGCAGCTATATCCAAATCTGGACCGATCTGTGCGATATTGCAGAAGTATGTCAAGGGGCTTAACTTAACTCACTGTTCCAAATTTCGGGGACATCGGGCAATAAATGAGCATTTTATGGGCCCAAAACCATAAATCAAGAAATCGGTCTATATGGCAGCTATATCCAAATATCAAAGGGCCTAACACATCTCACTGTCCCAAATTTCAGCAAAATCGGATAATGAATGTGGCTATTATGGGCCTTACACCATAAATCGGAGGATCGATCTATATGGCAGCTATATCCAAATCTGGACCGATCTGAGCCAAATTAACGAAGGATGTCGATGGGCCTTACACAATTCATTGCCCCGAATTTCATCAAAATCGGATAATAAATGTGGCTTTTGTGGGCCTAAGACCCTAAACCGGAGGATCGGTTTATATGGCAGCTATATCCAAATCTGGACCGATCTGGCCCAAATTAAAGAAACATGTCAAAGGGTCTAAGACAACTCACTGTCCCAAATTTCAGCGAAATCGGACCATAAATGTGGCTTTTATGGGCCTTAAACCCTAAATCGGAGGATCGGTCTATATGGCAGCTATATCCAAATCTGGCTCGATCTGAGCCAAATTGACAAAGGATGTCGAAGGGCCTAACACAACTCACTGTCCCAAATTTCAACAAAATCGGATAATAAATGTGGCTTTTATGGGCCTAAGACCCTAAATCGGCGGATCGGTCTATATGGGGGCTATATCAAGATATAGTCCGATATAGCCCATCTTCGAACTTAACCTGCTTATAGACAAAAAAAGAATCTGTGCAAAATTTCAGCTCAATATCTCTATTTTTGAAGACTGTAGCGTGATTTCAACAGACAGACGGACATGGCAAGATCGTCTTAGATTTTTACGCTGATCAAGAATATATTTACTTTATAGGGTCGGAAATGGATATTTCGATGTGTTGCAAACGGAATGACAAAATGAATATACCCCCATCTTTCGGTGGTGGGTATAAAAACAAACACAACATATTGGCAAACCTTTTTCGTTTTTCACCTCGATTGACCATCAAACGTCTTCTCCTCATCTCCATCAAGAATCAATCATTATTCCTATGTGCTAGGCCATACGGCTTATCGCCCAGGTCCCGGTTATAACTTCTGTAATTGTTATCAATGACCTCTTATCAAAGACCACCAGTTCCTTAGTCCCCTTTCGTTCGAGGGTGGGCCAGAGTGTCTTGGCAGTTCGGCATTCATGCACAGATGTCTCCCAACGTCTTCGCATTAGACACCCCCGCAACTGTGTCCAGTAGAATCAATCATTATTCCTATGTGCTAGGCCATACGGCTTAATGTCCAGGTCCCGGTTATAACTTCTGTAATTGTTATCAATGACCTCTTATCAAAGACCAGCAATTCCTTAGTCCCCTTTCGTTCGAGGGTGGGCCAGAGTGTCTTGGCAGTTCGGCATTCATGCACAGATGTTCACCTCCCCAACGTCTTCGCATTAGACACCCCCGCAACTGTGTCCAGTAGAATCAATCATTATTCCTATGTGCTAGGCCATACGGCTTAATGTCCAGGTCCCGGTTATAACTTCTGTAATTGTTATCAATGACCTCTTATCAAAGACCAGCAGTTCCTTAGTCCCCTTTCGTTCGAGGGTGGGCCAGAGTGTCTTGGCAGTTCGGCATTCATGCACAGATGTTCACCTCCCCAACGTCTTCGCATTAGACATCCCCGCAACTGTGTTCCGTAGTTAGACAAGTGACACGTATGCACGACCGGCAACAGGTTCACTCGGAGCAGATGAGCCCTTCCGAACATACTCGTACGCCTTCTTTTTTCCCGGAATACCAACGTTTACGGGAACTCAAGGCAGCGATATGTGATAGGCCAGAGTTCAATTTCGGATTCCGAATATTCCTCCACGCAACTCAACCTTAATGTCCTTGAATCCAAGTGGCAATTTCTTGTCTTCAGAACTCATTTAGATCCTCTTTGCTTTCTTTCCATACTTCTCGTGGTCATTAAAGCTCGACTTCTTTATGGGGTAACCAAGGAAAAAACATATGTTTATACCCACCACCATAGGATGCGGGTATACTAATCTAGTCATTCCGTTTGTAGCATCTCAAAATATTCTTCTAATACCCCATTAAATATATATATTCTTGATCGTCTCGACGTTCTGAGTAGAGCTGGCAAATTATCGATAATCGCAACATTCGATATTTTTAGTAATAACTGTCGATAGTATCGATACTATCGTTAATTTTCCATCACCTATATTTCAAACGAAAATGAGAAGTAAAAATCAGGAGATCGATTTATATGGATGCAATATCAATACACAGACCAAATAAAGTCAGTGGGAAGTCATAAGAAAAATCATTGTACAAATGCATTAGCTTAATGCATTAATTGCATTAGCTTAATCGGATGAAAATTGCGCCCTCTATAGGCGAAATGTATCTTAAAGGATACATTCAGTGTCGGATTGCTTATATTTGCTTAGTTTTTTTTTAAGTTTTGCGATAGTATGCATCGCAAAAATATCATTCGATATTCAGTCAAAAAATTAAATATCGATAGTGCCATCTATAGTTCAGAGTCGATCTAGCCATGTTGATCCGTCCGTCTGTGTTTCGAAATCACGATAGCGGTCAAACGTGTAAAGCTAGCTGCTTGAAATTTTGCACAGATACCTAATATTGATGTAGGTCGTTGGGGATTGCAAATGGTTCATATCGGTTCAGATTTAGATATAGCTCACATATAAACCGATCTCACAATATGACTTCTTGAGCCGCAATTTTTGTCCGATTTGGCTAAAATTTTGCATGCGGAGTTCTGTTAAAACTTCCAACAAGTGAGCCAAGTACGGTCTTAATTGGTCTATAACCTGATATAGCTCCCATGTAAACTGATCTCCCGATTTGAAATCTTGAGCTCCAGGAAGCCGCAATTTTTTCAGGTGTGGCTGAAATTGTAGTGTTCTGTTAAGGTTTTCAACAATTGTGCCTTGTTCGGTTCTATAACCTGATATAAATCCCATATAAACTGGTCTCCCGATTTGACTTCTTGGGCCTCTGGAAGCCGCAATTTTTGCCCGATTTGGCAGAAATTTTCCATGCGGAGTTCTGTTATAACTTCCAACAAGTGAGCCAAGTACTGTCTAAATTGGTTTTTAACCTGATATAGATGCCATATAAACTGATCTCCCGATTTGACTTCTTAAGCCTCTGGAAGCCACAATTTTTGCCCGATTTAGCAGAAATTTTGCATATGGTGTTCTGTTGCGACTTCCAATAACTATGCCGAATACGGTCCAAATCAGTCTATTACCTGATATTGCTCCCATTTAACCGGTCTCTCCATCATTCTTATTCGGTTCTTAGAAGCTTTAATTTTTGCTAAAGCTTGAAGCTAAAATTATGCCCTTTAATTAAATTTAAAGGGCCAAGGATCGGCCCAGGCGAATTTAGCACGTTTTTACTTATTTTACATTAATTTACTAAAATCTCATTTCTGTTTGCCTTTTTATTTCGATATTTAAAAATTTTATGAAAATTTTTTACCCTAAATCACTAATTTGAGACTTTGCGCATGTGCAACACCATGAAGGATAAGGTCAAGGTTTAAAAAAGTTCCTCAAGATTGGATTTGGACCTTTGATCTAAGTACCATTGATCATCGTCCGTTTGTCGATGGGATGGCCTCAGACACTTAGTGCCCAATGTTCCGTCAAAGTACTCAACTCCAAGGATATTTCATTTGAGTTCCATAGTACCCCAATCGGTTAACATGCCATAAAATAGGGTAATGGGTAAGGTCCACACACCCCATTGGATATCAAAAACTTAAGTACTACTTTTCACCGCGAAGCCACCACGTTTTAAAAATTTTGTTTAACTTAAAAGTTTCTGACGCCTTTTTATCACCCTTCTTATATGGCATAAGCAAGTGAACTTTGTTACATTGAACTCAACTGAATTGAAAACACTTAGAAATTTTAATGTTATGGCCATAAATGTAATTTTCCTGACAGAGTGTAATGTCCTGGCAGCAACATTCGTATATGACTGCATTTATTCCCAACCATCTGCGATAGCTGATGCAAAGCATTTTATGCATATTGATAATTTTTTATTTCATGGATGGATTTTGCATGGATGGATTTTGCATGGATTTTCTTTGTTTCTCATTTTGTTTTTAATGAAACTTATCCATCTCGGAGGGATATATTCATTTCATGAAACTAAATCCAATGATGGACTTGATGACAAATAATGCCTTTATGGAGAAACGTTTGCGTGCACATGCAAACCAGATGACAAATATCCTATCATTATGGAGCATGTCACAGTTTATTCCAGTAGTTGTCTCTTTGTCATTAAGCAAATCCTCTTGAATGTAACAATGGACACGTTCCTTGGCACGAGAAATTTCCTTAATTGAGTCACATTGTAACCAGAAATTTCTTTCTGATTTGAGGTTTAGACAAAGACAAATGAATTGATGCTCAGATCAATTTTTTACTATTTTTTTGTCGTTCTATTCGGGACTTTGCTTCATTTGACAAGTGCAATTTATTTGTACAAGCGATGGAAATGGGTAATCCACATACGCCAACATTCAAATGAAAATCAGAAACGTGTAAGTGTAGTAATGGTTGAGATATAGAAAGCGTTTGTTTAAGAGCTTTTTCGGAATTTCAGGATGTTAAGAGTTGTATAGGGGCAAAAATGCATAAACGTGATGTCCAACAAGTAGAAGAAGATGCTAAGAAAACATGGGAGAAATTAAAGAGAAATTAAAATATGCGTCAGCAGAAAAGCTGATTATTGGATGGTATTTCATCAGCTGCAGCTTGAGAAGTATCTAAGTAGGAATTGTCCACACCGTAAGTTTACAGCACCCTAAGATAGGATGGTTCCACAGCTTTCTCAACTGCCCCTGGATACATAATACAACTCACCATAACAAGATCAAACGCGCATTGTAAGGATGAACTCTTGGAAAACTCTGATGACGAGGCAAAAGCGGTAGATTTTGAAAAATCTGCTCTGGTTTCTACAAATAAATTTCCACCATAGTAAAGTCGCTTCGACGGCACTAAAAGTCCTTCTGATGGCAGGAGGGATGGTTCGTGATCTTAAAGTATATGGATTTCAACTACTAAAGGGTCCGCTTCTGCAAAGAACCTCATTGTGGGCAGTGATGCTAATACACATCGCCAGATATTAGGAGGTTTGGATATTGATGTTGCAATGTGGCAATCTGTAATAAAGAAAACAACAACAACAGAAAGGGTTGCAAAATACATTTCAATAGGACGAAAACCACACGGACATCATATGAATGGGACGTCTACAAGGCTGGCTAAGAAAAAACAAGAACGAGCTGAATAAGGTTTAGAACAAATCCATGGTGAAATGGAGGATACATTCGAAGCCTCTAGACTATGGATGATCCTAGCCTCGAAAACTATTACATAACGATTCGAATGCCTAGTGCAAAAACACTAGAAGTACTCCTGGATATATATTTCCCAGAAAACTCTCCAATGGACAACGTAGCGTTAAAAGAGGTTGTCACTTATATGCATTCGCCGGGAGTTGTTGGGAAAAGTTTATTTGAATCAAGATCATATGAGCCTTATCATTTTCAACTTTCTTAAAGCGCCGTGTCCGGATAATGAATCACCAGTTCAATTAAAAACTGATATCGGTTGACCAGCATGACTTATATACCAGTGGGTGGAATGGAGAGACGCATTCAAAAAAAAAAAAAACAGGAAAACCGTACTATATAAATCCGAAAGGTTTTCCTCCAATTTATCTGTCATTCTTTATGCTAAAGACTCTAGAGAGGTTGATAGACACAAATCGCCATCAAGTAAATTCTATTTGTTATCGTCGATTTCGATTTCCGGAACCCATGTTGGTAGGGAGACAACATAGAAGAGACTTGATGTGAAATAGTGTCAGTAAGAATTTTCTCTAATAGCTTCGGAATAGCATTCAAAATTGAAATGCCCCTGTAATTAGAAACCTCATTGCGATTTCCGGCTTTAAATAATGGTCTTATATAAAATTGCTTCCACAATTACGGCAAATATCCATGCTTTAATGAACTGTTGAAAAGTGCACAAAGGGGATACGAAAGTTCGAGAGCGCAATGTTTTAAAAAGTTCGATGGAATTCCTTCTGGACCAGGATTAAAATTTATCTTCAGTGACCTTAAATTTACAAATACTACGTTTTCGCCAATCCCAGACACGTCTATTAAAGCTGAATTGTTGATTGTGTATGGATATGTTCTACATAAATTTTAGTAATTATCTGAGTAAGTAGTGCTAAAAAAGTCAGCAATGTCTGACTCGGTATCAGCTACTTTAGCTTTATATCTAAGAAAGTTCGGTATTCACAAATTTGTAGAAGAATTTAGGATTTGATTTCAATTGATTTCTAATTTTATTCAAATAACTACCATACGCCAATTTGTTTTCTTTATTATATTCGCATCTTGTTAATGAATACATCGAAAAGTCAGACGTTGACCCTGAGCGTTTAAACCTTTTATATAATTTATTCTTTTTGTTCTTCAGCCTAGAAAGATTGGTTGTATTCCATGGAGGACCAGATGCGTTCCAAAAAGTAGTTTTAGGAACAGATTGAGAAATTGAGTCAAGTAGCACCGTTTAAAAAGTGGAAATCATTTCATTGATATCTTTAGATCTGAAAATTTCATTCCATTGAACAGATGAGAGTAGTGAGTTCAGTTTGATGTAATCAGTTTTAGCAAAGCAGTACACTTTTTCAATTGCTACATCTCTTTTAACTTTAAGGGTGGGATAGGGTATAAGTATTTTAAGTGTCGGATGATATCTATCCTCAGGTCTTACAACCGGGTCATTAGAACTTAAACATAACTCTTATGGTTGATTAACGAAAACAAGATCGAGTAATGTAGAAAATGAATTGTTTATGTAATTAATTTGAAGAAGACCAAAATTTAACAATGCATTCATGCATTCATTAGAAATGTCATTTGGTATCATTTGGGTGTTAAATCATTTGACTCGGACGAATGAATCCAGTTAATTTGAGGAATAATAAAATCACCAGGGACAATCAATGGTTCTCTTGTTAATTAGAAACTAAATCTTGATTTTGATATTTGGCCCGAGGTTTCATGGGAAAAACTTAATTGAATTCGTCGTAGATTGCGATTTCGATGTCAGCTTTATCCAAAAAGGAAAAATTGACCCATCCTAATATAGATACTTAGTTTCGTCTTGCAATTGTAAACAATTAAATTTTTTTCATTTATGATTTTGTTCCGAATTTTAAACACTAAATTATTAAAACCTGCAACATGAAACCATCAGCAATGGCATTTAACCAAGCAATGTGTTTATTGCGTGCTTTGTGGTCTATACCAAATATTAGTCTATTCAAATGCAATTATTATCTTTTGTTACAAATCATGTTAACAAAATTATTGGCTGTAAACTTTATATAAAACCCCCAAATTGGCTATTAAATTATTATTGTACGTTTTTAATTGAATTATAGCAATGTATGGAAACTAAAAAATTTAATTGAATTTTTTTCGATTTTCTTCTTTTCCATGCTATGCATATGGATAATAAATAGTAAAAAATATTTTAAATTAATAATAAAAAACCGCAGAGTGTGATAGTCATTGTAAAACTATGACTGGTGTGAGCAGCTACCTTACAAATGGTACCTTATCCAAGGACAGAGGCAAGATTGGCATTTTGTAAAAAAATTAAAAAAATTTATATATTTCATTATAGTTGTGTAGTAAAACAAAAACAAATTATTTTCTTACCATCGCTTCAATAATTTTCAAAAGTTTTAAACTTGTAGTGAAACAAAGAAACTTTTTTTATTTTGTAAACTGGTGTAAAGCTTCAATAATGGAAGGTTCATTATATTCGGTCTTGCTAAAGTGTTTTCAAATTCATTAAAAAAATTTTTAATAAAACTTTGGCATGTGTATTGGATTTTATTATTGGAAGTTTTTTTTATTTTAGTTACTAATCAAACAAACAATAAACAAATGTTTATTGTATTGTTTATTTATTGTGTCTTTACAAAATTGGCATGCTTTTTTATTTTTTTTTAAAGTTGAAAAGTGTATCGGCTTTTCATATAACAACTTTATAGAAAAGGAATACATAGATGATTTTTAGAAAAACATTAACATCAAAAATAAACAAAAATTACAAAATGTATTTTTTTCTTAATCACTTTTAATAATGCTTTTAAGATTAAGTGAACAAAGTTTAATACATAAGATCTGAAACATAATTAAATTTATTATATAACTCTCTTTAATCACATTACGAAATACGTATATCATGCATAAACATACTCCATACTCCATACTCCATATCATATTTCTTTTTTTTTAATCGCCGACATCAGAAGTAATATTTTAATAACTCTACCAATTTTTACTCTTATTCCAAATATTTCAGATTGTTGTCTTCATTGTGATAACATTAAAATGAAGTTTAAGCTGCGTGACTAATATCACTCCAAAATTACATTATAATTACTGAGGAAGGATATCAAAAACCATTTTCAAATAACATTTCAAATGTCAGATTTGAGTCAGAACTCAAAATCCCAAAGAAACACAGGGATTCAAAAGAAATTTCGTAATTTGTCTTTTTGGCAATGCAAAGAATTATGCTTCTTGTGATTGTTTTATATTTGAGTATCTCGAATCATATTATGAATTTCCAATTGGATTTTGTGTGTGGCATCTGAATTTGATGTGGACATTGCACAGTGGTATTAACACAAAAAGTTAAGTCTGATAAAACTTTTGAATAGCAACCAGCACAAATCTACCATGAAAATAGTCTTGGCATCGAAGCTTAAAAAAATAAGTCCTAAATTAATATTAAATAGGGATATGAAGAAAAGTCGACCCAGGGCGATCGTACAAGCAACTTTTCCCAACACACTCTGATCTGTATAATGTCTTATTTTAAATTTATTTTTTTTCCTATCCGTTTGATATCAAATACAACTTAGTGTTCAAAACCAGCTGTGGGTAAGCAATGGTCTACTGTTAAGTCATTCTCGAACCCCGGTAGACGGAATGACCGGAGCTCAGTCACTTTTGACGACGTAACAGTGACAGATCGGAAGAGATGCGCCAGGTTCTTCAACCGTCATTATTGTACATCACGAGAGCGACAAGGCAAAGAGGAGAGCTATTCGCCATATCCGTGGTCTCCGAGCCGATGGACAGCCATCATAATTTACCGTGGCGCCAAATCATCCAAGGCGTTGGGCCCCAACGGAATCTCTACACTGATGCTGAAGAATCTGGATTTACCTGGAGTTGGCCACCACGCTGGGTCGCGAATTATATGTATGGTCGCCAGTCATTTGTGGAATTCAGGGATAAGAAGTCGAAGCACCGTAGAGTCAAACAGGGAGTTCCCCAAGGGTAATATCTCCGACACTGTTTAACATCTACCTATTCTCCATTACACCATCTCCAGACGGCATAGAGATCGTATCATATGCAGACAATTGCACGATAAGGCGTCAGGCCCCCACCCATTTTTTACATCTGCGATAGTTTGAACATATGCCTCAACGACATAACAGTGACAGAACGGAAGACGTAACAGTGACAGATCGGAAGAGATGCGCCAGGTTGTTCAACCGTTGTTATTGTTATAGCCACATTTTCATATGGAAGTGGCGATACTCGTCAAGCCCTGTAGGTAAGCAAGTTCGTTCCGGTCAAAAGGACTGATCGCCGCGGGAACAGGATGGCCAAAGGCGCCATTAACTTGCCTTTTCATATCAAGCATCACAGGCACTCAGTATTTGTGCAAGAGCCAGTGCCGCCCGGCCTCTTACTGAGACTCTCCGCTCGATACCACTATACGCAACCTGTGGATCCGCCCGCTAGCTCGCAGCTTCTGAAAGCAATGAACACCACACAGATTGGAACTAAATGTTCCAGCTTGTGTGGTGCTCACAACTATCCCGTGCCGGGTGTTCAACCGTCAATTTATTGTGCATCCCGAGAGTGACAGGGCAAGGAGGAGGAGAGTGTATCATCCATAATCCACCTCCTGTCTCCAATCGCATGGAGACTAGGCCTATGGTCGAATGAATATGAATGACAGAGATTAATGTCATTCGCAAATGAGTAAATTGTATTCGAAGTCTTACTCAGTAGATCGTCAATGAAAGTAAGACGAAGAGAGGGAGAAAGGACAGAGCCTTGTGGTTCACTTGCGGTTAATTTCTATTTATCAGAAGAGAACCCATCTTCAACAACTCGAATAGTAAGATTCTCTAGAAAGCTCGATATAAATCGAGCGAAGACAGTGCCGACATCAAATGCTAAAAGCTTTGATAGGAGTGCACCATGCCAGGCCCTATCAAATGTCTTGGATATATCCAGCTCCACGCTCCATCGTTCCGACAGAAACGCCATCAGGTCGCTCCACGCACAAAACAAGTGTCGATATGCCATCGGGCCCCGGGGATTTATTTACGTCGAGAACTCTTTTGACGCCACTTGTTCGAAAAAATACCTGAGTCATTAAACTCGATACACTTCCAATCGTCGGGAGTGGTTGATCGCTTTCCGGCAAGGAAGAATTCCCCGCAAACATCTTAGTCAGTAGGATAGCCTTATCAACCGGGTCAGTGAATATTTGGTCATCTTTGATAAGAGTCAATTTCATTTAATGTCTTTCTATTATTTTAACTTTGTATGCCGATTTTGGTTAAAATCTGTTTAAATTTGGCTATAGTTTTCCGATTTTGAGTAATATTGCAATAATTTGCTCACTTATGTCTCTTCTGATCACTTGTAAATTTCATAGAAATCCGTTCAAATTTAGGGTTTCAGAAGGTCGGCTTCGAGGATTGTAGTTGCCGCTAGACCAAACAGAATACCCCCTTATCCTCTTAGCAGTAGTCGCAGTAACTTTTCTAGCCACAATGTCCAGAAGAATTAGGATTACAATTAAATTCAGTGGATAATATGTTATCAACCTTAATGCGGTTGAGATCCACAAACAAGCCATTGGATGTAGCCAATGGCTTGTTTGAGGCTTGTAGCCAATGGCTTGTGCGGTTCAATCTCAGCTACATTGGATGTAGCTGAGATTGAACCGTAGGTGGACTTTTGAAGTTCCATCCACCAGAACACAACACCATATAGCATCAAGGGTCTGACAACTGCAGTATACAGCTAATGCATGACACGATGTTAAAATCCCCAGCTTTGGCCAAAAGTTCTCTTGCAGGTGTATAGATCAAGCGTTTCCCTTGTCATTTCAAAAATGTTGAAATTTTGAAGTTAAAATTCCTGTCCAGCAAAACATCTTGGTATTTTACGCTAATGTAAATGTATCCACCAATACGCCAGGTTTTAGAGATGTGGACGATATATACATATAAACATTGAGCAACAACTGCTAAGTCGTCTTCTGTGTCACCAACGCCACTGCTTCCATATACCTTTACCCTCACCTTGTTGAATCCTTCGGAAAGAACTCCCATAGTGTCTCATCCAATCTTATAATCTTCTAGTCGGTGATAGAAAGATGGGAACGTCTGCCAAACATGGATTCTGGATCTGAGCGTTTCCTTGTTAAGAAGGAACCACTGCGTAATGGAAGAGCGTTGATCTCCAAAGGATATTAGTTTAAATCGGTCGCTATACCAGTCTGCTTCCTCACAATCTGGCAATTGCATAAGAACATTGGACAATCTCATTCCACATTCCTATGGCTGCATACCTAGGAGAAGTATGCAGCCCTCTTCTTCTCCTTCTCCTATTAGGGATGACATGTTTACCAAGTCAAGCATTCTTTTTGTTGACTGATCGTCGCCAACTTACAACTATTCTCCGGACCCAGTTAAAGAAATTTTTTTCCTTATTGATAAAGGTCTTACGACCCGTCTTACCATGCCTCTCATGAGACTTGAGCGTAAAACGCTTTTTATTCCTTCAACTTTTAGAGAGTCCTTTGTTTTTGCCATGGCCTAGGTACATTGGAAACAGATGCAGACCACCAACATCTTACGGGACTACCGCTGCAGTGCCGAGAATTATACCGCTGTATACCGAGCTGCTCACAAAATGATTAGTTTTTCTCCATTCCACGCGCCTAAGTTGGTTCAAGCTTAGTATTGTGTCCCCTCCTATGTAATTACCGGTGTCTGGCGGCTGCGAAAAACCCGTCAAAAACATGGGAAATGTTGAATCGTCTCATTTTCTTCCCCACATGCCCTACATACGCCATCACTTGCCGCGCTTATTCCGTATTCATTTTGTCATGTAGTGATAATAAAAGCTATGCTAATCTGCTTCTGTCTTCCTTTCAGTATAAACCTCATCTTCTTATGAACCTGATTTCCACATAGGATTTTTGTCGTCTACCGACCGTTTCACTGTATCACAGTTCATGAGCGGACAGAAATTGATCTTAAAATTCACGATTTTGGAGAGAGCAACAGTGGCAACTCTTGCCCTATACGCCTGCAAAGGAGCCAATGGCAAAAGTCGGGGGTTTAAACCGCGTGTCATGCACTTGGTACATACAATGTAGACTCCCAGACCCACTCCGTCTTCAAGCTTTAATCCACCCGTGTAGCATGAACAATCAGATGACAATACCAGAGTTTCATTAATCCAAGACTGTGCTGCTGGCAGCGGTTTCTCGTTGATTTCAAGTGTCGTCTCAGGTATCGTACCATCCTCAGAGAGAACATTAATCTCCTTCTCTCACTTCAATATCCTCCGCGACTTTACCATCGTAGTTCTAATAGCCCTGATGGCCATCTTGCGGTCCAGAACGATGTTCACACTCGACGTCCTCGCTTTTATACCATATCACCTCATTGGAGGCCACCATGGTGCAGAAGTTAGCATGTCCGTCTGTGACGCCGATCGCCAAAGTTCACATCCCGGCCTGAACATCAGAAAATTTTTCAGATGGCTACATTTGTGAGGTATCCTGCCATGTAAAAACTTCTCTAACAAACGTTATGGCTATGCGACACGCCCTTCGGACTCGGCATAAAAAAGGCGGCGTCTTATCATTGAGCTTAAACTTAAATCAGCTGCTTCCATTGATATGAGAGAAGTATCCCCTGTTTCTTAGTAAAATGTTCATGGTCTTTGATCTATCCATATGTCATGAACTACCTGATGGCGATACCAGAGTTTCATCAAACCAAGACAGTGCCGCGGGTGAAAAATGATGTTGCGAGGTGCATATACATTCTTGCCGAGCGAATTGAGAACACTTCAGTTCCTCTGAAAGGATTAAACAGAAACGAAACTTATCCAGGAGAGACTTGAAACTTATCCAGAAGAGACAAGAACAGTTCCAGTGTTTTCTCATTATACATTTCCATTTGAAATTTATTAATTTCGGCCTTGGAGTCTTCGGATTGTCATAAGTTTCTTCTCAGACAGCCAGGCAGCCATTGAAACCCTTTAGAACGTATTTCTGAACACAAAAACCGCCCTCGGCTGTCGCAGTTCTCACAACGAGATGGCTGAACAGTTCAAAATTCACCTGTTCTGGGTGCCAGGTCACAGAGGTATCCCTGAGAATTGTAATGCGGACGAGCTAGCAAGACTAGGAACTACCCTACACATTCCTGGGAAATTGTAATCTGTGGGTATACCTCTAGCGACATGTAAGCTAAGTCTTCAAGATGATTCCCGAAGGACAAAGATTGTCACAAAGGAGGGCCTGTGAGCATTCCAAAATTATCTGGGGTAATCTACATTTGAAGAGATCCATCGCTTTGCTGTCACTGGTTAGAACAGACGTCTCAATCATTGTGTCCGTCATAACAGGCCACTGTCTGATCACAGTAACGAATTTTGCCAAAGCTGTGAGGACGTTGAGGAAAAAGATACTGCAGAACCTCTGCTGTGTGTGTGTATCTATCACTGGCAGTCAAAAGGAGTTCCACTTTAGGTTGTCATTTCTTTGTCTGATTGAAAGAATTTGAACATTCTCAAGTTGTTGGTTCACATCCAGTGGTATCACAATGAACAAAAACGTCTAAGTGAGTCTGATGGCAGACTGCCACTTAAACCTAGCCTAACCTAGAGTCTTGTGATGGGAAGAGAGATAGGCCTTATTATGAGTACTTTTACCTGACCTTATAATTGTTTTCCTAATTACACCCTTTTGGAAAGCCTTCATAACCTGGAAAACTGCATTTATTGCCGTATTTTTTCCAACTCGGTTTCCAAGGTAATAAATCTCAGTGAAATCATAAATCATTTAACCATTGCTTTAATATCGCCAACATCTTTCGTTCCACATGGACATTTTATAGTTTTGTTAAACGCGTTTCTAGATTCACCTTATCCAGTCTTGTTCGTGATCAGTGGAAGAATGGCTTCTACAATGTGCTAAGTTAAACTAGGCATGCATTCTGCCATCAGGCTCACTTAGATGTTTTTGTCCATTTCCATACCACAGTAAAAGGGGAATGAAGATGCCTTCTAGTTCGTACCTTTAAACCGTTAAGATCGCTTTAAAGAACACCACAACTTGCGAATGTTCACACTCGCTAAATCGGACAAATTCTCGAAGAAATGAGAACTGAAAGTGGAAGTTAAACTAATGTTTATGCGACCTGATGTGATAAGCTATGGACGTTTAAGATGGACATCCTCTGACAAAAGGGCATTAAATTCCTTTTACTTATTTGAGACAAAAACCAACTCGGTGAAATAAGAATTAAGACCCTTAAATCCTCAAAGCACGAAACACACCTCAACATCCCTATGTTTTTTTAACTTCGAACAAGCACACGTAAGCTGAGTTGACGGCAAACTCCGAAACCATTGGAAGGGTCCTAGGTTCGATTCCCATCAGAGACGACAGTCTGTTACTACCGTTATATCCCAAACGACAAAAATTGTCGGAGTCTGATTTTAGACTGCCAACCCAACCCAACTACCAATAACGTCTTACTCTCCTGTAATCAGAAGAACCTTGAGTAGTTTTAGACTAATGGGGATTAATTGCGGAAACGGGCAGAGTTTAGTTTCTTCAACTCCATTGTAATGAATCAAAAATACATCCTATAAAAAAAATTTTATTTATTATTTTTGACAAATATGTATATATTTTTTTATAGACACATCGTATCTCTGGCAATTGCATCTGTCTTATTTGAAGCAGGATTCTATGCCTTTTGAATTTGTTATCATTGGGATATTTTAGTCTTCCGTTCTGATGAATATATTCCAATGTTTTTCTTTTGAGGTCTTATATATTTGTCTTATGGGCGAAATGCTGATGTTGTTGCTGGTATCATCCATTATTCATATGCCAGCGGTTTTATGCTGTGGTCCTCTTTGAATTTTTATCTTCAATTCGTTGTATTGGCATTGTTTTTGTATTTTAAGTTCTTTGCGTTTGATGCTTGATATGAGTATTGCTCTTGTTTTTCCCCATCATGTTTTGTCTGTGATGTTTTTTTTTTTAATTGTTGTATTTGATAGTGAGTTATATGAAGATCTTTTTTTTGTTGTATTGCTTTCACAAAAACATAAAAGAACATCTTCGACTTAATTTAAAGAAGACAGCCCAGCATCCCTTTTTGTGGAACATGCAGAAGAATTGTATTTGTGTTGTTTTAGTTGGTGGTCTAACATGGTCATTATCATTAGCGCTAACAGCAGCATCAATATCGCTATCAGCGTCATAGTCTCACAGTCATTGCCATTGCCATCACCAGCATCCCTTTCATCATCAACAACTTCAAAGCCATCCTTAATGTCCTGAACCATGAACTAAGTGTGTATATATATCTGTGCAATGTTGTTATTGGTTTTTTTTTTGTTTGATTGCGTGTGACGTGCCTTTGGCCTTTAATTAACCCTAATGACCATTTTATACTTAAACATTTATGTTTCATGTTCTCAAAAATTTATGTTCTTTATTCATTAATTAATTGACTTTTTCTTGTTTCTCCTTCTTTTTTTTTTTCTTTTTTTCTTTCTTGCTTCTTTTCAGGTAAGTTTCTACTTCATGGACCATGGTTTCAAATAATTTGCTCTACAGGATGTAACAGATTCGTATACGTATATCGAATGAATGTGTTTTGCTTCGAATTCTATTGAAATGGTTTTTATAATGGAAAGTGGAAATTCGTTTTGTGGCTCCACGCAGGACATTTGAGGGTGTCAGGTTTTCCAACACTGGGCGTATATAAAGTGAGTAGACCATTAACTTATTTCTTATATTGAAGATACATTTAAAGAAAAATGTGTTTTGCTACAAAAGTATGAGTAAGTTGTTGAAATTAAATCGATGATTACTAGTCACGAAGCCACATTTTACACGAAATCCCTGTACACACGAATTAATGTTTGATTGACTAAAAATTAAAAAAGAAATGTTATGAAAATACTAGGTGAACCCGTGCTCTGCTGCGCCTTCATTAGCAACAAGAGAAAGATAAGTTTCTTACTTACAACCATATGTATCACCCCAGTACAATTTGTTTATATACCTTATATTGAATCTTATATTGACAAATATTCACATTTTGGGAGGTGTTTTGAGGGGTAGAAAACACCTATCACTTGGACCTTAATTTTAATACCATATTCTTGGTCTACTCCCAAATAACATTTATTGGAGTTCCATATTAATATGTCCACTTGGGACGGTTTTGGGTTTGGGGCGGCCCCCATGATAATAACACACAATTTTTAATATTCGATAATCATATTCGTACTCTACTCTCGAATACCTTTGATTCTAGCCGATACTTTTGGGTCGGCTTTGGGCTTGGAACAGCCTTTTTTGAGTCTATCCGGAACAGACAAACAAACAAACAAAGCGCAACAATTTCATTTTATATAATAAAAGAAGATATTGGGTTGCCCAAAAGTAATTGCGGATTTTTCATATAGTCGGCGTTGACAAATTTTTTCACAGCTTGTGACTTTGTAATTGCATTCTTTCTTCTGTCAGTTATCAGCTGTTACTTTTAGCTTGCTTTAGAAAAAAAGTGTAAAAAAAGTATATTTGATAAAAGTTCATTCTAAGTTTTATTAAAAATGCGTTTACTTTCTTTTAAAAAATCCGCAATTACTTTTTGGGCAACCCAATAGTTCGATCGACTCCGTTATGCCGATGTTATGTCGTTCTTTTGTGGTACTTGTGATATTTTCTTATATGCTCTTTCACGAAATTTCATCTCTTGCAACATGTTTTTTATACCCACCACCATAGAATAGGGGGACCCTACAGAGTATATTCATTCTGATCCCCGTAAAATTCTAAAACGATTAACGATGTACGTCTGTCCATCAGGCTCTTAACCTGTTGTAATCATACTTTAAGCTCTTGAATGGGCCAAATCGACCTTTATTTCGATATACCTATCTTAGAAGCCACCGTAGAGCGAAGGCTAACATGTCCGCCTATTGCTGCACGCCTGGGTTTGAATCCTGGGGAAAACATCAGACAAAAATTTTCAACGGCGATTATACTCTCCTCATGCTGACGACATTTGTGCAGTACTGTACTATTTGCCATGGCTGCCATATTAAAACTTTCCAACAAAGAGATGTTACTGCGACACGCCGTTCGGACTCAGCTATAACAAGTAAAAGCGTGCTAAGTTCGGCCGGGCCGAGTCAAGATCTCAGATCGGTTTATATGACAGCTATATCAGGTTATTAACCGATTTGAACCTTATTTGAAGCAGATGTTGAATGTAAGAATAAAATACGTCATGCAAAATGTCAGCCAAATCGGATAGGAATTGCGCCCTATAGAAGCTAAAGAAGTCAAGACCCCAGATTTGTTTCTATGACAGCTATATCAGGTTATGAACAGATTTGAACCATACTTGGCACAGTTATTGGATATCATAACAAAATACTACGTGCAAAAATTCATTCAAATCGGATAAGAATTGCGCCCTCTAGAA
Source organism: Stomoxys calcitrans (assembly GCF_963082655.1). NCBI lineage: Eukaryota > Metazoa > Arthropoda > Insecta > Diptera > Muscidae > Stomoxys > Stomoxys calcitrans. The sequence continues at coordinate 85,987,397 of NC_081555.1, read as the reverse complement.
GCTCAAGATCGGTTTATATGACAGCTATATCAGGTTATGGACCAATTTGAACCATACTTGGCACAGTTGTTGGATATCATAACAAAACAAGTCGTGCAAAATTTCATTCCAATCGGAGAAGAATTGCGCAGTCTCGAGGCTCAAGAAATCAAAACCCAAGATCTGTTTCTATGACAGCTATATCAGGTTATGAACCGATTTGAACCATACTTGGGACAGTTGTTGGATATCATAACAAAATACGTCGTGCAAAATTTCATTCCAGTCGGATAAGAATTGCGCACTCTAGAGGCTCAAGAAGTCAAGACCCAAGATCGGTTTATATGGCAGCTATATCAATACATGGACCGATATGGCCCATTTACAATACCAGCCGACCTACACTAATAAGAAGTATTTGTGCAAAATTTCAAGCGGCTAGCTTTACTCCTTCGGAAGTTAGCGTGCTTTTGACAGACAGACCGACGGACATGGCTAGATCGACATAAAATGTCGCGACGATCAAGAATATATATACTTTATGGGGTCTCAGACGAATATTTCGAGTAGTTACAAACAGAATGACGAAATTAGTATACCCCCATCCTATAGTGGAGGGTATAAAAAGAAGGCCCCTTATCATTGGGCTATTTTGCATTGCCATGTAGACCAATCTGCCGATTTAGAGTCTTAAGCCCAGAACAGCCGCATTTATTGTCCAATTTCGTTTAGATTTGAAACGTTGAGTTTCTTCAAGCCCCTCAACAACCTTGCTGATATGGTCCTGAATGGACTTTATTAAGGTATAGCTGCCATATAGACCGAACTCTAGGTATAGGGCCTTAAGGCCATAACGGGTGCAGTTATAACCCGACTTCGTTGAAAACTAAAAACAGTATGTTGTATACAGCCATTATGGAGCCTATCGGACTACATTTATATATAGCTGTCATATAGACCGATATGCCGAATAAGAGTCATAAACCCATAACAGGTTTTTATAACCAGATTACGTTGAAATTTTAAATTCTGAGCTCTATTAGACCCCTTGACATCCGTGTCACATATGATCCCATCGGTCTATATTTAGATATAGCTGTCATATAGACAGATCTCCTAATATATTGTCTTGAAGCCATCACAGTCGTGTTTATCGCTCGATTTCGCTAAAATATGGTACTGCGAGTTGCACTAGGCCTCCCGATATCCGATTCGAATATGGTGCAGATAGTTCGATACTTGGATATAGCTGCTAATCCGATCTGGCAATTAGGAGCCCTACGCTCACAAAAGCCTCATTTATTATTTCGCATTATATTCGCTGAAATTTGGAACAGTGAGTTGTATTAGGCCTCCTGATATCCGAACCGAATATCGTCCACATGCGACATAATAAGATATAGCTACCATATAGGCAATTAAAAAGCCTAAGCCCATAAAAGGCTCATTCATTATCGGATTTCTCTGAAATTGTAAACAGAAACTCGTATAAAGCTTTTTTAAGCTTAACGCGTTTTTACTTGTTTTAAACAACATATGCTGTTCATAAGTCCCTTCAAAAGTTTTAGAGCCTTTGCTAAAACTTTAATTTTTTTGTTCACAAGTTAACAGCAACTTTGTTAACCTTAAACACATAGTTTGTTCAAGTTCAAGGGAAACATATCTCTCATGATACAAGAAAATAGCTTAAACCTACAAAACAATTTTATGTAAATTCCATACCATCAACACTACATATTTTTGTCACATATTCTTGCAAATAAGTATGAAGCATTTTTATTGCACTTTTTCAAGGAAAATCTGGCCAATTTCAAAGGAAACGACAAGAGGCAAAAATTTGTCCCTCTATGCAAACCAAGCGAAGCTCATTCGCATATATTTTTCAGAGATTTTAAGCGAAAGAAGCGAACACATGGAAATGGCGAAAACTATTCACAGAATGTTTCTCGCAATCCGAAATAAGAAGAAATGAATGTATTCTTCCGTAGAGAATGCATTCGTATACAAAGATAAAAAACATATTTTTGCTGAAATGAATTTGTTTTGTTTTATTTTGTTTCTTTTTCGCAAACAAAAAATCAAATATGAGGGCGAAACTATAAGTTGGTAACATTTCTGGCATTATTTTTGATTTTTTCGCATTATAAATCATATTGTCACAAAAAAAAAATTATTTTTATTTTTTTATTTTATTTTAAATTTTTTCACAGCTTGTGACTCTGTAATTGTATTCTTTCTTCTGTCAGTTATCAGCAGTTACTTTTAGCTTGCTTTAGAAAAAAGTTCAAAAAAAGTATATTTGATAAAAGTTCATTTTAAGTTTTATTAAAAAAGCATTTACTTTCTTTTAAAAAATCCGCAATTGCTTTTTGGGCAACCCAATATATAAGTTATATCAAAAACACACTGCACTGAAGTTCTAGGATTTAATACAAAAAGTTATTCTTCCAATTATTTTAAGGAATTTTTTCTAAATTTCATTCCAAAATTCTTGCAAGACTGTTTTATTTTCCTTAATTTGCCTTCTACGTTTGTAAGCGAACAATTCATTCAAGGAATGTATTTTTCGTACCTATATTTCTGCTCTTAAAAGATTCTCATACAATTCTGTATAAGCAAATCCTCTACTTCAATTCGTACTGTAATATGTATACATCATGTAGTGAGTTACAAAAATACATCAATACCCTGACATTGCATCAATCCCCCAAATACCATAACAGTAAGAGAGGTTACTTCCGGTGCTGCTACTGCGGCTTACATAGACCATGCTGGTGATGGTGTTAAGCACAAGAGTATGCTACAAATTGAACTCCATTTCACATGCCTGAGTTTAATCCATGCTACATTTACCCACACTCTTGCACTTTTCCATACAAACAATTCCACTGGTATTCACATTCATCTTCCCCCAGGGCTGGCAAGGGTTGGCTAAACGGATGATGGTGTACGGATTAAATCAATAAGAAAAAGTATTAAATCGAATAAAAACTGGATAGGAAATAATGAAATTTCATAGACACTTACCCAGAGCCTAAGTACTTTGGAGGCACACGATGAATGCATCATACATGCATGCCACACTTCAAGTGTTTTCAAAGAAAACACAATGCATTCTCCAAGAACAACAAGAGAGTTGAGATGGTGCAAATCAACAAAAAGGGGGAACGCTCAGATTTTATTAAATTTTTTTCAAACAATTTGTTAAAGTGCATTAGGAATAGAAAATACGGCTATAATTAATACACTGTGATCTTGTACAAAATTTGGCAAAAAAATGTTTAAAACAATAATTTTTTTTTTACTTTAGCTAAAATTAGATTTTTTATACCATAAAGTGATATCTACAGAGTTTTTGGTCAACATTTACTAATGTATATATAAATAGAAAATATTCTCATAATTATTTTTACAGAAAAATATGTCAAAATTTAGTTTTAAGAAGAATTTGTTGAAATATTATTCCTAAAAAAATATATATTTTTTTAGAAACTTTTGTTAAAATGCAGTTCTACAGAAAACTACCTGAAACGGGCCCGCTCCGCTGCACATTTTTTACAGTATAAGAGCATAACTGTTTTTTAGAATTTTTTTGCGGAGCCTTAGCTTGCCAAATACCTTTATAGTTTGCTATAAATTTGAATATCATATCGTATTTCACTCCCAATTACTTTTCATCTGAGTCCCATTTTGAAATGGTCGGTAAAATCTCGTTAGGGTGGTGTTTTGTAGGTGTGGCGAAGCTACAGTTACTTGGACCGTAAAGTGGGAATCAGATTTTTATTGTACCCTCAAATAGCTTTCATTTGAGTTCCATATAGTGTTGATCGGACTAAACATCAGTTTGGGAGAGTATTATGGTGGATACGTCCTAGACGTCCTGCCCCAAAATTTGCATATTATATTCGTGTTTTTCGGCTAGAAAGAGGATCCAAATAAATATTCGCTTAAATCGCCGGGATCTGGCCTATTTAAAAACTGGGATAAGAAGGAGGGTCCCCTCCGCTTCAGATATCGAAAAAAGGTCTCTTTTTTCACTACAGGACCATTCTACACCAACCTAGCTTTATTTATGAACACAATTTTTTCAAAATTTTTATCATACAAAAAATTTTGTAAAAATTTTATTTCCATACAAAATTTTGCCCATGAACATTTCATTAAGGAACACGGCCAACTTCTCACATGAGTGCTGCCTGATTCAAGTTCAAGCTCATTAATAAGGGACCTCATTTTTATAGCTGAGTATGAACGGAGTGCCACACCTATTTGGGGAGAAGTTTTTACACCTCACAAATGCATTAGGAGGAGTTTATAACAGTTGAATATTTTTTCCAATGTTCTTGCCAGGAATCGAAATCAGGTGTTAAGCGTTATAGCCGGATTTGTTAACCTATGCGCTACGGTGACCAGTATTAGGAGCGGTTAGTAACGGCTGAAAATTTTTCGGGTGTTCTCGCCTGGAATCGAAACCAGGTTTCATAGCCGGACTTACTAACCAACATTGGTCTCCAAAAAAATTATACTTCTAGAAAATATTTCAAAATTTTATTTCTATAGAAATTTTGTAAATTTTTTTTTTCTTTAAAAAATATTTTCTAAATTCTTATATTTTCTTTTATTTCTACAGAAAAATTTATCACAATCACCCTATAAGCAATAATTTTATTTCTATAGAGAATTTTGTCAAAATTTATTTAAAAAAAAAAATATATCGAAATTTTAATTCCATAGAAAATTTAATGAAAATTTTATTTCCTACAAAATTTTGTCAAAAAATTTTGCAAATGAAATTTTGCCCATAACATTCCTTAAGAAACAGTTGCAAACTTCTCATACACCGATTCAAGTTTAATGGAACGAAGCCACTTGTTAAGTGCCAAAGGCGAACACGCCTAGCGCATAGATTTGGAGCCACAGTAGCTACAAAATTTTTTTTCTTCTTAAAAATTTTTTTAAATTTTATTTTTATACAAATTTTTGCCCAATTTTATTTCTTAAGTTTTCATACCCTCCACCATAGGATGGGGGTATACTACTTTCGTCATTATGTTTGTAACACCTCGAAATATGCGTCTAAGACCCCATAAAGTATATATATTCTTGATCGTCATGTCATTTTAAGTCGTCTGTCTGTCTGTCGAAAACACCCTAACTTTCGAAGGAGTAAAGCTAGCCGCTTGAAATATTGAAAAAATACGTTTTTTAGTGTAGGTCGGTTGGGTTTGTAAAAAGGCCAAATCGGTCCATGTTTTGGTATAGCTGCCATATAATCTGATCTTGGGTCTTGACTTCTTGAGCCACTACAGCGCGTAATTCTCGTCCGATTTGGGTGAAATTTTGCACATGTTTCGATATCACTTCCAACAACTGTGCTAAGTATGGTTCAAAGTTCATAACCTGATATAGCTGCCAAATAAACCGATCTTGGATCTTGATTTCGTGAGCTTTTAGAAAGCGCAATTCTTATCCGGTTGGACTGAAATTTTGCACATAGTGTTTTGATATCACTTCCAACAACTGTGCGAAGTATAGTCCAAATCGGTACATAACCTGATGCAGCTGCCATATAAACCTATCTGGGATCTTGACTTCTTGAGCCCCTAGAGAGCGCAATTCTCATCCGATTTGGCACAAATCTTGTACAACGGTTCCTCCCATGACCTTCAACATACGTGTGCAATATGGTCAGAATCGATCTATAGCTTGATACAACTCCCATATAAACCGATCTCCCGATTTTGCTTCTTTAGCCCCAAATCGGACTATAACTTGATATAGCTCCTTCTCCGTCTTTATTCATTATTCTTTGTTTGCCTAAATAGAGACACTGCGACTCAACAGATGCGACATAGAAGATTCGGTCCAGCCGAACTTTGTTTTTTTTTTAATTGTAAGAAGCGAATTTTCTATATTTTCTCTACTAAAAATTGTTATAGAAAATTAAAAAAAAATCTATACGAAATTATCCAAATTTTTTATAAGAAAAAAATTTAATAAAGATTTTACTTTAGTGTGTCATCCCATTCTTAAAAATCCTTTTTATCTTCGATTTTTCAGAAGACCAGACCAACTTTTTTTTACATCTCCTTTAACACCCAATTACTCAGTTTAATGATTGTGGTTTACTACCATATTTTTTGAGAGGTATTTATAAACCAGCCACCCACACACAAAGCTAATGTCGAAAATTGCCTGTATTCAGACTTCATTGTTTATGCAAACCAAGACTTGCCATAACATAGAGACAAAAATATCCTGCGATAAGAAAAAGTAGGACATAAAGTAGGACATGCTGTGATACTTTCGAAAAGCCATGAGAGTGTAGAAATGTGTCGATACACTGATGTGCGTTTGTATATGCAATTATCCTCTGGTTAGTCCTTGCAACAACCCCCTTTTCATCGGTCTTTCTCTGTCGCGTGTGTATGTGTGGGTATTTTTTGGTGTCCTGTTTAAGAATAAATAACAACAGCTGTTTTTTCTGTATAATTGTGGTTTTTCTTGTTGTTGTTATTATTATCGCACTCTTGTTTCAAATTATTTTTTCGAGTCGGAATTTTGTGCGTGTGTGTTTTGTTTTCTTTGCTGCTCCCAATTTTTAGCACCACCAATATACGGCACTCCAACACATTCACCAACATTTAAACATACTCAGTGGCCAACAAGAGAGAGGTCCGTAGGCGTTTCATAGGTTGTTTTTTTTTTATTTTCTTTTCTTCTAAAGTCCTCAGATTTCCTTGGCTGTATGGCGTGCTGAGCTCCTGTTCAAATTGTGTGTTGTTGTACGATATGTCTTTGTGCGCGTATGTTGTTGAGAGGACCATTTATACACAAACAGCAATTGTTACGGTGACTACATAACAACAAACAATTGTTAAAGTGTGTTAGGCACCGTGTTTTCACAAATGGAATATTTGGCCAAAATTAGCTTAAAAATCGGCCTAAAAGAAATTTTTTGCCTTTAACATATAAAAATAATTGTACATCAGACTTTAAAAAAAGGGTATTCAATTGGAATTCTGCAAGCAAGGGCAGCCTTGTCGCGATGGGCTACCAGAAATGGGTTGAGGACCAACCCAGGGAAGACAGAACTGGTGCTCTTCACGCATAGAGTTCAGACTCCCGTCCTTGGACTGGGTCACCCTGTGGCTGTCGAATGAGTCGAAGTACCTAAGCACAGTCCTCGATTCGAAACTGTCCTGGCGCTTTTTACTCCTGCAGGAGGATGTTCGGTAGGTAGTGGGGGGTAACTCTCAAGATGATTTATTGGATGTATACGGCCATCGTAAGACCAGTAATGGCCTATGCAGCACTGGTATGGTGGAATGCCGTAAGGATTTGCACGCTAGCGAGGGAGTTCGAGAAGGTCCAGAGACTGGCCTGCGTGGAGATCACAGGGGCACTTAGATCCGCACCGCAGGCAGGCCTGGAGGCGATGCTGGATTTGCAGCCCATTTGGGCCTATATTTGGAGCTGCGCCGCCAGGCTCGCGCTGAGGCTGAGGGAGCTCGGCATGCGGCCACAGTTCGATTCTGGGTGTTATGGAGGAGGATCTCCGATTACTTGGCACCAGTGTCGACTGGAGTGAGGGCATTCGCGATTCGATTTTCTGAGATCGACGAATGGTGTACTTGAGGAGGATGAGACCTCGATCTATACAGATGGCTTCAAGATGGAGTCAGGAACTGGATTGGGGGTCTACTCTGATGCACTCAATATCAATATGTCTATGGGACTGCCAGCCGAGTTAAGGGTCTTTCAGGCAGTGGTCTGAGCCATTGCAGTGGCCACAAGAGAAATTCTGGTAAGGGACTTTCTGCCCTCTAAACTCAGAATTTATGTGGACAGTATGTCGGCGATGTAGGTCTTAGGGTCGAGGATGGTGAGGTCGAAATGAGTGGAGGATTGTTTGGAGTCCCTGGATAGACTCCTGGCCCACGATGTGACGCTCGCATTGGTTCCTGGGCATGAGGGAATTCCAGGAAATGAGAAGGCAGACGATTGCGCCAGGAGGGGTTCGTCTGCGCCGGGCGGACCAGTCATCGGTCTTGCCTAGGTGCGATTTGTCGAGCTACCAAACACAGTAGAGGGGATGGCCAGGGCAACATCGGTGGCGAGATGGGACTCGGCGCTATGGCCAGTCATCGACCAGGGAGTGAGGGAGTTGCTGGCGTTTGATAAGAGGGGTGTCAGTTCACTAAAGCGGCGATTAATGTACTCTCTTAAGCCAGCCCAATCAGCCTTCTTCTTATTGATAAACGTCAGGCGCTCAGAAGTGATGAAGTCGGGTGTTCGGTCGATAGTGAGAATTATTGGGAGGTGGTCTGATACCAAAGAAATGACGGCTTGACAGTATACGTCACTCAGGAGATCACGGTATGCAATGGAAATCTCTGGCGAGCTGCCGCACCTCCTCGTAATCGTAGTGGGGGCATCCTCATTCACCGTGCAAAACGTGGAGCTTTCAATATGCTCTGCCAAAGCTATGCCCCGCTGGTCGTTACCTAGGGCAGAATGCTATGAAATGTGATGCGTAATAAAGTCCCCTAGAACCAGGCGATTATGGCCAGATAGTAACCCACTTATGTCGGGCTTGTAAGCCTGGCCGTTAATTTGGGTTACAGCTACCTACCGGCGGTATGTACACTTTGTATAGTTCCATCTCGGGAGTACCGGACCTGACTGCTATCCCCATGCACTCCATGTAGGGGTCACTAGCGCCAGGTGTAGGCGAGATGGGTCTATACTTCACGGAATGGTGTATCACGAAGGTCAATCCCCCACCTACATTCCTTGAGCGATGCTTACATAGCAAATTGTACGCGTGACAACTGTGCAAGCTGCAGGTGTTGGTCAGCTTTGTCTCCTGAATTGCTGCAACCAATATGTTCTTCCGACTCATAAAATTCACAATCTCGTCGATCTTGCCACGGAGACCGTTGTAAGTGAGATACACCTTCCGGCACTATCCTGGCACTATTAGGGCTTGGATGCTGCTGTTGCGTATATTGCCGCACGGGAGGGGTCGGGGGGTTACATAGTCCGACGTCGTGGCCGCAGAAGGCTACGACGACGAGGCTTATGATCCACTGCTGTCTATGTTCGCACAGCACCTCTATGTTGGCACAATGTTTGAAAGTATTCCGTTTTTTTTTTTTTTTGTTTTTCCTTCCTGATTCGATTAAGCTATGTCCGTCTATCCGTCTTACCTTCGGTCCGTTTCTCTGTCCATGTATTTTTGCGATCAAGGTATAGGTCGCATTTATTGTCCATTTGTCCCAAAACTTTGCACATGCAATTTTTTTGGCCCAAGTACGACCGCTATTGATTTTAAACAAAATCGATTCAGATTTAGATATAGCTCCCATATATATCTTTTATCCGATATGGACTTTTAAGGCTGTAGAAGCCATAATGTTGGTCATATCTAGCTCCCATATATATCATTCATCCGATATGGTTTTTTAAGACTTTAGTAGTCACAATTTTGGTCCGATCTTTACAAAATTTTGAATTAGGTGTTTTATTTGACGTCCTCATATGTGTAAAAATGTCAATAAAATCGGTTCATATTTAGATATAGCTTCCATATATATCTTTCAACCGATATGGTCTTTAAGGCTGTAGAAGCCACAGTTTTGATCCGATCGTTACAAAATTTTGTATGAGATGTTTTATTTGACGTCCAAAAACGTGTCCAAAATTTCAAATCGGACCAGATTTTAATATAGCTTTGATATATATCTTTCATCCGATAAGGCTTTTTAAGGCTGTAGAAGCCACAGCTTTTGTTTGATCTTTACAAAAGCTAGTTTATGCAACGTCCAATACGTGTGCAAAATTTCACTATAATCGGTTTAAATTTTGATTTAGCTCCCATATAAAGGGTGATTTTTTTGAGGTTAGGATTTTCATGCATTAGTATTTGACAGATCACGTGGGATTTCAGACATGGTGTCAAAGAGAAAGATGCTCAGTATGCTGTGACATTTCATCATGAATAGACTTACTAACGAGCAACGCTTGCAAATCATTGAATTTTATTACCAAAATCAGTGTTCGGTTCGAAATGTGTTCAAATTTTGACAAATTTTGTTCAGCGATGAGACTCATTTCTGGTTGAATGGCTACGTAAATAAGCAAAATTGCCGCATTTGGAGTGAAGAGCAACCAGAAGCCGTTCAAGAACTGCCCATGCATCCCGAAAAATGCACTGTTTGGTGTGGTTTGTACGCTGGTGGAATCATTGGACCGTATTTTTTCAAAGATGCTGTTGGACGCAACGTTACGGTGAATGAACACATTTCGAACCGAACACTGATTTTGGTAATAAAATTCAATGATTTGCAAGCGTTGCTCGTTAGTAAGTCTATTCATGATGAAATGTCAAAGCATACTGAGCATCTTTCTCTTTGACACCATGTCTGAAATCCCACGTGATCTGTCAAATACTAATGCATGAAAATCCTAACCTCAAAAAAATCACCCTTTATATCTTTCATCCGATATGGCCTTTTAAGGCTATGGTTCTATTCAATATTTCAATAGGAATGCAGAATAAAAATCTGACTAGATTTCAACATGAGTTCCATGAATTGAGAGGAGTACGTATAATCGGTGGTGTAGGTCATAGTATAGTCGGCCCCGCCCAACTTTTGCCTTCCCTTACTGGTTGAAGTGTTAACTATGGAATGGAATGGCTGGAACTGGAATTCATGCGGTACTGTTATGTGGAAGCTATGTCAAAACATCTTGATGATCTTCACTCACTATAAAGCCAAAACGCCAAATTACAGCGACATTTGTATAAAAATAGATCAAAATCTAAAAAAATTGATGAAATCGGGCGGTATCGCAATATTGTGTCAAAACATGGACTTTGATCATTTTTGTTTTGCATATTTGTTGTTGTTGAGAAGCCAAAATGCCAAATTACAGCAATATTTGTTGAAAAGTATTGAAAAATAGTTTCGCCCTGTTCTTTAACGGAATGTTAATGGGCAAATTTGCAATTTGCAGTGTTTATTACCCACTAGAAGCCTACGATGCAAATTCCAGACCGATAGCTTTATTAGAAATATTTTTGCCGCACCTTTCCATACAAGCGAAACCACTGTGCACTGGTTATAAACGTATTTTCATATTCCGCATCCTTTCCATATTCGTCCATTCGTTCATTGTGACACTTTTGTTAGCATAGAAGAAGGTAGGGAGCCGAGAGAGTTTCGGTAAGCCATGGGACACGTGTTGTGCCCACTATGCATTGGCCAACGATTGTGCTCACGTCATACCGCAGAACATATCAATTCTTGCTTATTATTCCAGCAACAGGTCCATTATTTCGGTATCTCGCTTCTTATTTTGTTTTGTGGATAAATGACTCCCTCCTACCTCTTTGCTGAAGCCTCGGTATTGTTGGGCTTAATTTTATTCTTTTTTTTTTTGCGTTTGTTTTACAAAGACCTATAAAAAGATTGGAGGATTTTAATAGGAACGCAAATAAACATCAAACTACACAACATCAACATTATGAACTCCATGGATATCATGCAACTTTGGGTTTTTTGTTTGGGTTTATGTGTTTTTTTTTTTTTTTAATTTTCAATTTCGTTCGTTTGGACGTGCTGGCTGTCGCCTTTTTATCCTTTCATTCTTCAACATTATTTTTGTTTTTCTGATTATTTTGTCAATTCTTTTCAGGTTCAGTTCTCTTTTTTTTTTTTGTTGGTTAAAATGACATGGGTTACTATTGAAATGATTTGAATTTTTTTATCTCTGTCAGGGTGTATGAATGAATGGCTGGATGGATGGCTTGTTGGTTGGCTGCCTGATGATAATGGTTTCTCATATTCTTTAGAAAAATGCTAATTTCACTGATGAATAAGTTTTTGAATACCTTCCTTTTTGCCATTGCCAAATTGATGGTTATTAACAATCTCTGTTATGTATTCAACATACAGTTTGAGAATATTTTTTCTTCATTTGCCGAATTAAATTTAGTTTTATTTTTCTTTTATAGCATGTGGCCTTTTAAACATTCTCACAGCAAATGTTGGAATGAAAATTTCAAAAATAACGTTAAAGGCACCTTTACTAAAGCAATTTTAACTTCCTTCGAAATAGTGATCAGTCATTTTCTTTTTACAAAATGTTAAAGGAATAATTCAGTAGAATTTGCTTAAGAAGATAATAATGGACTAGGCATAAAGGCTGGACGGAACCTCAAGAGAAGTTATATAGGATGCAGATTTCTACTCAATAGCTTTAAGGCAAATGAGAAAAGAAATTTGATTTCATTTCATTGGGAAGAACCTCAAATCTCAGTTCACTCTAGTTTACAAACAATCAAAATCCAACTCCAAAAAAAAATCTATGAAAATCAAATTTCAATAAAATGTTCATTGAATCAAATTTGGCCAAAAAAGTCTAATGCCAATTTAATTGTGACGAAATTTAATCAAAATCCAAATCCAAAAAAAATCTATAAAAATCAAATTTCGATAAAATGTTTATTGAATCAAACAAGGCCTAAAAATTCCAATTTAAGTCCAATTTTGATGAAATTTTCAATGAAACTCAAATTTTAATGAAATTGTCCTTGTTTTTACAAATCGACAAATTTTTGTATTTAAATCCAATTTCTTCGGTGAAACTCTGTCTGCGAATGCCTTGCCCTGTCACAGCCAACCACACTCCTCTCCTTAACGAGAAACCAAAAAACAACCGTAACCCTTTTCAGCAGAATGACCGAAAAGTTCACAAAAATCGTATTACTCACTCAATCAACATCATCATATGCACAGACATACCCCCATAAACCGTCCCATATTATTAAGAGTACACTGCACTTTGCACTTACATCACATCATACTTACCGAGCACACCACAACTCATGGCACAGACTTAATTTGACCAGGCAAACAATAATAATGCGAATAACAGAATATTGCGCAAGCGCAACAACTCGCCAGACTACTTGCTATGAATGGCAATGCAGGCAATTCTAACAAATGCAGTATTATCCGTTCATTCTTCCTTCACCACTTCAAGCGGCAGCAGGAGCAGCACTAATAAAAACCGTAAAAAAGTCGAAGGAAAATGAAATTTATACAAAATACTCGTACACACAAAGAAACCGAGAAAAAAGTGCAGACTAAGTAACCTTTGATTGTTGCCTGCCTGATGGTACGCCCGCCGCCTATCCGCCTGCCTTAAATGAAAATAACAGCGCCAAAGAACAAAACAACAAACATCGATTTCCGGTTTTGCGGGTTTAACGAGTAGTTGGTGTTTGTGTTTTGTTGTTTTTTTTTTTAGCTTTAATAAAAGAGAATTGTTCTAGGGGGCGACCCCTTTCATTATTCCAACCAGACCCATGTCTCACTGCAACAGTTGCGGCAAGAGAAATGTTTGAAAGATGTTACACCAACGAAATTAAAAAATAAATAAATAAATGTAAACTTATTCGAATGGGCCGAATTTTAGACATCCTACTTACAAATCAAAACCTCGTACACAATAAAGTGTAAACAAACATAAAAAAACATTAATTTCGACCGGGCCGGACTTAGGTTACCCATCACCTCAGTGAAAAACACTATTTACGTAGCCTTTGCAGCTATATCAAAATATGGTCCGATCTGGACCAAACTCGCAAGGGACCTCGAGTGGTCTGACACAATTCCCTGTCCTAGGCCATAAAACGGGAGGTCGGTATATGTGGCAGATATATCCAAATATATACCAATCTGGACCATATAAGGTAAGGAAGTCGAAGAGCCTAACCCAATTCATTGCGCCTAACTTCAGCGAAATCTGTTAATATATAGGGCTTCTATGGGTCCAAAAACTTAAACCGGGAGTGGGTTTATATGACATCAATATCCAATATAGCCTCATCTGGACCATATTCGGAACAAACGTTAACACATCTCATTGTGCCAAATTTCAGCGAAATGGAATAATATTAAATGCGCTTTTTACATGCCCAAAAATTCAAATCGGGAGATCGGTATGTATGGCACCTACCTATATCCAATATAGACAGATCTAGGTCATATTGAACAAGCTGTTCAACCTAATGTGACGAAATTTGTTAACAAATGCACCTTTTATAGGCCCCTGAACTTAAATTGAAGGCCACCGTAGTGCAGAGGTTAGCATGTCCGCCTATAGCGCTGAAGGCCTGGGTTCGAATCTTGGCGAGACCATCATTAAAAAAAAATTCAGCGGTGGATATCCCCTCCTAGTGCTGGCGACATTTGTGAGGTACTATGCTATTCCTTATCATTAAGCTTAAAACTTTAATCGGACAGCACTCATTGATATGTGAGAAGTTTGCACCTGTTCCTTAATGTTCATGGGCAAATTTGCGAGCTTAAATCGGAGGATCGGTCTATATAAAGACCTTCGAACTGAATTTGCGTATGGCCAAACAAAGAGAATTTGTGCAAAGTTTCATCTCAATATCCCTACTTTTAAAGACTGTGGCGTGATTTCAACAGACAGATAGGCAGATCGTCTTAGATTTTTATGACAACCAAGAATATACATATGCAAATGGAGGCCACCGTGGAACGAAGGTTAGCATATCTGCCTATGACGCCGAGCACTTGGGCTTAAATTCCGGTATGAACATCAGAAAATTTTTCAGCGGGGGTTATCCCCTCATTAATGCTGGCTACATTTGTGAGGTATCCTGCCAAGTTAAATCTTCTCTACCAAGCGGTGTCGCTATGCGGTAGGCCGTTCGGATTCGGCATAAAAAAAGGAGGTCCCTTGACATTGAGCTTAAACTTGAATCGGACTGCGCTGATGTAATATGAGAGAAGTATCTCCTGTTCTTTTTTGTTGAATATTTATGGGAAATTTAGTAAGAATATCGAAGGTGGATATTTCGGTATGTTGCAAACGGAATGACAAAATTGATATCTTTTGGTGGGGGGTAGAAAATGTTTAAATAAATTTTCTTAAGAACAATGGGTTAGGTTAGGTTTAAGTGGCAGTCACTTAGACTTTTTTGTCCAATGTGATACCATAGCAACAGGAGAAGGAAGATGCTTTCAACTTCCAACCGTTGAACCATCTAGATCGCTTCAAAAAGGCCAGCAGTGCTCTGAAGTAGTAGGACTACTTCAGTGCACACCTCAAAGCCTACCTGGTCGCCTAGATTGAAACCATTTGTAAAGAAGTCCATATATCTTCTATATCAGGAATATTGGTACAGTACTTTTTATAAAAAAACGGCTAAGGCAATGTGTGAGCCACACTGCCGGGAACGTCGGGCATTGTATCAAGGATAAAAGCTCCCTTAGTCTCACAACTGTGATCTTAGCAATTTGTGTAGCCACAATTTCCAGAGAAATTGTGTGTAGCATTAAATTTATTGCATCAGATGGGATCGTCCTCAGTGCGCCTGTGACGCACAAACAAGCCATCTTTTGGAATCGGTTGAGTATTGAACAGTAGGTGGACTTTTGAAGCGCCGTCCACCAGACCACAACACCATATATTGTAGCATTATAAGTCTGACAACCGCAGTATATACCCAATGCATGACTCTCGTGCAGGTGTATAGGGCAAGAGTTGCCTTTCTTGCCTTTTTACAAATGTCGGATTTGAAGTTCAATGTCCCAATATATAGTTTTCTGCAGTCCTTCTGACCAACCAGCTCTGGAGTCCACCATAGCGGTCGCTGTTGCCTCTTTGCTTGGTACTAGGACATGCTTATAAAGGGTGATTTTTTTGAGGTTAGGATTCTCATGCATTAGTATTTGACAGATCACGTGGGATTTCGGACATGGTGTCAAAGAGAAAGATGCTCAGTATGGTTTGACATTTCATCATGAATAACGAGCAACGCTTGCAAATCATTGAATTTTATTACCAAAATCAGTGTTCGGTTCGAAATGTGTTCATTCACCGTAACGTTGCGTCCAACAGCATCTTTGAAAAAATACGGTCCAATGATTCCACCAGCGTACAAACCACACCAAACAGTGCATTTTTCGGGATGCATGGGCAGTTCTTGAACGGCTTCTGGTTGCTCTTCACTCCAAATGCGGCAATTTTGCTTATTTACGTAGCCATTCAACCAGAAATGAGCCTCATCGCTGAACAAAATTTGAACACATTTCGAACCGAACACTGATTTTGGTAATAAAATTCAATGATTTGCAAGCGTTGCTCGTTAGTAAGTCTATTCATGATGAAATGTCAAAGCATACTGAGCATCTTTCTCTTTGACACCATGTCTGAAATCCCACGTGATCTGTCAAATACTAATGCATGAAAATCCTAACCTCAAAAAAATCACCCTTTACAAGCGAGTCATTCAGGACATTCGTGATCCGTTTGCCCATTATGTCTATATCCTCCGCAGTTGCCACTTCCTTTTCTGGTCCGCCTTACTTCTGTTTATCCGAGGGACCATTCTGCAGCACTTTCTCCAAGGCGAAAACTAATATAACGATGGTCAGAGAAGCTGTGGACACCCAACACTTCCCAGTCGCATATTCTTATAGATCTTGCAATACAAAGGTTCCTGGTAATATAGGTCGGTTTATCCCCTTACAAATCACCAGATTGCATTAGCTTCACTTCCTACAATGAGGCTTTTCTCCCCTACAGAAGCGGCTTCAACCAGCAACTTAAGGTTTGAAGGCGAAATATCTGAATAGTGTGCCATATATTGGGAAGCCAGCCAGTAATGAAACTTATTTATTTCAAGGCTGGCTACTACTGAATCTTCAGCGCTTAGCGACGGAAGAAAAAAAATATTTAGACTACTCTTTGCAAGAATACAGGCTCTGTGTCTCCCACTCCCCGTACCCTTGAGTAGTTTAAAACTCGGAATTGTATAGTCCACGAACAATTCCTCCACACACCCATGGTTCCTGGATAAGAACCACTTCAAATCCCCTTCCATCAGGAGAACCTTTAGAAGAGCCCTTACAATGGTGGAGATTTGTCGGTAGAAACCGGACCATAGTCAGGATATAGAACTTCCTCCACAGTTTTGTTAGCCTGGTCCTTTGATTCCGCCAGGTGTTCATAGTCACAATATTCGTTCGATCTTGCCATTATGAGCTTCCGTACGCATCCGGAGGCAGGTGAGAAAGCTGCAACCATTCTTCCTCAGAACACTGGACACTTATGGTGTGGACGATTCCTCATTAGATACTTCAATAGCTGCTGTCGAAGTACTTTTTCAGTTTCGTCCTTCCCCGCTGGCGTACACCTTGAGCCCAGTCCAACTGGATGACTCACCCACATAGGGCTTGTCGGATCCCTTTTCGATGCCTTTCCCTCCTGTCTAGATTATGACAGGGGGATTTTCAATCTTCTGCAATCCGCCAAACTTTAGCGATGTGGTCGTCTGTCAGGCAAGTGTTCAGCAACAACTGCTGATTTGTCTCTTGATTCCCCACCACTTCTATAGACCTTCAGTTTAAACTTGTTGAGTGCGTAGGATCAGCTCCTTCAGACTTATTGAGGTCTGCGAAACAGCCGGAGTTTAGTACGAATATTGCATATCTCCGGGCACCATCAATCTCATTCAATCTACCAATCTTCCAGTCGGTGGTTGAAAGATTGGGATTACATTCCCTTATTCTTCCAAGTATGGATTCAGGATCCGAGGGAATCCTTGGTATCCAAGCATGCGCTATTGGTCGAAAAGGAATATCTTCCTTGTTGACTAAATCTAGTGCTGCGCCTGGCCAGATCTTATCAATCTTTTTTAGCGCACAATGATACATTTCAATTGGGCGTTGCTCCCCGAAGGCAATTAGTCTGTATCGGCCCCGATACCAGCTTGCATCGTCACAATCTGGAGGAAACCCAGGAAATTACGCAAGAACATCGGAGTATACTAATGACAGTCCAAGAACTATTCCACTCCAATTATTCCCAGTTATGAAGCCCTGTTCTTCTCCCTTGTCGCCAAATGTCATCACCAAACTGTCCCTAGCGACATTAGCAAAGGTTCTTGGACCCATCTTACTGTGGTTCGACGTATTTATTTTAGGCATGGTATGCCCTCCAGGTGACCGCAGCCTTTTCGCTAACTGCGTTGCAGTTTCCGAATCTACACGTATAGTCTTTGGGGTAGCCTGTGCAACGAATCCCCGATCCCAATTTAGGAAGTCTTTCTCTATTATAAGTGAGAGTCTTAGGATCATTTGCTCCAAGCCGCTCAATAAATCTGAGAGCGATGCGTCTTCTATTATTCCAACCTCTTAAAGGGCGTGTTGGTTTTCAGGGGAAGGCCGATAACCTACGCAAATTATTGGCATGCGAAGATAGAATAAGTTCAGCCTTGTCCTTAAAACTCGAACCAGGTGTCCTTGTCGAAAACCCCTGCTGACCAGTCGTCTGTCGGCTAGTGGAGCCTGGAGCAGCCGCTCCACCAGTCTAGGTTTTAGTAACAGACAACATGCTATGGCCTAATACCACCAACGTGCCTGTTGGGTCTTCGGAGTTCCAAGCCTACACATAATGACCTAGTTATGACTGGTACTATGTTCGTTTTTCGCGACATTTTTTCGTGATTAGTTTTTTTAGATAATAGATTTTGAAGCAAAAAAACTTGCTGATTTCATTTAGTAGGACATTCATCATTACTTATGAAAAAATCTTCATAAATGTATGATGTATAAGCATAGCTTGAAAAAAAAATTACAACATTATCAAAAAAATATTAAAAACGTTTTTTGACCGTACAAATGTAATGAAGAGTTAAGCATACCCATCCATGTGATGTTAGGGTATAGAAAAACACATAAACAGAAATCCAAAAGATGTTTACATTCATTGCACTCGCAGTGTACGGTTAGTGGAGGGAACAGGCAAAAATTATCAGTAAGAAGCGAGTGCAGCACCTCTACGTCGACACTATTACCTATGAATATCGAAAAGGGGCCCCCTACAAGCTACAAAGCACACTGTCACAACAATACAAACGATTGTATGCCCCAACAACGTCATGATCATTGTCAACACCACAACCCCATCATCATCATCGTCGTCGTCGTCATGGTGGGTCAGTCATTATTGTTCATTGCTGTCGTCATCGTCATCGACTTGATTCACTCACTCACTCGCACACTCACTTCTTCTCTGCCGCTGCACCTAACTACCAGGAGCTCAGCCGTTAAAGCAATAGACTCATTTCCTCAAGTTATACTCAGTCAGTCCCATGTTGAGTTTTCTCCGCTTTGAGCAAATACACCAGCAAAGTGGAGAAAAACCTCATTGTTTTTATTACCGAGTTTTGCTTCATCGTCTGCTATGTTGTGCGCGCCTCTTTGTTTTCTTGGTGTCTCCACAGTTATTCCAAAGGAAAAAATTCTTATCTGCAGTTAGGGGGAGAAGAATTTTATTGTTTGTTTTGCTTTTCCTTTTGGTTTTTTCCTGCTTTTTTATTTTGGTTCTATTATTTTCCAGGGCAATTGTGTTCCTTGCAAAATGAGTCCAGCATTTTTTTGTCGCCGTCTTTCTTTGTTGGTGTTTAAAGTTCATTTGTTTTGCTTTTTTTGTTATAATGCATTGCATCTCTATTTTGTTGCCATTTCACTACAATCAAGAATAAAGAGTTGCCAATATTTGCATTTCAGCTTCTGCCTTTTGTTGCTGGATGTTGCCCAATTCTTTATTGGCCATCCGTCAGTTTTCTTACGCGGACAATACTAAACAATGAAAAAATGCTACAGAAATATTGTAGAGCAATTATTTTAAAGATTTTACCATTTTTCTGTCAGCAAAAGACAATACCCTGTCTTAAATACAATTATTGTTTCTCTGTGTTTCCCTGCAGAGGAGGAGCTATTTTTCCACTGCATATTATGTTCTATATATTTAAAGACAAACTCACATAATCTATTTGCTTATAAACTGTATGGCAACCCTAGTTAAGCATCATAAAATTTATCATTTGAAATATTGCGGTTCTTGCACTCATCATCTTAATCGTCATTATCATCATTTACGTCATCATCATCATAACCAGCATTTGTCGTTGTCGCCGTCGTCCACGTTCTCTTGGTGCACATCATCATAAAGCACATTCTGTGTTGTTGCTAAAACCCAACAACAAAAACAAGAGACCGACCAACAACAACAAAACAACGAAATGAGTACAAAAGCAATAGGAAAAAGAAGATAGAAGACGAAACATTTGAACGTGTGCAGTGCAGTGCTCTGCAGCAATGCATTAAGTCGACAATCATGGAAGGCTGCTGCATTTTCATTGTTGTTGTAGCTATAAAAACTCCACTAAATTGTTCCGAACTCTGAGCTAAACAGACAGAGCAGATCGACGAACATTGTCATCATTAACTTTATTGTAATCGAGGCTTATGCTTTAACTAAGCATGAATTTGTTTTTATTGTTGTTTTTGGGATTTTATTGGCATGGTTCTGTTGTTTGCTTTTGTTATTGTAATCTTTGAAAATAAACCGCACACATGAGAATTGATACGAGAGAGCTATAGAGAGAAAAAGAGGGAGAAGCAGAACTATGGCAATAGCAAGTCACCCACAAAGAGCACAGCTGTATCAAAATTTATCAAACTTAACAATTTCTCTCTTTTTTTTTTTGATTATTAATCGTGTTCTTCAATGTTGACATACAGTTTTGCTGCTACTGCAATGTATAGCATTTATGGTACATGTCGCTTAAAATTATATGATACCTACTATATTGAGTTTCATTCATATTTAAGAATTTACATTTAGGTACCTATGAATGTATTGTATATCGCATTTTAATGTTGTACCTATTTTAAGTCATTTCAAAGGAATTAAATTTTATATAAAAGTACAAAATAAAATTTGGACATTTTCTATAGAAATAAAATTTTGACTTAATTTTCTGTGGAAATAAAATTTTGACTAAATTTTCTATAGAAATAAAATTATGCAAAATTTTCTATAGAAATAAAATCTTATAAAATTTTCTATAGATATAAAATTTTGGAAAACTTTTGTATAGAAATAAAATTTAGATTAAATAAAAAACTTTTCTTTAAAAACTAAGTTTGTTAGTATTTTCTTTACAATTAAAATTTTGAAAAAAATTTCTATAGAAATAAAATTTTGAAAAAATTTTATATAGAAATTAAAGTCCGAGAAGATTTTCTACACTAAAACTAAAAATTGGAAAACTTTTTCTATAGAAATAAAATTTGGAAAAGTGTTTTTTAAAAAACTTGGGAAAATTCTTTTAACAATTATTTAAACACAATAAAAATTTAAATGTGCAAAATGTTTTGTTTTTTCGTTTTATTTGTGTCTCAAAATCCTTTTCACGTTTTGTTGTTGGATTTTGTCCAGCGTACAAATCTTTTATTTTTTTGTTTATTTTATTTCTATAGAAATACAATTTTGGTCTTGTCTTTAAAATTATGTTTGTTAGTATTTTCTTTACGATTAAAATTTTGAAAAAAATTTCTATAGAAATAAAATTTTGAAAAATTTTTATATAGACATAAAAGCCTGAGAAGATTTTCTACAAAACTAAAAATTGGAAAACCTTTTTTTATAGAAATAAATGTTGGACAAATTGTTTTATAGAAAAAATTGGGAAAATTTTGTAAACAATTATTTGAAAAAATAAAAATTAAATGTGCAACATATATTGTTTTATTTTTATCTCAACATCCTTTTCACGTTTTTTTTGTTGAATTTTGTCCAGCGTACAAATCTTTTATTTTCTTGTTTATTTTATTTCTATAGAAATACAATTTTGGAAAACTTTTCTATAGAAATAAATTTTTTTTACATTTTCTGTAGAAATTAAATTTTAAAAAATTTTTTTCTTCAGAAATAAAACTTTAAAAATTTTCTTCAAAAATTAAGTTTGTTAGTATTTTCTTTACGACTGAAATTTTGAAAAAAATGTATGTATATGGAAATAAAAGTCTGAGAAGATTCTTTACACAACTAAAAATTGGTAAACATTTTCTATAAAAATAAAATTTGGACAAATTGTTTTATAGAAAAAAATTAGAAAAATTCTCTAAACAATTATTTGAAAAAAAAAAGAAATTAAATGTGCAAAATAATTTGTTTTTTTTCGTTTTATTTTTATCTCAAATCCTTTTCACGTTTTGTTATGGGATTTTGTCCAGCGTACAAATCTTTTGTTTTTTGTTTATATTTCATTATTCAGCATCATCCATGTTTGTATTCTTTTGTGTTTCTTTGCCCATGTATAACAGTATTGTGAATGTTGCTATTGGTGATGGTGGTTTTAAGTTTAGCAACATGTTGTGTTATACCAGTAATCATTCATCGTCTTGTGGTCGTCGACTTTATGACCAACATTTGCTATCAGTGTTTAAACAACGTTAGTGCTATTTAAACATTTGCCTTGGCGGTTGGTTTCATTCTTTTTATTTTTTCTTCTTCTTAGACCAGGTCATAATTTACCATATGGCTGAATGGTTGGGTTGGTTGGTTGCTATGATTGTTGGATGGTTTACATGGGCGCTAGTGGCTCTTTGCATGTTTGTCAACGGGGCTGGTGTAGGGATATTGCCAGTTGTTGCTAGTACTAGTACACCCTTTGACCATTCATCATTGCCTGTGGTCTTAGGCGTCTGTTTATTTAGTTTAGTTTTAGTTTCTCTTTTGTTTTCTTTTTATTCCATACCCATTTTTTTAATGATTATTTTTCTTTGATGTTGTTGTTGCTTTATTGTATTTGTTTGATTTTTAGATTGTTTTTTTTTCTGTTTTTTAATTCATTTTTCTTTTATTCTTTCCTCTTTCGTAAATTCATTCATGAAATGGTTGACTTTTGTTCTCATTGGCCATGCTGTGGTTAACCGAACCCGTACCAACCGGTCGGTCGTTTGGTCGGTCAGTAAGGCCATCACTGTTGATTTGAGACAAAACAACAAAAGTAGAAGCGCTGTGCTCGAATAAAAGCAAGCATAGGCTTTTGTTTGCTTATCCAGGTTTGGACTGTCTTCATTTATGACTGTCCACCATATGGATGCAGCTTGCCGTACAGCGAGCCATTTAAGCATCTATCCATCCATCTACACTTTGTTGTTGGTGTTGTTTCTGAGGTTATTGTAAAATGTATACATACAAGCGTTTTCAATATAATTAAAAAAAAATAAAAAATTATAGAATATTTCTGTTTATCAGACGCTTAATGGGTATCAAACTGTGAAATTAATCTAAATTGTTAAAGATGGATACCACGACAGGAAGACAGGACATTGGATTTAAATAGTATGGATGCCTTTCAATTCATGTGTATTCTTGCTTGCATTTTTTATTCGTTCTCAATGAATGAATACTTCAAGTATAAAAAGAGCAAGTCATTCAAAAATGTTGCTGAATGACTTTCCTTGGACTATTTACCAAAAACCGGGGATTGCCTCTTCAAGTTATGTGTTTACTTTGTATCCCATCCTTCGATTCTCATATCTTTAGGCAGAGTATACACCTGTCTGTCTCCTTGGAAATACCTTCATTCACTCACTAATGTTGGCATTTGATTGAGCAGCTGCATTTTTTAACTTTCTTGTCAGCCATTTTTGGTTGTAACAACTTCATAAATGTAAAAAAACATAAATTGCTACATTTAAATGGCCTTTTACTGTTTAAACCCAAAGCGTTTATAAAGGGTGATTTTTTTGAGGTTAGGATTTTCATGCATTAGTATTTGACAGATCACGTGGGATTTCAGACATGGTGTCAAAGAGAAAGATGCTCAGTATGCTTTGACATTTCATCATGAATAGACTTACTAACGAGCAACGCTTGCAAATCATTGAATTTTATTACCAAAATCAGTGTTCGGTTCGAAATGTGTTCATTCACCGTAACGTTGCGTCCAACAGCATCTTTGAAAAAATACGGTCCAATGATTCCACCAGCGTACAAACCACACCAAACAGTGCATTTTTCGGGATGCATGGGCAGTTCTTGAACGGCTTCTGGTTGCTCTTCACTCCAAATGCGGCAATTTTGCTTATTTACGTAGCCATTCAACCAGAAATGAGCCTCATCGCTGAACAAAATTTGTCAAAATTTGAACACATTTCGAACCGAACACTGATTTTGGTAATAAAATTCAATGATTTGCAAGCGTTGCTCGTTAGTAAGTCTATTCATGATGAAATGTCAAAGCATACTGAGCATCTTTCTCTTTGACACCATGTCTGAAATCCCACGTGATCTGTCAAATACTAATGCATGAAAATCCTAACCTCAAAAAAATCACCCTTTAGATCAAAAGTGTTTTTTCCAAACTTTATTTATGTATGCATATACATGTTTATACCCTCCACCATAGGATGGGGGTGTACTAATTTCGTCATTCTGTTTGTAACTCCTCGAAATATTCGTCTCAGACCCTATAAAGTATATATACTCTTGATCGCCATGACATTTTATGTCGATCTAGCCATGTCCGTCCGTCTGACCGCCCGTCCGTCTGTCTGTCGAAAGCACGTTAACTTTCGAAGGAGTAAAGTTAAAAATTTTGTACAAATACTTCTAATAGGTGTAAGTCGGTTGGGATTGTAAATGGACCATATCTGTCCATGTTTTGATATAGTTGTCATATAAACCGATCTTGGATCTTGACTACTTGAGCCACTACAGGGCGCAATTTTTATCAGATTTGGCTGAAGTTTAGCACGAGGTGTTTTCTTATGATTTTCAATAACTGTGGTAAGTATGGTTGAAATCGGTCCTAACCTGATATAGCTGTCATACAAACCGATCTTGGGTCTTGACTACTTGAGCTTCTAGAGGGCACGATTCCTATCCGATTTGGCTGAAATTTTTCACGACGTGTTTCGTTATAACTTCCAACAACTATACCAAGTAAAGTTTAAATCGGTCCATAACCTGATATAGCTGCCATATAAACCGATCTGGGATCTTGACTTCTTGAGACTCTATAGGGCGCAATTATTAACTGATTTGTGTGAAATTTTGTACAGCAGCTTCTCCCACGACCTTTAACATACGTTTCAAATACGGTCTGAATCGGTCTATAACCTATAATACAGCTCCCCTATAAAACGATCTCCCTATTTTACTGTTTGAGCCCCTAAAGGGCGAAATCCTTATTCGATTTGGCTGAAAATTTTCACAATGACTTCTACTGTGGTCTCCAACATAACTTGATATAGCTCCAATAGCATAGCAATTCTTTTCTTTTATCATTTCCTTTCCTTTGTTTGCCTAAAAAGAGATGCCGGGAAAAGAACTCGACAAATTCGATCTATGGTAGAGGGTATATAAGATTCGGCCCGGCCGAACTTAGCACGTTTTTACTTGTTTTATCTTAATTTATTTTTATGGAGAATTTTAATGTGATTTCTATAGAAATTATTGTAAAAATTTAATTTCTATAAAAAATATCAAAAATTTTTCCTAATAATAATTTTGTCTAAAATAAATTTCATCGCTTTGCGCTCTTCTATTTTGAGCTTTAAAATCTTTTCGAGATTTTTCGAATATATTTTAGCTTGAGATCATATACAATGAATGCAAATGCAAAATTGCCCATGAACATTCCATTAAGCAACGGGGGAAAATTGTTGTCCGATCCAATTTTAAGCTCAATGATAAGTGGCCTCCTTTTTATAGTCTTGTGTGTCCGAACGGCGTGTCGCAGTACGACACCTCTTTGGGGAGAAGTTTTAACATGGCTGTATACTATTTTTTCAAATGGCATAGTAACTCACATATGTTGCCTACATTAGGCAACATTTGTCTGATGTTCTCGCAACGATTCGAACCCAGGCGATCAACGTCATTGGCGTACATGCTAACCTCTGCGCTACGGTGGCTATCCTTTTATATGCTGTTCAAAGAATGTAGCTTACAAAAAATTATGCAAGTGTGTGTTGTTATTCAAAACACTTTGACTGACATGGTGGATCGTGATTTCTGATGCGCCATGTATCTTATCCAACACCTTTTCCAAATTGATTGAGGTGCTCAACATACCCAACGACCATAGAGTACGCTTTTGATTTGATATTCGGGTCAATAAGAGCAGTAAGAGAATAGAAAGCCTTACTTTCCACTATTCCGATACAAACTAATCATCAATACTAAGAACAACCAAAACATCATCATTGGCAAAAAAAAGTACTTTCAGAGCATAGTTTCAACATAGAAGACATATCTTTTTGACAAATCGTACTGATGAGTTTGATGGTACCAATCGAAATCGCGATGTAGGAAACCAGTCATATTACAAAACAAAAACACATTTTCTTCCTAACTTTAAAAACGGGGTTTTCTGTCCTTCTATTTGTAATGGAAACATATAACCCTTTTAGAGCGCACAATAAGCCGATTACTGGCTTAGTTGTATATCCATAGTGACATAGAGCGGATTAATATCCGCACCCTTTTTTCAACCTAACCTAACCTATAACCCTATGGTTTGCAGCCGGACAATATCCGATAGTACAAATTAGTTTTTATAGAAAATTTTCTCAAAATATATTTTGTATCTATAGTAAAATTTTGTCAGAATTATCTTTCTGTGAGAATTAAGGCTAAATATTATTTCCATAAAAATTCAGTAAAACTTTCATTTCTTTAAAAATTTATTAAAATCTTATTTGTGTAGATTTAAAAAATTGTTTTGAAGATTTATTTACAAAAAATTTTGTCAAACTATTTTTTACAGAAATATTAACCAAATTTTTTCTAAATTTTTTCTTAAAGTTCCATTATTTTTATTATATTTTTTTATGTTTTTCTTATATGAAATTGTTTTTCTTCAATATGCCCAATATGTTTGGTATGGCCACCCTACTTAATCATTATGGATGCAAATCCCCTAACATGTTGATTAGTCTTATAAACAATGTGTATAAACATTTTATTGCATTCTCATACAAAACTGCTATACTGTTTATATAGCAACATGTGCTTCGGCATACTCACCCCGTTTGAATGTTTGTTTGGATTTCACAAACTCACCACAGCAGCACTTGCATGTTGTTACAATTGCCGTCTGAACACTTCGAACAGTTTTTAACAGACGTCCAATGGTAACGGTGGTGCAGCGCGGTTGAAGAAAAAATTCACCACATACGTCCGCACAAATTTTATAATGTAATTCTTTGACTACAAAATATGTGAAAACAAATAACAGTGAAATAAGAGAGTAAGAAATCCCAAAAAAAGCATTTTAATAAATAAAACAATAAAGCAAAATTCAAAATACATAACTTTTTACAAGAGTGTAAATAAAAAAACAAAACAAAAACAACCTTAAGAAAGAAAACACAAAGAATAATAACATCATAATAATAAAAGTGAATAACAGAAGTGAGTTAGTGATCTGCCACTAGAACAACAACAACAACTAAGTGAGTGTAAAGAGAAATCATAGTAGACAACGACGGGCTTTAAACAAAAAGAATTAAAACGTTGATGAGAAAGCATAATTGCCGCCTGTTGCTTGAGCTTAGCAAAAAAGGTTGACAGCAAATGAAGGAAGCAAAGAAAGGAATATAGAAAAAGAAAACAAAACAAAACTAAAAAAAATTAAAGCAAGGTGCATAAAAGAAAGAACTTGAGTCGCTAAAAGCAGGCTTTCAGAAAACAAAATAAAATAGCAGAAAAGGAATAGTGAAATAACAGTGTAAGGAAAGCCCAAGCTCCTATTGAAGTGTTACATAAAATTTTAACATTTCTTCAAGAGTGGAATATTAAGTTTTGTAAATTGTCGGCTTAAATCACACAAAGAGGACTTTCTAAGAAAATCGAATAAAATTTCTATAAAATCAAATTATAAGGAATTAAAAGCCTAAACATTTTTCTTTTGAAAACAAAAAAGAAAAACCTAATTGTGTCCATTAATCTTGCATTTACATGTGATTTATCGGAATTAACACTTCGCTGCTTGCCATAACACATGTAAAGCCCTTGTCGAACCAAGCAACAATTTAAGGACGTGTTTGGAATATATATATATATATTTTTTTTTTGATAATTTCATATATCTACAAGAAAAACTCTTGCGGAACTTCTACTGGGGAAGCAACAGCTCGCGACGACAATCACATATCAAAAGTTTAGTGACACCACCAAACACTACACCGCCATCCAAAAATATCCCCAAACACACAAACTTATCGAAAAGAACATCATCGAGAGGAGCATTTTTATTGGATATTTTGGTGGCTTGTTGTTGTTGTCGATTCAAGTAAATTAAATATTCACTACCAAACCCCAAAGGCAGACAACAGGCATTTTGTTAAAAACTTCAACTGAAGAGCCAACAACAAAACACACAGTTTTATTAAAATCAACTCGACTCAAGAAAAAAAAAACGGTGTGTTCCAGGAAATCCTAAGGAATACCGAGCCCAAACCCTCCGAAGCTACAATACACATATCCACCAACTCAAAATTCAAACATCAAACGTAGCCAATTTACCAAAAGGCTCCAATCCCCCCAACAAAAAAAAAAATAAATCGACTGAAAGTGTTGCATTTTTGTGTGTTTTGCCACAGCAAAAGAACGAAATATATAAGATTTCTTAAAGGTACTGCCATTCTAACCACCAACAAGAACAGGGCAAACAGCCAGCCAGCCAGCTATTCAATACAAGACCCCAACCACAGAAGAATAATAAACGAAAAAATATAAAACTCGAGTTACGTTCTTACTTACGGTCGTCGGCGGTACGGTTCTTGGTGCATTTGTTGTTGCCAGTTCAACAAACATATTTTTTTATATCATAAAAAAAGAGTTCGTGTGGCAAACCCCCTTCCTTTACCATCTGCTCACACACAACCATTCAGCCAAGCATATGCAATTGACAGTGTGTTCTTTGTGTGCTCGCGTGTGTTAGTGTTTCGGTTGCCCGAAATATAAAGTCAATTTATAAGAAGAAGAAAAAAAAAAGAAAAACGAAAAAAACTATAATAATCATTTAGAAGAAGAGCTCTTAAGCAGCAACAGAATATTATCACACCAAAAAAAAAAAGTTTTATAAAGTGAAGAAGCAGAATAAAACCAAAAAAGAAACGAAAAATCAAAGTGCGCTTTAGATTCAGTGATTTTTTCTTTTATTTGAGAAGAACCCAGAGAGTGAATGTTCTAAAAAGTGTTGCTTTTTGTATGTGTGATCTTGTGTGTGTGTGTGTCCTGTGCTGTCTGTGCCTGCTGATTTTGTGAAACATCTTTACACGGATTTATCTCAAGCAGCAGCGGAGAGTGAATTGGAAAGCAGCTTTGCAACAAGCCGTTATTGTGGATATTAAATTTTATTACTGGTATGTTTTTAAAATGAGAATTGTTTTTATTTCCCATTTTCTTTAAATAGATAGGTATTATTGTTTTTTCATAATTGTCTAGTTTTATGGGCGGCACTTAAAAGGACAAAGTTTTCGTCTTGTTGTTGTTGATTTTTTTCTGTTAGAGTAGTAGAATAAAGAAGTTGAGAGAGATCTAATTGGATATAACAGAATTTCACATTATGGGGTGTTTACATATCCAGACAAGAAAGATGCAGTTGAGATATAGGTGAGGAACTTATGATTGTTTATAAGAATCTTTTAATGGGAAAATAATAAAATGCCTAGGCGTCGTTTTCAGTGTTGCCACTCAAGAAAATTAATACCTACCAAAATTTAAGAAAAATCCTACCAAACCAAAAATCCTACAAGCCAAAAATGTGGTATAGTGTCTTTGGACATTCCATTTTGAATGCATCAAATTACATTATATACATTTTCAACTCTACAAAGTGCTAGATCGTCGTTATTCATAGAGGATCTAGACATACCCTCAACATTATCTATATTGTGATACAAAACCTTTATACTGATCTCCCGATGATAAATCTTGAGTTCATAAAGTCGTATTTCAATGAACAGCCTTGCCGAGTTTGGATAAACCGATCTGTTTAAACCCAGAAGGCGCTTTTGCTACCCATTTTCGCCGTTACACTGAGTTGTAAGGACCATTAGTATGTACCAGATTTTGAAGCTATAATCAGCTGTCACATTCCGGCTGAAGGCATTGAACACAAAAAATCCCGCATCATACATGCAAAATTTAGAAGAGATCCCTTAACACTTGTAGCACGTTTACTTTGAAATTTTTATGATCTGGATTTGACTAAATCCAAAAACAAATCCTGTCCGTTTACACTGTGTTTTTTTTGGCGATTTAAGTGACATACACAAGCGTATATGCGTATACGCATCCATACATAATTTTTGAAAACAGTTGCATGTTTTGGTACTTTTATCGATTATTCAGTCATGAAATCGGTTTTATTTGGGATTTAAAAATAAATCCTGCAAAAATGGAATTTATTTTTGTATGGTAAAACAAAAAAAGAAAAAATTTCATGATATTTACCCATTAACGACGAAAGGGTAGAAAAATAGCCAAGAATAGAGTTGTACTAAAAAAAAAACTATAGCTAGAGTTAGGAAAGAGGCCGTGCTGCCAGGTATTTTTCGCAAAAAATCGTCAAAATTGAGAAAATTTGTCGAAAAGATTGTCACATAATCGTCACTCTCGTAAATTAGTCTAAATCAATTGCAATTTTTGAGACAATTTTCGGTGGGTGGAAAGCCACTTAAATGTTTATCAATACCCTTAGTTCAAAAATATTGAAGGTGGATTCAAATTTGTTCTAAATATTTTTCAATAAAACCAGGATTCACTGAATAAAGTTAGGCCAAGCGATCAGCTGACTTACAATTTTTTTTTAATGTTGGCAGTACTTGGCATTGAGGATGTCAACTTGTTCTCTTTTTACATTCGTTCTTTGTTTAAGTTTTCTCCTACTTGATGAAACTTACAGTTGTTTTCGCAAGTGACTTAACCTTCTTTTTATGATTCCTGAATAAAAACATAAATATCTATGGAATTTAACCTATAATATGATTGAAGGTCATATCATATTTAAATGGTTGTTAACCAAAAACCATTAAAATTGTCCGAGCTTTTTTCTGCATTTCATTAGGAAATTTTTAATTTTTTAATAATGGAAGAAGACACAAATTAGCAACGGTAAAGTTATTCAAAGTCGACATCGGCCCTTAAAATTTTACACTAAAACAAGGCAACTATATGAATTTGTCGTATAAAGTCAGTCCTAACGAAAACTCTGAACTTTTTTCTCTAATTTGAGGTCAATTTCAACAAATAGATCCCACAAAAATCTTCAAATTATAAGGGGACTCATATCGAAATTCGTCAGGCGTCAAAATGTTAAATTTTGAAAAAAAAAGTCGTCACAATGAAAGAGGTACTCTAATGAAAGTTGTATTAGCGTAAAGTAGACGAATGAATCCTCTTAAGAATATTTTTCGTTATATAAGGTCATGTTTGGGGGGAAAATAGGCTTGCCAAAAGTCGGCAATTTTTAAATATCCAAAAAATCAAACGAAATACTTTCTCAAAATTCTAAGGAGTGAGATTTCGGGAAACAGGTTTAGTCTTGTTGCATTTGAAGGTTTTTATATTAAAAAAAATAAACTTTCGACGATGGTTAGGTTCGATTTAAGTGGCAGTCTGCCATCAGACTCACTTAGACGTTTTCGTCCATTGTGATACCACTGGAACATAAAAAGGAAGATGGCTTCTAGTTCCTAGCGTTCAACCATCTAGATCGCTTTAAAAAGCCCAGTAACTTTCGAATGTTCTCATCCGCTAAATCAGACAGGTTCTCAAAGAAATGAGAACCTAAAGTGGAACTCCTTCTAACTGCTAGTGCGGGACACGCACACAGAAGGTGTTCTATAGTCACTTCTTCTTCAATGTCTTCACAGCTTCTGCAAAAGTCGTTGCTGGGAACCTTCAGTCCGTCAGTATGTTTTCCGATTAGACATTGACCTGTCATGACAGACATAATGACTGAGACGTCTGTTCTACCCAATGACAGCAAAGCGGTAGACCTCTTCAGACCTAGATTAGGCCAAATAGTTTTGGAATGCTCACAGCCCCCTCTTTGTGAACGACGATAAGCCTTCTACTTTTGACAGCAGGTGCGATTTTATGTCAAAAATTACAGGTATGTCATGTTTTTCGGACTAGTGACGAAGCCTATTGACATTGAAAAAAGTCGGTTAAGATTTGGATATGGCTCCCATATATATGTTCGTCCGGTTTTGACTAATATTGCAATAAAGTCGTCATTTGGTAATCGATTCTGAAACGTAGCAGGAGGGATTTTCTTTTGATTTTGGACATTACTGGTGAATTTCATAGAAATCGGTTCAGATTTAGATATAGCTCTCATATACATATATCGCCCGATCTTTCCTCCTAGCGCCACTACAAGTGCATTTATTGACCGATATTGCCAAAATTTTGTACGAGTTTCCTCGACGATGTCCACAAGATCTAGGAAGTTTGGTGGAAATCGGTTCAGATTTAGATATAGCTCCCATATATATGTTCGTCACATTTGAACTAATATTTCAATAACGTGGTCATTTGTTAACCGATTCTATTGAAATTTGGCAAGAGTGATTCCCTCTTGACTCTCGACATTGGTTCAGATTTAGATATAGCTCCCTTATATACATATATATCGCCCGATTTTCACGCATGCATGCGCATTTATTGACCAATCTTGCCAAAATTGTGCACAAAACTTTCCTCGATGACAACCACAATATCTTAGAAGTTTGGTCAAATTCGATTCAAATTTAGATGTAGCTCCTGTTTATATGTACGTCAGATTTTGGGTTAATTTACAATATTGTTGTCATTTGTCAACCGTAATTATTACAGTTTGAACATATTTGTTCGAAATTTGAACTGCTTGTTAAAAAATCCATCTGAAAACATCCGCCGATGTCCATCAAAATTCGTTCAGAGTTAGATATAGCTCCCACTTTGTACTTATAGGGTATTATTCAGTCGGCTCCGCCCGACTTTTATCTTTCCATACTGGTTTTATTTATCTTTCGAGTCGAGCTTAATGATTGCAGAATATTTTGCAATGGAAAAGTAAAGCCAGGAAGTGCCACAAAACCAACCATAGTACGACCCGTTTCGACTCTTTGTTAAGAAAGTCTCGTCAGATGCGTTAAGGTGTGAAGGCTTCATGGTCCGTTCTTTGGTAGGTTGTACTTATATCGAATTCATGGCGAAAAAGCATTAATGATATATGAATGACACTAACCAAGCTCGACCCATTGTCTGCGAGATGTACTTTTTCGAATACAAGTGTTTGTGTATTGTAGTGATAGATTTTTTGTTCACGCAACTACAACGATTTCCACGGTATACACATGTTTCTGTGCATCTTTCGGAAGTTGTGTCAATAGCCTCAGACGCTAGACAATGTCAAAGGCTCTCGCTGCTGCTCCGAGTGCCAGGGATATATATATCTTGGAAAATATACATCTTTTAATTAAGTTTGCTTATCTTTTCAGTGTAGTAATTGAAATGTAGTCCATATAAATAAAACCATATTGAATAGAACTAATAATTTTCTTTATACAACAATAATTTAATAACCTTTTTAACATTTTAATATGTTTACATAGTATGCTCTTAATGTAATAACTATCATTTTATATGCAATGAACCTTGTTTTACAACACTTTAAACAAACCATAAATGTAGTAAACATACTAGTTTTTTTTAATATTATATCAATATAAATTTGCCTAAAACCTTTTTTGACCGCAAATGATATCGCCTTAAAAATATGATTTATGACTAATGAAGTAAAACACAGAAAAAAACTCATGTCAATATTGATTTACCCAGATTTCTTTCTGGGACGCTAGGTCCCCTACTAAAGTGTGTTACACAAAAGTCATTGCAAAAATTATGATTAATAATCGCTAAACCAATCCATTATCTAGTTGAGGTTGACAAAAATCCAAATATTAATACATTTACAGAGAAATTATTTAATAACTCAGCATGACATGACATATGATTTGGGGACATATTTTGAATTAAATTTGCTTAACACAACATTTGAAGTCCATGGCAATTTAAGTTATCAACTTTGAATTTGATTTTGATGCATGGCATGATCTTTTGTTGAGTCAATGTGTCACATGAAATGTATTAGGGAGCAATTAATAGAGATTTTTGTTATTCCATAAAGCCTTAATATTTGGTTGAATTTGGCTGAAAGTTGGGAAAAAAAATCCTGATTTTAATGATAATTGAAATACATTTTTGCCCTCACACCGAATTTCACTCATATAGGTCAATAAATAAATGAAGCTCCATATAAACAAATAACTCAATCGATGTATGGATCGCCCACACACATTCATCGTCCGAATTTCCAGAAATTTGGTACGTGCCTCAAACATAACTCGTTGGAATTTCTACAACATAACTTCAATATAAACTGAGCCAATGAGTGTACATTTTAACCATGCAAGTATTAGAACTGGAAAAATATCGATGGCACTATCGATACCATCGATATTTTATTTTTTGTCTGAATATCGAATCATATTTTGCCTATCGATACTATCGGTCATGTTAATTTTTTTTTGCAAAATTTAACAAAATATAAGCTATCCGACTCTGAATGTATCCTATATGAAACATTGCGACTATAGAGGGCGCTATTTTCATCCGATGGACTTGTTAATTTTGTAAAGTGGTGTTTCTCATGACTAGATAAGTCGATCTCTTCATCCACCATAGGATGGGGGTATACTAATTTCGTCATTCTGTTTGTAACAGCTCGAAATATGCGTCTCAGACCCCAAAGTATATATACTCTTGATCGTCATGTCATTTTAAGTCGATCTAGCCATGTCTGTCCGTCCGTCTGTCTGTCGAAAGCACGCTAACTTTCGAAGGAGTATAGCTAGCCGCTTGAAATGTTGCACAAATACTTTTTATTAGTGTAGGTAAGTTGGGATTGTAAAGGGGCCAAATCGGTCCATGTTTTGATTTAGTTGCCCTATAAACCGATCTTGAGTCTTGACTTCTTGAGCCTGTAGAGGACGCAATTCTTGTCCGATTTGACTGAAATTTTGCACTTGGTGTTTTGGTATTACTTTCAATAACTGTGCTAAGTATGGTTCCAATCGGTTCATAACCTGATTTAGCCGCCATATAAACCGATCATGGGTCTTGGCTCCTTCAGCTTTTGGAGGTCGCAATTCTTATCCAATTTGGCTGTAATTTTGCGCGTGGTGTTTTGGTATCACTTCCAACAACTGTACTAAGATATGATGTATGATAAGTATGATTTCCAACAACTGTGCTAAGTATGACATCGGGTTATAATCTGGTATAGCTGCCATATAAACCGATCTTGGATCTTGACTTCTTGACTTCTTGCGCTGGAAGGCGCAATTCTCATCCGATTTGGCCGATCGATTTTGATGTCATTTCCATTAACTGTGCTAAGTATGGCGCTAATCGGTACATAACCTGATTTAGCTGCCATATAATCCGATCTGGGATCTTGACTTCTTCAGCTATTAGAGGGCGCAATTCTTATCCGATTTGGCTGTAATTTTGCACGTGGCGTTTTGGTATCACTTCCAAAAACTGTGCTAAGTATGGCGCTAATCGGTACATAACCTGATATAGCTGCCATATAAACCGATCTGGGATCTTGACTTCTTGAGCCTCTAGAGGGCGCAATTCTCATCCGATTTTGTACAACGTCTTCTCTCATGACTTTCAACATACGTGTCCAATATGGTCTGAATCGATCAATAGGTTGATACAGCTCCCATATAAACCGATCTCCCGATTTTGCTTCTTGAACCCATACAATTATTATACGAATGGACTGAATACAATTCTACAATGTTCATTAATGGTCCGAATCGGACTATAACTTGATATAGCTCCAATAGCATAACAGTTCATATTCATTATTCTTTGTTTGCCTAAAATGAGATACCGCGCAAAGTACCCGACAAATGCAATCCATGGTGGAGGGTATATAAGATTCGACTCTGGCGTAAGCGGTCGGCTCCTCACCATTCCGTGATGGCTGTGGCCTTTTGGAAGTCACAGTTCCATTATACGAAATGCTTATTTTGGCCATGAACATTCCACTAAGGAACCGGGGCAAACTTCTCACTTGATGCAATGAGTGCAGTCCGATACAAGTTTAAGCTCAATGATAAGGGGCCTCCTTTTTATAGCCGAATCCGAACAGCGTGCCAAAGTGCGATACTTCTTTGGAGGAGTTTGGAGTTTCTACATGGCATAGTACCTTACAAATGTTGCCCCCATTAGGAGGGCAAAATCACCGCTGAAATTTTCTTCTGATGGCCTTGCCAGTATTCCAGCCCCAGCATTCAGCGTCATAAGCGGATATGCAATATTTAAATTTTATTTCATTTTTAGGCTCACCAAAAATACAAAGAAATTTTATTGTCTGATTGGTTTCGCAATTTTTCTTTCTTCTGTAAAATATTTAGTTTTTAATACCTTCCCTTTGGAGTTTAGTTTACAGCAATACTGTAAACATGACCTATTCATCTTTGCCTGGGCCTTCTTCAGACAGTTTCCCCCATAATTGCGAAACGTCTACCAATTCGAAAAAAAACCACTCACTCGCTTTGTTCTTGGCACAGGAAGTTTGTATTTTTCAAGATATTTGTATGTTGTTGTGTTTTTTTTTCTTGATTTTCTGTTTTGGTTATGGTTCTATGGCTTTAGAATGCGAATGTTGTTGGCTGTTTGCATGGAGTGTCGGCATAAAATTCAATTAGAATGTATTGTGGATATTTTATGAGCAGTTTTTTATGCATGATGACGAAGAGGATGATGACGATCATCATCATACTCTTCCATGAAGATAATGAAGAAGAAGATCATTACAAAGATTCCCTCGAATTGGATGCTGATATTTTTGTGCTGGTACCTTTTTTTATAGCTACAATATACAGAAGAAGAAGTTCTGACTATAAGATCTTTTATTTCCAAGTGTTTATTTTTCATGAAAAAAGAAAACAAAAAAACTTTATATTGTATTTTTTTTTGCTTACAATTGCTGATGTTGGAATCAGTGGTACCTCCAGGTAGTCTTCCCTATGTCTTACACACAGCCTTATAGTTTTTTTTGTTGTGGGGGTTCTTTCGCATGAACTCTATGCTTGGATAAACAGTGGGAAAGAATGGTTGTTAGCTGAAGTGTGAAGGTGATACCTTGCGAAAAAAAACTGCAAACAAATTTTCAGTTTTTTCTCTGGCTACTGAATGATGCTTCCTTTGTTCATAATTTGTTATCAAAAGATTTGGTTTTTTCGATTTTGTTTCTTTTTTCTTTAAATAAAGAAATAATTCTTAATTGACCGTTAAAATAATTATACGGTAATTATGGTAACGAACAAACTGCACCATTCAATGTTTATTTGGGTAATAACAATTTTTGGTTGTTTTCTTTTTCGCATATCTCTCAAAGGCCACAAGATCATTGGTTATTTGTGTGAATATCTTAATATTGATAGCTAATTATTGTTTTGTTCCTCAAATTTTTAATACTTATAAACAAAAAGCAACAAAGTTTTGATATTTTATGTTTTTTTTTTTTTTTTCAAACACTCTAAAGATTCTAATGAATATTAAAACTTAACATAAGAAATAGCCCATAAAGGAATCGACAAAAAATTATTAAAATTTGATATTTTCAATATGGCTATTCATAGAACTGATTTCAGTGGTTAGAGACAAAAAAAACTCAAAGCTACCAAAAAATTCTTTTGTTCAGCAAAACTTGTTCTCAAAATCGTGATTGGAACTTTGTTAGACTTTCATTTTAAACCAATTACAAAGGTTTGATATTAAAATGTCATATAGGCATGAATTTTAATATAAACCTATTAGACCATAGGGTTGAAATAAACCTATTAGACCATAGGGTTTAAATCTTTTAACATTACAAACCATACAAATGGTTGAATAATATTGTATTGTTCTATTTTTGTTGTTGTTTTAATTTGTACACCAAATTGTTTGAAATTACGCATTTCATGGAAAATATTTTGACATATTTATATAAAAAGCATACATTTGTCTTCCGCCTTAAAACAATAGCCATAATCGAATTAAAATATGAATATGTAATTTCAAAAATATACATTTAGATGCTTTGGAATATTAAGAGAAACAAATAAATCATTCGAGTCACCATAAGTGGATAATACTAGGAAACAATTATTGTTATTATGATAGACACATCTTAGTCAGAAACAGTGTTGCCGTTTTGGCAGGTTTCTACCAAAATTGGTTTTTCCAATATACCTATACGTAAACTCCAAGTTAATTACTGAAAAAATCGCTGGGAATAACTCAAAACTAATTCACTTCATGTCGTTTCTGTGTATTCGTTGGGAGTCCAGAAAGAACCATGGATGTTGCTGTTGCAAGGGGTCTCACTGCTTCAAAATTCAGGAAAAGAGCGTATGTTTTGATAGTGACTATAACTGGTACGAGTGTTAAGGAAGCTCTTCTAACTTTCGAAAATCTGGTTAGGAAATGCGCGTTTTGATCGTTCAATGCCTTCTGTTGGAAAATGAGACATCTGGATACAAATATTGTCAAATCTGGTCCATGCTGATTGTCTATTCTACTCAAGTGTAACGACGAAAATAGGCAGTAAAAGCGCCTTTCTTGGCTCAAACACTTAAGTTGGGAGATCGATTTATCCAAACTCGGCACTGTTATTCACTGAAATTGGGGCAGAAATACAACTTCATGAATTCAAGATTTCTCAAAGGGTTTCATATCAAGATATTGGCCATTTTTGAACTTAAGGCTTTAGAGTGATTTCAACAAACAGACGGACGGGTATGTCTAGATTCTCTGTGAATAGCGAAGATCTAGTACTTTATAGAGTTGAAAATGTATATAATGTAATTTTATGTGTTCAAAATGGAATGTCAAATGGACAACTGTTTGTTGTTTATTGAAATTGGGGCAGAAATACGACTTCATGAACTCAAGATTTCTTATCGGGAGATCAGTATAAAGGGTTTTATATCAAGATATTGGCTTTTTTTGAACTTAAGGCTGTAGAGTGACTTCAACAAACAGACGGACGGGTATGTCTAGATCCTCTATGAATAACGAATATCTAGTACTTTATAGAGTTGAAAATTTATGTAATGTAATTTGATGTGTTTAAAATGGATTGCCAATTTGGTAGGTTTTGGTAGGATTTTTCTAAAATTTGGGTAGGAAATAATTATCTTGAGTGGCAACACTGGTCAGGAATTCCGTGTCACTTACAAAATTCTTAATTGTTTTCCATAACACGTCCCTTAGTTGGCTTATGTCTAGTATTGCGTCCCCACTTTAGTACCGGTGGCTGTTAGACGCGAAAGCCGGGCAATGACATAGGAAATGCTCCAATGAGTGAACTCGTAGTCCTATGTGTCCTGTTATGACAAAAATCGCACATAAAGAACAATGAGAAATGTCGTTCATTTCAATGTGGGTTTTCTGAGTTAAGTTTATTGATATTCTCTTGCAAATCATCACTTATAGTAATGAAAAAATCACCATGAAAGAATTTTTGATGTTCTCGTTGGGATTTGAACTCGTGCACCCTACGTCATAGAGGGAAAACCTTTACTTATTAGTGATCCATATCATTTAAAACTTAAAGTATATAGTAATCGTATAAATATCCATACTGTAGGACTTTTATATTGTTCATAAATATATTGGGTTGCCCAAAAAGTAATTGCCGATTTTTTAAAAGAAAGCAAATGCATTTTTAATAAAACTTAGAATGAACTTTAATCAAATATACTTTTTTTACACTTTTTTTCTAAAGCAAGCTAAAAGTAACAGCTGATAACTGACAGAAGAAAGAATGCAATTACAGAGTCACAAGCTATGAAAAAATTTGTCAACGCCGACTATATGAAAAATCCGCAATTACTTTTTGGGCAATCCAGTAGTAACATCACGCCAGAAAAGAAAAAAATATTTCTTCCGTCTAGTATTTGAGGCAAATGCTAAGGTTCTATTCAAACGGCAACACATCGGCTACT
This sequence comes from Stomoxys calcitrans, assembly GCF_963082655.1. NCBI lineage: Eukaryota > Metazoa > Arthropoda > Insecta > Diptera > Muscidae > Stomoxys > Stomoxys calcitrans. The sequence continues at coordinate 85,947,435 of NC_081555.1, read as the reverse complement.
ACTGCCATATTATATTTTAAATTGATTATGGCAAATTGGACATCATCTAGAACAAACTGTGTGCGCGGATTGGATTAACTTCGTTGTCCCAAATAGCAAAGATCAACAGTTGGTTGAAATGTTCCTTCTATAAGCTTAGGATTCTCATTGTATATGTCGTAGGTTGTTGTTGTTTTTCTAAAAAATTCAACGAACATAATTTTTTTCTGCATGTAAAAATTGATTTGTTGCCCAGAAATAGAGTTTCAATTTCTTTTTATACTCTACACCACTTCTGTGGTTCCCTTATTGCCTGTGAATTGGTTTGTCACGTTGATTTGCAAGAGAACTATATACATACCTAACAAGTTGTAATCACTTTCATTTCCACTTGTCCATATACAAAATTGGTCCGACAGTTACGATATGGTTCACGAGATATATTTTATCGATCAGTAAATCTAGAAAATTAGCACTGATTATATTTTGATATAGCTTCCGCATACAGTCAATCAATAAAGTTTGCATACACATGTGGCAATGAAATGGCTATATTCCCCCTATTAATATATAGATATTTCTGACATTGAACTTCAATGTGGTATAGATCATTGCATTCCACAATGTTAAATTCATAAAAAGATACAAATATAGCGAAAACACTAAGAAATATCGGAAATTCCTATCAAAAAAGTTTACGTACATTAACAAGCACACAATTATTTTTTAAAACTGAAACATTTTTACATGACTTTTGTATTTCATGAGTCCTCCTTTAAATGCGGCAATTGCTCCCAATCATCTATTTACGCTGTAAACCAGAATATGCGTGTCGATTTCCCTTGTATAGGTTTAAGGACTTCTTTAGATGAAATCTTAAATTTTTGCATAATTTTTCGAGTAATTCCCCGAGTAGGTATATTGAACTCGTACTTGATGCCTTTGTTGATTTAAAAAGAACTTTCAACCATCACTTCATTAGGATTTTCGAACTCTATAAGCAGTATTTTTTTGGGTAAACGATTAGTTGAAAATAATTTTTTCTTGATTTATGCCACGTTTTTCCACACATAGTTTCAAATTATCAGTAACTATTTGTGTTGCTTTTGAAAGTACTCAGAAACACCAACGCCGCTCAACAGTGTTGGTTCTGCTTGATGTCGAAAAGGCATTCAACACAATTTGGTAAAATGAGTTGGTGTATAAGCTTGTGGGCTTCGGTACCCAAATATATTTGCAGAACTATTGCCGATTTTCTTGATTCAAGGTTGTTTATAGTTTCTGTTAATGACTTCCGATCATCTGGTTCGGTACTTTCTCTGTTATTGTATTCTATATACACTTCTGATTTTAAGCCTCCATCCTATATGCAAATTACGTATTATGCCGATGATGGCGCTCATCACATCTGGCAAATCAACGAAAGCGTTGCTGAAGAAAACAAATACTTTTCTTAGAGAAAAAATAAAATATATCCCACCAAAAACACAGCTATACATTGGTACAATAAATTGAATTTGCGCAAAAAAAAAAAAACTTTTGGATTGGTTTTGACATCTACTTCCTCAAAAGTCTCGCAAAATAGCGAAAATGTCTAGAGGTGTAGATTGTGTACTTGAACTTTTTCATTTATTTTTCTAGTTTTTTTTTTTCAGAAATATTAAGGCGCAAATTAGGGTGATATCTGAACTTTAGTTTTACGTCTTGGCTAGATGAATATGTGATTCAACAAAGTAGAAAGCGTTATATTTGGAATTTTTTTTATCATGAGCATTTTTAGCTGTTTTTTTTTTTGTTAAATAAACGTACGTAAATTTATTTTATTGACTTAATGTCGTCCATTTGATCACTTTATATCGTCCATTTGCTCACTGTATATCGTCCAATATGCTCACACATTTTCTTAAAAATAGTCCGTCCGACCTTCGCCTTTCTTTACTTGTTCTCGAAAGCAATACTCGTATACTTGTGTCCTCTTTCTTTATTCTTTTAACAAGTTATTCTATATGTCTTTTCTTTTGCTTCAGTTATATTACAACACTACTGGACTTATCATGGATTTCCAATATTGTGCGTTTCTTTTACAACATTTTTCTTCTTCTTCCCATAAAGCCATTATTGCTTTGTCTTATGCTCTTAAAGCAATTGTTGATTTGTTTCATTAAATTTTTATTTATAAACAAAGTCATTTTGTATTTTGTTTTGCCTTTGCTAATTGACCAGTTTAATGACAAATGGGGCGGGGCAATGAAAGCGGTAGTAAATTTTTTCTTCGATCACTTACCCATATATAAATAACAAAATATCTTAATACATCAGGATAAATCGGCTATAACAAGTAACAAAAAAAAAAAAAAATAAAAACAAGTTGCTAATTTAAAACTGGGAATATTTTTTTTAATGAAATATATAATGAATTTATTATTAATTTTATTCGACTGAATAAACGAATTTTGTATTTAAATTTTTGCATATATCAACAGCTTTAGGAAACTGGATATAAAAAACGCATAAACAAGCTGATATTAAAATATGATATAGTGTTAACAAATAAGATTTAAAGATTTTAACAAAGAAAACAAGGTGGTTTATTTATTTAAGATTGACTTTATTCATTAAAATATTCTCCATCAATAGCAAGACAATCGTACAAAGCTGCTTGCTATATTTAAATACAGCGGTCAAAAAAAGTATTCATCATTCAATGTTTTTTTTTTTAATAAGTCTACAAAAGACAATTGGAATAAAAACATATTAAACTAATGATGCAGTAGTGCTTGTGTGATATATATGTACACAATTTCATTGTTTTTAAAAAAAAATAGTATTTATTGGAACAAAAAGGGCCATTTTACAGCTGAACACAAAAAATTAAACAAAAAAAGTATTCATCATTGCAAAAAAACAAAAAAACAAAAAAATAAATAACATAATTTAAAAAAATTAATACTTTGTTATTCGACCACCGCGTCTTATAACTTCTTTTAAACGGTTTGACATCGATTGGACTAATTTAGCGGTTATATTTTGGTCTATATTAGTCCATTCCTCCATTATCACCTGTTGCATTTGACTCTTGCTCGAAAAATTGCGCGTTCTCAATTTGCGTTCGAGATGTTCCCAAAGATGTTCAATTGGGTTCAAGTCGGGACTTTGAGGAGGAGTTTTAATGACTTTGGGGCAGTTATACAGCATCCACATCTTGGTATTTAAAGCAGAATGTTTGGGGTCATTATCTTGATAATATTGAAAGTTATTACCAAGCCCAAGTTTTACAGCACTATCTTTTAAATTCCTCTTTAAAATGTCAATGTAATACTTATGATCCATTACTCCATTAATAATTTCAAGATTTCCCGCTCCTGAAGCCGCCATACACCCCCAAACCATTAAACCACCTCCACCATGTTTAACAGTAGCAACTGTGTTTCGTTCTTCAAGCTCTGTATTTGGTTTTCTGTACACTATGACCTTTCCATCGCACCCAAAAAGATTAAACTTGCTCTCGTCTGCAAAAATGACTGTTTTCCAAAATGATTCGGGCTGTTTTACATACATTTTTGCGAAGTTTAGCCTTTTCACTCGGTTTATTTTATTTATAAAGGGCTTCTTACGTGCAGTTCTTCCTCTGTAACTATGCCTTTTGAGTGTATTTCGAATTGTTTGTGTAGTAACTTCCTTCCCTAAATATTCCATAGTGTTTTTACGAAGAATGGTCGCATTTGTCTTCGGAGTTTTCTGAACTTGCCGCACTAGCCAACGCACATCTCCAACTGAAAGTGCTTTTGGTCGACCAGATCTTGGTTTATTGTCAACAGTTTTCGTTTCTGTCCACTTTCTGATGATGGATTGTATAGTAGATCGTGGTCTATTTAATATTTCACTGATAGTTTTTTGAGTTAAACCATTCCTGTGGTGTTTTATTATCAAAACTTTTACCTCATCAGAAACCTCGTTTTGCTTACGACCCATTTTGACAAAAACTATATTTTCAATGAAATTAAATATTTGCTGTCAAGGGCAAAGCCTCCTTTACTAAATAAAACAGAAAAGGGGGATTCGCAAATAATATTTGAATTTGACTTTGATGATAGCACATCAATGATGAATACTTTTTTTGTTCTGTTTTTGGTGTTATTATATAAAATTGCATTTTTTGCGCTAATTAAATTTATTTTTTGAATTTATTTTAAAACATATTACGAAAAATAAACTATTGCATAAAACTGCATTATTTGTTTACTTTAAATTTTCTTCAATTACCCAAAATAAGTGAATTTATTATCAATTTTGCTAATGATGAATACTTTTTTTGACCGCTGTACCATTTTGCAAATAGTATTTACATTTTGTCCACAATGTGTACAAAAATCGATTAAAAAACTTGTCATGTTTTAAAAAAAAAACAAATCTAGAGAATATTGAATGCAGAAAACACAATTCATTCAGTATTCTAATAATTTTGAATTATTGATGCATTCTGATATTGCCCTATGACTCATCTAAATTGAGTTATCGATAACTCTTTGCTTATATCTTATATAATTTACACCATTGTTTTCTGCATTATATGTGTCTCAACTTCTTATTCCTGGTTCTGATGATACAAATTTTAAATTTAATAATAACAACAGTTCCTAACACTGTATGGAATATTTTTCATTAGGGATTAGTTAAAAGTAGTAGCGCCTTCTGTATACCATAGGCTTTTTGGTCTTTGTGTAACACTGAAGAGAGTTCCATTCATATGATAAGGGGACCTCCAGTTTTACACCAAGTCGGAACGGCTTTTCACTGAAAAGAAACAGTTCTTTGTTGAAAAGTTGTACATGCCTGAAATAGTCACAAATGTTGCCAGCATTTGATGACGGGATAACCACCGCTGAAAAATGTGTTATTTAAGGTGTTCTCCCCGCAGGATTTGAACCCGGGCTTTTGGGTACGATATGCGTGCATGCTAACCTATGCACTACGGTGGCTCTCATTCTTAAAATGGTAAAGACATAAAATGGTAGACAATCCTGATCATCATTCAGTGATGTAAAATACAATATATACATAATAATAAAGTTGCAAATATTTCTGTGAATGCTAGGATAATGATGTCATTTTGTTATCCATACTCCAGTACATGACGCTGCTATAGAATGTTGCCTTTTTCACTATATTTCACGTCTTAAGCAAATCTTGAAGACACTTTTTTTTTGCGCTTTTGTTGCCGCTTCAACATGATATGGCTAGAAGCGAATATAGCTATATCATCGGAATACGAAGCTACTACGGTAACATTATTGTTAACATGTACATATATCAGTCATGTATAACGTTAACATCAACTCACAGTGGGATAGAATCCTTATTTTGAATATTAAAAAAAATATGTCATTTGAGAACGGAAAGAGATAACTCCTAGAAATTTTGAAAAAGCAAGAGCTGAGTTGTTATTGAGAGATGCGTCAAATGTCAATGTGCCGTTTTAAAATGGCACATCGTCTGCTGAATAGTAGTAGTTAATTTTGCTGCTATTGTAGCAGTAGTTCTGCTATTACATCAGTAGTTCTGCAATTTCAGAGCAGCAGGCGGACTGCTGAAAAATCTGTTGTTTGCTGAAAATGACTGCTGCTCAATTATGAAAGGGATGTTAGAAGAAAAAATTAAATACAAATGTAAATGTCTTTCTCAGTGAATGTTTATAATTACTTTCCACAATCTTTTTTTCTTTAGATTTAGATACATTTCAGACATGTACACATTAGTGGAGCAATAACAGAAAATGCGAGCGAGCTCAGCCACATTTCGATATATATATATATATATATATATATATATATATATATATATATATATATATATATATATATATATATATATATATATATATATATATATATATCATTGGATGGATCAGGTAACTTCTTTACAGTAATATTTCACAAATTAAATTTATCTTTTCCAACAAAATTTCTAAAAAATTCCTAAATTAATCAAAGCAAGTAACAGACAAACATAAAAAATAGCATACAATTTTTTCAGCACATTTTTGTTTGCTGATTTATATGACCAAAATTTTTGCTAATACAGCAGCCACATGTTTGCTAAAACAGCAGTAATGTCTGTTTTCCCATTTTCAGCAGATAAAACTGCTGTTTTAGCAAACATTTTTGCTGTTTTGAATATCAAATTTGGTTCAGTGTAGTTATAGGTGCCATTCCAAAGGTCTAATCTCTGTAGAGATCCAGGTGCGACTCCTAGGGTTACTTGCAGTCTTTCTGCGCTTTTAATTGTGGTTTATAAGTAGCCGTACTTTCAGGTAATTTTTTTTATCACGCTCTTTAAATCGCCAGGTAAATGAAAAATCGTTTCTAGGGCTTGTATTATGCCTCAGTCTGTTTATGGACTTTCTTGATGTGTAGGGTCGCTCGTAATACCGCCGGTCTTGTAAAATGCCTTATGCCATGTGCCTGACGATTAAACTCTATGCTCTTACCTCTTTAAAAATCGATTTTCAGTTCAAAATCCATATTGTATTTTGGAGAGAACTTTCGCTGATCTGATGGCTTTATAAAGTCTTGGCTTAGTGAGTCATTCAAGCAGTTTTTTATATACTACTACTACTAAATTTCCCATGAACATTCCATTTTGAAACAGGAGATACTTCTCTCATGTCAATGAGTGCAGTCCGATTAAAGTTTAAGCTCAATGATATGGAGCCTCCTTTTTATGCCGAGTCTGAAGGGGGTGCCGCATAGCGACACCACTTGGTAGAGAAGTTTAACCTGGCATGATACCTCACCAATGTGGCCAGGGGATAACCACCACTGAAAATTCGCCTGATGTTTACGCTGGAATTTGTTTACGTATACCTCCAAATAAACCCATCTACCTATTTAACTTGCGGTATCCCAAAAGGATGTAGTTCTCGTAATTGGCTGAAATGAATTCTGTTGAATGTTACATACTGTTGAATGATGAATTCTGATTTCCATTATCGATGTCGAAAATGGTCCAAATCAGTCTGAAGTTTGATGAACTCCCATATAAACAGATCCCCCAATTAGAGTTCTTAATTCTCAATTCTTAAGCTACTTGTGATACATTTTTCCACGATAACTACAGCTTTGACTTCCAATATCCATATCAAGTATGGTTTAATCCAATCTTCCAATTTAAGTTCTTGAGTCTTTTTATGATCTGAAATTATTATTTTTAAGTTTGTACCTATAAAGAAAATTCATGCCAAGAGTAGGTTCCCTGCTTTTTATTTTATTCCACCTAGCCGCTTTTATATCTTTTATCATATTATTGTTGTGTTATAGAAAAAAGACCCTAAGGAAATTTAAATTTCCTTTGTTTGTTGACATTGAAAAATGTTTGAAAATGCATCTAATTTTTACAAATTACCCTATAATGAAGTACAAATTAATAGCCATCTTCTATGGGCAATATGTTTGGCATAAGGTACAATATTTCTATTCTTATTCCTCAAAATGACAACAACACAATATGGATTTTATGCGGAAGAGCAACAAGAACCTAAATTTTCTTTCCCCTTTTTGGGATTATGGATTTGACGATATTTCCTTTTTATAATAAACTGAGTGAGTAAATTCCAAGAAATGTTGGTTGGGTGTGCAACCTTTATCACCCTACGAAAAATCACCATAACCATGAAGACTAGGCATAAGCATTAGCAAGTGACATATTGTAAACAAATCGCTTGAGGGCTTGAGCAGGGAAATGGAAAACTCATGCATAATTTGATCATCGTCATCATCATCATCTTGAGAACACATGTTTTCCATGTGAATTTTCCTTGTGTCATAAGAATCCCTGCCTAAACCTTTTGATGAAAAACGATAGCATATAAACATGACAATTGCCTAGAAACTTTGAGTCCCAAAAGTTCTTTTAAGCCCCTACAAAATAAAAGAGAAAAATTACATACATACCTATTGAGGAGTGATAGAGATTTTTTATACATCATCACCATCATCATTTTGTGTCTTTTGCAAAAGGAAAGGCCATTCACTGATGCTGTTGGAATAGACTTAATAGGAAAAACTTTGAGTTTTTCTTATAGAAAGCAAAGCATAAGAAAAACATCAACATCATTATTGCATCATATGCTGTTATGTGGCGGATGGGATGTTTATATTTTGAAAATAAACAAAAACCAAGGAACCAAATGCCGCCCTAGGAGCAGTTAGGGTAATGGTCCGTTCCTAGCTATGACAACTTCCAAGTTGATGACGATGATGATGTTGATCACACAAAGAAAAAATCTCGAAAGTAAGAAAACACAACAATTCAATTGAAATCAAAGTCATGTTGACAAAAAAATGAGGCAGTCGAACCATAAAAGAACAACAAAAGACCGCTCTATCACTCCCCTTTTCTTTGCTGAGGGGATATACCAAATAAATAAATAACAAAAAAAAAAAGGGAAAGGAAATCCAAAGATAAACCGGGAGCATTGTCTCATTGGCAAAACAATTGAGTGATGACTAAAATTAAATTCCAATGACATGACGAAATTTGCCCCTACCTACAAAACACAAACCAAAACAAACACATTTCAAAAGAACTTCATGGTACATTAACTTATAGAAAAAAATTTCTTTGAGTGTATTTCCCCAGAGTATAACCCTGACAACAAAACTACTCAGCTCTGAAAAACTAAAAACACGTGCTTTGTTGACCCTATCTTACAAAACGAAAGAGGAAAATCTAGCTTCCAGCAATTTGAAAAAAGCCCTTAAGTGAAAGTGAAATGTTGTTAGCTTTTTCTTTATTAGAAAAAACTCGAAGAAAGAAAAAAAAAAACAAAATTTCTAAAAGCGTTTTTAACAGCACAAGAAAACAATCGATTTTAAGATAAATACTTTTTAGATGGCCCCTCTAACCGGTGTTAGGTGTAATAAAACCATGTTTTTTTTACAGAATCCCTTCCAAAGAAGAAAAAAAAACGTGTTAGGTTTGTAAATTTGTTTGTCCCTTGTCCGTCCCTGAGTTTACCCATCTTGTTGTAACCTAAGTTGAAATGATTAATTTGTTTTCTACTTCTTCAACATACTACATATTCGAAACTCAAATATAGACAAAATCGTGTGTTTGAGGAAATCTATTTCAAAGTCCCAAGATGTAAATACAAATGAAAGAGAAATGCTTCGGCAAATAAGAATCGGTGTTTACACATAAGGTATTGTAAGCGAAGAAAAGGGGGAGACCAGACCCTCCAGCCAACATGTGTGTAGCCTAAAACTGTCTCTTTAAGGGAAAATCAATTACCTTTAATGCGGATGAAAAAAAAGAAAAAATTTTTTTGAATAAACAAAATTTTTGTGCATCAGAAAATAAATTTGCTTCTATTATGATGACAAATTATTCAAAATGAGATGTATTATTATTACCAGACTTTCTATATTTATACACTCGTTATGGTATTTACATATCGTTTTTTTTTTTTTTTTTGAAAAAATGTGGAAGCATTTTGATGTAAACAATAATTTCCTTTGAAAGTCAAATGGTATTGTTTATATATCGTTTTAAGTTATTTATGGCTTAATTTACATTTCAAAACAAAACAGAGTCGTCCAGCTACCAGCTATGATGAATTTTGAAAAAAGCTATTATGAGATTAACAACAACAACAAAAACTATTTAAGTGCATTTTTCCTACGATATGAAGAAGCACATTTTTGTGTGATCCATATTTTCTTTGAACAAAATGATTAAATTATAGGTTGCAACAAAACAAAGTATAACGTTGGAAAGTGCCTAATATAACTAGTGAAAATGCATATAGATTTGCATTAATCCTCCATACAGAGTAATTACATGAACAGTATTACTTTTTAAGATATTTTTGTGAAAGTTTTTAAAACTTAAAGATTGCCTTACTACTTCACTTATGGAAGCTGCCTATTGGTTAGATTAAGGGATAGGTTAGAGATATGCAACTCAATTTTCATTACAAAGATGTCAACAGTAAACTAAATAGACAAAAAAAGGTAAAACTTTAGCTATTATCTTATTGGGAACACTGGTATAAACAGCTCCCGCAAGTTTCGTATTTTGTTTCACTATCCAACATCTTCTGGTTAGTCTATTATTTAACCATGAATCGTTTTACTAACGAACAACGTTTGCAAATTATTGAATTTTATTATCAAAATGCGTGCTCTGTTAAGAAAGTTCAACGCCCACTTCTTCCATTGATCGACGAAGCTCATGTTTGGCTCAATTGACACTTAAATAAGCAGAATTGTGGATTTTGGAGTGAAGATCAACTACCAATGCATCCAGAAGAAGTCACACTTTTGTTGCGGTTTATGGGCTGGTGTCATCATTGGACCGCACTTCTTCAATGATAATTTGAATCGTAACGTAACTGTGAATGGTGAGCTCTATCGTGAGATGATTTCCAACTTTTTTTGCCCAAATGCAAGAGCTTGACTTGCATGACATATGGGTTCAACAAGACGGTGTCACATGCCACAGCACGCGTAACAATTGACTTATTGTATTTTTTTTTTTATCAAATTCCATGCTCTGTTAAGAAAGCTCCTGACGTGCTCATTTTTGCTAATTTTTTCTCATTTTTGGCTCAATGGGTACGTAAATTAGCAGAATTATCGATTTTGGAGTGAAGATCAGCCAGAAGCAGAAGAGCTACTAATGCATACAGAAAAGTAACAGTTTGATGCGATTTACTGGCAGGTGGCATTATTGAACCGTACTTCTGCAAAGATGATAAGAATCGAAACGTAACTGCGAATAGTATAGAGGATACTTCTCTCATAACATGTTGTATATATCAAGAATGAAAGGTATTGTCTATTAATTAAATTTGCCATGCATATTCCATTAAGGAACAAGGGATACTTCTCTCATATAAATGAGTGCAGGCCGATTAAATTTGAAGCTCAATGATAAGGGGCCTCCTTATTAAGCCGAGTCCGAACGGCATAGCGACTCCATGAGGTAGGGAAGTTTTAACATGGCAGGATGCCTAACAAATGTAGCCAGCAATAGTTAGAGGATAACCACAGCAGAAAATTTTTTTAATGCTCAAATATAGACAGCAGTATTTAGATGATAACCACAGCTGAAAAATTTTATTGATACTCACGGCGGGATTTGAACCCTGGCGTTCGGCGTCATAGGTGGAAATGCTAACCTCAGCGCTACGGTGGCCTTCGCATTGTCAGGACAAAATAAAACTTTATATCTGTCACAAATTCTTGCAATTTATTGCAAAAAAGCGTACTTTCATCGTGAAGAAAGTCAAACGTTTTTCTCAAAAGAAGTCTACTTATCGAAAATTTCCTTTATGTGGAACGAACTATTTTTTGCATGTAGAATAACCAGCTTTTATTGAAGGTAGAATGGATAAGATACATTAAATAAACATTGAAAGATAATATGGAATTCAGTGCTGGAAACCTATAATAGAGGGTCTCGTCAAAAGTTTATTGAAATTATGATCCCAAGCCCAAATGTCATTTTATTCGAGAATGTATGCTTTATAAATGTCCAAGGTGATTTAAACCCATTACCCTCAATCATTAAAAAATTGTGGAGTATTTTGGGGAAAAATATTTGAAGATATTACATCTCAAACATATTAACTCTGTAAAATGCTTTAGAAGAAAAATCAAGAAAATACGGACATCTTATACAAAGTATTGCCTGCAAGTAAAAAAGTAATTCATTTGACATAAAGGAAATTTTTAACAAGTATACTTATTTTCTGCAAACGTTGGACTTTGTTTACAATAAAAGTACGTGTTTTTTGCGAAAAAATCTTGAAAAGAATTTCCTTTCTCTCTAGTAGGAGATACACAAGAAAATAGCTATTCGTCCGGTACACGAAAAATCGTTTGCGGCTTTCAAAACACTTTTGCACTTAAAAATTTCTGGCTTTACTACAAAAGGAAAGTCCTTTAACCGTAAACGCTAAAGCTGCTAAAGGGTTCACAATAAACAAAGTTAGTTACGTTCATTAATACCAAGTTTATGGCTAACGTTTGATATGTTGAAGCGAAACGTTACACGGTTAGAATAAAGGCAAAAGTTCGTGATGATAGTTTGTTTATCGTAAAAATTTTCCAAATGTTTTTTTTTGCGTGTGGTAGTGACTTTTAAACCTTTTTCTTCTATCGATACAAAGGTTTGCTATTTTAGGAGCACACAATCTAACAACAGCAAAAATGCCAATGCTTTTTGGGAGAATCAATACGCACCGTATAGCCGCTTTTGCAGACACATATTTTAATCTTCCAGATATTTTGCTACGTCCCACATCCAGGCAATTACAGCTAATTTTACCTGCTCCTTACCAGATACAACTTACCTCTTTGATTAGTCATTTTAGCAGGCCGGTAAATTCAATGGTGTAAGTAAGTAACTTTTTAACAAAATTTATTAAAAACTAAAAACTTTTCTGATTATTAAGCTTTGAAGGAAATCACAATACTAACATTTCACAAACATTTTCAATTATCCGAATCATATGAAAGCTGAGAATGCTTTCTTCTTGGTATTTAAAAACTAAATGTTTTGGCTCATTTCCAATGGATACGTCAAATTGTGCGCACACTTATATGCATAACGTCAGCATATTTAAGAAAAACATACTTTGAATATTATTGTTAAGGTATACTTATAAATATGATTTTTTAATTAGATAATTTTTATGAAGTGATTGGATAAAGGATATTTTTCACAAAATTGAATTCAATTATACGATCGGAAAGCATTTTTCGAAGTCAAATCTGAAAAATATAGTTGGTGCAGGCCCAATTAAAACTTTATATCATGAAATTTTGTATGGTCGTCGATAGTTTTTATAAGTCGAAAGCAAACAAGTGCCACCCAAAGCCCATGTTGCCCATGGTCAACATTAGGGACCAGTGGGGATACTTCTCCCATATCAAAAAGTGCCATTCGATTCAAGTTCCTTCTTATTCGGAGCACCAACACTAAGAGAAGTGGTGGGCTGAATACTTTCGCCTAAGCGCTGGAAGTGATAGGTGTATGCTAACACATACTTTTGATTCCTTTATAATGTCAGCTGGTATCTGCAAATTGTCAAAGAGATTTTGGAGTGGTGTTATAGATTTACTATGTGCTTCCGCCTCATTTGGGCCATCTATGCGGTATGCATCATCGGTGTCTCTAGGAATACATTCAAAGGCAACATACAAACTTGAAGTTATTGTTCATTCGAAGTCACCATACATTTTATACCATCAAAAACAAGGTTAGGTATCACCCCATTCTTTACTGGTGAATATAAAATATAGAATTTTTTAAGTGCCCGGAGTCGACTCCGGAGTCTGAGTCGGGGTCGAGCAATTTGCCTGGAGTCGAAGTCGAGTCAGAATTGATCAACACCACAGCCCTGGTTTCTACAGTATTTTAACTATAAAATTGCAACTGTTTGACACAAGTAAGAAGTGTGTTGTTTGTAATTCTTGGAATAGTTTATGTCAAAAAATAAGCCATGAAATTTACCAAAAAGTTTCAGGTACATTCGAGTTAAGGTTAGCACTATCTCAACATTAGATGATTCAAAATCATCATCTTCTGAACTTGGATGCTACCGTAGCGTAGAAATTTGCATGCCGCCTATGATGCTGATCTCTTGAGTTTGAAACCTGGTGAGAACATCGTAAAGGAGTTTCAGCGGTGGTTAACCCCTCCTAACGCGGGAGGCATTTGTGAGGTATTATGCCATGTAATAACTTCTTCCCAAAAAGATGTCGCACTGTGGCACACCTTGCGGACTCGGCTATTGAAAGATGGTCGCTTATCAATGAGTTTAAAACTTAAATGGCATATGTGAAAATTATGGCCCTGTTTCTTAAAGGGATGTACATAGGCCTATTTGCAATTTGTTAGTATAACTTTAGGCTTAGGTGAAATATCAACTTTTTAGTTTTTATTTCTACACCCAGAGAAAATTTGATACCAAACGTGCTCATTTAAGAACCATTCGGTATTGAGATAAAGCAACACCGTATGGTACAAAAACAATGCCGGATGATATGGATGCACCTCAAAATGATTAGTACCGTTTGGTGCTAACCTTATTACCGAACGTGTTCATTTCAGAACCATTCGGTATTGATATAAAGCAACACTGTATGGTCCAAAAAACAATGCCGGATGGTATGGATGAACCACAAAATGATTAGTACCGTTTGGTACTAACCTTATTACCGAACTGGTTTAAGTACCAAACTGCTATTGGTTTAGCACCAGACCATTATTGGTTTTATTACCAAACCGTTGTTGAATATTCCGCGCCTAATAAACAAAAAAAAAAAAAACCATTGAAAAAAAATTTAATCTAATTTTATTTCGATTATTTTTGTTAATAATTACAAAAGGTAATGTAAAACCATGAACAATTCTCTTAGTTCTTTGTATTCATTAATTGATTTCATATCTATCGATTCCCAAAAGTGGTTTTCATATGAATACACCAATACAGCATCATTTTCCACACACGTTCGGTAATAAGGTTAGCACCGAACGGTACTAAGTAGAATTTCCTTAGAATTCGTACAGTTTCAATTTTCACCGCTTTCGAGTTTTGGACCCGATTTTTACGCTCTCAAATTATATTAAATCATTTTATTTAGTTGTTTTACAAATTTTATAATGGCGACAATATTTTAAATACAAAGCTCAACAACGCTTTTGGCGCGGTGGCAATAATATTAATGTGAAGCCGTCATTTCTTAATAGCCTTCTTTGTCTGGTATTGATTTAATACCAAATGGTATTAAAAATCTTTGTCAATGACGCGAAAAAAATACTATCAGGCGGTATTGGCAAAGTACCGTCATTTTTCTATCAATGAAGATAACATTTCCAAAAATTATTTTTAACTCACATTTATTATACTCCACTATTATCTGTCATTGGATTATAAGTAAGTTACTTAAAATCTAAAGATTGCTGTCCTCAAGTTAACATTCACTGATCTAATCACTAGTAATCTCTTTAAGTTAATGTGATGTAGGTCAATCAAAATATTGAGAAACAATTTTCGTTTCCTTTAATGATTGCCTGATAAAAAAAAGCCACAATGCAATACTCGGAATTGCATAATAATAGACCTACATTTCGAATAGATTAAATTATGCTGTAATGCAACCGCAAATTCAGAAATGAGATGACCCAAGATTTGATGGCTTGTCAACATAACAAAACCCAAACATGTTTAGCAATATGCAGTTATTGCACTCAAATGAGACAGACCTAAATACGAAATTGTTGTAACAAACAGGAAAATCAAAAAAATAGAATCTCATGTTGATGTATTGTGTTGCTTGTTTGAGGAAACCTCGAAAGAAAAGACTACAATAAACACTACACATATTACACAAATACGCATTTTGTAATTAAAAAGAGCCCCACAACTTACAATAATAAGAGTTATTACCAAATTGAAATCGATGCGCCGCCCTACTCAAAAATATTTTGACAAGGGTCAAAACGTCATCGGACAATGACGATGACTATAGCGGTGAAGATGATGATGATGATGACGACGACGACAGATGATTACCAAATATTCGGACTATTCAAATTTGTAACAACATTAATGGCAGCAACAACAAGCACACATCATTGATCTCCATCATCACAGCCATCATTATGTATAACAGCACCTCTGAACTGATGTAAAAAATTACTAACAAAATAAATAAAACCAAACTAGACTTTAGAGGAGCCATCTCCTAAATGTAAACGTATGTAAATAGTACACGAAAATAACACACCAAAAACAAAAATAATTTAATGTTATCATAATTACATTTATTTTACAACCCAACGCTTCAACCTAAAAACAAATTAAAGTTAAGACCAAAAGTGATTTGGTGCCTTTTTTGGAGACCCTAAAGGGCCATCATGTGCCGCTGATGTATGGAGTGTAATGATGATGATGGCAACTTTGGATATCAAAAGATGGCCGATTGAATGAATGGTAGTGGTTGCTGGTGGTGCTGCTGCAACCTTACACTCTGCTCTTCTGCAATTTGTTGTGGACACAAGAGCCTACAACATCAGCCAAAACATTTTTGACGTGGTAATGCTAGATGTGACGCATCAGCAGCGCATTCGTCGCGCATGCATGCAATTTAGGCTTAGAGTTGTGGGTGGAGGAGGATGGGAGAGGGGATCCAACTGTGTTGAGACATTTTGGCCTGTTTGTAATTGAAGTGTGTGTTGTTTTGTTTTTGCTAGTTGGTTGGTGGTAATGTTACATGGCCCTAAATGTTGATGCAACACCATTCATACACTCACTTAGTTATTACACAAAAATGGTGTTGAATTCAAGGTTAACAACAGTAACAACACCACTCAACTAAACATTTATAAACATTTCGGTAAATGTAATTAAAGTTTTTTTTTTTTTTGCCCAAAACATTTTCACGGCGCATATTCTTCATTAACGCCATTGTAAATGCTGCATCATTGCCATAGCGCATCGCACATTGCACTTGAGCGCCATAGGCGTCTTGCGCCTCATAATGAGTGAGCCAGCGATCGCTCTCATCAAATAAATCGGCTTTCAAATGTTTTCTTGTGTTTTATTTTATTGCTTGGGAAACTCATCATCGGCAGCATCATTTCTCATTGTTCATCTCAGTACGCAGCACTTGAGAAGATGTATTGCAGCGGCAATAAGTAATCAACCTACTTGTCGCTCAGAGCTTGACATGTCAGCTGATTATGGATATGTCAATGTAAAAAAAAATGCAACTCTGTGTGAATAGCCAGTTGTCTGTCACTTGAGGACAGAGTGATGAGCATTTGGTTTTTGCCATTTTCTTTATAAATTTAATGAATTTTTGTTAGCTCAGCTAAGTTTATTTCTCATTTTTCTTTTGCTTTAATATAATATTTTTCTCATTATTTATTTTAATTTGTTTTTTTTTGTTTATATAATATTTGTCTGGTGTTTCTCTTAATTAATAAAGTAAATTCATCATTTAAGTGTCACTCACTTGTTGCTGGTTGACATTTTGTATGTAATGCGGGTAGTAATTTTGTTGTTTTCTTTACCGTTGTATTTGTATTTATGAGCAAGAAGAGTCCGGCATGTTTGCGGTCTTCTCATTTGGCTTAATTAAGAGTTACATATTTTATGTATGTGTGTGTGTGTTTATTGGTGATAGGCCGTTAAGCGTTGAACTGATGAAATTTAAAAATAATGTACTTTTTCAAGAACATTGGAAAATGAAATTTTTAAACCGATTAGAGTTGGTATATAAGGATGCTAGTGACAGAAAAATAGGGGGAGATACATGCGAGTATCTTTAGTTATTTTGGATAGAATATTTTGAAACGGGAAAAGGTTTTTAGTTGCATCTAGAGTTAAAAGTTTATAGATCGGGGGCAAAATAACCGCATACGTGAACGAGTGCGCTTTCGTAACGTATGACATTTCATCTCGTATTCAATGGATGTCAAAGTTTTTGTAAATAATGCTCGATTTAAACATTCGCGTTCCTAAATTTAAAAAAATCCCCTTCAATGAAAATATACATAATTCACAATAGAGAGAGATTTCGAACGATTTTACTCGTATGCGGTAATTCGGCCCCAGATTGTTGCATATGTTAGCATATCCGCTGGTGGCATTTGTGAGGCTTTCAACATTGGAAAACTTATCCGCGAAGAGGTGCCTCCCAACGACCAGGCTTGAAAAAGAATATTCCAGCTTTGACCTAAACCTTGACTCGAATAGCATTAATTATTGTCAGAGAATTATTTTAAGTTCCGTAATACAAAATTGACTTGGATATCGCTCATTTAAGCAGGAAGTCTCCTTGAAACTTCTAAATGGAAAATTCATGGAAGTTCTGTAGCTTTTTTTATAAGATATGTGGGGCTTGACTTCTTGACACCAAAGGGTTACATTTTTGAGTTGTTGAGAAATTTTTTGTCTTATACATCACCATTAGGGCTTTTGATTAACATTGCAGATTTCAAAATATGGCGTTTTTTTTTGCTGCAGTGCTCAGAACTCTTTAAAGTTGCAAATATTGCTCTAATTTGCTATTTGGCAAATTATATTTGTACTAACAAGGACGCCATTAAATTTTTTGAGTGGGACACTAGAAATATTTTGTCTTATGCACCACAAATATGCCGTTTTCTTTTGCTGCTGTACTCAGAACTCTTTAAAGTTGCAAACATGGCTCTAATTTGCTGTTTGGCAAATCATAATAGTACTAACAAGGACGCCATCTATAACAGGGACCAAAGTCGTGGGCTTGTAGGGCAACAGTGGACCAGAAGATAAATCAATGATTGGGCACACACATCCACACTCTCTCAATCATTTTAGTGTTTACCTTTAATGGGCCTAAAACCTTAAATCGGGAGTTCAGTATATGTGACTGCTATATCTGGACCAATATAGGCCGTTTTAAACAGCGTCGTGTGCCCATCCCGGACTAAAAGACTTTATTGGACATATTGGTCACTAAAGTGATCGCTCACTTCGGTTCACTAAGCTACAGAAGCTCGTATACATAGCTCATTGAACTAGTTCGTTCAGATAGTTCACTGAACTAATTGGTTCACACAAACAGTTGAGATCGTTCAGTAGACGTACCTTCGTTCAGTCTCTTTTACTATGTCTCTCAAAAAATTTCCATCACAAAAGTTACTATACAAATTTACTATTCAGTTCATTGAAATAACTAAAAAGTGGCAATTTATGGTATATTTTATTTGCCTATCTAGCTATTTCGCTAGCTAATAGACTAATAAAACGCCTCTCCCGCTAAATGCTTTGAATTTGAACGTTGTGCAGCAACAACGCCCATCCGAAAAAAATCAAATATCAACATAACAAGACAACGAGTTAAAAGGCATTACGTTCGGCCGGACTGAACTTTGGATACCCACAACCTCGGATTTACATATGAACCCATAGCAGTTTTATCTAAATATACACTGATCTTCACCAAATTCAGGAAGGCTATGAAAAGGTCTAACACAACTCATTGCAACAAATTCATCGGTTAAACCTTTTATGGACCTAAGAACTTAAATCGGGAGACCGGTATATATATATATGACATCTATATCCAAATATAGACCGATCTGAACCTTATTGAACACGAATATCGAAGTGCCTAACACTGCCCAATGAGTCAAATTTCAGAAAAACCGAGTATTAAATGAGCTTTTATTGTCCCAAGGACTTAAATCGGGAGATCGATATATATATATGATAACTATATGCAAATAAATCTCGATCTCGACCACACTCGGTTCGTATATCGAAGGGTTTAACAAAACTCACTGCGCCAAAATTTCAGCGAAGTTGGTTAATGAATTGGTTTAAAGACCAAAACCCTAAATCCGGATTTCTGCATATATGGCAGCTTTATCCAAATCTAAACCGATCTAGTCCGTATTAAATAAGGATGTCGAGGAGCCTTACACAACTCGCTATACCAAATTTCTGCGAAATCGGACAATAAATTCGTCTATTATGGGTCAAAAACTTAAATAGAGAAATCGGTCTATTGGCAGCTATATCCAAATCTAGACCGATCTAGGCCGTTTTAAACAGGGATGTCAAGGAGCCAAACACAACTCGCTATACCAAATGTCAGCGAAATCGAACAATAAATGGATCTATTAAGGGCCAAAGCAGCTATATCTAAATCTGGATCGATCTGGGCCGTATTGAACAACGATATCGAGAGGCCTAACACAACCCACTGTCCCAAAATTTCTGCGAAATCGGATAATAAATGTGACTTTCATGGGACTATCGATCTATATGGGGACTATATCAGAATATCGTCCGATATATCCCATCTTCGAACTTAACCTGCCTATGAAAAAAAAGAATCTGTGGAAAGTTTCAGCCCAATATCTCTATTTGTAGACTGTAGATTTCCAAATAGGCGAGAAAATCCCCCAATGAGGTAAACAAAACAAACCCATTTTCTCAATGACATTAGGAACATGATACAGGGAAGAGGACCGATTAATAATCATACCCATCGACTTTGTCCATCCGTCCGTCTGTTTGTCCTTCCATCGGCCGGTCCGTCTTTCTGTCTGTCCATATTACATTATGTACAGTAGTTTTCATCCCATCATTTCGTGATCTTTTTTTGCCTAGAGACGAAACCTATTGAAATTGGAAGAAATCAGTTCAGATTTTAATATGCCTGCCATTTATATCTTCGTTCGATTTGAACTAATACTGCAACAATATCGTCATTTGTCAACCGATTCTCACCAACATTTTCGCGTAGGTTTCTCTTATGATTCTCGGTGAATTTTATGGATATCGGTTCAGATTAAGATAAAGCTCCCATACAAAGAGTGGCACAGAAAAGTCTACATACCGCACTAAAAAACATCTTACATTTGTAAGACATTGTGTAAAATGTGTGCCAATGGGTTCTAAAGTTTCTTATATGCCTCTTATATGTAAGAAGGTTTATTGAAATCGGTTTGAACTTAGATATAGCTGCCGTATATATTTTCGTCCAATTTTAACTAATACTGCAATATTTTGGTGATTTGATAACCGATCCTCATAAAATTGCGCACTAGGGTTTCTCTAATGACTCTTCTGATCACTGATTCAAAGAAATCGGTTCAGATATCTTCTGATCACTGATTCCTAGAAATCGGTTCAGATTTAGATTTCCTTTATGACTCCTAAAAGGGAGGGATTTTGATGAAAATTCTAAATATCAGATAAAAGCGAATTTAAGTTTTTAGCCTGTATACCTAATGAGGTGTAGGGTATCCAAAGGACGGCTTTGCCCGATTTACTTGTTAAATATGTAAAAAGTGATAAGTGAAATTTTGATACCAAATACAATGACATTTTGGTGTTAAAAATTACTGCAAGTTTCTTCAAAGATAACGCATCAATAACAAATTGCAAATTTTGCCCATCACCATTCCACTATGGAACAGGGGCAATGATAAGGGGCTTCCTTTTTAAAGCCGAGTCCGAACGGCGTGCCGCAGTGCGACACCTCTTTGGAGAGAAGTTTTTACGAGTACCTCACAAATGTTGCCAGCATTAGGAGGGGAAAACCACCGCTGAAAAATTTTTCTGATGGTCTCGCCAGGATTCGAACCCATGCGTGCAGCGTCATTGGCGGACATGCTAACCTCTGCTACGGTGGCCTTCATACATCAATAACAGTTTCCCTAAAACCAAGGTTACGTTAAAAGTTTCTCAAATACATTTTCCCTGAATTTTTGACTGTTTTATTTGGTGATTTAGCTTTTTATCAATTCAACCTCGTCGTCTTTCTGTTTTTATACCCACCACCATATTATTGGGGTTACTAATCTAGTCATTCCGTTTGTAACACTTCGCAATATTGATCTTAGACCCCATAAAGTATATATATTCTCGACCGTCTCGACATTCTGAGTCGATCTAGCCATGTCCGTCCGTCTATCGAAATCACTACAGCGGTCGAACGCGTAAAGCTAGCCGGTTAAAATTTTGCACAGATGCTGACTATTGATGTAGGTCGTTGGGGATTGCAAATGGATTATATCGGCTCAAATTTGGATATAGCTCACATATGAACCAATCTCCCGATTTGGCTTCTTGAGTCCCTGAAACCCGAAATTTTTGTCAGATTTGGCTAAAATTTTGCACATAGTGTTCTGTTATGACTTCTAACAAATGCGTCGAGTACGGCCAAATCGGTCTACAACTTGGTATCGCTTCCATATAAACCGGTCTTTCGATTATCCTTGTTCGGCTCTTGGAAGCTTTAATAATTGCTGGTTTGACAGAAGTTTGGCATATAGAATAAAATAATGCCCTTCAGCTAAATTCATTTTGTAAATTTTTTCTGCTTAATCTATGAGTGTGGGTTTCCAAGATTATGACTTGTTTTGATTTTATTTATTTATCAATGTTTTGCATTTTCAAGGTATGATGTATCTGTATGAGAAACAATAGACGATTTCCATATACGAAATATCGATAAATATTTTAAATAAAAAACAAACAAAAAACTCGATCTTGAATTAAAAAACAGAAAAATTGAATAAAACAGTTTAGTATAAAAATATCAATTTTTTTGTGCCAAAAACTGCCAATTACTAAATTAAAAACATTTTTTTTTAAACATTTTTTTCTTCCTTGCCCGTAGTCGGAGTCGTAATCATTTTCTTGGCTCCGACCTTGGGCAAAATTGCACTTCTCTGACTCCTCAGTCCAGGTTTTGACTTAAACCACTGCCTACCCTTTTGCTCTTTTAACCACAACGATTTCTGTATTGTCGTAACGTGAAAAAATACCCAAGTGCTTCCAAAACTCGAGGATCAGATAAATTAATGAATATTAGATATTCTCGCTACGCTTCCTATTTGTTAACTACAATATTAACACTAAAAGTCTGATAGTTCTGAGCTATGTTCCCAGTTTTAGGTGAAATTTCTGAAAGTTTGTAGAATGTTATATCGATGCATCCCTTCATTCCGGAGTTTTTTTTTTTAACTTTTGGAGAATTATTGTGATTTTTGTTCTTAGAAATAAACTAATTAATTTTGAATCTTTTTTTGCCTTAGGAATTGTCTTTCGAAAATATTTTTCAAACGATTTTGAAATTCTCTAGCAGCAAGAAGAATTTTTATAGTCTATAAAGCTTCATGTTGCTATATGGCCTCATTTCAGCAATATTAGTTTCAGCCATGTACATATGTCTAAGGAAAATTACAGAACTATAGCTTGGGCTTCCCAAAATTCAATATCATGTAACACTCAACTATATATATTTTTTTGTCTAATGTCTAATGACAAATGATTGATGAGTTTACCCTACATATGTTGTATTTAGATATTTGTTTCCCACTCAGCATGAACTTAATCTGTCATATATTGAACTTTGTTTGATGTACTAAAATTTCAAGTTGTTTTTTGCAAAGTGCGTTTGCCTTAAACCTTGACCTAATCCTATTTGTGCTAAACCATTGTAAAGTCCATTAGCAACTTGAAGCGGCTTTAGAAATGGCCAATAGATTCCCATAATACTTGTAAAGCCTTTTTTTGTTCAGTGTATTCATAACTTTATTGAAATGTTAAATGTTTGTGTCATCTGAAAACAACTTTAATCATTAGCTTGTGATTTGACTGTTGTTGTTATCATAGCATTATTGTTGTTGTTTTTTTTTCTTTACATTTTTTTTATTATGGTTGTTATGCTAAAAAATATTTAGCAAAAGTAAAAAAAATCACAACAGCCCGTAAGGTGATTTTCAAATAGCCCAGGCAAATTGTTTTTTTTTTCAAGACTAGCCAAGTCAACTTTACTCGACGTACAATAAATGCGTGTTAATTTTCATTGATACTAAAGTATTATTAATAGTATTTTGTGTGTAAAAGGTTAATGCAAACATGAATAACGATTTGTTCAATGAACAACAAAATGCTAGAGAAATAGAGGAACGATCGTTAATGGGTTAGACTGTAACGGTCAATGGGGTCGTCGCTATGAATTTGCCCAGCTTATTTTCAATGATATTTAAAAGTTGAAAGAGAATAAAAAATACATTACAATAGCGCAAAATATACTTTTTTCTAAAGTCTAACTTAACAGTGTTGAAAAAGATGATAAATGATGGTTGTTGAAAAAAATTTTATGTTTAAATCACTATGAGAAAGTTTAAAATTTCGAGTTGTGTATGATCTAAGAAAATCCACCAGTTTCGATGCCTGACAATTAAAAGTGGTAACTTTTGTTAATTTTTTTCACTGCCTGACTTTTAGATCCGCTCGCCTCGTTTGACACTTGGTTATGAATGTGAACAAGCGTTAAAAAGTTGTTTTAATTAAATCATATTTTTATTGTTAAAAACCCGATTGCCAGTGAGTAAGTGAATTGAGTGCTTTAGTGCACGTGTTTTGTCAAGAGGATAACCATATATGAAAGTATATGAAGTGTTATATCAACTAGGGTTGCCATTGTGAAAACATGAAAATAAAGAATAAAATTAAACATAACATAAAAAAAGAAGAGAATATGTATATAAAAAAAATAATAAATAAAAAATTACAAATTTATAAAATTTTGAAATTAAATTATTTTAAGTTAGCTTAAATTCAATTATTAATTTATCAATTAAATTATTTTTTTGTGGGATAGGATGAGTAAATCCATTATTACGTCTTACGTTGCATGCCCAGCTTCTTTAATCAACGATACCGACTTAAAACCCAACTTATGTCATACAAGAGTACAAATCAGTGTTGCCTACCTAATCCGGTCAAAGGTTAATAATGTTACAAAAGGCATACTTTTTATACCCAACGCCGAAGAGTTGGGATTTTTTTTATTGCATTTGCAATAACTAAATTTGCCCATTCATTTGACGACATGTCTTTGGATATGTTGGATGACCGCTTAGACTTTGGAAGTTGGAAGTTTTCTCAAGTTTTATGTCAATAAAGTCAAACGAAGTTGGTGCTGTTGGTATACATCCAAAGTTTTTCAAGATTTTATTGCGGCCACTTCTACCATTCCTGACATTCATATCTAACAAGATAATAACTAACAGTTATTACCCGCGACAATGTAAAACTTCAAGGATTGTGCCTCTACCGAAGATGAATTTTTTGAGATAATTCTGAAGTATAAAATTAATGGACATTTGAATGAGAATGACGTTGACGTCTTATAGACGTTGCCGAGGATATACGGAACTACTTGGATGGGAGAAATATGGTATTTTTAGTTCACTTGGACCACTCAAAAGCGTTTGACATGGTACATCACAAATTGCTATATTCTAAGTTACGTTACTTTTTTGGATTCTCTGCCACATCTGCTAGATTGCTGCTCTCCTACCTGAGCGATCGGTATCAGTATGCTGGGATTGGTGAAAAGTGCTCCCAGTCACATCTTGCCAGTCGAGGTGTGCCGCAGGGTTCGAAATTGGGACCTCTAATCTTTTCAATGTATATCAGTGATCTCCCATTCCAGTTGAGGAATTGTCTGGAACTACGGGAACTACATTGTCGGAAATTGATGATTGTGTGACAGCTTTGAACAAAGGCCTGACTAGAATTTCATAATGGGCATTTGGCAACGGTCTTACTATTAATCCGAAGCAGTCAAAATATATTATTATTCAGGGACGAACCTCACGGACTCAGTTTAATGCTGATATTATGGTGGATAATCAAAAAATTGAGAAAACTAATCGAGCGAAGAACCTTGGTATGGTTTTCAACAGCTATTTGACATAGTCGTATCATATTATATCGTCATGTGGTCGTATTTCCTCGATGCTTCGAACGCTCTAGTTATTACAACATTGTACATCCTTAAAGAAAAGGGTTATATTGGCAAAGTCGTATCTAATTCCAATCATCACATATGGGTGTTAATTGTTTGGTAAATGTGATGCACAGAATAGGTTGAGATTCGATAGAACGTTTAACAGCATTACGCGATATGTCTATGGTTTACGACGATATGACAGCATTTCGGGTTTTTTGAAACAGTTGTACGACATGAGTTTTCAAAATCTTTTTACATTAGGATTCTTTATTAACTCACTCCTTATGCATGGCCAGTTATAATCCAGCTCCTTGTGCGGATTGTAGTTGGGATTGTAGTTGCCTTTATCCTGCAGTGATATCGTATGCATAATCCACTAGGTAGGTATCGTCGGAATTCAGAGTCTCGTTTTATATGGCATTCCAAAGCTCGGCCCAGTTTTTAGCAAAAACAGTGGTCTGTGCGACTACGGATTTTACCTTGCTTTCGCTAAATAAAACCAAATTTTGATGCTTTGAGGCAGCTGTAGTAACTCACAGCCAGCACGTAGGGACGGTTAGCTAAATGACATCTGTTGGTTTGCAATTAAGGCCAGGTTCCTTTTTGTTTTTGAGACCCTAAATTGCAGCTCCTCAGTTCGCGCGAGACTGCCTCAGTTTCATCTACTCTTAACTCATGCCCAGCGAATAGTGTATTAACTGCATTGTCTTATCTTCTTCATCTACAAAGCTTCACATTACCAGCTAGTTGATCACGATTTTATATCCAACCCCCAGGAATTTTTGTTTATATCAAATCTCGTCTCTTCCCATTTGTATCTGCAGCTATTGTTTATGGTAGCCTGGAGTTCCCTCTGGGAATCCTGGTACGCACTGTGTTCTGTCATTGTGGTGGCTCTGCCACGAACATTTGTTTATTTTGTGCTTGCTTTTATGAATTTATTTCTGCATTGTATCAGTATACAGCCTGATATCACGCATGTCCTGGACATTACTCTATCAAACGAACTTGTAATTCTCGTTATGATGTGTTCGACAATATTTCTGGTATCTCCACGGGTTTGATGGGTTTGATCATCTTCCAGGCCTCTGTTGATCACGGCCAACAATACCGTCTTTCCAAGCTTGTTGATGTTCCATCTACTGGTAAACTCACAAATATTTTTTAGCTGCGCGGACTCATCGGTTCACATGGAGAATGAGATGTAATGATGATCTCTTCCCGTATATATCCCTTCTATTGTTTCGTCTGTTGGATAATAAAATCAGAGACAAACGTTACATGCAGTATGGTGCCTTGACATCCTGGGAGCCAGAACGCTGCCTTTCAGCCAATATTCGAAAACTCTCTTCTTCTACCGTCCTTTTTCATCCATTCTATAGTTAAAATAGCCTACTATTACAAGATCTCCTTCCTTAAGGCCTGCAAGGTCTTCAATGCAATCTATGTAGTTTCTTCTGGAAAAGCTTGATGCTGTCGTTAGGCGTAATGTGGCAATTTGAAAAGTAAGCTTCTCAATTTGAATCCTCACAAAGCCATTTCCGGGTCCCCGGTATTGGGGATTATAATACAGCAATTCCAGTTTCATCACCTCCATGTCCTCCATAGATATGTACTCCACACTCGTCAAGGGCGGTAGTTCTTAACTATGTTCTTCTATAATTTTCCAAAATATTTCATTTTATACACTCCACCATAGGACGAGGGTATACTAATTTTGTCATTCTATTTGCAACACCTCGAAATATGCGTCTGAGACCCCATGAAGTATATATATTCTTGATCATCATGTCATTTTAAGTCGATCTAGCCATGTCCGTCCGTCTGTCTGTCGAAAGCACGCTAACTTCCGAAGGAGTAAAGCTAGGCGCTTGAAAATTTGCGCAAATAGTTTTTATTAGTGAAGGTCGGTTGGGATTGTAAATGGGCCAAATCGGTCCATGTTTTGATATAGCTGCCATATAAACCGATCTTGGGTCTTGAATTCCTGAGCCTCTAGAGGGCGCAATTCTCGTACGATTTGAATGAAATTTTGCACGTGGTGTTTTGGTATCACTGCCAACAACTGCGCTAAGTATGATTCAAATCGGTACATATTTTTATATAGCTGCCATATAAACCGATCTTGGGTCTTGACTTCTTGAGCCTCTAGAGGGCGCAATTATCGTACGATTTGACTTTGCACGTGGTGTTTTGGTATTACAGCCAACAACTGCGCTAGGTATGGTTCAAATCGGTACACGTTTTTATATAGCTGCCATATAATCCGATTTTGGGTCTTGACTTCTTGAGCCTCTAGAGGGCGCAATTCTCGTACGATTTAACTGAAATTGTGCACGTTTTGTTTTGGTATCACTGTCAACAACTGTGCTATGTATGGTTGAAAACGGTCCATGTTTTGATATAGCTGCCATATATACCGATCTTGGGTCTTGACTTCTTGAGCCAATAGAGCGCGCAATTCTCAACTGATTTGTCTGAAATTTTGTATGAGATGTTTTGTTATGACTTCCAATAATTGTGTTAAGTATGGCGTAAATCGGTATAGAATATGATATATCTGCCATATAAACTGATCTGGGATCTTGACTTCTTGACCCTCTAGAGGGCCCAATTCTCATCCGATTTGCAAGAAACTTTGTACAACGGCTTCTCTCATGACCTTCAATATACGTGTCTAATATGGTCTGACTTCTACAATGTTCAGCATTCATTTATGGTCCGAATCGGACTATAACTTTATATAGCTTCAATAGCATAACAGTTCTTATTCAATATTCTTTTTTTGCCTAAAATGAGATACCGCGCATAGAACTCGTCAATTGCGATCCATGGTGGAGGGTATATCAACATGCTTAGCATGCTCTTACTTGTTTTTTTCTAAAAACTGATATTTTTGTTTTTAAAAATTATGGTGGAATATCCTTTCTAATTTTTTGTTTTATTACATTTGATAAAGAAATTCCTAAACCTATATTTGTTGCTTTTGTCACCTTTACTTATCGCCTCACTCGTTTGTTGGATATCTCAGTACATTCCAACCTTGGCAACCTTGACATTACGAATTATTTATAACAATTTCCGCGATATTATCAAATAAAAGTCAGTTACCAGATTTGATACAACAACAGACAACAAAAAAGGTAAATCAACTTTGTGGAAGCGCCACAGCAAATTTAGTGAAAATAAACTTCAGCAAAATCACAAGAGTCCATAAAACATACAAAACTGCAAAATATAAAAGTGTATGAGTGTGAGTGTGTGTTGTTTTTGTTTTTGTTTCATTATTTCTGTACATTTATCATTAGCAGCAATAACAACAAACAAATATCAACAAGAGTACACTTCAAAAAGACGTAGAAAAAAAAAACGCGCTCCCATTCAATTAACAGAAAATAAAACTTTTAAAATTTTTTTTCTATTTAAACTACCCATCAAGCATATGGGGATTTATCATTTAGCGTGAGTAAAACTTTTCTCTATTCGGTTGAGTGCTGTTGCTTGAATTTGAGCAGGAAAATAGAGCTTTAACGTAAAAATCCACATGTCCTCTTGCTATAGGCAACCTATATATCAATTTTCCACTCCCCGATAAAACACTACTCAACACTCAGTTTCCTTGTTCCACCATATAAGCAAACTCATGAAAGTTAAATAAAAAGTGAGGGATAACAAGTTAGCAAAACACAACAAAGAAGCTGAAGAAATTTGTAGGATTTTATGTGCAAAACATGCAAAAATTTTTAATTGTTTCAACGACCGCCCACATTGCCCTGATAAATGTTTTAACAAAGCACTTCAAGTTGAAAACGTTTACAAAACTTTATGGGTAAGCAGAAGTAGGCAAACTAAAATAAGCAAGTGAAAAGGCATTCAATTCGGCCGGGCCGAACTTTGGATACCCACCACCTCGGAGATATATATTAACCAACTTTCGTCATAATACGTTGAAAAATTTATGAACCCATAGCAGTTACATCTAAATATAGTGCGATCTCCACCATTATCAGGAGGGCTATATAAGGGTCTAACACAACTCATTGCACCAAATTTATCGGTTAATAGAAGAACCTTTTATGGACCTAAAAACTTAAATCAGGAGATTCGTATATGTATATGACAGCTATATCCGAATATAGATCGATCCGAACCATATGGAGCAGAAATGTCGAAGAGCCTAATACTGTAGTAAATTTTAGCGAAATCGAGTAGTAAACGTGCTTTTACTGCCCAAAGAATTTAAATCGGGAGAGCGGTGTATATGCTATATCCAAATAGGTCCCGATCTTGACCATACTGGGTACAAATGGCGAAGGGTCTAACAGAACTCATTGTGCTAAATTTCAGCGAAATCACTTAATAAGTTCACACCTTATATGGGCCTAAAACCTTAAATCAGGAGATCGGTATATATGGCAACTATGTCCCAATTTGGACCGATCTGAGCCGCATTGAACAGAAATATCGAGGAGCCTTACACAACTCGCTGTACCAAATATCAGCGAAATCGGACAATAAATGCGCCTGTTATGGGTCCAGGACCTTAAATTAAGAGATCTGTCTATATGGCAACTTTATTCAAATATAGACCGATCTTGACCATTCACTGTACGAATGGCAAAGGGCCTAACAGAACTCTTTATGCATAATTTCAGCGAAATCACTTAATAAATTCTCTCAAATAATAGTGACCTAAAACCTTTAATCGGGGGATCGCTATATTTGGCAGCTACATCCAAATCTGGACCTATCGGGGCCGTATTAAATAGGGTTGTCAAAGAGCCTAACACAGCTCGCTATACCAAATTTAAGCGAAATCGGACAACACGATAGCGCAGAGGTTAGCATGTCCGCCCGTGTCGCCGAATGACCAAATTTCAGCGAAATCGGACAATAAATACTCCTGTTATGGAGGCCACCGTAGTGCAGAGGTTTGCAAATTTCCGCCTATGACGCCGAACGCCTGGGTTCGAATCCTGGCGAGAACGTCATAAAAAATTTTTAGCAGTAATTATCCCCTGGCTTGCGACATTTATGAGGAGCTTTGCCATTTGCAAAAATTGTATGGTGTCGCACGCCGCTCGGATTCGGCTATAAAAAAAGGCCCCTTATCATTGAGATTAAACTTGAATAAGACAGCATTCATTGGAAGCCACCGTAGCGCAGAGATTAGCATGTCCGCCTATGACGATGAACGTCTGGGTTCGAATCCTGGCGAGATCATTAGTAAAAATTTTCGGCGGTGTTTTTCCCCTCCTAATGCTGGCAACATTTGTGAGGAACTATGCCATGTAAAACTTCTCTCCAAAGAGGTATGGCACTGCGGCACGCTGTTAGGATTCGGCTACAAAAATAGGGCCCCTTATCATTGAGATTAAACTTGAATAAGACAACAGTCATTGATATGTGAGAAGTTTGCCCCTGTTCCTTAATGAAATGTTATTGTGTAAATATGCATTTTTTTTAGGCCCAAGACCTTAAATTGAGAGATCGGTCTATATGGCAGCTAAATTGAAGGACCTAACACCACTCATTGTGCTGAATTTCAGCCAAATCACTTAATAAATTCGGTTTTTATGAGTCTAAAGCCTTAAATCGGGAGATCGGTATACATGGCAGCTACATTCAAATCTAGACCGAACTGGGCCGTATTGAACAGGGTTGTCGAGGAGCTCAACACAACTCGCTATACCGAATTTCTGCGGATTCGGACTATAAATGCCCCTATTATGGTCCCAAGACATTTAATCGAGAGATCGGTCTATATGGCACCTATATCCAATTTTAGACCCATCTAAGCCAAACTAAACAAGGATGTCGAGGGAACAAAATTTCAAATGTTATGGGCGCAAGATCTTAAATCGAAAGATTGGTCTACATGGCAGCTATATCCCAATCTGGACGGATCTGGGTCGTATTAAACAATGATGTCGAGAGGTCTTGCACAACTCACTGTTCAAAATTTCAGCGAAATCTGGTAATAAATGTGACTTTAATGGGTCAAGACCTTAAATCGGCAGATCGGCCTATATGGGGGCTATATCAAGATATTATCCCACATAGCCCATCTTCGAACTTAGCCTGATTATGGACACACTAAAAATTTGTGCAAAGTTTCAGCTCAATATCTCTATTTTTTAAGACTGAAGCGTGATTTCAACAGACTGCTGACCTAGATCGTCTTAGATTTTTACGATGATCAAGAATATATATATTTTATAGGATCGGAAATGGATATTTCGATGTGTTGCAAACGGAATAACAAAATAAATATACCACCATCCTTCGGTGGTGGGTATAAAACAGAAATACCTAGAAAGAAATAAAGAAAATAAAACAAACAACAATGTTAACAACTCTCTGAAGCCAGCAAAAACGCTGAAAACCTCTTTTTTATGCCCATAATTCAATCAATGTTTGTTGGTTGCAATTAACATAGAAAGTGTATGTAATTTCCTGGGAATTTCAGTCAAATTTATATTGAGAAGTAGATATAAATCCTCACAATAGAGCACATGGTTACTGTTTAGGCAAAAAAATGGGCAATTTCAGGTTTATGTCCCAAAAAGCCCCAATTAAAATACAAAGACTAAAGACGGCATTATGGGATTAAATGAAGGTATTTAGGAGTAGAGTATGAATCTGACATTGGAAGCCGAGCTCACATGTGTTAGTGGATACTCCGCTTTTAAAAAAAGCTCTCCAAGGGACATGTCTTGTCAATGTGGGACTCAAATGAAAGGCATTTGGTAGTATAATAATCATATCCTCCACAGTTGAGGCTATGTGTCTGGGGACGAAACCTGGAATGGACCAAAGGACATTGAAAACGCTACTTTCAACCAAAGACCTTCTCAATACGCATGAAATTCTGGCTGAAAAATAATTAGGTATTGCGGGCGAGAAAAAATGTTCTTAGTCTTGAATCAAGAGAACTTATTGAGCTAGTTCGTACATTTCGTTTGGTATACGAGCCCCTAAGCATATTTTTTGGCATACGAAAAATTGTACTCAGCTACTGACTATATGTTTTAGTATATGAAAAAAATTTTACTCAGCCGATGAATATATTTTTTGCCATATGAAAACATATACTCAGACGCTGAGTATATTTTTTGACATATAAAATGTACTCAGCCTCTGAGTATATTTTTTGGCATACGAAAAAATATACTCAGCCGCTGAGTATATTTTTGGTATATGAAAACATTTACTCAGCCGCTGAGTATATTTTTTGTCATTCGAAAAAGTGTACTCAGCCGCTGAGTATTTTTTTTTGTCGTACAAAAAAGTATACTCAGCCGCTGAGTATTTTTTTTTTGTCATACGAAAAAATGCACTCAGCCGCTGAGTATATTTTTTTGTCATACTAAAAAAAAGCTGCTGAGTATATTTTTTGGCATACGAAAAAATGTATTCTGCCGTTGAGTATATTTTTTGGCATACGCAAAAATGTACTCAGCCGCTGAGTATATATTTTGGCATACGAAAAAATGTTCTCAGCCGCTGAGTATATTTTTTGGCATACGCAAAAATATACTCAGCAGCTGAGTATATTTTTGGCATATGAAAAAATTAACTCATCCGTTTGTATATTTTTGCATATGAAAATATGTGCTCAGTCGTTGAGAAAATTTATTGCAGTACGAAAAAATTTACTCAGCCGCTGAGTATTTTTTTTTTTTTTTGACATCGGAAAAAATATACCCAGCTGCTGACTGTATTTTTTTGGCATACTCAGCTTAAGCAAGTGGCGCCCAACGTGGAGCGCAAGTGATACCAATTTGGTGTGTCATTAACTTATATAAAATATAATTTTTTATTTCGCAATTTATTTTAACCTCTAATTAATTTTTTTTTCATTTCCTTATATTTTCAGGTAAGCTGCAAATCTTATGAACTTTTCAAATTCCTAATTTTGTAAAAACAATATGTAAGTAATAACATCGGCTATTTAATGACATTATACAACATGAGTTGATTTATTGTTTATATAAATCATATTTGTAATGACAATTTGTTTTTGTTTTTTACGTATGTGATTTTGTTCTTCTTAAATTGTTCCCAAGATCATTAGCGGCAATCTATTCTCAATATATTAAACACTTAGGTTATGATATATGATTCCCATGTTTAATTGGCATATGATAGGATTATGTTAACTTACCTTGATGGCCCTATAAACACCGCTCTAAGGCATGTATAAGGGTAAATGTTTTTAACAATTTATTAGTTTTTCCAATTCATAAATTAGATTTTAATACAGTGTAAGAAATTTGTTATTCTCTTATTCCCTTTGGCTGCCGCCGCCATCGTTCATGCGAGAAGGCCTACAAACAAAGTGTTACAATGACGTCTTAAGTAAATGGCTTTGAATGCAGAACTTAGAAGGTGGGAAATAATCATTTATCAATTATTATAACTATTATTAAAACGAAAAAAATGAGAGCATAACGTTAGCCAATGAACATTTCTATGGGTGTTGCAACTGCAGGCCAAAAAAAATCAAAAAACCCTGGCTCTTCTGCTTATCGGTATTTCTTCTATGATGTGTAAAGTAAAAATCAAGGAATTGAAGGATAATGCCACCACCACCAACAACCTCAACTGGGTGGACGCCTTCAAGCAAAACACGTTCACGTTTCAACTCATTATTGTTAATTCGATTCTTGTCGAAGTTTGCTTTGAAGTGATCTTTTACAATGTCCCGAGCAGACCGGCACTTTGGACTCTTTGCTTTGCTTTGTTTTCTAAAACAGAACAACAAAATGAGTTTCGTTTTTGGTGACTTTGGTGCTGGGGGCCCGCAAAGATTGCTGAAGCATGAAAGAGTTCTAGTTGTCGACTTGTTTTTTTTTTCCATTTTCCCCCATGACTTTGACTTGTCGATGTTTATATAACTTAATGGCCTATATGTTGATATTGTGGTCAATACTACCTACAAAGTGTGTGGACAGGCAGTCAGTGAGTTGACCAGTTGTTGTTAGTTGCCGCCGGAATCTTAAGCCAACAAACCTAAGACTTACCAAACAACCAACCAGTTCTAGTTTATGGTTGTTAATGGATCTTGGTCAACGTCATCGGCCAGCCAGCTCATCAAATCTGCTCAAGTACCTACTGAAAGCTAGAAAAACCAAAACCAAAAAGAGAAAAAACTCAATCGATCATTGTTAATCACCTGGGTTCCACATGCGCGTACTACTACATCGCTGGTTTCAATCTACTTTGCCTAGAATTCGTTCGGCTTGCCATTCAATACTTTTATGTTTTCCTAAGAATTTCAACTTGAAAGCCATTAAGTAACACTCTATGGCTAAATGACAGCATAATTACTTTAAATGTCTCAGCGAACAATCTTCTTGTAACATGACTTGGGCTAGGGCCATTGTTTTTGTTATTTTATAAAAAAAAAAATTGGCAACACGTCAGCGATCATCGACACTGACTGGGGTTATATCATAAATATTGGGAATTTATGTGGACCTTGGTGGTGTGTAGTTCGAAAAAACATACACATTCACAATTCCCAAACAATGAGAGCATTTATATGTAAATTTCTTAAGGCCCATTCCATGTAATCGTTTACTTATGCTTTGGGCCATTAAACCTAGAAAAGTCCGGAGCAAAAGCTAAACTATTTTTAGAGGATCGAGTAAGGGCACCTAAAAGCTACAACCTCTGAAAAATCGAATTCATTCTTTTCTCATGTATGGAAAGGCGTTAATTTCAAATGTTTGATTGACACATGATGCTTGGGCAAAGGTGTTTAAAATCCATTTTGTTTTATTTTTCGACAGAGGAAATGTCAGATTCTAAAACATGTTCACATCCGAAACGAAAAGCATCAATTTTCCTAAGGTTCTTATAACTTCACAGAGAAAAAGAGATTGACAGGTAGTATTTGAAAGGATTAAATGCAGCACAAAATGAATAAAGCAAAATTTTCATTACTTTGAAACTATTCAAGATGAAAAATAATAGGCTTGTGTGAAATGTGGTTTTGAGCTATATTTAAAAAAAAAAACAAATAATCATATATTTGCAGGAGAGAAACAATTCATTTAGCTTAAAAACAAGAAAAAATGTTGGCTCAGACATAGAATACATTTCTGGCATTGATAGCTAAAACTTATGTTTTTTTAGGCTTCAGGAAAATGTGCTTTCTGGCTGAGTAAATTTTTTGGCACACGCAAAAATGCACTAAGCAGCTTGGTGCATTTCTTTCGCACATGCAATAATTTTTTGGCTTAAGGTGGGTATTAAGTTCGTGTCTCAAAGTGAAATACTCATGTTTTTCACCATTACTTTTTTGAAACTCTACAAAAATCTCAATGATAGCATAATAATTTTTATTAAAACTTGTATCAAAAATATCAAGAGAATGCTCTCATGAATGAAGTCAGCATGTTTTTTTTTGTTGTTTCAAAATCAATTACCAAAAATAATAGGGAAAAATATTAATTATCACTGTAAAGCGCGAACTTAATACCCACCTTTACGCTAAAATATACTCAGCCGCTGAGTACATATTTTGGCTTAAGCAAAAATATACTCAGCGGCTGAGTATATATTTTGGCTTGAGCAAAAATATACTCAGCCGCTGAGTATATATTTTGGCTTGAGCAAAAATATACTCAGCCGCTGAGTATATATTTTGGCTTAAGCAAAAATATACTCGGCCGTTAAGTAAATTTTTTGGCGTTTTAAAAGTGTACCTGGCCTCTGAGTACTTTTTTTGGCATACGTTAAAATATAATCAGCCGCTGAGTAAATATTTTGCATACCCAAAAATGTACTCAGTCTCAAAGTTAATTTTTTGGCGTTTTCAAAAGTGTACTCAGAAGCTGATAACTTTTTTCGGCATTCACAATAATAAAATCAGCCGCTGAGTACGTTTTTTGGTATACGCAAAAATATACTCATCCGCTAAGTGAATTTTTTGGCATATGTGAAAATATATTCAGCCGCTGAGTACTTTTCTTTAGCATACGCAATAATATGTACAGCCACTGAGTACATTTTTCAACATACGCAAAAATATACTCAGCCGCTGAGTACATGTTTTTTACCATACGCAAAAACATACTCAGTCGCCGAAGCATTGTTTTTTTTTTGCATATACAAAATCTACTCATCCGCTAAATAAATGTTTTGGCGTTTTCAAAAGCTTACTCGGCCTCTGAGTACTCAAGAATATAATCTGCCGCTGAGTATATTTTTTTTTGCATACGCAAAAATGTAATCAGCCGCTGAGTATATTTTTTTGCATACGCAAAGATGTAATAAGCCGCTAAGTACTCAGCTAATAAGTACATTTTTATGCCGTTTTCAAAAGTGTACTCCGCCGCTGAGTACGTTTTTGGCATACGCAAAAATTTACTCGACTTTTTTAGCCTTCGCACAAATTCGCTCAACCACTGAGTAAATTTTATATTCTATACCCTCCACCATGCAAATGCAAATTTTGCCCATGAACATTCCAGTAAGGAACAGGGGCAAACATCTCTCATATCAATGAGTGCAGTCCCATTCAAGTTTAAGCTCAATGACAAGGGGTCTGCTTTTTATAGCCAAGTCCGAAAGGCGTGCTGCAGTGCGACACCTCTTTGAAGAGAAGTTTTACATGGCATAGTACCTCACAAATGTTGCCAACATTAGGAGGGGAAAACCACCGCTGAAAATTATTTCTGATGGTCTTGCCAGGATTTGAACCCAGGCGTTCAGCGTCATAGGCAAATATGCAAACCTCTGTGCTACGGTGGCGCATTCCCACCCATAGGATGGGAATATACTAATTTCATCATTTCGTTTGTAACACCTCGAAATATTCGTCAAGGACCCCATTAAATATATATATTCTTTATCGTCATGACATTTTAAGTTGATCCGTCCATCTATTTGTCGAAAGTATGTTAACTTTCGAAGACAAAAAACTAGGCGCTTGACATTTTTCACAAACACTTCTAAGTAGTGTAGGTCGGTTGTAAATAGGCCAAATTGGTTCATGTTTTGATATAGCTGCCATATAAACCGATCCTGCGTCTTGACTTCTTGAGCTTCTAGGGGGCGAAACTTCTATCCGATTTGACTGAAATTTTGCATGAGGTGTTTTGTTATGATTTCCAAACAACTGTGCTAAGTATGGCCAAAATCAGTGCATAACCTGATAAAGCTGTCATATAAACCCATCTGTGGTCTTGACTTGTTGAGCCTCTAGAGGGCGCAATTCTTATTCGCTTTGTCTGAAATTTTGCATGAGGTGTTTTGTTATGACTTCCAACAACTGTTTCAAGTATGGTCTAAATCGGTTTATACTTTTATATAGCTGCCATATAAACCGATCTCCCGATTAGACTTCTTGAGCCTCTAGAGGGCGCAATTGTTATCCAAATTGGTTGAAATTTTGCATATGTCGTTTTGGTATTGTTTTCAACAACTCTGCCAAGTATGATCTAAGTCTTTCTATAACCTGATATAGCTGCCATATAAACCGATTTGGAGTCTTGACTTTTTGAGCTTCTAGAGGGCCTAATTCTTATCCGCTTTGGCTGAAATTTTGCACATATTGTTTTGGTGTGACTTCCAACAACTGTGTCAAGTATGATCTAAATCAGGCCATATCCTAATGTAGCTGCCATATAAACCGATTTCCTGATTTGACTTCTTGAGTCCTAGAGGGCGCACTTCCTATTCGCCTTGGCTGAAATTTTGCACATGTCGTTTTGGTATGACTTCCAACAACTGTGTCAAGTATGGTCTAAATCAGTCCATACCCTGATATAGCTGCCATATAAACCGACCTCCAAATTAGATTTCTTGAGCTTCTAGAGGGCCCAATTCTTCTCCGATTTGGCTGAAATTTTGCACATAGTGTTTAAGTATGACTTCGAATAACTGTGTTAAGTATGATCTAAATCAGTCCATATACTAATAAAGCTGCCATATAAACCGATCTTCTGATTTGACTTCTTGAGTCCTAGACGGCGTATTCCGTTTTGTTAAGACTTCCAACAACTATGATCTAAATCGGTTCATAACCTGATATAGGTATCATTTAAACCAATCTCCCAATTTGACTTTCTGAGCCTCTTGAGGACGCAATTATTATTCAATTTGCCTGAAATTTTCGAGGTGATATTTTTTTTATTTTTCTATGAGTTTTACGGCATGAGAAGTACGGTCCATATCGGTCAATAACTTCATATAGCTCATATAAATTTGAAAAAGTAATTCAAAGAACTTGACAAATGCGATCCATGGTGGAGGGTATATAAGATTCAGCCCGGGCGAACTTAGCACGCTTTTACTTGTTTTAGTATTGTGTACTTCCAAGGTATTCTAAAAATATACTCAACCATTGTGGTTTCTGTTTTCAATTATTTATAAATTTCTTTAACATTTTCCGGTGCAGCACATGGTCTCGATCTCCTTTGGTGTGGTTTTCCCTTTTTTCGCACAATCTCGGCATATTTCCTTTGAAAACTCTTTTGCAGTCATTTATCATTACACCTGCTTGGTCAACCATAAAATTGGGCATATTTTGATTTAGACAGTTTCTATTTTTACCTGACACATTATCATTAATCTTTGGTCCTCCACTGGCTACTCCCCCTCAATTTTTATTTTTTTTTTAATTTTGTTGTGGTTCTTCTTCGGGATTTGGATAACGACCAACACCCGCCTTGGCCACAAATCTGGCACAGCAGCACTTCGTTAAAATGAATGAACACAGATGCCATAAAGATAACCAGACTAAACATTAATTTTTGTTTGTTAACCATGAGAGAGTATTAAAAAAATGTACATATTATTTAAACATGAGAAGAGCAAATCATAAAGTCGATAAAAATTGGAAAGAAAGAAAGAAACTTTAACATCAAAAGAAAGTAATTTAAAACGTGTGGGAATGAGGGAAAATAAATCCACAAAAAAGCACACATAAACAGATCTTATCCATAAAGAGAAAAAAAATTCTAAAAAAATCTGTTTAAATAATTTAACTAATATTTATGCAGAGCTATTCAGCCGTCCGATTCTTAAGAATTGTAAAAAAAAATTCAAAACTTCTATAGAAAAATAAAAATTCGTTGGGGGATGCAGAAACACACCTGCTGTCTTGTAGTTAATTTTAATTAGTGCCTTAAGTGATTCCTCATTGTTTGAAGTGATAATCAAAGGGCAGAGGATTATTTTGACTTTTTTTTTAAATGCTCCCACATTGGAAATCAATTATTAGGTATTTATTTTGTTTTTTTTTTTATCAATGAATGCCTGCATGTTATAATTATTGTTTATATCTTTTGAAAATCGAGAATTAAGATAAAAACGTATAGAATTTTTATTAATTATAGTGGTGATGGAAAGTTCATTCAACCTTCCTTAATAGGTTGTGTACAAACAAATTTGTATACAACTGTTAATGTGCGTGATTTTCAATGAATTTATTTTTTGTTTT
This sequence comes from Stomoxys calcitrans, assembly GCF_963082655.1. NCBI lineage: Eukaryota > Metazoa > Arthropoda > Insecta > Diptera > Muscidae > Stomoxys > Stomoxys calcitrans. The sequence goes on along the minus strand of NC_081555.1, from coordinate 85,907,682 downwards.
TTTTTTTTCGTTTAATGAATGAAAGTTTCAATAATGAAAGATTTAAAAAGTTGTAGGCCGTCGGTTCTTTTTTGCAATTCTCTTTTGATAATTATTTATGTTGTGTTTCTGATAATCGGCGATGAACGCCAGCTTAAGCACAAAATTGGCACTAATTGGTTTGGTGAATTATAGCTTGTACATGTCATATATTCTGGCAGATATTTCGCATGAAACTGATGGGCTATTGAAAGCATTTATTAAAAGATATCAGTATTAACCCCTTGAGGACGATGAATTAACAGCTTGATACAGTTTTGATTTTATTGCATATACGTTCTTGGAACAGTCCTATTTACTAAATAAAGTGTCTCCAAACTGATGAAAATGTTACTCCTTCTATGAATAGGACACATATGTCCCATTCGTCCTCAAAGCTCAATATTTGGATGGAATTGTGTTTTCACAATGTGTTTAGAATTCAAACTAAATCAGATCGTATACTCTGTTTAGATGGTCAGAAATGAAGATACTATTACAATTATTCATGCGCGACTTGTTTAGTATCTCACAAATGTCGCCAACATTAGGAGGCGATAACTACCGCCAGAAATTTTTCTCATGTTCTCGCCAGGATTCGAACCCTGGCGTTCAGCGTCATATTCAGACATGCTAACCACTGCGCTACGGTGGCAGAAGAGAAAGCACTGTAGGAAATTTTCCGAAAATTTTGTTCCACCGAGTAAAAAAAGTTGATATGGTCAGATCCAATTATATCTGGCATCAGATATAATTGGATGCGAAAACTTGTTATACAAAATTTTATCTAATTGTATAAAATTAGATCTAATTGAATCCAATCTGATAAAATTAGGTACAATTGGATCTCGAATTTGTCCAAGATGTAAATAGATCCAAATATATATAATGATATCTAATTGGATCTTAAATAAAAAAAATGCTGTTGTTTTTTGTTAATTTTACATCTAAATGTTGTTGTTTTCAATTAATCTCAGGAACAGTGTAAACTTCTCACATATCAATGAGTGCAGTCCGATTCAAGTTTATGCTCAATGATCTGGGGCCTGCTTTTTATAGCCGAGTCCGAAAAGCGTGCCGCAGTGCGACACCTCTTTGGAGAGAAGTCTTACATTTACCCGGTAAATACGGTGAATTGGGTAAATACCCGGCTACTTACCCATTTATACCCAAAAGCTGGATACTTATAATTTTGCAGATATCTTGGGTATAAAAACATTTTCCAAACAATTTTTGATGATTTCTTATTCTTGTATATAAATCTGACCTTCTGTTCTCATAAAATCGGATTTTAGTTTTATATACCGCTAGATAGACCAATCTCCAGACTTAAAGTCTTGAGGCAATAAATTTGTCATTTTTCATCCGATTTCGATGTGGCACAGTGAATTCTGGCAGTCTTCTACCCATTTCTATAAATTGTGGACCTTATCGGACTATATTTGGATATAGACCCTATAGACCGAACTCCCGATATAGGGTACTGGGTCCATACAAGATCCATTTATTACCCGAATTCGATTAAATTTGGCACAGCGTGGTCTGGTAGTTCTGGTAGCGTCCAGATCAGACCATATTTCGATATAGCTGCCATATAGACCGATCTTTCGATATAGAGTATTGACCCTATAAAAGGAGCATTTTTCATCCTATTTCGATGAAATTTGACACAGCGAGTTGTGGTACCCTTTTTAACCGTTTTGTTTTATTTCCATAAAAATTTTGTGAAGATTTTATTTCTATAGAAAATTTTGTCAAAACTTTTCTATAGACAATTTTGTTACCTTTTATTAATAAAAAATTTCGTTAAAATTACACTTCTATAGAAAAATTTAGGTTCTATGGTCCTAAAATTTGCTTGGTATAATTTTTTTATTTTAACTGATAAGAGAATTCAATCGCAATATAATGATTGAGCTTAATATTCTAAATCAATGCAACATATATCAGTGATCAAAAATCTAAATAAAAGGAGGTTCTCTTTTGGTTTTTATTATCTTCCCTTATCCTCTCTAAGCAATCAAAAATAATTAATTATAATTTGATAATAAACTTGACATTTAAGCCATGTTAGGAGTGCGCTTGGGGAGAGGGGTTGATAGCAATGTCCCCACAGAAAACAATTTTTAACCTCAACGTGAATCATTTTACGTTTCTGGGTGGAAAACGTATGTCTAATGTCTTAGCTGCCTGTCATTCCTTTTTAGTGTTTTTGTTTTTTTTTTTTTTTTTTTTGTTTCTCCTCTTCATATTTAGGAATGTCAGTACAAATTTAGATTAACTGTCAGTCGAAACTGACAGGTTTTTTGGAGCACACCCTGCCCTGGTCTGGTCTATTATGGTCTTGCGCCGACTCTTTGGCATTTTGGCATTATGCGATATATTTTTTTTTTTTTTGTTCGTATGCCCTTCCCTTGCCCAAACCCCTTTTTTTGGAAGGTAAGTGCCATGAACCATGAAGAATGGTGTATTAGTGACATTGTTGAGTTGTTTGAATTCTATGCTTAATTTGTGTTAGACTGTCTCTTATGTGTAGTCTATTTTGTGTCTACCATGTGTGTGCTTGTGTTAAATGATGAAGTTTGATAGATATTTTTTTTTATGTATGTGAGTACCCCTCCAAGACTGCTACTGCTACACTGGAAAAAAACAATGATATTAAAAAGGTTTCCTAGTATATGCCTAAATTGAATTACATTCTAATATAAACCAAATATTCATCTAGTGTAAGTGGTTGAGACGCAAAAACCATATCCCTGCGTTATCAGACCAGCTAAAATGTCCGCAGCTACGGACTCATGCTTGGATTCGCAAATTTGAGAATTCAAAGGTTATTCAGCACACCCACACAAGTTCAAGCTGAACCCATAGTACTGGATCAATATAACCCACAGTACTGGGTTAAGCAAATTGAATAGACCCAATTAAAATTTCTTCAGAGTGTTTTAAACAGATTAAAAAGTTCATAATTAAGTTTGCAAGAATTTATTTTTAACGGTGCATAGTATCTAGTACGACGTGTCGGGACATTGAAACTTAATTCTTTAAATAAGAAGTATGAATCGAATATTCCATTAATAAGCTTAATAAATAAGTGCATCTAAAATTGTTCAAATTTAAAAAATTTTGTAAAATTGCATTCTATAAAACTTTAAGCAAACATTTTTGTTGTTTTTACTTAAAAATTTTTTTGAGTGTATATGACAGCTACATCGAAATATGATTATATATGGACCATATCCTGCTAGCACATTTGATCATGGATATTCCATTAAGAAACAGCGGGAAAACTTCTCTCATATAATTGAGTGCTGCCCGATACAAATTTAAGCTCAATGATGAGGTACAAAGGGCAAACTTCTTACATATCAATGAGACCTATTCGATTCAAGTTTAAACTCAATGATAAGGGGCTTCCTTTTTATAGCTGAGTCCGAACGGCGTGCCGCAGAGCGACACTTCTTCGGGGAGAAGTTTTTACATGGCAAAGTACCTCACAAATGTCGTCAGCATTAGTAGAGGATGAGGATAACCACCGCTGAATATTTTTTCTAATCTTGCCAGGATTGAAACCCACGCGTTCAGCGCCAACGCAGAACTCACTGCACCAAATCCAATTATGATTCAATTTTGACACGAATTTTGAAGAGGTCTAACGCAACTCACTCTTTTGAATTTCATCGAAATTGGTTAAAAGATAAGCCTTCTATGGGCCCAAGACTCTAAATCGGGAGATCGACCTATATGAAAATTATATCCAAATATGCATCGACCTGGTCCAAACATAACACGGAGGTCCAGACGCCTAATACATGGCGGCACAAGAACTTACATCGGGCATATATATAGTCCCATATAGCATATCTTGGAGCTTATCCTGCCTATGGTAAAAAATATCTGTGCTAACTTTCCCTACAGGAAACATAGCAAAGATTCTATGGGGAGAACCATACCCTGACACGACGAGAAAAATCCTCAGGGGAAAATAAGAAATAGGAACTTAGGCGTGTAGACAAGAGATGACTCTAGCTAGGCTGTGTGCTGGGTATGTGGGGAAAACGCCGAATCTTCTAACTCCTCGCAGATTGGGATGTGCCATTATATCAAACATGAACCAACTTGCGGGGTTAAAGAGCAAAGAATACCGGATATAGGCTGCAATGATATGGAGCGAGTTGAATTCCGCACTGTCTTGGGTTCTTTTTTCTTTCAGGCACTAGAAGAACTGAGTGGCGTAGATCCGTACAGGATCAAGGCGTTTGCCTTTCTATCCGGCAGGTAAAAGAAAGTACATTCGAACGGTTAGCTCTATACAAATAAATCATCCGAAGGAGAAAAGGAAAGATGACGAAATACAATGGGTCCTCATCCCAGCCAACGTGGATGTCTAGATGAACAATGTCTTGGCATCATCCTCCGCTAACTCAACCTAGATCCCACATTAAATGTTCTTCAACTTAATTTTTGTGCCTCTATAAGCCACCATTGATATCCCATTTGTCTGAATTGTTGCACGCAGTGTTTTGTTGTAATCTCCAACATACGTGGTAAGTATGGTTAAAATCGGTCTAAAACCTAATATAGCTGCGGTCCCTAGAATCTAATATTCATGCCAGATTTGGCAGATATATTGTTTGTAGAGTACACATATTCCCTTCAGCTAACTTAATTTTTGTAAATTTTTACAATTCCAAGTTTCGACCCGAAATTGGTAGATTTTTTCACTGTATGCAATGTCTTACTTATTCTTATTAAAAAGAAAAATAATAAAACTCAACGAAAAAGACATTGCATGTCAAACATGTACGGCGTACATTGTACGCATCAACAATTGAGTAAGGAGAACGAACAAAATTGTAGGAAATTGTGCTCAATATGACTCTCCATACCCCATAATTTTACGTCAGCACGCTCACTTAGGAGAAACGCCATCCAAAGGGGGCTAAAGGGCAAGAAATGGTGTGTCGGCTATAGACCCCCTTAAAGTTCAATGTAGTCTAGTTGGAGAGCACAATACAAAAAACCCCCAACAAATGGGTAAATGTGCGAGCGAGTATGTAATTGGACTCTGCACAAATTACAACTTCTGAAAGTGTAAAATGGGCAAGTATGGGTACTTTGTGTAAATGTTTATTTCCTACTGCACTCCCAACAACATGTCTGTGTGTACATTTCTTATGTGTGTATTGGCTGTAATGGTCTCCCCTTATTGTATGACCTAAGGAATTTGGAGACTTCTGGCATTGTTGTTGCTGTAGTGGGTGTTGTTTGTTGTTGTTATCCAACATTGACTTTGAAATTTGTTATTGTGAAGAGCATTTGTGTTGTCACAATATCTTCATTAAGTTGTCAAAGCTTCAATAAGACCAAATTATTTTAAATTGCAGAGGAAATATTTTAGTTCGGGTGTGGCAAAACATACTAAATGGGCATTGAAAATACTTAGAATAAAATCATACGATTTTTAAACAAAAGACAAATTTTCCAGCAAACAGTAATTGTATTGAAAATTTCAGCACCACTTGATTATTAGTTGTTCATGAAGAGTCAATGTTAAGATTGTTTTTCTTTGTTATACTCTACACTTTTCAGCCTTTGTGTTATATGCCATAAAGAACAGTAAGAGAGAACCATAACGGTTACTACTTTTTTTGTTTGTATGCTTTTCAACCATATCTCCTTGGTGCCACTTTAGCCTTGAAATTTTGGTATTCCCAAAACCACATTACAACCTTTGTAATGTGCCACATTCATTCAATGGCCATTAGTCCACTGTTTGTACTCATTGAGTTTTCAAAAATATTGAATTTTTTTCCCGAAAACTGTAGCTGTTTGTTTCCTTTGTTTATTCATTAGGGTTAGGCCGTTATTGTGGTCTCCTACAAAATGGATATTTATCATCTCTACAACTATTTTCAGTGTTTTCATTGATAAAATGTTCACAGAGTTCATGACACTGTGTTGTTGGATTGTTTGTTGCTTCTAGCGCTCATGTTACACTGACCTTTTTCCTATGTGTGATTTGTCTTTGTTGTCTTTACGGCGTTTGTTTGATGGGGTTTGGTCTTCAAGTTGAAAATCAATCTGGCCTCAAAACCAAGAATTGTGTCGTAGTTTTTACTTTGATTTAGTTCTTGTACAAATACTTTCGTAGCCAACCATTGCATCATAGTAGACTTAGGTTCATTTGTCTCTTTGTGGCCATTTGTTTGTGTGTCTGCACTGGCTGCTACTTCTGCTTATCCAGCAGAAACCAAAGTATTTTTCTATAATTTACTTCTGGTTTTGTTTGTTTATTTATTTATAGACTTGGTTTGCTTCGTAGCACTCTTTTTTCGGATTTTGGTGTTATATTTGTTTATGATGATAAACCTTGAACTTCTCGCTTGACTTCGATTATTTGTTTAACCTGCCCTCTGTTTGAATGTGGGCCCCTCTACAACATCTTCTGGGGAGCAACTCCGCTATGGTGATTTGTTGATGTGCCCTCTCTTCAGACCATTTTTATGTCCGTCCTTCCCCATTTTGGGGTTTAATGTCATACTGATTATGATTTATAATTTATTGACATATTTTGTGTTATCAGTTCTCAAGTATATTTTAAAGTTCTAAATCAATGAAAGATTTTTTTTTTATAATAAATTGTTTTTTGTTCTTTTTGTTTTCTGTATATTTACATATACATATTGTTAATTATTAATTAATATGTTAACTAGCTAATGCTAAGCCTGAAACTGTCTGCCTTTGTTCTTTTGTCTCATTTGCATATTTAATTAGAATTCCCACAGAATTGTGTAAACAATATTTCATAAGAATTTTTTTCCCATTTTTGCTTTGTTAGCATACTGGTAACCCATATATACATTTTAGGCATTAGTGTAACACTTTATCCAATAATGGTGAAAAAAAAACAGTTCTCACACATTTTGACATTTTGTTATAATTATAACTAATGTATTACATTATTTATGTTTTTTGCTCACAAATAAAAGGGTACTTAATGGTTGATTTCATAGAAACCATCAGAAAAAACAACAGTAAACTAGAAGGTCAGATATGAATACAAAGAGTTTTTCCCACATAATTATAAACACATGAAAAAACATAATTTAAAAATAATTACATATATTTTTGCTCCTTAATAACTCTTGCTAAAGAATGACAAAAGGGTGAAGAAGCAGATATTGAGTTACACTCATCTAGTAATTTTAAAACAACGTATAGATATTTAATATAAACTAGAAAATTTAGCCTAGTTCGAATTCGAAATAAAATAAAATAAAATTTTTCTCTGAAATTCTTTTGTATAATCAAATGATCAAACCAATATGGACCTACGGAATGCAGCTTTGGGGTTGCGCTGCCAAGAATGAAGTAGAAAAGATCCAAAAAACGAAACACCGACCTACACAGAGACTTAGGAGTGAGGACAATATCGGAAGAAATATCCATCCACGCCCTGAAACATGCAAACAAACTACAGAGTCACGTTAACTCTAACTTAAACCATATTGTTCGAAACTATCCAGTCACCAGATGACTCCAAAGAACTATACCAATGGATCTAGTCCCTTAAGAGACCATAAATCCGAGGAGAAACTAGGATGTAGTTACTGAACTATTTCCGCAACATGAATTCGTATATATAGTGAAATTGTCGTTGCGTTACCTTTGTAGTATAAGTTCGACCCGATATCCACAATCACTTTTATAAACTTTATTTAAATTTGGTAGAAATTCGATGAAAAATACATAATAGTCCGATCAGCATAATAGTCCGGTCAAGAGCATGGAGGGGTCAAAACAACTATTTCAACATAGCAACATATATCGGACCAGAAATGTGCCTTTTCTGGAACGAAGATCTTAAATCTGGAGATCGTATCATTTGATAACTACATCGAGATATGGTCCGATCTGGAATCGGCATGGATATCTAGGGGTTGATAAATCTCACTGCACCAAATTTAGTTGAAATCGGGTGAGAAATGAGACTTCTGGGCCTCAGACGATGTATGTAAAGGGTGATTTTTTTGAGGTTAGGATTTTCATGCATTAGTATTTGACAGATCACGTGGGATTTCAGACATGGTGTCAAAGAGAAAGATGCTCAGTATGCTTTGACATTTCATCATGAATAGACTTACTAACGAGCAACGCTTGCAAATCATTGAATTTTATTACCAAAATCAGTGTTCGGTTCGAAATGTGTTCATTCACCGTAACGTTGCGTCCAACAGCATCTTTGAAAAAATACGGTCCAATGATTCCACCAGCGTACAAACCACACCAAACAGTGCATTTTTCGGGATGCATGGGCAGTTCTTGAACGGCTTCTGGTTGCTCTTCACTCCAAATGCGGCAATTTTGCTTATTTACGTAGCCATTCAACCAGAAATGAGCCTCATCGCTGAACGGTGAATGAACACATTTCGAACCGAACACTGATTTTGGTAATAAAATTCAATGATTTGCAAGCGTTACTCTTATTGAAGAGGTTCAAGATTGGAGGAACTCCATGGAACTGTCATTCTCGGACCATCCCTATATTAGGTTTAGAATTGAGCCGCCAGCGCTGAATCCGATAAACTTCCGGAGTAAGGAGAAAATCAACTGTACAAAATTCGTAAGACTACTCAGAGGAAGAATTGGGCGTTATACTTTAAACTGTCCAAACATAAAAGATATCGATGATAATGTACACAAGATAATGACTTCAATAGTGGGATATTTCAAAGATAGTTTTCCTCTTCTAGAAAGGCAATCAGCCCTAGAAAAACTCTGGATCTCGGAGGGTTTTGCGCAACATTGAGAATGAGGTTCGCAGACTTTCTAACAGAGCAAATTGCTGAAAAGTGTCAATTTATTGGTTCAACGAATACAATAAGACGATCAGAGCTGCAAAAACTGTCTTTAAGAAGCTTTTCTGCAATCAGGTGGATCGTGTCAATGATGAAAATGATTCTCTCAAAAGCCATGTCCTAACTGAAACGTTAGTAAACGTTAGGATACGATGGGACTCAGGGAGGCACCGTAATTTTGGAAGAATGCGGTTGATCGGATGTTTATTTAGCATTACGGAAATTATGGTAATGGAAGCACTTGAGAGCACAAAGACCTGGTGGAATATTTTCGGTGTTAATACAGAAGAAGGTGGACTATTTGGCGTCCCATCTGGCAACTATTTTCACAGCGCGACCAGAATTTTCATGTACTTTGAAAACCAGGAGGGATACTATGGTGGTATTTGTACCAAAGACCGGTAAGGCAAGTTATGCTATACCAATGTCTCATTTACCTATAAGCCTTACGTCCTTTCTACTCAAAACCGAGGAACGTATTGTGGATATCATGGTAAAGAGTAGAACATTCAGCGAACTGCTTAAATGCAAACAGCATGTCTATGTAGACTGCCTGCATAAAATAGACGAAACCTTCGATGCCAAGATGTTCACATTGGCGGTATGCATTCACATCGATGGCGGCTTTTAAAAATGTACGAACCGACACAGTGAACCAATCCTTAGACTAGTACCGGGTGGATCGGGTCCTTATATACTGGATAAACTATATGCTAAGCAACAGATGGATAAATTGTGGGTCCCATGACATAAAGATTAGGGTCCATCCTTCTATCCATCCTTCTTTCGAAATCACAATAGTGGTCGAACTCGTAAAGCTAGCCGCTTTCATTTTGCACAAATACTTCTTATTGATGTAAGTCGATGGGATTTTCAAATGGGCCATAGCGCTTCAGATTTGGTTAAAGATCCCATAATGTGGTCCATCACCTTTGACTTCTAAGCACATATAAGTCTTAATTGTTATCCGATTGGGCTGAAGTTTTGCACGTAGTATTCTGTTACCACTTCCAACATTTGTGGATGTTTATATGGATCAAATTGGTCTATAACCAGATATGGGTCTTAGATAAACCGATCTCCCGATTTTGACATCTTGATCCCTAGGAAGCCGCAATTTTTGTCCGATTTGGCTAAAATTTAAGCGATCAGGAATATACATGTGTACGCCACTATTTAGGTGTAGGTGCCTATGAAATGATATCAGATGTTTTAAAGTGCTTCACCCTCCTCCGTACACTTGGCACGGTGTAAGACATGCAACATTTTTGCACTTTCTGTGGGCAACACCATTACAAATAAACACTACACCCGGTAGTGGGGTTACATTGTTTTGGTCAAACGAACACAAAATTTCGATTTCAGTTCGACATGTCGAAAAAATTTTACACTTTTCTTGACAATCGATATCACCAATTCAAATCTTGATTTTTAATTTGAAAAAAAAAAAACTTCACTCGTTTTGACAGATCCTACTGATGAGTTAAGTTGTGGTGCCTGACGAAATCGCAATCTAGAAAACCAATCAATAAGTTTTGTTAGTTTTTCTACTTGTAATAGAAGCAGACAACCCTGTGGTCTGCAGTAGGACAATATTCGATTGTATAAAAAAAAAACTCAAGTGTCCTTCAAATGTCCTCTAAAGTTGTTTTTCGTTTCTAAAACAACATCATTATTTTGATGAAATTTCGATTTAGAATTCCTTTTTTGAGAATCATATCATAGACCACACGCAAACTAATCATATGCGCGGTGAGTACACGCTATGGCGTTAACGAGCTATTAAAATGTTGTACAAATAAAGAACCAGCAGCAAAATGAAGATGACAAAATAGAAAACTAAAATAACCATATAGAAACTAACAGCAACAACAATAACAACGAAGAAGAAAAAAAACATACAACACCAAAAATAACACTGAATAATTTATAACAATTGGATGGGAACACAAAAAAAGCCAATGTGCCTGCTTGCGTTGCGTTGACAAAAATGGTATTGAAATGCATTTACTTTTGAATGATAAATAAATTTACATAGAATTTTATAAAAGGCTTGTTAGGGGGAGGACGGGCAACAGGCAGGCAGGCAAGTAAACAGTCAGCCGGTATATAGTCGGAAGGCCATCATACTAGTAATTGAAGCGGTAGAAAAGTCGCTACTGTTATCAGAAAACGAGGGAGGGGTCTTAAGGTGGGAAATGTGAAAGCAAGCAGCGGGTGGGCTAGATTTCTGGTAATGGGAATGCACAAAGAGAAAATATTTGAAGTTATAATCGAAATACAACCCAGAGCCTCTTAGATGACCTATGCTCAATTGCGTTAACTACATTTAGAGAAATTTGTTAGTGAAAACAGCAAAAATGTTTGTTGTAACAGCAGAAAGTCTGCTGAAAATGGGACAGCAGTAAACATTGCCTGCTGTTTTCAAATGGTAAGAAGTTAAGCAAGTAAAAACATGCTAATTTCGGCCGGCCCGATTCATGGGAACCCACAACCATGTATTGTGCAAAAATTTTGAATTGAAATTTAACTCTACATAACAAATTTCTGCCAAACTAGACAAACATTAAAGCTTCTAGGAACCAAAGAAGGGTAATTGAGAGATCGGTTTATATGGGCGCTATATCAGGTTATAGACCGATTAAGACCGTACTTGACACAGTTGTGGGAAGTCGCAACAGAATACTACATGCAAACCTTCAGCCTATTCGGATAAATATTGCGTAACAGAACACTACGTACAAAATTTCAGACAAATCGGACAGAAATTGTGGCTTTTTGGGGCCCAAGAAGTCAAATCTGGAGATCGATTTATGTGGGATCTACATCAGGTTATAGACCGAATTAAACCTAACTTGACACAGCTGTGGGAAGTCGCAACAGAATACTACATGCAAACGTTCAACCTATTTGGTTAAATATTGCGGCTTGCAAGGGCTCAGAACTCAAATCCTTAGAACGGTTTATATGGGAGCTATATGCAAATCTAAACCGATATCTCCCATTTACCATCCCCAACACCCTACATCAATAAAAATTATAGGTGCAAAATTTCAAGGGGTTAGCATGTCCGCCTATGACGCTAAACGCCTGGGTTCGAATCCTGGGAGAGACCATCAGAAAAAAAAAGTTTTCAACTGTGGTTTTCCCCTCCTAATGCTGACAACATTAGTAAGGTACTATGCCAGTAATAACTTCGTTCGATTTATATCGAGCTTTCTCAGAAATCGCACTAAACGAGTTTTCATAGATGGGTTCTCATCAGATGAGTATACATTGATCGCAAGTGTGCCACAAGGCTTTGTTTTTTCCCCTTTCTTTTTCTTATTTTCATTGACGATCTATTGGGTCAGACTTCGAATCCAGTCTACTCATTTTCTGATGACAGTAGTCTGTGTCATTCATATTCATTCGACCATAGGCCAAGTCCTCAAGAAATTGTGGACAGGAGGCGCATTATGGATGAGACGCTCTCCCAGGATTTGTTGGCCGAGTTTTCGAGTGGGGTAGAATGAACAGAGTAGACTTTAACGCACAGAAGACGCAGTCCTGTTTCTCGTCTCACAAGCGATTTACTGACCCACTTCAATCGTCGATATCAATCGACGGTATAGATATTGAACAGTCAGATGCTCTTGATATTCTGGGCATGATGATACAATATGATGTCCGTTGGTCAAAACACGTATTCAAAGTGTCCAAAGAAGCATTCAAGTGTTTGGGCTTTCTTAAGCGGTGCAAGAAATATTTCACCTCTTCTGATCTTCTCAATATCTATACTACATACATCAGGCCGAGGATTGACTATAACTCTCATATATGGGTAGGAGCTCCAAAATCATCATTGGAGCTACTTGACAGGGTTCAACGGAGAGCGATGGTGTTGGTTGGGGACAGTAGGGTATCGTAGGAATGTGGGTAGCCTCGTATTGTTCTATCGTTATTTTCATGGCGTGAGTTCCAGGGATATTCGACTTCTTATCCCTGACGTTAGGATGTTCACCAGGAATACAAGATTTGTCAGGAACTCACACCCGTTTGTAATCGATTGTCCAGTCCATGCATTACCGAGAAAATTAATTTTTCGCCCGAACCATTCGTATGTGGAATCGACTTCCAGCTAATGTCATTCCCACCGACATTACGTTCAGAAATTTAAGACTAATATCAAAAAACACTACACCCTCTTTCCCCCCTCCAACCTTCAACTTTTCTAATTGCCAACGCAATGCATTGCATATATAGGGAACAACCCCTGCGTATTGGTTACGTGAAAAAAGTAGGCCCCTTCTCATTGAGCTTAAAAACTTGAATCGGACTGCACTCATTCATATGTGAGAAGTTTGGCCCTGTTTCTTAGTAGAATGTTTATGGGCAAAATTAGCAATTTGCAAAATTTCAAGCGGCTAGCCTTACGCACAATCGACTGCTTTCGTAAATTCGATAGACTGGTGGACGGACATGGCTAGATGGACTTCGAATACCAAGACGATCAAGAATATATATACTTTATGAGGTCGCAGATCCAAAATTTCGAAGGGTTACAAATGGAATAGCTTGATTAGTATACCACCTTTCCTATGGTGGGTATAAAAGAGGTCAAAAATGTTATAAATTTATGAAAAATTTAATATTCTATCATATTTTTTAAGATAAATTTCTTTGGGTGTATTTAATTTTACTTACTTTTTTTCAGTGTATAGTAGGCTCATAAAAATGAACACAATATCAATGTTTAACACTACTGAAGCATACACACAAACATTTTGAAATGAATCGTGAGTAAGTTAAGTTGATTCACAACAACTTCCGTTTGTCACACCAAAACTCTTTGTGAGAATCCCATGCAATATGAGTAGCAGCAGCAGCAGCAGCAAACTACTCGTAAAACAATAACAAAACACAGACCAAACCAAAGCAAACCAAACAGATATGTCATAAGACTACGGAAAATGAATGCCAAACAACACATTCTCCGGTTAATTGGAAATAATGTTTCATTATACTGAAATTGTCGACTGATCGACAAAAGCGACTTTCATTTAGCAGACACCCAATAAAACATTCAACTAACCAACCGTACGTCTATCCAACTATCCATCCACATCCACTTGGATGTTTCATGTTGGGGTAGTTATGCTCATTTCCGCATCATTGGTGAATGGAACCGCATGACTGCAGATGATGAGCTGCGTTGAGTTGGTTTCCTACGCATTCTTGGACATCATAATGAAAAGTAGTAAGCGGAAAACAGCATTCAGTAGCGCTTTAATTCTCCAAAAACGTTTAGTTTATTGTGTTAATGTATCGATGAGCATATTGATGGATGTATTCGTCATAAACTAGAATGATTTTTAGCAGTCAAACAATAACATGGCGATTTCCTTTGACCATCCCACATTGGCCCTATGACAAAAGGTAACTTCCTATAGGGGCTATTTGTTTTACTACTGAAATTGCCATAATAGGTTTTAGCTGTACCTTTGCTGAATTACGAATAGCCAAAAGGTTTGATGATTATAGAATTTGAAACAATTGTTTAATTGACGTTGTCCAACATAAAAGGGAAAATTGTAGTATTTGTAGTTTTCAGTACTAACTCAACTTATTTTTTTGACCGTTGTAGATCGTTTGCCCTTGTGGATCTTCTGCGCTTCTTGTATAATTGCTGACACCCTAATTCAGAAATGTTTTTCTAGTTTATCTTTATCTACTGGCAGATCCACTTTAGCTGATTCTTTTCAAATGTTACAGCTACTGCTGCGTATAACCACACCAAATCGTGAATATGACCCAAGAAGAATTCGGCCAACGAATTGGGCACTATTAGTTGGCCGAATTCATCTTGGGTCATATTCAGGATTTGGTGTAGTGTGAGTATGTGATCTAAAGTGCATATAAAAGGCCTTAATCCCCACAATCATCTAAAGTTCTGCTTCCGGAACATATCGATAAGTTCACACTTAAGCCTTTCTAAACTTCCCTCGTTCGTTTGTAATGGACGTTTCTCCACACTCCCGATACTTCTCCTTTGGAGTTTATACAGCTCCATGGCGGTTTCGTTTGCCGAATTCTTGGTCTCGGGAGCGTTTAGACCCAACTTATAGTACCATGAGTTTCTTGGTGGAGAGTTTTGGCATTTAACCAGAGATTAAGAAATCCTCCATTCTCCACAGGGTGCTCTGAAAGGATCCTAAAATCCATGGGAGCATTCTTAGAGATGACGAAACGATAGCTAGTTCCGAAACGTTCGAGCCACTGGCTCCTTAGCATGTCCCTGGATGCTCGGACGTTGCAAGGTGGCTCGATAGCCCTTTGATACAACACCAATGCCGAGTAACTGTCCGTGGTTGAGAACATGGGAGGAGAGTCGTTTGAGACCTATAATTCATCGTCATTGAATGGCATACTGCCTGCTATATTCCAAATGGCAGGGTCGTATGCTATACCACTCCTTGAGATGATTTTTAGGAGCTTAATTTTGCTGGAATACGTGCTAACTGGATGGCGTAGGTTTAGGTTGGCTTCCATTCCGAAGATGGGGAAACTAAGCCACACTTTACCCAAGGACTGCAGGCCAATCAGTCTCTCCTCTCTTAATTTTAAGACCCCGGAGGAACAAATTAAATATTAGGGACCGTTTAGGCCATTCACTGGTATGCAGCTATCAGTATGTAGTTGGTGGACTGTGCCTATAATGATGTGATTGGCTACATTAAAAGGATTTCGTGTGTGTGTGGGCGACTTCACTTTGGCCTTCTTGGACATAAAGGAGACATTTAATAACGTCGGATATGAGTCAACACGTGGCGCTCTATTGAACATGAGGGTCCCCCTCTTTTCATAAATCGGTTTGATACTACGTTGAGAGACCGGATTACCAACGCATTGCTGGCGGAAGTCGCGATTGGGAAATTATGACCAGAGAAACTCTGCAGGAAGGAGTTTTAACCTCCCTACTGTGGCTAGGGGTTATTGATAGGATTCTGAGATCTTTGTAAAATTGTGGAACAGCGAAACGGTAGATAGGACCAGGAAAATCCTATGAGGAGATCCGGATCGTGCTATTACTGCATGGAAGTAAGATGGAAATCACTATACCTAACGGTGTCACAACGGATGAAGGTCGAGCCTACGCGGATGACGCGTAGCTGTCAATGGTGGTAGGACAGTCGGTAGGAGTACGAAAATCCTATGAGGAGATCCGGATCGTGCTATTACTGCAAGGAAGTAAGAAGGAGATCAGCATACCTATCGGTCTCACAACGGGTGAAGGTCGAGCCTACGCGGATGACGCGTAGCAGTCAGTGGTAGTAGGACAGTCGGTAGGACTACGAAAATCATATGGGGAGATCCGGATCGTCACAACGGGTTAAGGTCGAGCCTACACGGATGACGCTTAGCTGTCAGTTGGGTACCAGTTTTCTCCCTTTTCGTTTTCGGGGGGCCTGTCCCGAATGGGGCAGAGCTGCTACTCATTCCGGATGCTTGGGATTGATTCTTGACCAGAAACTAAGTTGGAGAAGCAAGTCATAGAAATGGCCAAAAAGGTGCTCCACTTCTGTCTTAACTTGGTACCTGAGTAAGTCAGATACATGGCGCTACTCAAGCTTTGAGTATTCTTCTGTACTGCTGGGGGATGGAGTTGAGGTGTACCGGCGAGTTATATGTAGGGAGACCGATAACTAAAGGGTTTTCTAATAGGGATTTGACAACTGAATTTAGTTTGTGAACGCACTCTTACACTAATCATCGAACTCTCAGTGTCATTTAGTCAGTAAACTTAACATTTTCATCATGGAAAAGTACACGAACAACGTCTGCAAATCATAACATTATACTACCGAAATTCGGAATCGGTGACCGCTACTTTAAGGGCGTTAATAATCTTCAGTGACGAAGCTCAGTTTTGTCTTTATCAATAAACAAAATAGGCATTATTGGTCAGGTGAAAATCCACATGGCGCAGTTTGCATGACGGCGGCATCATTAGGCCATACTTCTTCGACGACGATGCCACTCGTCACGTTAGCGTGGATGGATAACGCTGCCGCATTATGCTCACCAATTATTTTTGGGCTGAATTGAAAGCTATGCACCCAAGCCACATAGCACACGTTACAATCGATTTGAACCGGCGCATTATGACTGTGAGCACCGCAAGGGTTGAAACTCTGAGCTGCATTCTGTGTGGTGTTCATCGTCATAACGAGAAGCTCAGGTGGGAGGTACCGGTCGCATCCATAGGTTGCGGACTGTGCAATATTTTTTGTACATAGTAGCTGCAATTGCAGTCGGGGAAAATCAGAGATATCGAGTGGAGAGTCTCAGTGAGAGGCCGGGCGGTATCGGCTCTTAAATACTGAGGGTCTATTATATCGATATGACAAAGCGATTTATTGGCGCCTTTAAACAGCCATTGGCCATAACATTCCTGCGGCGTCCGATCCTATTGACCGCAACAAGCTTGCTAACCTATGGAGCTTGACGAGGATCGTTACCTCCACATACAAATGTGGCTACAACAATCACAATTGACTTGTTCAAGAGGTATCTCAAGAAATGACTTAGTCGATTTGCCTTGTTCCTGCGATTTGACACCTCTTGACTATTTTCTTTGTGGCTACGCCAAGTCATTGGTCTATGTCAATTGGTCGAAGACGTTGGAAGAGCTCAGAACCAACATTGAACGGCTAATAGCGACCGCTTCAGCTGAAATGTGTGGCTGAGGCATTGAAAATTTGGTCCAACATATTGACAGATGCACACGTAACCGCGGTGGCCTTAGGAACGAAGTAGAGTTCCATTCATCAATGGTTTGGCTGTACTTCATACCGTTAGTAAAGCTTTTAAAAACTCTCGAATGGTTTGCGCTTTATCTAAAAAAATTGACCTTATTGGAAACCCCAATATATACCAAGGGAGCCCTTTTATGCTGACTGGTTGCATGTTCTTTCCCCGAAAAGGTATCTCTGAACTGGGGTACTCCACCCTTCCCGAGACCATCTGGTGAGTCTTTATTAGATGTGACACTAGAGCAGGATTCTTTTATTAAATTTCTTGTAATCAGGGAATCCTATAGACTTATTCATGGGTGTAAGGTTATTAAGGTTGAGGTTTTCAAGGATCTGGAGGCTCTAGAGACTTTCCCAAACCGGGAGAAACGGCCCGATCAGTCAATCATGATTTACGTGGACATTAAGGCGGCTCTGGCGTGTGACCATATGGGGTCGCGTCTGGTAAGAAGATGAAAAAGCTCTTTCAAACCATGGGAAAAGCTGTCAGGCTCTACTTGGTTAAGGCTATTAAGAGCTGGCGGAAAATGATGAGGGTAGTCAGGAATCGATCGCTGATTGGCACAGATCTTGCTACGGAATCAATGAGTCCTCCCCTGTGCGAGCTTTTTGGTAAGTTGGACGCCTTCTGCGATGACCGTGCGACTTAAGGGTGGGCTGTTGTTGTGACTTGCAGAATGTCAAAGTTTATATGGTCGAGTATTTCCCAGAACGGAACGTCACTTACGCTAGGGCTGAGAAAGAATGTCTTGTAACTAATGATAGAAGTCCTGCAATGGTCAGTGCAACGTCAGGTCTTTGATGTCGCACTGGACACAGGGATAGACAAACTTCTGTAAGGTGTGCAATGACAAGGAGGAGTTAGAAATGGTCGAGCACTTTTTGTCTCACTGTCCCGCACCTGCGAGGAGAAGACATAGGAAAATGGGAAAACACCTGCTTCCGCACTTTCATTTCTTCCAGGCATCTTATCTTGGTCATCTTATCATTCTGGGGCACAGCTTGAATTTGCTGATTGGAACATACTCTCACCGATGAGAATTTCTTCCGAGTCCAACTGTTTCCCTTTATTTGTCCTATGCGTTGGTTTTTCTTTTCTACTGCCTTGCACTGAGCTATGTTGTATGACTTTCTGTATTTATCTGTCTTCTTTATCGCTTCTACCTTCTTTTAGAGCAAACACACTGGACTTCAGGTCTCCTAGTGAAGAGGATAGTAACTGAGGTTACTAGTTCCATACCATCCAATCTAACTCAAGCTATAGACTGGGCAATGCCTGCCATATCATCCGTTCAAGTAGTGATTTCTATAAGCAGTTTGATCATACGAGATTGGTTCCTAGCTTCTATTATTTTAGCGTAACTAAATCGAATCGTACTTTAAAAAAAGATATGGATAGCTCTCCATTGAGTTATGTAAAACCAAGCCATAGGCAGTGCTTGTAGATAAGTTATGATTTAAATTTTAGAGCTTAGGTTATGCAAAAAGCGACAACGTTCATACCATTAGGCCTACTAAAATAATTTTTTTATCTGATATTACCATATAATCATATTGTTTCCCCCAATCGTTTTCAGCGCAGTGTATGTGCCATATCGTATTCGTAAATTTTGTTTTGCTAACATTTGGTTCATTCCCAAGAAGTGATTTCGTCAACGTTATTTTTTTGTGATATGAAAATACTGGAAAAATATTGTTTAGTCTGTTATTCAAACCATCATATTTGTCCCTCTTCTTCCGGCTAAATAATCATAATGTCAACTTAAAACAAAAAAAATCGCAAACTCAAATTTAGTCTCTGTATTAAATTGCGCATGCCATTTTGTAGTCTTTCTATGGGAACCAACATAAGAATGCATTTTCATTGGTTGTGGCTGATTCAGAACCATTTCTATTATCACAATTGATAAAAATAATTACTCATAAAAATTTTATACATTTTTAATGTTAATCGTGGTCTATACTACAAATAAAAATATGAAAACAAATAAATTTTTTTACGGTAGTTTTTCGAACACTAAATTGTAGTTGTAAATCACAATAAATCTAATGCTTAAGTATTATTTTATTAAATACTTTTCTAATAGCCTTTGAAGTTCTTGATTAGTAATCTGCCGCATAAGAGTTTTAGTGCTTACAGGGTTTTTATTTATTTGAAAATTTATATATGGCAAAAGCTAAAGCGTTTTAAGTACTTATAAGAAAATCCGACTGCTGAGATATTCGAACTAGACCGCAATTTTCAAAATAGCCATATCTGGGAGAGGGGTGCACCGATTTTTTATGGTCCCTTATGTTAGCCCAAAAAAAGAATATTGATGTAAAACTTTGAGGTTTACCGCGTTGTTTAACCTCAAAGTTTTTTGGTTTGGAGACGCCCCACACCAAAACCAACCCAAAAGGACATGTTTACCGATTGAAATAATATAGGTATCAAATGAGAGGTATTTAAAACGGCGCACAGTGGGCCAAATGGCAAAAAAATTGGAAATAAGTCTACAACTTTTTATCTGTTGATTTTAGCCATACAAAATGTTCTAGACATTTGTAGAGGAGGACATAGGCTTTCAGAAAAGTGCTGTTGTTGGTCCATATCTTTAATACAGGGTGAGCTACAGGGTGTCAAAGTTGACCACTTTTGACTTCTCCAAGCTTCTGGGGGCCATAACTTTTGATCTACTCAACCGATTTACATGATTTAGGACTCTAGAGAAAGAGCTTGACAAGATCTAAAAAACTTATGCATAAAGTACCATGCCATCGTGTACTGTTAAGGAGTTATGAATTGTTTAATTTTAAAATATGAAAATTTGGCCTTGGTTTTTTTCAGTGTTTTTTAAATAACTCCGTCAATTTTAAAGCTATAAACTTCATACTTCACACAAATTATGCCAGCATATGTGTGCATAAAATACAAAAGGAATCACGTGAATATCTTTGGCGGTTTAAAAATGGCATCGTTTTCAATATGAAAAATATTTTTTTTGTCAAAAAATTGCAAAATTTTTCAAAAAAGATACTCCCATTTCTTTTAAGTTTTCGCAAACTTTGGCCGTCAAAGCATTATCATTTCTTTCCATTTTCACAAAGTCGAGGTATTAAGAAAAGTTTTAAGTGCTAATTTGGCTAATTTCGATATCAAACAACACCGTTATCTTAAGACCAAAATGGCCAATTTTTTTACTAAACTTCAAAAGTTTCTCACTGGAAAAAAAGTTCCACGGGGATTTTTTCGCTTTTTTTGAACTTAAATGAAAGCTTAAAATGTTCCCAACATTTTAAGGTATGTCTCGCCATATCCTAGCCATAAATGAGATCGTAGCGATCAAAATACTGAAAAAAGTCAATTTTCAAGTAGTGCTATATTCATTGCTAAAAAACAAGTATTACGTCACATTTTATTGCAAAGATGTTAAATAAACTTTTATTTGGTAACACTTCTTCTACAAAACACAAAAAGAATCATGGAAATATCTCTATTCTATTCCATTTTATGGAACCGGCAATAAAAAAGTCAATTTTTCAAAAAAGTCGAATTTCCCAAATTTTGTTTTTGTTGTCCTAATTGCACATGACACACTATAGCCATATTTACGCAACATACCTTATCGTAAAGGAAATTTTCATACCTTTCCAACAATGTATAAAACATTTCTCAACTCGGATTCTATCTACTCTAAAATTCATTTACACTTCATTAAACTCTATATAAAAATGTCTATTTGTGAAATGGAACCTTATATGGGGCCTACACTAAAACATTGATAGATTTGCCCAGGGTTTACAATACAAATGTGTTAGAATAAAAAAAGGTCTCCTGCCAAAGTTTAAAAAAATTGGAATAAAAATATGTGTTTTAGAGCGAAAACACTTCGCATCGGCGTGCGTTTGTATAGTACCTACATCTATTTTTAATGTAAGCTGATGATTTTTGAATAAAAAGTAACCTAGAAATATACCTGCATATATATATATATTTGTGTTAAGATTTGATGCAGACAAATGTTACCTGTTTCGCTATGTCGAATTCCCAGGAAATCCACCGTATCAATGAATGTGAAAAAACCTACCCATAAAAAATTCATTGTCATTTTTTTTAACCAAATTCGAGTCCAGGTAAATAATTATAGAAGAGTAAGTAAAAAGAGGCACTTTGGACCCCTTTTTACGATTGCGTCTGATACCTGAAATGGGTCATTAATTGTGAATATATTGCATAAATATTTGAACAAAATCCAAATTTTCTTCATTATATTTTGTAGAGGCGTAAAGGACATTTATAAGTTATGGAAGTCATACTGAAGTATTCCACTCTTTCGAAAATTGTTTGGGACATCAAAAATGATTCCAAATCATACACGGAGTCATTTAAGGAACTTGTTTACACTTTGGACCACATATATGGAATAAGGCTAAATAAAGACGCTTTAGACAAACTTGAAAAATTCTACAAATCATTTGAGAGAAGGTTGCCAGAATGTTCATTCGCAAAAATCAAGTTTTTCAAAATGTATGAGAAGTGGCTGAAATCGGATCTACTTATTGAAATTAAACCGCTGATTCCCGGCCGGCCTAGCAAAGCATACGACGAAGTTACGGAGAAAACCAAAAAGAAAAAACAAGAGGAACTATTGGCGGCACATCCGCCAAATTTAATAAAAGATACGTTCAAAACAGCATTGTTAAAAACACAACCAAAAAATGTTGGACGAATTGTCGATGTTTTACCATTAGCATCTCCGAAAAGGGTAAAGAGAATGGTAGAAAGTATTCCAACTCCAAAATCGACTACAGAATTCACGGAGGAAGATGCACTGGCCCTGATTTTGAACCTAGGCCTCTCAAGAAACAAATACTCAACAATGAGGAAGGCTCTTCGTGAAAAAGGATGGGGTTGTTTACCCTCAAAACATAAATTGTACAACACCAGGACGAAAATGGTGCCATCAATCCCGGTGCCAGGAATCCCGTAATAGAGATGTTAAACAGTTCCGGCTTTTCAATACCCGAAAGAGCACCAAATTTAACCAAAATTATGATTTACTTCAATATTTATTGTTATCGTCTGATCCGGTACTATACAGCATCAGAACTAAATGGCTACCAAAAATATGTGACGATATAGATAAGGACGATCCCGATGCCATTCAAATTAAAGAGCTTTTAAATTTTGATACCTTAGATTATTTGGTAGAGAATAAAATCAAATAATACAAAACTAAAATGCTTTTTTATTTTGGGAGTAGCTAATATACATATAAACGCACGCCGATGCGAAGTGTTTTCGCTCTAAAACACATATTTTTATTCCAATTTTTTTAAACTTTGGCAGGAGACCTTTTTTTATTCTAACACATTTGTATTGTAAACCCTGGGCAAATCTATCAATGTTTTAGTGTAGGCCCCATATAAGGTTCCATTTCACAAATAGACATTTTTATATAGAGTTTAATGAAGTGTAAATGAATTTTAGAGTAGATAGAATCCGAGTTGAGAAATGTTTTATACATTGTTGGAAAGGTATGAAAATTTCCTTTACGATAAGGTATGTTGCGTAAATATGGCTATAGTGTGTCATGTGCAATTAGGACAACAAAAACAAAATTTGGGAAATTCGACTTTTTTGAAAAATT
Source organism: Stomoxys calcitrans (assembly GCF_963082655.1). NCBI lineage: Eukaryota > Metazoa > Arthropoda > Insecta > Diptera > Muscidae > Stomoxys > Stomoxys calcitrans. The sequence continues at coordinate 85,884,375 of NC_081555.1, read as the reverse complement.
GACTTTTTTATTGCCGGTTCCATAAAATGGAATAGAATAGAGATATTTCCATGATTCTTTTTGTGTTTTGTAGAAGAAGTGTTACCAAATAAAAGTTTATTTAACATCTTTGCAATAAAATGTGACGTAATACTTGTTTTTTAGCAATGAATATAGCACTACTTGAAAATTGACTTTTTTCAGTATTTTGATCGCTACGATCTCATTTATGGCTAGGATATGGCGAGACATACCTTAAAATGTTGGGAACATTTTAAGCTTTCATTTAAGTTCAAAAAAAGCGAAAAAATCCCCGTGGAACTTTTTTTCCAGTGAGAAACTTTTGAAGTTTAGTAAAAAAATTGGCCATTTTGGTCTTAAGATAACGGTGTTGTTTGATATCGAAATTAGCCAAATTAGCACTTAAAACTTTTCTTAATACCTCGACTTTGTGAAAATGGAAAGAAATGATAATGCTTTGACGGCCAAAGTTTGCGAAAACTTAAAAGAAATGGGAGTATCTTTTTTGAAAAATTTTGCAATTTTTTGACAAAAAAAATATTTTTCATATTGAAAACGATGCCATTTTTAAACCGCCAAAGATATTCACGTGATTCCTTTTGTATTTTATGCACACATATGCTGGCATAATTTGTGTGAAGTATGAAGTTTATAGCTTTAAAATTGACGGAGTTATTTAAAAAACACTGAAAAAAACCAAGGCCAAATTTTCATATTTTAAAATTAAACAATTCATAACTCCTTAACAGTACACGATGGCATGGTACTTTATGCATAAGTTTTTTAGATCTTGTCAAGCTCTTTCTCTAGAGTCCTAAATCATGTAAATCGGTTGAGTAGATCAAAAGTTATGGCCCCCAGAAGCTTGGAGAAGTCAAAAGTGGTCAACTTTGACACCCTGTAGCTCACCCTGTATTAAAGATATGGACCAACAACAGCACTTTTCTGAAAGCCTATGTCCTCCTCTACAAATGTCTAGAACATTTTGTATGGCTAAAATCAACAGATAAAAAGTTGTAGACTTATTTCCAATTTTTTTGCCATTTGGCCCACTGTGCGGCGGTATGAAATAAGTCCCAAATGCAATAAAGCTCCATAACAAAAATGAAGTTGGACCCCAATCTTATATACATGGAACAAAAACAATACATGGAAAGAACAATGGGGCTTTATTTCATTTTAAAAATTGGGGCTTAATTTCGTATGAAATAAGTCGCCAAATTTGGAAATGACACAAATCCACAAATGGCACAAATAAGGCCCCAATGCAATAAAGCCCCAAACCAAAAATGAAATTGGACCCCAATCTTATATACATGGAACAAAAACAATGTTATTTCATTTTAAAAATTGGGGTTTATCTTCATATGAAATAAGTCCCAAATTTGAAAATGACACAAATCCACAAATGACACAAATAAGGCCCCAATGCAATAAAGCCCCAAAACTAAAATGAATTTGAACCCCAATGCAATAAAGCCCCAAAACTAAAATGAATTTGAACCCCAATCTTATACACATGGAACAAAAACAATGATAACTGGGGTTTTATTTCATTTTAAAAATTGGGTCTTAATTTCGTATGAAATAAGTCCCCAAATTTGGAAACGACACAAATCCCAAACCTTATTTTTGGGCCTTAACTTCGTTTAAAAAACATTTAAAATAAAACGGAGAACAGCACATTTCGAAAGATTTCCCGCACATTGGTCAAAAGCCCACTTATTGGGGCAATATGGCATTTTAATTTTGGGACGTTATGTCGTATGATAATTTTCGGGCCTTATTTCATTTTAGTATCGAGTGTTTTTTCATTTCGTTGCGGCCTTATTTAATTTTTTACTTCTGGGGTTTTGTTTCATTATGAAAGAAAGCTCCATTTTTGGGATTTTATTTCATTCTCCGTTTGCGGCTTTATTACATTGGGGCCTTATTTCATACCGCCATTTAAAACTCGAGTACGAACTTGACTCAAACATTTGATCCCAAGTATGAAAAGCTCCCTCTACCCAAAATAAAACTTCACAGGATACGTTTACCACTTAGGGCAATATGGTTATAAAATGAAAGGTATTTGAAAGTATAGTACAAATCTGTTAAACAAACATGTATTCTTAGGTGTCTGGGACCTCCCCACCCTCAAAAACCCCCCAACGAGACATATAGCGATTGGGACAATATACGTATCAAATGAAAGGTATTTCGAAATAGAGTACAAATCTGATATAGGAATTTGGTCTAAAGTGTCAACCCTTAAAAAATTCCCAAGACGGGCATGTAGGCGTATATCCAACGTCACGAAATAGGCATCAAATGGAAACTGTAGAAGTAGTCTACGAATTTGGTATTTACATTTAGGACAACGAGTCTGGTGACCGACCCTTCTACTAAATACCCCTCAAAAGTACATGTAGGACAATCGGAAGAATATGGAACTAAATGAAAAGTCTATGACAGAAGAGTCGTGGGTTATATCCAACCCTTCAACATTACAGAAGATCGCGACAATAAAGGAAGGTCTTTCATAGAAGAGTAATCATTTGAAGCCCAATAAAAGCAACACAAACATGTCATGTATGACGACCGGTACTCTATTGTACTCAAATTAAAGAAGAAATGTCTGGGGACACCTACCCAAAAATTCCGAAATTAAAAAAAAAACACTTGAAGGTCGTGCTGGACAGAAGAAGGCACCAATGAAAGGTCTGTGGTAGGAGAGAAACAATTTTAACCATCAAATTTCGGTTGACCTAGAAAGAACCTGCGCATCTTTGAAAACGTTGCATCCGCAATATGATTTTGAAAGTAGATAACCAATACAGTAAACAGTTCAATTCGTGTCAATCTGAAATGAATCCATACAGCTGAATGTCTGGATCAATGCAAATTTGCCCATGAAAATTTCATAAAGGAATAGCTCTGTAGTCCAAGCCACTAGTTTCAAACCTGTTTGTTCACTAGTTTCAAAGTAAACTAGTGACCTCATTTTTATAGCCGAGTCCGAACGGCGTGCCGCAGAGCGATGATGTTCGTGCCAGGATTCGAACCCAGGCGTTCAGCGTCATAGCGTCATCGGTTGACATGCTAACCTCTGAATAGCGAAGTCGCGATACGAATAGCCTGCCAAATATTTTGAGCAATATCAATCTTTTGCTGACATTTAAGTGTTTTTTGTTTTGCTATTCTTTAAAAAGAAAGGCATTAAACAAAATGGTCTAGAGCGGGAAAATATCCTGCAATGGAATCTCAATAAGATTTCAAGACCGAAAAAAGAAAACGCAAACAGAGGAAATGAAATTTTGTCAGAGAAGTTTAATGAAAATAAAAAATTCTATAGAAATTTAAACTGGACATTTTTGATGGAAATAAAAACTCGACAAATTGGTTCTCTCAACCATTTTTAAGTAGAATTGAACTTAAAAATTAGTCAAGGTATGTTAGGCTTCTCTCTATCATATCCAAGAATCGCTGTAGCTTAAATATGCTGAAAATCTTACAATTTCTTAAAAACCATTTTTTCGCAATCGATCAAAGTGTTATTTAAAAAAGGAAAAACTTCTCTAGGCTATTCAAAAATTCCCCTTGAAGCATTTTAAATACATATGGCTGTCCTAGCCAATCTCAGAAGCCTCATGAAATCTTTTTGTTTTCTCCTTTTTTATCTACCTCTGGCTGGGATGCCTTTATCCATCGTAATATGCAAAATAGAAAGAAGTCGAAAATACCTGTGAAGAATATTAATTTTCATGGCATTTGCAGCAATGCAACACAATTTTATGAAAAAAAGTAGCTGCAAACTTCGCACTCCGCCACCATCTCGTTGAACATGAGTCAGAGATGACGAAGCTGATGATAATCATTATAATGTTGATGATGCCGATTAAGATGAGCAAAGTTCCACCTTCTTCATGTTTCACCTAATGGAAAAGAGCACTGCGTATTATCATGGTAGTCAACCTTAGTTGTTTAATACTTGTAGATTCTATAGCTGTAGAGAGCCCGGAGTATCTGCTTATTATTATATTTCCGTTTATATTTCACTCTCTTTGCATACTAATAACTCTATAAACTGTTGAGTTAATAACGAGCCATGACAAAGATGAAAAGTTGAGTTTCAATAAGACGTTGGCCTGTTAAAATCGTTAAATGTTTGAACTTTGATTCTCTTTATTAGTGTTAGTATTTAATAATTGTATGAAGAAATCTAACGCCTTAGATTCTGATTTAATTGCATTCACATATTTTCATAGATTATGACTTGTTCAATTAGACATTTGACCTATGGGTAGAGCTTCAACACTGCCATAGAAAATTAAAAGTTGAACTGCACTCTGAATCTAGGCAAATTATTATTTACCCACACCATTGTGTTTGTAAATATGGAAGTTTACTTTGAAGTCTATAATATCTGAAGCATACATTCATTATAAGCTAATTTGATTATAATTACAGCATGCAATATACTTTTCGTTTGTACAAAGTTTTAATGAGCCAACTTTAATATTTGTAAAGCACAAATGACATAGAGAGGGAAATATCAAGTAGCAGTCAAATTCTAAGAATTGCTTGGCAAGCAACGGTTAAAAAATATGAGCAAAAGTTTGATTTTTCAGTTGTATTTATAAAGAATTCACAAGAAATGAAGTCAGCTTTTTACTAACTCAAAAATTTGGTTGTGCAAATTTTAATTTTATACAGTACCAGCTGAAACGGGCCCGCTGTGCTGCGCCTTCTTTTACTTTATATGAGGCAAAAGTTTCCTTGGAATAATTATTTTCGACAATTAAAGAGCTTTTAGTGAAATACCATGCTACGAAAATAGTATATCGCTTGACTAACAGTTTAACAATATAAGTGCCTTTAAGGGGTGATGCGCTAAATACACGGCCCAACATTTGGATATCAAATTCGTATTCTTCACCCAATTACCTTTATTTGAGTCCCATATTGCGATGGTCAGTAAAAAATTGGTGTTTTTGAAAGTTTGGTTCCGAAAATTGGTTCCGAAAGTGGATATAAGTTCTTGTTCTACCCCCCAAACCTTTCATTTAAGCCCCACATTGACATGGTCGGTAAATATGTTTTATTTAGGTGTGTTTTGGGAATTGGGGTGGTCCCCTAAACACTTAGCCCAGAAAATATGTCAGCAAGGTGCTCTATTCTCATATATCTATATATCATTTATTTGAACCCCGTATTGCCATTGCCCTCAAAATTGCATATCGAATTCGTTTTCTAATCTCATTTGCAATGCAAAAGTCAGTAATTATGTCCGGTTTGGGGTATTTGCCCTAAAAACTATAAATGTTTAGTTCCACTCTCTTTTAGACCCTATACAGTTGGTCCCTAATGTTGATATCAGATACAGGGTTTACTTTCAAATACCTTTATTTGAGCCCCATGTTTCCATAGTCGGCAAACATGACCGGCTTGGGAGGTGTTTTGGGGGATGGGCGGCCACTCAGTGAGTTAGCCTTGAAAATATATATCGGATTCGTGTTCTACTCTAAAAACCCTTGTATTTGAGCCTCATATTACAATAGTCAGCAAATACTTCCTATTTAGGTGGTGTTGAAGGGGTGGAGGGGCCCCATTGACACTTTACTCCCAAAGACCTTTCATTTGAGCCCCATATTGCTATGGTCGTAAATTTGTCTTCTTTGGGGTTGTTCTCGGGGATGGGCGGCCCCTCAAACACTTGGTCCCACATCTGGATATCAGATTCGAATTCTTTTCATTTAAGCCCCATATTGCCATGGTCAGTAAATAAGTCCTGTTTTGGGGAAGGGTAGGACCTCCAGAAACGTGCTCCCACATTTGGATATAAGATTCGTATTGTACTCGCAAATAACTTTCATTTGAGACCCATATTGCCATGGTCGGTAAATATGTCCAATTTAGGGGTGTTTTGGGCGTTGAGGTGGTCCCCCTAACACTTGGTCCGAAAATTGGATATCAGATACGTTTTTTTATCCTAAATACCTTTCATTTGAGTCCCATATCGTCGTGATTGCTCTAAACATATGTTTGCTAGGTTTTGGGGGTGGGCGGCCCCCTAGGTACCCCATCCGAAATTTGGATACCAAATTTTTATTTTTAGGGTACACACAAAACTTCGCTTAAATCGCAGAACCCATCTCCGAGATCTGGCGTTTTCGAAAATTAGGGTAAGGGGAAGGGTCCGCCCCCCCTTCAGATATCAAAAAATGTAGCACCCTATTTTCACCACGGGATCATTATGCAGTACCAATGAAAATTTCAAGAAAATCGGTTTAGATGTTTCTGATTCTATAAGGAACACACAAACAAACAAACAAACCTACAAACAAACACAAATTGATTTTTATACCCTCCACCATAGAATGGGGGTATACTAATTTCGTCATTCTGTGTGTAACTACTCGAAATATTCGTCTGAGACCCCATAAAGTATATATATTCTTGTTCATCGTGACATTTTATGTCTATCTTACCATGTCCGTCCGTCCGTCTGTCTGTCTATCGAAAGCACGCTAACTTTCGAAGGAGTAAAGCTAGCCGCTTGAAATTTTGCACAAATACTTCTTATTAGTGTAGGTCGGTTGGTATTGTAAATGGGCCATTTCGGTCCATGTTTTTATATAGCTGTCATATAAATCGATCTTGGGTCTTGACTACTTGAGCCTCTAGAGGGCGCAATTCTTATCCGATTGGAATGAAATTTTGCACAACTTGTTTTGTTATGATATTAAACAACTGTGCGAAGTATGGTTCAAATCGGTCCATAACCTGATATAGATGGCATATAAACCGATCTTGGGTCTTGACTTCTTGAGCCTCTAAAGGGCGCAATTCTAATCCGATTGGAATGAAATTTTGCACGAAGTGTTTTGTTATGATATCTACCAACAAATCGGTTCATAACCTGATATAGCTGCTATATAAACCGATCTGGGATCTTGACTTCTTGAGCCTCTAGAGGTCGCAATTATTATCCGATTTGCCGAAATTTTGTACGACGGATCCTCTCATGACCATCAACATACGTGTTTATTATGGTCTGAATCGGTATAAATCGATCTCTCTATTTTACTTCTTGAGCCCCTAAAGAGCGCAATTCTTATTCGAATTGGCTGACATTTTACACAAGTCTCCAACATATAATTTAATTGTGGTCCGAACCAGAGCAAATCTTTTCTTAAATCCTTTTTTTTTGCCTAAGAAGAGATGCAGGGAAAAGAACTCGACAAATGCGATACATGGTGGAGGACATATAAGATTCGGCCCGGCCGAACTTAGCACGCTTTTACTTGTTATATATAAGAAGGTTTTGAAAAATTTATATTCTTGTAGAACATTTTTTTTTTTAATTTTTTTTAGCTAACACTGTCTTAATTTTATTTTGTTGAGATTCCATTGCAGGATATTATCCGGCTTTAGACCACTGTTTAATGCTTTCTATTCAAAGAATAGTATAGCAAAAAAACATTTAAAAGTCAGCAAAAGGTGTGTTGTTGCTGGAAGCATTTGACTGGTTTCCTGTATCGCGATTTTATTTTCGACCAAGAAAAATCATCGGAATGAGATTTCAAATGGAACATGGGTGCTTTACAACCATTCCAACAAGAGTAAGTTGTAAGGCATACATCTGAATTTGAACAGGGCTCTTTAAGTCGACTTGGTTCATAAGCGCAATAGCAAACAAATCAAATCTTACTTCACTTATTTAAATCCAACTTATCCAACCATGCTAATAGCAGTTAGATTTGAATAAGGGAAGTAAGATTTGATTTTTATTAAAAATTTGTGTCTGTAGAAAACTGTCCTATCACATGATTTCTCACATTTTTGTAACTTTTTTCGTATTGCTTTCCATGCGTCTCCAAATGATTGAATTTTCCTCATATCTGTTACATCCCCAGCGTGTTGTGTTTTTGTGTTAATGTGAAAAATCCACGCAAAACTCATTTATCGCCGTTGCTAACGACCGCAACAGCAATTCTGACATCGGCAACAACATCATAATGGTGTCGGTCAAAGTTGTTGATGTTTTTGCGAATTACCACTGAAGTGTGCCAACTTGTATTTAATTGTTGGCTGTAATGACTGTTGATTTGTCGCAATATGAGTATCATCGTCATCAGACATCATTTTCTGAGGCAATCGTCTTCATCATAATTTGCCAACATCATTATCATCATAGTCGGCGTCAGTTATAGTCGTCATAGAGGCCATAATCAACAAATGTGTGAATTCAAAGGTCACCGATGATAATGAACTTTCCCGCGTTGTTGATATTGTCAACAACAAATTGATGTTGCTGCCGTTGACTTAGTTGGCTCTGCAATTTGTATGGGTGGGTCGTGAAAATTCCAAAACAAAGAAGAAATAAGAATAGCAGCTTTTCTTGTTGTGACTGCTGTCAAACGGTTGGTTTCTTTGAATATTTGTTTTACGATTATTTTGGCATTTACGCGTTTTGTTTGTTGACAACTTTTCCACCCCCTCCGAGTATTCGAGGGATGGTAGAATAGTCGCTTTTTTTGGTTTTTTTTTTTGGTTACCATGAAAATACATAAAAGGGGTCATTGGTTGGTGGGTTTAGGTCTGCCGTTCGTTGTCGATAAAAGTTGTATCGCATGTAAGCTGGGGGGGCCTCTGCTTCAGTTTTCATAAGGTGGAAAATCTGACAACAACAACAGCTAAAACATCGACGGCTGCAAACAAATCCAGGTCAATGTTTTATACGGTATTGATTTTTAAGAGCAATTAGTTTTGTTTTTGGTTTATTCGTCATTACGTCAACGCGTTGAGTTTTTCTTGTTTTTGGGTTTTTGTGGCTGATGCTTGGCTTACCCTACCGCTAAAATTGTTACGCGATTTTTTGGAACAAATTGAGCTGTGTGTCAGGGCGGTGGTTTTTTGTGTTTTTGTTTTGTAGAAAATCGTTTTTGTTTTTTTTTCGTTAATTTACTTTCGATTTCGTTTAAAGAAGGGGCTTGCATCGCTTGGCGCTATACGTTTGTGGTAACACCATTGGGTGTGTTCTGTATTATTATGGGGATTAATGTGATTTTGGTGCTGGTGGCGGTGGCGGTGCGCACTGCGCAAATGCAAAAGCGGAAATTAATGTTCAAATTACTTCATACATTGTCAAAGATTTGTATGGTTTTGTATGAGGTAAGAAATAGCCAGAAATAAATCATTTGAAAGTTTTTTGTTTGAACAAATTCTTAGCTGTTTTTTTTTAATTATATAATTATTTGTCGTTGGAAATGAGGTCATTTTTAAAAAGAGCAACATGCATATTTGGAAGCTTATATGAAAACAGAATGATTGATTAATCCCTTAATCCATCAAAAGCTTTAAAATTTTTTACATTTGAAAAGATTTCAATTTTGTTGCTTAAAATTTAGTTTTAAAGAGTTCATCAAAAATGTTCAATAAATAAGATTTTGATAGAAAATTTTGTTAAAAATTCCGTAGTTTGGAAAAAGGCGTAGGAAATTGATTTTAATTTATGCTCAATAACAGTTTGCTCAGAGTGGGCTTGCAAAAAATGCAAATTTTGCCCATGAACATTCCACTAAGGAACAGGGGCAAACTTCTCACATATCAATGAGTGCAGTCCGATTCAAGTTTAAGCTCAATGATAAGGGGCCTCCTTTTTATAGCCGAGTCCGAACGGCTTGCCGCAGTGCGACACCTCTCTGGAGAGAAGTTTTAAATGGCATAGTACCTCACAAATGTTGCCAGTATAAGGAGGGGAAAACCACCGCTGAAAATTTTTTCTGATGGTCTCGCCAGGATTCGAACCCAGGCGTTCAGTGTCATAGGCTGACGTGCTAACCTCTGCGCTACGGTGGCCTCAGAGTGGGATTTTTATGTTAAATAAGTTAAAAATTAGACTGAAATTTTTTTGCTTAAATTCTTTTTTTAAATTCTTGTTTGTTTCTCTTTCGAGACGAGCTCAATGATCGGAGATCGGCAAATGGAAAAGGAAAGCCGAAAGATAGCAACACACACCAACCACTATGGGACGCGTTTTGTCTTTGGTTAGAAGACTTTTCAACCATATTAGGTATGATGGCTTCAAGGGCCACGCTTTGGTTATGTTTTATTTGCATCGTAGTAATAGCGGAAACGCATCTGTTATACAATTACCACATTAACCAAGCTCGACAACCCTGCTTATAAGGTGTACTTTTCCCAACGCATGTATTTTTGTGTAATGACACACATTCTTTCTGTGACAAATTACACTTCTTCCGTACTACACATGATTTTGTGCTGTTGGAAGTTGTATTGATGGCTTCGAATGCTAAGACAACGGCAGCGGCTCTCGCTGTTGCTCCTTGTGCCCAGGTTCGAATCCTGTTTTTGTAATAAACAGATTGTTTAAAAAGATAATTTTTTAGAAAAGGTTTTTAAATTTTTTTTTAGAAGATATCAAAATGTGATTTTTAAAAAAAATGCATCAAAAATTAATCATTATTCCAAATTTCGTCTCTAATTTTTATAGAAGATTCAAAAATCGTCATTTAAATTAGGATTTTCATTAAAAAATCTTCGACATATGTTTACTTTTTTGTATTAAATTTATTTTTCTAGAAAATTTGTTTGCATAGAAAATTTATTTTTAAACTATCACTGAAGATGTCTTAAAAATTTCGTAACTTACTAGACTTTTATAGAAATTAGATTGTCAGAGAAGGTTTATATATGTAATGGCCAGTTTGCCATAAATGTAAGTTGACTCGGATGCCAGTTTGGCCCATTGTGAAGTCCTACCAAGTAAAAAATATAGGCATGTGAGTTTAAGTCCCTAGATGATACCTTCCGACGAGAGAAAGGGGAAAAGAGAAGAGTTTAAAGCAAGCTCCTTTCTATGTCCATGCCAACCTAAGTGTTTGCCTAGTGTATGAACCAACTAATGGTCCTGCTCACCTACTCGAACATGAACGCGCGTGTAAGAGTTGAACTCATCTCCTGTCGAAACCATTCATCATTTTTCCATTGCATAAAATTTTTTGATCATTAAGTTCGTCTCGAAAGAGAAATTAACACATCACTAGAAAGACAGTCATCGTCCTTAAAGGCAAACAAATTAAAACTAGAAAGTCGGAAGAGCCAGCCGTGATTTGTACCCAGGACGTTCGGGCAACAATGAACATTGTCATCGTCATGGTGTTCAGAGCCCTTAAAACGACTTTCAAACCATACATAGAACTATGTGTATACTCTGGAAACAATAATAGGTGTGTGGACAAGAAACCCATCGCTACAACAACACATACAACTGGAATGGAGACAGCTAACAGGACAAAGTGTTGAACTTGGTTTGTGTTGTATACAAGTCGTAGAAGTACTTTTGCAATTTCTTCGTGATTAATGCAACCTACCAATGCACGACCTTTAAAGTCCCACACACCTTAAGATTTCTAATGATACCCTCCCCCCATACCAAGGGGTCGAAACACATCAAATCATGGTTGGTTTGTATATTATACACCCTCCACCATGGATCGCATTTGTCAATTTCTTTGTCCGGTATATATTTATAAGTAAACCAAGGATAATGGAAAAAAATTGCCATGCTATTGGAACCATATCAGGTTATGGACAGATTCAGGCAATACCTGGTTTGGATGTTGGAGACCATAGTGGAAGTTATTGAGCAAAATTTAAGCCAAATCGGATGATCGGTTTATATGGGAGATATAACAGGTTATAAACCGATTAAGACCATACTTGGCAACGTTGTAGGAAGACGAAACAAAACACATCATGCATAATTTCAGCTTAATCGGATAATAATTGCGCACACTAGAGGCTAAGAAATCACCATCCCAGATCAGCTTATATGACAGCTATATCAGGTTATTAACCAATAAAGGCCATACTTGGCACAGTATTGAAGGTCATAACAAAACACCTCGCGCAAAGTTTCAGCCACATCGGATGAGAATTGGGCACTGTCAAGGCTCAAGAAGCCAAGACCCGATATGGGTATATATGGCAGCTATATCAGTTTATAAATCGATTAGAACCATACTGCTATGTATGTTGTTTCAAGTCATAACAAAGCACTATTTGTAAAATTTCAGCAACATTGGATAAGAATTGCGCCCTCTAGAGGCTCAAGAAGTCAAGATCCTAAATTGGTTTATATAGCAGCTATACCAAACCATGGACCGATTCGGCCCATTTACAATCCCAACCGACCTATACTAATAAAAACTATTAGTGCTAAATTTCAAGCGCCTAGCGTTACTCCTTCAAAAGTAAATTTGCTTTCGATCGACAGAGAGACGGACGGTCATAGCTAAATCGACTTAAAACGTCAGGGTGATCAAGAATACATATTCTTTGTTAGGTCTTAGATCAATATTTCGATGAGTTACAGAAGGAAAGATGAAATTAGTATATCCCCATTCTATGGTAGAGGTTATAATAAATTTGATCATTTAGCTTATCTCGAAAAAATAATTTAACAAATCATCCCGTCATGTTTCCGTATCTGGAAACCTCATACGAGATACGTCTGCAGTATCTCTCAGCAAGTGATCGATCGATCTCACTCTCGTCAATACAGCTTCTGCATTAATAATTATGCGGATTCCAAGGTACGCCGTCATATGGCCTATTACCGTCATAGGGCCTATCACCGTCATATGGCCTATCATATCAAAAGCCGGCAGTATTCCAGAACTCCGGCATCCGCAGTGGCCTTTTTTTTCTTTCTTTTTTCTTTTGTGTACAGTAACTCGACAAATGACACGTATTCAAGACAGTTTTTTTTTTGCCGTTGACAACCCTCTCCATATTTGTCCGCCTTCTCGTTTCCCGGTATACCACACTTTCAAAAACGTAAAGCAGCGATATATCATGAGCATGATTCCCAAACATTTCGCCACGCAACTTATCCTTAATGTCCTCGAATGCAAAGACTAGAGTTTGAAATTTTAATAGTCATAGAAAAATTTTTGTAAGTATATAAACATTTTCTACTAAAATTATACAGGATTTAATTTTTATAAATACCAAAATTGAAATTTAGTTTACTTAAGAATTAATACGGAACTATTGGCCTATTTCGAACATGTGATTTCCATGCAACTTTTTTTGTTGAATTTCAGTGCAATTGCAAAATAAGGAACTAAAGTTACATTTAAGTTCATAAATTTATTTCTATAGGATTTTTCAAGCTAGCATAAATCATTTTTAAACCTTTTCCCCTTTTATTACACAATTTATTAACCCTTTCAATTATTTTGTTCATTTCTTTTCTCTTTGCAGGTATGTATACCATCTATGCATGGGCTTTCAAATCAATGTCTTCCCTTGATTTGGTATGTAGCCCATTTCTTAACGAATTTCTATGCTCTTTGATTCGCAATATACGCTTGAAGGCTGGCAACGAGCACTCCAGGTGATGATTTATTCCTGCTGTCACTATGCATAAAAGTATTTTTTTCTTTCCTTCCCTTGAATGATTTTTCAAGTGAAGATTTATCATTTCAACTTTTGGCAGCAGAGCAGAAGAAAAAGAAGAATAAAAAAAAACACATGCACACGTATTTCTGTCATTCCATTAAATCATTTCAAGCGAAATAAAACTTAACAATATAATCGCGCAAAGACATTCCTTACAAGTTGTTTTTTCTTCTGCTTCTTTTTTTTTTGGCCCCATGGCTGTATACATATATGTATGCATACATTTATTATAACAGGCAATATGCAGAGTTGTACTGTATTTATTTATTATTTTATTTTCTTAGGACTTTTTGTTTTTATTTTATTTTTTTTTTTTTTTTTGATAATTTTTCCTTTTTATTATTCTCTCACACGAACTTGACTTTCTTCAAAAGAAAACAAAGAATGAAAAAAAAAATAAGATAAAAAGCCAACTCAACTAAATTCTCAAGCATCTTCCTAGGAGTAGCGAATGGCAGAAGCTCTCTTCTGTATTGCCAAGAATTGAAAAGAAAATATTTCTTTTCAAAATTTCTACGTGTTAAATTTATGCATCAATTTTTCATATTTGCCTTTAAACAACATTTACGCGGAATGCCATGAATAATGTACGAGAAGAAACAATTGAAAAAGGGTTGCCATGATGAATAAATCCTCAAAAAAAATACAATTAAGGTGTGAAATTAGTTTGACAGGGCCGTCTGGGTTCGCAGCAATCAACAAGTTCTGCCATAATGATGGGAGGGAAAGTTTCATGTTTCTTAAATTAAATCATTGTATGATTCATTGACTTGTGAAGTTTGTTTCATTTCGTGACTAATCTGCTGTTTTGGTTAAAGAAATAAAATTCAGAAAGTTATGGTCGATGAATTTAAAATTATAGGAATTTGTATGACAAATAGCAAAAGTGGATATAAATATACTAAAAATTTTCGAAACTAGCAATGCTTGAATTGGTATACGATACATAACACAAGTATATGATACTTAATTTGCTTATATGCTACATATCATAAAATGTTTCATATTGATTAAGATTCAAACTCAAGGCCTATGACCTGATTATTCTTTCGCCAATTTGTTTATTTTATCCAATATTTCTTCCTTCCATTGAAGGTGATTTTCTTGAATATACGAGTGTTGCCTTTTATCTTTCGGGATTAGAGAACACAAAAACTAATCATCGAAAATCGCTTTATTGTTTTTCAAAATATTCCCTAATAGATTAAGATTCAAACTCAAGGCCTATGACCTGATTATTTTTTCACCAATTTGTTAATTTTATCCAATATTTCGTCCTTCCATTGAAGATCATTTTCTGGAATATACGAGGGTTGCCTTTTATCTTTCGGGATTAGAGAACACAAAAACTAATCATTGAAAATCGTTTTATTGTTTTTCAAAATATTCCCTATTCTATACACTTTTGCATGCGCTTGAACCAATTGTCGAAGAACTTTTACCACTCTGATTGAGGTATCTCCAAAACATGCATTCTGAATGCATCAACCGCTTCTTCAGGTGTCGAGAAACTTTTACCTCTCATTTTATTTTTTACGTACGGGAATAAAAAGAAGTCATTCGGTGCCAAGTCAGGACTAAACGGCGGCTTACTCATCAAATCGATGTTTTGAGTGTTCACAAATGCAGTTGTTTCGTATTTTTTGAGCATTTCTTTCGACCAAACAAATTGACAAATTGTGTGGGATCCAAAGCGAACAAATTCTGTTGGCGGTCAAATGGTCATGCAATATTGAATTATGGTGGTTTATTGCATAATAATGAAGGGTTAAATGTTTATTCGTACACGTAAAAAAATAAAACGTTTGAGATAATTTTGCGAGAAACAATATACTTTTATTACTAAATTTTTCTTTTATTGTAAGTATGTAACGTTTCGCTTCAACATATCAATATTGAATGTATGTTGGACCCACTAATGACTAAAGTTGTCTCAATCTCACGACAGGTCACATGACTGTCTCTCAATATCAGTTGGTGCACAGCCTCTATGGTTTTTGGAACAACAACTGATTTTTGAAGAAATTCTTCTTGGAGTGAACTACGACCTCAGATGAATTCACCATACCTTCGATAAACACTGGTCCTTGATGCGCCAAAAATTGAATTAAGTTCATCGCTGCACTGTTGTTGAGTTAATCCACGTCGAAAGTTGTATCAAATAATCCCACGAAAATGTTCACGATTTAATTCCATTTTTGGGCGATATGAATCTTTTATGTTACTGTAAATAGCACAAATAGCGCTCGTATGTCAAAATGTTCTGAGTACATATAACCTCAAAAATTTCATGCTTTACAATAAAGCTGTCAGTTGGCACATTGCAACACAAGAGTTATCCCGAAATGTAAAAGGCAACCCTCGTGCATCACTAACCAAGCAGTTAGTCGTTTTGTCGCCAAATCGACAATCTGCTGAAATATTTTTCAGTGATTATCGTTTAGCCTCATTTTACTATAGTTAGTCATTACAAAAAATTTGTTCCCATAGCCGAAGTTAGAATAGATTTCCAAGCGACTCCATCTTCTGCTTTCCTTTTCCAATCCCTGACACCCAGCTTGGAGATATCTTTCTCCACTGGGTCACTACATCGGAGTTTTCATTGTTGTTGTAGCCACATTTTCGTGTGGAGGTGGCTATCATCGTCAAGCTCCTGTAGGTAAGTAAGCTCGTTCCGATCTAAAGGATCGATGGCCGTGGAAATAGAGTGGTCATTGGTTCTTTTAAGGCGCCAATAACTCTCCTTGTCATTTCGAGCATCATAGGCACTCGGTATTGCTGCCCAGTCTTTCACTCCGAGAGGAGCATTCAAATATCCTCAAGCTGTGGACGGACCCGGTAGGTCACAACTAAGCCTTTCGTGACAGCAATGGACATTACACGCACTGGAACTCAATGTTCCAGCCTACGTGGTGTTCACAGCTATCCCGAGCCGGAAAGTTTTGGTCCTCCCCTTTTGCATGCTCTGTTGTGGTCGCCTTCAAAAGACTTATTCGCTGATGCGTCTGCATTCATTCTGACAACATAACCAACGCAACTGTTGTATTTTGATACGTTGAACTATGCTATCGTCGTCATACAGATAGTGTTTCATGCGAAGCCTATACTGTCATTTAACGTAGATTAGTCCATATATTTTGCGAAGGGTCTTTCTCTCAAACATTCCAAGTACTACTTCATTTTGCTTTCGCAAGTACCCATGCTTCGGAGTCTTACAAAAGCACGGGTAGTATCAATGCGACAAGTGGCCTTGCTCCTGGAGTACTTGCTTAATTCAAAGTAGCATCTGTTAGCTAGTTTTACAAATTTACCAATGAACATTCCATTATGGAATAGAGGAAAATTTCTCTCATATCACTGAATGTGGTGCGATTCAAGTTTCTAGCTCAATGATAAAGGGCCTCCTTTTTTTTGCCAAGTCCAAACGGCGTGCCGCAGTACAACATCTGTTTGGGCAGAAGTCAAGGTGGCTTTGTAGTCAACGAAAAGATGATTGATGTTGATTTGTCGGTCTCGGGTTTTTTCCAGGATTTGAAGCAGTGTGAACATCTGGTCTATGGTGAATTTACCAGGTCTAAAACCGCACTAACAGGCCTCAATTATTGTATTTCGTTGCCTTTAGATAGTATTTTCTATGCAAAGGGTCTATGGTGGATTTTCTAGGTCTAAAACCGCTCTAACAGGGCCCAATTATTTCGGTGCCTTTAGATAGTATTTTGTATGCAAGGGGGGACTTATTCCTCGGTAGTAAGCACATACTGTACTGGGATATAGCATCCTGAAATTCCAATTATCGGGTGTAATTTTTCAACGTATCGCCTCCGATTTTAATCAGTTCAGCCGGCAACCCATCGGCTCCTGCTGCCTTATTGTTTTTCAGCCGGGATGCAGCTACATGAACGTCGTTGAATGCGTGGCACACATTCTATACCAACATCAGGCATTGGTTCTGTGGTATTCTCATGGCCACCATCATGGGATACCAGCAGTTGGGAAAAATATTATTTCCAAATCCTCAGCACACTATCTGTATCTGTTACCAGAATTGATTAGACATTCCGATTAATAATGCAGCAATACTTCAATCATGTGGCTACCGCTGCCAGGCTTTTTGTTGTTTATTCTGTTGACCTATTTTCACTTGTGCGGTCCCCCTGTGGCGACTGAAACTTTGTGTTTCAAGTCAATAATCGTATCTTTTTCTCTTAAGGGCTTCGCTCTTAGTTCTTTTCATAACTGTACCTCGTATATTGTTATGATGGCATTTTATCAAACATATTTTGAAAGCGAAGTAAAATTTCTTATGCTATGGCAATCTTGTCTAAGGCTTTTCTTAAAAACCACTCACCACTTGGCGGCATTCGCATAACGCTTTCGTCGCCGTCGATGCCTTCATCTACATAGTCATGCATTACAACTTTGTTGCACTGACTTGATAGAGTACCAAAGACCGCTGCTGTATGATGTCTTGCATCTGTTTTACATTGGAAGCTACAAAATGCTATTTTGCTGTTTCTCCATCAGGCATACTTTCACACATACCTACACATGAGTAAACAAAGTCTCCTCTTACAAGCTCAAAAGAAATTCTTTTCACCCGACAAGAAAATCTCGAGAAAAAAAAACTCAGCCGCCTTTAAGAAAAATGGAAAACACACATCTTTTTGTGTTTGTAAATGATGATAAATGTTTTAGAAATACTTTTTTTTCATCGTTGCAAACATTATTTCCATTTTCTTCTCTTTTGCAACCACTGCGCTCATTTCAATGCTTAGGCAGGCAAACAAGAGGCAGGTTGTTTTGGGGCCATGAACATGGTCGGAAAACGGTAGCTCCTCCAGCTTAGTCATAGATATTTATTTAGTCATCTTTTATAAAAGTGTTTGCCTGTCACTTGCCGCTTCATTGTTGTGAGCAGTAATTTTAGCAAAGCTTTATTATCCTGGAGGAGGCGTATATAGAAGAGCACTCGGAAATATGCAAAGAGGAGAATGAAAAAGCGAAAAAGGTGTTGCACTTCCAGAGTTAGACGACTTGTATATACCCTTATCGAGTATATCTGAATTTAGTTGGAAGGTGAAAAAATGGATAGGACAAAAGAACGACTAAAAATGCACTAAGAATAGAAATTTCATAATAATGAAGGGTTAAGTGTTTATTCGTACACGCAGAAAAATAAAAAGTTTGAGACGAGAAAAAATATACTTTTACGAAGTTTTTCTTTTATTGGAACTATGTAAAGTTTCTCTTCAACATTTTGAACGTTAGACATAAACGTAGAATTATGGACTTCGTTGATTGTTAACCCTTTAGCAACTTTACTTTTTCTTTTGTTGTGCAACCAAAAACTCTTTAACCGCAAAAGTGTTTCGATAACCACAAACGATTTTACGTTTACAAGAGCAAAAATTATTCTCTTGTGTCTCTTCTACTACAGAGAGAGGGCGAGTATTGAAGCGTATAAACTGGTGATGGGCACAAAAACTCACACAACGTATACAAGAAAATAATCCCCAGCAAGTCCATGGGCTTTAAAATATTTGTGCTCATCACTGGCATAAACAATTTCACACACAAAATTTATTCCTTGTTTTTTGACAGAGCAAAGAGCAGTCAGCATGTAGAACACTTCGGTCGATTGCGGATGGTAAACTCGGATATTAACAAAATTTTAAAGTTTCGCCATAGGTAAAAAAATGCTGGTATGTCGACCATAGGCCGAGTCTTGGAGAGATTGAGGACACGAGTCGGGTGTATTGGATGTGTCGAAAGAAGCATTCAAGTGCTTAGGCTTGCCTAAACGGTGTAAGAATTACTTCACTCCTCTGATCTTCTTAACATCTATACCACTTTCATAAGGCCGAAAATGGAGTACAACTCAACTTCGAAATCATCCTTGGATCTACTGGGCCGTAAACAGAGGAGAGCGATGACGTTGATTGGGGACAGTAGGGTTTCTAAAACTATTGACTCCCGTGAACGTCGTCGCAATGTGGGTTGTTTGGCGCTGTTCTATCGGTACTTTCATGGTGAATCGTATGTAAGAGAAGCCGTTGTACAAAATTTCTGCCCAATCGGATGAGAATTGCGCACTCAATAGGTTCAAGAAGTCAAGATTCCTGATCGGTTTATATGACAGCTATACCAAATTATAAACCGATTTGAATCATTGAATCAGTTCCTGAAGGCATAACAAAACACCTCATGCAAAATTTCAGCCAAATCGGATGAGAATTGCGCGCTCTATTGGCTTAAGAACTCAATATCCAAGATCGGTTTATATGACAGCTATACCAGATTATGAACCGATTTGAATCATACTTAACACAGTTGTTGGAAGTGATACCAAAACACTACGTGCAAAATTTCAGTTAAATTGGATGAGAATTGCGCCCTCTAGAGGCTCAACAAGTCAAGACCCAAGATCGGTTTACATGACAGCTATGCCAGATTATGAACGGATTTGAATCATACTAAACACAGTTGTTGGAAGTGATACCAAAAGACCACATGCAAAATTTCAGTCAAATCGGACGAGTATTGCGCCCTCTAGAGGCTCAAGAAGTCAAGACCCAAGAACGGTTTATATGTCAGCTATATCAAAACCTGGACCAATTTTAACCATACTTAGCGCATTTGTTGGAAGTGACATCAAAACACCACATGCAAAATTTCAGTCAAATCGGACGAGAATTGCGCCCTCTAGAGGCTCAAGAAGTCAAGACCCAAGATCGGTTTATATGGCAGCTATATTAATACATGGACCGATTTGGCCCATTTACAATCGCAACCGACCTACACTAAAAAGAAGTATTTGTGCAAAATTTCAAGCGGCTAGCTTTACTCCTTCGAAAGTTAGCGTGCTTTCGACAGACAGACGGACAAACAGAAGGAAGGAGGGACAGAAGGACGGACAGACAGAAGGGACAGAAGGACAGACGGACGGACATGGCTAGATCGACTTAAAATGTCGCGACGATCAAGAATATATATACTTTGTGGGGTCTCAGACGCATATTTCGAGGTGTTACAAACAGAATGATGAAATTAGTATACCCCCATCCTATGGTGGAGGGTATAAAAATGGCATGTCATAAAACATCTACATGCCGTGTAATAGCGCCTTTAGCGAAAATTTCCTTTATGTGAAACGAACTATTTTGTTTTTTTTTTTTGAGTGTATGAACCGCATCGCCAATCTGTTGACTCTTTTTCTAAGGTCTTAAGGGAGTTTTGGCTAAAGGTGCGATCATTAGGTAGCATTTATCTCACTTTGAAAACCTTGGAAATGTAGCATAAATTATTTAACGCATTTTGTTTCATATACGATGGCTATGTTAATATTTCGCAACAGTTAAGGCTTAAAATAGAATTCCTATCAGTTTATACTGCATGTTTCTTTTCCCGGTGCCTTGGGCGAAAAGCCATACCTTTTTCGCGTAATCCCTGCGTGAGAACCTTTCAGAGGCATGAATCATCTCCGGTTGCATTCATTGAGTGTTGATTCGTCGTACTCGTAACATTTTTGGTCTGCTGCCTTTATGATTTTTCCCATCTGCCCAGTCGTTTTTGCCGGTTTGGAGTGTATTATTGGAACACATACTTTATGTTCTCGTAATTTGTGTTAGGCTTGCTTATCACCAAAGCGATAGCATGTCTGGCTCATGTTTTTGTGAATCAAAAAAAAAAAAATGTATATGCGCTTAACAGATTCAAGGCATAAAAGAGGCTGCGATGTAGATTGAACACAGCGGCGCGAAAAAGAATCACAATGCCAGCATTTTTTGTTATTTATTTCACATACAATTAGAACGCTCGCGAGCTGTTGTTAATTTTTATTTGGCGTTCATGTGGCCGTATTCCAAGATTAATGTTAAGTTATTTATCTTTTAATCACGGTGGAAACAATCACATGAATCACCATCATCATCATCAGCAGAAGCAGCAGCTTAAGCAGAAGAAGCATCTACAACATCAGCAATATTTTGAATTCATCTTCATTTTGCTGCGATTTTTTGTTGTGTTCTTTTTTGTTGCAGATATTTTCTCTGCGACTTTTGCCCATAAACAATTGAATTGCGAATGAGGTTGATTTTTAACTGGACAGCCAAGCGAGGCAATGAGCCACCACCAAGACTAATGAGAAACCTCTTTTTGTGGCACTCAAATTGCTGATAAGGATAATTATATGTCATAAATCAGTTAGCTCTGAAATATGACTCGCTCATCTAGACGACCTAAAAATAAAGTAAATTTTACTTAAAAAAAGGGGGACGGGTTAAGTTATTGATCTGAGTATTTAAATATCCTGTAAATTAAAAAATCATCAAATTATGAGAAGGGGATGTTAAACAGCAGGTAATAAGAATATTAAGATTGCTGGATAAATGCTATGCAACAGACAACAAAGAAATTTAAAAATTTTCCTCTAATTTTCTCTAAAATACAAATTTGCCCATGAACATTCCATTAAGGAACAGGGGCAAATTTCTCACATATCAATGAGTGCTGTCCGATTAAAGTTTAAGCTCAATGATAATGGGCCTCCTTTAAATAGCCGAGTCAGAACGGGGTACCGCAGTGCGACACCACTTTGGGAAGAAGTTTTACCACTGGCCCACTAACCCTAATTTTACGATACGCCAGATATCAGAGATTGGTATGGCTACTTAGGCGAAGTTTTATTTGCACTCCAATTTTGGGGTGGGGTGGCTAAGAAGGAAACCCAACCCAAAAGCTCGTCAAATGGATATATCGATCTGTCACGACTTTATGGGTCCTACATGAATAGTATTTGAGAGTAGAAAATGAATCTGATATCCAAATGTAGGAAAAAGATAAATTTTCCATAACATTTTATCTAAAAACGAATTTAAAAAAAATTTCTCTAAAATCAAAATTGCCTTGAAATATTCTCTAAGGACAAAATTGCCATTAAATATTCTCTAAAGACAAAATTTCCATGAAATTTTCTCTAAAGACAAAATTTCCATGAAATTTTCTCTAAAGACAAAATTTCCATGAAATTTTCTCTAAAGACAAAATTTCCATGAAATTTTCTCTAAAGACAAAATTTCCATGAAATTTTCTCTAAAGACAAAATTTCCATGAAATTTTCTCTAAAGACAAAATTTCCATGAAATTTTCTCTAAAGACAAAATTTCCATGAAATTTTCTCTAAAGACAAAATTTCCATGAAATTTTCTATAAAGACAAAATTTCCATGAAATTTTCTCTAAAGACAAAATTTCCATGAAATTTTCTCTAAAGACACAATTTCCATGAAATTTTCTCTAAAGACAAAATTTCCATGAAATTTTCTCTAAAGACAAAATTTCCATGAAATTTTCTCTAAAGACAAAATTTCCATGAAATTTTCTCCAAAGACAAAATTCCTATGCAATTTTCTCTAAAGACAAAATTCCTATGCAATTTTCTCTAAAGACAAAATTTTTCATGAAATGTTCTCAAGAAACAAGGTTAGGTAAGTTTAGGTTTAAGTGGCAGTCTGCCATCAGACTCACTTTAAAGTTTTCGTGCTTTGTGATACCAGAGGAACAGAAGAAGGAAGATGCCATCTAGTTCCTACCGTTGAATCATCCAGATTGCTTTAAAAAGCCCAATGACTTGCGAATGTTCTCACCCGCTAAATTAGACAGGTTTCAAAGAAATGAGAACCTAAAGTGGCTCTCCTTCTGATTGCTAGTGCGGAGCACACACACAGAAGGTGTTCTATAGTCTCTACTTCTTCGATGTCCTCACAGTTTCTGCAAAAGTCGTTGCTGGCAACCTTCAGTTTGTCAGCATGTTTTCCGATTAGACAGTGACCTGCGATGACGGACACAATGACTGTGACGTCTGTTCTAGCCAATGACATCAAAGCGGTAGACCTCTTCAAGTCTAGATTAGACCATATAGTTATGGAATGCTCACAGCCCCTTTGTGACCATCTATCATTCGTTGTTCTACGGGACTGGGCTTGAAAACATAGCTTACGTATCGCTAGAGGCATACCCACAAATTCCAGTATCCCTGGAATGTATGGGGTAGTTCCTAGTCTCGCAAGCTCGTCCGCTTTTCAATTCCCTGGGATATCTCAGAGGCCCGGCACCCAGTACAGGTCAATTTTAAACTTTTCAGCCATCTCGTTGAGATATATATATTCTTGATCGTCTCGACATTCCGAGTCGATCTAGCCATGTTCGTCTGTCCGACCGTCCGTCCGTCGAACGCGTAAAGCTAACCGAATTTTTGAAATTTTGCACAGATACTTAATATTGATGCAGGTCGTTGGGGATTGCCAATGGGCCATATCGGTTCAGATTTAGATATAGCTCCCATATGAACCTATCTCCCAATTTGACTTCTTTAGCCCTTACCAGCCGCAAATTTTGTCCGATTTGGCTGAAATATTGCATGTAGTGTTCCGTTATGACTTTCAACAAATGTAGCAAGTACGGTACAAATTGTTCTATAACCTAATATAGCTCCCAAGCAAACCGATCTCTCTATCATCCTTCTTCGGTTCCTAGAAGTTTAAATTTTTGCTGGTTTGGCAGAAGTTTGGTATGTAGAATAAAATTTGCCCTTCAACTACATTTATTTTGAATAAGTTTTTGGCAGAATTCATGGAGGTGGGTCCCCAAGATTCGGCACGGCCGAACTTAACACACTTGTACCTGTTTTATTTTTTTTTAAATCCCATATTTGTCGACCGGTTTATGTCCGTTTAGGGGGTTTCGAGTTGCGGCAGAGTCTCTGATACTAAGCCTCTTGCTTTTGCCAAATTCGTAGTCTACTCCTTAATGCCTTTCATTGAAGTCCCATATTGAGTTAACCCATATTCAACAAGCCAATTTCGAAATGGTTTTGGAGTGGGGCGCGCCACCTCACACTCCTATTGTTTGTATCAGATTTGTAATTTTATCTTATACACCTTTCATTTAAGTCCACATTGCATCGACTGGTTCAAATGCCAAAAACAAAATCGGCAGAAATGGTTTCACCTATCTCTGATATATCACAAAATATGGAGGCCCTTTATCTAAAGAGACCTTAAAAAAGTTTATTCTAGGTACTCTTTGTCCAAAAGGGTTTGCTCTAGCTACCTGTCACCACATCTGTCATTCCATACAACAAGTTGACCAAAAACCCTCGCACAGTGGTTATCACTGTATTTTTTATACATGCAGTCTTGTTAGGTCACACTTCGATGTCAATATTGCACCCAACGTCTGCTTACATACCAATTATCTCTTTACAAGTTATCTTAAATACATTGTAAATTTGACTTAATTTATGGGAAAATTTTCAAATAACCACTTCTGTCTTTTTAGAAATGTCTACCATAACAATATGAAAGTCCACTATGTATGTTAATAATAGGCCATTTGTGTGCTAACAATTTGTAGTCGAAGGTTGCTAATGTTCACCGATTATCAACCCTCCATGCCTATCATCTCATGTAATAACTCTATTAACACAAAAGTCACCTTCAATCCGTATACGAAAAGTTCAATGGTCTTTTGAGAAATAACAATGCGAAAAAGAAAGAAGAAAAAAACCAAAGAGGGGGAAAAGCTTCAACTAAGATAGACATAATGAAGGAAAAATTATGAAATTTAGTGCCACCAATACAGTTGTCATCAATAACAACAACATCATAATCACTTTCATTATTATCCATACATCACAACGATAATCCTACTCATCATCGTCGCAGATGATCATCATTGCCATTCTCATCTTTATCATTACTATACAGACGTATTAATGCTCATCAGCAACATTACAATAATAATTTTCATGACAGCTAAAACGGCAGCAATCCAAACTAGAAAGCAACCATCAAAGACCGAGAAAATTGTTCATAATGAATACATTTTAACACCAATATCATCATCCACACCATTATTATTTGAACCGCCACAAAGGCGAAAAGGTGTAACTCATTTATTTGGAAAGAGTTGCGGCAGACTCTATACTCTAAGCCAAAGATGCAGATACATATTTTTGGACTGACAAGAAGATGTTTGAAGGAAAGCCACAAATAGTGATAGTTGCATTCATTCATACGTTGGCTTATTCCCATCCAATGGTGGTCTAGACAGACAGACCGAGAGACATTGAAATCAAAGGTTATTGTTAAAGGTTAAGAAGGTGGCAACAAGTGTTAACATTGGCAATAGTATCATCCAATCCATGGAGACACTACAAACTGTGGGAGGGGCAGCAGGCATTGTGTCTACCATCGCACCCCATTCACCCACAGATATGTTTTTGGATACTCTCTTATACTTATTGACATTAAGACAAAAATTAAGATGATACCCTGTGGAGCTTTAAATAAGCTTCTTCTTTTAGTAAACTGAAAAAAAAAAAAAATAATTTCGTATTGTGTTAAATATTTTGTGACTTTGCACAGTGGGAGAAATGTAATGGTGTTCGGAATTTATTTGAAAAACTTTTAGAAGTTAAAAAAAGTAAAAAGATTTTAAAAATTATGTAAAAATGAAAATTTTACTGGAATAACTTAAAATGCTTGTATCACCTCAAACAAATTTGGCTTAAAAAGGGCTAACTTTTTATTTAGTGGTCTAAAATTGGAAATTCGAAGTTTTTATGAGGTACATCGCCGTAGTTCAGAGGTTGGCATGTCTGCCTTAGACACCGAGATAATATCAGAAAATTTTTTTAGAATGGCTTTGCCCTCCTTATGCTGGCGACACTGTGAGGTATTTACCTTTGGTTATCAGCAATGTAATCTTCTGTACTGAGTGGAGCTGCTCTGCGGCAATTCATCATCGTGGTGCAAGCCCCGGTGACAATATCAGAAAAAATTTTCAGCATTGCTTTCCTCTTCTTGTGCTGGCGAAACTGTGAGGTATTTACCTATGGTAATCAGCCATGTAATCTTTATTGAGTGGAGCCGCTCTGCGGCAATTCATTTAGGATCGGCAATAAATAGGCGGTCCTTTACCATTTAGCTTAAAATTGTATCGGACATCACTCAATGATAAGAGAGAAGTATCCCGCTGATTACGATGGAGTATGATGTCCCTGTCATTAAGGTAAGATCCAAAACCACTTTATTAAAAATATGCACGTGGCTTGTCTCAAAATAAGTTTCTGGGTAACAGCTTTCAAATACGTCGCAAATCTGTTATAGGATCATCAGTGTCTCTGCAACCATATTTAAAGCCAACATGTTAAAGTATTTATTCGACGTGCATAAATCCCCAGGCCCGGATTGCATATCAACACTTTTTCTGCGCAAATGTTCTTCGACGCTTGCTTGTCCATTACACAACCATTTCAACCTAGCTTACCGTGCGGGAGTCTTTCCGGCGCGTTGGAAAGTTTCGAAAGTTCATCCAATACCTAAGAAATGTAAGGCAAATAAACCTGCGAATTACCAGCCAAATGCGATATGCTTCGCTCTCTTCAAGGTTATGGAGAACATGGTTAATCACCATCGAATGAATCGAGTTGGTTTTAATATAGGGAAGACTCAGTGTTGCTTGTTGTCACGCAAACGATTCGCTGACCCTTTACAATCATCTTTCCCTATCAACAATATAAAAGTTGAGCAATCAGAAGCTCTTGGTGTTTTGGGCATGAAGATACAAATTGATGTTCGTTGGGCTAAATATGTATTCAAAGTGTCGAAAGAAGCATTCAAGTGTTTAGGCTTCCTTAAATGGTGCAAAAATTACTTCACTTCTTCTGATCTTTTTAACATGTATACCACTTTTATAAAGCCGAAAATGGAGTACAACTCGCAGGTATGGGCTGGAGCTTCAAAATCATCCTTGAAGCTACTGGACCGTGTACAGGGGTGAGCGATGTCGTTGGTTGGAGATAGTTGGTTGGACAGAGTTGGATACCCTAACTCTATTGCCTTCCTTGAACATCGTCGCCATGTTGTTTTGAGCTGTTCTATCAGTACTTTCATCGGATATTCGTCTTTTTATTCCTGTTGCAAGGTCGTTTGTCAGAAATACTAGACTTTCCAAGTTGGATCCCTAAATCTATTGCCTTCCTTGAACATCGTCGCAATGTGGGTTGTTTGGCCCAGTTCTATCGGTACTTTCATCTGATATACGTCTTCTTATTTCTGATGTAAGGTCGCTTGTCAGAAATACTAGACTTTCCAGGAACTCACACCCGTTTGTAATTGATTAACCAGCGGACCGGACAATGCATTACAGAAAGAATTCTTTTTTGGCTTGAACCATTTTTGGAATCGACTTCCGGCTAATGATTTTCCCATCCACTATGACATCCAGAGATTTAAGACAAATGTCAATAAACATTTCAACCTTTTCCCCCGCTCCAATTCCTAATTTCCAATCGACAACGCAATTCACATCATTCATAGGGAACTTCCCCTGCATGTTGGCTGTTAGAGAGAGAGAAAAAATGTTGGTATTTCTCATGGAGCGAGTAATTAGAAGCAATATGCTACTCCAAGCTCAAAGGAAAATGCAGCCAGTCAGCAATAAAAAAGAAAGATAATCAGAAAATATATATTCAAGGATAATCAGAGTCTCTGCGACCATATTTATAGTCAAATTGTCAAGGTATGGTTTTTATTTCTTTTGAAGGGAGTAATTAGAAACAATATGCTGTTCCCAGCTCAAAAAGATATATAGTCAGTCCGCGACCTAAATGTATCAGGAACATCGATAACTCTTCGATCACTTATGAGGTCAGCATGACAAAGTTTGGTTATTTCTGTTGAAGCGGAAAATAGAGCGTTATCCTTTTTTCCTCTCTTACAAATCAACTTGCTAGTGAAAACTTTGGAATATCAGTATGTAAACCTCGTGCCATCAACACTAGTAAAAACCCTTCCAGGAAATTATTTTTAAATTTTTTGGTTAATATCATTCATTATTGACTAATTTCAACAATAGCAACTCAATTAAATCAGTTTCTTCAATAGCAAACTTTCTTTCATCACGAAATTTATTTCAGCATCATCAGTGTCTCTGCGAACAAGTCAATACAAATTTGTTTCACCAATACTGGCGAAATTTGTGAAATATTCTGCCATGTGAAACTTCTCTATCGCCACTCGGCGATATGAGAGAAATCTTTTCCCATCTGTGATTGAAACTGAATTCTCCATATTCTTCATCCCACTGTGACTATTAAATACTTGCTGTTCGGGGGACCACCTTTGGGATGCTGCATGGTAAATCTATTTCGCTTTCCCTTTGAAATTGCAGCAGCGGCATTACTATTATGAAATTGTTAAATTTCAATTATGTCGACAGCAACAACTACAAATAAATAATTTGCCTACAACAAAAACCGAAAATAAAATGTTAAATATTTATTTCAAAAGAAAAAAAAAACAACAACAACATCGGAGATGGTGTGTGACTAATGAAAGAAAAAATGCAACAAATTTCTAAATGTATTAAAATTTTCTCATGGGGGCTCTTTTGTGCTGAAAAAGCGACCGCATGTGGCTTTCAACGAAAAAGCGCAGCAGGTGCCTTTTTGATAGTCATTAACACCATGTGAGTACTCAGTAACCAGTATCCAGCAGTCAACAGCCAGCCAATCACCAACACAACTTCACATCAATGCCACTCACATTCACATCATCATTAGTATTGGAGCAGTTGCGAAGGAGCATCGCTTGCGGCCATATTATGGAATACTATAACGCACTTGTAACCGCATCCATGCATGTGAAGCAAATGAAAGCGATGGTGATGGCATGCCATCGGATCCGATTCAATCCAATCCATTGCCATGGCATGGAAATATGTAATGAAAAGAAATGGAATCAATGAATGCCAGTGACAAGAGTTTGGGGACAGGTTGCTGCTGCTGTTGCCCGTCTGTCCTCAAACTCTCTCGTTGGTGGGCAGAAGAAATGGTACATCAACACGAGCCGATAGACGTTTGTACACATGTCAACAACGAGCACTTTTTTTTTGTTACCCTCCATCTCACTCTCTGCAGTATATCCTCACGGTATGTTTTATTCAATCATTGATTTGAAATGCTTTTTTCCGTCATACACATTCAAATTCAATCTGAAATCCAATAAAGATGAAAGGTGTCAACGACAATGATAGCTAAGATGATGAAAATGATGATGATCGTCATCATCATCGGCAACTTGCTTGTCATTATCGAAAACTAAACACATAAAAATCGCATTGAAGTGAGCATTCACATCATTGAAGGAGATTTCAATAACACTTGCTCACAAGCTGCCGGATTTTAGGGTTGTCAAATTTAAACTTGATTATGATGATGCCAATAAATTGGATTGTCAAAAACAATTTGAAAGAAACTAATATAGCTTCTGGATTTGGTTTATTTTTTTATCTTCAGAAAAATTTTTAAGATATTTTTAAATTTTTTTTATTTGAAAATTAAGATTTGTTAATCTCTGCCTCATCTGCTTTTGCAAGTACCAATGCTACTTATTCATATAAGAAAACATGAATAGAGACCATGAAAAAACTTTTCCCAAAGATGTATCGCTTTGGGATATACCGTTTGGACTCGGCTATAAAGAGCAGTTCCTTCCTCATTGGGCTTTAAACTTGAATCGGACAGAACTCATCGATAAGTAAGGAGTTTGGCCCATTCCCTCACAATGCCTTTCTTCAGCGCAAGCATATTTGCATATTTTCAACTCTCCACTCAAGCCTTCCTTCTTCATCATTCCGTTTAAAACATATCTGATATTCAATTCCAACCGATAAAGTATATATGTACATGGTCACCGTAGCCATATACGTCGTACTGTTGAAATCACGCATCAGTCTTTAAAAATGAAAAAAAATGAGTTGAAACCACGCATCAGTCTTTAAAAATGAAAATAATGAGTTGAAACTTTTTCTTCTCTTTATTAAATGTACTTGGATAACTTGGGCTATATCGAACTATATCTTTATAATCGAAGGCTACCGAAGTGGAGCGGTTAGCATGTGGCGAGAACATCCGAAACAAGTAGTAACGTGTTAAGTTCGGCACGGCCCACCACAATGGATATAATAATCATCCTATTTCATTATAACTCCACTATCATATCTATAGTTATACCTAAATAGGGGCTGGTCTGGATCATATTTGATTCAGGTACCGAGAACTCCTATATTTACAGGTCACAGTTTCAGCGTAATCAGGCAATAAATCTGCTTTCATGGAATTAGGATTCCAAACTGGAAGATCGATCTATATGACAGCTATATCTAAATATAGTCCGATATGGATCATATTCTGGTCGGTTGAAGGGAGGTTAAATACCAGTCATTGTGTCAAATTCCAGCGACATCAGAAAATAAAGGCTGGGATTAAAACAATATGTCGGCAGATCGGTCTATATGGCATCTAAATATAGTCCGATCTAAACCATAATTGGGTCGGATTTCGAAAGGCTTAAAGCAACTCACAATTTCAGGGAAATTGGGTAACAAATAAAACTTTTATGGACTTCAGACCCGTAATCGTCAGATCGGTCTACATGGCAGATATATATATATATAAGTATAATCCGATCTGAACCATGTTTGAACCGAATATTGGGAGGTTTAAAACAACTTACTGATTCAAATCGGGTAATATATGCAGCTTTTATGAGTTTCAGATCCTTCCCAAAAATGGTCTGATTTGGCCCGTTTAAGAACTTACCAGCGTGCTGCAAAAAGACGTATCTTTGCCAAATTTCAGCTCAATATCTAAACTTTTGAAGGCTGTATCTAAACTGAAGGCTGACGGATGGACAGACACACGAAAATCGTTAAATCGCATTTGACATTGACGACGTTCCGAAATAAAGGGTGATTTGTTAAGACCTAAAGGAGTTTTTCAAAAATGTTTTAAATTTTTTTACTTGAATCTATTATACGGTCCATATAATTTAATGTTTGAAGATTATTTCATGCAAATGTTGACCTTGACTGCTCCTCAAATGCTCTATCCGCTTAGTCCAATTTTGGCATACTCCTTCCAACATTTCAGCCGGTATGTCACTAATAAACGCTTCAATGTTGCCTTCCACCGCGTCAATTGAGGCGGGCTTGTCTGCAGAGACATGAGCTTTAACAAAGCCCCACAATAAACAGTCTAAAGGCGTTAAATCGCACGATCTAGGCGGCCAATTTACCGGTCCCTAACGTGAAATAAAATGTTCACCGAACTCGTATCTCAATAAGTCCATTGATACGCGTGCTGTGTGGTGGCATGTGGGACCGTCTTGTTGAAACCATATGTCATGCAAGTCAAGCTCATACTTATTGGGCAAAACAAAGTTGGATATCATCTCACGATTGCGCTCACCATTCCCAGTTACGTTACGATACGTCTTTGAAGAAGTACGGTTCAATGATGCCACCAGTCCATAAACCGCACCAAGCTGTGTTAAATTTTTCTTAATGCATTGGTAGCTGTGGCAATGCTTCTGGCTGATCTTCACTCCAAAATCGACAATTCTGTTTATTTACTTACCCATTGAGTCAAAAATGAGCTTCGTAGGTCAATGGAAGAAGGGAGCGATGATTTTTCCTAACAGAACAGGCATTTTGATAATAAAATTCAAAAATTTGCAAGCGTTTGTAAGATAATTCGTGGTTAAAGTATAGACCAAACTGAAAATGTTTGATAGTGAAACAAAACACGAAACGTGTGTGAGCGGTTCAAACCATTGTTGCCATAAAGATAATAGCTAAAAAATCACCCTTTATATATGGTGGGTATAAAAATTTTCGGCGGTGGTTGTTCCCTCCTAATGCTGGTGATATTTTATGAGGAATTATGCCATTGAAAACTAGTAAGTTCGCTAAGTTCGGCCGGGCCGAATCTTGGAAGGCCACCACCATGGATTCTGCTAAAAGTTTAAACAATGGTTTTAGACCTGGATTTAGTACATGACACGATTGTTGGAAGTCGGTAAAGAACACTACGTACAAAATTTCAGCCCCATCTGATAAAAATTGATGCTTCCAGGGGCTTGAATGTCAAATCGGGAGATCGGTTTATTTAGGACCTATATCAGGTTAAAATCATAACTGAACCCTACGTGCAAAATGTCAACTTAATCGGAAAACAACTGCGGCTTTTAGGGGCTCAAGGTATAAATCGGGAGATTGGTTTATATGGAAGCAATATCAGTTAATAGACCGATTCAGATCATACTTGGCACGATCGTTGGAAGTCGTAACGGAACACTTTGTGTAAAATTTCAGTCCAATGGGTTAATAATTGCAGCTTCTAGGACCTTGAGAAGTCAAGTCGAAGGACCATTTTATATGGGAGCTATATCCAAACGACCTACATCAATAAAAACTATCTGTCAAAATTTCGTGCAGCTAGCCCTACGCGTTCGACCGCTACCGTGATTTCCATGGACGGATGGACCCGAGGACGGACGGACGCTAGCTCTACGCATTCGACCGCTACCGTGATTTCCATAGACGGATGGACCCGACGACGAACGGGCGGAAATGGCTAAATCGGTTTAGAATGTCAAGAAGATCAAGAATATATATACCTTATGGGGTCGCAAATCAATATTTCGAGGTATTGCAAGCGGAATGACGAGATTAGTATCCCCCTCTCTGGTGGTGGGTAAAAAAATAGTATAGCAGCCATGTTAAAACTTCTTCCCTAAGAGGTGTCGCTTTGCGGCACGCCGTTCGAACTCGGTTATAAAAAGGAGGCCCCTTATCATTGAGCTTAAACTTGTATCGAACAGCACTCAGTGATATGTGAAAAGTTTGCTCCTGTTCCTTGATAGAATTCTCATGGGCAACTTTTGCACTTGCAGCCCTTATATAAACCGATCTCCATATGTCCATAAAACCCTGTTTATTGCCCCATTTCGCTAAAGTTGAGTGCAGCGAGTTGAGTTAGAACCCTCGACATCCATACCGAGTATAGTGCAGATCTGACGATATTTGGATATCATACATACTAATCTCCCGATTTAAGGTCTTGGCCCATAAAACTCACATTTGTTGACCTATTTTGTATAGTGAGTTGTATTAAGCTCCTGCACAACCTTTGCGAATATGGTACAGAACAGATTATATCTGGATGTAGCTGCCATACAGACCGACCTCCCGACGGTTTTAAACCATAGGTGGACCATTTATTTCCCGATTTTGTTTAGCCCTTACCTTGCTCTCTTAAATGGCCTTAATAGTAAAATCCACCGGATGGGCAACTAGTGAATTAGACATCCACTGTAAAGCAGCGAACATTAATTTTTAGCCAATGCACAAACATTTTGTTCACATGGAGGTGTTTGAGTGCGCCATCAATTGTCGGTTGTGAGTTGCCAACTCTATATAACGCAAGGACGCTATTAGGCTCGAACTTCGTTACGAAATTTTTTCTTTTTAAAGAAACTCAGAAGCAAATGATTTTGGTAGCTTGTAAACTATACAGTGAGCTCTCAATAAAACAAATATGTAGCAGTCATTTTCTAATTTGACTGATATAAGAGCGTGAACTTGATAACACTTCGTGCCAATTACCCTGTATATGTTTTCTAAAAATAAAAATTTTAAAAACATTTGGTTAAAAAAAGTTGTTACAATAATTTTCTTTGTGGTTTCTTTGAAACTGACACTTAAATCGCCTTAAATAATGTGTGAACTTTCATGAACTATTTGGGGGCTAAATGATCATTCGATTTCAAAATACAATCGATATTTGTTCATTTGCTTGTGTTTTGGTAGTTTCCTTCTGTCCATGCTACTCTTCTCCTTATAGAGTATACCAAGACGTAAGGTCAAAATGTTTCCATTTTTTGGTAATGATGATGCCGCGGATGATGACAGTGGGTAGGTAGTAGTGGGAGGTTAAGTGGCAAATGCTTCATAGCCACCGTCATTGTTATTGAACAAGAAAAGCAAATATTATTTTATAATTTTTTTCTATCATTTTTGATTGACGATAATGAGGTTGCTTTTTGTTTGACGCAAAAGCAGCATGTCGATGAACCCAAAGACCACTACTGCTGTGAGACATGCATATTTCAGAAAAAAAAGCAAAATTTTGAATTGAAAGTAAAATCCTAAGGATTAGTTGGCAAATTTCAAAATACGTGATTTTTCTTGGATTTTAGAATCAAAAAAGTATCAAACAGAGCTGATTGAGTGAGTGGTGTGCTAGTAGCCGACTGGCTAGCTATCATGGTTTATGAGGTCGTCTATAGAAGGGTCAAGCTGAAGGTCTTTGACATTTGCTAGAAATAAGTTCAAGGTTTCAGGGTCTGAATGACGCTACAAAGAATGAAACAGAATGAAATCTTATGAACAAGTACTTCAGACATCATATAAAAAAAAACTTTCACAAAAGATTTTGTTTCTTAAATGTTTTTCTTCAAAATCTGTGGGGGAGAAATGAAAGAATAAAACACCTTGACTTACATCTATACAATGGTCAATAAATCACTAGACTAAACAGCCTGAAGGTGTCGTTTCCTTATAAAAAAACAAACATATACAAAAAGTGGCACAAAAATATATCTTTGCTCTAAGAGTTCAAGTGCGTTGAATTCATCAATGAATTATGGTGAAATAATCTGTGCCATATTGAACTTTTATGGCGGCGAAAAAAACTTATGAATTCCAAAAACATGAAACATATCACAAATCTTAAAAATGTTTCAAGTATTCCTACAGAATATTGACCGCAAGCGCTTTTTAAGGTAGTTGTTCGTTTAATTATTGCCTTTTTGTTTCTTTCCACAGTGCTCTCCGTGTAAATGCCAAGCGAAGCATTTCAATGCTAATCAATGAACACAAAAATGTTATGCAAATTATATCAAATGAAATGTGGAGAAGGTTTGGTTTGAAGATTTCTTCGGTGTTCCCTCCCAAAAAAAACTACGTTGAAAGCTCATCATAAGCGCCTTTTTTGAAAAGTGAAAGGATTTGTAGTTTGTTAAACCTAACATGATAAAAGGTTACTTACGAAAATTTCACAAAAAGGTCACAAGTTCATATACATCTCCATCTCCATAATGTAGCAGCATTTAAATTGAAAGTCAATACAATGGGTATCGACATTATATGCTAAAAAAGAGAGAAAAATTCGAATGAGCGACTTTTAAAGGAGAGAAATATTTTTTGTTTTTTCAAGAAAATTCTTTCCAATGCCGATTTCTACAGTGCTTTTCCTTGTAAAGTGCTAAATGTGGAAGACTTGAACAACTCGCTTTAGTCTGCATGTTGTATAAGCAAGCCAAGAGGCAAACAACGACTGCTATTTTAGAGCACAAAGCTGTTTGGTATAAGAAAGGGTTGCAGAAGATTTTTCGATAGAGTGAAAATCTCAAGGGCGACTCAGAACTAAGACATCTAAATCTTAGTTAGGTAATAAAATATAAGGCGAGCTGAAAACTCTTCACAAAAAATGGATGGAATTTTGATGTTCATTTGAAGAATAATCCAAGGCCTCTTAGCTACATGAGATACTAGCCCTCAAATCTGTAAACTCAAGGTATCATCGCATCGTAGAAAGATTATTAATAACTTGCAGGGTAGCTGATACGAAGTGTCGTTAAGAAAAATAAGGCGAGTTTAAAACCCTCAGAACAAATCATGGATGGAACTCGGATGTTCATTTAAAGAATAATCCAAGGCAATTCACTTATATAAAATACTAGCCCTCAAAGCTGGAAACTCAAGGTATTATCGTATTGTAGAAAGATTATTAATAACTGACAGGGTAGCTGATATGAAGTGTTCTTGAGCCCCAAGAGGACTCAATCCTCGACCGATTTGGCTGAAATTTGGCACAAGAACTTTTGTGCCGACTTTCAACATCGTTGCCAAGTATGATCCGAAACAATCCATACACTGATATATGCCCCATATAAATCGATATCCAGTTTAGACTTTTTGAGCCTCAATATTCGCTCGATTTAATTGAAATCGAACTTCTATTTTGATTTTCAACATTCTTGCCGAGTATGATCCGAATCGGTCTATAAACTGATATAGCCCCCATATGAACCGATGCCCAGTTTTGATTTAGTGAGCCCATTAAGGCTTCAATTTTCATCCGATTTGAGTGAAATTCGGCCCGAGAACTTCAGTTTTGACTTCCAACGTCCCTGCTGAGTAGGATCGATCGATCGATCCCCAGTTTTGACTTCTTCAGTCCTTAGAGGCCTTAATTTTCATCTGATTTAAGTGATATTTTGCCCCAGAACTTCTGTTTCGACTTCCAATATCCTTGCCGAGTATATCTGAATCGGTCTATAAACTGATATAACACCCATATAACCCCTTCCCCTTGATTTGACTTCTTGAGCCCCTCGAAGCCTCATTTTCATCCGATTTGGCTAAAACTTAGCCCAAGGTCCATTGTTCTGACTTTCAGCATCCGTGACAGGTATAATGCGAGTCAATATAAGCCTCCTTAAATACATATACACCGCCATGAATTCTTGAGAGCATAGAAGCCGCAATCAATTCCCAATTTGATTGCCACAAAATACATTCAAAGGGTGATTTTTTAGCTATTATCTTTTTGGCAACACTGGTATAAACACCTCACGTACGTTTCGTGTTTTGTTTCACCGTCAAAAATCATCAGTTTGGTCCATAATTTAACCATGAATCGTCCTACAAACGAACAAGGCTTGCAAATTATTGCATTTTATTGTAAAAATGCGTGCTCTGTTAAGAAAGTTCATCGCGTGCTTCTTCCATTTTACGATGAAGCTCATTTTTGGCTCAATGGGTACGAAAATAAGCAGAATTGTCGATTTTGAAGTGAAGATCAGTCAGAAGCATTGCAAGAGCTACCAATGCATCCAGAAAATATTACAGTTTGGTGCGGCTTGTGGGCTCTATCATCATTGCACCGTACTTCTTCAAAGATGATGCGAATCGTATCGTAACTGTGAATGGTGAGCGCTATCGTGAGATGATATCCAACTTCCCCCCCCCCCCCCCCCCCCAAAAACGCAGGAGTTGGAGTTGCATGACATGTGGTTTCAACAAGACGGTATCACATGCCACACAGCACGCATAACAATGGACTTATTGGAAGGCGAATTCGGTGAACATTACATGTTCGGAACCGGTCAACTGGCCGCATAGATCGTGCGATTTAACGCCTTTAGACAATCACTTCAGGTAGTCGTTCTTAGGATTTAATTTTCGTGCGTGCCCTCGTTTGGGAAAATACTATCATTTGGGGAGCTTGGGAAATTTTTCTTGTCAGTGATATTTTCAGATCTTTAGCGATTTGACTGGTACTACGGCATGGATTTTGATGAATTCGGGCCTTCACACGCTGAAGTGTTGTTGCATTTCTTTCTGGATCACAACCATGGAGTTCTGCAACGTTACCAGCTTCATTATAACGATTTATGGTGCGATGCACAAACATTTTGTTCACTGTTCAGTGTTTGAGTTCGCCAACAATATTCGGTTGTCATTCTCTAGCCAAATATAGATCTTTAGCGATTTGACTGGCATTACGGCATGGATTTTGATGAAATCGGGCCTTCACACGCTGAAGTGTTGTTGCATTTCTTTCTGGATCACAACCATGAAGTTTTGCAACGTTACCAGCTTCATTATAACGATTTATGGTACGATGCGCAAACATTTTGTTCACTGTTCAGTGTTTGAGTTCGCCTACAATATTCGGTTGTCATTCTCTAGCCAAATATAACGTAATCATATTATTGTACTTGAACTTTAGCACGAATCACTTTCTTTTTAGATGAACTAATGGGAAAATACTTTTGGTGGCTTGGCTTTGAGGTGTACTCTGAAGATTTACTCAACTACCCAAACTCCAGGGTCAAAATTCTTGAATTATATTTTTTTTAAATTCAAAATTTCCAATTTTTCTAAAAACCAATTTGCAAAAAAGACTCATTAAGCCAAAAGTTTAAACAAATTTTTTTCTAAAGGTAAAAATTTCCATGGTAATTTCGCTATGGACAAAACTAACGAAATGACTTAAAAAATATCTCCTTAGACAACATATTCATGAAATTTTCTCTAAGACAAAATTCCCATAAAATTGTACACAAAGAACCAAATTCTCATTTAACTTTTTTTTAAGAATTAAATGCCCATTTAATTTTGCTTTAAGGACAATTTTTTTTCAAGTTTTCTCTTAAGACAATGTAACCATGCAATTTTGTTTAAAAACAAAATTTCAAAGAAATGATCTCTACAGCTGAAATTTTGTCTACATATATTTAAGTGAATTATTTTTTTTTTCTTGAGATTAAAGTTCAAGCAGACCGCCATAACTTTCAATTTCAGAATATTTTAAAGAAAAAAATGCTAATGGATCAAAGCTTAAAGTTTTCCCCAGAACTATTTCCATCAATGTTTATTTCCATTCACTAACCCCTTAGGGATGGAACACTGCCACATATTGCAAGTGGTTAAATGTTAAAATAGAATGTAAAGGTTTTTATGACTTTTCTATAAATATTTTATTTTAATAGCCCAGCTCGCATATATTTTATTTTTTTACGATCTAAGCACTTTAAATGCATTTTTAAATGAAAGTTAACGAAACCTGACTTCTATGTTGTCGTTGAGTCGCCTCCTTGGGGGTTAGGAGCAACATAAAAAGACAACACTTAATAAAATGAATTTTTATGACAATGACAACTATATGGCCACAACAACATTGTTTATACATAAATATAGTACCAGAAAACATATGTTCCGACATGTCCTAACAAATCATATGTATATGTATGCACATACATAATTTTGATGTGTTTTTGATAGTTGACAATGTTGAAAATTTATGTTTCTGTCTTGTGCTAAGCTCTCTAGGACAGAGAAATAGGAAAACAATTAAAAAAGAGATGACAAAAATATTAGAAAAACTTATTTGTGAACACATTTTTACGATCCTCGGCATAAAGTTATCTGATGAAAGTTCATTTTGGGAGGGTAAGAAATTATTAAAATTTATGAAATTTCAAAAACTGTCAAATTAGCAACCCGCATAATGTGGAATTTATTACATCTCTAAGGAGTCATCAAATAAACTATAAAACGCACATCCAAACTTATTCTTCTTTTTGATTGTGTTAAACTTTTAATTCAATATTAATATTTTTGATGAGTTTTTTAATTAATAACCATTGTATTATAAAGCTAATCGAATTATTGTTCGGATAATTTTTATCGTCAAATAAAACCGAAATAAAAATTATTAATTACAAAAATAATAATTAAATATATTAATAGAAGACCAACAGATACTTCAAATGTTTTATAACAATTAAAAAATTTAATGCATTTATCCCGACGACGAGTTTGAAATCATCTTCAATAAAGCTTCGCAAATACTATAAAACATTGTTTAATTATTAATAAGCTATTGGGCAAAGAGAGACTCAACATTTTTCCAGATAGATTCATTAGTAACAATAATGCCTGGTCGTAGAGACACTGATAATGCAATGTTGTGTCAAATGTTGCGTTAACAGCTCGAAAGCATTGAAAAAATGAAGAAAATCGTTGTGATGGTATAGAAACTGTTGTACAGATCCTAATGCCTTATTTTGAATTGTGAACAATCATAAGTCTTAGTTATAAGACGTTGGACGCAGTTTTTTATATCCTACACCACTACTGTGTTACAGGGTATTATATCTTATTACATTTATTTGCAACACCAAGAAGGAAGAGAGATAAATAGAGATTGATAAGTATACCGATCGACTCAGAATCACTTTCTGATTCGATTTAGCTATGTCCGTTTGTCTGTCTGTCCAAATTAATTTGTGTACAAAGTACAGGTCGCAATTTTCATACGATCGTCTTCAAATTTGGTACAGGCATGTTTTTCGGCTACGAGACGTTGACTATTGAAATTGGAAAAAATCGGTTTAGATTTGGATATAGCTCCCATATATATGTTAGTCCGATTTGTAGCAATAATGCAATACAATATTAATTTGTTAACCGATTCGCTCGAAATTTGGCCTGAAAGATTTTCTTATGACTCGTGACGGTACTGGTGAACTTCATAGAAATTGGTCCGTCCGATCGTCCGATTCTCTCTTCTAGAGACCTCGCAAGCGCATTTATTGACCAATCTTCCCACAATTTTATACAACGCTTTCCCCGATGACTTCCACAATGTCTATTAAGTAGGCTCGAAATCGGTTCAGATTTGGACATAACTCCCATATATATGTTCATCCGATTTTGAGAAATATTGCAAAAAGTGCTCATTTGTTAACCGATTAACTCGAAATTCGGCAGGAAGGATTTTTTTATGACTCTCGACATTGTTGTTGAATTTTATTGAAATCGGTCTAGATTTTGATATAGCTGTCATATATGTATATCGCCCGATTTTCACTTCTAGAGCCACTGCAAGCGCACTTTTTGACCAATCTTGCTAAAATTTTGCACTACGCTTCTCGACGACTACCACATTATTTGAGAAGTTTGCTCAAAATCAGTTCAGAATTATATTCAGCATATATATGTTCGTCAGATTTTGTTTAATTTCCATCAAAATTGGTTCAGAAATAAGGTTCAGGGTAAGTGCAGGGTATAATAAAGTCGGCACCGCCCAACTTTTACCATTCCTTACTGGTCTTATTATAGGCATGTTAAGTTCGAAATCCGATTTAGGACTATATCTTGATATATTCTGCCGATTAAAGGTCTTGAGTTCCTAAAAGACAATTTTACTTACTACGACATCCGTGCTAAGTATAATCTACAATAGATCACACCATATTTGGATAAAACTTTCATATAGTCCGGTCTCTCGGTGTGAAGGCTTGGCTCTATTAAATGCACATTTATTATCCGATTTCACGGAAATTTACGATACCTCGACACCTTCCCAAGTGTAGTTTAGATCGGATAAGTGTGGTTTAGATTTGGATAAGGCTGCCATATAGACCGATCTCCCGATAAAAAGACTGGCTTCATAAAATGTATATTCATTACTTGATTTCGCAGAAATTTCGTTCAGTAATTTGTATTAGGTCCCTCGAAGTATGCTGGGCATGGTTCAGATTGGAGCATATTCGGATATAGCCTCCCATATATGCCGATGTACCGAGTTAAAGCTTTTTTTGTAGCCATATAAGGCCCGTTTATTTCCGCATTTTGCTTAAATTTGAAACGGTATTTATTTTGATTTAACTGCTTTATGCTTTTCCGTGGTGGGTATCTAAAATTTACTCTGCTGTACTTAATGAATTGCATGAGACCTCTGTGTTAGTCAACGTCAATATAGCGGTGGTCAAGCTTTTGAAATTTCGATTGGGCCACATATTTCTAGACTTTCAGAAACCCTTATTCCTGAACATCTGGCATCCCTTGTGTTTGGGCCTTATCTCGAAGAATTAGCTCAGGCGTAACCCACAGATACCAGTTCCCCTGGAACATCTAAAGTAGTTCCTTACCTGTAACGACATTGTTTGCGGCAGGGTTCACTCCTGAACCAACCGTTGAAGATGTCTCTTATATTTAAAATCGAAAATAAATGCGAAAGTCGTTTTAAATGTCTTTAAATTTAAATAATGGGACAGACAAGGCAAAGTATGATTCAATATTATTTTTCCAGAAGAAATTTTTGACACTGTAATAAATACAGATTTTTTGGTCACCTGAAGTACTTATTAAAGTTAATAAAGTAAATAGGAAATTAAATGTAAAGATAGCATCTTTTTTTAATGTTTTGGTTCTTGGGCTCGTTTTCATTGCTAAAATCCTACGAATATGGGAAAATCTAACATTTTGGTCCACAATTTTTTTTTCAGTGTAGATATTAAGTTTTATAAAACTAAAATAAATATTTGGACTTTAATATTTATGATATTTAATATTTAATATAGAAATCCTTAGGTCCCATAGTAATATTCAGTTCATATATTACACTAAAGTTAACGTAGATGACCCAAACTATTTAAATATTGTTATCATCTTATATTGATATCCCCTTATATGAACCCCTTATATGATCCAGTGTTCCTCTTAAAAAGCATGCCACTGCACAGCTAACTACTTAATGAGTAGGTTGAAGAATGTAATCTTTTTGGGGCAATATGGACTGATAATGAAGCTTGGTTAGCTTCAAAATCGCAATCTCCATAGCTAGCGCAATGTATTAATAGCAACCCCATTTTGCCTAAAACTTTTTAAAAATAGTTTTAATTTTGCTTTCTATTCTATTGTAAATGGAAACAAAAACTAAACCTATTGGTTTCAGAGGG
The DNA here is from genome assembly GCF_963082655.1 of Stomoxys calcitrans. Lineage (NCBI taxonomy): Eukaryota > Metazoa > Arthropoda > Insecta > Diptera > Muscidae > Stomoxys > Stomoxys calcitrans. The sequence goes on along the minus strand of NC_081555.1, from coordinate 85,841,678 downwards.
ACAAAAAAAAAATCCAATGATATTTGTTATCTATAAACTCAATAAATAAAAAAAGTCTTGCAAGCTTCAGTCAATTGCACTGATAGAAAAATAAATACCTAACGTAATTATATCGATGCCATGCGGTATTAATTGTGAATCAACTCCACATGGTATCAAAGCAATACCGCCTGTTATGGAATGTTAAAATATAAAACGAAAAGTGCGTTTTGCTATTGGATTTATTACCAAACAGTTATAACTTTTAATACCAATATGGTATTGACATAAGTACCAAACCGAGATTGTTGCAATACCATCTCTTTATCACTTATGCAAACCAGCCGCTAAAAAATTTCAACAAATACCGTTGAAAAGTGTTTTTAATTTAATTTGAATTCGAATAAATTTCAACAAATACCGTTGAAAAGTGTTTTTAATTTAATTTGAATTCGTTTGTGTATGTTAAGGTAATTTTCAAAAATAATTTTACCCCTTGACCAACCTCGAATAGTTGTATACGTTTTATGACATAGATATACCTCCTTCAATTATCTAGCGATAATATTGAACAAAAAGTGCTCTTTTAAAGAACTCATCACATGTCACAAAGCGATACGATGCGGAAGCGCACTTTGTCCGCTACTAAACCGTAAGTAAAATCTTCTTTTATTTAAAATCGAAATAAATGCGAAAGTCGATTTAAATTTCCTTAAATTTAAATAATGGGACAGACAAAGCATTAAAAACAAACTATTGTTATATAAAACATTATTAAAAATGGTTGCCAAATTTGGTATACAAGCTGCCAAAATAAAGAAAAAACTGCAAATGTTACAGAACAAGGCGATGGGAGAATGGTTTGAGGATGGGAGTAGCTCATACCATCGTGGTATAATCGAGGCTCCGATAGTAAACCTGGAAGGAAGGAAAGAGGTTTTCCATCGGATACCTGAGATGAACTTTGAGGACGAGTGCGAGGCACTGCTGCCAGCAGCATAGTCTTGGATTGACGGAACCCTAGTATTACCATCTGGATGATCATGTTACACAGGTGGATCAAATCTAGAGGACAGAGTGAGCTTGGGCGTCTACATTGAGAAACCAGGGACTCGGATTTGACTACAGGCGTAGATCCGGGCGATATCGGAATGTGTGAGTTGGTGTGGTGCTAACGCGAGGACTTCGAGTGTGAACATCTTTATTGACAGTAAAATTGCCATAAGGGCAATAACAACCAGGACGGTGAGGAACAGTCTTGCAGTGTAAGAAGGAAGCCAACGCCTTCTCTGATGATGGGAAAATCCGCATCGTTTGGGTGCCGGGCCATAACAATGTAAGGGGAATGAAAGGACAGACAGACAGACAGAAGTCCGAAGCCTTTCTGGTCGACGCAGCCCGAGTTGAGGGCGTGGGCGATGAATTCACACGCAACATTGTGGAACAGCGAAACGGTCGGTAGGACGGCGAAAATCCTATGAGGTGATCCAGATCGTGAGAAGACGAGGCCATTACTGAAAGGAATTAAGACGGAGGTCAGTATGGCTATTGGTATCGCAACGGGACACATAGGAATACGAGCTCACTTATGTAAAATCGGTGCGGCAAGTTATAGCATAGGATATGCGGGGGAGATGATGAGACATTGGAGCACTTCCTTTGTCATTGCCCGGCTTTCGTCTAACAGATACCGGTACTTAGGTGGGGACATTATACCAGACGTTAACCAACTTATGGGTGTGTCATGGAAAAGAATTAAGGATTTTGTTAATAGCACGAAATTCCTTACTTGGATTTTCTTTTTCGAGGTTACTTTACAGGCCGATTACTGGCTTAGGTGTATGTCTATAGTGGCATGGGACAGATTAATATCTGCACCCTCTTTTCAACCTAACCTACAGAACAAGAATTTGAAAATAATTTTCAATCTACCAAGACGCTACTAAACATTTCACTTACATTAATGAATTTCTTGCAAATTTTATGGACGAACAAGTTTTTTGCAAGTTTCGTCTTTAGAAACAATTTTTTAGAAACTTTCCTTTTTGGGATATTTTTTCAAAAGACAAAAATTTTGTCTTTAAAGAAAATGTCCTGTAAATTTTTTCTTTTATACTTCAGACATTTTGAACCATTTTATTATGCTTGTTTTTATAAAATCCCTCTCTAAAAGGCATTTTCTAAATCTCCTGCAATGCGAGCATCTACAAATTCTTTAATATTGCGTGGATTTTTATTCATTAAGCAGAATGTGCATTGACCCACAGAACTCCCACATAGTTCATAAAAATGGTCAATGACCAATTTGTCATAAAATCCAACAAATCGAAGTCATTGGCTGGAGAAAAACTCACACGATGATACAATGCCAATAAAATACCAAAAAAACCAACAATTGAGCCATAAATTTTGTTTTAAATCTGTGGCAAAGAACTATCAAGGTTGACAATAATCAAACAAAAATGGTTATAAAAATTGTTATTAACATAATTCTTTTTTTGTTTCTCGAAACAAAAAGTACAATAAATTTGATTACACAAAATCACCGCAATAACAAATGAAAGATTAATTAGAAAAGTAAACAAAAAATTAACATTTCAATACTAGCTGGGCTTAAGATCGGCTTATTGTCCATTACCCGCAAAGAGTATTGTGTTACCAAAGTTACCAAACTCTGCAATGATCCCATACGATTTCCGGTTTGTATCTTCAAGAAAAATCAAAGCAAGAGATCAATAAAAGAAGATTTGTTTCAAGGTTTAGTTTAGAGTTCAAAAAACCTCCCAAGTTCTGATGACAATTCAATTCATTCATCCATCCATCTTGTGAAGTAATTTTTCTTCTATTATGTCTTTTTTTTTGTGAAGTTATGAGCAGATTGCATTAATGATATTAAATCTTAGTTTTGTTGTTATTTTTCATTATGGTCAAGTGTCAAATACCTTTTGGCTATGAAGCGACGACACATCTTATGCTTTTGTTCTTCTGAGCCTAAAAGAGACATTCAAAAACCTACCTAAGGCTTTGATTTTAGACCTCTGCATAACTTTTTGGCTTAGATATCACCTAAGGGCCGTAAAACAAAATCCAAAAGAGCAATGCGGTCATTTAACACCTCGTTTCTTGGTTTTCTTCTGTTGTGGTTCATTTGGCCAAACAAAAAATGCTGGTTTTCGTTTTTGCTTCACCAGCTCTACTTTAAGACTGTATCATAAAGTCCCCTTAAAATCATCACCATTTAAAAATAAACCAAAACACGAGACTTTTGCTAAAAGTTAATAACATCAAACTTTGCTAGTTTTTTTGTTTTTGGCGTGTAGCGATTATTTCAATGTCAACCGCAATAATCTGGTCGTTTGTTTTGGTTTTCGACTTTATGATGTTGCTTTGCAAAAATGTTTGTATAAATTAATAAATTTAAAAAAAAATAAAATATTCTCTAACACGCATAATATGACAATATTTTAGGTAGTGCTTTAAGCATGCCAACAAAGTTTAAAGAAAAAATCACTTAACATTGCATTTTGATTTATTTCTGGGGTTAATAGAGGTTAAGTGGAGAGCAGGTGTTTGAAAACAAACTAATTATGCTACAGTGCATACTTTCAGGTTTTTCTATTTGTGAAATAATTAGTTTCTACTTCAGATGAACTTTGATTTAAAACATATGAAGAGTAATTTATGTTATATTATCATTTAGCTTTGAGATTTAATGTTTAGTCTAAAGTCAATTATATTTCATTTAGTAAAGCGCTTATTAACAACTTGAAACTTCAATGAAATTTAAACTTAATAATCCAAAATGGCTATTTGGGCTAATGGGGTTTATGTGGGCTAATAGGTTTAATGTGCCAAAGGTTCCTTGGTGATTTTTTTTAGTCACATTTAGTATAGTAACTCTACAATAATCTCGCAGCTAAGCTTCTCGTAACAACAATGAACACCACACAGATCGGACCTCAAAGGTCCAGCCAATGTAGTAATCACAACTATCCCATGCCGGGTGCTGACAACGACAATTCAACGTTGGGCGCCAGCTTTATTAGAAGTTATCAGTTATTAATCACCAACTACATATACAGCCCAATACAGGAATAAACTCCCGGGGAATTAATTTCTCTCTCGAGTAAAATCCTCCTATTCCGATTGAATCGGGAGAGGACATTTTTGGGAGAGGGAATTTCGATTTTTCGAAAACAGCTGTTTTGTTTCAAAAAGGCGTTAACTTCGGCCGGGCCGAACTTTGGATACCCACCACCTCGGGTATATACAATAGTTTAAGCTCAATGATAAGGGACCTCCTTTAAGTATCCGACACGAAACGGAGTGGCAATAAAATTGTAAAACTTAAGCAAATCTTCTATGATGGGTACATGACATTTAAACCGAGCTCTCTTCTCTTTTACGAAGTTTGTTTAGAATAAGGGAAAAGGGATTAGGGAATAAACTCCCAGTAAATTTTTATTCAGAATAGGAGAAAAGGGAGTAGGGAATAAACTCCCAGGGTATTGTTATTCAGAATAGGGCTGATAATATTTTCCCCCACTTAACGCATTAAAAGAATTGATGGGCCATAAATGTTAATTGTTGAAAACATGGCCCAGATTTTAATAAAAATTGCCAGAATTAGTGTGGTCCGAAATTAGATTACATAACAGTCATTCTGCAATCAGACTCGTCACCTTGCATGGAAAAAACCTATCACTTTTATAAGGGTTTATCGCACGGGGTGACGAATTGCCACCATTCTAACACTGTAGGATAGGTCCTGGGACAGTTCGAAAATGATGAGAACACTTTGCAAGTATTAACATTAGTTAACAAATATATTTAACGAAGAAGCAATTTTTAACAATAATTAAGCTACTTTTTAAAATATAATTAAGAATCATAAGTTTTGACAATTGAAACTTCGCATACCCCTTAGGATATGTCCTGTGACAGGTAACTAATTCTTCAGTATAGCACCGGTATATTTGCGGCAATTGACTACACATGTCCTGTAGGTTTTTTTAACATACTGCACTATGTTCGATCGTTTGAATACTCTCGTAGATTATTTTTCATACTTCGTGTACCACCGCTTTAAAAACGGTGTCCGTGGCGGTGTTATGAAGTAATTTAAGATTAGAATGGAAACACCGCCTCAACACCACATTGACTGAAATCATAATTGTGGTGTTGCTTTTGCAACAATGAAAAAGAATATTTATTTTAGCAAAATTATATATATATATTTACTTCCTGAATATAAATTTCCAGAATTTTTTTTTAAACTTTTTTATGTTAAAAATAAGATTGCGGTGTTCGCGTACCATACAACCGCATATGCAAGAGACACATGAGCAAAAGTATTTGCGGTGAGGTTATTTAAAATCGAGCCAGAAGACATAGCTTACATGTGTCGCAAGCTCGTCCCAAATTCCCAATTCCCGAAATAAAGTGGCGCAAAAGCAGATGAATGAACGGGAAGCACGCCGATAAATGTGTATACACTCATTAAAATGTTACACTTCAGCAAACAAAGGTCTTTTTGAATTACAGATATTGGCGGTTGGTGGTTTACCTTTCTTACTGCGCTCGAAGAAAAGTTCCCTGATATGATCCAATGTTCTTCGCAAGAAGGCATGCTTCTATCATTGTACAGCTCACTAATTAGTGAGTGATGGACACATATAATCTTTTTGGGGCAAAGCAGACTGATGATGGAGCTTGGTTAGCTTCGATATTGCGATCTCTGTAGCCTGCCCAATGTATTAATCGCAAGCCAAACTTAGCACGTTCTTACTAGAGTTTTACTCATCAGTGAGGGAACAATTCTCATACAATAAAGTTTCGTTGGGCCCCAATTAAAAAAAAATTGTACTCGTATCTTCATTACTGTATAGAACATTGTTTGTGGATATAGAAGTTTAGATTCGAAAATAAATATTACTCACGTTCTTAAAAAACTAATAAATTGATTTTGTAGTTCAAAAAGGCTATTTTTGAGTTAGGCACTCATCAAGTATATATGACATAGTAAATTGATCAATAGCATGGTGACAATCTTAGAAACAGTTAATGTTTTTTAAATGTCGTTACTGCTCATGACAGAAAGAATTGTTATGGCGCACTAATCGCTCTTAATCCATAAATGTACATTTATAATTTTTGTCGTACCTATTTGTCCACCTCTTATGCGTCATTTCAACTCTGTAAATTTTTCCTGCGATTATTTACTTTTCGTAAAATATTGATAGTGGTATTACCCCTTTTCAATGATTAAATGGAATTTAAACCAAGAATTAGGAATTAGGAATAGTGGTATTACCCCTTTTCAATGATAAAATGGAATTTAAACCAAGAATTAGGAATAAAATTGTGTATGGTGTTTCCTAATTAATTTAATCGAATTGTTTAAACAGAGAAGCATATTTTTTTGGTACCTATATTTTTCTTGATTTATTCATATGTTTTGGCAGTTTAACCTGTGAATTCTCAATTTTGTTTCATTCGTTCTATATATTCCAATACCAAAATGAGGTTGTTTAATTCTCACCTATTATTTGATAAATTGTTCCAGAGCTATCTGCATAAATATTTCGATTCTCACACATTTTTAAATCCACGTGCAGTTTTATTTGCCACAAATCATTTGTAAATAATTAACAGACAAACGATTTACAACAAAAACATACTTTGCACAATTCTACAGTTCGTTTATTTGAACCATAACAATACACTAGAGAAGTTAACACTTTGTGAACCGAGGTGTGAATGGTTGAAAATGTGGTGATTTTGATTACAAATTAATGTTGTCATACAATATTAAATTCTGTGTTCAATACAAGGAAAATTGAGTAAATTTGGAATATTTTTAATGGATGAAAATGTGATCATTTTGATTACAAATTATTGTCATTCCATATAAGGAAAATAGTGTAAATTTAGAAGATTTTTTAAATAATTTGATTAAATGTGGTAAATAAGTGTATGTTATTTATTGTAATATGGCAAACTCTTTAACTTAAACTTAAACTCGTAGAAGTATTTAACAATCCAAAATTTATTTTTTGAAAAATTTCGAAAAATACTCCTTGAAAAGTTTTTCGGATTATTCAGTAAAAATACTTTACTTTACTTTAATTGGCTATGACAGAATATTTGTTCCACTAGCCGAACGTAGAATAGCGTTCCAAGCGCCTCGATCTTCTGCGCTCATTGTAAAATCCCTGGCACCAAGTTTCGATGTGTCTCCCACCACTTGATCTTTCCATCGGGCTTTTGGTCTTCCCGGCTTGCGTATACCACCGTGTTTGCCTTTAAAAGACTTCTTTGCTGGAGCTTCTTCATCCATTCTGACAACATGACCTAGCCAACGCAGATGTTGTATTTTGCTATGCTATCGTCGTCATACAGCTCGTGGTTCATACGTCGACTATATTCTCCATTAACTAAAACTGGTCCATATATTTTACGAAGAATCTTTCTCTCAAATACTCCAAGCACTGCCTCATCTGCTTTAACAGTGTCTTGTATAGTGGAATCTTCAGCAAAAATGTCTTGCGTAAATACCAAATGGTCCACATATGTCCCCTTGGTCCTTAAAGTGTTTAACGCACAACAATAACATGCCATATGGCATTGCATTCTACGCAGCACAATAAGAGCTTATATTCACTGATTTGCATAGGTACAAAAACTATTGAAATATGTTCATTAGCTAAGTGCAAACTAGAATCATTTTTAGAACAACCCAAATGGAAAATGTAGAAAATTGCGTTTGGATTATTTTAAAATGCGCAAACGATAAATCATCACCACACTAAAAATGTTTTTGGTATTGATCTGCACTTGAATTTGATTTCATTGCAAAATATACTCACTTTTGGTTAGCTTTTTCCAAAATGCCTAACTTTCTGGAAAACAAATGCATTGTAATAAAACTAATTTTTAATTAAGGAAAGAAAATCATACAAATACATACCAATGCTTGTGCGAGCTGATGTGCCATTAAGAATCTGGGGATTGTGGGGCAATATTTTATGTGCTGCAGATTAAAGTGCACATAACAAATTTTATTTATACACACTTGGTACATGTTTTCACTTGTTCTCTTGTCTTTTTTTCTTTTTTGCTGGTATTTTTCCCACAACAATCATTTATCCATGCCATTATTGCAGTCCATTCTGTTTTTCAATGAACTGAAACAAAAAGCCTCCGTTCCATCATTATTGCAAAAATGGATTTTGTGCAAATCCACTGGAAATTTATTGGATAGATATGCACAAATAATGATGATTTGCTTGTTGGTTGGAGTGTTCTTGAAAATGGATTTATGTTTGCAAGGCGAATTTAGATTGAGATTAATAGTATGAAGGTGAATGGTATGTGTTTGTTTTTAAGCCAAAAAAAAAAACAAAAATTTACGCAAATCATGGACATATAAAACATTTGTCACTTGAAAAGAAGGATAGTGGGTTGTATTTTTTTTAGAAGAGTTTTGTCAACAAGTGTGTTAAGACATAAAATTGGCTAAATGCATTGCTTTTACCTTGAACAGACATTATTTCTACTACAAAAATTTACAAAATGCTTTCATTTAAAGGATTAGTTATAATCTAAGTATATAATATTCTAGAGGCTCTTCTAGATTAAACTCTCATTTTGTATTGAACAAATAAATAATAAACATTTTTTTCTTTTCAGGTAAGTTAAATATTGAAATGTACCAAATTTCTAAACGAAATGTAAGTAAAACTTGATGTAAGTACAGGAAACATTTGGATTTGTATGAGATGAATACGCTGGCCTATCTACATGCAAATCTGAACCAGTTTTAACAAAATTTTGCAGATTTATTGGGATAAAATATTCTTCTCGTTCAAAATTATTTAATGATGATCCTATCATGACTGTGACTATAGCAACCATAAAAGAGCATATCGGTTGAAAGATATATATGGGCGGTATTAAAAAACTAGAAACGATTTTATTGAAATTTCAATAAAAAAAACTCCTGCAAAATTTTGTAAAGATAAGAAGTCTATTGCGGCGACAGCCGTAAAAAGGCACATGTGATGAAAAATATATATGGGACCTATATCTAAATCTGAACTATTTTTTTCTAAAATTTAGTCACATTCGGACAATAAATGCGATTTGTATCTTGATAACAAGAATACATTTTACAGGCAAAAGGACATTGTTAATTTGGATCAGGAAGTTGTTCATCTTCTCCCTGCAAGAAATGCTAATAAATGCACAATCGAATCTGTTCAATAGCAACTCCTTTTGTTTTGCCTCCGAGGGTTGGATCGACAGTTTCTTCATATAAGTTTAGACTGGGCCCTATTCAATTACCTATATTGTCAAGCCGGAGAACTTTGTTGAATGTTAATTTTGTAATGAATATCATCCATGGGAAAATTAAGTCAGCTTTTCTTCTTACTAGAATTTCTTCAATGTACCTATCTGACCTATTGGAAATTTTAAATTATTACGTATAACACATTATACAACGATTTGCGTCATCTTTGAAGAAGTACGGTCCAAAGATGCCACCAGCCCATAAACCGCACCAAACTGTGACTTTTTTTGGATGCATTGGTAGCTCTTGCAATGCTTCTGGCTGATCTTCACCCCAAATCGACAATTTTGCTTATTTGCGTACCCATTGAGCCAAAAATTAGCTTCGTCGCTCAATGGAAGAAGCGCGCGATGATCTCTCTTAACAGAGGACGAATTTTGATAATAAAATTCAAAAATGTCCAAGTGTTTTATATGTGTATATAGTAGTCTCTAAGGATATTTCTTATCTATGGACTTAATAAATAAAAAAGATAAAAAGCCGATTTGAACCTCAGGCAAAATGTCACCCGAATCGGATAAGAATTGCAATCTTTGGAGGATTAAGAAGCCACATCAGGCGATCGGTTTATATGGGAGCTATATCAGGTAATGAACCGATTTGAATTGCGCCCTCAAGAAGTCAAGATCCGATATCGGTTTATATGGCAGCTATGTCTGGCCATAAATCTATTTGAGCCATTATTGCTGACATCATTGGAAGTAAAAACAAAACGCCTCATGCTAAGTTTCAGCCAATTCGGATTCGAATTGCGCTTTCTAGAAGCTTAAGAAGTCAAGATCCGAGATCGCTTTAAATGGCAGCGATATCAGTTCACCAACAGAGACTCAAGAAGTCAAGATCCGATATCGGTTTATATGGCAGCTATATCAGACCATAAACCGATTTGAACCATTCTTGACGCTATTATTGGAAGTAAAAACAAAACACCTCATGCACAGTTTCAGCAAAATCTAATTCGAATTGCGCTTTCTAGAGGATTTAGAAGTCGAAATCCGAGATCGGTTTAAATGGCGGCTATATCAGTTTACCAACTGATTTGAATTATACTTGGCACTGTCGTTTAAAATCAAAACAAAAAATCTCATATCCATAATTTCAGCCAAAGCAGATACGAATTGCGTCCTCTAGAGGTTCAAGAAGTCAAGATCCGATATCAGTTTATATGGCGGGTTTATCAGGTCATCTTCTCAAAACATGGACTGATATGGCTCATTTACAATACAATCCCAACCGACGTAGACTAATAGGAAGTATGTGTACAAAATTTTAAGCGCCTAGCTTTAACAAAATTTCAATCTGTTAGCCTTAATTCTTCCAAAGTCAGCATGGTTTCAGAAGAGAGACTGACGGACGGGCATGGCTAAATCGACTTGGAATGACAAGGGGATTACTTTACTTTAATTGGCTACGACAGAATATTTGTTCCACTAGTCGAACGTAGAATAGCGTTTCAAGCGCCTCGATCTTCTGCGCTCATTCTAAAATCTCTGACACCAAGTTTCGAGGTGTCTCCCACAACTTGATCTTTCCATCGGGCTTTTGGTCTTCCCAGTTTGCGTGTACCACCGTGTTTGCCTTCAAAAGACTTCGGCACGGAACAGTTTTGCTCCGTGGGATGCATTCTATCGTAATCAAAGACAAATAATAAAAAATCTTCCCAACAAAACCGTCTTAAATCAAAATCGAGTATCCGGTTTTAACGAAAAAATCTACCTATGACTAATTTAGTTTGTAACCTGAGAATAAACGGCTAAAGGATCCTTGGCTATGTCTGTAAGGGTAGGGCAATTTGTAAGGTAAGCCAAAATCGTAATGTACAAAAACTCTAAGTTCTAAGTTTTGTGCATGAAACCATGGGTTTACTTCAAGCTTACGACTCTACGGGAAATGTGTAATCAACTGTCCCATTTCCCGTAGGGGAGCTGGAGGTTTTTAACTTAAAAATTTTTGTAATATATATTTACATATATTGCCCTTCCAGATGGGCAATAGCGCATCCTATACATCCTAATTAAGTCGAATGTATTATATAACAATAAATTTACACTCTAATTATAAGATTACTATCTTGTTGTGTAGACAATAAATCCATAAATAAATAAAGGCTCTGTTAAATTTCTTCAAAATCGGTTTATATAGCTCATATATAAATAGACCACCCTACGAATGGATTTCGTCGTTATGAACCGAAAGCTCGATTTTGATTTTAGATTCATGATTTCTTGGCCCAATTTTCTTTGATTTTACAGTAAGTTCCGATTTCGATAACCGCTTTGCCGATCAACAAATTAACCCAACCCAATGCACATACACGAGGGCGTAACCGAATATGTGCATTCTTCTATCCCCTTCATCCCTGTCACTCTCTCTCTCGGCTTCTTTCTTCATCATGAAACGAAATGTTTCCATCCCAATTTGCCAAAACTGGCCACCGAGTAAAAGAACATGGTCAGGTCTACGAAAATGTTACACAATCAGTATGGAAAATGAGTTAGCACATCTGGAAAGTTATGGTTAATACATATCGGAAATTAAACCTATGAAACGCTGGTTTCCCTTTTCAGAACTATCTATATTCAAATATCACATGCGAAGAGTGATTTTTATTCAGTTGTATCATTTTGAAGGTTCACCTGACTATCAAGTCACAATGTGTTATGTCTTCAAATAATGTTTCTGTATCGAAGGCAAGTTTTGGCATATACGTAAGTTTATCCATTCTGAAGCATGTAGAACTACCGCTATCATTAAGTTTATGAAGAGGTCTATGAATTCAGGCGTAGTTCTTAGCTATCACTACAGCCATAAGTGGAGAGGAACAACTTAAGTAGAGAACCAAGCACTGAAACATTGGTTTTGCTAGGCAATATATATATAGAAGACAATGTGACACCCTGGGGTTAGTCTGTTGGACAAGTTTATAACAATATTCTCTTATAGAGGTAATTTGTAGCGAATCCAACTTTATTGTCCAATATTTTACCTTAGTCCTCTATAAGAGAATATTGTTATAACCGAACTTTACGAACTTTATTTCATTCTGTAGAGACTTTATTGTAGATGGAAATATACTTTCCAATATCTATATTTGTAAGCAATCTTCATAGCTACTGTAACAGAAGTCGGGGCCAATTACAAAAACCAAGACGCATTAACTAATGTTTCCCTCAACTGAAATATTAAAATAAATTTTCTTGTAAACATACCACGATATTTGAATTATTGTTTGATTAAGCACTATTTTGTTTAGATTGAGATATATGTGGTTGTAAATTTTTTCTTTTACCAGATGTAAATACCTTAAATAATAATATTTACAATAGTTATAGCTAGATTTCTAAAGTGAGGTAGTTTAAAGAAGTACAAATACATAAAGAGAAATCTCATTCAATGTAATGTTAAAAGAAAATATTTTTAACATAATTAAAATACACTTTCGTTTCCTGTCTCTTGTGTATTGTACTTCATTTTAGTATCCATTAGCTATATGACTCAAACTAATAAAATGTCTTCAGGAACTTTACTTTAAAGCTATTTCGATTTCTAATAAGAAGTTGTAGTCCACTCATATCCACTTCTATGCAAGCATAAACAATTTCCCAATATTTCTTTTTTTTTTTTGTCTTTCTAGCCATAAAATGTGATCACTTTGATTTAAGTTTTCAATTTTGTTAAGGTGTTGCTTGTCAGTTTGACACCTTTGGCGATCACCACACATATTTCTTAATCGATTTATGTGACCAAACAAACTAACAGACATAGAAAACTCGTAACTCCAATTATTCGCCCAAATGCATTTCCGCACTTAGCTCAATTTTCATTTCAAATGGTTTCATATATCATTTAATGTTTTTTCTAATTTTTTTTTGTTATTATATAAAAATAAAATTATTTCTAAGTTTTAATGTCGGTGCACCGGCACCAACATTACCAACTGACTGACTCTGACTCTCTTTAAGACCAACGTCAATCAGTCACCAAGTTTACGTTCGTATTTTATGGCTTTTGGCATTTTGGCGTTTAAAATTGTAATTTGAAAAGGCGGCGGTATGCGGCAACTGCCACTACTGGAATTTTGCTTGTCAAAAGTGATTTCTTTATTTAATGTGACACTGTCCATGGATGTTGTGTGATGTCGTTTATGCAATCCATCTAATGGATAGTTTGTTGTTTTTTTTTCCATCGCTTCAAGTCAGTCAGTCACTTTTGTCAGGTTGTTTACTTGTCGCGTCTGTCAGCTGGTATTAGGTGTATTATTATTGTTTCAATGGCTTGATTGCGTTATATGTAGGTAATTTGTTGGAAATCTTAAAGAAATTTACCAACAAGGCTTTTGTTCTTAATCAATTGCTTAGCCATTCTGTAAAGATTTGTTTGTCCTTTTGTGATCAATGTTAGAATTTATCCTGAGCCTGACAGGATTTATGTATGGGCAGAATTGTATTACACCAGTAGACAATTTGTTAGCAAGAGTGTAAGCAGTACACTCTTAAGATTTCGTAGGAATATCTTAATGTCAGGTTTATGTTAGGCAGACTGGCAGTATGCAGCCTGAATGCAGACTGTCAATTTTTTGAAAATTTAATCATTTTAATTAAAAAATTTAATCATTTTGAAATTTTAAAAAATGCAACTATTTTTTTAATTGGATTAATTAAAAAGATTAATAGAAATTAAGTAAAAGCGTGCCAAGTGCGGACGGGCCAAATCATGGGTTCCCACCAGCATGGATGCCGCTAAAAATTTACCCTTATTACATTTGTATTTGAATTATTTTGATCTAAAGAAGTCATATCGGGATATCGGTACTTAGGGGGGCCTTTATCACGATATTGACCGATTCGGTTAAAACTTGGCACTACTGTTGTAAGTCATAGGATAGGGATTTGGTTTCAGCCCAAATAAGGTGAACATATAGGCTGCTAAAGAATCGAAAAGCATGCTGACAGACTGATGGTTGCCAGCATCAACTTTTGCAGAAGCTGTGAGGACATCGAAGAAGAAGAGACTATAGATCACCTTCTGTGTGTGTGTCCCGCACTAGCAGTCAGCAGGAGCTCCACTTTAGGTTCTCATATCCTTGAAATTTAGCAGATGTGAACATTCGCAAGTTGCTGGACTTTTTAAAGCGATCTGTATAGTTCAACCGTAGGAACTAGAAGGCATCTTCCTTATTCTGTTCCTGTTGTATCACAAAGGACGAAAACGTCTAAGTGAGTTTGATGGCAGACTGCCACTTAAACCTAATCTAAACTAACCTAAGGGCTGAAGAAGTCAAATACGAGGATCGATTTATACAGGGGCTATATCTGCTTATAGACCGATTCGGTTCATACTTGGCATGTTGCAAGCATGTTGAAAGTCATAACACAAGTCATTTAGTCAAATCGGATGAAAATGGATGGAAAATGGCTCACGAAGTCAATTCGAGGGATCGGTTTATATTGGGGCTATATTCAAGTCTGAACCGACATGGCTCATTTGCAATCCCCAACGACCTACATCAATAAGAAGTATCTGTGCAAACGGCTAGCTTTACGCTTTCGACCGCTTTCGTGATTTCGACAGACCGACGGACATGGCTAGATAGACTCAGAATGTCTAGACGAACCAAATCGCGGGATCGGTTTGTATTGGGGCTATATTCTAATCTGAACCGATATGGCTCATTTGAAATCCCCAGCGACCTACATCAATAGGAAGTACCAGTGAAATTTTTCAAGCGGCTAGCTTTACGCGTTCGACTGCTATCGTGATTTTGACTGACGGACGGACATTGCTATATAGGTCTTAGAATGTCTAGACGATCCAGAATATATATACTTTATGGGATCGCAAATCCATATTTCGAGGTTTTACAAACGGAATGACATTTTGTAGTGCATGCTCTAAAAGCTGGTAAATTTCCACTTGAAGTTTCGTATAATTGTACTCATTTTATCATTATTTGTGGCTCTTCCAGTTTTAAAGAACGTAATATACTAGTAGTAGCTTGCTCTATAAGTTTCTAGTACACTCCACTCTGTTATCTTTCCTATGATTTCTCGGACGCAAGGTGATATAAGTTATCATCGCACCAGGTCGCCTAATAGTTGGCATATGTCCACTGTTAACAGCGGGTAAACCAGTTCTTGCGACCAGGTCTATAACTCATCTTCCTTTTGGGTTAGTCGTTCGCATGTTCCATACTATCGCACGAGATTTAAAATCGCCAGCTATATGTAATGCCCTCTAATTTTCGCATTGTGTCTACGATCTCTACAAATTTCTCTCCGAAGACGTCGATACTGTCACTACAGATGAGATAGCAGGTAAACAACGTGAAGAGATCTAGATCGTTAGATACCGGCCAAAATGTTGGAAAGAGTACGTCAAAATTGGACTAAGCAGATGGACCATTTGACGCGCAGTCACGGTCAACATTTGCATAAAATAATCTTTAAACACTCAATTATATGGACCGTACTATCGATTCAGATAAAGATTTGATGTATTTTAATGAATTTTATGTGTTTATTTGAAAAACTTTCCTATAGCTCTTAAAAAATTACCCTGTACATATATATTAAACAATTATGGTTTTTCTTGCATATGCATTTTCACAAATAGCTCATCGTGCAATAACCTCCATATACAACTAACCATCAAATGTTATTCATTCGCTGAGGAATGAATGGAGGGATCCTCCATTATTAGTTGAGGTCATGAATAACCTGCAGTTAAATTGATGCCATTATGTCATATTTGATTTTTTTTAAACTAAACTGTGTTTTTTTTTATGAAACATAAGATACAACATAGTTTTTTCTCTTTCTCTTTTTTTCCATATTTTATATTTACCCCTTAACTTATAATTAAATTATGCAAAAGAATTTGAAAGTTGCAACAACATGTTAAATGTTTTTTTTTCGAATTGGAAATGAAATTTTCGACTCGTTTTGTATAATAAACAATTTCCTGTCATAAAAATTTAATCACTAAAATAATCGAATCCCATTAATTTGACCGTTGTGATGTGCAGCACATTCAACCACACACACACACAAACACTCTCTGTTTGCTATTCCAAAACATTTTTGAAGTAAGTAGCCGGTAATGCATTACAAATGATTTGATGAATCGATTGAATTATTATCGTCTTCATATGAATGATGTTTGATGATTGTTTTCGAAGAAAGGCAAAAAAAACCAATACTACAACATAAAATGTGTAACAAATTAAAGGGGAGTCCAATAAAAATTAGCTTCATAATGATTGGCTAGCTATCTATTTGTCCATCACTTTTGAACTTTATGGATGAACTTAATCACTTGTTTAATTTTGAAGACATGTTAACATCAAATGATTATTCTCTTTTCATTTCGTTAGATTACGTTTTTGAGGGTGGGATTTTTGTTTTCAAATGTACCATATAAAATATTTATGCAATAATTTTTGTGATGATTACAATCAAATTTATTATTTAAGAGATGTGCTTAGGTATTGTGAAGCGCCATAAATAAGGAATAATTGCCAATAAGAGAATATTTTGGAATTATTGAATCTGCTTCTAGCAAAAGCCAATCATTACTTTCGTAAGCTCTATATTATAAAAAAATGCAAGTCTTTCTCTCTCTGTTTTTTTTTTAGTTTAAAATCGTGTCTTTCTTAAATCTCCACCCTTTATCAACACTTCATACTTAGAACTTTGAAACCATCAAATCAAAAAGTTTATTACCTCCCAACAATGGCATTTGCTGAATGACATTAAAATTCCTATATAATTTGAGGAGGTTTTTTCTTTATATTTTCACAACATCAATAAAATTTTAATTGAATATCCATTAAATTGTTCTAAATTCCAATTGTTAGTAGGAAAAAAAGTACCTTCAATGAAAATCATTACAATACGGGCGGTCTTGCAAACTCCAGTGCTTGGTGGGTTGGTTGGTGTGCCCCACCAACAAAAGAAAAAAATCCAAATGACGAATGAGGCCTAACGGAGGTGACACTCCCACTATCGTTGTTATATCAATGGACAACTGCAACGCATATACACACTGCCCGACTAACTGGCTGTCCGTCTTTCTGTTTGTCTGTCTGCCTGACTGCCCCACGCCAACCATAAAGAACATGAACAGAATTTATTTGGTTGGTTCTCCACCAAAGTTTTTTTTTTGGAACGTTGTTATAGTCTCCTTTGTCGCTCAGTTGTTGTTGTTGTTTGTTTCAACATTTTTCTTCCACAAAACACTTAAAATGAATGACACTTGCACGCTACAAAATGCAAACCCATTAACAACATATTTACACTCGCACATGGAATGGGCCTCGCAATCGAAATTCTTTATATGAGCGCTAGCCAAATCGACCTGGGCCACAGTTGTTGGCCAGGGGCAAGGGATCTGCATATGAGTGTGACTGCCCGCCATCAAGTCATTGCGCGACAACTATCAATAAAGTCGTGCCAAAATGAGGCCAACCAAATAAATAAATTTTTCGATATTTAAACTTGTAACGGTCCACTGAGCCAAACAAATGACATGCATATGTCCCCGCTAAGACTCAAAAGTTGCAAAAGGAAAGGAAAAAAGTATCATAAGAACCCTTTTTCCAGGCTTTAGTTTTGTGAGTATATCCCAGTGAAAATAGTGAAAAGAAATATGGGAGTTCTAGTTAGCATATCCTGGGTGATTTTTTTGAGGTTAGGATTTTCATGCATTAGTATTTGACAGATCACGTGGGATTTCAGACATGGTGTCAAAGAGAAAGATGCTCAGTATGCTTTGACATTTCATCATGAATAGACTTACTAACGAGCAACGCTTGCAAATCATTGAATTTTATTACCAAAATCAGTGTTCGGTTCGAAATGTGTTCAAATTTTGACAAATTTTGTTCAGCGATGAGGCTCATTTCTGGTTGAATGGCTACGTAAATAAGCAAAATTGCCGCATTTGGAGTGAAGAGCAACCAGAATATATATATCCAAATGATTATTCCATTAAGTTACATAAGTTCATACTGGCATTTAAAATCAGAATCTTGCAATTATTGTCAATCCGCTCAAGTATCTAAAAGGCTTTAATGAGATAATAGTATTCGCAATACCAATGAACTGTACTGACATAATATTTCCTTTATTAGGTTTGTGTCCACAGAATACGGCTGAGTATTGCGTTGATTTAATAAGAGGATAGAGTGCTGAATAGTTCATTAATTCTTTAAGGAACATAAGGTATTGCTAATGAATAGTTCTTTATAATTTTAGAACATATTATTGTGTATCTAATTAATACTATCTTTATTATGTTTGAAAGGTACAGCATTGTGTAGTTTGTAGAGTTTTCAAGAAACATCGTAGAACAACTCACTTATTTCCTTTGCAAAGTGCTAATTTTCCCATATTTATGATATGTTCGTAAGGAAATGCTTGGTACCTTCATATATCTGCCTGAATTTTTTTTTTTTTTTTTGAATGAAGCATTGTAGAATATTTTTCCTACAGTGATTGTGGATTATATCAGCTGAGGAAGTTTAAAATCCCAAGAAACAGGGTTGGCTGGTTCCTAAATGTTCCAAAAAAAAAAAAAAAAACACCAGTTAAGTGATCTTTTATATTCCCAAAAAAACACTAAAAATTGGATTGATCATATCTAAAATGTTCCGTTATGAGTGTTTGTTTTCGACAAAATATTCTATATACCTCGGTTCTACTCGGAAAAGAACGTTGATGCGAGGAACAAATAAGTACGTAAATTAGGAACATTGCTAAGTTGCTCGCTATAGGCTCGTAAAGAACATTTGCAGTCCGGTAAGTTATGTTCCCATTATTTTGTGGGTCCGGATGGAAAAATGGCAGGAGACCCATCTCCGAAAAAGTCTCTCGGTGTATACCGGGCTCTTTTATGTGTCTTTAATCAGAACCCCGCATTTTAAATCAACGCCGCTGCATCCAGGTTCATCTTTTTTCTAAACATAACTTGTTATCCAACATCCTCTGGACCATTGTCCTAGACTAAACGTAGCCAATCGCTGTTTCCAGTTCTCTGCTCCTCTCGAGCCAACGCTTTCAGAAGAGGAAGATGTGCTCTAAAAAGTCTGCAATTTCTAGTTCCTCCTAAAAGTATTGTGCGAAGTATGAATGATCAATTCTAGGAAGTTGGGTTGCGTTTTTTACAATCATTAGTAATATTTTCAAAACAATTTTATTCTGAACCCTAGCATAGTATAAAACTGCGTAATCATAAGCTCACAAAGAACATTCCTTGAAACTTATATTGACCATAGTTCATTGATTCATAAGGATCACTTTTGAGTAGTATATGACAATCAGTAATCCGTTTCACTTTAGGATAACTACGAATATTGTTCAAATATGTTTCTTAGAATACTATCATCATATCAAGGGCCTGCACAAAACCATACATTGGTGATTGTTTTTGTTGAACTCGTGAACGCTGCACCCACATGAGTAAAACAAACAAGTTGCTATTGAGCAAATAATTTTGAAAAACAACCACCATTCCGTAGAATTTTTCTCTCAAATACTCCAGGCACTGCTTCATCTGCTTTCTCAAGTACCCATGGCTCAGAACCATATAACAACACGGGTAGTATCAGTGTCTTGTATAGTGTAATCTTCGTCTGTCGAGAGGTGGCCTTGTTTCTAAACTGCTTACTTAGTCCAAAGTAGCATCTGTTTGCCAGTATTATTGTTCGCTTTATCTCAAAAATGGTGTCATTCGTTTCGGTTACGGTGGTGCCAAGGTGAATAAATTTACTGACTATCTGAAATTTGTGGTTCCCAACTTTCTCCATTTTCTTTATCTGCTTGGTTGTGTAAGGCGTTTTGGAAGTTGAAACCATCCATTTCGTATTATCTCCATTTACTGTCAGACCTTTTTCACCGACTCGGTTTCAGTTCTTTCAAAGGCTGCAGTTACAACTTACGATTAGCGACCTATGATGTCGATGTCGTCGTCATGGGCGAGTAGCAAGTGTTCTCTTGTGATCGATCCACACTGTCGATTGTTGTTTTGTTTCGGGCTCATTAGCGTAGATCCTCGATTCGCCACATGTGACAAATTTTTAAACTTGGTATTTTTTTAACATTTCTTTGCACTAATCGACACGAGTCTTTTTTGAGCGATTGTCAAATTGTGCGGAATCCAGCGAGAACAAACCTTTTTCAATGGCAAGGTTTATGTTTTGGAAAAAAAGCGAATGTTCACTTTTGAAAAAATGCCCAAGGATGCCTTGCATTATAAGTTAAACTAGTTTTCCAAAGTGCTGTAGAATGGTGCTTCATCATACAAAGATTGAAGTTCATCAATGCACTCTCGTCGAGATCACGCCGAAGGTTGTGAAAAATGGTCGGATAAAAATGTGCATGAGTTAATTCTATGTTGTTAGGTCGAAAGTCTAAACGTTCTGTCACATTTGACTTGGAACACTTATTGTTGCCTAAGCCATAAACTTTAATAGCACCACTCGTAGTACTGAGCATAGCCTTTATTTTCCAAAAAGAAACTTGATCCATTATTTTAGCTAATCTCTGGGAAATAATAGAACATTTCAAAACGTGCACCTAAGGAACATTACTAAAATGCTTTTTGTAGTTCTATAATCCTTGCTGAGCAAACATATCTTCTTTGTACATTTCCTGTCGTAGCAATCTTCTCAAGGATCATACAGAAATGTACAGTTGTACACCAAGGAAAAATGTCGTATTATTTCATTATGTCTCGAACAATTCATTGTACGATGGTCGGAACTTAACCTAAAGAATGTCAGTCATGATGCTTCAATATATTGCTGAATATGTTAATTTGTACTTCTTTTTATACCCTCCACCATAAGATGGGGGGTATACTTATTTCGTCATTCTGATTGTAACTACTCGAAATATTCGTCTGAGACCCCATAAAGTACATATATTCTTGATCGTCGTGAAATTTTATGCCGATCTAGCCATGTCCGTCCGTCTGTCTGTCGAAAGCACGCTAACTTCCGAAGGAGTAAAGCTAGCCGCTTGAAATTATGCATAAATACTTCTTATTAGTGTAGGTCGGTTGGTATTGTAAATGGGCCATATCGGTCCATGTTTTGACATAGCTGCCATATAAACCGATCTGGGATCTTGACTTCTTGAGCCTCTAGAGGTCGCAATTATTATCCGATTTGCCTGAAATTTTGTACGACGGATTCTTTCATGACCATCAAGATACGTGTTTATTATTGCCTGAATCGGTCCATAGCCCGATACAGCTCCCATATAAATCGATCTCTCTATTTTACTTTTTGAGCTCACAAAGAGCGCAATTCTTATTCGAATTGGCTGACATTTTACACAGGTCTCCAACATATAATTTAATTGTGGTCCAAACCGGACCATATCTTGATATCGCTCTAATAGCAGAGCAAATCTTTTCTTATATCCTTTTTTTTTGCCTAAGAAGAGATGCCGGGAAAAGAACTCGACAAATGCGATCCATGGTGGAGGGTATATAAGATTCGGCCCGGCCGAACTTAGCACGCTCTTACTTGTTTAAATTATGCCTTGTAAATGTATTGAACATTTTTGAGTATGTTTCCTTGCATCATTGCTGAATATCTCAGTTATCTTCACAAGTTTCACTGCTCAGTAATATGGCTCACTATTCCAGTTATTCTCGAAGAAGCTATGAGAACATTGTTACCTTTCCTGGAAGTAGAACCAAAATAATATTGACTTAGATGTTTATTTACAATAGTTAAACTCCTAAATTTATTTATGTGTTAGAGAATCGATATGAGTTTAAGAAACATTGCTGAATATGGTTACTAAAATCAAATCGTGTTTATCAGGTCGTTTTAATTAACATTGCTGTATAACACAGTAATTTTGTCTGAAGACAATGCTCAGTTGCCTATTTATACTTCATAAAAGTGTACATTCCAATTATTCTTCGCAAGAGCAGAAAGAAAGAAAAATATCACTGTCAGTTTAGTTTTGTTCTCTTTGTTGTCGGAAACTATTATATAGAAATATTTTGTCTGTGTATCTAGGAAAGTTTCAGACAATCTTCAGAGATTATCTATTGAAGGAAAGCATTGAAGATTACCTCAGTTACGTCTATAGTAATATTCCTGAAACCCATTGCCGAATGTAAAAGTTACAAGGTGAACATTTCTAATTAGCACTGTTTCTTTCCCAAAGATATTTAAAGAGTTATGTTCTCCTAAAGTATTTAGGGGAAACTTAGTTGAAACCACACAAGGAGTTCCGTACTTCTGTCGTCAGAAAATATAACTTTTACAGGTTATGTCCTTTCATGAGCATATGAAGTAGTTTTTTCATAGTTTTGTTGGCTTTTACATACGGTTTGCTGGGTAACAATTTTGCTTACACTAAGCAAACTTCAATACCTCCGATAACGAAAACAAACTGTACCAAAGTGCCAAAACAACAGCACAGTTGACGCAGGCAAATGAAATTTAATTATTTTATAGGTGCTCATGAAAACGTAAATACAGAACGACGTACATGAACATAATATCGTTAAACTCTTTCAATATTTATTTGTTGGTTTTGTAGTCGCTGGGCTTCGGTGTTTCGTTTTCGTTTTTGGTTTTGTTTTATTCTTTTGCATACACATTTTGTGGGTGTGATAAATTTAATGCAACATGTTGCGAGTTTTTATTCTCCTCTGGCTTATTGTTGTTGTCATTTTGCCTTTAATTCTTGGGTTTTTAATTCGTTGGAAAAGAGGAACAAAAATAAGGGGTTCAGTTACAGATACCACAAACAACGTTTTGATATTTCTGTTTTCAAAGGAAGTCAATTGTATGGAAAAAATGGGTTGATCTCGCATGAACATGGCGGCTGTCGGTAGTTAGTTTGCTAGGTAGGTTGCTTGGCTGGTAGGTAGATAGGTATGTAAATATCACTTTTTTCCAATTGCTGGTTGCCATTTAATTTATTTCATTGTACAAACTTAAATCGAAATTGTTGCTGCAAAATACAAAACATAAATTTTCGACCATGTAATTTATTGTCCAAACAATGACATATCGATAAATGACTTTTAAGTGGAAATTGTAAATTATCAATTCTAATTGATCTATAGAATAATTTAAATTACAACCACGAATTGTATGACATATCGTTTAGATGCAAAAGCTTTGATTTGCCAAAACGAAAAGGAAAATGTGAGAAACAAAAAAAAAAGGGAGCTGAGAAAAGTTTTTTGGGGTTAACGAACATAAATAATGGAAATCTTAGATCGAGACAAAATTCGTTTTCATTTGTCTCCAACAAGCCCTTGGTATGTGTCTGATTATTGAGTCATGTTGGTTTAATTCTGGCCTTAGCGTTTCAATTCTTTTTTTTTCGTATTCCTGCCTTTACTACCACCGCCTTAGCAGGTCAATGACCTTTGGAGCTTTATACATCCATAATTGAAATGATCTTAGACGATTATCTATGGTTGGTATAAAAATTCAATTAATCTTTACTACATTAATTGGGTCAAAGGGGTTTAACACTTCATGGCTTGGGCTTGGGGCATGTGGCTGTAATTATGACCATTTAAACCAATATTTTTCTGTTATTATAGCCCTTTTTATGTTACACTAGTTTACATTAATTAATTTTTTATTGGTGTTGTATAATATTTATGTGTTTTTTATACTCAGAAGTTAATTTACACGGATAGAGTGTTCTTAAAATTGAATTAAAATCATTAGAAGTAATAAATGGAGTATCCAACGAAGAATTCAAGCAGACTATTGTCTATGTGTAGCTATTAAAGTGATTCAAAAGGAATATAAAGATGCAACGGTAGTATAACGCTTGTTATCCTTTTCCAGAGGCAATATCTGCGCTTTCAATTAATTAATTATAAGAATACAAGAAGAACTATGAAATTAAATAATCTAAGCCCTAACAGGCAAAAAAAGCAATAAAATAAAAATTCGGCAGATCCCTGTCGGGATTAGAACCTGAGCGTACGGAGCAGCAGCGAGATGCACACAAATTAACATAAATACGACCTACCAATGTATGACCCTTCAAGTCTCCATACCTAATATGATCGATGAGTTATTCAATCCAAATGGCGAAACGTGTCTCATGGTGGTTGGTGTGTGCTGTGATATCTGACTTTCCTTTTTCAAAAGATGCACACAATTCGATATAAGTACGACCTGCCAAGGTATGACCCTTCAAGTCTCCACACCTAATATGATCGATTAGTTATTCAAACCAAATGGCGAAACGTGTCTCATGGTGGTTGGTGTGTGTTGTGATCTCTGACTTTCCTTTTCCATTGCAAAAATCTCCGATGAATAAGAAATCTAATATCAAACCATTTTTTGTTTTCCTTCTAAACTTGGAAAATTTTGCATCTTTAAATTTTGTTTATTTAGTCATTCCAAAAGCAGAAAAACCTTACCACACGAAGACGAAAGATGTTCGTGTTTTAAGTCTGTCATAATTTATGCTGAAGCTTTAGAGAGGTTGATTAAAGCATATCTTAAGCCAAAGATACCTGGCGATCGCCTGTCTTGGCAACTGCATGCTACTAGTAAGGGCAAGTCTAATGAAACAGCCCTTAATGATCTAGTCGGCTACAGTGAAGGCTCTCTAGCTGCCAAGGAATACACAATTGACATTGAGGAAGCTGGAGTTTCTGGGCATCAATACAACCGTAAGACAGAGTATTAATGACTTACTTATTAAAACATACATTACAGCAGGCTTGGGATCTGTAGATCTGTATACTGGACGATATATTATTGTCTAAGAACTACCTTACATATTCTAGGGGAATTGGAATCTATGGGTATGCCTCTAGCGACATGTAAGCTAAGTCTTCAGGATCAGGCTAGAAGGGCAACGAATGAAAGATGGTCACAAAATTATGTGGCCTAATCTAGACGCTTTGCTGTCGCTGGCTAAAACAAATGTCTCAGTCATTGTGTCCGTCATGAGAGTTCTCTGTCTGATCGGAAAACATGCTGACAGACTGTAGGTTGCTAGTAACGACTTTTGCCGAAACTGTGAGGAAGTCAAAATAGAGGAGACTATAGAACATCTGCTGTGAATGTATCCCACACTGACAGTCAGAAGGAGTTCCACTCTAAGTTTTTATTTCTCTGAACTTATGTGATTAAGCGGTTGTGAACATTCGCAAGTTGTTGGGCTTTTTAAAGTTATCTGGATGATTCCACGGTAGGAATCTTCCTTCTTCTGTTCCTGTGGTATTACAATGGACGATAACGTCTAAGTGAGTCCGCCACTTAAACCTTATCTTCTTTGCTTAGTTCAACAAATCTTCAATGATAGGATTAAAGTGGTGTCAGATACATTCTTTGACCCGTACTACAACGAAGTGATCTTAGTAAACCAGGTTCAATGTAAATCCGTTTATTACAGAGGCTCTATTTACTAAGAAATATAAGATACTCTCGCTAGTAATTCACACCTTGGAAGAAACCATGTTCCTTGTACTGAAGGAGCCAAATTACTAACAGGCGCCAAATTGGAAAAACATTTTTCTTCATAAATTTAGCTAAAAAAAAAAAATTCCGTGGGGGGAGGGCTGTCGGAGGGCGGTGCTGGGTGCACCCCTACCCCTGTCAACTTCAGTGGATGCCATCTATATTATTATCGCGATTTTAGTTCTTGGTTCTATTAAAAACGCATTTATTACCATTATCAATAAGGCCTAAGACAATTTCGCTATGTTAGGCCTTTCGACATTGTTGCTGTGTACAATTCATATCAGACCGTCGTATTTGTATATGATCCCTATATAGACCAATCCCCCAATTGAAGGTCCTAGCCCATGAATGGCATATTTATTTCCCTATGTTGTCGAAATTTATTAAAGCGAGCTATATTAGTCCCCTTCACATCTTTCCTGAATATGATCCAGATCGGATCATATTTGAATATAGCTGCCATATAGAACGATCTCCCGATTTTCGGACTTCAACTACTGTAAGACCCATTTATTAACCGATTTCTATGACATTTTGAACTGCGAGTTGTGTAAGACTTCTCGACGTACGTGCCATGTTTGATCTTGGTAGGACCATATTGCGATATATCTGCCATGGGTGTTGTGTTTTATATGTATGGTTTTATGTATTTTCGAGGTGGTGGGTATCCAAAGTTCGTACCTGCCGAACTAAAACCCCTTTACTTGTATGCAAAAACAATTTTGCCCTTGAACATTCCATTACGGGACAGTGGCAAACTTCTCACATATCAGAAAGTTGTCTTCGATTCAAGTTTAAGCTCAATGATACTTAAGCTCTTTTCTCGTTACTTGTAAATATTTGCAAGTACATGCATGTGCATCTTTAATTATTTGTATTCCTGCCTTAATCGAAACAAAAATGTATACCTTGACACTAGATAAGTATTTACATGTCCATGGTTCCACAATCCCATCACATTTGACCTCGATCACATATTTTTAAATCCACGTAAACTCGTAACTATAAACTAGAGGACAAACTAACTGTAAAAATGCTTTAAAATAACATTTTTGCCACAAAATAAAGGTATCATAGAGTTATTTGTAAACCAGTGCCATAATACCGCTAATATCCATTCGCTTTTCAATTATCTGCCTATGAACACCAATTCAAAAATTCCGAGTCAGCTAATCTGCCCCATGGTGTTTATTTATTTTACCGTTTTTGTGTAATCAAACTTCGAATTCGCCTCTGCGTTCAAGGTTAAAAATTATTGCAATTTTGCCCCTTTTTTCTCAGCCTTAAAAAAAAACTAGCATAAAAAAAATTTACGTCAAAATCGTTTTAAAATTACACACTAATATCTCAAGTGATCCGTATATTACCTGGATTTTATACAAATAAACGTTAACATGTTTATTATCTTTGTATGTTAGGGTGGATCGATAGGGCTCCAAATGTATGTTTATAATCAAAGATTCAAATATTAGTATTTTAAAGAAGTGTATGAAACTGTAGGGAAGTATCACTCAGCTGCGTACCCTTCGAACATGTCTATATATGGGAGGTGGATTTTAATTGATATAAACTTGAAACCGGCAGAACTCATTGACATGAGAGAATTCTTTTCTGATTCTCGATGGAATACTAGTGAACGAGTTTAAAAGGTTAAATCTTCTCCAAAGTCATTGCAGACTTTATTGTACTCACATAAAGGCAACTACATTTTTTTAAGTTTTTTTTTTAATTGTTGTTGTTTTAAATGTCAAATTTTTCTAAGTTGACTATTTTCCTCTTTTAACATATTATACCAATTTTTAAAAAACTTCAATTCCATTGACCTTCTTGAAATAGCCCTTTCTGACTACTCCTTTAATATTTGGTATCTTTTCACCCCTTCTTTTATGCTGCCGCTAATCATTCCAATCATAAGTTTTCCAATTCAATTCATGAAAGTTATGTCCCGATAGTTGTTTACATGGTTAAGGTCTCCTTTCTTGTGTAGTGCAAATATGACGTCGGCGCGAAGAGGCCACCGTAGCACAGAGCTCAGCACGTCCGCCTATGACGCTGAACGCCTGGGTTCGAATCCTGGCAGGAACTTCAGAATATTTTTCAGCTGTGGTTATCCCCTACTAATGCTGCAGATATTTGTGTCGCTCTGCGGCACGTCATTCGGACTCGGCTATAAAAAGGAGGTCCCTTATCATTGAGCTTAAAATTTAATCGGACAGCACTCATTGATTTGTGGGAAGTTTGCTCCAGTTCCTTATTGGAATATTCATGGGCAAATTTGCAGTTTATGTTGGCGCAAAATGTTTGGAAATCGTCGAAGCCATTCAAAATATTGTTAAAACACTCGTACAATGTCCTCAAGAAGTCATCTGAAGCGTAGATAAAAAACGCATAGGGAACTCGATCTTCCCAGGTGCTTTACTTGATTTGACATTCTTTAGTTGCAGTTTAATTTCTCTGACTGTAAAATCACTACCCAGAAGTAAATCCGTTTATTGTTGGGAGCATGATAGATTGGTTAAACTTATTATTTTATATAGATTGAAAAAACTTATTACAATAGGTCATATAAACCGATTTCAAATCTACATTAAGTTTTGTGAATAAATTTTTCATGAATTCTTCAATGATATTTTTTTTGGAAAAGTTTTGATATCGTATGCTGTATACCAAATTTCCGAATTTCCTATGTTCCAACCTACTATTATGCTGTACTTGCTCCAAACAATATCAAGGTAAAAACTTTTACCGCATTCGCCACATGTGCGTAACACACTAAATGTGGGTTCACACTTCTCCTGCATAGTTCACACCGCAAATTTATGTTTTTTTTAATTTTTTTTCCCGCCAGCTTGGATTTGATCTAAGCCTTGTTTTTGCCTTTCTGTTTTTATAGTTCTTTTTTATTCGATTTTTATATCGTTCGTATTTTTTTTGCAAGTAATTGATGATTTGTGTCACATAGTAATTGAAATAAGCGCAAAGTCGCGGTCACTTCAAGATTTCGCACATTTGTTTATTTTGATAGCTGTGTAGCTTTTTTTTATGCGATTCAGGCGAATAAAATTAAATTAAAGTTTGTTTTTTTTATTTTGTTGTATAGCTCACAACAGTATGCCAAGTGCTGTATAAAGTATAAGCACATAAATGTACATTCGTACATAAAAAAATATGTAAATGGGGATTTTTCTCGGCCCACTCAACTTACTTTCCAAGTCAGGGCAACAACTGACGGCTTCTTTCTTCATTGACATAAAAAAAAAGAATTGATTAAATTTATTTTATTACATTTTTCCACTTCCACATCAATACATTTGTCTTACTGCGCGCTCACGTAGCATTCGTAGTGTTCGGACAGATTACTTTTATTATAATATATTAAATTGATGTGTATGTAATAAATATTTAAATTTTTATTTTATGTGTTTTTCTTATTTCTTCATTTTCATTATTGCATCTGTACTGAGCTAAAATAACTGTCCGGCGAACTCGGCAAACTACAAACAATGAAAATGTATGAATTGAAACTTTGAAAGGATGCCAATGCTTGTGAAGTACTAACAAAAACAACAGCTGAATAATTCAATCAATGATCAAATGTTGATGGTTGTATTCCATAAGAAATTCAGCAGGTATTTTGCGAAGCATTAAAATGGATTTATTATTGGTGGAGATCTTCTTAAGGGGCAAAACTGTTTTAACTCTTAAAGTTCCATGGGGGTAAATAGAGAGAAATAAAAAACAAGTAAAAAGGCGTTACTTTGGATACCCACCATCTCGGTTTTATATATTATTCACCTTTCATCAAAATCCAGTGAAAATTGCATACCTTATGTCCCATAGCAGTTATAACGAAATATGTTTCGATTTGGACCAAATACTAATAAGTACAAGCCATTGTAATTAATTGAAATCTTGCACGTAGTGTTTTGGTATCACTTCCAACAACTGTGCTAAGTGTGATTCAAATCGGTTCATAATCTGGTATAGCTGTTATATAAACCGATCTTGGATGTTGAATTCTTGAGCATCTAGAGCGCGCAATCCGATTTGGCTGAAATTTTGTACAACGGCTTCTCTCATGATCTTCAACAAACGTCTCTAATATGGTCTGAATCGATCAATAGCTTGATACAGCTCCCATATAAACCGATCTCCCGATTTTGCTTCTTGAGCCCCTACAAGGCGCAATTCTTATCCGAATGAACTGAAATCTTACACAATGACTTCTACAATATTCAGCATTCATTTATGGTCCGAATCGGACTATAACTTGATATAACTCCAATAGCATAAAAGTTCTTATTCAATATTCTTTGTTTGCCTAGAAAGAGTTACCGCGCAAAGAAATTAGCACGCTCTTACTTGTTAGTACTTAGAGCGCTTATCCAGCCGATTACTGGCTTAGGTATATGTCCATAGTTCCACGTCGAAAGAACAAATAAACCACTCGATACAATAAGCTGCGTCAAACAAGGCGGCCTGCTTTCTCCTTTACTACCACAATCGGTGAAGTACTGTCAAAAATCTCACTTGGAAGTAAGGGTATACAGTGAAAAATCAATGAACAGCTTAGGAACCTGGACTACTCAGATTACATTGCATTACTCGTAGAAAACAAGGAAGCCATGCAAAAGAAAATAGACGATCTGGCTAGGAAAGCATCCAAATGCGGTTTAAGCATTAACGCTGGTAAAATAAAATGCTTGGTAATAAAAGGCAACGACATTTTTGCCTAACAATATAATCAACCAAAACGTAGAAAAGTTTCAATACCTGGTATTATTATTACAACTGACGGTGGCGCTTTAAACGATGTAAAATCTCGTATAAATAAAGGTAGAACAGCATCCTACAAATTAAAGAATATATGGAACTCCAATGCCCCTTCCCCAAAAACAAAAATTCGGATATACAAAGCTCGCGTGAAAAGCATTCTTCTCTTCGGTTTGGAAACATGGCTCGTAAATTCAGCCATTAATCTCAAACTGCAAACCTTTACCAACAGATGCTTGCGAAATATACTAAAGGTCTGGTGGCCCAGAGTAGTTTCTAACGAGATACTTCTTGTAATAACCGGCGAGGACAACATCAACTCCCAAATATATAGAAGAAAATAGAGCTCAAGCCAGAGTACACACTACGAAAGCCATAGAGCGAGATATGTCATGCAACACTTGAATGGGATCCACAGGGTTCGGGGAGTCAAAAAAGACCCAGTACATCATGGAGACATAAACTATTTAGCGAAACCCAGAAACCATTCAACGAACTCAGATACTACGCCTGTATTCCTCATGGAATTTGTTGATTAATAAATTCAGGTGCATAGTAGCCTTTAACATAACCTAACATAACCTAACGCTGGTAAAATAAAATGCTTGGTAATAAAAGGCAACGACATTTTTGCCTAACAATATAATCAACCAAAACGTAGAAAAGTTTCAATACCTGGTATTATTATTACAACTGACGGTGGCGCTTTAAACGATGTAAAATCTCGTATAAATAAAGGTAGAACAGCATCCTACAAATTAAAGAATATATGGAACTCCAATGCCCCTTCCCCAAAAACAAAAATTCGGATATACAAAGCTCGCGTGAAAAGCATTCTTCTCTTCGGTTTGGAAACATGGCTCGTAAATTCAGCCATTAATCTCAAACTGCAAACCTTTACCAACAGATGCTTGCGAAATATACTAAAGGTCTGGTGGCCCAGAGTAGTTTCTAACGAGATACTTCTTGTAATAACCGGCGAGGACAACATCAACTCCCAAATATATAGAAGAAAATAGAGCTCAAGCCAGAGTACACACTACGAAAGCAATAGAGCGAGATATGTCATGCAACACTTGAATGGGATCCACAGGGTTCGGGGAGTCAAAAAAGACCCAGTACATCATGGAGACATAAACTATTTAGCGAAACCCAGAAACCATTCAACGAACTCAGATACTACGCCTGTATTCCTCATGGAATTTGTTGATTAATAAATTCAGGTGCATAGTAGCCTTTAACATAACCTAACTAAACCTTTTATAAATTCTATGAATTTTCAAAAATTCTCTGAATTTTAACAAGTTGTATGAATTTTCCTTCAATATATAAATATTCCTAAATTTTATGAATTCTTCTAGTTCTATAAATTTTGATAAATTTTTTTAAATTTTTGTTTTTTAATCTTATAAATTTAAAACTTCGGCATCCGGTCGGATTTCGAACCTGGGCACACGGAGCAACAGCGAGAGCCATTGCCGTTATCTTAGCGTTCGAAGCCATCAATACAACTTTCAGCAGATGCACAAAATCTTGTGTAGTACGGAAGAAGTGTAATTTGTCATAGATAGAATGTCTGTCATTACACAAAAAAACATGCATTAAGAAAAGTACAGCTAATAGACAGGGTTGTCGAGTGTGGTTAATGTGGTAATTGCATCATAGATGCGTTTTCGCTATTAATACGATTCAAATACAACATGCCAACGCACGGCACTTGAAGCCATCACACCTAATATGGTTGAAAAGTCTTCTAACCAAAAACGAAACGCGTCCCATAGTGGTTGGTGTATGTTGCTATCTCTGGTTTTCCTTTTCCATTTGCATCTCCGATCTTGAGATCGTCTCGAAAGAGAAACAAACAAAAATTTTAGAAATTTTCATAAATATTAGGAATTTTCATAAAGTCAATGAATTTTCATAAATCTTGAAGAAAAGAAATTGCCAGTTCCTCAAACAAGGCATGACACATGTCTCTCCACTGGTGGACGCGTTTCGATAATTGGGTTTCTTTCTCTCATCGGCACCATCGTGAACTATGTCCGTCCGTCTGACCGGCCTACAGTTCACAGCCTGTTGTTCATAGTACTTATAGTTGAGATCATAAGGCCGATGTGAAATCTCAACTACTACTACTGGACTGTTCGCTGTAAGCTTTTTCACTGAGCAATATCTCTTCAAACAAACTCCAACTCCCTTCAATAGCTTTTGCATTAATTTTATTCCTTTGTCATCGTGGCAAGCTCCGTCTGCCGACGTCAACATGACCATCACATATGTGGTGGTAGTAGTAGGTGAGATTTCACATAGGATTTGTGCTTATGATCTCAACTCATTCAACAATCTCTCATTTGGGTGTTGCATTCGCTTGGTCATTAAGATCGACTTGAAAGACAATGAAAATCCTACAAATTTTCAAATTATCTATGAATTTTTAAAAATTCTAGAATTTTCCTTAATTAATGATTGCCATAAATTCTTCGAATTTATAAATTCTAGGAATTAACAAAGATTCCATGATATACCATGACAACGAATTGTTCGTAAATTTAACGAATTTTGATATGTATAACGAATTTTCATAAATGCTATGTATTTTCATAAATGGTATGAATTTTCATAAATGCTATGAATTTTCATTAATGGTATGAATTTTCATAAATGCTATCTATTTTCATAAATTCCACAAATATTCATAAATTCTATGAATTTTAATAAATGCTATGAACTCTCACAAAATCTGTTAATTTTCAAAAATTTTTGGAATTTTTACAAATTATAACATTTTTCTTAAATCTTGGGAAGGAGTATCAAATTTCCTGCGCTTCTAGTTCTGTATGTCCGTCCGTCTATGTGCCTTTCTGTATGAAATATCCATATTATTGTTAAAAATTGTTTTCCTGGCTCTCTGGTGGGCCAAAAAGAAGACCGCTGTAATAGAACCCAATTTCCAGTTTTTGTGTAAGTGTAGGGTGTTTTAGTATGGTCACCACCTCTTTTTACATTCTCATTATATTTGTTAGTCTACAAATATATAACCATTGGTATTATAATCACGGTAACTTCAATTTAATTTTGTCTCAACCTAATTATATGCCATTTTAATCTCATAACATTGTGTTTTTTCAGCAATAACCATTAGAACAAACAACCAGAACTCATAAACCTCAAAAGCGACTATTTGATAGAACATTTGCAATCAATTACTTTCAATTGAGTCATTACGTTTCGAATTTGTATTTAAAAATTTTGATGCTGAGTTACATCAAAGGTAAAACAAAAGTTAATTGACCAAAATCGCATAATTAAGTGTTTAATGGAAATAAATGTTGGACGATAGATACACTCGTACTAAAACCCAGTGTCAAATAAAAGCCAATGAAGACCAAACATGTAGGCCTTTTTTGCGAGTTGTGTGGAAGCTTCGTAATAAACCCTCCAAAGTTAGCATCAATACATGCGTTTTTACGTGAACTACTAGTGTATGGCACATGTAATCGATTAACACCTGATATGGTTGTTGTTGTTGTTGTAGCCACATTTTCATTTGGAGGTGGCGATCTTCATCAGGTTCCTGTAGGTGAGCAAGCTCGTTCCGGTCGAGCATTACAGCACTCAGTATTTGTGCATGTGCTGGTGCCGCCTGGGCTGTCAATGAAACTCTCCGCTCGATACCGCTGATTATCCACGACTGACGTTGCAGCCACTCCGTATGGAGCATTTCGCTATCCCCAACCTGTGGACGCGCCAGGTAGCTTGCAGCTAAGCTTCTCCTGGTAGCAATGAACACCACATAGATCAGGCTTCAGTGTGGTGCTCGCAGCTATCCCGTGCCTTATATGGTATACCTGTACTGTGATATCACAATGGACAAAATTATCTGAATGAATCTGTTATCAGGCATTCACTATAAGCTTGTTCAAGTTGCAGATCGAAAACCTATTTAATTTAATTTTGTTTTTTTTTTTTTTTTTATTTTTACAACTTTATATTTTTGAAGCCCTCGTATAGGCCTGTTTTGTGAGGGACAGCTTGCTATTGACGCCTCAGGACAGCATACACACACACACATAGTTCAATAAAGTCATTTATTAAAGTTTAGTGAATGTTGGTGTCTCTCTATTATTCCTATACAATGACCGTTCATCAACTTTTATTTTACCTTTCATTAAATACACCTCCGCAGAAAATAGACAAAGTTGGCAAAAAACAAACTCAAAAAATTAATTATGCCTAGATTTATCACCAACAAGAGGTAGTGTGTGTTAGTGAAATCTTCAGATCAATTATTTCAGAGGTCTTACACCCACTCTCTGGTAATGATGGGCTGGCATTGTCTTCATTCATAATAGAGCAACGAACCACTGAGTGACTGGCAGACTGCTGGCAATCAAGTCCATGGCTTCATCTTGGACATGCCATTGTGGACTTGTACATTGGATTTTTATGCAAATTTTTGCCTTTTCTATTTCATCTGAGGGTCCCATGTTTAGTTAAATAATTAATTTCTTTCATTTCATTGTGTGGCATAAATGACGATGAAGATGACAACGAAGAAAAATGTTTATCAATATTTCTCTTTTGTCACTTCACAAAGGCTGAGATGTTACACCATCACCTCACTACGCATCCACCTCGCGCTGTTTGTGTACCAAAGACACTGGAGATGGCCGGCGCATTATCATATGGAAGAGGCGAGAAAGACAGCCCTAACCAAAACGGTAGCTGCGTGTTGGAATTCTTTTTATTTTCCCTCTGGCTACCACATTTTGTCCAGGCCAAGCCTTGGCCTTGCTCGTGCCACTTGTTGTTAGCCATTAAACTGGCCAACAGATTGGAACTTTGATTATGCCGCGCTTATTGGATAATATCATTCAGATTGACTGTTACACACAACGCCGTTATATTGTATATAGATGCACAGAGGGTTTTTTTTACATAAGAAGACATTCAAACCTGGCCCTACTTTAATTACTTCTATATGCCTTTGGGGACAATATTGCGAGAGCCTAAGCTCGCTCATCATTTATTTCCTCCCTCCTCTGTCTTGCGTTATTTTATTTTTATACATTTTTGCTTCATTCCACTAGCAATACGTTATGTTGCCTATTGTAGATGCCCCTGGTGGAAGGTCTCTTAAGAATGTGCTGTGGGTTGTTTTCGACTTCCTTCCTGTTTGCATCAACTTCCCTATGGCGCCCATATTGAGTCGTCTCATGCTGAGTCTACATTTCATGTTATTGGCATTTTCAATTTGAGCACTGGCAACGCAAAGTGGACAGGGACATGGTAATACCCCACGGTAGTGATGGCAGCTTTAGCTTGAAGGATATATAATAATAATAATTTATTTAAAGAAATATTAGATAAAAATGTCAAGAAATTAAGCATGGGAAAAGTAGCATCCGTTGAGAATATAATCTTCCAATTATATAATGTAAATTGCTTTAAATATTATAGGTATTTGACAGGAAGCTTAGGTCAAACAAAACTTGTATTGATTAAAGATAGATAAATAAAGTTTAATTCTAAATTCTCAAAAATTCATAAATTTTCTGGATTTTCTTTAATTCTATGAATTTTCAAAAATTCTATAAATTTTCTTAAATTCTAAAAATTTTCTTAATTTCTAACTTTCATAAATTCTATGAGTTTCTATTAATTCCATAAATTTGCGCTATTTCTATTGACTTTATTAACTTAAAAAAAATTGTAATAAATTCCATTTAAATTCTATGAATTTTTTTAAATTCTATGAATTTTTTTAAATTCTATGAATTTTTTTAAATTCTATGAATTTTTTTAAATTCTATGAATTTTTTTAAATTCTATGAATTTCTTTAAATTCTATGAATTTTTTAAATTCTATGAATTTTCTTATGAATTTTTGTAAATTCTATGAGTTTTCTTTAATTCTATGAATTTTCTTAAATTCTATGAATTTTCTTAAATTCTGTGAATTTTCTTAAATTCTAGGTATTCTCTTAAATTCTATTCTCTTAATTTTTGTACATTCCACTAATTTTCATAGATTTTTTTCAAGTTCTATGAATTTTCATCAATTCTATGAATTTTCATCAATTCTATGAATTTTTTTAATTCTATGAATTTTTTTAATTCTATGAATTTTCTTAAATTCTATGAATTTTCTTAAATTCTATGAATTTTCTTAAATTCTATGAATTTTCTTGAATTCTATGAATTTTCTTAAATTCTATGAATTTTCTTGAATTCTATGAATTTTCTTAAATTCTACAAATTTTCTTAAATTCTAAAAATTTTCTAAAATTCTATGAATTTTCTTAAATTCTATAAATTTTGTTAAATTCTATGATTTTTTTAAATTCCATAAATTTTCTTAAATCCTATGAATTTTATTAAATTCTATGAATTTTGTTAAATTCTATGAATTTTCTTAAATTCTATGAATTTTCCTAAATACTATGTGTATTATTCTATGAATAATTACATATTCCACGGACTTTTTTAAATTTATGAGATTTCAAAAATTCTATGATTTTTCAAAAAAGCATTCCGCAAATTTTCAGCAATTCCATGAATTTTCTTAAACTCAATGAATTTTTATAAGTAAAAACAAGTAAAAGCGTGCTAAGTTCGGCCGGGCCGAATCTTATATACCCTCCACCATGGATCGCATTTGTCGAGTTCTTTTCCCGGCATCTCTTCTTAGGCAAAACAGGATATAAGAAAAGAGTTGCTCTCCTATTAAAACGATATCAAGATATGGTCCGGTTCGGACCACAATTAAATTATATGTTGGAGACCTGTGTAAAATTTCATTCTGATCGGACAAGAATTGCGCACGCTAGAGGCTCAAGAAGTCAAGACCTAAGATCGGTTTATATGGCAGCTATATCAGGTTATGGACCGATTTGAACTATACTTGGCATAGTTGTTGGATATCATAGCAAAACACGTCGTGCAAAATTTCATTCCAATCGAATAAGAATTGCGCACTCTAGAGGCTCAACAAGTCAAGACCCAAGATCGGTTTATATGGCAGCTATATCAAAACATGGACCGATATGGCCCATTTACAATACCAACCGACCTACACTAATAAGAAGTATTTGTGGAAAATTTCAAGCGGCTAGCTTTACTCCTTCGGAAGTTAGCGTGCTTTCGACAGACAGACGGACGGACGGACGGACGGACATGGCTAGATCGACATAAAATGTCGCGACGATCAAGAATATATATACTTTATGGGGTCTCAGACGAATATTTCGAGTAGTTACAAACAGAATGACGAAATTAGTATATCCCCCATCTTATGGTGGAGGGTATAAAAAGGAACGAGATGACAGCACAAAAATATATAAATCCACATCATAAACTTCTGTTTTTACGGAGCGGCTGAAAGCTTCAAACATTTATGACGAAACTAACTTTAGACTTGCGTTTAAGAGCAACAATATCATAGGTAATCGATTTAGCAAGGATAATGAAACTAGTACATAGGAAACTTAAACTAAACTTTCTGTCCACAGATCGTACCAGAAAATGTCTTATAAAGGTATACAGCAAAATACGACGCTTGCCGTACATTGTGCTTTGACAGTGCACATCCTAAACCTAAAGGACGTGAACTTTAGGACACAAGAGAAAAATAATTAACGTTTATGCTAAAAATTTTACATTTCATTAACACATCTACTGACGAACGCATGAACTTGAAGGCGGACGCAGACCACTGTGTACAGATTTGGTACATAGTTATAAACAACAGAAAATGAGATCTAGTATTAGTTTTAGTTTTCAGAAAAAAGTTTTTGGAATTGGTCTCCTTCTAATCCTGGCGACATTTGTGAAGTACATGGCCATGTAAAAACATCGTCCCAAAGAGGTGTCGCTCTGTGACATTCTTACACTTGAATCGGACAGTACTCATTGATATGTGAGAAGTTTGCCCCTGTTCCTTATGGAATGTTACTGGGCCAATTTGCATTTTTTTGCAAATGAATCTTTAAATGTAAAAAACTTTCAGTGAAATTCCCTGAGAAAGCAGCGGTTTTCGAGATATTGGATTTTTCAAAAATACAATGGTTATCAGTAACATAAACACCAGTTTTTCGAGCCCAACAAACCAAAAAAGAATTCAATAAATCTTCATAAAATCCATAAATTGTCATAAAATCCATAAATTTTCTTAAATTCCATAAATTGTCATAAATTCTATGAATTTTCATAAATTCCATGAATTTTTATAAATTTCATGAATTTTCATAAATTTCATGAATTTTCATAAATTCCATGAATTTTCATAAATTCCATAAATTTTTATAAATTCCATGAATTTTCATAAATTCCATGAATTTTAAAAAATTCCACGAATTTATATAAATTCCATGAAATTCATGAATTTTCATAAAATCCATTAATTTTCATAAATTCCATGAATTTTCATAAATCACATGAATTTTCATAAAGCACATGAATTTTCATTAATTCCATGACCTTTTACGAATTCCATAAGTTTCTTGGAAATTATATCAATTCTAGAAGCTTTTATTATTTCTAGTAATCTTCATAATCTAAAGAATTTTCTATGAAAGTTCTATGAATTTTCATAAATTCTAGAAATTTTCATAAATTCCATAGATTTTAATAATTCCCATGAACTTTTGTTTATAAATTCTATGAGTTTCTTGGAAATTATATAAATTCTAGAAACATGTTTTAATTCTAGGAATCTTCATCGTCTAAGGAATTTACATAAGTTCTATGAATTTTCATAAATTCTAGGAATTTTCATAAATTCTAGGAATTTTCATAAATTCTAGGAATATCCATAAATTCTAGGAATTTTCATAAATTCTAGGAATTTTCATAAATTCTAGGAATATTCATAAATTCTAGGAATTTTCATAAATTCTAGGAATTTTCATAAATTCTAGGAATTTTCATAAATTCTAAGAATTTTCATAAAATCTAGGAATTTTCGTTAATTCTAAGAATTTTCATACATATTCTAAATTTTCTATAATAATAAGCTTTTCGAAATTATAAAAATTTTACTGTATTTTAAGAACATTAAAAATGTTATGATTATTATCTATAAAATTTTCAAAACTCCTTAAACTTTTTTAATTTCTGCGAATTTTTCAACCCTAGATTCATGAATTTTCGTAAATTCTTTCACTTATTTAAAGGCTATCTCCCACACATTGCTTTGTAGTTTTATACATTTTTTTTAAACACTTTTCGTTTTACTCCCAATAAAGCCGGATAAAAACCTTTTTTCAATCAAACACTTACCACAAACCTGGTATCATTAAAGAGTCACTGCTGAAAGTTTTTGGGGAAAAATGCTTAGCTAAAGAAAAAAAAGGTGATATATTTCATTATTATTACCAATAATTTATAATGAATGAAAAACAATGGCTAAGCCATCGTTTGACATTAATTTGACGTTTTATGTTGCCGCTGACAGGCCAAAGTAAAACTGTCAAAGCTGTTATAAAACTTTTGTTTTCCCATTCCAGGCATTTCCTTAACATTTCTCAAAACACACTTAGAAAATAATAAATAGCGAAAAAGGAACGGAAAAAACTTTTCACTCTTGAATAGACAAAGCTGAGGCCATGGAAGACAGACCAAGCAGCCAACATATGTTTGTTCATTGGTAGTTTATATGCAACAAAACTCCTCCACTGTCATTGTCGCCATATGGAAAGCAAGTATGACAGAGTTGCTCCATGGCGTATTTGCAATGGCGTTCGGGTGATGGCGATGGCAGTGTGTGAGCGTCTGATTGACAGTTGTTAGTGACATTTTTTCTTTTCGATCGAAACAAGTGTGTGTGTGTGCGGAGAAGGGGTTTTTGTTTGGTGGCGAAAGGGATGGAGAACCCTTTGTTGGTTCAATATTTCTTCAAAGAAAATACTTTCCATTGATGAAGGAAAACAAAAGTATCTGCCATATCGAATGGCATAGACGTAAAAATATCTTTTTTTAGGCTTTTGATTTATATAACTCCTCATGTACGTGATTACATTAACAGACAAGCATTTTTTTCTGGATTTTCCTTTCGTTATTCGCTATTCTATGGCAGAGATGTGTTAACATTTCCCCCCTTTTCTTGGCAAGAGGAATTATCGAAATGTGAACACTGTGATCGATCGATTCTTTGCATTGTTGATAAAGCTGTTCACAGAGAACTGTGACAGATGTTTAATGGCTATACTTCCAAAGTCCATGGTAATGATGCTGTGTGGATTATTTTCCATACCAGCTCCAAAAGCAAAACACAAAATATAAGCTTTGTTTCGTCATCACCACTTATAGAGTTTCAACTTGTTTATGGTTTCCAAGAATT
The DNA here is from genome assembly GCF_963082655.1 of Stomoxys calcitrans. Lineage (NCBI taxonomy): Eukaryota > Metazoa > Arthropoda > Insecta > Diptera > Muscidae > Stomoxys > Stomoxys calcitrans. The sequence continues at coordinate 85,800,764 of NC_081555.1, read as the reverse complement.
GTCCAGAACAATATGAGTACCCCCACCTAAGCCCTAACAATTTATGAACAATGCTTAGTATGTGCATAGAAGAGACCTCCTTGGGACCAAAACAAACACTTTGAGAGCTTTGAGAAACCTCTATTTAACCATTTGCTCATTATTTATTAAAGAAAGGAAATAAACATTTCTTTTTGTTTCTTCCCATACCATTCCATCCATGTTCAACAAGAAACAATAATAATAAATAGCTCATTATTATCGTAGTCATGGCATAATGGTTTCACTTTGATGTTCAACCATAAACACAAAAAAGAAAAATTGGTTTGTTTTCCAGTTTGTGTTGTGGTCGAAAAAATACAGGTGCGCTTTGAAATGATAAAATAAATTACTTGTATTAGATATGAAATAATAATTTAATTTATGGAAAAACTAAAATACTTTTAGGTCAAGAGAAATGAGGTGAATCAGCGATTATGGATGTGTAGCAATGGATTTACATTTAAATATATTTGACGAGGAAGACAATTTTTAAAAATTCTCTCAAAAACAAAGTTTAATAAAAAATAAATTTCAGGTGCTTCAAGGAGTGAGTGAATCTTTAAATTGCATCCTCTAGGCGATAGCGGGTATACACTTCTTATATCGATGAGTACTGTTCGATTCAAATTTAAGTTGAAAGATAAGGTGCCGGGAGTGACTCTACTTAGTAGAGAAGTTTTATGTGGCTGAATACTTCTCAAATGTCGACAGCATTAGTCAGGGGATAACTACCGCAGAATCTTTTCTCAGCGTTATCTTTAGTTCCCTGCGCGAATACGTCAGGCTACTCTAATTGACCCTGTTTTTAATTCAGCAACTATTTCTATTCTGCAATCATCGGAAGACTTTGATTCTTCGAATTTTCAAAAATTCAAAGAGAATGGAACGAAACCATTGCGTGACAAGAATAGTGGCGGCCCAGCATACTCGACAAAAGCTCTCAACGGCATGCGTTTCCACCAGTCAGTCACTTTAGGTCTCTGCAGTAGGGCAGAGTGGCGAGAGGGCTGTGTGTCCAACATACATTTTCCTTGGTGCTTTTAGCCAAACTCTTGCTCTTCAGAAGACGACATCTCAGTCATCAATGAAGAGCTGCCCTTCCATTATAGAGGTTGTCGTGCCGCTTCTACTGCGGATCCGTGGAAACTCCAAAACCTGTCCTATTAGAAGAGCCAACGCGTTTCTTACACTCTTAGTTTAAGTGCGATCTTCATTACCGCGAACCTTATCTACAGATACAACGACCACAGATGAAATATGGTATTGAAAGTCCGCTTTAGGGTACTACTTCCAGCTTCCGAGATCGTCACCGTCACTATAGTCTGCATAGTCTTGATCATGTTGCGAAGGTTCCCTCTTGCAAGTCCGCTGCCAGGTGAGAAACATTCGAATCACCGTGGTGAACCTTCAGTGTAAGTCTCCTTCCTATTAAGTAGAGGCTGGAGTAGAAGGCATTTAGTCCGCTCTCATCCCGTTCCACTATGTTTCACTTTCCGTAGGTGAGGTTAGGTTAAAAAGAGGGTGCATATATTAATCCGCCCCATGCCACTATGGACATACACCTAAGCCAGTAATCGGCTTGTTGTGCTCTCACTATCAGTAAGTTTTTGGTCAAGAATAAGGTCCAGATGCTCAGTTTCCCGAAAGACCGGTCGGTTAAATCAGTAAGCCTCTAGTGTAACGTTTCTGACCAAAGCCTCCAACTCCTACCAATTGACCCTTTCCTTCAATTCTCTCTACCAGTTCAGTCTTTGGTAAAGAATAACTTCAGGTTACCTGCCCATGAATCACGGCAGTAAACCTGCAGTATATAAGCATTCAACCGATTGTGCAGGGTTAGAGCGCATTCAGCCCTTCTTATCCCCTTCCTCGATGTTTCTCTACCAATACAGTCTGGTGAAGAATTACATTCAGCTTCTAAGCCATTAATACTATGAATTTTCATAAATTCTATGAATTTAAACTTTAATCGGACTGCACTCATTGATATGAGGGAAGTTTGCGCTTGTCCCTAATAGAATGTTCATGAAAATTCAGTATAAATTCTATGAAATTCAGTACAAATTCAATGAATTTTCATAAATTCTATAAATTTTCATAAATTCTATGCATTTTCATAAATTCTATGAATTTTCATAAATTCTATGAATTTTCATAAATTCTATGAATTTTCATTAATTCTATGAATTTTCATAAATTCTATGATTTTTCATAAATTCTATAAATTTTCATAAATTCTATGAATTTTCATAAATTCTATGCATTTTTAAAGTCTATGGATTTTCATACATTTCTTGATTGTTTGTATATTTTATGAGTTTCTAATTCTTTATTTTTTCCATAAATTCTATGAGTATTCATGTCTTTTTAAGTTTCATAATTTTTTTGAATTATCATAATGCGCCGTGGCGCAGAGGTTAGCATGTGTGCCTATGACACTGAACGCTTGGGTTCAAGTCCCGTGAAAATCAGAACAAATTTTCAGCAGTGATTATCGCCTCACTACTGCTGGCTACATTTGTGAGACATCTTGCCATGTTAAAACTTCTCGATTAAGTGGTGCCACTATGCGGTACGTCATTCAGCAGCTCAGCATAAAAAAGGAGACCTTTTAGCATTGAGCTTAAACTTTAATCGGAGTGCACTAATTGATATGAGAGGAGTTTGCGCTTGTCCTAACGGAATGTTCAGGAAAAATTGGTGTAGATTCCATGATTTTTTATAAATACCATGATTTTTTATAAATTCCATGATTTTTTATAAATTCTATGAATTTTCATATATCAATGCATTTTCCCAAATTCTATGAATTTTTAAAAATTCTATGAATTTTCACAAATTATGAATTTTCACAAATTATGAATTTCCATAAATTCAATGCATTTTCATAAATTTTATGAATTTTCATAAATTCTGTGATTTTTCGTAAATTCTATGAATTTTCATAAATTCAATGCATTTTCATAAATTCTATGAACTTTCATAAATTCTGTGATTTTTCGTAAATGTTATGAGTTTTCAGTTCTATATATTTTTCATAAATTTTATGAATACTCGCGTTTTTGAATTTTTTTTATATTCTTTAGTTTACATAAATTCTAAAATTTTCATGAATTCTATGAATTGTCATAAATTCTACGAATTTTCATAAATTTTATGAATTTTTTTGTAATTCGTATGTATATTTCATAAATTCGAAGCGTTTTTGTTAAGTCTGTGAATTTTCAAAAATATTATAAGTTATCATAGATTCTATGAATTTTCATAAATTCAGTGAAATTTTTATAAATTCTATGAAATTTAATATATTGCATGAATTTTCATAACTTTTATGAATTTTAATATTTACTTCTATATACTTTTGCCCTTGCTTTTTTTGACAAACACTGTGACAACAGTTTTAAGTTTCAAGTCATGATATTACTGTTTGAATGTTTGTAATAGGAGCCTTACAGCTTCTCACAAAAAATAATCCAACGGGGTCTAATTTCCTTGGTAGTTTTATTAACTCGTTAAGTTTTCTATATAATTTTTAAAAAATTCAGTGAATTTTTCAATATTTTTTTCATACTATCTTTAAAATGAATTTGTTTTCATTCTCCATTTGATATACAAAAACAAATTCATATTGATTGATTTCGTTCCGTTTTCATCAAAGATCAATTTCCCGTAAAAAATAATTTATAATGACATCTGTTTTGCCCAAGATATGGAACATAGTATTATTATGTAAGATCTGAAAGGTTACAAATTTTAGTTTATCTTGACGCCTTTTCTCCATCAAAATTTCCTATAAATCATTATTTGTTGTGAAAAATAATGCAACTCAGCTCTCCATCTCACATACAAATAATTTAAAATGCAAATTTTTTTGGTTTTCCACAAAATTGATTTCTAACCGCAGAAAAGTTGCTGCGCATATATATGCATAACTTACGACATTTAACAAATTCAAAGTTTTCATCATTCACATATTTTCGTTTAAAAAAAAGTTTTTTTTTTATTTTCGTATATTTAAGTCTAAAATCTTAAGCGTTTTGGTGTGTAGGCGTAACGAAAATGCATTCATATTTATTCACTTTTGACAAAGTCCATGCATCGTGCGTGGACGAGTGAGTGAGTGAGCGTGTGAGTGGTGATGTTTAAATTTCGTATTAATTTTGTTTTCTGCGTTTTGTTGAAATAGTTTCGTTAATAAGATTAATTTGGCTCTTATTGCTTGTGGGTATTTGTGTTTTTTTTTCTCCTCCATAGTTAATGCGATTACAACAGTGTGGCTTTTAAAGTTCATATTTTGACTTATAAGAATGCATTTACGTAGTAAGTTTTTGCTTAAGTATGTCATCGCTGACATTTACCATAACAGTTTTTGTGAATTTTCGTAAATTTGAATAGATTATGTGAGAAAAATTTCAAAAGTGAAAAGAAAGCAAAGTTTAATTTCAACAATTTGACTTTTTAACAATTTGATTTTCGACCCACTAGATTTTCTGCATAATAAGGGTGATTTGTTCTCAAACTGAAATGTGCTTTTAATTGTTTCTGGTATTCAAAACCTCTAAAGGGCTAAAACCAAATTGTAAGGAAATTGTTTATAAACCCCATTAAATATTCTGTAAGGATGATATGTATGTAGGTCTGTGAAAGCTATAGTCTTGTTCCGTTTTCCTTTTCAGTTTTCGCATAATTTTTCACACAACAGATAATTCCTAAAGATTTATGCACATTTCACGACTCTCTCTCAAGCCCCCTTTCTTTTATATCAATTCGATTTTCTCTTTGGATTCATTGCCATTTGCTCAATCCCTGCTTATTTGGACTTTAAAACAAATGACACATGTTGCACTACTTTCTTTGAAATGAAATTATTAATGTTTGACGACAATTACCATTTTTATTCATGCCCTTGACGATGGGCTTAAATTACAAGACATTGTTGTTTTGTTGTTGCATGTCTTCCACATTCCAATTTCTCCAACACTACCATAAAACAACACGTACACACAAATACATTAATGTAATTACTTACAATTGTTATGTACTTGTACTTATATACTATGTAATTTTATACCTTATAAATTATTAATGTTCTTTCATTTTGTTCTGCTTTTTTTGTTCTTTCTTTTTAGGTAAGTTTTCATCGCCTCACACATCCCTTTGTGTAACAAAAGAAAAAATGTTTTGTTCTTCTTTGGTCACGATGGATGGAACATGAATATTTGATATTTTTATGTAAGTTCTTTGTCTGCCATCAGAGGCACACAAAAGAGACCCCGACAGACAAACAGAAATACGGTAGGAGGGAGGGGCGGACCTTCAGACAAAGTGAAGTGTTAAATCTGCTACAGTTTAATGGGAAACCTTGAATTTTTTTTCCTTCATTAGGTGTGAGTGAAAAGCTTCCCCCGTAATGGGGACGTCGTAATAAGAGGCCTGATGAAAGCAGATACAATTTGAAGAAAAATAAAAAAAAATCGAGAGCATGTAATATTAACATATGCCTCTTTATTATTATGAAAAAAAACTAAAAAAGTTCACAACACTTTTTTTTTTCTTTTTGCTTTATGGGTAGGTCAGGGTTTGAATGTTCATGCAAAAGTTTTTTTATACCCACCACCATAGGATGGAAGGTATATTCATTTAGTCATTCTGTTTGCAACACATTGAAATTTCAATTTCCGGTCCTACAAAGTATATATATTTCGGATCGTCATAAAGTTCTAAGACGATTTAACAATGTCCGTGTGACTGTCCGTCCGTCTGTTGTAATCAATCTACAGCCCACAAAAATTGAGATATTGAATTTGGCACAGATACGTCTTTTTGGTGCACACAGGGTAAGCTCTTGAACTGGCCAAATTGGACCATATTTGGATATAGCTGCTATATGATTATGGGCATGAAGCCCATAAAAGCTTTATTTTTTACCTGATTTCGCTGAAATTTGAAGCGATGAATAGTTTTAGGCCTTCCGACATCTGACTCAAGTCAAGAAGAACAAGGAAATTTATCTTGTCATTCTCCAAATTGACCCTGATCCTCTCCGTGACCTCTGTCAAGGCCGTTACGCAGCTGTGGTTAGGACGAAACCCGGACTGTCTCACATATAACAAAGAGTTCTCGCTGACAAAAGACGACATTTGAAAATACAGCAATTTCTCAAAGACCTTTGACAAGTAACAAAGAATCGCAATTGGTCTATATTCCTTGGAATTCCAAGGGAGTGGAATGACCTTGGCATGCTTCCACGCTAATGAAAAATAACTCGTGGTCAAAATCCTTTTGAAAACATGAGGAATAATAACGGGGAGCAAGAGCGTTAGACTTTACAGCCGCGACACATTCAAGGACATCGGCGGGACCAATACAGCTGGAAGCCAAAACCAGAGTCATCATCGAGAGAGCCATAGAAATTGAGATCAACCGGGATCTGTGGGACATTAACAAAGGCATCATTAAGACTATTGATATTCAAGTATGTTGAACATCTATTAGTACCTTTTCCAATTCCTATATCTCGAATGACCTTCCAAGTTCTCTTGGGGCCTGTTGCAGGATAAAGCGTCTTTAATAGTAGTCTTTCTTTGCTATCTGAATCAACTTTTTGACGTGGTCTCTCGCTGAGCGAAAGGCATCATGTAACTCAGGCGCCTGAAATTTGAACCGGATATTGTAAGGATCGACCCAAATATGAATCAGATTAGACAATAGAGATATAGCTGTAATAAAGACCGATCTTCTAATTTTAGGTCTAAATCGAATTTTTTCCTGATTTCGCTAAAACTGTTACATGTATATGAGTTATCGGTACCTGAATAAAATATGATCGAAACCAGCCCCTATTTAGATATAACTATGGATATAGTATTGGACTTATAACAAAATGGAATGATTATTATATTTTTGGTGGTGGGTATCCAAAGTCCGGCACGGCCTACTTAACACATTTTTACATGCTTTTCAAGTTGAGACTTTTAGGGATGTATTCTATGTTTCGTTAACACCAAAAGGGTTGAACCAGTTTCCCTGACGTTTACGGTTTATTGGAGGTATATGTATTCTACAGTTGGTTTGGAAATACATTTAAGGGTTTTGTGTTGTTTAATTTTCTAAGTAAGAAAACAATACTAGAAATTTTAAAGTCTTTAAATTAAATTATATATTTTATGCCTAACAATGAACGAGTAAGCCTCCGGTCTTAAACAGTTCAGCCGGCAACTAATCGGCTCCGGCTACCTTATTGTTTTTCAGCCAGGTAACTGCTACATGGATCTCAATTTGACTAACTACACATTCTATACCTCCATCAGGGATTAGTTCTGCGGTATTCTCATGGCCACCACAATCGGATACCAGCAGCTGAAGAAAGTGTTCTTTCCATATCCTCAGCACACAATCTGTATCAGTTACTAGATTTCCTTCTTTGTATCTGCAGGAGGATGTGGCTGTACCAAAGCCAACTGCTTGATGTTTTATTCCTTGGGAGAATTTTCGAATCGAGATGTTCAGGCCAGAATGAAGTCCTTCTGGCTCCTAAACATCTCGATTTGCTTACACTCACTTCATTCTTCTTCTTGCGGAGGAGACATTTCTCCTACCTCCTTTTCTCCTGATACCTCTCTTTTATCTGGCCCGTTGCTATTTAATGTAATGTTGCCCTGTATGCCGTAGCTTTTATAGCTTTTTGGTACTCTTGGTCGTTCCTTAGGGGAGGCTTTTGGTACAAAAGTACGGATGTAGTGCTGTTTCCATGGAGCTGGCAATGGTTTGCCATTGCGCTGCTATACTATCAGGACTGGGAGTGCTTTCTTCTAGCAATTAGTTCAGCCGAGAGGAGTATGCCGCTGCCACCTATTGTGTTTGCAGCTTTCCGTTGTCCAGCTACCTCATTCAAAAAATATAGCTTAAATCCATTATAGATTTTTCATAAAAAATTTACCTAAATAATTTTTATTTCATAAAAAAATCTCATAATTAAAAGCAAAACTACAAAATTCACATGTTCCTAATTGAGCACAATAAAAAATCAGCAACATAAGTCATAAGCTCAAGCCATGTGAAATTTACAATCGAAAATTTGAAGAAAAAAATTGTTTAAAAAACAAACTTTTAACACAAAATACCGCCTTGTGCATAGTTATTGCGACATGTTGCTGTTTTAATTATGTCTGGCGGTTCTCCCCAAATGGGACTAATTAAAATCATATACACACCCACTATCTGATGGTGGTAACAAACCACCTGCCGACAGCTCCCTGTGTAATGCATGTGGAGGACCCCCTTAGGAGTTCCACCTTAATGTTCACAATCACCAATCTTGTTGTAAATAAAGCATTTACAGCTGCTGCTCCACCTCTCTACCCTAAACACATTACGCTACACTCATGATTATTGTTGTTGTTGTTGTTTCATACAAAAATCTTTTCCTTTTTTGAGGGTATGACAAACATGATTTTAAAAAACTACATCGTTTACATCGTTGTTTGATGACGACAAAGAAAATTAAAGACAGAAAAACAAGCAAACTTTGTTATATACAGCAAAAGAATTAATATTGTTTAAATGTCAACATTACAGCACTTTATAGCAGCAGCTTCAACAACAACAAACAACAAGCACAACTATGACAACAACATCATTAAAGTCAATAATAATCTTTTTTTTTGTGAAAGAAGACAAGCTCTGATGCACCCCAATAAATAAAAGAGAAATAACCATACTTAAGATACTGGGGAAATAGAGTGGAGTAGTAGAGCTCGAGAAAAAATGTTAGTTTGACTATTTTTTTTATAAAGCATTCCATTTAGAAATCAATAAAAAAGATGAGAATAATTTTATTTTATCCAAAATGAATATTGAAATATGAGAATTACATTTTTACTACAATTTACATCCCCAGATTAAAATGCCGGACCAAAGAGATACCCTGTTTATTAAAGAGTATTACTTAAACTAACCTAACTAGAAAGAGTTTTCAACGATTTTCCGTGAATAAAATTTTGAATGTTTTTCATAAAAGTAGTTTTTGTATCTATTTATATCTAACAGACGTATTTAATAACATGACTAGAGATTCACAATACAACATAAAAGACGGGATAAAATCAATGACAAGGAAATCAGAGACAATGAGGTATTAATATCTTTCAACGTTGTGTCTCTATTTCCAACCATACCAGAGACAGAGAAATGGAATGACATCCAGGAGCACGCAAAGATACCAAAGGATTTATTTATAGAATTGTTAATATTATGCATAAATGATTCTAGATATTTTACATATGATGAGAAATTGTACGAGCAAAAGAAAGGCATGCCAATGGGTTCGCCCATCTCTCCGATAATCGCCGATATTGTGATGGAAACCTTACTAGAAACTTCAATTGAAGAAAAAAAAAAAAAAACAAGATTTCTGATCAAATATGTGAACAAGATATTTTGTGCATTGGAAAGAACGAAAGTAGAAAATACTCTACAAGTTCTAAATTTTTTTGAACTTACAAGTTCAGTTCACAATGGAATGTGAATCAATCAACAAAATGCCATATCATGACACCGTCGTCCACCGATATCAAAATAAGTTAAAATTAAATTGGTATCAAAAAGATACAGCATATGGAAGACTCAAAAATTATCATTCAAATCATCCGAGAAGAACAAAAATAAATACGTCTACTAATTTCATCGACAGGGTACTAAAAATCAGAGACAAAATATATCATCAAGAAAATGAAAGAAAAATTCAACAAAATTCATCAAATACTCCGATTAAATGACTTCCCAAACAAAACTTTTGAGGACCTTATAAAATTCGTCAAGAAAAGAACGCAGAACAACAAAAAGGAACCAACAACAAAAATCTTCAAAAAACGACATATATTCCAGAGTTTTCGGAAAGGCTTAACAGTTCAAATATGTACAACAGGGAAAAATATCGGCTTGCCTTAAAAAGCCACAACACATTAAATAGTCTATTCAGCAGGACTAAATCAAGGATAAAAAGGAGGACAAATCAAATGTAGTTTATAGGATTAAATGTAACGAGGATGAAGCAAATTTATGTCCAATGACATATGTGGGAACAACTAAAACGAAATTAAAAACAAGATTATCATGTCACAAATCTGATCAAAAAGTGAAAGACAAACCTTTAGAACAAAAAAACTGTACTTCCAGCATATGGCACTTTAACAGGTCATACACCAAATTTTAAAGACGTAGTCATACTAGCACAAAAATTCAAACAGAAAAGACGATTTACTTTAGAAATGTTACATATTATTGACATCCCCACAAACAAACGCACGAACTTTAAGAAAGACACAGACAATTGTGCACAGATTTACAGGAATTTAGTACAAAAATACAGACAAAAATAAGAGAGCTTTAGTCGCTTTAGTTGTGCGCTGTAAAGGAAAAGTCTATTGTTTTGTTTCAAAATTTAATTATTTTCAAACGTACAAATGTTTTTATAATTTTATCTTTTTGTTAAATTACTTGTTTGCTATATTTAAAGTTCAATCCCTGATGAAGATCACCGGCGGTGGTCGAAATATTGGTATAAATTACAAATAAAATAATTAAATAAAACACCAACACCTGTTTATGTAAATTGTTCGATGACCTCGAGCCCAATCAAGAAGACAAAATTATAAAAGTAGTTTTTATAAAATTTCATTTTTGTTTTTAGATTACATCCAGCATAGACCATTATTTTTATTTTTTTGCCTCTATTTCAAATTGGAAAACAACAAAATAAAAACTCTTTAAAGAGTCTCAGCAATGCGGTGTGTTAAATGTATTGAGGCGGGCTGCAATGATCGCGATTTCGGACTTTGCCAGAGGCCTCATCAGATTGCGTTGACACCAAAAGAATACATGCTTCCACCTACTCACAAATTAGTGAACAATGCAATGGTAGAAGCATGCCATTCGAATGAACCAATCCCTTCTTTTAGCGTAGTATGAAAAAATCAATAACCAACAGCCAACATCTCTTCAAAAAGAAATCTAACATCAGCAACATACACAAACCCAAAAACAGGTTTATGTAAAATTTAACAAAACTTTCTATAAAAACCTGAATTTTGTGACATTTTCTATTAAATAATACTCCGGCCACTGTGGCGCAGAGGCTAGCATATCCGCCTTTGACGCCGAACGTCTGGGTTCAAATCCCGGCGTAAACATCAACAAGATTGACAACGGTGGTTATCCCCTTACGAATGCTGGGTTTTTTTGTAGGGTATTCTGCCATGTTAAAACTTCTCTACTAAGTGGTGTGGCTATGCGTAACGCCCTTCATACTCGGCATGAAAAAGGAGGCCCTTGTCATTGAGCTTAAAATTGAATTGGACTACACTCCTTGATATGATAGAAGTATCCCCTGTTCCTTAATGGAATGTTCATCGGTTGCAATGATCGCAATTTCGGTTTTCGCCAGAGGCCTCATCAGATTGCAATGCCATCAAAAGATTACGTGCTTCCATCTACTCTCTAATTAGTGAGCAGTGAGTGCAATGGTAGAAGTATGGCATTTCGAATGAAACTATACCATTTCATAGCGCAGTAAAAACAAATCAAAAACCAACAGCCAACATCTCATCTCAAAAGAAATCTAACATCAACAACACACACCATAGTAAGACGTTGCGACTTCCTTAACCAAGAAGTCGAAACACGTCCTACTATGGTTGGTGTTGTGGTATATTCTGGCTTGACTTTTCCATTGCAAAAAAATTCTATAGTTATTACCATCGACATATCACAGTTAATTTTTGCAAATCATCTGTGGCTTAGGTTGAGTGGGTAGCCCGTCTTAAAGGTGAGTTTACTAGGAGGCTGGCCCAATGTGATACTCAGACGAGAAAGAAACCATTGAGATCATGCATATTTGAACTAAAAAATGTTTTCCATTTAATATCCCAAAAAACTGTTTGTTTTGGCCTTCACATTTGTATAGATTGCTGTGACAATATTTATTATTGCAAATATAATAGTGTTGTAATCTGCTTATATATTTGCACTTTCAGGAACCATTTCTTTCTTCTTGCCAAAATAATTATATCATCTATAATAAATTTTGTTTAACCAAAAAAAACTTAATTACTTCCTTAACATATTGCATCAACTACCCTTTCATGACCTACATTACTTAAGCATGGGTAATATAATCAACCATAAAATTTTGTTTAACAAATAATGAATCTGCTCCAGATAGCACCAGCTCACAGCAATAACTTCTCGAACAACTTACAACAAATGGTGGAAAATCCATGAATAATGCGAGTCGTTCGCACAAATGACAATAAAAGCATTGTTTTATTTTTTCCGAGATAAATTCCGATATTGAGAGTTTTGTTGTGGTGCTTGTTGGCTATATTTGTGTTAAACTGATAATAAATAAAAAAAATATATGTATATATAGTATGTATGTAAAGAGAAATTCATTGAGTTCTTAACAACACATCAAATATTGATAAGCACCAGAACAGAACCATATATCAACAATAACAAAACCATAGCATATGAGAGGCAAAAAAAAGAGGACAAAATAAATCGGGAAATGTCATATATCACCAGTTACACTCGAACATCTAGAGTTAACAATGAAATACAATTTCTCTTAAGCGCAGACATACAATATTTATAAGTTTAATAATTTATCACTTTATTCTATTAGGGTGTGGTGAAGAGTTGACTCCTTTTCCTAAAATAAAACAAAATTTTAATATATTTTTCTATGTAAAATTTAAAAAAAATTGCTGTATAAATTAAATTGTCAAACTATTCTATAGCTAAAAAATTTTGATATAATTTTATTTAAATTAAATTATCATAAAATTAAAAATTGTCTTAAAATAAAAAAATATTTTTATGCAATCAACGAAATTTACAATTCAAAATAGCAAAAATTTTACAATAAGTACAGTTTCTGTCTGCTGAATGTGAGAAAACTGACGTGCAATGCCAATTTGCCAATTAACATTCCATTAGGGACGAGGGGCAAACTTCTCACGTATCAATCGAGGTAAATTTTTGTTCAATTTGGAATAAATAGTATTTTATTTTGCCTTTATACTGTTATTTTTATTTTATTTTATTAAATCTTATGTTTTTATATGTTATTTTATTTTGGTTTTTCATTTCATTTCATTTTATTTCACTTCATTTCATTTTATTTTATTTCATTCTATTTTATTTTATTTTATTCTATTTTATTTTACTTTATTTTATTTTATTTTATTTTATTTTATTTTATTTCGTTTCTTTTCATTTAATTCATTTCATTTATTTCGTTCATTTCATTCATTTCATTAATTTCATTCATTTCATTAACTTCATTCATTTCATTCATTTCATTAATTTTATTCATTTCATTCATTTCATTCATTTCATTCATTTCATTCATTTCATTCATTTCATTCATTTCATTCATTTCATTCATTTCATTCATTACATTCATTTCATGCATTTCATTCATTTCATTCATTGCATTCATTTCATTTTATTTTTTTTATTTTTTTTTTTATTTTATTTTATATTTTTTATTTTTTTTTATTTTATTTTATTTTATTTAACTTTGTTTTATTTTATTTTATTTTATTTTATTTTATATTATTTTATTTTATCTTATTTTATTCTAGTTTATTTCATTTCGTTTCATTTCTTTTTATTTCATTTCACTTCATTTCATCTCATTTTATTTTATTTTAGTTTTTATTTTATTTTTCTTTATTTTATTTTATTTAATTTTATTCGATTTGATTTTATTTAATTTTTTTTTTAGTTTTTTATATTGTGTTCTTTTAATATATTTTATTTCTTCCATTATATTTTATTTTATTTCACTATGTGAACCGGGCTCACTCCGCTGCTTTCACTCTCTATTACCTTTTATTTAAGCCCCATATTCCCATGGTCGATAAATAAGTCCTCTTTGCGGATCTTTTTGGGTTGGGATGGTTCCCAAACATTTCTCCCCGATTGTGGACGCCAAATTCGTGCTCTTCTTCCAAATACCTTTTTTGTTCGTTTTGGTGGAGTGTTTAGGAGGTGGGACAAAATCAGATTCGTGTCCTTATCTAAAATACCTTGTATTTGAGGCCCATATTGCAATAGTTGGTAAATACGCAGACTTTTGGTCCCGAGAGTTTATATCAGATTCTTGTTCTACTCCCAAAAACCTTTCATTTGAACCCCATATCTCCATCGTCGGGAAATACGTCCTGTTTGAGGGTGTTGCTTCCACCTAGCACTTGGTCCTAAGATTGAGCATCAGATTAGTTTTCTACACTCATATTTTATAATACCTTTCATTTGAGTTCCATATTTGGATGATCGGTGTATATTTCCTATTGGCGGGGTTTAGGATGGAACGCTCGCCTGAGGTATCCCACCACACATTGCAAATTAAAATTTTTATTTTTAGCTTACTATAAGAGTGCAAATAATTCATCATTCATCTCCGACATCTGGCATTTTACAAATTAAGATAACGGGTAGGGATCGCGATTTCGTTTGTTACCACCAAACTTGTCATTAGGATTTGTCAAAAAAGATATGACTTCTGGGTTGAAACTATGCTCTTAAGAAAGAACATTATCCCACTTCATCATTCAACTATTACAACAAAACACACTGCTGCTCTAAGTGAAAGTGTAGTAATTTTCTTTCTTGCTGCACTACAAATGAAAGATACTATTAAGAGTATAATTTCAATATTTTATTATCATATCTTTTTTGACAAATCCAACTGACGAGTTTGGTTGTAACAAACGTAATCGTAATCTATGAAAACAGTGTAATAGCATTTACAAGCAAAAACACATTTCTGACTAACTTTAAAACATTTGTAATTTGTACATATAATTTGAGATTTTTTTCTTTAAACCTTTAAAATAGTACATCCTAATATTTTCCAATTCCCCCAATGGCTCGTAACAACAACCTTGTGTAAGTTCATTATGATTGTACATCAGTTAATAATGGTTTTATATCAAATTTTCACACTTCGTCATTATTAATGAGGTTGTTTTTTTCTGCGCCGTTATACACTAATGGAAAAATGATAATGAAATTACATTATATTGTCATTCGCTTGATTTCGTCAATTCGTTTGTTACAAGTGAAATATCGATCTTGCGAAATCAGAATAGGGTCCGAACGATAGGTACTTAAGGTTCTTAAGTACCTCTCGTAAATGTATATAACTGTAATAAATCGTTGAATAATGTCATATTGTTCCCCATTTATAATCATAGAAAATTTTCTGGTGATAATAGAAAACTATATCGGCTGACTGTTTGAAGTTATTTTTGCTGCTGTATTGTTTCAGCAATAGTTATTTTGTTGGTAATTTTGGAGTATCAGACTGACTATATGTCTGCCGAAGCAAACGAGCTTTTACCTTTTATAATTAAAATTTACCTACTTACTTATATTAATAAGCTCATTTTCTTATTATCTGCTTAACTAATGCATATCATTTCTTTTCATTGCAGGTATGTGCGAAACATTAGCAACGTTTTTTGCTTAATCCAAAATTGAATATTGTAGGTAATTATACCTGATTATTTTGCTTTATATGTGCATAGTTAGCTTGAAAATGCTTTTGAACAGAGGAAAACTATTCTCACATCATTAAATACTGTCTGATTTTTGAAAAAACCCCTTTTCATAAGCAATGCAGAAAGCTTACTGTTATTATGCGTCAAAGGAAAAGTTTTTTTTATATTTAATAGTTTTTTTTTTTAAATTCCTTGCTTTTTTCTATGTTTAAAGCTTTAAGGAAAGATTTGATTCGTCTGTCTGTTCGCCTTCACGGCAGTTTTGAAGACCAGCAAGCATCGAAAAGACTTCGGCCATAACCTGTTAATGGTGTGAACACTTTGGGTGTAGTTTAAACCTTAATCTTAATAAATGCAACTTGGAGCATTGAATCGATCAACATAAATGCAACTTGGAGCATTGAATCGATAAAGTTTTACATGTGACAGTAAGATCGTGAATCTTCAGGCCCAACCGAATTATGGTGAGACTTTATCCCAATTTCTCCTCAATATTTTGAGATATGACAGAATTAATAGTCAAAAACCGAAATTGGAAAAATTGCGAAAACTCTATCTTCTAAATGTTCTGTGGTTATAATCATACTGAATCATCAAGGAGAATCATACTAAATAATCAAGAAGATTGACATCGCCAGTCTCGCAATAACATCACATTTGCAGTAAGAAAAAACTTTGCCTGGTCAAAGCTATTGGGGACCTACTAGGTCCCACAAAGTCTCAATTCAGTTACCTATAGCCTGTTTGTCCAAGTCGAAAATGAAGACCAGACGAATGGAAGACAATCACTAGATTCGGTTTTTGGTATTTTAAAACTTTGTCGACATTGTTTTGTCTAAATTTGTCTGTCTAGACTCCTTCACATCACTATCATAAACAGCGTTCAGTGCTACGAACGCAAGTCCTAGACTTCAATTCTTTCAATCTCTTTTCAATATCTCATTTTTTTTGCAATAATTTTGCAAAATATTTAATTTTTTCATTCTTTTACCTATTTAACTCAACCATTTGCGTATGTTATCATGCTTTTGTTACATAAATGTGTTATTAACATCATATGACTCATAATTTAAACAATTAACATGGTGTCCATGGGTAAGTGTCCACGCTCAAGGTTTTTCTTTATTCCTCATTGCTGTTACAAATTGGACTTGAACTAAGTACAAATAAATTTTCATTAAAATAAAAACAACTTCACTTCATAGGGCGAAAAGCCGCCGCCAGCAGCACACCAAACCGACATCGGAGATATCTACGAAAACCAGAAAAATGAGCCCAAAACCCAACTATTCAAGTGCAAATAAAAATTCAAAAGATGCTGGTAGAGTGTTGTGGTACTCATATCAGTAATCACCAACACACTCCATAGTAAGGGGGGAGGCTGATGAAGTAAGTCATTTGGAATAGCTTGTTCGAAAGTTAAATAGGAGCAGCGGGGTCGTCATGTGTTTATGGTTAGGATAATAATTATGATGGCACAACTAAAACTCAACTCAACTTTGCTAGTAGATGAAGCACCATGGCAATAGGAAAATTATACCCCTGCTTGCTACTCGTATTGAAAAGAAATAGTTTTGGTTTAGTTTGATAAGCAGCTTTGGAGTTCTTTACTTTATAGAAGAGCCGTTTGGGGAGGCAGGGTGCAAACTAGACCGTGGAAATTTGGGGGCTGGCGGCATTTGTGTTGAACAGAGTGTAGGTCGTAAAGGCGGGAGGGGGAGATTAAGTTAATGAATTTTATTGTGGGTGATAAAATGGAGCAGAATGTTCGTTCATACACTTCATGCATATGCAATGGTTGTATATTAGGGAGGAACGAACGAATGGACTATATTGCAACATTTAAAATTTTATGTCTAAAAAAGAAAAAATAAAAAAAGGATTGGGAAAAATAAAAAAATATTAAATTAAAAAATAAAACACAGTAAAATAAAAGCAAATAACATAAAAAAATAGAAAAGAAAAAAAGTAAAAAAAAATAATAAAGTAAAAAAAGTACAGAAAATTAAGTATAAATTTAAATAAAATAAAATAAAATAAAATAAAAAAAATAAAAAAATAAAAAAAATAAAATAAAATAAAATAAAATAAATTAAAATAAAATAAAATAAAATAAAATAAAATAAAATAAAATAAAAAAAATAAAATAAAATAAAATAAAATAAAATAATATAAAATAAAATAAAATAAAATAAAATAAAATAAAATAATATAAAATAAAATAAAATAAAGTAAAATAAAATAAAATATGCTCAAATATAATATATTGAAATAAAATATACTAAAATAAAAAAAAATAAAATAAAATATACTAAAACAAAATAAATTAAAGTAAACAAGTAAAAAGGTATTAAGTTCGGCCGGGTCGAAACCACTTTGGATATATTGGGTTGTCCAAAAAGTAATTGCGGATTTTTCATATAGTCGGCGTTGACAAATTTTTTCACAGCTTGTGACTCTGTAATTGCATCCTTTCCTCTGTCAGGTATCAGTTGTTACTTTTAGCTTGCTTTAAAAAAAGTGTAAAAAAAGTATATTTGATTAAAGTTCATTCAGTTTTATTAAAAATGCATTTACTTTCTTTTAACAAATCCGCAATTACTTTTTGGGCAACCCAATAGATGTAAAACACCTTTCGTCATAATCCGGTGAAAATGCTTTATTTATGCATCCAATGGGCCCAAGTCCTTAAATCGAGAGATCGGTCTATACGATAGCTATTTCTAAATCTTGACCGATCTGAGCCAAATTGAGGAAGGATACCGAGTTGCTAACACAACTTGCTGTCTTCAATTTCAGCAAAAGTGAACCAAAAATGTGCCTTTTATGGGCCCAATACCTTAAATCTAGAAATCCAGATCCAAATCTGGACCGATCTGCACCAAATGGAAAAAAGATGTCGCAGAGCCTAACACAAGCCATTGTCCCAAATTTAGCAAAATTAGACAAAAAATGCGCCTTTTATGGGCCTAAGATCTTAAATCGAGAGATCGGTCTATATTGCCAAACTGAAGAGGGATATCGAGTGGCCTAACAGAACTAACTGTCTCAAATTTCAGCAAAATCGGTTAATAAATATAGTTTTTATGGGCCTAAGACCTTAAGTAGGCAGATCGGATGTAGATCGCTATAGCCAATCTTCTAACTTAACCTGCCTATCGAAAAAAAAAGAATTGTGCAGAGTTTCAGCTTAATATCTCTAGTGTTAAAGACAGTAGCGTGATTTCAACAGACGGAAGGACGGACGAACGTACATGGCTAGATTGTCTAGATTTTAACGACGATTGAGAATATATACCTTATAGGGTCGGAAATGGGTATTTCGATGTGTTACAAACGGAATGACAAAATGAAGATACTCCCATCCTTCGGTAAGAAAATAAAATAAATAAAAATAAACTTGAAAATAAATTAAAAAAAAAATTAAATATTATAGAACAAATAAAAGTTCAGCCGGGCCGAATCTTATATACTACATACCATGGATGGCATTTGTCAAGTTCTTTGGATGACTTTTTCAATATATATATATGAGCTACATCAATACGGTCCATATCGGTCCACCGATATGGACCGTATTTGTCATAACTATTAGAAGTCATAGAAGAATACCACATCCAAAATTTCTGGCAAATCGAGTAAAAATTGCGCCGTCTACTACTCAAGAAGTAAAATTGCTAGATGGGTTTATATGGCAGTTATAACAGGTTATCAACCGATTTGGACCATCGTTTAGTTATTAAAAGTCAAAACACTACGCTACGTGCAAAATTTCAGCCAAATTGGATAAGAATTGCTCCCTCCAGAAGCTTAAGAAGTCAAAACGGGAAATCGCTTTATATGACAGCTTTAACAGGTTATGAACTGATTAAGACCAAACTTACTACAGCTATTAGCAGTCATACCAAAGTACCATGTGCAAAATTTCAACCAAATTAGATTAGAATTGCGCCCTCCAGAAGCTCAAGGACTCTAATCGGGAGATGGGCTTATATAAAAGCTATATCAAATTATAGACCGATTTGAACCAGCCGTTTTTATACGCCACGTGCAAATTTTCAACCAACACGGTTAAGAATTGCCCCCTCCAGAAGCTCAAGATCGGGAATCTAATCGGGAAGCCAGTTTATGTAGCGCCTATATGAGATTATTAACCGATTTAGACCATACATAGCACAGTTGTTGGAAGCAAAAACAAAATACTTTATGCAAAATTTCAGCCAAATCGGATAAGTATTGCGTTGTCAAGTGGCTCAAGAAGTCAAGATCCAAGATCGGTTTATATGGCAGGTTATTAGCTGATCAAAACATAGACCGATGTGTCCATTTACAATCCCAACTGACCTACACAAAAATGAAGTGTTTGTGCCCACGTTTTCGTGCTTTCGACACGCAGACAGGCGGACAGACATAGCTAAATTGAATTAGAATGTCAAGACGATCAATAACATATATACTCTTTATAGGGTTTCAGATCAATATTTCGATATGTTGCAAACGAAATGGCGAATTTGTTATACCCCAATATAATGGTGGATATTTATAACTGCATACATTTATTTACCCTACTTTAACTTTTATACATTTTATCCCCATATATCTACAACCCACCATCGCCACTGCGGTCCAAACTAGAATTTCCATAAATCAGCTTAACTCCAGCTGCATAGCGCATATCTATGCCACAGCACAAGAACATGACAAAGGATTTAAACATTGGGCAAATTCTGTTGCTCAATATTGTGGCATACATGGAGAGGGGGTAATTAAATGTATTATTTATATGAATGGCTTTGTTTGGCAAGAATCCGCTGTCTAACTATTATGATAAACTGCAAACATTGTTTTAATAATTCATAAAGTGCTTTAGTGCGAACTTTTTTTTGGCTCATAGCCGTTAAAATTTCTGTAATTTAAACAATTCAGCATGGACCCATGCGTGTATTGCAATGTAATTATATGTCAGCGGAGGTGGAAAAAAAGAAGGACGAAAGTTAAGAAGTCAAAACGACGGCATACCACCATACAACCCTGGTTATGATCATAAATTTCCCCCCTAATGAGTCCATCGTGGACATTGTTTTGGGGAAATCATTATGGGGCACAGAAAAAAACTGAATTAAAATTGTTTGCTTTGTTAAATGCCGTCGATAATAACAAGTTGTTTGTTGCATTTGATGGTTGTTTATCGTAAGATACAACATTTTGGAGTCGTTAACTGAAAATTATTTATGAACCCATATGTTGCTATGGATAATAATATATGGGGTACTTTACTAAATTTGAGAACTTGTGAACAAGAAATACTTTTTACAAAAAAATTTTTAATTTTTTTATTACGTTTGAAATAATAGATAATAATAAACGATAACCACGGATGATATAATATAAATATTAAAAATTGTTTGTTAAAGATTTTTTGATTAAACTCAGATCAACTTCATATTTTTGTAAAAAAAAAAATCATGAAAATTTTATATATGGACATATTAAATATGTCCATAATCCAGTTTGTGTATGAAACTATTATCGAGTAGGGTTCAGTTTTCAAACTACATTCCTCCACATTTAAATTCTTCATGGAATGCCCCATATGTATGGCAAGAAAACAGTAATTTTCGTTTTACGAAGGAGCCACCAAAAGAAAAAAATAAGAAAATGAATGGTTTGCTTCACTGTCCCTGTCCGTCTGTCCATCTTTCCTACTCTACCTTACTTCCACTCTAGATGACCGTGTTCAACAGGTGTTATTTTCAGTTTGCTACGTAGGTGTTGTTGCATTTCGGCGCTGCAATCTATAATTGCTGTCATTTCATAGGGGAGTTATGCATGTATGTCACCACCGGCACACAACCACCGCCACCGCCGCTTACTTTACTCCACAAATGAATTGGCAGCATGTCTTGCTTTTTGTGCAACATTAACGTTGAATATATGCCTTGGCGTTGCAACCTTTAATTATAACATTCGAAACGCCTTAAGTTATAAAATTATGTTTTTAATGAAATCGTATAAGAAATTTTTTTGTATTTTGTTTTTCTTTTTTGTTTTTCATTCAAAAAAAATATAACCATAGTGCATTCATTAACTTTCGAAATTATCATCATACTGATTTGAAATTAAATATTCAATCATAGTTAGAGGATGATATTTATTCGACAATAGCAGAGCATTATAAATGGGTAGGTGGAGGAGGGTCATATTATGAAAGATGGCCTGCTATTAGGCAAGTTGGGATCAGTGATAAATGGTATGATAATAAGTGTTAAATGAGGTAAGAAGAAAATGTTATTTAAAATGATAGACAAAACTGGGCTCACTGTGGTGTATAGGTAACTTATCGGTCTATGGTCCTAAACTCTTAGTTTAAGAGCCAGACAATAATATAAAACCAATGCTGTAATACCCCATTCTGAACAATTAAAAGTGCTTTAAATTCTGCGGTACTGAATCTCATGTACCCTCCACCAGGGATCGCTTATGTCAAGTTCTCGGGTGTATACTTCTTATAGCCAGTCAGATACCGGTTAAGGAGGCCACCGTGGCGCAAAGGTTCGCATGTCCGCCTATGACGCTGAACGCCCAGAATCGAATCCTGGCGAGAACATTAGAAAATTTTTCAGCGGTGGTTATCCCCTCCTAATGCTGGCAACATTTGTAAGGTACTATGCCATGTAAAACTTCTTTCCAAAGAGGTGTCGCACTGCAGCACGCCGTTCGGACTCGGCTATAAAATGGAGGCCCCTTATTATTTGCATTTGCATAACGGCTAAGTTTCAGGTAAATCGGATTAAAATTGGACCATCTATGGGCTTAAGAGCTTAAATTGGGAGAAAAAGAGAATTTGGTTTTAATAAAAGCTTTATTAGGTTGAGAACCGATGTAGACCACATTGTAGTTGGAACTCTCAGTCGATTTTATCAAGCAAAGTTTCAGCAAAATATAATAATCACCCCCGTTTCAAGAAGGCCACGTCAAAAAAACTGCCGAACCGAAAGGTAACAAGTAAAAGTGAGCTTAGTTCGGTCGGGCCAAGCCTTATATACCCTCCACCATGGTTCGCATTTGCCAAGTTCTTTGCACGATATCTCTTTATAGCCAAACAAAGGATAATTAATTAGAATTGCAATGCTATTGGAGCCATATCATGTTTTCGAACGATTTGGACCATACTTGATTTGGATGTTGGAGACCATATTGGAGGTCATTTTGCAAAATTTCAGCGAAATTGCATAAAAATTGCATCCTCTAGAGGCTCAAGAAGTAGATCGGTTTATATGTGAGCTATGTCAGGTTGTGAACCGACCTAGACCATAATAGGTATAGTTGTTGGAAATCAAAACAAAACACTTTAAAATCGGATAAGATTTGCGACCTCTAGAGCCTCGAAAATCAAAATTCAAGATCGGTTTATATGATAGCTATATCAAAACATGGACCGATATAGTCCATTGAAAATCCCAACCGACCTACACTAATAGAGGGTCTTTGTGCAAAACTTTAATCGCATAGCTTTCGTCACATAGACATGGCTAAATTGACTTAGAATGTCAAGACGATCAAGAATATTGGCACAGTTGTTGGGAGTCATAGCAGAACTCTATGTGCAAAATTTCAGCCAAATCGGATGAAAATTGAGGCTTCCAGGGCTCAAGAAGTCAAATCGGCAGATGGTTTATATAGGAGCTATATCAGGTTCTTGACCGATTTAAACCGTACTTGGCTTAGTTATTGGAAGTCAGAACAGAACATAATGTACACAATTTCAGCCAAATCTGATACAATTTAAGGCTTTCAGGGGTTTCAGAAGTAAAATCGGGAGATCGGTTTATATGGGAGCTACATCAGGTTATAGACCGATTTGGACCGTACTTGTCACAGTTATCAAGAGTCATAAAAGAACACTACGTGCAAAATTGCAGCCGAATCGGACAAGAACTGCGGCTTCCCAGGAAGTCAAATCGGGAGATCGGTTTATATGGGAGCTATATCAGGTTCTTGACCGATTTAAACCGTATTTGGTTTAGTTGTTGGAAGTCATAACAGAACACTTTGTGCAAAATTTCAGCCAAATCGGTTGAAAATTGAGGCTTCCAGGGGCTCAGGAAGTCAAATCGGGAAATTGGTTTATATGGGAGCTATATCAGGTTCTTGACCGATTTAAACCGTATTTGGCTCAGTTGTTATAAGTCATAACAGAAAACCATATTCAAAATTTAAGCCAAATCGGATGAAAATTGAGACTTCCAGGTGCTCAATAAATCAAATCGGAAGATCGGTTTATATGGGAGCTATATCCAAATCTAATCCGATATAACCCATTTGCAATCCCCAGCAACCTACATCAGTATTAAGTATCTGTGCAAAATCTCAAGCGGCTAGCTTTGCGCGTTCGACCGCTACCGTGATTTCGACAGACGGACGGAAGGATATGTCTAGTTCGACTCAAAATGTCGAGATGATCAAGTATATATATACCTTATGGGGTCCTAGAAGAATATTTCGAGGTGTTACAAACAGAATGACGAAATTTGTCTATCTCCATTCTATGGCGGAGGATATAAAACTAAGGTACTTTGGGTATATAGGGAAATAACCCAAACCAATATTAGAAACTATTTTGCAAGGAGGGTTTCAACCTACAGTGAACTCGAAATGCTGAATTTCGCCTAAATTGATTAGAAAATGTGGCTTAAAGCCACAAAATATCTCAAATCGTGCGATACTTTTATGTAAGGCCTATACCAAACGGGTCCGGGCACATCATCACATAGGTTGAAATGCCAATCTGTGTGGTGTTATCACAAGAAGCTTAGCTGGGAGCTAAGGTGCGCGTCCACTGGTTTCGGATAGTGAAATGCTCCATACGGAGTAGCTGCAACTGCAGTCGCCGATAATCAGCGGTATGGAGAGAAGAGTCTCAGTGAGTGGCCGGATGGCATCGGCTCTTGCTTAAATGAGTACCTATGATGCTCGATAGGACAAGGCGAGTTATTGGCGCCTTTAAATAACCAATGGTCATCATGTTCAAACCACCTTTAAATGTCTTAACCTCATACCCTTACACTTCCATAAACTTCTAATTATTACTTTTATCCTTTGTTACCAACAAGTTCCCAAAAAGGACACATCGGCTTCCACCCACAATCACTTAATCCTACCACGCGACTATCCCCTAAGGGTTGTCTACAACTTTGCTTGTCTTTATTTTCAGCAAATCTTCCATCGCCTAGTTTTCAAATGAATTATACCAATAAATTAGACTTTTGGGGAAACTTTCGTTTGGCCAACCAACATTTGTTTGTTTGCCAAGATAATTGACATTTTATCCTTATTATAACCCAAACAATTATTAATCTCTGTTGTTATTGTTAAAGTTCGTTATGTTTGCAATTATTTGTTTGTTTGTCTTATCCAAAGAAAAACGAAACACAAATGGCAACAACAAAATGTGTCATAATGCCTGTGTGACACAATCAAGATTGAAACTTTTTGTATGCTGTGTGTGTTGTATGAAAATCTCCTCCAATCGTATACCCCGGGGCCAGAGACAGAAAATCAGATGAAAGTGCTTTGGGGGGTGGGCATTACTCCTCCACTCGCTTTCATTGGCAATGAAGCGCCAGCTCCAATCTCACTAGCGATGGGCAGCAGACGACTGAGTTGGTGTTGTTGTCGATGATGATGATGTTGTTAACAAATTTATTGGTTGTTATTATTAATAATACAATTGTTGCTGTTGCCGATATCGAATCTAAGGCCATTGTTGCAACCATAACGGCGAAGGCGACGTCAACAACAATGACGACTTGGACTTGTTGCCGGTTTTATGGGCCATTATGTAAATAAAGAAACAATCGACAATAGTTGCTAGTGTCATTGCAAGTAAACGTGAGGTTTTTTTTTCTATTACGTTTATTTTTTTGAAGTAACAACTTTGATTTGCTTGTTGTATTTCAGATGTAGATGTATTTCAAAAACATGAATTTTGAATTTCTTCTGCGTTTTTATGCTGTTGGTCCAGGGTTAAATTTAGTCATTGCTGTTGTTATGATTTTTATAACCTCTACCATAGGATGGGGGTATAGTAATTGCGTCATTCCGTTTGTAACACATCGAAATATTGATCTGGGACCCAACGAAATATATATATTCCTGATCGTTTTGACATTCTATGTCGATTTGGCACTTTCCGTCCGTCTGCCCGCCTGTCGAAAGTACGCTAACATTCGAAGGAATAAAGCTAGGCGCTTGAAATTTTGCTTGAATACTTCCTATTAGTGAAGGTCATTTGGAATTGCAAATGGGCTATATGGGACCATGTTTTGATACAGCTGCTATATAAACCTCTCCTGGATCTTGATTTCTTGAGCTTCTAGAGAGCGCAATTATTATCCAATTGACAAAAATTTTACACAAAGTGTTTTGTTATAACTTTCAACAACTGTGCAAAGTGTGGTCCAAATCGTTTTATAATCTGATATAGCTCCCATATAAACCAATCTCGAATCTTGACTTCTTGAGCTTCAAGAGGGCGCAATACTTATCCGATTTTGTTGGACAAAGAGTTTTGCTTTAACTTCCAACAACTGTGCAAGTATGGTCCAAATCGTATCAAAACCTGATATAGCTCTCATATAAACCGATATCAGCTCTTGATTTCTTGAGCCACTAGAGGGAGCATTTATTATCCGATTTGGCTGAAATTTTGCATGAAGTGTTTTGGTTTGGTCATCAACAATTGTGCCAAGTATAACCCAAACCGGTTCATAACCAGATATAGCTCCCATATTAACCGATATCGGATCTTGAGAACTATTTTCAAGAAAAGAGAAAATTTAGACAATAAAATGTTAATGGGTTCTTGTCTAGAATCATTTCATAAGCCAAATGTAGGTATCCTGTAACCCCGAAAGCCGGCAAATGACATAGAAAGTGCTGCAATGTCCCATTGCCTTCCCCACTATATACGCCTCCACCTTTCGGCATAAATGCATCCTTATTGCTATATGTACCGTTGTGATAACGAATGTCATACTGATCTCCGTCTTACTACTCCTCAACTTTTTCCTCTTTTTTCCTCGATCCGAATCTCCTCATATAATTTTTCTCGTTGTTGTTGTTGTAGCCACATTGGTACGTGGAGGTAGTGATCCTCGTGAAGCTCCATATATTCGGCATAAATGCATCTGTATTCCTATATGTACCGTTGTGATAACGAATGGCATACTGATCTCCGTCTTACTACTCCTCAGTATTTACATGTTTTTTCCTCGATCCGAATCTCCCCAAATAATTTTTTTCGTTGTTGTTGTTGTTGTAGCCACATTGATACGTAGAGGTAGTGATCCTCGGGAAGCTCCATATTTGAGCAAACTCGTTCCGATACAAAGGACCTATCGCCGCAGGAACGTTATGGTCATTGGTTATTCAAAGGCGTCAATAACTCGCCTTATCATATCAAGTATCATAAGCACTCAGTATAAGAGCAACAGCAGGGGCCCCCGGCCTCTCACAAAGAGTTTTGCACTCCATATCGCTAATTGTCCGGGAATGCAATTGCGGCTCACTCCGCAACCTGTGGATGCACCCGGTAGCTCAGCTTTTCGTGAGGACGAAAAAACCCTGCCACGGTAGCAACGCTCAGGCTGGAACTTTGAGGCCTGATCTGTGTGATGTTCATCGTTGTCACGAGAAGCTTACTTGCGAGCTTCCACATGTTGCGGATAGTGGAATGTTCCATCTGGAGTAGCTGCAACGGCAATCGCGGACAATCAGCGGTATCGAGTGGAGAGTCTCAGTGAGAGGTCGGGCGGCACCGGCTCTTGGGTAAATACTGAGTACCTATGATGCTCGATGGTGTCTTTAAATAACCAATAGCCAACCTGTTAGCGCGGCGATCGGTCTTTTGAACCGGAACGAGCTTGTTCATATGCAGGAGCTTGTCGAGTATTGCAACCTCCGCATGAAAATGTGGCTAGAACAACTACGACACCAACAACAACCAACAAAATCGAAGCTCAGCGCTCATAATCATCCTGTGACAGGATATCCATTTTACTGCTTACATGTTCCACTCCCCCGACACAACTCGCAGGCGTTAACTTGAAATGTTTCTCATTAGCCTAGTGACCTTCTTTCTATCCATAAAGAAGTCCACACTCGACGTCCTTGCATTGACAAAGCATTACCTCATGCAATAAGTGATCGGCTGGATATACGGGCTAGCTGCTTTTGATCCTCAATGTTCTCCCCTCTAGCTTCGATCCATCTGTGTAGAATGAACAACCGGATTGCAATAATTAAGTTCCGTCAGGCCAGGACTGTGCCGCCAGCAACAGTATTTCGTTCTCGCTCGACGTTGCTCAACCTCAAGTAACGTCTCAAGTAACCGATTCGAAACCTGTTCCAATACAATTATTTAATCCAATCTATTTAATCCACTCTTCCATTGCCTTAAGTCTTATAAACTCATAGAAAATGCAAATTTGTTCATGAACATTCCATTATAGAACATTAGCTGCCTCATACTGAGGCCGCCATGGCTCAGAGGTTAGCATGTCGGCCCATGACGCCGAACGCCTGGGTTCAAATCCCGGCGTGAATATCAACAAAATTTTCAGCGGTGGTTATCCCTTTACTAATGCTGGCAACATTCGTAAGGTATCCTGCCATGTTAAAACTTCTCTACCAAGTGGTGTCGCTATGCGGCACCCCGTTCGGAATCGTCATAAAAAAGGGGACCCTTATCTTTGAGCTTAAACATTAATCGGACTGCACTCATTGATATGAGAGAAGTATCCCCTGGTCCTTAATGGAATGTTCATGGGAAATATATAAGTATAGTGGCTGCCTCAAACTTGACCTTTAGTTCTAGGGTGCTTGTTCCGTAGGTCTAAGAATTGTCTCCAGGGCCTTAGAGTAGCGAGTAGGTATTGGTCTAACCACGCTCCTGTAGAGCCAGCAGGCTATCTTCGAAGTAAGGCCCCATATTAAGTCTCCGGCCCATCCACATAGTGCTCATCATCTATGAATGTCTTCATAACGCTTCTGGATATAACTTTTCCCGTTCAATTTCTTGTCTAAAATCACTCCCAAGTATTTGACGTTGCGTATTGTTCTGTTGAGAAAACGAGGCGCCTTGAGTTGGTCAACGTTTGTCTTTCCATTAAACCGTCAGATTTCCATGGATTAAATTTCAGACCCATAGTTGTAGCCCAGTCGCATGTCATCTTCAACGCCTTTCGTTCTTGATTCGAATCCCTGGTCCTCAGAAAAACTTTAATGGGAAGTAGATCGGTTTAATTATCTCTTCTGTGAGGATCCTTATCAAGCCATTCTAGAAAAAAATGAAAAAAATATTCTATAAAAAATTTGTAGTGTAATACAATTTTTACAAAATTTTATTAAATTTTCTATTATAATCAAAATGTTGAATATATTTTCGCTCACTAATTTTGAATGAAACGATTGGATGGATAGGCCCTAACCCGAATTTGTATAATCCTCTCCTTTGTATTCCCTAGGTTTATTACAGCTTCCAATAACTGACACATTTCCCTATTCCATTCTCTGCCAACAACAACATCCATTGGTGTTGGCCACAATTGCGTGTGGTTAGCTGCCTTGTTTGATTTTTTTTTAGGTTTTTTTGAGATTTTGCCCCAGGCGGAAGTTGACCATAATCAGAGTCTCAGTTGGTTATTGTGTTAACAAAGCAACACCATAACATGACAACACTGAAAACCTAAGCCCTGCGTGCGTTTCCGCTGACGGAAAAATCGCCTTAAAACAATTGCACCAATCGACAATACAATACAACCACAAAAAACCTACAGGGATTGGATTTTTAAGCGACACACAAATTATGGATTTATTCGATTAAAGCCCTCTGTGCACTAAAGCTCAAGTCGAAGTTCATGTGAAATGATGCGGCTAAGATATTTTAATAAGTCAAACGAACAGCAGGAACAACTTCTTCAACGAAAACGATGACGACGACGATGCCATGCCGGCAACAATTGCAAACATATTGAAAATCATGGTTAACTAAGCCATGATTTCATACCCATGCCACCAGCATTACCACATCATTGTCGTTTTGTGTGCCTACAAAACCATCTGCTGCTGATGATGATGCAGCAGCAGCAGCAGAAGGCAGCCTCATCGAATATCGTTAAATACGCAAACGCAAACCGAGAAATTGTCGATTGCCTATTTATTTTTCCTCCCTCAATGTGTGCCTGCTTTTAGGCTTTTCTGGGGCTTTGACTAAAGAAAAAACTCGGAAGTGTTTGAGTACCTGGCAACATTAAAACGAGCTGGGGTATACACGTATTTCCGTAACCTTTTTTACTCTTTGAGGTTTTCTAAACTCTTCTTCCTTCCTATATGGCTTGCACATCTGCATTGCTGTTGCCTGCCATCGGCAGTGCTCCCTTTCTTCACTCTGTGTTGTTTGTTTATTATTAGTATTTCTTTTATTGTTGTTGCCATTGTCGCTGTTGTTGTAATTATTGTTTATTGACGACATGATGATAAAACTGATTAAATTACATATTTATTCATAAATACACATTGTAATTATTACTGCAAGACAATGAAGGCCTTATGCAGCAGTGAGTGCAGCCTTCATCTTCCAAAATCAAAACCAAAGTTGCGGCGTGAAAGTTCCATAGAAATGACGTTTCTATGTTGCACATGGAAGTTGTGGTATGGTGCCGACGTGGTCGTTCGACATCGTGTTCGATTTGAGGTTTCCATTTTAGTGGGTCTTGAATTGTGATTGTTGGGTGACGATGATGATGATCACAATGGCGATGATGATATCTCTTCTGCCTACAAGTCCTGGTTTGCTTTGCCTGTCGCCCATTTAGAGGAAGTATACATTTTAATTAGGTAACTCTGTCTTCAATAAAACGTGAAGATTTCATAATCAGACCAATGAAATTGAAAGTAAGGCCAGTTGTTGCGGTTGCTACATTTGTTAAGGCTTGGTTAACTAATTGGCAAAGTTAAGTTTAAATGTCATGCTTTGGTTTTGAACGCAATGATGGAGGATGAAGTATGGAAGGCAGAATTGTGGGTTTCACATATGTACATTGTGGAAGACTAATTTAAATGTACTACTGGAATAAGTTAACACATATTGTATGTGTAAAAATTTTCTTTTGGTCAGGTTAAGTTGAAGCAATTATACCTAAGCTAGTGATGGGCTTGTTGTGCGCTCTAAATTCTAAAAATAATCCAGAGAAAAAATCGAAGCCAGAATTTCTGAGCTACTCACTAAATCCCTAATTATTATCCATTCCACTATCCAACACAGAAAAAAAAAATCATGTATTTTATGAATAGTGTTTATAAAGTGTTGCCAATGTTCGTATTCCTGTATTTTAGGAACGCAGTTCATAAATCAATAAATACTGGTTTGCTGTGTGAGAGAGAAAGAATGAAAATATGAACATGAAGACATGTTACATATGTTCTTTTAAAAGGATAAAATATTAATTGATTCGTGCATCATTTTTGCTAAATATGACCAATTGAAATTTTTTTCAGACTTTTTTCCTTGTTAAAAGAATAATTATGTCCTGTTCAAATGAAACTCTTTTTATAGAAAATACCCATATTAATGTATTTATTTAAGAACAAATTTTTATATAATTATTGTTGTATTCCATTAGAGTTTGAACTGTTAGTGAAGACAAAAAAACCTGTTGATTGTATGTTATTAGTTTCGTATTTCTTTTTTTTTGCTATTGTCCGTTATTTACCAGATATTTTGCCTGCTCTTGTGATTCCATACTTGTGCATCTTCTCATTTCTGTTTTTAGCTAAAGAATCATGCAGCACTAAAAACATAAACACAAAAACTTTCACCGTTCATATGATCTTTCTCTGGAGGCAAGTTCAAAACTTCGCTTGAAGAGAGAACACATATGAGAGAGTTTGCCGAAAAGAGAGCAAAGAAGAGCGCAAAATGTGAAAAAGTGGGGAAAACTAAGAAAATTATTTTGAGGTTTAGAAATTCATACATATTTTCGGAAATATAATAGCTTGTGCTTCAATATAAGAACTTGTCCATGTATTTTAAAATCGATACATGAATAATATGAAAAAAAAATGATGAATAGAATTATGAAAAATTCCTTAAATTATTTTTCAGTGTACATCCATACAAATGAGAGTGCTGATATCAGCAAACACTGTCTGATAAATTTAAATTTAAATATTTTAATTATGGAAGGAATTTTGTCAAATTTATGAACTTCAAAACCATAATTGAAGCAATTCCTTAAAAAAAAAACCTTTGTAATACTTATAAGGGAACATTTCTTGTTTAAAAGCATAAATGATTTTAGTAGATATTTTGTCTGCTGTTATTTGAAATCGTTCAAAAAAAAATTATAAGAAATTAAAATAAAATGTTAGCAATATACTCCTAATCATAAAAGATAAGATGCGACACACAAATTTTTAAGGTATTTTTTGAAATGTTAGGCTACTTTCAAAATCATATGAAAACAGCAGAAAGTGTTTGCTGTTTCAGCACAAAATGACTGCTGTCCAATTTTCAGTGTACTCTCTGTTTCAGCAAACATTTTTGCTATTTTTACATGCCCTACACACGCTATCACCATCCGCATCTATTCTGCATAAAAACGCTTCTATGTGTCCCGTTATGATACCGAGCTCATTTACTTTTTTCAGCATTATCTTCCCACGATCTGGATCTGTCCATAGGATTTCGTCGTCCCATAGTGCTACAAAAGCGTTTGTCACCCACGCCTTCAACTCGGACTGTATCGCCCCAAAATGATTCGGATTCACCAAGTTTAGTCATTCATGTCATTCCTTTGGTCTTCACTGCCAAATAATCTGCCTTTTCCTTTTCCTATACTCTTCTATGGCCTCGCACCCATGCTCAGAGAAGGCTTTACACTCCAAGACTGTTTGGTACTCTACCATCCTGGTTGTTAAAAGCCTGATGGGCAATTTACTGTCCGTAAAGATGTTCACACTAAACGTCCTCGAGGTAACACCATTCGCCTCACGAATTCCGCGATAGTCTGTATATCGCGCCTGCAGGGTCATATTTTAGGTCAGACAGTTGGAAAAAATCTCAGTTCGTGGGCCCTGACCGTATTTTTTTCAGATAGTCGGAAACAGATCTTTGTCCCTGGGTCTTCAATGAAGACCCCAGACCCACCCTGTCCTCTAGCTTTGATTCATCCGAGTAGCATAAAGGTAATACCAAATGCAAATTTGCCAAGGAACATTCCAGGGAAAAACTTCTTACATATCAATGAGTGCTGTTCGATTCAAGTTTAAGCTCTATGATAAGGGCCTCCTTTTTATAGCCGAGCCGGAATGGCCTCACAAATGTCGTTGCTCGCCAGGATTCGAACTCAGGCGTTCAGCATCATAGACGGGCATGCTAACATTTGCGCTACGGTGGTAAAATTGCAAATTTTGCCCATGAATATTCCACTAAGAAACAGTGGCAAACTTCTCACATATCAATGAGTGCGGACCGATTTAAGTTTAAGCTCAATGATAAGGGGCCTCCTTTTTATAGCCGAGTCCGAACGGCGCCCGCATTGCGACACCTCTTTGGAGAGAAGTTTTACATGGCATAGTACCTCACAAATGTTGCCAGCATTAGGAGGGAAAAACCACCGCTGAAAATTTTTTCTGATGGTCTCGCCAGGATTCGTCATAGGCGGATATGCTAACCTCTGCGCTACGGTGGCCTCCGCGCTACGGTTGCATCCATGGCAATACCAGAGTTCCGTCAATTCGGGACTGTGGCTCTGGCAGCTATGTCTCGCCCCCAACCTCAAGTATCGTTTACGATCCGAAACTCCTCTAATTCTATACAGTTTTCCTATTG
The DNA here is from genome assembly GCF_963082655.1 of Stomoxys calcitrans. Classification (NCBI taxonomy): domain Eukaryota; kingdom Metazoa; phylum Arthropoda; class Insecta; order Diptera; family Muscidae; genus Stomoxys; species Stomoxys calcitrans. Next base: position 85,767,281 of record NC_081555.1, on the reverse strand, counting down.
TAGTCTCGATTAAGCGGCGATGGTGTGACTTGCTCCTATCCTCTATTTATTCTCCCATCGCCTTTAATCTCATATCTCACATTTAAACTGTATGTCTATGGGTCGGATTTCTCGAATGATCTCTAGTGACTTAGTGGGCGTGGTCCTGTTCTCTGAACCTGTTGCATAATCCTTTTGTTGCACTTTTTCTTTAACGCACTCCGCCAATCTATTGAGGCGTAAATAAGTTTAGTTATAATAATGATCCTGCAGAGCCATTCGACTATCCTCGGATTCAAGCCCCATTTTTGGTCTATCAACACCAAGTGTTGCCAGGTGCAATTTGACATTCCATTGGAGAGTTTGGCATTTCTAGCATAATCGCACTTGGAACGTTTTGACGTACGATCATCATTTATATTGTTGACAGTGGCCTGAAAATATTAATTTGAGAAAAAATGGAATTTCGTGCGACCATATTTCTCCACTTTCCACATGGATTATCACGATGACGAGAGTGCATTGAGGAACTTAACTCTTTGTATGGCGTTGAAGCACCATCCTATAGCACTGTAAATGTAAACTGGTTTAATGAATTCAGACGTGTCCGACGGTAGCCCAAAGTTGAATTCTATGAAGGTCGTCCAAAAAAGGCCTTCGTATCAGATAACATATTTAGATGACGTGCGCTAACTTATAATGCAAGATCGATTCGAAGCAAATGGTCGCCTGATTCTTTGGCAAAACTAGTAGAACGGTAAATTTTTAGTGGTACCCCACAATTTGATTGCCTGAAGTCTTGGGAGAAATTCGTAAAACGAACAAGAGAAGATGAATCATTGTTTACCATGACAATGCGAGCTCTCACACATCGGCTCAAAACAGCGCCTTTTTGACCGACTTAAACGTCGGATGGGTCATCCGCCATAAAGCCCTGATTTGGTGGACAATGACTTCTGTTTATTTCCGCATATTAAATAAAAATGCGTGGTCAATGATTTTGGTCGCCAGAAAATGCTTTTGAAGCGGTCAATAACCATTATTTTGGAGGTATTTCAATCGGAGTGGAAAAAGTACCTAGAGAATTGGTTTGAGCGCAAATCAAATAGGAGGGTACTCTGAAAAACAATAAAAACCATTTTTGATTTAAAAAAACTTGAATTTTCATTATTAGGTCAGAAATTTATATAGCAGTCCTTTTTTAAGATTTTCTACATCTCCTTATATGTTCAAGTCCTTAAAAGGTCCTTTAAACATTTATCATGTAATGGCAGTCGCCTTTAGTAAAAAGTAAAATTTTCAACCTTATCCATTCATTTTTCCTTTCTAAACAAGGAAAAGCTTGCATTGTTTTCTTTTCATATTAGCCTTTCTTCATTATTTAATTAACTTTCACTTGCGTAGCTGAGAACCAATATTGCAAAAAAAATGTTTCTCTTCATTTTTATATGTTGGACTCTACTGCTAAGCATATTTACGAGTATGAACATTTCGAAAGGAATATCTGTTGTTTTTATTTTCCCATAATTAAGATTCAATTTCAATGATAACCTGGATGGAAAATGAAACGTGTGGATGCTTCATTGGTTCACGGTTGTTGTCGTTGTTGGCTGTGTGTCTATTTTCCCCTTATTTTATTTATTTGCACTTTACCCCAGAGCGAACAAATAACAGCGCACTAACAACACATGAACTCAAGCAAGAAGTGTGTGCGAATTCCAACGCAGCTGCCCTTTTAAGCCAACGAGTTAAGTCAAATTTTGGTGAGGGGGAGTTAACTTTAACGCTTGATGATGGACAGACAGACTGAGTCGTAAGCCAAATAGGTGGCGTAATGCGGTCTTGCTGTGTCCGCGGTGCTGACTCGAAGACTCGGTGTATATTTGAGCGCGCAATTTTCTTTAATGGTGGGTAATCATCATTTAGCTGCTTCTCAGACGCCAAGCACATTCCGCGGTAGAATTGACCCCAACTAACCGCTAATCACAATAATAATGCCGCAGCAAATCCCTCCCCACACACCGAAAAGCGCTAGTATTGCATTGGTATTTTATGCAATAGAGATGTACACAACAATCTATAAGCCACACAACAAATGCCCATTTTCATTTGGATTGTCTTCTGGATTACATTTGGTAAGATGCACTTTGAGAAATGAGGAGGTTCATTATAAAATAACTGTCAAATAAACCTATTTTAAATGTAGATGAAGTCTAGTGAATACCAGTGTTAAACTTTAATTTTAAGTATCGTGTACCTAAATAAGAAAAATAAAACACTGAGTGAACCGGGGCATTCATATCATTGGGCAGGAGGTCCGCAGACTTTATAAAAAGGCTAGTCGTAACTAGACAGCTTTAATGGACTTATGATCTGTCTATATGGGGATTATTCTACAACGTGGGCCTATAAGGTCCATTTTTGGTCCTAAGTCTTCTATAATAATACATAACATCTGTGCCATGTTTCATCCATCGAGATTAACTCCTTATATTTTGGTCGTCTTTACTATGAACTCACGACACTGTGCGACTTGAGGGCGAGAGCGACGACCTCGCATATAGCACCGCAGAACTGTCGGAAGGACAAATGAAATCCTATGTGAGACCGGAACTTGGCGCACTTACGCAGAAAAAAAATTTAAAGGAATTTTCTCATAGTTCCATTCATAATTTATTTTTTTCATAATATGCAAGAACCGAAATAAAAATACAAGTTCTTCCATTGATGCTTAAGTAGGTATTTTTCAAAAATATGTAAAAATTTCTACAATTCAAAATAATTTTCATATTTTCCCTACTTTTCCACTTTTTTTGATCTTTTTTGCTCTCTTCTTGGATAAACTATCTCCCACGAGTTCTCTCAACAAACAAAAACAGGATTTGTACTTTGCCTGTATAGGAAGACTACTGCAGTGTGCATCTAGAGGAGATCCTTGCACTTAAGGAAGTGGTGGAATGGCTATGATATAATGTTATAGCGACGATTGGCATTAATATATTCTCAGACAGTCATTAAATTCCTAGAGAACGTATTTCTGAACACAAAAACCGCCCTCGACTGTCGCAGATCTCTTAACGAGATGGTTGAACAGTTCAAAATTCACCTGTTCAGGGTGTCGGGCCACAGAGATATCGCAGGGAATTGTAAAGCTGATGAGCTTGCGAGACTAGGAACTACCTTACACATTCCAGGGAAACTGGAATCTGTGGGTATGCCTTAAGCGACATAAAAGCTAAGTTTTCAGGGCAAGACCCGAAGGACAACGAATGATAGATGGTCACAAAGAGGATGCTGTGAGCATTCCAAAACAATGTGGTCTAATCGAGACTTGAAGAGGTCTATCGCTTTACTGTCACTGGCTAGAACAGACGTCTCAATCATTGTGTCCGTTATGATAGGTCACTGTCTATAATTGGAAAACTTGCTGACAGACTGAAGCTGTAAGGACATCGAAGAAGAGGAAACAATAGAACACCTTTTGGGTGTGTCCCGCTCTAGCAGTAAAGAGTTCCTATTTAAGTTCTCATTTGAGAACGTATATGATTTAGCGGATGTGAACATTCGAAAGTTGGTGGGCTTTTTAAAGCTATCTGGATGATTCAACGCTAGGAATTAGAAGGCATATTCTTTCTTCTATTTCTGTGGTATCATAATGGACAAAAATGTCTAAGTGAGTCTGATGGTAGACTAACGTAACCTAACGAACAGTAGCAAAACAAAGAAAGAAAATCCAAAATCGAAACTAATTACAATCAATCAACAGGTTATTTTTCTCATTAACTAACTGGTCAACTTAGGATGGCAAACAAAAAAAATTTTAAATAAATACATACGTATAGGTATTTTGTGAAAAAGGAAATTTAATTTGAACAGGAGATAATTATTCGTTTAATAAGGAACAAATTCTGGAGTAAATGTAAATTTTTCATGTTCAGCAAAATTGACTTTCTTAAATGCAGGAATCAGTTCATATTTTAGCATTCTGCATGTACATGTATATCATGTATGCGTTCATTTTTTCATTCTCCCTCTCTCTCTCTTACACATAAAAAACCAGTATTTATTGATTTATGAACTGCTTTCATAAAACTGATATCCGAACATTGGGAACTTTTTAAGAACTATTAAAAAAATACATTCATTTTTTCAGTTTTACAGCGTGTGTAGGGCTTATGGGGAGATGATGAGACTTTGGAACATTTCAATACCCGATTTTTGCTCCAAACGACGGAGGCACTTAAGTGGGAATGCTATACCAGACTTGCACTCTCATAGGAACAAAGAATGGAGAGCGATTAGCGATTTTATGAGCAGCACAGAATTCCTGACTTAGAAAAATTCGGGTTTACTTTGGATTTAGAGCGCACAATATGACAATTTCTGGCTTATTTCCATAGTAGCATGGGCGGTTAATTATTTATACTCTCTTCTCCGATCTAACCTAACGTAACCTAAGAAGGAATGAGAGGGTAGACGATTTGCTTATAATGGTCATAGGATTGCCATCAACAAACACATATGACTAATGGATCACTTATGCAGAATAGGTGCGGCAAGTAACAGAGTCTGTGGGGCATGTTGGGATGATGATGAGACATTGGAACATTTCTTATGTCAATGCCGGACTAACACACCTGGAAGCAGTGAACCAGACATGAACCAATTGAAAAATGAGCATTGAATGGGAAACGGTTAGCAATTTGGTGAATGGCTCGGTATTCCCGACATTGATTTTTTTGAGGTTATTTTACGGCATTTAGAGCGCCCACAAGCCGAGCCCTACTTCATCATGGACATACACCAAAGCCAGGAAGGTGTATGTCCATAGTGGCATGAACCGTTTTATATTAACGGTGAAAAAATGCTTCAATGTTGTCTTCCAATGCGTCAATTGAAGCGGGCTTGTCTGTATAGACATGAGCTTTAACAAAACTCCACAAAAAATTGTCTAAAGGCGTTGTTAAATCGCACGATCGTGATTGCCAATTGATCGGTCACCGAACTCGCCTCTCAATAAGTTCATTGTTTCGCGTGCTGTGTAGCATGTGCCACCGTCTTGTTGATACCACATGTCATGCAAGCCATGCTCTTGCATTTAAGGCAAAAAAAGAATTGATATCATCACACGGTAGCGCTCACCATTCACAGTTTCGTTACAATTCGCATCATCTTTAAAGAAGGACGGTCCAATGATGCCACCAGCCCATAAGCCAAACAAACTGTAACTTTTTCTTGATGCATTGGTAGCTCTTGCAATGTTTCTGGCTGATCTTACTCCAAAATCGACAATTCTGCTTATTTACGTACACAATGAGCTTCGTCGATCAATAGAAGAAGCGCGCGATGAACTTTCTTAACAGAGAACGCATTTTGATATTAAAAATCAATAATTTGCATGCGTTTTTCGTTTATAAGACAATTCATAGACCAAACTGAAGATGTTTGACAGTGAAAGAAACACGAAACGTTCGCGAGCTGTCTAAAATAGTGTTCCCAAAAAGATAATTGCTAAAAAATCACCCTTCATAATACACACCTTATTTTTTCAATCTAACCTAACCTATCCTTCTATTACTTGCCATGTAGCTTACCCTGTACTGGTACTGGTGTAGGTTCATGCCGTGTCAGTGCATCATCCCAATGTGTACATTTAAGCATCAAAGGACTCTTCTATACTTTGCGTCATTTCGTATAGTCTAATAGTCTTCCTTTTGACATAGGCATGACGTATGTACTAAAGCACCACTATCGGCACCTCTTTTTACCATCGAGTTCACAATACGTCCCTTTGTGTTTAGTAGGATAACTAGGCAAGATCTATTGGTCTGTAAGCCTTTGGTTTTACATAAACTGCCTTGCCGGACTTGAGTATGAATACTTGTCTATATCGAAGCCTTTGACGTATTTGCCGAAATGGTGCTAGTGCCCCATTTGACCGCCATATTGGCATATAAATAGCCCGCCTCCTTCTGTAGTAATGCTGGAAATCTCTGGCCCTGTTAACTTAAAAGGCGAAAAGCTGTTACCATCATATCCATCAGTTCTTTAGGATCTTCTGTTCACAGATCCGGGAGTCTTTGTTCATACCATCGGGAGTTCATCTGTCATAATCCGCCTGCTTAAACAAGATTTTTCGAAAAAGAAGAAATGGTGAGTCATTTGTGAAATAATAGGTGATTCAGGCATTGAACGATATTACGATGTTGTGTCCGTTTATTTATAGCGGCTTAAATTTAAAGATAATTACCTTATTTTGAAGTTTAACTTCTTGGAAATCCTTACCAAAATCCTTGATCAATGATTAAATCTTTAAATTTAAGAGTCTCTGTTTGTATAAGAGTTCTATCCGATTCAAGTTTTATCCCAATGGAAAGGGGGAAGATTTCGTACAGTTGAGTGACCTTTCTTCGTAAGGAAGTATTACATGCCTGAGGACCTTACGAATATACCCAGCCTAAGTAAGGGACTGAAAATCACTGAAAATTTTTTTCGAATGTTCTCGCCTGGATTTCAGCACAATGTGATTCTTGCTTTGGAAATTGCAAATTTTGTCCATGAACATACCACTAAGGAACAGGGGCAAACTTCTCACCTATCACTAAGTGAAGTCCGATTCATTCTTTAGAGACAAATGTTGCCAGCATTAGGAGGCTCACCAGGATTCGAACCCATGCGTTCAGCGTTATAGGCGGACATGCTAACCTCTGTGCTACGGTGGCCTCCAAGAATCAACCCGTTTTATGCCATAGAATTTTAATTTATCCATTAGCTAGCACGAGCCCAATATATCAGTAACGCGGTTTAAAGAGAATAAAGCAGGAGGAGCCGATGGTTAGCCACCTGAACTACTACATAACAAACGCGTTGCAGTCTGGTACAAAAGGACTCTTGCCCGATAATTGGGCGAGAGCGGATGAGCTTAACTGACACTCGCAGCAACTTATCATCTGATCCCTTTTATGTTATTCTTTAAAAAACTTTCTTGATTTTATATCAGATATTACTAAACTTGAAAAAAGTTGTATTATAGCAGATTTTCTTAATGTGCAAAACCCTAGTGTAGCCTTTGCTAAATTTTAGTAGTTAGTTGCGGTCGTTGAAGAATCTCGCTGACCATGACGATTTCTGTGGAGATGCTGGTAATGATTGTGCTGGTGCTGATGCTGTTGCCGGTGTATGCTTACGGTCAGCATCTAGTGGTTATTGCTCCCCCATTTTTGTTTTTGTGTTTTTTTCCTGTGAGTTTGCATTGATGCCTTACTTTATATGGTCATCGATTTAGACTTTCACTTGGTATTCGTTGGAGCCTCACAAAAGCACACATTAAATATGCAGCATGCATCTCCTCGGCACACATCAGATGTTATGGCATCCACACACTCTCTCATATGCAGCGAGTGAGTGAGTGAGATTGATCGCATGCAATGCAATGCAATTGCATCTCCCGGCCAAATGTAATGCAATCGCTTTGTAATGATGTTATGAAAAGGCTTAGCTAGATTTCTGTTGCACTTGCATTGTGGTGGGGGGAGGGTAGCCCCTACTCTGGCAAAAATACATTACTAACACATTACACATTACATTATATTAAATAGCATTTTGATTGGAATTGCGTTACTTTTTCTTATAGTCAGTCATAAACTGTGAGTGTGTGTGTGTGCTTTTTTTCAAACATTTTGTGCACAGTTGCAGTTGTATCGTTTGTTGGGCCATTTAACCCGTAACAAACAAAGTCAAGATGAATGTTCACATCAGCCGCATAGACAAATGGTTTTGCGACCAAGATCACTGTAAAAAAAACCAAGTAATCATGTTACGAACGGTCTTCAAACTATCTAATGGTGGCCTCAGCTACAATTAGATGAGGAAAATTATAGAGTTTTTCTTTATTGTCTTGATTTTTCTGCAGTCTTATGTATGAATTTCATCGCAGTTTCTTCTAACATACGTTTCTATTTGTTATGATTAAATATGTGCTTCTCCAGAGCTCTGCATGGTTTTGTTACAATTATTACAAGTGCAGTTAGATGTAGGAATGCACAAGTGCATAAGGAAAACGAGATAACGTTTGAACTAACGATATGTCCATTTTGTTTATTTACAATTGTGGCGCGCATGCGCTTCAAAAAGTTACGTGCTTTGTATGCGTTTATTTCATTTAATTCGCATTATAATTGTTGCCGCCGTTGTTTACATTTCTATGAAATGATGACGCACTTTCTGTGGCTTATACCACTTCCCCATTTGTGCAGCGGGTCTAAGCTTTGATATGGTTTTGATTATTTTGAATTTGTTTTAATTATCAAAGAGAATGTGCCGACACCAAGGAGTTAAGGCGGAAACATGACTATGGTAATCCAAAAAAATGTCTTAAAATTTGCATATTTATAGTACTTCAACTGTAAGAATAACTATTGTATTTTGAATAAGAATATTAAATTTTTTAGTAAATATTTAAGCACTTTTTTTTACTAATTGTTACGATATGATGTGATTAAAATAGAGAGTTATTGAAAAATTATTCAAAAACATTTCTTTCTGTATCTACTACAGTCGAATCCGCTTAATTGAAAAGATATAGGATATCCCCCCGAAGGAGGTAGGATATCCCCCGATGGATATAGGATTACCCGCGACGGATATAAGATATCTCCCCGATGGATATAGGATATCCCATTTTATGATATCCGCTAGGGGCGTGGACCGTCCCCTTAACCTCAATTTTCAAAAACGCCAGATCTCGGAGACGGGTGTATCGATTTAAGCAAAATTTTGTTGCCCCATTATTGCAAATTTTGCCCATGAACATTCCACAAGGAACAGGGGCAAACTGCTCCATATCATTGAGTGCAGTCCGATTCAAGTTTAAGCTCAATAAGGGGCCTCCTTTTTATAGCCGAGTCCGAACGGCGCACAGTGTTGCCTCTTCATACATTCGTTGGACAAAAATAGTTAGAGTTAAGATAGAGCTCTAAAATTTTAAATACATGTATATTTGACTTAAATTAAGAAAAACATTAAGTATGGACCAAATCGGGCTATATCCTGATATAGCTCCCATATAAACCGATCTCCCGATTTGACTTCTTGAGCTCCTGGAGGTCGCAGTTGTTATCCGATTTCGCTGAAATTTTGCACAAAGGCTACTGTTATGACTTTCAACATCCATGGTAAGTATGGACCAAATCGGGCTATATCCTGATATAGCTCCCATATAAACCGATCTCCCGATTTGACTTCTTGAGCTCCTGGAGGTCGCAGTTGTTATCCGATTTCGCTGAAATTTTGCACAAAGGCTACTGTTATGACTTTCAACATCCATGGTAAGTATGGTTCAAATCGGACTATGTCCTGATATAGCTCCCATATAATCCGATCTCCCGATTTGACTTCTTGAACCAATGTAAAGCGAAATTTTTTTCAAATTTATTTTATTTAATTTTTTATTTCATATTTCTTATAAAACAACATAAAACATAATAACACTTCAAAAAAGGTATCAACATTTCTTTGTATTGTTTTCAATCTTGCTCAATATAATATTGAATATCATTTAAGTTTTCGGAGATATTTCTATTCTTTTGACTTAAAACACTAATGGATGGCTCTGAGTGTAAAATCATATATACAAACAAATCTTTATTAGTTTTTTCTCTGTCGCACTTTCGTGTATGCTCTAGTCTTGCCTTTCTGATTATTTTATGGCATGACTCCATTGCCTCCTCTGACAAAATTCCAATAGGAATTGAGAAATATTTTATGAATCCTATTCCATGGACAAGTACTTTGTGCACCGTAGCTGGCATGAAATACCAAGCATACTTGCTTAAATACAAATCCCTTGTTTCCTTCAAGAGCGTATCGAAATTTTCTATATTTATTTTTGATCCACTTGAAATAGTTCGCAGTATTATTGAAAAGTTTCGTATTAAATTGTTATCAACTCCAGTTATTTTCGATGCAATTTCAATATTTGAGAAAAATGTTCTGGCGCTATTTCCATCGTTTGTTGTGCCATAACCATTTTTAACTTTATCTACTATTAATCCTAATTGTTCTTTAATTTTTTTTTGAATCTGTGACTTAGTTTCAGAAACTACTTGTTTCTCCTGTTCTTTTGAAACCCTCCATTTTCTCACTTTTAACTTATACGCAATATGGAGTATACATTCAAAAAACTTAATTCTAGCATGCAGCGTCGAGAGTCCATATTTATAATGCTCTTCATTTACATCGCGTTCAGACACTGCAGTTGAGTTCATTTCGGTAGGCTTCGCCCCACAAATACAACAATTTGAACTGCTTTTATTATTCGTAAGAACATTTAAGACAGCGCCATCTATCATAGTTAGCTTCATAGAAAAACTAACATTTACGTTTTTTTCTTCATGGTGAAAGCTGTTCAAGCTTTCGATTTGAAGTGAAATATTCCGTTCCACATCTCTCACCAAATCAGGGTTTTCTTTCATAAACATGAATTTTATTGGTCGACAATATCTGGGTGAGGAATGGCGATCGTTTTCCCATAATGTTGTGGAGGTTTTAGGATCAAAAAATCGCAATGGTACCAGAGATGCCACAAATATAAACTCATCATTAATTCTTGGGTTCGAAAATTTTTGTTTATATACGCTGTGGTTCGAACTTCCATCGAACCCCCATTTACATTCTAATGTAATATCTTTTTTGGGGCACAAGTTATGGGAGTCCATCAAGCTTTTTGCGGTTTGATTTAATAGAGACTGCAATGGAATTTCTGCAGAGCTCTCTGTTACCTCGATATCATGTGGTATAAGTTCTTGTTTAGATTTGAATAAAGCCTTATACGATGGGAAACAATCCTTATGAAATGAATTTACTAAATTTCTCATCATATTGTATGTTCTATAGGACAAATCCATATCAACGTACAAGCCCAAAGCCTCTTTAACTGATATGGTGCTTTGATTACTCAGGATAGTTAGCTTTTCCGCAGCTTTTTTAATTAATTCTGATGAATTCGATGTAACTAACTCATCCACTCGCCTTCTCTTTGTTCTATTGCACGATTCTTCAAAGGACTTTCGTGGTCTTCCTCTACTGCCACTAGTACTTGGTTCCTAATTTTAAATATTTTTGGTCATAGTGGTGATAAGCTTTAAAAAAAATGTTTTAATTACCTCAAAGAAATCATTTACGCCCAGACGCATGTCGGTATCCAGCCAAATATTATTGGATGATTCAAACCTTAGTTTCATACGGGAACATTTAACCCATTTTTTGTTGAACTTCTTTAAAGTTGATTTTATTTTTTCTTTGTCTTGTTCATTCAGTAACTTGTTGCCATTGCTTTCGATTTTGTTTATTATTACTTTGTTTACATGCGTTGGGTTTACTGCTTTAACAGACAACCAAATATTATACAACTCACGCACTTTCATTTTAGCTTTAATATAATATAACACTATATACGCAAATGGTGCAAGTTGGTGCAGCTGAAATTTAGCCTTTTTGATTCAGGACACTTCACTGAAGAACGCTGAAAAAGAGTTAGCGTGGTCCCAGTTGGACTTTTTTAGATCCACTCTGCTGAAAATTTCACTTTTGACAGTAATTGCTTTATTTTTGCCTCTTATTTAAAAGTAACGGTACTAACCATATGTTCATGTCAGTGACACCTTACGTTGAAAAATGTGCTGTCAATTATGTCCTCTTTAAGATCTTATTCTATTTTGGTACCCCAATAAATAAAAAATCAATTTTGTTTACATAAACAGAAATTTTAATTTTTGGGAAAAAATATGCATCATCCATTTGTTAAAAAACCTTCGTACGAAAACGCCCATTAGATGACGAGGAACTTCAAATATAATTCTTTTTTTTTAAATTCTTCATATTTGAAGTGTTTTCTAAAAGATTAGTAAAAGATTTCATAAAAATTTTCATTTCCGATTTTTGCATTTTTGTCCACCGGGGCAACACTGTGCGGCGTGCCGCAGTGCGTCACCTCTTTGGAGAGAAGTTTTACATGGCAAAGCACCTCACAAATGGTGCCAGCATTAGAAGGGGAAAACCAGCGCTGAAAATTTTTCCTGATGGTCTCGCTAGGATTCGAACCCAGGCGTTCAGCGTCATAGGCGGACATGCTAACCTCTGCGCTACGGTGCCCTCCGTAGCCCCATTATTGTAACCCAAAAACACACCAAAAACACAAGTGGAGTGCCTTCCAACCTCCAAAACAGGATATTTATCGACCTTGGCAATATAGGACTCCAAAAAATTATGTTAGACAGTGAAAGAAGTCGCAGCGGAGCGGACCCGGTCCAGCTAGTTATATATAAAACTCCAACTTTAAAAATAAACCATTAAATAGATGAAGAAGATGTTTTTCGTAGTTCTACTAAAGTATTGGGTTGCCCAAAATGTAATTGCGGATTTTTTAAAAGAAAGTAAATGCATTTAAAAAAAAAATATATATATACTTTTTTACACTTTTTTTCTAAAGCAAGCTAAAAGTAACAGCTGATAACTGACAGAAGAAGGAATTCAATTACAGAGTCACAAGCTGTGAAAAAATTTGTCAACGCCGACTATATGAAAAATCTGCAATTACTTTTTGGGCAACCCAATATATTATTGATCTGAAATTTCGACCCCTAAAAGATATATATTCTTGATTATAGTAAAATCCACCATAATTTACCCATATCCGCTCTATCTATTGAAATAATGCTACAGTCTTAAAAAAATAAGATTTACGGCTGAAACTTTGTAACGACAATTTTTTTTACCATATGCAGGTTAAGTTTGGAGATGGGTTATATCGGACTGTATCGTGAATTTAATGCTACACTTTATACCTCTAGATATTGTGACTGAGCCTGAGCCGTTTTTTGATAAAAAGTACTGTAACATTTTTCCTGATGATAGAACCGATGGAAGATCTCTCTACGAGATGGCTGTTCTAGGTTTCGGGGCACAGATATATCCCAGAGACGAGCTTGCAAGACAAGGAATTACCTTACACATTACGGCGGAACTACAATATAATCTGTGGGTATGACTCGAGTGACATGCTATCTAGATCCTCAGGATCAGGCCTGAAGGGCAACGAATGATAGATGGTCACCAAGGGCGAAACTAGAATCTGTGGGTATGACTCTAGCGACATGAAATCTAGGTCCGCAGGATCAGGCCTGATGGGCAACGAATGATAGATGGTCACAAAGGGGGGTTGTGAACAGTCCAAAATTATGTGGCCTAATCTAAACTTGAACCGTTCTGGTGTCGCTAGCTAAAACAAGCGTCGCAGTCATTGTTCTCGTCAGGAGGAAGTCTCTGCCTGATTGGAAAACATGCTGACAGACTGAAGGTTGCCAGTAATTACTTCGGCGGAAGCTGTGAGGATGTCGAGGAAGAAGAGACTTTAGAGCTATTATTGTGGGTGTGTCCCACACGGGCAGTCAGAAGGAGTTCCACTTTATATACAATTTTCTTTGAGAACTCTAGTGATTTAGCGGATGTGAACATTCGCAATTTGTTGGGCCTTTTAAAGCAAACTGGATGGTTCAACGGTAGGACAATCTAGAATCTTCCTTCTCCTGTTCCTGTGGTATCACAATGGGCGAAAACCTCTAAGTGAGTCGGATGGCAGACTGCTACCTAAACCTAACCTAACCTCTCCACTGCTAGCGAACTCAAACACCTCAAAGTGAACAAAATGTGTATGTATCGCACCATCGTTATAAAGATACTGGTAGCGTTGCCAGGTGACGTATTTATTGCAGGGCATGTTATATATCTGGTTTGCATAGGCCGAAATTCTGTCATTAAGTTTTCTCAAGTCGTTAGCTTTACAACCAGCAACAACCAAGCATTACAACCAGCAACAACAACCAAAATTCACAGCAGTATAGAAGTGCAGGGGTGAGATTTGTTTTTGCAAGTAATATTCTAACGTTGAAATCAAAGAAAATGATCCCAAGGTTTTAGACTCTATGAACAATTCTGTGATTTTATTGTTGACCTTTGGAATTTCATAACTTTGTCTTCTTGGTTTGGCTAGAAGTGAACAATTTCAATTTTGGAGTCACCGATGTATAAATTAATGTCATTTATTAAAGTACTTCTTTTATGAATGCAAATGCCCTTGGATTTATTTGGGTTCAAAATACTGCTTTACAAATGCAATACAGTCATCTAATGTTGTTTTAGATGCTAAAGTGTAAGTTGTACATCGGCGACGTACATTCTGATATTGCAGTGTTGGATGACTTGTGTCAGAACATTGCTGTACAGAGTATACAGGGAGGTACAAAAATCGATCCTTGAGACACACCTCCATGAGTTGCAAGTGGTGTGGAAGATTCTCCATTAAATGTAGTGAATTGTGAACGATTTTACAAATAATACGATGTCATTCTAACAGCAGTACTTGGGAATTCAAACATATTTGTAAGTTTATTGTATAATGTTGGATGATGAACAGAATCAAAAGCTTTTGAGTGGTCCAAAGGGACTAGGATTGATACGTTGTTTTTGATTAATTTAGATCGCAGCGATTCAATTACGGCTGCAGTGCAGCTATGACTAGGTCTAAATCCTTAATGTCTCTCACTTAATAATTTACGATAATTTTAATGCGCATGTATTTGTTTATGCAGTAGTTTCTCGAAAACTTTAGATAAAAAAATGGCACAATTGCATTGGGTTAAAATTCGTTTACACTCTTATGAACAGGAATTATTTTTGCAAGCTTCCAGATACTGGGGAAAGTACTTGTAGTGATAATAGAATTAAAAACATGTGTTATTGGTTTCAATGCATAAGGTGCAAAAAGTCTTAAAAATTTTAAATTAATGCCATCATACAGGTTATTACGTCAATTTCGATCACATGTTGAAAATTTTACTCAAGATCGGAGCAATTATTAATAGTTCGACAAGTTTCCATGTCTACCATTGGTATGGTTCGCAATTGTGTTAGTTCCAAACAAAACTCGGCTTTTTCATTTTAAATCAGTATTTCATAACAACTTTTTGCTATTTAATCAACGAAATCCTTTATATTTAAAGTTTCCCTGGATGCCTTAACTATTTTGAAGTTTTTGCTTAAGACACTTGTATATTATAAGTTTGCCTTTGCTATATACCATATGCTTAATTTTAGACGCTTTAGTACATTTTGAAAATTTCTCAATTATTTTGTTCAACTACCTGAAGTCCTCCAAATGTAATGCTTTAAACTTATTTATTTATTTTCTCGTCTTCTCTTTTCAGGTATGTTCATTGAATATGTTGTACTTAACCAAACCAAAGCTTGCTGGGTAAATTATAAAACAAATATCCATATTTCCACCCAATCATTATTACTATGATATCATACCTATTTTATTTTCTTAATAGTTTTATAATTTTAGCAAATCACTTAAAAATCGTATATGTCATGCTCAACATGTTGTTCTTGCCATTAAAATGAAACCAGTTTACAAATACTCTGCCATGTCATTTGCATTTGCGCAGTTTGTGTTTACCAAACTAAACATATCAGCCCAAACAGACAGACACAGTGTGTGAGAGATATTTCCACTTTTCGAAAAAGAAACAAATTATTAACGATCATCGACACTACAACGAGTTTGGCATACTTTATGAGGGTTTAATTGTAGAATTGAAGGAAATTGGGGTATCATTTCGCCCCCACTTGTATACTTCACAAGCACTTCTTAATCATCACAATGGCAATTTCACTCAGTTGTTATTCTTGAGGCATGCTGACAAACCCTCTAAACATTTAATTGCGTTTACCAATGAGTTTTTCAAAACGTTATCGTGATTATTTTTATGTAATTTATTAAAAAATTCCCACAAAATTAAATGATTGTTATTTTTTTTGAGTTGGCTCGTTGAAAAATGGCAACAACAACAAGGAAAAAGTACCATCTAAAATACTCTGCACGTTTACTTGCTATAGATATCTGAACTTTAAAGATCTATAAAACCGCAATTACAGAAATAAATAAAAACAAAATGTACCAAACCGGGGGGAAAGGCGGACGGATCAACCAACACTCTGTTTTCTTGCTCCATGGCGGTTTAGTAGCTTACTTTTGTTCACAAAAAAAAAGCCTCCATGTCTATGGCCATATCGTAAATACAATTTCATTCAATTCCATTCAATTACAATTTTTCAAAGATATATAAAATTCAACAATATGCGAGTGAGTGTAATATCATCAGTATATCGACAATTTAAATGCGAGTAACAAGGCAGCAGCAATGGCAAAATTGAAAACGA
Organism: Stomoxys calcitrans; assembly: GCF_963082655.1. NCBI lineage: Eukaryota > Metazoa > Arthropoda > Insecta > Diptera > Muscidae > Stomoxys > Stomoxys calcitrans. Next base: position 85,751,024 of record NC_081555.1, on the reverse strand, counting down.
TTTTCAATTGCATTCAATAAAAATTTTTTAATGATTTTATCAGTTGTAATGAAAAGAAATGTCGACGAAAACCAGCAGCCAGCCGGCATACGAGCACGGGTATGTGAAAAAATTACAAATTGTTAAATTTTTGTAAGAAACAAACCAACATTTTGGAAAGGCTAACAACCAACAAAGAGGCAGATGTGACCCCGTCAATAGATTTTCCCTGAAAAGCTATCTATAAAAGTCCGACATGATAATTGATAGTATAATGGCAACTTGTCATTTGAAGTCGAAAAAGACAGTTATCAGTAAGTTGGGTAAAAGCGAATGAAATTGTTATCAGTTTATAAGGGAAGTGGGAATGACTGCTGTATTTGTCTAGAAAGTCGAACGATTTGTTGCATTATCATTGCCTCTTGCAGGCAAATCGATGTAACTGTGATGTGAGAGTTATGTCACAAGAACCATAGCAAATCACAACTTGAAAATGTTTTTTTTTATCATTCTTTCCAATATAGGAACTCAAGTGTTATGTGTGCCAGGGGGCATATCAATGCATTCGCAATAGTTTTTTAGAAGATGGTAATTTGCATAAAAAATGGTTCAATGAACTGTTTTGGATTTTGTTTTGAAACGCCTTTTAAAAACTAGGTCATTATTATGATTATGTCATTTTTTTATTTTTTAATTCCCCATTTTTATTAGAAGGGAAATTTAAATTTGTTGATAAAGAAATATAACTTGAACAATGATTCATTTCCTATTAACTGTCTTTAGGGTTATTTTTTCCAAACAGAAATGTTCATGACAATATCATATTGATATAGTTGAACTACCGACTTGTTTTTTCCAGAAACAAATAAGAACAAAGTATCGTTGCTCGTCATATGTAGACTGATACAGATTCTGATACAGTTAAGGTTTATGCCGCAAGACAAAAACAAATGTAACTGAGAATTTAATGCTGTGCCACACTGCAATGTGGAATGGGATTATAGAAATTGGGCCCACAAACGGACTATAACTTCGTGAAGATTTTATCCAAATTGAAGAAAATCTTGGTTTCTGATTCTGATTTTGTTTGTAAATGTTTATGACTGAAGACTAAAACCAATGTAACTGAGAATTTAATGTTGTGCCACACTGCAATGTGGTATGGGATTATAAAAACTGGGCCCACAAATTGAATATAAATTCGTGGAGCTTTTATCCAACTTGAAAAAAAAATCTTGATTGGTTGTATTTACCGGTCAAACAATACAAACGATTTGAATCAGATTCATAACGTCTTAGCATTGGGATATAACGATGTTACTATAGCTGGGGACTTTAATTCCAATATTCTTGTACATTCCCAATTGACGAACAATATGTTGACACTAGGTCTCTTCCCTACCAATTCTAGAAACGCCGCTCATTTCTCATCAACTGTTAATACCCTTTGGATATGTTCAACAATATGTTGACACTAGGTCTCTTCCCTACCAATTCTAAAAACGACGCTCATATCTCTTCAACTGTTAATACCCTTTGGATATGTTCTCTGTGAATAGTACTTCTAATATTTCGATCTATGACCAAATATCTGTCCCTTGTTTCTCAAGACATGATTTGATTTATCTGGCTTACAATTTCACTGTATCAAAGACAGTGGGGAAGTTTTCGTATTTTCAAATATTTGGACTATTTTGCCTCAGATTAAAAGGATTCAGCAAGTCTATTGGAATGGGATATATGACCTAATATCTGTCGATGAGAAATTAAGCTCTCTTCAAGATAACACTGGACGTATCTATGATGCAACAGACCCCATTCGGACTAAGATGAAGAGATCGGATACTGAGCCTTGGTTTATTTCCACTATTAGGAATTTTATTCGTAACAGGGACCTAGCCTACTCCAGGTGGAAGCGTTTTAAAATGCCTGAACTTCATGAGGAATTTCGCACGGCAAGAAATAAAGGTAATGCCCTCATTGGCGATGCAAAATTACGATATTATTCTTCCAAATATTATTCGGCGTTAGACACGAAAGGCAAGTGGACGGTTATAAACGATATCGGTATTGGAAAATCCAAGACATTTTCTAACTATCATGGTGATATAAACGAATTGAATGAAACTTTTATTAATATTACGACCTTGGATATAGACTCGACTATTTACCAAGGCATTTATAGGCTTGCGGAAAGCACAAATGTTGATTTCAGTTTGAGTTAAGATTTGTAACGCACGACGAAGTTTTACATAGTCTTGGATCAGTCAAGTCAAATGGCATTGGTCTTGATCCAAAATTCATAAGAATTTTAGTTCCTTGCCTTCTTCTTGATTTTACTCATCTCTTTAATTCAATTCTAATCTCCAGTGCATATCCAACTATTTGGAAAAGATCAAAGATAATCCCAATCCCTAAATCGAATTCGATTTCTTTATTATGTTACTGTCCGATTTCTTTATTATGTTACCTCTTGAAAGTTTTCGAGAAGAATCCATCATGAATATCTCCATCATGAATCTTTGTTGTTCGATAGGCAATCCGTTCTCATCATAGTTGCGCTAGTGTATTAGTTGAAGTTTTGGAATCAAGTGAAAGGTTAGTTTTCTCGTCCTACTTCATCATAATAACTTATATATGAAGATTAGATGATGTTTCAATTTCAGCGATACTTCTACCTAATTGGTTCAATCATATATGAGTAATCGGTAACAGTCAGTGTACATAGGGGATTCAATATCAGAGCCAATTCTAGAGCCCAAGGGAGTTCCACAAGCTTCAAGAATTGGTCTGCTCCTTTTTCGCTCTACACATACGATCTCCCTGATCCATAGCCTAATCCTTATGTATGCTGATTACGGCTCTGTTAATAACATTAGTGAATGCGTTGCAAAACTCAACGAGTACCTGTCCTGTGTCCATAAGTGGGCTACAGCAAATGGTTTATTGCTGATTCCTAGAAATCGGAAGTGATTGTTAATTATAAAATTTAAAAATTTAGTTTACGAGACTTGGATATCACTATAAATCAATAGAAAATTGATATTGTGTCTATCGCTAAGAATTTGCTAATAGCAGTTCTTGAACTTGGTCAAATCATATAAATGCTTGAGTCGGGAAGACATATGCAAAGCTGCGTGCACTGTGTGACACTAAGATCGTCGTAGCGTTTGTAAAACCTCAAAATATTGGTATAATTCTCCTATGAAGTATACAAATTTTTGATCGGCATCACATTTAAAATCGATGTAGTAATGTCCATTCAGCCGTCTGTCGAAAGCTCGCTATCCTCCGAGCAAATAAAGTTAGTTCTAAACTAAATTTCCCATGAACATTTCATTAAGGAACAGGGCATACTTTTCTCATTCTCTCGAATAAAGCTAACCGATAAAAATTTGCACAAATACTTCTTGTTGTCAGTATTGTAAATGGGCCAAATCGGCCCATATAAGCCAATCTCCCGACTTAACTTATTGAGCCCCTGGATGGCGCAGTTATGATCAGATTTGGTTGAAATGAAAGAGGCTGATAACGTAGTTTTTAAAATTTTATTGGGGAGGTAAAATTATCCATTATTAAAATTATTATCTTTTCAATCATCCATCAAAAGTATGATCCAAATTGTTCTACAACTTTACATTGCTTCCACATAAATCGAATTTTCGGATTCTCTTTTTGATCCTCTTGAGGGCCCAATTATTATTGTACTACTATTATTATATGATGAATTACCTGTTGTTTTCTATGTTTTATCTTTGGAGATGTTTTTCTTACCTTCAACATCATTCACCGTTTTGTTTTATTACTGCCAATAACTTGTACAACTACATGGCCAACTAAGTTAGGTTAATTTACAAAAATTTTAATATGAATAACATTACAAAAGAATGAACACCGAGAAAACATCATATCATCTTCATTGTCGTACAACTCATCTAACAATAATCATAACAAAAGACAAATTCGTGCTTCACTAGAAAACCCATGTAGTATGTGGCTTCGTTCGTTCATACGTTTAAATGTCTACCTTAATTTTGAGAAAAACTATTTTGAATGTATCATCGGTACCTGTACGAATATCTTTAGCGGCAAATCTCCTCAGCCTAGTTGGCTGACAATTTGTCCGGTCGTCGTATGACTCAAGCATACAGTGCCACACGTTGAAGTACATATGAAGTGACAGAGTTGCCTATTGAATAAATTAAAAGAAAATATTAAAAATTTTATTAATATAAACAAAATAACAGAAACAAGTACAAGAAACAAATGGGCCGAACTTTGGATACCCACTACCTCAGGTAAAAACAACATTTCTTTAAAAAACGGCGAAAAAATCACGATTCTGAACCTATAGCAGCTATATAGAGGTATGGTCCGAACGGTACCAAACTCGCCACGATTCACTATAAATTTTTTTTTACCAAAATCTGGTAATAAAAGAGATTTAAATGGGTTCAAGACCTTAAATCGGAAGATCTATATATATGACAGCTATATCCAAAAATGATCTGATCTACATCGTATTCGGGGATGATGTGCAGGGGTTTAACACAGCTCACTCTACTTAATTTCTGCAAAATGGTGGAATAAATACGCTATTAATGAGTGATAGACCTTCAATCGGGAGTTCGGTCTATAAGGGGGCTATACCCAAATATTGTCCATACTCCACACAGGCGTCGTAGCACCGAACACAGCTTACTGTATTATACTTCAGCGAAATCGGGTAATAAATACGGCTATTATTGGCCGCACACCTTAAATCGGGAGATGGGGGCTATATTAAGATAAAGACCGATTTGAACCATATTCGGCTCAAAGGATTTAGTTCAATCGATTAAATGCCGCTTTGATAGGCATACGACCCTAATTCAGGAAATCGGTCTAAATGTGGGCTATATTAAGATATTAGTTAATATGGACCATATTCAGCACAGATGTCAGGAATGCTAAAACAAGTCATTGTGCCAAATTTCAGGGAATTCGGGCAATAGATATGGCTTTAATGGGCCTAGGATCTTAAGTCGGGAGTTCGGTTACCACCACCGAAGGATAGGGGTATACTAAATTCGCCATTCCGTTTATTAAACATCGAAATATTGGTCTAAGAACCCATAAAGTATATATATTTGTGATCGCCAGTCAGTCCATCTAGCCATGTCCGTCCGTCTGTCGGTAGAAAGTACGCCAACTTTCGAAGGAGTAAAGTAAGGCGCTAGAAATTTTGGACACATACTCTCCATCAGTGTAGGTCGATTGGGATTGTAAATGCGCCTTATGGATCCATGTTATGATATAGCTGTTTGGATCTTGCCTTCTTGAACCACTAGATTATTTTATAAGGGGTTTTGTTATGACTTCTGCTATATAAACTGATCTGGGATCTTAAGTTCTTGAACCTCTGGAGACTGTAATTATTATCTAATTTAGCGTGAAGCCTTTGGTTTTGACTTCTCACAACCATGCCAAGTATGTTCCAAATTAGTTCATAACCTGATATTGCTCCCAAATAAACTAATCTCGCGATTATACTTCTTGAGCGTATAGATTGCGCAATTCTTCTTCGATTTGGCTGAAACTTTGTTCAACGGCTACTCCTATGACTCCTATGTATCAATATGTATATAACCTGCTATAGCTTTCATAAAAGCCGATCCCCCTATATTACGTCTTGAGCCCCTATAGCCCGCAATTCTTATCCAATTTGGCTGAAATATTCAGCCAACAGCATGGCAATTTTTATTCATTATCCTTTGTTTACCAATTAAGATATACCGGCCAAAGAACTTCACAAATGCGATCCATGATGGAGGGTATGTAAGATTTGGCCCGGCCGAACTTAGCACACATTTACTTGTTGTTGGTGTTATTTAGTAAGAAATACTTTGTTGTTATTGTTTTTATTGACACCAAATGTTCAGTTAACGAGCAGAACTAGCAGGCAATGAACGTAGAACTCTGCATAGACATAAGAAATTAAGATGAAATAAATTTAGTGTTACGTTGACAAGCAAACCATTTGGAGTTTGGGAGTTAATTATATCTTTGGGCTCAACACTGTGGTAGTTGCTGTGCTAGGAAAAAAAACTTGTTAGCGTAATCAATGTTTTGGAGCCAGTGCCGAGAGCCATGGATACCTATTTCTGGGATCTATATTAGGTTAGGTTAGGTTGAAAAGAGGGTACAGATATTAATCCGCCCCATGCCACTATGGACATACACCTAAGCCAGTAATCGGCTTGTTGTGCGCTCTAAAAACTATAAAGTAACCTCTAATAAGAAAATTTTAAGTCAGGAATTCCGTGCTACTTAGAAAATCCTTAATTATTTTCAACGCAACTCCCCTAAGTTGGTTCATATCTGGTATTGTGTTTTCACCTAAGTGCCGGTATCTGTAAGACCCGACAGCCGGGCAAAGACAAAGGAAATGCTCCAACGGCTCATCATCTTCCCCGCATGCCCTACAAATGCTATCACTTGCCGCACCGACTTTACATAAGTGAACTTGTAGTCCTATGTGTCCCGTTATGATACCAATAGCTACACTGACCTCCTTCTTGCTTCCTTTCAGTACTAACCTCGTCTTCTCACGATATGGATCCACCCCATAGGATTTTCGCCGTCCTATCGCCCGTTTCGCTGTTCCACAATGTTGCAAGCGCATTCGTCGCCCACTCCCTTAACTGAGTCGACCCGAAAAGCTTCGGGTTAACTATATAAGGCTTCGGGATCCATATTACTTTATTTAATTATCGTATGTGTTTTTCAAATACATACCATATCGTATCTTATAGTTTTAAGGCCCCACAAGTCCTACCTGGATCAAACCTATTCCAAATTTGTATGTAGGACTTGTACTCTAGTATAAAAGACCCTTAATTTGTGTCCAATATTCGGTCTGCATGCCTGTTGGAGCGATTTTGTGGTGGGCCCCAGATTTGGACATCAGATTCGTACATTAATCCCAAAGTTCTTTCATTTAAGTCCTACAATGTACCGGTGTTTTTCCATGAACGTTTGAGTGATATTTGAAAGACCTCAGAATGTATTCTACTCTTCTCTACTTTCAAAGACCTTTCATATAAGTCGCATATTGTTCCTGTTGACCAACATTTTAGTTAATTTTTCTGAGTCGGGCGGGCGTTTTGGGAGGTTTTAAGAAGAGGCGGATTATTAGGGGAGGGAGTATTTTGGTGGTGAAGAACCTCAGAATGTATTTTACTCTTTTCTACTTTCAAAGACCTTTCATATAAGTCGCATATTGTTCCTATTGACCAACATTTTAGTTCATTTTTCTGAGTCGGGCGGGCGTTTTGGAAGACTTTAAGAAGAGGCGGATTATTAGGGGAGGTAAGTTTTGGTGGTGGATCCCAGATATTTGGTGCTATTGATATCAAATTCGAATTCTTAACTCAAATACCTTTCATATGATTTCCTATCGTTATAGTTTTTTCGTCATGAGGGCTTTTGGGGGTTGTATGACCCACTTGAGACATAATCAAATTTTGATGTCAGATCGTATCTTTTTCCCAAGTGCCTTTCGTTTGAGTCCCATATTGTCACTATCGGTCTACATGCCCGTTTGAGGTGGTTTTTGGTATTCGTTAAACCTTCCAGTTGATTTATTTTTCTTTCGCCAAAATCAGATGTGTTTTTGTGGCAACTCTGTTGATTACTCATGTTTATTTTGTTTTCGAAAACTTTTTATTGTCTGTAAACGAATTGAGCATTTTCCATGCACATAGACACAATTTTTGTTTTGTTTTTATGCAGCCAACGAGCCATCGAGCGCTTATACCAACAGTGGCAAATCCCAAGTCAAAAAGGCCAAAAATAACATTAAACTTTGATGAGAGGACAACGACAACTACAACCACATACGAAAATATAGTAGTGAGTGGCCTATCATATGGTTGTTTATGATGATGAGGACAACAACGATGATGATGATAATGATAATGATGATGATGACAACAATGATCTCTTGTTCACACACAAAATATTGTAGTTTATCCACGTACGACACATGTGAATACGCTTAGATTGTTACAGCCAAACCAAATATAATGTTGGGATGGACATACTCACTTGCATACTTATACAAGTGTATGGGTATTTGTGTAGGTATTTCTGTTGAGCACACTTATGAGCGGATGTACTACCTATTTAAACATGTACGGCCCATTCAAGCATACATCCCTAAAAACTCTTCATGCATACTTATGGGCTGCACTTAAATCTCTATTACCAGTCTCAAGGATATCTATGCATGTGTTGGAATATGTCCTTCGAATACAAGAGAGAGTGTGCAAATGTGCAAACAAAAATAAAATCCAATCATTTGAGTGAATTTTTATCCTGGCTTCGGCATGCAAACCCCACTTTTAACAAATTGGATAACCACAACAGATGTGATGAAAATGGGTGAGAAAGAGAGCGAGGGGGAAAGAGAGAAAATCGTACAAGTCTATTGTAGTTCTGAAGAAAATTAAATTGTTAAAGAATATTTTTTCAGCCAAAGACTGTAAAACTGCATATAATTCAAATATAAACAAGTAACAAGTACAAGCGTGCTAAGTTCGGCCGGGCCGAATCTTACCCTCCACCATGGATCGCATTAGTAGAGTTCTTTCCCGGTATCTCTTTTTAGATAAAAGAAAATAATTGCTTTGCTAATTGAATTGAATGTTGGAGACCACAGTAGAAGTATATGTGTAAAATTTTAGTCAAATCGAATAGGGTAGGTTAGGTTATATTGAAAAGAGAGTGCAGATTTTAATCGGCCCGCATGCCACTATGGACATACACCTAAGCCAGTAATCGACTTGCTGTGCGCTCTACAAACTATAAAGTAACCTCTAAAAAGAAAATTTTAAGTTAGGAATTCCGTGCTACTTACAAATTTCTTAATTGTTTTCAATACCACTCCCCTACGTTAGTTCATGTCTGATGTTGTGTCTCCACCTAAATACCGGTATCTGTTGGACGCGAAAGCCTGGCAATGACAAAGGAAATGCTCCAACGTCTCATCATCTTCCCCGCATGCCCTACACATGCTATCACTTGCCGCACCGATTTTACATAAGTGAGCTCGTAGTCCTATGTGTCCCATTATGATACCAATAGCTATACTGACCTCCTTCTTGCTTCCTTTCATTAATAGCCTTGTCTTCTCACGATCTGGATTTTCGCCACAGGATTTTCGCCGTCCTACCGACCGTTTCACTGTTCCACAATATTGCATGCGCATTCGTCGCCCACTCCCTTAACTCGGACTGCGTCGACTCGAGAGGCTTCGGGTTAACCAAGTTTATTGACGGCAGTCCTCTGGGCTTCACCGCCAAATCGTCTGCCCTTTAATTTCCTCTTACTCCGTTATCGCCCGGCACTCAAATGATGCGGACTTTCCCATCCTCAGAGAAGGCGTTAGTCTCCTTCTTACACTGCAAGATTTTTCGTGACCTTACCGTCCTGGTTGTTATTGCCCTTATGGCAATTTTACTGTAGGTAAAGATGTTCAGACTCGACGTCCTCTCGTTAGCACCACACCACTTCACGCATTCCAGCCAAATCGAATAAGAATTATGTTTTTAGGGGTTCAAGAAATAAAATAGGGAGATCGGTTTATAGGGGAGCTGTGTCAAGCTAAAGACCAATTCAGACCATATTCGACACGTGTGTTGGAGATCATGAAAGAAGCCGTTCAGCTAAATCGGATAATAATTAGGCCTTCTTAAGGCTCAAGAAGTCAAAATCCCAGATCGGGTTATAAGGCAGCTATATCAGGTTATAGACCGATTTGAACCACAACTCATGCAAAATTTCAGCCAAATCGGATAGGAATTGCGCCCTCTAGTGGGTTAAGAAGTCCAGATTCAAGATCGGTTTATATGCCAGCTATATCAGATTATGGACCGATTTAAAGCATACTTGACACAGTTATTGGAAGTCATAACGAAACACGTCATGCAAAATTTCAGCCAAATCGGATAAGAATTGCGTTCTCTAGACGCTCAAAAAGTTAAGACCCCAGATCGGTTTATATGACAGCTATATCAGGTTATAAACCGATTTGAACCATACTCAACGCAGCTGTTGGAAATCATAACAAAACACCTCATGCAAAATTTCAGCTAAATTGGATAAGAATAGCGTTCTCTAGTGGCTCAAAACATCAAGATCCCAGATCGGTTTATATGGCAGCTATTTCAAAACATGGACCGATATAGCCCATTTACAACCCCAACCGACCTACACTAATAAAAAGTATTTGTGCCAAATTTCAAGCGAAAGCTTTACTCGTTCGAAAGTTAGCATGCTTTCGACAGACAGGCGGACGGACGGACATGACCAGATCGACATTGCTAGATCGATGTCATGAAGATCAAGAATATATATACTTTATGGGGTCTTAGACGAATATTTCGAAGAGTTACAATCAGAATGACGAAATTAATATACCCCCATCCTATGGTGTAGGGTATAAAAGGGGGCTAAGTTCGACCAGTCCGAGCTTCTAGTGGCCGAAAAAGCCAAATCCTTGGATTGTTTTATATGGGGCTTTATATATTTATGGATCTATACGGCGTGTAAGTACTGGAGGGCGTAAGTATATTTCGCGTGCCAAATTTAAGCCAGATCGGATAAAAATTTCGGCTTTTAGGAGCTCGTGATGCTCGTTTAGGGGCTGTACCGACGCGGTCCATGTACAAATCCCAACGATCTACTTCAAAATTTCATGCATATGGCTTTATTTGTTGTTACGTCGTCGTGACAGAGGTACAGACAGACAAACGGATGGACAGACAAACGGATGGACAGACAAACGGAGGGACAGACAAACGGATGGACAGACAAACGGATAGACGGACAAACGGATGGACAGACAAACGTATGGACAGAAAAAAGGATGGACGACAGACAAACGGAGGGACAGACAAACGTTTGGACAGAAAAAAGGATGGATAGACAAAAGGATGGACAGACAACCGGTTGGACAGACAAACGGATGAACAGCCAGATAGACGGACGGACAGGTAGACAGAGAAACATACAGATGAACAGACAAACATGGCTAGATTGATTTAGAATATCAAGTCAACAAGAAAATAGGCTCGCATATCGATATTTCGATATGTTGCAAACATAATGACGGGATTAGTAAAGCGCCACCTGAAATGCATGTATGACAGCATACCGGACGACATTTTCTAAAAAAAATCTTTCAACATCAGCTCTTCTATAAGGCAATATCCTATATTATTTTTAATTAAAATTTTTTACATATATATTTTTTTTTTAATTTAAAATAACAGTGTTGGGGTATAATAATAACTTTGACACGCTAACGTGATAAGATCTCAAGTGCCAAATTTATTTCGTGTTGTGACAATTGAAGAAAAAATTAGTATTTTGCAAAAGTTTGCAAAATTATATTATTTTGAATCTAACATAGCGATTAAGCCATGAAACATGCAACACATCTATTATGAGCGTGATGATGAAGAAGACCGTAAACTTTAGCAACTAATTGGCTAAATTTCTTTGCGCGCATTACCGTTTGGCGGCAATGGTGTGTTTTTATTCAACAACATACACACACACACACTTTTCTAGTTTTTAATTTTAAACATTATAATTAACTACACAAAAGAAATATTTAAAATATATAATTTCTTGGGCAGGTTTATTAGCCATGCTTGGCTTATAAAACTCAATCCATTGAAATACTCACTTTGTCAGTATTTTAATGATCGCTACAGCCAGCGATGATCATGCGTATAGGAGAGTTTTATTAAAGTCATAAAATAAAATAAAAAAGTATTTACAACTTACAAATTGTAGCACGTAAAAGTGTGAGAAAGATATTAAACAGATCTGCAGCAGCTACAGTCACCACTTTCTTTTGGACAATGCTAAATAAATTTTTATTACCATATTTAGAGTAGATGTTGCCGCCGCTCAGCTAACAAATAACAAATTGATGACACTTTCATTGTGTGCCACCGCGATTTGATATTGTTTTATGCCTTATGTGTGGATACAATGAATAGTTAATTGGTTGTATTATAAATCCATTGGGAGTCTTTCGATTCGATTGTTATCAATAAAATAATCTTTAAAATGAGAGAAAAAAAAACTTGTTTACAATTCATTTATTATCAAAAATTTCTTTGCTATTAAGTAAATGGTGATAGTTTGAAAGTGTATAATGGGAAGATCTATGTAAACATACCTCCTAAAGATGTATAGTTATTAAAATCGGTTTTAAAATCGTTTAGTTTTACAATACTATACCACAATATAAAGCATAGCGGCATATCAAGCGGGTCTAGACAACATGCATGCCGACACGGTAACAGATGCGGTGAATAGCTACCGGGTGAATGCGGTCCTTGGAGAATGACCACCTCCAAGTGCACCTGAAGAAATTGACCTCCTCCGGCAAACCAGAGTAGCTCTGGCTCACTTACGATTCGGCAGATGTAGCCGCCTCAACTCCAACAGAGCAAGAATTGATGCGAACGTTCAGTATGTGTGTCCCGATAGTAAAAAAAAGATAGATAAAATACTTTTGTAGAGGGTGGTTTCTTAGCTATTATCTATTTGGCCACCGTAGCGCATGTCCGCCTATGACGCTAAACGCCTGGGTTCGCATCCTGGCGAGACCATTAGAAAAAAAATTTCGGCTGTGGTTTTCCCTCCTAATGCTGGCAACATTTGTGAGGTACTATGCCATGTAAAACTTCTCTCCAAGGAGATGTCGCACTGCGGGACGCCGTTCGGACTCGGCTATAAAAAGGAGGCCCCTTATCATTGAGCTTAAACTTGAATCGGTCTGCACCCATTGATATGTGAGAAGTTTGCCCCGTTTCCTTAGTGGATTCATGGGAACATTGTATACCCATCACCTAGGGTATATATATATAACTCACCTTTCGTCAAAATCCGGTGAAAATGCCTACTTTATGCCCCATAGCAGCTATATCGAAATATGTTCCGATTTGGTCCAAATACTAATAATACAAGTCATTGTTCAATTGCGTATAGCAAAATATTGGTCTTTTTAGTAGCTATATCTAAAAATAAACCGATCTGAACCATATAAGACACGAATGTCGAAAAGCCTAACATAAATCATTGTGTCAAATTTCGGCAAAATCGGGCAATAAATGCGCCTTTTATGGGCCCAAGACCTTAAATCGAGAGTCGGTCTATATGGCAGCTATATCCAAATCTGGACCGATCTGAGCCAAATTGAAGAACATTGTCGAAGGGCCTAGCGGAACTCACTGTCCCAAATTTCGGAGACATCGTACAATAAATGCGCCTTTTTATGGGCCCAAAACCCTAAATTGAGATATCTGTTTATATGGCAGCTATATCCAAATCTGGACCGATCGGTGCCAGATTGCAGAAGTATGTCGAGGGGCTTAAATTAACTCACTGTCTGAAATTTCGGCGACATCGAACAATAAATCCTCCTTTTATGGACCCAAAACCTTAAATCGAGAGATCGGTCTATATGACAGCTATATCCAAATCTGATATCAAGAGGCTTAACGTAACTCACTGTTCCAAATTTTCGCAAAATTTTGGGCCTAGGATCCTAACTCGGCGGATCGGTCTATACGGCAGCTATATCCAAATCTGGACCGATCTGGGCCAAATTGGAGAAGGATGTCGACTGACCTAACAAAACTCAATGTCCTAAATTTTGGCAAAATCGGAAAAAAAATGTGGCTTTTATGGGCCTAAGACCCTAAATCGGCGGATCGGTCCATATGGCTATATCAAGATATAGTCCTATATAGCCCATGTTCGAACTTAACCTGTTTATGGACAAAATAAAGAATCTGTGTAAAGTTTCAGCTCAATATCTCTATTTTTAAAGATTGTAGCGTGATTTCAACGGACAGACAGACGGACGGACGGACATAGCTAGATCGTCTCAGATTTTTACGCTGATCAAGAATGTATATATGCTTTGTTTATTTGTTAAATAGCTTATTGGACACCATTTAATTCTAAAAAACATCAAGTTTTTGAATAACGCTGATTAAAAGCAAGTAAAAGCACTTTTAGTTCGGGCCGAATCTTATTACCGTTCATCAGGGATCGCAAATGACTAGTTCTTTCTACGGCTTACTCTTATCTTATTTTTATTATGCATCAAGCTTACCACTGATATGGCGTATATGGAGTGATACGAGATATATTAGAGATTGATGACCGATCAATGCTAATTTCTGTTTATACTATAATAGTATTCTTAAAACACATCACACATTTAATTTTGAGGTCAAGTACCTAGGGGGCACGTCCCCCCCCCCCAAAAAAAAAAAAAAAAAAACCCCAAACGGGCATATAGACCAACCACTTCAATATGGGACTTTAATGAAAGTTATTAAAGAAAAGAGTACGATTCAGTTATAAAAAACTGCCGCCAAGTATCAGGACGGCCGCCAAGTATCAGGAGGGCCGCCAAGTATCAGTAAGTAAGCCGGTCCTCACCAAAAAAAAGTTTGGCTTAAGAACTCTAAACCCTTTTGGGGATTAGTTCTTCGAATCTAATACTATCACCCTGACTGTTCCACGGTGCTATCTGCCTTTTCAAAGATGTCCAAACGTTCGATGGACCACCCAGCTACCCGGTACCCAGTTCCAGCAAAAACTTAAGGTGACACAAATCGATACATTCGTTTGATCAATCTGCCACACTTTTTTGAAGATAAAGTACACATTTATTAAAATTTAGCATTATTTTGTATAAACAAATCCATCGCGCGGTACAAAACATGATCAAAGCATTAGTTTTCTTTCAATGATTTCAAAAAGTATCTCCAAAGCTTATTGAATGGAATGTCAACCTGTTATACAAAGCAAACTGAAGATGTCGCCTTAACTATGTCTGTGCATTTCTTATGGTAACGAAAATTTCGTTAGCGTTGCGTTCCGGACATGAGCTAACATTATCTCCGCTGTTCCCTGAAAAATTTATATTTTCACTCACTAATATGCTCTGAAGCCAAAGTAAAATTCCTTGCATCGGAGAATATTATGGAAGAAAATGTGTACATCTTTGCTATAATTCGTTTCAAATATCGGCTCATTTCTCTAATAACAAATCGCTAGATTGCATCTTAATATATATTTGATAAATAGTTCATACTTTTCATAAACATCTGCATCTTTCCATATATATGGAGATTTAAGACTGAAGGTTTAAATCTTAAATTTTAAAAACGTAATTAATACCGAACATAATATAATGAAAAATTTAAATAAATAGATATAATTTATTTATAACACAATGTGAATAAATAACTTATTTGAAATTTCTGAAAGATGTAACATCGTTGAACGTTGGACGCATAGTGGATATGAGTAGTTTCCTCTCGGAGTTTAATTAGAAGGGTTAATTTTTATTCCTCTGTTCTTTTATTATTTCTGAAGCTGTTTCTATACATCAGTTGTTTTTCTTACAAAATTATATTTTTTATATGTTCTTTCCATTTATTAGTAGTGTTCTTTCCATTTTAAGTATTCCTTGTTTTGATTTTGTATCCGCTTTTGTATATCCTTTCAAAGCTACCTAATTGCAAATTGCATCAAAATCTCTTTTCTGAATTTTCCTAAAGCAAAATTCCTCACATTTTAGTTGTCTTCATTTACATATAAAATACTAAAGTACCATTGTTCTTGCCTAATATTGTTGCTTTAAGTTTCCTTTGAGATGACTATCTTTAACACATCGTCGCCATCAGCATCATTCTCATGGTTGTCCATGCATATGGTAGTCATGCATTTACTCTGCTTCTTGTATCCATCATATGAAAAAATTTAAAGCAATAGTGTGTGATTGGGTTGCTTAAATATGACAGACAGACAGCACACATTGATATGTGAGAGATTTGCCCCTGTTAATAATGATACTGGCTTTCCTACGTCAATACCCGGCTTTTCCAGCATTATCGATATCATTTTCTATATTTCGTAGATTTTGTATAGATACCAAACTTGTATAAGGCTATTGCGGATCCAAACTGAAGAGTGATTTGAATCCCTCTGCTTCTAAGACGATATAATACTACTTCAGCTTTACAGAATTTGAATTCGAATTCTTGAAGGTGGCATACGAATCGCTTAGGCATGGGCATCCGAACGTCAATCCATGGAAGACTGACATCTCCTGTTTTCGAGAGAGTCGAAGGTGGGCCAAATTCGTGGAGGAATTAACGTTTGCTCTGAGGATGACTCGATCCGCATCCTTTCATTGCCGGGCTATAGCGGAGTGTGGGGACCAAGATGGCAAACATCTTGGCTCTGGCCCTTGCCCAGAGGACGAACGCGAAGCCTTTCACGGCGACCTAATCCGAGTTAAGGGAGTTAGTGGCGAGCGCGTATTTAACACTGCAGACCAATGACCGAATGGGCCGAATCTTGGGTTCCAATCGTGGTACGCATATTAACTTAGTTTATATCTGCATTAGTTTGAACAAATCCAATCGGGTAAAGATTAACTGTTCTGGGGTCTCAAGAAGTTATTTGACTTTACCCCAGTATGGGAAGAAAAGGAAAAAATTCTTTGTTTTGCTGAATTTTTATTGATCATCAAATAACAAAACGGGTGGTTCAACAAAATCCAATGTATGGCACTGTGAGGATGTTGCTGTTGAAGAACGATTGGTATCGCTTCAACAGGAGGCAATTATTACGTGGTATTTACATACCAAATTTCATCAAAATCGAATAAAAAATGAGTCATTTAGAGCCCCACAATGCACTTTATAGCAAATTTTTGCCCAATCGAACAAAGATTAAAACTTCTAGAAGCGCAAGAAGTCAAATTAGGGGTTCGGTTTATATTGGGGCTATATTATTTGGTCGAAGATTAATATTTGAACGTGTTTCAAGCGGAATGACACTCTTAGTAAACTCGCATCCAGCCGTGATGAGTACAAAAGCTCGCTTGGTGGGCGCAATAATTTAAATCAAGTCTATAGTGTTTTATAGAATTATCTGGGCTGAATTGAGGGCATTGGATGTCATGTCAGTTTTTTAGACACTAAATTTTGCTAAATGGTACAATTAATTTTTTTTTTTATTTTTGGGGCTTATTCAAATTTTTGTAGTTCAAAAAATTTAGAACTTCAAGAAACTTCATACATATTAAAAACATTCCAGTAAAAAAAATTTTCTTCTTACAAACTCCATATACGGTCGAAACCGCATAACTCTAATACGCTTTAGTGAAAAATTCCGCTTAAGTGAAACTTAATGGTGTTATTCCGTTCAGTTGAATTCGCTTAAGTGAAAAATAGCTTTACTGAAAATAACGCTAAACTGGAAAGGTTTTTACACCCCAAATTCTGTTTTTATATGAAACTAACATCGCATAAGTGAACAAATAAAAAGGCTTTACGTTCGGCCGGGCCGAACTTTGGATACCCACCACCTTGGGTATATATGAAAACCCCCTTTCGTCAGAATCAGAATCAGATTGGATAACTTAATCACCCAAATTCGACACGGACATTAAGTTGTCTAATATATATGACACTATTAAATTTTGTGGAATAAAATATTGATCTTTTTGGCAGATATATCCAATTATGAACCGATCTGAACCATATTGAGGTCGGATATCGGGAGTTTCAGAAAAACTCACTGTTTCAAATTTCAGCGAAATTTGTAGGCTTCAGTCCCCCTTATCGGCCGTTCGGTCTATATGGCTGCTATATCTAAATATAGTCCGATCAGAACCATATTTGGGTCGGATGTGGGGAAGCTTTAACCTACTGACTGTTCCAAATTTCAGCAAAATCGGATAAAAATAAAGCTTTTATGGGCTTCAGACCTTTTATCGGAGATCGACCTATATGTCAGCTATATCTGAATATAGTCCGATCTGTAACATATTTAGGTCGGATGTTGGATGTTAACCTACTCACCGTTTTAAATTTCAGCGAAATCGGTTAAAAAATAAAGCTTTTATGAGCTTCAGACCCCTTATCGACAGATCGGTCTATATGGCAGCTATATATAAATATAGTCCGATCTGAAACATATTTGGGTCAGATGTCGAGAGGCTTACAATAACCCACTATATTGAATTTCAGCGAAATCGGATAAAAAATTAAGCATTTATGGGCATTCGAAAATCGGTCTATATAGCAGCTATGGTCCGATTTGGCCAGTTCAGGATCTTAACCAGCGCGCACTTAACCAACTCAAGCAACCGGAAAAAATTAAGCATTTATGGACATTAGACCCTTTATCAGAAAATCGGTCCATATAGCAGCTATAGTCCGATTTGGCCCGTTCAAGATCTTAACCAGAGCGCATCAAAAAGACGTATGAAAGACGTAAATTTCAGCTCAATATCTCAATTTTTGAAGGCTGTAAAGTGATTACAACAGACGGACGGACAGACACACGGACATCGTTTAATCGCCTTAGAATTTTAAGACGATCCGAAATATATATACTTTGTAGGGTCGAAAATTGATATTTCGATGTGTTGCAAACGGATTGACTAAATGAATATACCCCCTATCCTACGGCGGTGGGCATGAAAAATTATTTCTATGGGAAATTATCTCCATTTAGAAAAATTCGCTAATGATTATATGTGACTTTTAAAGAGTTCTCCTGAAGCATTGCTCTTTTTCAACTTTCATTCATTAGTATGTTTACATAAAAAATCGCTTTCAATTATGCTTATATCGGAAGTTAATCTAACTTATCCGAATTACGCTTAACTGAAAACTACGGATAAATGAAACTAAAATTATGAATTTTTACGTTTCACTTATCCGGTTTCGACTGTAATTAAAAAGATACTTCTCAACTATTTCACATATCTCGACAACAACAATTCATTCGCATTTTAACCTGAAACTGACTGAAATCAGTTTTTAAAACAATTGCAATTATGCAATTTCTTTCATTACATCCAAGTAATTTCATTATACTTTTACCCTAAACAAATGGTAATTTCGTAATAGCAAACTTCCTTCTCCCCAGACGGAAAACGCAACATGTGTTACATCTTACAACAATGCACTTTTTTTCATTTTGGAAGTGAACATTTGGTAAGGCTGTGTTCTCAACAATTAACATGATTTTTTAATTTGCATAAATTTGTCTGAATGGATAGCATAAACACAAACACAACATAAAAGCTCACAACAGCTGCCCAGCTGAAAGTGAGGAAAATGATTGAGTGCAACATAACACCCCTGTTTGGGGAAGTGCAACTTACTGTAGAAGCATGAAGCGACATGCTGCTAATGCTGCTCATAATTAAAGAAAACAAATGAAATCTCATAAACAAACATCACATGCTCTGTAAATTGTAAATAAAACAAATTTCTCCGCCCCAAATCAATGTGAATTGATGAACATTGATGAAAAGTTGTGATATCCTCACCAGTGATGATGATGATGATGATGATGTAAAGATTGCACAAGCGCCAAATGTTCAAATAAACAGTATGAGGAGAATAGAATTTCAAATTTCATGCATTTTCAGGTGTCAGAAGTTGTTATGGAAAATAAAGCCCCTTCGCATAGAGTATTTGAAAAATGCAGCTATATTTTCCTTAGCACTTAGCTGAGATGTGGCAAAAATATCACCTATTAGGCATAGCATCTTTTTTTTCCAACTAGCAGCTGCCAATCAAATGTTTTTGTTGTCAGCAGACATTTTCGCACTTTCGAAATAATTACACAGACCATTTTGTTTTCTTCATTCCATACCCAATTTAATTTCAGTTTCAATATTTTTCACATTTTTTTTTTTGAGTTATTTGTCCAACTATTGTGTTAGTGTTAGGCTTATTTACTTATAATGCCCACAACCGTAGGATTGAGGGTATATTCATTTAGTCATTCCGTTTGCAACACATCGAAATACCAATTTCTGACCCTACAAAGTATATAATATATTTCGGATCGTCGTAAAATTCCGTCCGTCTGTCCAACCGTCTGTCCGTCCGTCTGTTGTAATCTAGAGTGATTACAACAGACGGACGGACAGACGGTTTGGAGCCTTCAAAAATTGAGATATTGAGCTAAAATTTGGCACAGATACGTCTTTTTGATGCACCCAGCGTTAAGTTCTTGAACGGGCCAAATCGGATTTTCCGATAAAGGGTCTAATGCCCATAACATTTTTTTTTCAGCCGATTTTGCTGAAATTTGAAACAATAAGTAGTTTGAGGCTTCCCGACAAGTGACCCAAATATAGTTCAGATCGGACTATATTTAGATATATTGGGTTGCCCAAAAAGTAATTGCTTGGATTTTTCATATAGTCGGCGTTGACAAATTTTTTCACAGCTTGTGACTCTGTAATTGCATTCTTTCTTCTGTCAGTTATCAGCAGTTACTTTTAGCTTGCTTTAGAAAAAAGTGTAAAAAAAGTTTATTTGATTAAAGTTCATTCTAAGATTTATTAAAAATGCATTTACTTTCTTTTAAAAAATCCGCAATTACTTTTTGGGCAACCCATAGCTACCATATAGACCGATCTCCCGATAAAGGGTCTAAAGACCATAAAAGCTTTATTTATTACCCGATTTCGCTGAAATTTGCAACAGTGGGTTATTTTAAGCCTCCCAACATCCGACCCAAATATGGTACAGATTGGGCTATATTTAGATATAGCTGCCATATAGACCGATCTTCCGATAAAGGGTCTGAAGGCCATAGAAGCTTTATTTTGTATCCGATTTCGCTGAAATTTAAAACAGTAAGTTATTTTTAGCCTCCTGGTACCCGATCTAAATATGGTCCAGATCGTACTATATTTGAATATAGCTGCTATATAGACCGATATCTCGATAAAGGGTCTGAAGGCCGTAAAAGCTTTTTTTATTACCCGATTTCGCTGAAATTTAAAAGAGTGGGTTACTTTAAGCCTTCTGACCTGAATATGTTTCAGATCGGACTATATTTAGATATAGCTGCCATATAGGCCGATCCGCCGATAAGGGGTATGAAGCCCACAAAAGCTTTATTTATTACCCGATTTCGCTGAAATTTGAAACATTGAGTTTTTCTGAGCCTCACGATATCCGACCTTAATATGATTCGAATCTGCCTAAAAGGCCAATATTTTGTTCTACAAAATTGAATAGTTACAGATATATATTAGACCACTCAATTTCCGTGCCGAATTTATCAAATTTTCAACAGATTGTGACGAAATGGGGTTTACATATATACCCGATGTAGTGGGTATCCAAAGTTCGGCCCGGCCGAACTTAATGCCTTTTTACTTGATTGTTTACAAATTTGTAACCAAGAATTAATATTTGTCTAGTCCGACGCATCTTGCCTGCTATGGCCGTCCGTTTTTTTTGGTATTTGTATGCATTATGGTGTATAAATGCCGTCAAGTTTTATTTTCTATCATTTTCCCTCAGCAATTGTTTTTGCTTTTGAGATTATCTTAAAGCATTTTCTTTTATTTTGGACCCAATTTTTTGTTTTTACTTCATAAATTTTCTATTTGCATTTATGTCTTTGGGTAGCAAGAGATGGCTTTCAACACAACAATGGTAGGTATTTAGTAAAGACGCTTTTTTATCCTCCATTCACAACCCCATCAACATCACCTTTGCCTGTATTCCATTGTGTTGTCAAACAATTATTAAGTAGATATTTCTCTAAATTTTCTTTTTGGAAGAGAGAGAGAGAGAGAGGGAGAAAAAACCCCATAATAAACTTAAGTGTTTTCATATCACCTTTGCCTTTGACTTTTTTTGATAATATTTTCCAAACAAAATTAAAACAAGTGCCCCTTTAATTTGTTTGTTAATTATTTCTGGTTTGAGATCATGGAAAAATTCACTCACTTTTAAGATGATTTAAATGAAAACTGTCTATGGAATGAGCCAGTCGTCAGGTTCATATTACACAAAAAGCTGTATTGTGTTGCCAGGCTGCTATTGCCTTTTGGCGAATAATTGGATAAATTATAATTGGAAAATTACACGTATGATGGTGTATGTAAAGTTGTCTTTCCCAGAGATCATGATGCTGACGATGATTAGTATCGCAGTACTTGTGTTGTATTTAACACCTTTCGCTTTTGCCATGAAGCGGAAAATTTATATATGATTTTTAGAAATGACTTTGACATTGCTGACTTTTTAAGTCGACCAAATCGAATTAAGTAATCAAATACATTTCCACATGAAAATTTGAGGCTTTGATTAATCCTTGAAATGTCATTGGCTTGAAATGGACTAATGAAAAGAGTTTTGATAAAGAAGACCTCCTAGAAGTATGCCTTTGATGTGTAAAGTTAAATAACATGCCTAAAGGGCATACATTTGTACACATGACAGAACGAATTTTCTTTGCTTAAAGAGACGAGAGTACTGAAGACAATGTGAATAGGAAGTTGGCTTTATCAAATCATGTACTTTAAAAGTGAAAAATTTCCTAAAAGTAGGCTTTTGATTGCAAAAGATTTCCAAGAATTATGCCTTTGATGTAAAGTTAAATAATATGGCGAACAGGTATACAAATGCACACATGGCAGAAGGAATGCTTAACTTTAAAAGAGGATGTTATGCCAATGGGAAGTTGGCTATATCAATTCATGTACATATATACTTTAAAAGGCAAAAACTCCTAAAAGTAGGCAATTCATTGCTAAAATTCTAATAAAGCTGCACACAAGGCAGAGTGTAGGTTTTTCTTGAACAGCAGAGCATTCTCTCGAAGACGTTAGTTAGAAACAGTGTTTTTTTTATTGTCATTACTTTTTTCTCCAAGTTTACCTTTTGGTTTTCACTTTGTTTTTCGTGTTCACTTTACCAACAACATTTTTAAGCCTCTTTGCCCACGCTTATACAATTTTGTGAATATTTTAATTTATAATTATATTCATTGTTAAAATTGAAATTCTATAAAATCATGTATTGTTGACAACAATTTGGTTAGGACTGAATTTTGCGTAATGGTATTTTACAAACCAGCTAATTATATATGCTATTTATTAAATACAATGCTAATTGCTTTACGTAAAGCCAGAGGCGAAAGTATGTCGTTAAAAATATGTTGAGGTTATCTATGGAAATTTTAAAGTTTATTTATGGAGATTTAAAAATACTGATTTATGGATAATGAGTTTATTATTTGCTATCTGTTGCAGCATAGAAAAATAAGCTTCTTATGGAGTGGTTGAAAGTTTTTATATTATGAAATTAGTGTTATTGAAAATCTTTATGTTTGGCCGGGCCGAATCTGATATACCCTTCACCATGGATCGCATTTGTCAAGTACCTTGCTAGGAGCTCTTTATAGGCAAATAAAGGATAATGGATAAAAATTGCCATAAGCTTCTTATGGAGTGGTTGAAAGTTTTTATATTATGAAATTAGTGTTATTGAAAATCTTTATGTTTGGCCGGGCCGAATCTGATATACCCTTCACCATGGATCGGATTTGTCAAGTACCTTGCTATGATCTCTTTATAGGCAAATAAAGGATAATGGATAAAAATTGCCATGCTATTGGAGCCGTATCAGGTTATGGACCGATTCGGACCATACATGGATTTGGATGTTGGAGACTATAGTAGAAATAATTGTGCAAAATATCAGCAAAATCGGAGAAAAAATATGCGCCCTACACCACTACTGCGGTACAGGGTATTAAAACTTAGTGCATTTGTTTGTAACAACCAGAAAGAAGAGAGATAGACCCATTGATAAGTATACCGATCGACTTAGAATCACTTTCTGATTCGATTTAGCTAAATTTCTGTACAAAGTACAGATCGCAATTTTTACCCGATCATCTTCAAATTTGGCACAAGCATGTTGTTGGGCCTAGAGACGAATCCTATAGAAATTGGAAAAAATCGGTTCAGATTATGATATAGCTCCCATATATATGTTCGTCCGATTTGGGTTTAAATTGCAATTATATCGTCATTTGTAAACCGATTCTCACGAAATTTTGCACCAGAGATTCCCTTATAAGTTTCGACATTATTGCTGAATTTCATAGAAATCGGTTCAGATGTAGATATAGCCCCCATATATATGTTCGTCCAAATTGGACTAGTATTGCAATAGTTTGGTCAGTTGTTTACCGATTCACACGAAAATTGGCACAAAGATTTCCGTTATGACTCCCAGTATTGCAATTGAGTTTTATAGAAATTCGTTCAGATTTAGATAAAGCACCCACATATATTTTCGTTCGATTTTGAATAATACTCAATAATTTAGTAATTTGTTAACAGATCTTCAAAAAATCTTATAACTCTTCTGATGACTGATGAATTTCACAGAAATCGGTTCAAATTTAGATATACCTCCCCTATATATGCGTCTCCCAATTTTCACTTTTAATGTCTTTGCTAACCTATCTATCAATCGATCTTCTCAAAAATTTGCACAACGATTCACTCTATGGCTCCTACGATTTGTACGGATTTTGATCGAAATTCTACATATCAAATTTAAGCAAATTTTAAATTCGACGACATACCCTTCATGTCCAATGTGGTATAGGGTATCAAAAAGTCGGATTCGCCCAATTTTGGCCCGTCCTTACTTTTACAATATCTGTTGCATACTTTTCGGGGCTATTTTCAGATCTTTGATTGACACTACGAAGTGGATTGCGTTAAATTCCAATACTTTAACCATTTCAGACATTGTTACAGTTTTTTTTTGGAACATCATTATCGCATACAACGTAGAACACCGTAGCGCATGCTAAACGCCTGTGTTCGAATCCTGGCGAGAACATCAGAAAAATTTTTCAGTGGTGGTTTTCCCCCCCTAATGCTAGCAACATTTGTGAGGTACTTTGCCATGTAAAAACTTCTCTCCAAAGAGGTGTCGACGGACATGACTAGATCGACTTAAAATGTCATGACGATCAAGAATATATTTACTTTATGGGGTCTTAGACGAATATTTCGAGGAGCTACAAACAGAATGACGAAATTAGTATACCCCCAACTTATGGCGGAGGGTATAAAAACTCATTTGCCAATTTGCAAATGTTATTACATACTTACATATGTTTCTTTATTATATATTATAAATATTAAAAATACGTAAATATATATAACTGACGGTATGTAAATTAGTTATCTTATAAAATAAAATTATATATAAATTTAAAATGATAATGCGATTGGAATTTCATTCTTGTGCAATCTAGTGTAAACAGGTCTCAAATAAATTAATATTCGTAAGCATTTCCTTTGGCATAATATCCTGAATAAAATTTTTAGTTCACATTACGACATGTTTAATATCTCAGCATGCTTTGAGATATTCTCGATTTACAAGATATTGTGATTATCGTGTACATTTCCATTTGCATAGAATGTTTAATAAGAACATGTACATGTTGCTTTGTGTTGAAGGAAACTAGAAATAACAAGGAAACTAGAAATAACAAAGATTTATTTACAAAGGATGAAGACCAAGGAAGTACACAGGAAAAATTTGGACGTAAACAGTCATTAATTGGCTATTTCTGTTCAATGAATATTAAATGAATGTTTTACAAATTTGTTAAACTAAAAATGTTCCCATTGATGGTTGTTGTTGTTGTAGTGTCTTGTACACTCAGTCGGCGGCCATTGCCGATGAGGTACTATTTTGGGCCAACTGGCTGCCATGGGATTGCTCCTATTGATGGTAACAAGATGTAATTATTTTTATATTCACCACCATAGGATGGGGGTTTACTAATCTAATCATTCTAAACATATATATATTTTTGATCGACTCATCCATTTATTGAAATCACGATAGAAATTCAACGAATATAGTTATCCCCTTAAAATTATGTATGGATACAACTTATTGCTGTAGGTCCTTGGGGATTGCAAATGTGCCATATCGGTTCAGATTTAGTTTCCATCTAAACCGATCTCCTGATTTGAGATTTTGATTTCCCGGAATCCCCAATTGTTGTCCGGATTAGCTGAAACTTTGCACATAGTGTTCTGTTACGACTTCCAACATATGTGCTAAGTACGATCCAAATCGATTTTTAACCTGATATAGCTCCCATATAAACCGATCTCCCAATTTGTGATCTTGATTCCCTTGAACCCGCAATTATTATCCAATTTGGCTGAAACTTTGCACGTAGTGTTTTGTCATGACTTCCAATATCTGTGCTAGGTATGGTCCAAATCGGTCTGTAACCTGATATAGCTCCCATATAACCGATCTCTCGACATGACATCTTAAGCCCCTAGAAGCCGTAATTGCTATCCGATTTGGATGAAATTTTTAACGTAGTGTTCTGTTACAACTTTCAACAACCATGCCTAGTGCAGTCCAAGTAGGTGCATAATCTGATATAGCTCCCATATAAACCAGTCTCCCAATTTGTGATCTTGATCCCCTGGAAGCAAATGTTACCCGATTTGGCTTAACCTTAGCACGTAGTGTTTTGTCATAACTTCCAGCATCTGTAATAAGTATGGTTCAAATCGTTCCATAACCTTTTACTGGTCACATATAAACCGATCTCCCAATTTGAGAGCTCCTGAATATCAGAATTGTTATAAGATTTGACTGAAATTTTGCACGTAGTGTTCTGTTATGAAATTTTTTAAGTAAAGTACAACTGTGCTCTTAAACTTAGTTTGTTTGTGGACCCCTCCTAATGCTAGCAACATTTGTGAGGTACTATGCCATGTAAAACTTCTCTCCAAAGAGGTGTCGCACTGCAGCACGCCGTTAGAACTCGACTATAAAAGAAGGCCCATTATCATTGAGCTTGAACTTGAATCGGACTGCACTCATTGATATGTGAGAAGTTTGTCCCTTAGTGGAATGTTCATGGGCAAAATTTTTTTTTGTCCTTTGGCCTAATGTCTTAAAGGCGAATTGTTCCCAATGTCCAAGTAGAGGTGATTCTCATCGCGCCGCCTATGCCAATACAAAATG
Source organism: Stomoxys calcitrans (assembly GCF_963082655.1). Classification (NCBI taxonomy): domain Eukaryota; kingdom Metazoa; phylum Arthropoda; class Insecta; order Diptera; family Muscidae; genus Stomoxys; species Stomoxys calcitrans. The sequence goes on along the minus strand of NC_081555.1, from coordinate 85,724,091 downwards.
AAGTGCAATATAAGGACATTACAAAATGTTCAGATAGAACATTTTGTAATGTCCTTATATTGCATCAATAAGCAAAATCCCTACTCATTTTTGGGATATACGCATCTCAATCATTGGAAAGATTTTGCAACTTTTTTGTATTATCGCCGCATTTGGATGTTCACTGCATTCTGCATCATCGGTGTCTCTAAGACCATTGATGACATTCGCATGTTGTTGCTAACGTAGGGATGATATCATAACACCTTGCTTCACTAGCACTGTATGATATACGTTAAACTCAGCTCTTTCTTATCTATGATTAATTTCCTGATTTTTTGATAACTGGATACTTTTACACGAAATGTACCATGTGTGCTTATATTATGGCTTTAAATAATCGTTCCAATTTGAATTCAAATGGGATCATTATTTGATATACCAAATGATATATAATTTTTGCAACTTAAAATATTCGCCAAAAAGTAGGCAATATTTTTAACAAATTTTTTTTTTTCAATTGTTATAATAATTTTTTCAGTGTTTATTTATTATTGCTCAGGTTCAAAATTGTTTGTCAAGTAGTTTAAGGTTTAATTTTTCTTTATAAAATTCTAGCTACGCATATGTAGAAAATCCCTCGAGAAATTTTTCAACCACACATTTGGTTTCTTGCATTTCATGTTTTAACTGTAAGATTCTTATTCGTTTGGTATTACAAAAGGCTTCCCCTTTTCACCACACACACATCTACCTTATTAGTTCTAAAGAAATCCAATTACTAGGACAAATACAATTAAAGGCTTCTTTTCTCATTAACTATAATCCTCTGTGGAAAATACAAAGCTTAACTTTTTTTTTGGAATTATAATTTCCAATTTCAAACTTACAAGGCAAAACACGAGGCACTTTGATATGCCTAATTTTATATTCCGATTACTAATTCTTTTGAAATTAACTATGAAGCTATAGCAACCAAATGATAACATTTCCTTTTTGGCTGGAGTATGAGGAAAGGGATACTTCGGTTTCACCTTGTGTAGGATTAATGTCGGGGGAAAAATGAATTTTATAGGTTATAACAAACTATCTTATTCACGAGAAACCTAACAACAAATGCTATACAAAATCGAAGATGTATTTTATTAATTATAAGGAATTTAATATTTATGTGGCAAGCATATTCTTAGGGGTTTCATATGTACAACACTTGTGCATACATTTAGGATTAATATTGTTTAAAATTTCTGTTGAAATACAAATGAGATGCACTAAATATTGCTTGAACTTAAGTGTAAACGATATTTGTAATATATTTATTTTATGTAATGGTGGTTAAAAAAAAAAACTTCTTTTAAGCTTATGACAAAATATTTTATTTTTCTGCAACATTTAGGACACAGTTTAGTGTTAAATGTAATAAATTTTAGCATCAAGCATACTTTTGGGGTTTAATTGAAATAACAATTGGGGCATACTTTTAGGCTTGTCTATTTATTGATCTGTTTGTTTTGGTTCTCAAATTTAGTTTTATATTGCTTCGAAAGGTATTTTAAATTTATATTATTTTTCCAGAATCCTATTGCCATTTACCAACAGTATAAACAATTTCTCTGACTGACTCTTGAGACTGTCTGCAAATTGTATTAACAGTTTATGTTTTATTTACTTTTCATTGAGTCTCAGGAGCTACATTTAATGCTCTTCAATAAGATAATGAAAGCACAATCAACAATAAAACTGAAATTACTAAAAATACATTTCAATGCATATTTTATTTTATGCACAAGTCTGAGAATAAGGACTTAAAATGATTTCAGTATTTCAGTTACTAGGAAGTGGCTTAAACAGCAGAAGTATTAAGGATGAAATCCAAACAAATTGCATTTGTTTATTAACTTAATTCTAAATTTCCAAAAACCAGAAAGAAGGCAATGATTGAAGATTAAAAAACAAAATATTTACAAAATTTCCTAAAATAAAAAGTCGATAAAATTTCGTATTGAGATTATGACAAAATTTTATTTAGCATTAAAATGTTGACAAAATTTTTTATAGAAACAAAATGTTGGCAAAATATTTGATAGAAAAAAATGTTGACAACATTATTCAAGTCAAACGGATCCAGCAACGCCAATAGCAACAATTTGGATTTGAATAAGGAAAGTAAAATTTTTTCTTGTCTTCTATTGTTGAGCAAGTCGTCTTTAAGAGACCTGTTCAAATTCAGATGTGTGCTTTACAACCTACTCTAATTGGGTTTGCATATATATTTTTGCAATATGATTTCTTGCTCTCCCTGAGATCTTCCTTCTTATCCAGGTTGTCTGAAACCATGATATGTCTTTAATGGATATGCCAATTGTGATCCAACAACATTAGCTAACAGTTTGCAACGTTGTGTTCTTACCATGGTACGCCACAACTTCCCCTTAATGGGTTCATGGTATAAATGGGATCAACTCGGTGGGCTCGGCGGACAGTAAATTCCCCGATTCCCGAAAAGAATTGATACTGAGTCTTGTGGATCGCATTTACGCCAAATGCCGCAGTAGTAGTGAGTCACGATTTCATTAGAATACGACTTCATTAGAATAGAAATAAGTCAAGTCAATACCATAAACAGTGTCGAAGTAATTTACTTGTGTTGTTTCAACTAACTTCTTATATCTGGAGTTTTTGTCACGTTTTCCACGAAGTACATATGGAACTTCTTTTGATTGGGCGAAATATACCCATAAATTGATGCTTAAGAAAGGTCCTCATATTGAAAGCCTTTTTATACATACCACCATAGGATAGGGGGTATACTATCTTAGGCATACCGTTTGTAACATCACGAAATATTGATCTGTGGCTTAATAAAGCATTATATTCTTGATCTTCTTGACATTCTTAGTCAAGATGTCCGCCCGTCCGTGCCTCCGTCTGTAGAACTCACGATAGCGGTCGAACGAGTATGTATGATCCCAATCGGTCTAAAAATTGTTTTGGCCCCATATAGACCTATACCCGGAATTGAGTTTTTGAGCCCATAGAAGCCTTAATTTTTCTCCGATTATGCTGAAATTTTACACCCTCCAATACAAGCACCAAATGACGCCCAGATAGGTCCATAAATAGATATAACCACCATTTTAACCGATCCCCGGATTTGAGATCTTGAGTAACTAGAAGCCACAATTTTTGTTCGACTTGGCTGAAATTTTGCACTGTGCGTTTTGTTACGACTTCCAATAGCCGTGCGAAAGCGGTCCTAATCGGTTCATAATTTAATATAGCTCTTACATAAACTGATCTCCCTACATGATATCTTGAGGCCCTCGAAGCCGGTACATTTGACCCTTACTAATGCTGGCTATATTTGTGAGTTATCCAGCCATGTTAAAATTTCTCTTCCAAGTATCGTCGATATTCGGCATGTCGTTCGTACTAAACATGAAAAGGGAGGCCCCTTACCATTGAGCCTAAACTGTAATCGGTATGCACTCGTTGATATGAGAGAAGTATCCCCTGTTCCTTAATGGAAAGTTCATGCGAATTTCAATAGTTAATAGTGCTCGGTCAAGTTCGCTTAAAATCGGCTTGTAAACTGATATAGATCCCGATTACTTTTCTACGGCTTCTAGAAGCTTCAATTTTGGATCGTATTTACAGAAATTTGATACATAGTACCTCAACTAAGTTCATTTGCGTAAATTTGTAGTAGAATCCATGGTGGTGGGTTCCCTAGATTCGGCTCAACTGAACTTAGGACGTTCTTACTTGTTTAAAATTAAGGCAACAATGATTGGTCCCTCTTCCTATGACTTGCTAATGATTTGCAAAGCGAAAATGTTCGTTAAACGACTTCCTACGGGCTGCTTATACAATTAAATCCTTACAGCTTGATTCACTGCAAGCATTTAAAATTTTTATCCCAAAAGTATGCACTTATTTCTAAACAATATTTATTGAATTTATGTTCCCACAAGTATGCATGTTTTTGTTCTATGGAAATTTTCAAGTGTTAAGTTTGGTACTAGTTAGCTTTCCGCGTTATCGTTGAAATTTTTTATAGTGTTTTAAAACCATATATGAACGAACATAGCACTAGCCATTATAATGATTTTCAAATATCTTGCAAAATTTGTCCATTCGTAATTGATGTGTTAACCAAATAAAGTAGCTGTTTTACTATTTAAATTAATTTGGTATAATATTTAAAATTTATTTAAATTAAAACTAAACTATCAAGCTTAAGGCCTATGTTGCTATAGCTTCTATATAAGAAATTAGCTTATAACTTTACATTATATATTAATTAAGAACAAATAAATATTTCAAAATAATGGGAAATTACCAAAAAAAATGTCGATTTATTAAAAAATACTTTATATTGATTTTCAAAGGTCCTATGAATTTATTTTTTAAGAGTTTGGGATCCCAAAAGTATGCAACATTTAAAAAAAAAATTTGGTTTAAGAAGATGTGAAGAATATATTAAAAATGCATATTAGAAATAAATAAACAATATATACGAGAAAATAAATTTAGGAAAAAATTAAAATGCATAATTTTAAGTCTAAAGGCTTTGATCTCTGTTAAATAAATCTATATTTCCAAACGAATGCAATACCTTTTTTCTTAATATTTGTTTTGCCAGAAAATAGAAATAAAAGGAACGAAATTAAACCATTGTAGCAACAAATAAGTCTCAGACCCTATCAAAAATAACTGAAATCATGCGCCCAGAAGTATGCAATAATTTGTTTTTATTCCTGACAACATTTTAATTCGTTACGTAGAAAAGCGTTTACGAACAAGTAATGCATAAAAGGAATTTAATTTAAAAAGGGAATAAAGACATGGATTCTATATGTTAATAGTAATGCATACATTTAGGAGTGATCCTTTCATAACTGCTTATTTATTTTTCTTAACCTTGTGCTAATAATTTTTTAAATTTAGTTATATTTTTCTATAATACAATCGTCTGCCTCCATTAGGAACATTCTGATATGATTGATATTTCGTTTTGCTAATGTATATGTTAATAAAGCCTAATAATTATTCATCTTACATTCATCATTTTGGATCAATTTGAAAAATATGAAAGCCCTTTCGAAAGACTTTTGCCAGTCACTGCAAATAATCGATTTTTTCTTACAAAAAATAAAAAAAAAATCCACATATTTGTTACAGGCAATAACTGTTTAGAAGTGCCTATGAGTAATAGTCGTCCCTCTTACATTTAAATTCCCAATATGGTTGCCATTATTCTTCAGACAGAATACCCTATATCTATTCATCATGCTTTTGCCGTTTCTTGTAGATGCCGCCAACAATCGTGGAAGTAAAGTAAACCAAGCAAAAATCCTCAAATGTTCATTAATCATTGGGCTAATCCGCCATAGACAAATAAATTATCATATGCATGGCAAAAAGCAGCTTTGAACCAACTAAGGGGCGCAAGAAGAAACAACGCCGGCTCTTAAGTGACACAAAATTTGGCAGAGCACATTGTATGTCAAATTTACTATATACAGGGATACTATAAGAGAAGCAAAGAAGAATAATAGGTGAAAAATAAATAAATAAATAAATATTTAAATAATTGTTAAATGTAAATTATGCACAAGGTATGTATTGGTCTTTTTTTTCAGTCCTCCTCCATGCCCACGTTGTCTTAGCCCTATTCTTTCACTGGTGTTGTATGCCATTCATTAATAATTTCAATTTGTATTTATGAGCAAAGAGAACTTCAGCCACAGTTGGCTACATTGAATATGCGATTGTAGAGGCCAAGGAAAAGGAATGGCCAAAGAAATAGCTAAGAGCATTTTATTTGACATTCACAGAAATAAAGATTAATTACATAGTGAAAATATTGCAGGGTATGACTACGATAAAAGAAAAAAAAGCAAAAAGTTTAAATGTTGTCAACAAATTTTGAAAAAAAAAACTTTATATATTAGCCAAGCAAAAATATGGTCAATCTCTTTTTGTGAACGTATAGATGATGATAATGATGGTGTGGAATATTTTCTAATATATTCTGCTACTTTAGCGGCAATTCTGTAGTTCTCTAGCATCTTTTGATCTCAGTGATTTTGAATCTTGAAGTCCATGCTATTAGCCTCACGAGTTTGAATGCTTATCATAATTAAATGTAATTTTATTCAAATATGTGTATGTGAGCTGGACTGGTTTTTCTAGAGCTGTTTTTTGCCATCCTCAGGCTATGGCGGTTTTTTTTTTTTTGTTAGTTTTCGTTTATCGCACAGAAGTTAATTAGTTACTGTTAGTTTTGTTTCGGTTGCCCTTATATATCACAATAGCTTTGTTTAATCGACATTGGTAATGAATTTCGATTTCAGAGTTAAAATATTTTGGTGGTGGTGAATTACAAAATACTTCAAGTCTGAAAAAGCTTAAGATAAAAAGTAATGCTATAATGTGGTAGAGCGTTTTAATTGACATAACTAATTTTGCAGTAATTCCCTTGGTTTTAGAATTAAGTCATCTCGCATATTATGAACTCATTTCGAAGGATAACCACCTTAGCGACCTACATCCGAAAAAAGTATCATATCATTCAACGTATGGATCCTATAGTGATTTGAACAGATTTATTCAATTCATTCAATTCATTATTTTATAATGGTGCTATTGTCAATAGAGCGATTGCGCGGTTTCTTCACTCCCAAAGGACCTTCAACGGAGGAAGTAAGCTCTGACCTTCTTAATCCTCCTGGGCTTCGAAACCCACGCAAGGATATATCTGCCTGCGAAGAAATTGAGTTCGCTCTGGTCTCACTCAAAAACGGCAGATCAGGCGGTGCTGATAATATACCTGCTGAACTATTGCGGTGTGGAGCATATTCCATAGCTCAAGCCATCACTCCAATAATCAGGGAGGCCTCGAACACAAACGCTGTCCCCGAGGTATGAAAGAAGGGGGTCATGGTCACAATTTCAAATACTTCTCCCAGTGTAAGGTGACTTCTCCCAGTGTAAGAACTGGAGGGGGATTACATTGCTAAACGCAAAAATAAAGTGAAGTCAAGTCTTCTTCTGCAGCGTATTTCGTCTGCATTAGATAGCATTTTGAGGAAGGAACAAGCTGGTTTCGGCCAGGACGTTCTTGTGCCGACCACATTAACTACCTGTGCATAATCTCTGAACAGTCTGCAGAACTTAATACATACCTATACCTTTGATTCATCGACTACGAGCGTGTTTTTGGCACAGTTTGGCGAAGTTCAATGTGGAGCCCGCTGTTGAATAAGGGTTGAATAATGTGACACTAATTAGGGAGTTGTATAGGAATCCTCAAGATTCAATCCCTTTCAATGGAAAAGAGAGCCGACTTTTCGGGATCGACAAAGGAGTTAGAAGCAACTAATGCTGAGACACTCATTGGCATACGCAAGGGTATTATCGACTTCCACGGAGACATCGACTACGCCGATGATATATGCCTCTTTGACATCTTCTCCTACCTTGTCAGCAAAATTACATAGGACAAAGGATCAGAGGCAGACATCCGCGTACGCATCAACAAGGCTAGAAGCGCCTTTCTTAAACTCAACAAAGTTTGGAGATGCAGTGACATCTCACATAATACAAAAGTCAGGATCTTCAACAGTAGTGTGAAATCTATTTTATTATATGGTTGTACAACTTGAAGCTTGACATCAGCGCGTGCCCGCAAAGTCCTAGTTTTCGTAAATCGCTTCCTACGACAAATACTTCGAACAACACTGGCCAAACCTTATTTTAAATGAAGAATAGCAAACAAGAACAAATACTTCCCCTGTCGATGTAGAAATCCGGAGAAAATGGACTTGGCTGGGTCATATCCTTCGGCGATGATATAGCGAGAAATATTTTTTTTTATTTAAATCAATTTAAAATCATTCTTAACTAAGAGTAACATAAAATCTAAAACTTAATAAGGTTTATATTTAGGTTAAAAGGGTAGCTCAACATCAAGGTGAGTTCACTCTGAGGCTAGTTTGGTCTCAGTAATACCCCAGCGAGAATGAGTAGAAAAAGCTTGTAAGAATGGGCTTAAGACGGATAAAGCCGACCTTCTGATTCTTTACACCACATTGGGTATGCAAGCTTTGTCGTCCAACTAATTTTGATTTTATGTAGAATCCAAGATACGCACATATTGAAGGTACTAAACGGTTGCAGAACTTTCACAAATTATCCTCCGATCATGCTACCCTCTATCACCACAGCTGAACCTAAGGTGAACCTTGGCTACACAGTTTTAAATATAGACCCTTATAAGTTGCATATTTAACATCGCTTCCGCACCAGTCTATGGCATGTGGGTATAAAGCGGCCACATTTTAATCACTACCATGTTGTCCACCAGCATCCCGAATTTCTAGTGTGGTTGACTCATTTAGTGGATTAAGATTGCGGTTATCGTAATGGCACAAATTTCTGTTTTAAAAATTTGTACAACCATCCGGCAGTTCAATGACTTATCAATATCAGATGCATCGATTTTAGGTTAGGTTATGTTTAAGTAACAGTCTGCCATCAGACCCACTTAGCCATTTTCTAGTTCCTACCATTGAACCATCCAGATCGCTTTAAACTCCCAAACAACATGCGAAAAAAACTTCTCCACAAATAGGTGTCTCACGCCGCCACACCGTTCGGACTCGGCTTTAAAAAGGAGGCCCCTTATCATTGAGCGTAAATTTGAATCGGACAGCACTCATTGATATGTGAGAAGTTTGCCCCGTTCCTTAATGGTATGTTCACGTAATTTGCAACATGCAAATCTACTCATTCGCCAATTCCTCAAAGAAAAGAGGACCTAAAGTGTAACTCATTCTGCCTGCCGGTGCGTGATAAATACATTAGACGTTCTGTAATTGAGAGAGTCGGTGATTATCTCTTCGTCGGCCCCCTGTCCATTAGGCGTTATTGAGTGTCCCGCCACACCACCGCCTGATGGCTCAATATGAAGAGATTTCCCTATCCTTGTCTTCCTAATCTTGAAAATCCCCGTAGTACGCCATACCTTTAGTCTTAGCCAAACTTGTCACGGAGACATGATCAATGCCACAAGGAGAGTTCCTTTCTCCTTCTCCTCCCTGTGGAAAATCTTCCATTTCTCCACAGTCAACTCATGGTTTTGCTTGTTTGAGACTCTCATCATGCGTTCCGTCGCGATTTCGCCGCCCATATCCTTGATGAAGACCGTCACCTTTGTGAGCTGTGGGGTGTCCATCTTTCTCACGTGGTCGAGCTTTGTGCTCCAGGGAGTGTGGATACTTCCAACGAGCGTTTTGAATATATCAATACTTTCCGCTGACGCAAAGCGCAGCGTTAGATGTCCCCTCTATACTCACAGCTCATAATTCGTATGGGTGGACCCACTTCAGAGTGCAATACACGTTCGATAACCCGATCGTTTACCAAATGCCTCACATGGGACCGACGATGTGTTGGAATCCTACCGGATGCACAGTCGATATCGATCACTGCATAAGTCATCTCATATATGTTGTGCTTCCTTGCCATTCCGGCGTAAGAGTGCGGCTGCTTACCATTCTCACCGACTATCTTCCCCTTATGTGATGGCTGTGGCATCCTTTTAGCAGTCACAGCCCTCCATGAAGACTCAGGGGCCGTGCGCGCTTCCTTCATTGCTGTTCCGACTTTGTCTCCCTCCACAAGACATTGTCTGAAGTCTCCATTGCGGGGGGGCTGACTTGGTCTTCCCAAAGTTCATGAAAGCGGGGAGTTCTTTTTCTTCTTCAGCATTTTAGCAGTGTTATGCTCCTCGGGAGATCTAATTCACTTTCCAGCTTTCGAAGAAGTGCTTGGAATGCCAGTTCTATCCCTTCCAGCATCCTGCACTTCCTCCCGATTGCGCTGCCGGTACATACTCCTCTGTCTCCTTCGTCGTGCCCCGGATCGCTTTCCTGGTCTGCTTGTGTGCTTAGCAAAGCCACCGCTTACCGCTGGCGACTGTCGCTGTCTGAATTCAAGTCGAAAACACCACCTTTATAAAGTCTGGGGACGAACTGTTCATCCCTCTAGTTTATCCGTATCTTCCTTATTAATTAGTCTGACGACTGAAACTTGAAGCATTACTCTCGACTACAGGTGCAAAGACACTCACACCTATAGGAGGGAAGGACAACATGCTGCGGTTGATGCCACCACCGTCTTTGGGGTTCATTTTGAGCATACTCCCAAGAGGCTTTAAAATTAGGCTACAATGTTATAAAGCAGCCCTCGTACCAGTGTGGGGGTCGTGGGTTTGAGATATCTGTCTTGTCGCAACTATGATTTCACAATAGACTTCAATAGTCTAAGTGAGTCTGTTGAGAAGATAGACTGCTACTCTAACCCAACCTTACTTAACCTTACCATGGTTGTCCATCCGGGTGAAAGGTTTAAAGACGCCGTTGTATTTAAAAGTAAAGCCCTTAGGCTGGTACATATTGCTTTTTGTCCATAGGTTTGTAAAGTTCATTAATTGACTATAAGCTTGATAGTCCGTTTTTTCGATCTACAGTCTGAAATTCATAAAAGTCACATTTTTGTCTTTGTTAAATCAGAAAAAAATCAATCTCTTTAATTATTTATACAAAACCTAAAAGTAGGCACAAAATTTTTAAATTTTCCCATCCCAAAACTAGGCAATATATTTACTGTTTTTTTTTTAATAAACGATTGAACTCCCATTTATATAAACTTAATAAGTTTATACAAAGCCTAGAAGTACGTAAACATTTTCCAAATCAAAAAAAGGAAATTGTAAAGCAGCGTTAAACATTCCACATATTTTTGATGATTTTAATGTTTTTTGAGGATTTTTTCTTATAATTTTCAGAATATTTTAAATTATTGAAGTGCCTTAATTCGTTTTCTACAAAGCAGGCTTATTATATTTGTCCTATTTTTTTCGGCCCATACTTAATAGCGAATAATTGCCTTTTGTGTTGACTTACCTTCCTCCTTGAGTATTTCAGCACTTTTACCAGGAGACTTTTATTATATTTTAGTGTCCCAAATTCACCATTTTCTCTGTGTGTGTGTGTGTCCATATGTTAAAACTTACTTGACCCTATTTTGTTTCCGAAACAATGACCAGTGTAAGAGCTCTTGACATGGTAAATAGCAACAACAATAACAACAAAACAAACAATCTTCAGAGTATGTTAACATACACTCTGGCATTCCCTACTCATGTTAACACGCCATTATGCTTATCTCTACACCTTGTGTATTCCCTTTTTTTGTTGTTGTTATTTAATAAATGACGTTTACTATATGTCAAGACTTTTTTTTTTGATAGTTCAATGTCAATGAGTGTTAGGGCCACCCCGAAAATAAATAAATTACAAAACCGAAGAAATATACGTAATTCGCATTTTGTTTTTTTTTCTCCAGCACAATGTTGTAAGATCTTAAATTTTAAACCACAGACATAAAAAATCTCAAGTGGTTTAATGATGGTGATTATGGGAAAGATGTAAGCATCTTCATTTCTGTAGGAAACATTGAAAAATGTGATTGCCCTTTACAGTGACTGGGTGAGGTCTTCTCTGACATCCACTCGCTAATAGTTGTAAAATTTTAAGTTCACTTTGAGGGCTTTTTTATGACCCATATTTTGTTCATATATTATTTTCAAGTTGTTTTGTTTTTATTGTGGGCAAGAATTCTACTTTTGCTTTTGAGAGGGAATGAAAAATATATATGAGTGGAAAAATCCCCAAAGATGTTGAATTCTCATTAAATATTCTTCTTCCGCAGGATTGCCACTGGTTTAGCAATGACTTAGATTAGATTGCCGCTTATTCAATGCAACATACCACCCAAATCATAAGCTATTTGGCTATTCGGATTAAAGATGTCTGTGGTTTGCCAATTCTATAACAACAATAATACTTTTGCCTGGTATTTTTGTGAACAAATGGTATCTTAAGATGTTGAGTCATTAAATGAAGAAAAATTTACTACAAAATCCAAATTAATTTAACTAAATCCTAATAAACTAAACTAACAAAAAGACTTTTAAATGTTTTTTGCTATACTATTCTTTGAAAAGAAAGCATTACACAATGATCTAAAGCCGGGCAATATCCTGCAATGAAATCTCAAATCCATATAAAGTTGAATATTTTCTAAATCTGTTTTTTAAAATTTCCATTTAACAATCTATCTGATATAAAACTCATATTGTATATAACTTGAAGGAGTATTTGTTAGAACTCCTTTAGAATCTTTGCGGGAAATATTATTTTCCCTTTTAAGTGGCAACTCTGTCAATGATGCAAGTACAAATAATATTTGACATCGTCATAGTTTTTCCTCTTTTATTTTGTTATTTCATTTTGTTATGCCAACACAAGCTATAGTTGATATGAAAACTTTTCCAGGGTGTTGTATACATATAAAATGGTGTTGTATAAGAAACTTTGTTTGTTATTTATTTCATAACCGAAACGGTTTTCTCATTTATGGCATACAAAAGTTATAGTTTTGAAATGGTATTTGCACGATGCTGTCTTGTTATTTTTCATAAGAACTTGTTGCAAAACTTGACCCCAGTGCGATGCAGGACCATGCCAAACCTTAAAAGTCTAAACTTTACCAGTGGTTGCTGTGGCAGCACTCTAATGAACTTTCTTCACGTTTGCCAACGTAGAAAAAATAGCTTTGCTGTTAGATTAATTAATTTAAATTTCTGTGCTTCCTGTAATTTCCTGTACACATGTAGTAGTTATTTTTTACTTGTTGCTATCACCATTGGTATTTTTTCTATGTGCTCCTAAAACTATGCTATAACTTTTGTGAGAAAACTTTAATTAAATGGCCCCTTTGCCATGTGCTACGTTTCAAGTGGTATGTAAATACTTGGAATTGTTAGAAGTACACAAAGAGGTACTTGAGAATTGTTAAGTGAATTTTTGTTAGCAGTTCTTGAAATAGTTTCATGTAAATGAAACGATGTTTTCTTTTAAAGAAAGAGAAAGAAATTGTTGATTAAAAACTTGTAGATATATTTTTTGCTTTGTATTTTCAATTGCTAAATAATGAAAAGGGCGTGGAGAGATCCTTGAAATGTTGTTGCTTGCTATTAATAACAATTATAATTTTATGTTATTATGAATACAAAAACTTTTGTGAACACTTGATGTGAACGGATTCAAAGTTTGATTTTAAAGGTAATTGTTGGGATTTAAATAAAAGATTTACCCATAACAGCGTTGTGGGATTAGGGGAAATTCCCCCAAAACTGGGGATTTCTTTTAGTAATTTGGGAAAGAATTTTCTTATTTGGGGTACAGCGATTATGAAGGGGAAATAAGTTAAAATTGCGGATTTTCTAGGGGAAATTCCGTCAGCATAGCTTCAAAATTGTTTTTCTTGGGTATAAGATTTTTCATTATGTTTAGTGCTGGCCAATACCCCCGAATTAGGTGTGATTTAATAGAATGCATATTCACCTACACTGATGTTTGCTGTAGAAACGTATTTCCCGAGATGAGAAATTGCACATGAATACGATAGACATTGGCTTTAGTCCATTAGGAGGCATAAGCCTTAGTCCATCGTACTAAAGCTGAGTTTCACAACTATTTAAAGGTTAGCTAAGGTCACGGCATCCAAAATACTAAGATAATTTTTATACCCACTAGCTTCGGATGGGGTGTATACTTATCTAGTCATTCCGTTCGTCACACCTTGAAATATTAATGTGGTGTATATATTCTTGATGGTCTTGATATTCTTAGTCGATCTATTCATTTCCGTCCATCTGTCGAAACCATGATAGTGGTCGAACGAATTAGGCTATCCCTTGCAATTTTGGGCCCCTTGCAAATGGGCCATATCGGTTAAGATTTCGATATAGCTTTCATATAAATTGGTCTTTCGACTTGACTTCTAAACCCCTAGAAACTGCAATTTTTATTCCATTGGACTGTTATGCATGTAGGGTTCTGTTACGAACAGTCATGCCAAGTATGTTCCCAATCGGTTTATTTCTTCCATATAAACTGAAAAAAAACTATCTCCCGTTTTTGATTGGTGTTTTACTGGACAGGAAACTAGACTTAAAGTCCAACATTTTGGAAAGGGCAAGAAAGGCCACTCTTGACCTATACACCTGCAAGAGAGGCATTGGCAAAGGTTGGGGGTTTAGACCGCGTGTCATGCATTTGGTATATACTGCAGCTGTTAGACCTATAATTCTATATGGTGTTGTGGTCTGGTGGACGGCGCTTCAAAAGTCCACCTACTGCTCAATACGCTCCGGATTCAAAGGATGGCTTGTTTGTGCATTACAGCCGCACTGAGGACAACACCATCCGATGCACTGATTTTAAAGCTACATCTTATGCCTCTGGACATTGTGGCTAGACAAATTGCAGTGACCACTGCCGTGAGGTTAAGGTAGCTTTCTCATTGGTCATATGGCGGCTACGGACACTGCCTTATCATCGATACAATATCCGATGTTCCAGGCAATGTGGATTACACCCTACCTGAGCCGCTTTTTGATAAAAATTACTGTACCACTATTCTTGATAGAACCGATTGGAACTACGATGTCCCTGGTAACAGAAGTTACGTAGACTTCTATACGGATGCTTCCAAACTAAACGACCAGGTGGGCTTTGCGGTGTACTCTAAAGATCTAGAACTGGTCATATCGAAAAGTTTACCCAATCACTGAAGTGTGTAACAATCAGGGGATCCTTGAAATTAAGGAAGTGGTGGAATGGCTAAGTTATAATATCATTGCGTCGATTGGCAAAAGTATCTTCTCAGACAGCCATTAAATCCCTGAAGAACGTATTTCACAACACAATAACCGACACAAAACACAACACAAAAACCGCCCTCGCCTGTCGCTAGAACAGACGTCTCAGTCATTTGGTCCGTCATGACAGGGCACTGTCTAATCGGAAAACATGCTGACAGACCGAAGGTTACCAGCAACGACTTTTGCAGAAGCTGTGAGGATCTTCTGTGTGTGTTTCCCACAGTTAAAGGGAGTTTCACTTTACGTTCTCATTTCTTTAAGAATCTGTCTGATTTAGTGGATGTGAACATTCGCAAGTTGCTGGGCTTTTTAAAGCGATCTGAATGGTTCAACAGCAGGCACTCTCTTTCTGTGGTATCACAATGCACGAAAACGTCTAAGTGAATCTGATGGCAGACTGTCACTTAAACCTAACCTAATCTATTCCAATTTCAAAAGGCTTCGTCTCTATGCAAAAAAAAATGTATGTGAAGACGATCGGATGAAAATTACGGCCTGTAACATGGACAGACGGACATAGCTAAATCGAATCCGAAAGTGATCCTCATAGTCGATCGGTGTACTTATCAATCGGTCTATCTCTCTTTCTTCTGGGTATTACAAACAATTGCATTAATTTATAATACCCTGTGCCACAGTAGTGGTGTAGGGTTTAATTAGTACAGGCGAAATGGTTGTCCTCCACGACCGAAACAATAGCCAGATTGGAGCTTTATGGCGGATTACGGTATATGCGAAGGCGATGGTAATGTAAAATTTTAACACTGTATCGGATTACCAGAACCCTCTGGCCAGACTTCGAGCAATGTAGAACCGGCGAACTTCTCGCTTTTGGCAAATGGTCGCTGGCAAAATTCATAAGGGGGCACTGAGCGATAGACCGTAAGTCGCTGCGCCTTATTGATTACGGAAGGAGCTGTCTTGATGAGGATGAGATGATAGACCACTTCCTTGTTCACTTCTTCTGTGTACTAAGCGATCTTTCAAATGTATATTTTCGGTTGCAAAAGGTTTCATTCAGAGTTCAAAAGTTCAATTCAATTATATTTCAGGTGATCGTAAAATATCCCGGGCAGATTTTTGTTTTTGTTTCAGCTCTAGATTATTTCCCTACAAAACTTTAATTCACAAAATATTTTGAAATTTCGGTTAATTAATTTAATTTTCAAGTCTACTACAACCAGTTGGTAATTAATTAAATGGCCTAACGAAATAAATCGTTTGTTAATGCCAAACACATATGTTAATGAGTTGTGATTGTGCTCATCTATGACAATAAATGTCAACAATATGTTGCATATGTTGCGATTATCATCACCCAAAATCTCTGCCCGAATTCCTCAATATTAACAAGAAAAAAATGTTAATACCATCAAAACAAAATTCAAGAGCAAAATCAAAAAAAAAAAAAAATTGGTAAATGCCTATCACTATAATTTTAATCTAAATGATCATAAAACTAATAAAATATCTCAAATTTATTCATTTGGTAGTCAATCTTGGGAATGGCAAATGAAATGAAAATAAAATATAACAAAGTTGTGTTTAACGAAAACGGCATGAATTACAATGAACTGGAGGGCCGGTCAAATGTTTTTGAAGTTCTCTTCTTGAATTTTTTTTTTACATCAGCAAACAATTTCTCATAACATGGTGAGGTTGTTGATGATGACTACGACAACGATGGCTATGGCGATGATGATGATGACGATGTTGTTGATGGCTATGTTATGATAATTTCAGTTTGGGCCAAGATAGACGATATGTCGGAGATCGAATGAATTGACTGGACACATGAAAGTTATGGTCAATACTTTTGGGGCCGTAGGCCCGCGTGCTCAATTGGCCTCATGTGAGTTGAGGCAACAAAATAGCGTTGGCTGCTTGATGTTGTCGTTCGGTTATTTTGCATTTTCTCGAAGCGCTTCTCAAAGTTAAAGGTGGCGCGCTGGCTGGCTGGCTGTTCGACTTTATGTAATCAGCTAAACCTGAGCTGGAAACAGCTGAAAAATGTTAAGTTTAATTAAAGCATGTTTAAGTCAAGTTTGTGTTTATTTGGTGGTCACACAAATTTGCTGTTCCTGTGTTTTTCTCAGATACTTGGTGCGTGAGTTGTTGTAATTTAGGTTTTTTTTATAAACTATGTGTTTCGTTTCTTGCCGTCCGTCTGTCTGCTTGTCTTTCTTTCGTTGTAACTGCAAGCGTTTAAAGCTACACATGCAAGCTGCAGTCAATCGCAACGAAGTCACAATGAATGAACTAAACTTAAGATATGAAGTGTCAAACAAATTAACCGACTCTTAAGTTTAACACCAGCACCCCACAGCAGCCGATGTAGCAACTGCCTCAACATGGCTTTGCCGACTCAAGCAGCCACACAGCAATATGTCTAAAGCGTGAGCTTGGGATTGTAAACAAAAATATTCATTGCTCATAAGCGTAGTGGTCAACCACCAGCATTGTTATTGTTTCCTGATTATTTGCCTCGACTATGTAACGTTGAAGCGATTTCTTCTTCGCCATTTCCCCAGGTTAACATTGATATTAGGAGCATTTTAAAGCTGCCATTGTTGTTTAAAGGAAGACTTTTTACAAATGGTGTGGAAAAGGTGGGTAGTGATCACTAGGTGGTTAGAAACAAAAAATGGTAAATATTGTGCAAAAAAAAAAAATAGTTGGCACAAACAATATTCTTAGAAATGTTTCTAGAACTAGTTTAGAGCGGTGAAGCAAAATAGCTGTCTGCGGGACGACAAAGTTCTTAGGGGAAGATCAGGACTTCGAGAGCGAGAGTAGGAAGGAGAATTTAAAATTAGCTTAAATTGGAGTTATTGAGAAGATCGATTGATAAATGGGTTGGCATAGGCCTTAAAAGTGAAAATCAGAAGATGCCTATATATGGGAGCTATATCTAGGTTTGGTTAGGTTAGTTAAGAGTGGCAGTCCATTACAGTCTCACTTAGACAATTTTAAGTCCATTGTGATACCACAGTAGCGACAGACCTAGGCATCTGGCGGGAATCGAACCCACGACCCCAGCACTGGTAATCCAAGCATGCTACCAACTCGGCTACCGGGGCGCCCTAAGCCCTAAACTGAACAAATTTCTATGAAATTTATCAGTCACCAGAAGAGTTATAAGAGAAACCTTTGTGCCAAAATTTGTGAAGATCTGAACCGATTTCTATTAAATTCAATACCAATACCGTCATAAGGGAATCTTTGTGCCAATTTTTCGGTAAATCGGTTAACAAATGAGCAAATTATTGCAATAATAGCCCAAATCGGATGAACATATATATGAGAGCTATATCTATATCTGAACCGATTTCTATAAAATTCACCAATAATGTTGAAATTTATAAGAGAATCACCGTGCAAAATTTCGTGACAATCGGTTTACAAATAACGATGTAATTGCAATTTTAGTCCAAATAGGACGAACATATATATGGAAGCTATATCCAAATCTGAACCGATTTTTTCCAATTTCAATAGGCTTCATCTCTAGGGCCAAGAAAATGCTTGTACTAAATCTGAAGACGATCGAATGAAAATTTCGACCTGTACTTTGTACACAAATTGAAATGGACAGACAGGCAGACGGATTAAAAAAAAATATTCTCTGTCGATCGGTATACTCGTCAATAGGTCTATCTCTCTTCCTTCTGGCTGTTACAAACAAATTGACTAAGTTATAATATCCTGTATCACATCACAGTGTAAAAAGCACTTCCCATGCCAATACCCGGCTTTCGTAAGAAAAAGATTCCATCGCTAAGGATCGAACATTGTACCAGCCATGAATCAACTAAGGTACCTACGGTAGGATGGTAGGATTTATTGAAATGTGCAGAATTCTTTTTTGGAATTATTAGAACACATCACAAGCCCATTACTGGCTTGGGTAAATGACCGCAAGGACATGTTTTTTTACCCTCCACCATAGAATGGGGGTAAACTAATTTCGTCATTCTGTTTGTAACTACTCGAAATATTCGTTCGAGACCCTATAAAGTATATATATTCTTGATCGTCTTGACATTTTATTTCGATATAGCCATGTCCGTCCGTCCGTCTGTCTGTCGAAAGCAGCCTAACCTTCGAAGTAGTAAAGCTAGCCGCTTGAAATTTTGCACAAATATTTCTTATTAGTGTAGGTCGGTTGGAAGTGTAAATGGGCCATATTCGTCCATGCTTTAATATAGCTGCCATATAAACCGATCTGGGGTCTTGACTTCTTGAGCCTCTAGAGGGCGCAATTCTTATCCGATTGGAATGAAATTTTGCACGACGTGTTTTGTTATGACTTTCAAAAACTGTGCCAAGTATGGTTCAAAACGGATGGTAACCTGATGTAGCTACCATATAAACCGATCTTGGGTCTTGACTTCTTGAGCCTCCAGAGGGCGCAATTCGTATCCGATTGGAATGAAATTTTGCACGACGTGTTTCGCTATGACTTCCAACAACTGTGCTAAGTAAGGTTTAAAATAACCTGATATAGCTACCATATAAACCGATCTTAAATCTTGACTTCTTGAGCCTCTAGAGGGCGCAATTCTTATCCGATTGGAATGAAATTTTGCACGATGTGTTTTGTTATTCCAACAACTGCGCCAAGTATGGTTTAAATCGATTAAATCGATAAATCGAATCTGATATAGCTGCCATATAAACCGATCTGCGGGTCTTGACTTCTTGAGCCTTTAGAGGGTGCACTTCTTATTCGATTGGAATGAAATTTTGCACGACGTGTTTTGTTATGACTTCCAATAACTGTGCCACGTATGGTTCAAATCGGATGATAACCTGATATAGATGCCATATAAACCGATCTGGGGTCTTGACTTCTTGAGCCTTTAGAGGGCGCAATTCTCATCCGATTGGAATGAAATTTTGCACGACGTGTTTCGCTATGACTTCCAACAACTGTGCTAAGTTAGGTTTAAATCGGTCAATAACCTGATATAGCTACCATATAAACCGATCTAGAATCTTGACTTCTTGAGCCACTAGAGGGCGCAATTCTTATCCGATTTGTATGAAATTTTGCACGAAATATTTTGTTATGATTTCCAACAACTGTGCCAAGTTTGGTAGAAATCAGTCCATAATCTGATATAGCTGTCATATAAACCGATTTTGGTCTTAACTTCTTGAGCCTCTGGAGGGCGTAATTCTTATCCGATTTGGCTGAAATTTTTGTACGGCGCATCCTCTCATGACCAACAACATAATAGGAGAGCAAATCTTTTCTTTTATCCTTTTTTTTTGCCTAAGAAGAGATGCCCGGAAAAGAACTCGACAAATGCGATCCATGGTGGAGGGTATATAAGATTCGGCCCGGTCGAACTTAGCACGCTTTTACTTGTTTATTAATTTATTTATACAAATAATTTTTTAAACTGTTTGTTTATAGATTTTTTTCCTTATCAAAGAAGAACTTGTTTCCCTCATTGTGTTTCTAAAAGTTTAAGTTTAAGTTTTTTGTAGTGTATACCCTTATTTAAAATCAACTTACCTCTTAAAACATTAACATCAAACATGTCTCACAATATTTCTTGTTATGAAAGTCTATGAGTGGGTGTCAAATCCACTCTAGACCAACTTTGAAGACAATAACTTTAGCTAGGATGACTGCCAGCATATATGCATACATAGACACATATGGAGCAATGGCATGGTCTGCCGGACAGACAGACAGAAAGACAGACACTGTCCAATTGAGTCTTTTTCACAATAAACTTTGTTTCTTTACATACATTTCTGTTTTCAGTTTCAATAAATTTTCAAATATGTGGTTTGAATCCCAGAAATACCGTTTATACAACTATGTCTGTTGTCTCTTTTCATCTTCATCCAATGTCTTTGTCGGTGGCGGTATCTCTGCCTGTGCCTCTGCCACTGTCGCTGCTATTAAAATAAATGATTACATTTTTCCTGTTGGCCGTTACAGTTTTTACATAATTGTTTTTGTGAGGCGGCGTTGGAAAACTTATGTCTATGGTCATTTGAAATTAGATCAACACGTGTTACTCTGCAGTCGCAGTTCTCCTAATAAAGTTATTTTATTTGCTGTTAACTTTAATATGCATTCAGGGTGATGAAATTTTTGTGTGTTGGCGAGTGGGGGAACATGGGACAAATGAGAGTATAATTTGAGGAGTTTTTGATTTTCGTTTTTTTTTCTTTTCCAATAAAGCAGGTTTATAAAGTAAGATGTAAACATGCTACAATATTTATGAATATTAAAATGTGTTCAAATATATAACGTGGACAGAGAAGAATTTTTAAGATTTCTTGATTAGAACAAGAAAAAATTTATATGGAAAATAGAGTGATGTATAGTTTGTTAAGTATGTAAAATTTGACTCTCTTTAAGATTACTTAGTCTAGCATCAGTTGTAGTCTAGAAAGATTTACCTAAAAGAAGGCAGTTTGCCTTAATCACAAGATTTCTATTAGCCTAATTTAGTGATAATTCTAATCATTTGGAAATACTTTTATTTAAAATCTACTAGCAGTTCTTAAAAACTTAAAGCATACTTTAAGTATATGAAAAAACATATTTAGTGTACATTAATAATAAGAAAATAATAAGATGTAGGTGATTAATATGAAGATGATAAGGTGGTAAATTAGATGAAAGTCTTGGAGATATCTATTAATGATCAGAGTGTGTGGTGATGATGATTTACTCCTCCAAACCTCCGACTACATCTCATATAAATGATAAGCATATTTTATATAAAACCATATTGCATACTTTTAGGATAAAAATAAAAAAAAAAAATAGTCAAAGCTAAGCATTAAATAACATTTTAGCTCTATAAAAAGAACAAATTAGGTCAATAATTGTTCAACCCTACAAGATATATACACAATAAGAATATAGATGTGCCGAGAATGGTTCCAATCGGTTCGTAACCAGATATAGTTTAGGTTAGGCAAGAGTGGCAGTCCTTTACAGACTCACTTAGACAATTTTAAGTCCACTATGATATCACAGTATCGACAGACCAAGGCTTCTGGCGGGAATTGAACCCACGACCCCTGCACTGGTAATCCAAGCACGCTACCAATTCGGCTACCGTGGCGCCCTGACACCAGATATAGCTGCCATATAAACCGATCTGGAATCTTGTCTTCTTGAGTCTCTAGGTGGTTAGGTTAGGTTTAAGTGGCAGTCTGCCATCAGCATCACTTAGATGTTTTCGTCCATTGTGATACCACAGGAACAGATGAAGGAAGATGCCTTCTAGTTCCTACCGTTGAACCATCCAGATAGCTTTTAAAAGTCCAATAACTTGCGAATGTTCACATCCGCCAAATCAGACAGGTTCTCAAAAAAATGAGAACCTAAAGTGGAACTCCTTCTTACTGCTAGCGCGGGACACACACACAGAAGGTGTTCTATAGTCTCTTTTTCTTCGATATCCTCACAGCTTCTGTAAAAGTCGTTGCTGGCAACCTTCAGTCTGCCAGCATGTTTTTCGATTAGACAGTGACCTGTCATGAAGGACACAATGACTGAGACGTCTGTTCTAGCCAACGACAGGAAAGCAGTAGACCTCTTCAAGTCTAGATGAGGCCACGTAGTTTTGGAATGCTCACAGCCCCCTCTTTATGACCATCTATCATTCGTTGCCCTTCGGGCCTGGATCTGAAAACGTAGCTTACATGTCGCTAGAGGGATACCCGCAGATTTCAGGATCCCTGAAGTGTATAAGGTTGTTCCTAGTCTCGCAAGCTCATCTGCTTTAGAATTCCCTGGAATATCTCTGTGGCCCGGCACCCAGTACAGGTGAATTTTGAACTATTCAGACATCTCGTTGAGAGATCTGCGACAGTCGAGGGCGGTTTTTGTGTTCAGAAATACGTTCTCCAGGGATTTATTGGCTGCCTGGCTGTCTGAGAAGATATTTTTGACAATCGTCGTAATGATATTATATCTTAGCCATTCCAACACTTCGTTAATTGCAAGCATCTCCGCTTGATACACACTGCAGTGGTCGGGTAACCTTTTCGATAAGACCAGCTCTAGATCTTTAGAGTACTCCCCAAAGCCCACCTGGTCGTTTAGTTTGGAACCATCCGTATAGAAGTCTATGTAACTTCTGTTACCAGGGATATCGTTGTTGCAATCGGTTCCATCAGAAATAGTTGTATAGTACTTTTTATGAAAAAGTGGCTCAGGTAGGGTGTAATCCAAACTGCCTGGAACATCGGATATTGTATCAAGGTTAACACAGTGTCCGTAGCCGCCACATGACCTATTAGACCGAGTACGGTCCAAATCAGTCTGTAACCAGATATTGCTCCCCTGTAAACCGGTCTCTCGATCATCCTTGTTCAGTTCCTAGAAGCCTTCATTTTTGCTGGTTTGACAGAAAGAAGTTTGATATGTAGAATAAAATTATGCGCTTCAACTAAATTTATTTTGTATAAATTTTTAGCAGAATCAATGGGAGTGGGTTCCTAAGATTCGATCCGGCTGAAGTTAGAACCCTTTGACTTGTGTTTATTTTTTTTTTTCAAAGTTATGACAGGTGTTATTAAACTTTTCCGTATTAAATGCGGGTTTTAGAATTTTTCAGACTTTCGTCATTGATTTAGGGAAAAACCTGTTTAACCGACAATCTTTAATGCCAGTGCAAAAATGTTGAACAACAAGGCACAACAGGCATTATTACTTGATACCGTGGCAAATATTTTTTTTATTTCTGCCTTTTTCTTCAATTAATATTTCAATATCAAAGTATTAAAGGCGCCAAAGCATGTCACGAAATGTGATAACCTAGACATAATGATATTGAGAAAAGGTATCCATTTGAGAACTTGTCAGATTTATTTTTAAAGAATTTAGCAACAACAACAAAAATATAAAATTAGAAGGTATCATGTACTACCTGCTTATGTTCATTATAATTTCGATAAATATTGGTTAAGCATAACAGCCATTCCCATCAATCAACCCTAAAGCTATATCAGCTTTGTTGTTCTTTAAGGATGATAACAACAATCGATGCCATGGCATACATCAACTGTCAAACGTTCTAAAACATAACAAGTGCCAAAGTTTGAGAAAATAGTTATTAGCGGAAATGTTTTGTTTTAGTTTTAAGCAGAAAGTGTGGTGTAATTTCAATATAATATGAAGTTGTACAATGTTAACAGCCTTTATAAAATAAAGGGAAGCTCTGGAATACACATTAAAAGGATTGACTTTAAGGTTCTGCAAATACTTTTTAGAAAGGTTTTTCAATTTATGGTCCACATTTTGCATTACCCGCTAAATGGACCAATAAGAGATTGCCCCAATTTTTACGGTCATTTTATAACATCATAATAAACAAGTAAAAAGAGGTTAAGTTCGGCCGGGCCGAATTTTGGACACCCACCAAAATTTAAAATTTTGCCCATGAACATTCCACTAAGGAACAGGGGCAACATTCTCATATATCAATGAGTGCAGTCCGATTTAAGTTTTAAGCTCAATGATAAGGGGCCTCCTCCGAGCACGAACGGCGTGGCGCAGTGCGACACCTCTTTGGAGAGAAGTTGTACATGGCATAGTACCTCATACTGCATACCTTATGCCCCATATAGCAGCTATATCGAAATATGTTCCGATTTGGACCAAATACTTGTAAATACAAGTCATTGTTCAATTGTGTATAATAAAATATTAGTCTTTTTAGTAGCTATATCTAACAATAAACCGATCTGAACCATATACGACACGGATGTCGAAAAGCCTAACATAAGTCACTGTGTCAAATTTCAGTGAAATCGGATTATGCGCCATTTATGGGGCCAAGATTTTAGATCGAGATATCGGTCTATATCTCAAATTTCGGCGATATCGGACAATAAATGCGCCTTTTATGGGTTCAAGACCTTAATCGAAAGATCGGTCTATATGGCAGCTATATCCAAATCTGGACCGATCTGAGCCTAATTGAAAAAATACATCGAGGGGCTTAACTTAAATCACTGTCCCAAATTTCGGCGACATCGGACAATAAATGCGCTTTTTATGGGCTCAAAACCTCATATCCAGAGATCGGTCTATATGGCAGCTATATTCATATCTGGATCGATCTTGCCCAAATTGAGGAAGGATGTCGAAGGGCCCAACACAATTCACTGTCCGAAATTTCAGCAAAATCGGATAATAAACGTGACTTTTATGGGCCTAAGACCCTTTATCGGCAAATCGGTCTACGTGGCAGCTATATCCAAATCTGGACCGATTTGATTCGATTGACCCTATTGCAGAAGTATATTGAGGGGCTTAACTTTAATCACTGTCCCAAATTTCAGCTAAATCGGATAATATATGTGGCTTTAATGGGCCTAAGACCCTAAATCGGCAGACCGGTCTATATGACAGCTATATCCAAATCTGAATCGATCTGTGCCATATTGCAGAAGTATGTCGAGGGGCTTTACTTAAATCACTGTCCAAAATTTCAGCCAAATCGGAATTTAAATGTGCCTTTTATGGGCCTAAGACTCTAAATCGGCGAATCGGTGCTATAGGGGCTATATCAAGATATAGTCCGATATAGCCCATCTTCGAACTTAACCTGTTTTTGGACAAAAATAGACCTTGTGCAAAGTTTCAGCTCAATATCTTTATTTTTAAAGACTATAGCGTGATTTCAGTAGACGGACAGACGGACATGGCTAGAGCGTCTTCGATTTTACGCTGATCAAGAATATACAATATACAATTTATAGGGTCGAAAATGGATATTTCAATGTGTTGCAAATGGAATAACAAAATTCATACACCTTATCCTTCGGTGATGGGTATAAAAATACAAATTTTTTTCTAATGTTCTCGCTGGTATTTGATCTACACGTTCAGCTTCAAAAGTGAACATTCTAACCTCTGCGCTACGTTGGTCGTAACTAAGTTTCCATTTTATGAAGTCTCTGGATGTGATTACTGTAACGCATATGTCGTAATAGTTGACAGAGCTTGCTTATTACAAAGAAGTAAATTTGACCTATCATGTCATAGCGCAAATTTTTCGTGGGCCATCCTTTACTAAAGCTAAGGCAAAGGTTTTAAAATTAAAAATCCTTTAGCCAAAATTTGTATTCGATTTATCATCTATTGAATGTAATAGTTGAGGACTTTGCTCTCTTTGAACATAATAAATTCCTCAACACTATCATTGATACTATTTCTAGTATACCTATGTAATATGTACATATTTAGGACACATCATAACGTGTGCCACATTTCCATACTACTTTCATACGCATTTTTCATTTATAATAGATTATTATGTGGCACAAATTGAGCATCTTTGAACATGAACTTTTGAAATTCTAATCAACATTCATAAACATCATCATCACAGACATCTTCAAATGAATACCGTTGTAGTTTCTTATCATGTTTTGAATATAAAAATGGAGGAGATCAAATCAAAGAAAATAAGCTTTTTTTCTTTTCCTTCTTCTTCATATTCCATTTACATTCTATAAAGATGTTCTAGTTATGATAAACACACAAGTCAAAACATTATAGAATTCTTTTTTTTTGCGTGTCTAACAAAAGCAGCATTGCCCTGAGAACATAGATGCAGCTATTAACCATCTGGACTGATATTGCACATCATTAGGAAAGAGAAGAGAGAAATAGTGAAAATAGTATTCTGCAAATGAAATTAAATTCTAAAGAAAACAGATGGTGTGGGGTTTTTAATTAAAATGTGTTGCAGAAAGATAAAGCAATAGTGTAGAAGACAAGGAAGTATATGTGAAATGGTTTAAATGAGAATATAATTAAGAGAACTTTAATTTAGAGTTTAGAAAAATAAGTTCTTCGATTTTTTGTAATGACTGAACATATGCTGCATTTTAATGATATTTAAAGCTCCAAAGAATAGGCAATACTATATTAGGCAGCCTAAAAATAGGCAACAATTTAGTTGAATATTCTTAAATTTTGTTGAAATCCCACATTAAGATGGATTTCTCTGATTATAAATTAAAATATAAAAAAAATATTTAAAATTTGGCGATTAGAGAATATTACATATTTAAATGCTAAAAAGTTAATTTTGACATTTAATGATACATTTATTCACAGTTTCAAAAAAAATCAATATGATCACTCTATAAAAACACTTGACCCCAAAAAGAGCTACGCATATAACTTGTACATATAATTAGTGTATGAGGAGAAAAAGTTATTGATATATGGTCTGCATTACCAGTGAATTTATCTGATACCTCTGACATGCCACAAAATATGAACACTTGTATTAAAATAAAAGTGCATCAAAACTTGTATTGAGACTTTCATCTTTTTAATAACTCTCTGCCACCACCACCAGTGTTATCATAGCGATAGCAACATGCCATAAGAGCATAATGTTTAAATTGCTATAATCATATCAACAACAACAAGAAAAAAAAGCATATCGAAAGCCATCTTTATATATGTAAGCCCTTTTGTCATGGTTTTTATGTGACGTCTTTTTGGCTTGTAGATCTGCGTGTAGTACAGGTGTAAACTCTTGTAAGATGCCATGGAAATTATACGCTTGAAAAAATTATATTCATAACGTATCAATGCCAAAAGCAGGATTTTTCTTTTGTCGGTTGGTTATTCAATTGGTGAAAAGAAATGTTTTCTTTTATACGCAGTATGTTGCGGCATAATTTTAACGCATTGAATAGGAGAAGGGGGATGAAAAAGAAGAATTGTGAAAAATTAAATAGAAAAGGATACCCAATGCCATGGATTTAGCCAAAAGTTTAAATTTGGATTATTTTATTTTGAGAAAACCTAATTGGGTATCAAGTGAAGCCTCTAGGGACTGACGCATTCAATCTTAAAGAGGCTTTTATAGTTTTATGACAATATCGGGCAACAATCAAGGCTTCCAGATCTATATAGACGGAACATAGGTTCGAAGTGGAGCCTGTATCCTAGGAAAGACCACTAGATCTGCCGGAACGTGATGAGACCAATACTTACGCCTCAGTACGTTGGTGAATTGCGATGGGGAAAAAGTCCAACAAATGGATAATACAACGTGTTCAGACAACATGGCTTAGCATATGCTGAACGACTACGGTGCTGTAGACTATTCTAGATATCCAACCTATAGGCATACAAATTAAGTATGAGGCAGCCACTGCGGCTATGAGACTTAAGGCGATGGCAAAAACGATAGAGAATAAGAGCAGGTCCTCGCGGTATAATAGATATGACGATAAGAAACCTGGAAGAAATGGAAAAGGTTTAGGATCGAATACCTGAAACGACACTTGAGGTCGAGTGCGAGGCAATGCTGCCAGTCGCGCAGTCTTGGATTGACAAAACTCTTGTAATGCCAATTGACTAATTCTACAAAATTTCCCATGAACATTCCATTAAGAAACAGGGGATACTTCTCTCACATCAATGAGGACTGCAAATTGTGTAAATTGTAAATTGTGCACCCTTAGCAGCTATATCAAAATATGGTCCGATTTGGACCAAATTCGGCACGGACATTGAGTGGTCTAATAAATACAAGTCACTGTTCAATTTTGTAGAAAAAAAATATTGATCCTTTGGCAGCTATATCCAAATATAGATCGATCTGAACCAGTTTAAACACGGATGTCAAAGAGCCAAACATAAGTCACTGTGTCAAATTTCAGCGAAATCGGATAATAAATGCGCCATTTATGGGCCCAAAATCTTAAATCGGTATATATCGCAGCTATATCAAAATGTGGACCGGTATGAACAAAATTGAAAACCAAACCAAAAAGCTTATCCAAATCTGGATCGATCTGGGCCGAATTGAAGAAGGATGTCATAGAACCTAACACAACTCACTGTCCCAAATTTCGGCGCAATCGGACAATAAATGCGCCTTTTATGGGTCCAAGACATTAAATCGAGAGATCGGTCTATATGGCACCTCTATCCAAATCTGGACTGATCTGGACCAAATTGCAGAAGGATGTCGAGTGATCTAACACAACTCACTGTTCTAAAATTTCAGCAAAATCGGATAATAAATGTGGCTTTTATGGACCGAAGACCTTTAATCGGCAGATCGGTCCATATGGGGGCTATAACAAGATATGGCCAATATAGCCTATCTTCGAACCTAGCCTGCCTGTGGGCAAAGAAGGAATCTGTGCAAAGTTTCAGCTTAACATCTCTATTTTTTAAAGGCTGTAGCGTGATTTCAACAGACAGACGGACGGACATTGCAAGATCGTCTTGGATTTTTATGCTGATAAAGAATATATAGATACTTTATAGGGCCAGAAATGGATATGTGTTGCAAGCGGAATGACAACATGAATACACTTCCATCCTTAGGTGGTGATGTTAAAATGAAAATCGAATCACAAATGCCTTCATAAATTGCAATATACGATGCTGGTCTTGGTCAAAATTGCCAAAATAAAAATCAAATATCCCTGAATCAAGCCGAGATATCTTTGCAGGGATTTAAGTGCAATATCCAAAAAAAAAAAAAAATAAATAAATTGGAAATTGGAAATTGGACCACAAACTTTGCAGACTATCTCGCTGATACCTTAGCTCAGGGCGCACCGGTAGCCGAGTTGGTAGCGTGCTAGGATTACCAGGGCAGGGGTCGTGGGTTCGATTCCCGCCAGAAGCCTTGGTCTGTCGTATCACAATTGACTTAAAATTGTCTAAGTGAGTCTGTAAAGGACTGCCACTCTTACCTAACCTAACCTAACACCTTAGCTCTGACCATTCCAAATTTCTAGGAGATATCTCTACCCGTTCTCACACGGCATATTTTTTTTACTAGTTTTTTTTTTAAGTTCTATCCCACTGTGAGGTGGAGCATTTTGAATGTCTGCTATGCTTTCGCTGCTAACACACTACCAGATATTCAGCCAAAAACTAAAATATCGATAGTTCCATCGATATTTTGCCAGCCCAGCGGAAAGCAATTGATTTTAGTTTTTGTTTATGAACCTCAATCAACTATTCAAACAAATTAATTTCCTAATAGATGGGTGGTCTTTGCTAAAGACTATTTCATTCATTCTTTCCAAACACAAATAGAAATGTGAGTTAAAAATAAAATTAAATATTCTATATGATAAGCACCCCATCACATGTCCAGATAACCTCCATTCGATGGATGTATGGATAAATGGAATAAATTGAATGTATTTCATCATTGTCAGCTCATAAAAAAATTTCAATTGTTTTCGTTTTGAAGTGCGAGTACTTTCATCTGTGCCTCTCTTCATATTGTTGTATTATTTCAGTGGATATTCTTCTTAACTTTGTATTCAATTAAATTTAATTTGAATAAGAGTTGAATTAAATACCTACATACGTTTATATTGCCCGTGTATACATACCCGGTGGTGATTGATTTTTAATGTAAACTTTTTGATTAATTAAATTGGATTGAAATTCCTTTGGTGCAAAGTTAAGATAGAGAGACAAAGAGGGAGAAGAAAATTTTCACACGGGCATTGTGTATGTTTATCGCAAGAAACACAGCAGGAAATTGAACTTTTTTTTGTTGAAGAAAACAAAAATTTCGCTAAAGGCTATGTTTGGAAAGATTTTGACACGAGTTATGGAAAAATTCATATGAGGGCTTTTCTGAAATTTTAATTTGCAAGAAATATTTGTTTTTGCATATATTCATCAAATGTAATTTTACTTTTTTTATACCGGTCTATTAATCATAATCAAATATGGTATACACTCTAGGTGTCGAGTCTTTTAATTAACAAAAATTAATTATTTTTAAGACCAAATAGAAAAATAAAAAAAAAGAAAATATAAAAAAACAAGCAAGTGCTAAGTTCGGCCGAGCCGAATCTTATATACCCTCCACCATGGATCGCATTTGTCGAACTCTTGCCACGGCATCTCTTTTTAGGCAAACAAAGGATAAAAGAAATGAATTGCTATGTTATTGGAACAATATCAAGTTAAGGTTCATATCAAGTTATGTTTCGTTGCACTGAATATTGGAGACCATAGTAGAAGTCAATGTGTAAAATCCAAAAATCCAAATCCAGCCAAATCTATTGTAGTAAGAGTTGCGCACTTTAGGGGCTGAAGAAGTAAAATACGGAGATCGGTTTATAGGGGAGCTGCATTAGGCTATAATCCGATTCATGCCATTTTCGACACGTATGTTAAAGGTCATAAGAGAAGCCGTTGTACAAAATTTCAGCTAAATCGGATAATAATTGCGTCCTCTAGAGGCTCAAGAAGTCAAGATCCCAGATCGGTTTATATGGCAGCTATATCAGGTTATGGACCGATTTGAACTATTCTTAGCACAATTGTTGAAAGTCATAACAAAACACCTCATCCAAAATTTCAGCCAAATCGGATAATAATTGCGTCCTCTAGAGGCTCAAGAAGTCAAGACCTCAGATCGGTTTATATGGTAGCTATATCAGGTTATGAACTGATTTGAACCATACTCAGCACAGTTGTTAGAAGTCATAATAAAACACTTCATGCAAAATTTTAGCCAAAACGGATAAGAATTGTGCCCTC
Source organism: Stomoxys calcitrans (assembly GCF_963082655.1). NCBI lineage: Eukaryota > Metazoa > Arthropoda > Insecta > Diptera > Muscidae > Stomoxys > Stomoxys calcitrans. The sequence continues at coordinate 85,692,763 of NC_081555.1, read as the reverse complement.
TAGCAGCTCAAGAAGTCAGGATCCCAGGTTGGTTTATATGACAGCTGTATTAAAACGTGGACCTATATAGCCCATTTATAATCCAAACTGACCTATACTAATAAGAAGTATTTGTGCAAAATTTCAAGCGGCTAGCTTTACTCCTTCGAAAGTTAGCGTGCTTTCGACAGACAGACGGACGGACGGACAGACTGACGGAGGGACGGACAGACGGTCGGACAGACGGACGGACATGGCTAGTTCGACTTAAAATGTCGTAATGATCAATAACATATATACTTTATGGGGTCTTAGACGAATATTTCCCCATCCTATGGTGGAGGGTATAAAAATTAATTGTTCGGAGTACATGAATCTTCTTATATATACAATAAAAATCAATTAATGTTTGTTTGTTTGTGTGTTCCTTATAGACTCAGAAACGGCTGAACCGATTTGCTTGAAATTTATACAGATGGTGCATAATGATCCCGTGGTGAAAATAGGGCACTACATTTTTTGATATCTGAAGGGGGAGCGGACCCTCCCCCTTACCCTAATTTTCAGAGACGCCAGATCTCAGAGATGGGTGGTGCGATTTAAGCGAAATTTTGTGTGCTCTCTTAAAGTAACCTACAAACAAAAAATTTGGTATCCAAGTTTCGGATGGGTTACCTAGGGGGGGCGCCCCACCCCAAAACCTACCCTATATATATGTACACCAATCACTACAATATGGGACTTAAATGAAAGGTATTTAAGATTAGAAAACGTATATGATATCCAATTGTCGAACCAAGTGTTTGGGGGACCACCCCAACCCCCAAAACATCCCTAAATCGGACATTTTTACCGACCACGGCAATATGGGACTCAAATGAATGGTATTTGCGAGTAAAATACGAATCTGATATCCAAATGTGGGACAAAGTTTCTGGGGGTCCACCCCTTCCCCAAAACACCCCCCAAACAGGACTTATTTACTGACCGTGGCAATATGGGGCTTAAATGAAATGTATTTGAGTGTAGAATACGAATCTGATATCCAGATGTGGGACCAAGTGTTTGGGGGCCGCCGCAATTCCCCGAGAACATCACCCAAAGAAGACAAATTTACGACCATAGCAAAATGGGGCTCAAATGAAAAGTCTTTGGAAGTAAAGCACGAATCTGATATCAATATTAGGGAAAAGTGTCTATGGGGCCATCCCACCCCCATAACACCACCCAAATAGGAAGTATTTGCTGACCATAGCAATATGAGGCTCAAATAGGAGGTATTTTAGAGTAGAACACGAATCTGATATATATATTTAAAGCCAAGTCACTGAGTGGTCGCCGCATCGCCCAAAGCATCCCCCAAACCGCAGCGGAGCCGGCCGGGTTCAGCTAGTTAAATATAAAAAATATAGAAATTGGATATTCCATTTTGTAAATAACATTGTTGAACTTTTTTTTAATATTTCCTATCTCTTTTTAATATTTCCATTTTTTTTTCAGTTGAAAACTTTGCATTACATTTTTCCACTGCTCATCTATCATCGGCTTTAAGAAGTTCTTCAATTTATCCCCGCCAACTGACATAAATACTGCAGCAAATTGGTTTTTATCACTTAATTAAAACCCATCGCTTTCAATTGAGAATTGAGATTAATTTCTGACCTATTTTACTATTTTTCAGTTTTGTTTTTGTTTGGTTGGAAGAGTTTTTCTTCATTTTCGTTCTTGTTTTTTGCTAGCATTTCAATTTCTCATAAACATTCCATTGACACACTTTAAAGTCAATTAAGTTTTCTGTATTGCTGTTGTTGTCGTTTTTCTTTGCAGCCACACTGCTACTTCCTTTAGAGTTTTGTCTTGAACTTTTCATTTTAAAGATAAGCAATTATGTGATGGACTCTAATATAGCATTTATAAATTGCTACAATAAAATTTGTTTTAATTTTTTTTTTTGGCTCGTGATAGTTTCCCCTTTTCCTACGGTTAAGATCTATCCAAGAAAAAAATGGGCATTCCCAATTAACATTATACAAAGTCAAAACATTATTCAACGTGTTGACTTTCAATATACAACTTTTTTTGAATCTTTGACAAAACGATGATTGTCTTTAAGCGTAGGAGTTGTTTAATTTTAATTTTAACAATGTTGAATGATGAGTTTTGGGGGTATACAACAAAGTATTTACAAAACTTTTATTAGAAAAAATAAAAAAATAAAGATGAAGCTTAAGAGTTGCCATTTTCAAGGAATGGAACAATAAATATGTATAATAACAAAACTTCAAACTCCTTTAAAACTTGCTTGGAAAATGTATTATTGAGGATTGGATTCCTTTTTAGTTCAATACACACATGTGCATTTGTCCATGAACATTCTATTAAGGAGCAGGGTCTAGCTTCTAACAAGTTTTAAGCTTAATGATAGGGGAACTCCTTCTTATCGATGAGTCAGAACGGTGTGCCGCAGTGCGACATCTCTTTGGGCAGAAGTTTTTACACGGTTTCTATGCATAGCATAATACCTCACAAATGTCGGCCGGCATTAGGAGTGGAAAACCAATGTTGAAAAATTCTGATTATCTCTCCAGGGTTCGAACCCATACTGAAAAACAGCCAAACAGCCAAAACTTTAGAATAAAGATGCTATGCCACTCATTTCAAATTTCGATAGCTGATTGATTCTTATTTTACTTCATAGAAGACTGTCCAATTATTATTTTTTTGAAATTTTTTTTTTGTACCCACTACCATAGAATGGGGGTTATTAACTTCGTCTTGCCACTTTATGTTGATCTAGGCATGTCCGTCCGTCCGTCCGTCCGTCCATCCGTCTGTGGAAAGCAGGCTTACTTTAGAAGGAGTTAAGCTAGACGCTTGAAATTTTGCATTGATATACAGCGGTCAAAAAAAGTATTCATCATTCAATGTTTTTTTTTTAATAAGTCTACAAAAGACAATTGGAATAAAAACATATTAAACTAATGATGCAGTAGTGCTTGTGTGATATATATGTACACAATTTCATTGTTTTTAAAGAAAAAAATAGTATTTATTGGAACAAAAAGGGCCATTTTACAGCTGAACACAAAAAATTAAACAAAAAAAGTATTCATCATTGCAAAAAAACAAAAAAATAAATAACATAATTTAAAAAAATTAATACTTTGTTATTCGACCACCGCGTCTTATAACTTCTTTTAAACGGTTTGACATCGATTGGACTAATTTAGCGGTTATATTTTGGTCTATATTAGTCCATTCCTCCATTATCACCTGTTGCGCGTTCTCAATTTGCGTTCGAGATGTTCCCAAAGATGTTCAATTGGGTTCAAGTCGGGACTTTGAGGAGGAGTTTTAATGACTTTGGGGCAGTTATACAGCATCCACATCTTGGTATTTAAAGCAGAATGTTTGGGGTCATTATCTTGATAATATTGAAAGTTATTACCAAGCCCAAGTTTTACAGCACTATCTTTTAAATTCCTCTTTAAAATGTCAATGTAATACTTATGATCCATTACTCCATTAATAATTTCAAGATTTCCCGCTCCTGAAGCCACCATACACCCCCAAACCATTAAACCACCTCCACCATGTTTTACAGTAGCAACTGTGTTTCGTTCTTCAAGCTCTGTATTTGTTTTTCTGTACACTATGACCTTTCCATCGCACCCAAAAAGATTAAACTTGCTCTCGTCTGCAAAAATAACTGTTTTCCAAAATGATTCGGGCTGTTTTACATACATTTTTGCGAAGTTTAGCCTTTTCACTCGGTTTATTTTATTTATAAAGGGCTTCTTACGTGCAGTTCTTCCTCTGTAACTATGCCTTTTGAGTGTATTTCGAATTGTTTGTGTAGTAACTTCCTTCCCTAAATATTCCATAGTGTTTTTACGAAGAATGGTCGCATTTGTCTTCGGAGTTTTCTGAACTTGCCGCACTAGCCAACGCACATCTCCAACTGAAAGTGCTTTTGGTCGACCAGATCTTGGTTTATTGTCAACAGTTTTCGTTTCTGTCCACTTTCTGATGATGGATTGTATAGTAGATCGTGGTCTATTTAATATTTCACTGATAGTTTTTTGAGTTAAACCATTCCTGTGGTGTTTTATTATCAAAACTTTTACCTCATCAGAAACCTCGTTTTGCTTACGACCCATTTTGACAAAAACTATATTTTCAATGAAATTAAATATTTGCTGTCAAGGGCAAAGCCTCCTTTACTAAATAAAACAGAAAAGGGGGATTCCCAAATAATATTTGAATTTGACTTTGATGATAGCACATCAATGATGAATACTTTTTTTGTTCTGTTTTTGGTGTTATTATATAAAATTGCATTTTTTGCGCTAATTAAATTTATTTTTTGAATTTATTTTAAAACATATTACGAAAAATAAACTATTGCATAAAACTGCATTATTTGTTTACTTTAAATTTTCTTCAATTACCCAAAATAAGTGAATTTATTATCAATTTTGCTAATGATGAATACTTTTTTTGACCGCTGTATCTTATTAGCGTAGGTCTGTTGGGATTGTAAGTGGGCCAAATCGGTCCATGTTTGGATATAACTGCCATATAAACCGATCATGGGTCTTGACTTCTTGACCATCTAGAGGACGCATTTTTATCCGTTTTGGCTGAAATTTAGCACGTGGTGTTTTGGTATCACTTCCTACAACTATGCTAAGTATGGTTTAAATCAGTCCATAACCTGATATAGCTGCCATATAAACCGATCTTGGGTCTTCACTTCTTCAGCTTCTAGAGGGCGCAGTTCATATCCGATTGGGCTAAAATATGTAAGTATGATCTGAATCAGTCCATAACCTGATATAGCTGCCATATAAACCAATCATGGGTCTAGACTTCTTGAGCTTCTAGAGGGCGCAATTCTTATCCGATTTGGCTGAAATTTTGCACATAATGTTGAGGATTTACTTCAAACAACTGTGCCAAGTATGGTCTAAATCAGTCCATAACCTGATATAGTTGCCATAAAAACCGATCATGGGTCTTGACTTCTTCAGCTTCTAGAGGACTAATTCTTATCCGATTGGTCTAAAATATGTAAGTATGGTCTGAATCAGTTCATGACCTGGTATAGCTGCCATATAAACCGATCATGGATATTGACTTCTTGAGCTTCTAGAGGACGCAATTCTTATCCGATTTGGCTGAAATTTTACACATAATGTTGAGGAATAACTTCCAACGACTGTGCCAAGTATGGTCTAAATCAGTCCATAACCTGATATAGCTGCCATATAAACCGATCTAGGGTCTTGATTTCTTGAGCCTCTAGAGGGCGCAATTCTTATCCAACTTGGTTGAAATTGTGCATACATCGTTTTGTTACGACTTCCAACAACTGTGTCCATTAACCTGATATAGCTGCCCTCAATTTGACACACTGAGCCATTGGAGAGCGCAATTTTCACTCGATTTGCCTGAAATTTTGGAGGTGGTGTTTTTCTATGACTTCTATCAGCTAAGACAAGTATGGTTCATATCGGTCATTAACTTGATGTAGCTCATATATGTATTGAAAAAGCCATTCAAAGAACTTGACAAATGCGATCCATGTTGGAGGGTATTTAAGATTCGCCCCGGCCAAACTTGGCACGATTTTACCTGTTTAAATTTGGCAATTTAATATAAAAAACTAGAGAATCGGTTGACAAATGAGCACTTTATTGCAATATTTCTCAAAATCGGACGAACATATACATGGGAGCTATATATCTTAATTTGAACCGATTTCGACTAAAGTGTGTAGATATTGTGTAAGTCTTTGAGGGAAGCGTTGTAAAAAGTTTTGCGAAGATTGGTCAATAAAAGAGCCTGCAGGAGCTCTAGGAGTGAAAATCGGGCGATATATATATATGAGAGCTATATCTAAATCAGAACCGATTTTTATGAAATTCACCAGTCTAGATAAAACAAATGACCATGTTATTGCATTATAACTGCAAATCGGACGAACATCTATATGGAAGCTATATCTAAATCTGAACCGATTTTTATACCCTCCACCATAGGATGGGGGTCATTCTGTTTGTAACACCTCGAAATATGCGTCTGAGACCCCATAAAGTATATATATTCTTGATCGTCATGTCATTTTAAGTCCATCTAGCAATGTCCGTCCATCCGTCTGTCTGTCGAAATCACGCTTACTTTCGAAAGAGTAAAGCTAGCCGCTTCAAATTTTGCACAAATACTTTTTATTAGTTTAAGTCGGTTGGGATTGAAAACGGGTCAAATCGGTTCATCGGTTAATATAGCTGCCATATAAACCTATCTTGGGTCTTGACTTCTTGAGCCTCTCGAGGGCGCAATTCTCGTCCAACTTGATTGAAATTGTGCACGTGATGTTTTGGTATCACTTTAAACAACTGTGTTTAGTATGTTTTAAATCGGTCCATGTTTTGATATAGCTGCCATATAAACGGATCTTAGGTCTTGACTTCTTGAGCCTCTAGAGGGCGCAAATGAAATTTTGCACGTGGTGTTTTGACATCACTTCCAACAACTGTGTTTAGTATGATCAAATCGGTTCATAACCTTTTATAACTGCCATATAAACCGATCTGCGATCTTGACTTCTTGAGCCTCTAGGGGGCACAATTCTCATCCGATTTGGCAGAAATTTTGTACAACGGCTTCTCTCATGACCTTCAACATACGTGTCTAATATGGTCTGAGTCGATCAATAGCTTGATACAGCTCCCATATAAACCTATCTCCCGATTTTGCTTCTTGAGCCCCATACAAGGCGCAATTCTTACCCGAATAAACTGAAATATTACACAATGACTTCTACAATGTTCGACATTCATTTATGGTTCGAATCGGACTATAACTTGATGTAGCTCCAATAGCATAACAGTTCTTATTCAATGTTCTTTATTTGCCTAAAAAAAGATACCGCGCATAGAACTCGACAAATGCGATCCATGGTGGAAGGTATATAAAATTTGGCCCGGCCGAACTTAGCGCGCTCTTACTAGTTTTCAATTTTAATAGGCTTCGTCTCTAGGCCGAAAAATATGCCTGTACCAAATTTGAAGACGATAGGATGAAAACTGCGACCTGTAGTTTGTACACAATTTAACATGGACAGACGGACATGGCTAAATCGAACGAGAAAGTGATTCTGATGGTTACTTATCAATGGGTCTTTCTGTCTTCCTTTTGGTTGTTACAAATAGGGTATAAAAACTAAACATTTACTGCCTAGACCACTAATTTTGGTCGTTCATTCGTTGTTTACTCGAAAGAAATTGATTTAGCGACCGCTAAATGCGATAGAATGAAGAAACGAATGAATGAAGCGAATGAACAGATATGATAAGATATGATGTCATTACGACGATTGGCATAATGACGCTAAATCTTGATTTTACCATGTCCATCTGTTCGTTTTTTGAAAGTTTGCCAACCTTCCAAGGTGTAATGCTCAATTCTTGAATATTTTGCACGTTAGGTTTTGCGGAGACTTCTTACGTTTATGCTGTTTGATCCATATCGGTCTATAGCCTGATATAGCTGCCGTATAAACCGATCCTCCGATTTGACTTCTTGGGCATTTGGAGGACTCAAGTTTTAATCCGTTTGGAGTTCTGATATCCAGCGTCGCAAGCGCTCTCTCGATTTAATTTCTTGAATTAAATTCCGATTAAAAAAATAATTCAGATGTGCACTCTGCTATGACTTCCTATAATACTTGTTTTAGTTTCTGCCTATAAAAGAGATGTATAAGACTCAGCCCAACGCACTTTGATTGGTGTTCTTTTAAATCGATGGAAAAATCTTGTAAAAAATTGTATATTATTATTTTGGAGTATCAAGTTTCGGCTTGGCACGACGTTGGGCGCCAGTTTTGGATTTTGCAATATACTATAAAGTGGTAAAGAAATTGAAGAATAGTTTAAAGACCAAAGCAATAAAGTTAATGTTAGAAGAAGCCACGTTGCGGCTGTTTTTTCGAAGTTTTACCGTCAATAGTTTATTAGCTTATGTTGGGCGCCAAATTTATTTCATTCGTCTCTTGGGAATTTCTTAAAGTATTAAAAAAACAAAGCACGAATCATAAAATTTGTAAGCACCCACTCTTTCGACTTAAATCTTACATTTATTTTCATAAGTTTAACATCTCACATCGGGCGCCATATTTGTTCTTATGTTTTTTTATTTGTTTTATTAATTTATAAATTTTTTCGTTTATTTATAAAATTTTCCCAATTTATTTTAAAATTTCTTATCCTTGGCATTCAAGGACTCACAAATTTCAAGTCTCTGAACTTCATTTAATTTTGTAGCATATTTCTAAGCGGATATTTTAGGCTTTTAATTTTCTTTTCATTTATTTATCTTTTTTCTTTGGTTGTGGGTTCAATACGTTGTCATGTAATGGTAGATCCTTTTATCCCTTTTTGGGAATTTTTTTGTCATCCTTTCATTAATATGTTAAATGTACAACCCATTGGTTACGTTTTCTGTTGTTTCTTCGGGCAACCCAATTTTATCTACCTTTTTTCTGGATTCATTATTGAGTAATTTAAATGTTAACCCTCTTATTTGTTCATGTCCAACAAATTCCTTAAATCCCTTGAAAATAATTTGCAAACTTTTTTCGGCATCAAGTCCACTCTGTATTTAATTGCAAGCCAAAGTTTATGGGCGAAGAAAACGGCAAGGTCAGCAGTGGCAGCAGCCGCCAACGCTAACACAGCAACATTGTAAGGCCGCCGTCAACTTTTGAGACAACCAAAAAAAAAAAAAACCGTTTATTTCAGAAATTCAACTAATTTCTTTTTTTTTTTGCCTTTACTGTTTTAGCCAAAGAAAAAACGGAGGAGAGAACGCCCATAAGTAAATTAAACTTCAATTTTCATCAGCAATTTGTCCATAAAGTCATTACTGGCAGTATTATGTCCCCTCCAAACAGAGGGTGGTCGTAGGTGGACAAATTAAAAACTGCCCATGAAGACAACACAACTCTCCGGTTGAACGAAGAAATCGATAATGCCAATAAATAAGAGATAATTTCATTTTTGTGTTTTTTTTTCGTCGTCAATTGACTTTTAGTAAACAGCTGCTAGTTAATGATTTTATTATGTCCCGCATAGTAGACGGCCAAGGCGGATTATAAAAGGAAATCAGGATTTGGCAAAGAGAAGCCAAAGATGTCAATATTAACAATATAATCGGTTGACATGGTGTAGATATAAAATGAAAAAAAAAGATATTTTGTGTAGCTTAAAAAATTAAAAGGGAAATTATATGAACTTATTGCTAGACATAGACATGCGGCAATAAGTTCATTATGGCATATCGTTATATAGTATATAAGGCATGGTGTGATATAGGATGACACCATGTCATCCCATATGTATTGGTGTCGTTCGATTGTATGATCTACATAAGTTGTTTAATTATTACCTGTGTAAACCAGCATTTACTGGTAGTCGCTTTGCCGTACAAGGGCAAATTTGCCCATGAACTTTCCATTTAAGGAACAGGAATAAACTACGCAAATATCAATGAGTACTATTTGATTCAATTTTTCTTCTTAATGATAAGGGACTTCCTCTTTATAGCCGAGCTTGAACGGCATGCTGCAGTGCGTCCTCTTTGGGCAGAAGTTTTTTCCATGGTAAATTACATCACAAATGGTGCCAGCATTAGAAGAGGATAACCACCGCTGAACATTTTTTCTGATGTTCTTGCCAGGAATCAAACCCAGCTGGTCAGCGTGTTGGCGGGCTTGTTTACCTCTGGGCTTCGTTGGGCTCCATGACGTGGTTGGCTCGACATGCCAGGACTCGAACCCAGGTGTTCAGCGTCATAGGCGGACTTGCTGATCTCTGCGCTACGTTGGTCTCCATGACGTAGTTGGCTTGATATGCTATAAATTGATTATTGTAATTTACTTACATGTCATGTCGTGTCATAGTCAGTGATATGGCATAACTTGACATTTGTTAGATACTTTAGTTTTAAATACTTTAAAATTTTATAATATACTTAAATTTTTTTCTTTACATAACACAATTTAAATTTTTATTTATTTCTTCTTATTTCAGGTAAGTGCCATTTTGAAGCTTTAATTCAAAGGAACCCCAGAATTATTTGATTTGGGAATCATAGGTAACATATTTTTAACTCCTTACCAACGAAAAAAAAAATAAGAATATTAATTTTTAAGAAAAAATGTTTTTCGGATATAATCCCAATATATACTTAATTTTTTTTTTAAATCCTTAAAAGCTGATTCTGAACTTTGAAAATTTTACCCCAAAACAATTTTTTTTTTAAACAACCTAAAACGCACTGACCCCTTAACGCCTGACCCTCGATTCTCTTGTCCGATTCTGATGAAATTTCATATTTTCATTACTTAGAGCATTGTATGTTATGGGGTAACCATAGTAGTGGTGGTAATCCCCATCCTAGGTAAAATTTTAGAACCATGCTATGCTGACTTACCAGAATAATATAGTATCTAAATGAAAGGTCTTATTTGGGAACAATTCCGAAGAGGGCCGGCCGCCTAACTTACAAGCGTACACTGAAAAAAACTTGGCCCATAACTCAAGATTTTTCCTTTTTCGTAGGATTTAACCAATTGCAACTAGACATAGAACCAAAACTTTAAAATAAAAACGCAATTTTTATATTTAATAAAGTAAACTCTAAAAAGAAAATTTTAAGTTAGTAATTCCGTGCTACTTACAAAATCCTTAATTGTTTTCAATACCACTCCCCTAAGTTGGTTCATGTCTGGTATTGTGTCTCCACCTAAGTGCCGGTATCTGTTAGACCCGAAAGCCGGGCAATGACAAAGGAAGTGCTCCAACGTCTCATCATCTTCCCCTCATGCTCTACACATATTATCACTTTTTCCGACCTACCGATTTTACAGCTCGTAGTCCTATGTGTCTCATTATGATACCAATAGCGAATCCTAAAAATTAGGACAAACATTTTTTCATTTGACATTTTGGTGCGAAATTGAGCGGAAATTAAGTTTTGTGCTGCGTCAAGGGACATTGCCATAATTGTTTGCACAACTTTATTGGAATTTTTGGATTTTTCGTAAATTTATTTATGCGAGCCAAGGCGGATGGCTATTATTTCTTTATTTGGCTTAATTATACTTTAATAATAATTTTTTCATTGATTTGAAGATGATGACTGTCCATATTTAGCTGATTTTAAACCATCTGTGGAGTAACCCAAATTTAATGAAATAAAAAAAATGTTGTAATCGACATTTTTAACACAATACACACAATTTTGACTAATAAACATGTCAAAATTATCTGTTTTAAAATTTAATTATAGACCCAACAAATAAGGCATCCATCATCTATGAAACTTTACTGTTTTGGTGTTTTTTGTCTGTTCGCTTTTGGAAGTTCACACTTTTTGGGACAAATTGAGCAGGGGGCACAAGAAGTCAGTCAAAACGATTGAGAAAAAAAACCAAATTTAAATAAACATTTTATCTAATTTGAAAAAAAGTTAGCAAATGACATTGATTGAGAGGAAGAAATGGCAACTTCATTGCTTTGTCTCAATCATCTTTGGGGATTGGCATGCCAACATTCACCAAAACAAAATACGATAATTATATTTGATGGCATTCGCCTTAAGTGCGAGTTCGAGTGCGAATGGAGGAAAAGGCGCCAGATGTCAAGCGTTTTGTCAGTGGCGTAAACAAATTTGTCTGCAAATTTCAAATGAAAAAGGCAAATCCATCTACCTTTTTTGGCTTATGGTGTATTTTGTTGTCGGCTGGTGATGCTGCTGTTGATGGCGATGCTTTTCAGGTGTTAATTGGCGTAATTATTAGCTTGTGTTTTGTTTAAGCATTTTTCGGTTTTTGTTTTAGCAAATTTACATTTACTTTGGTCCTAAAGGGTGGGGAAGATTTTTTTAGCGCTCATAGTTTTTGTAAACCCCATGTAACATTATCGTTTTGCCTTATTATTTGTTTAGTATAAATTTTTATTTACTGGCAATTAGCACAAATGAAGGCCTATTTGCTTGGTCAGTAATATTTTTTTTCTCTCATCAAAAAAAAAATCTTATATAGGGCAGCATCTATGAATGGTGTTGGGTTTTTTTCTTAAATACACATTTACCTTTGGTTAGGTAGTTTATAAAAATATAACCAATTCACCTTGAATCACTCAGGGTTGAGTGCATATTGTTAAGCTATTTAGCTTTCGTACAGTTTGGGGGCCATCCCTTTATTTGGTTCATAAATTTGAAATTTTATTGATTTTTCCTAATTTTTTTCCATATCTAGAAATAAGCATTTATGCTGTTGCCTGCTTTACTAGTAGTCAATTTTCCAAATATATAATTCGAAGCTTATTGTCTCGTTAAGTTTGTATTCAAATATTTTTAGTACATTTTCAGGCGTATCGTATGTAAAATCTTTTTGGAAAATTTTGAATTTTTCCATACCTTTGATTCGATGAACTCATTTTTGCCAAGCCTTTTCATTTGTCGAAATTTTAATTTTCTCCTCTCAGTCATTTTTGGTTTGCGTCACTAAAAGTATTACGGCTGTAACAATACATGGTGGATTCAACTGGTTTAAGTAAATTGAATTTCAGGTATTTCTTTGGTTTAAGGATTGAAATTTCATTTGGCAGAATAGAAGAAGCGGATCAGGAATATGTATTCAAGGCTCAAGAAGTAATTCGTTCTTAAATTACAGTTGGACCTCGGTTATCCGCCATGCTTGGGACCCCAGGCATTACGGATAATCGATTTTCCCATTTCAATCTTATCTTCAACTTTGAGTGGAAAACGTATCCCTTATCAATGTGTCTGTTACTGAAGTTCCCTCTAATCGTTATTTACGACTATTCTTAAATTTCTACGTCCACTTTTGGTTCTTCTGCATTTTTCATGGCTATAGGCTTTAATACCCACAAACAGAGTCACATTCTGCACAAAAAATGAGAACGAGCGAAAACCCACCATCCCCTCCGGATAATGGAGGTAATAATGGATAATCGAAGCAATGAAAAAAATTCAAAAATATCTCGTCAATCCCTGATAATGGAGGTTCCCAGATAATGGAGGTTCCCAGATAATGGAGGTTCCCGAATAATTGAGGTCCGACTGTATTTCAATACAAAAATATGTAATTTTACACCTTCCACCATAAAATGGGGGTACACTAACTTCATTATTCCGTTTATTACACATCGAAATATCTGAGTCCCCATAAAGATACATATTTTTTATCGCCATAAAACTTTAAGCTGATCTAGCTATTTCCATCCGTCTGTCTATTGAAAGCATGCTAACTTTCGAAGGAGTAAGGCAGGGCGTTTGAAATATTGCACAAATACTTGCTTCCTATGTAGGTTGGTTGGGAATATAAAAGGTCATATCTTAGTTCTGATATAGCTCCCATGTAAACTCATCTCCCGATTAAACTAACAAGCCTCTAGAGTGCGCAATTCTTATCCGATTTGTCTCCAATTTTGTACTATGAAGTTTTTAATGACATTCAACAGATGTTCTAAATATGGTCTGAACCGGTTCATTTATAGCTCATCTATAGACAGATCTCCCAAATATACTTCTTGAGCCTCTATGACATTCAACAGATGTTCCAGGTATGGTTTGAATCAATTAAAAACCTTGTACAGCTCCCATATGAACCGATCTTCCGAATATACTTCTTGGAGGGTGCAATTCTTTACCTATTTGCCTTTCCAACAGGACGTCTCCTATTACCCCCAATTTACCTACCAAGTATGGCTCCCATAACTCCCTTATCAACCGATCTCCCGAATATACTTCTTGAGTATGACATTCAACGGATGTTCCAAGTATGGTCTGAATCGGGCTCATACCTTAACTCCCAAATGCACTTCGTGAGCCCCTGGAGGGCAAAGTTCTTCTCTGGTTTGGCTGAAATTTTGCACAAACTCTTCTCCTATGACAGTATGTGTACCAAATATGGTCCATAACCTGATATGGCTCCCATTTTAACCGATATCTGGATGTTACTTTTTGAGTCCCTATAGAGCGCAATCTTATCCCGATTAAGCTGACATTTTTTACAATGACTTCTACTATGGTCTCCAATATCCAATCCGAGTCGTTCCTTAACCTGATATAGCTCCAATAGCATAGCAAATCTTGTTCATTATTCTTCTTTTTTTGCCTATAAAGAGGCAAAGAACTTGACAAATGCGATCCAATGTGGAGGGTATATAAGATTCGGCAAAGCCGAACTTAGCACGCTTTTACTTGTTAAGTATTAACTAATGTGGGAATATTAGGAACAGTGGAAGAAAGTTTTAGTTTTTAAACTTGAACCAGCAAGATCGTTTTAAAAGCATTATTAGGCTTTTAAGGCGATGTGGCTGGTTATGAATGTTCACATCCGTTAATTCAGAGAAGTCATCGAAGAAATAAGAACCTAAAGACAATGGGCATACAGGAGATGTTCTATTGTTTCCTCTTCCTCCACGCCCTCACAGCTGCTGTTGAAATTGGCACTTGCAATCTGTAGTCTATCTGGAGGCCTGAGGTTAGCATGTCCACCTATGACGCCGAATGTCTGGGTTCAAACGGTGGTTATCCCCTTATTTATACTGGCTACATTTGTGAGGTATCTCTACCAAGTAGTATCGCTATGCGGCACACCGTTCGGACTCGACATAAAAAGGAGGCCCCTTATCATTGAGCTGAAACTTTAATCGGGCTGCACTCATTGATATGAGAGAAGTATCTCCTGTTCCACAATGGAATGTTCATGAGAAAATTGGTAGTTTAGAAATCTATAGTCTTTCATCATGTTTTCCAATAAGACGTTGGATCTGTCTAGATGGACACGATAAGTGAGACTTCTGCTCTATATAACGACCGAAAAAAATTTGATCTATTCAGTTCATGATAGGGCCTCATCATTTTGGAGCGTTCAAAGCCCCCAATTTTTGACCGTATGTCATGCGTTGCCATTCGGTAAGTAATTCGGCCCCAGGCTTTACTTGTTCATTGCAAAGAATTCTTCGGTGATTAATCTTGTCTTGAAAGAGAGCGAATTATAAAATAAAATTATCTTCACCTCAAAGCCTAGTACTGACTTTGATTTATCCCCCGAAGAACTGTCAAAACACATTACAAACCAGTAAGGAAAGGCAAAAGTCGGGTGGCGACTTTCTAATACCCTACATCTACACTATAAATACAAGAGGGGGGCTATATTTTATTCTGAACCAATTCTGATAGACCTCAGCGCATGTATTCAGTTGGGTTAGTTTAATTCCTGTATCAAATTTCGAGCAAAGCAAATATGTTCAAAATGTAATAACAACGGTTGACATATGACAACAAATTACCTAAAATCCGACGAACATATCTATGGGAGCAACATCAAAATCTAAATCGATTTTGACCAAACTTCTTAGATATTGTGGTAGTCATTGAGGAAAGCGTTGTGCACAATTTTGATAAGATTGGTTAATAAATGCGTTTGCAGTGGCTTTAGAAGTGAAAATCGGGCGATACACGTAAATGACAGCTATATCTAAATTTGATACAATTTCTAAGAAATTCGCCAGTAATATATAGTGTCATAAGAAAATCCTTACCGCCAAATTTCGAGAGAATCGGTTAACGAATTGGCACTTTATTGCAATATTTCTTAAAACCGGATGAATATATGCATGGGAGCGAGTGAATATATGAGAGCTATATCTAATTCTAAACCGATTTCTATGAAATTCACTAGTTCGATGGAGAGTCATAAGAAAATCCTTCCTGGCAAATTTCGAGAGAATCGGCTAACAAATGACCATTTTTATTCTGTATTACTGCAAATCGGGCGAACATATATATGGGAGCTGTATACAAATCTGAACCGATTTCAATGAACTTCACCAGTAATATCGAGAGTCATAAGAAAATTCTTCCTGGCAAATTTCGAGAGAATCGGTTAACAAATGACCACTTTATTGCTGTATTACTGCAAATCGGGCGAACATATATATGGGAGCTGTATACAAATCTGGACCGATTTCAATGAATTTCACCAGTAATATCGAGAATCATAAGAAACTCCTTCCTGGTAAATTCCGAGAGAATCGGTTAACAAATTACCATTTTATTGCTGTATTACTGCAAATCGGGCAAACATATATATGGGAGCTATATCCAAATCTGAACCGATTTTTTTCCAATTTCAATAGGCTTCGTCTCTAGTTCAAAAAACATGTCCATACCGAATTTGAAGGCGATCGGATGAAAATTTCGACCTGTTGTTTGTACACAAATTAACGTGGACACACGGGCATACATAGCTAAATCAAATCAGAAGGTGATTCTGAGTCGATCGGTATACATATCAATGGGTTTATCTCTCTTCATTTCACTAAGTTATAATACCCTGTACCACAGTAGTGGTGTAGCGTATAAAAATGATGACAAATGAAAATGCAAACACATTCCATAGAAGTGGTACTGAGTTCAATGAGCAAAAAATTTGCAACATATAGCTGCGTCAGTATACATTTCTCTTCAATTAATTGCAAATGTAATTAAATGCTCACGAAATGGACACCAATCAACTCAGCTTCAATGTTTTTGTCTTTGTTGTGTGTTGTTGTTTGTGTTCTGGCGAAGAATACAGTCCGTCGGAGTTCGCCATAATTTAATAGACATTTTAGCTGCGAATGAATTCAGGCAAAAAAAAAAAGAACTTGAAACAAAACGAAAAACAATGGCGTTTGCTTCAATCTTTGCTGTCTATCCACAATTTTTAATTTGCTAGTTTGAAGATAGGCTTAACTTTATATCGCTTTGTTAAGAGACGCCACTAGCAAAAGCTCTAAGTTTTAAAGTCTTTTTTCTCGAATTTATTATTTACTCTCTGTTGAAAAATGCAATCATAACAATTATCTATGATATCCTAACAACCATATTGCTGTGATTCATTGTCTGTTGTTGTTAGTTTTCCATTCTCCCATTATTGAAAAAAACATCATACTTAAGATCTCTTATTCAAGCATATACAAATCTATTTTCAATCTATTCTAATTAGTCAGAATTGATAATTCACATGGCCATAGATACATGTATGCCATTAGCTAACAACCATGCAACAACACTAAAACACCACATTTTTATTGTTGGTATATTTATATAAAATAATAAGCTTTTGAGAATATTGTAAAAAAACAAACGAAGTAAATGGTTGTTCCACTCTAAAGATTATGGACTCCCACACTGATTTTTCGCTTAGTTTGCAACAGAAGCAATATTTCAGTCGCAACAAAACTCTTGCAAATACGGCTAACAAATGTGATGGCAAATTTATTTATAAAATCTATACGTAAATGTTATCTGCATTAAAGACAATATACATATATGCGTACATTTTCCATATGATTCCTTTGTTGTCTTATTATAGTTGTATTAATTTTTTCAAACTTTATTGCATGATACTTGAAATGGTGGTTCACAATAAAAATATTGTAAGTGTAGGTTTAATGATACAGTGGGGACCAAAAGTGAACGAATATATAGTATAAGGATAATGTAATGAAAGAAGAATGAACTTTTAAAGATAACAATACCTTAATTTCGTTTATTTATCAATAGTTTCAATAGTTTTGTGGCAAAACAAAAGAAGCACAAAGGCAGTTTCAACTTACTTTAAAAATTATCCTTAAACTTGAGTTATGACAACTATGATTTAAACTTTAAATTTATTAGTAAACGTCATATTTATTAAGGTATATTCTGTATATTGATAGTTCTTTGGTTTATTACTTTAATATATATATTAGTTTTCTTCTAATATTCGAATTCTATGTTAATGTCATGAGAAGAACGTATAAGTTGGTATTAGCTTTTGATAGGATATTTTTACATACTGAGAAAAAAATAGATCACCTAAAATGTTGTTTGCAATTGCTGTTAGTTTTCTTTGCCAGTGTTTAATCATATGTCTACGAATGTAGGTGGAAGTTCTTGTATGTTCTTTGTTCTTTTCAAGAATAAAATCATATTTGCTTTAAGCATATATGGCACCTATCAACACTAATTTGGTGTCCATTCATGTTTGTTGTTAGTGATATAATGAGATATAATTGAATGTTTGTTGTGGGATTTAATAAGCTTAGCGTACTGTAATTCTTTTTTTATAATGAAACTTCTTATAAAAATGTGACTTCAATTAAAATGTGAGTGTTGCAAATGTAACCAACTCCGGTTCGCACACAGACTAATTTAAAACTTTATGACATGTTTTTACTCATACTCCACGACGGTATCATATGTAGTATTATGACTTCTAAGAGTATTATAAGTCTTAGAAACTCCTCCAGATTAGGTATGATAAATTGAATAGCAAATAATTCTCCAGAAATATTATAAGCTTGCCATCAATCAAGGCGTGTCAAAAAACATGAAAAGCTGTATCAATTTATATTTGGTAAAATGATATATCTATGTATTAGTGTTATCCAACAAGAGAGTTAAGAAAGAAACGTATATGTGAATCTGGTGATGGTGATAAAATTAATATTTTATGTAGAAGCCAAACTGTGAGATCGCATTCTGTAGACCCTATGTCAGATTATTGGCCTTCAAAAAACTTAGTTAGATAGTAATTTACAACCGTTTGAATATCAATATGGGATTTTAATGAGAAAGGGAAAGAATATACAAATCTCAAACGCACACAGACGAAAAGAATATACAAATGTTTTTTTTTTTAATAATATGGAATGTTATCAAAAATTTTCTAATTATGTAATAGTAAGAGTACATTCAAAAGGCCTGCACAAGACCATTCTTTTGCTTTTAAGACACACTAACAACCATAGAGTATTTCAAGAACTGAACCCTTCGTTTAAAAATACAACATTGTATGAGAATATTGAGAACTGAGTAAAACAGTATAACTGAGTAAAAAGAGTCCTTCAGCGAAAAGAGAGATTGATTCAGATTTCAGTGAGTGCACGTTGTACAATGCATGTATTTGGGTGCATTTTGCTTCAGATATAGTATTTTTCTTTTCGTCTGCTTTCGTAGTACGAAATTCGTACGAAGACAATGTGGTTGATCTGGCGAAAGCATGGGTAAAAACCCACAAACGTTCGTAGGTTTGCAAACGATTGGTGTGATCAGTTCATATTTTGAAAATGACAGCGAGACGCTTTCGTATGTTTCAGTGTGCAGCGAGTAATTTCTTATATCTCACTGCAGCGGGGATGAATTTGAGATAAAAAGCACTTAATGATGGATGTTTTTCAAAATGATTTGATCAACAGCAACTTTTTCGTCCATCCTGTTTACTCCCAGGACGTGAGGAGTATCCATTTAGCTAGATGTCATAGTCGATGGACAGGATATTTCTACATTCTCTTCTTTTGGCCAGTTCATACAACTACAAGCTGGGGTAAATCAAGAATCAGGAATAGGTCTTCAAATCGTTACGCGGTAGCACTTGGCTTTTGGACAAAAAAGCAAACTTAATTAAAAGGTGATCAAATTTCCAAAAAATATATTTCTTCATATTAAGGATCTTTTATTTTAAAGATTCTTAATAATATAATTAATTAATATAATTTATTAACTTTACGTCTTATTATTAAAGACAAAAATCTAAAATTAAGGTCAAAATATCGATGAAAGTTCGGAAATTAGCCCTGTGACAGGTCCGTACAGTAATTAAGGACACAAAATAGTCTTAGAAATAGGAGCTTCTTTAAATGTTTAATTTTTTTAGGTTAAGATGCTAATTTAAAAACAAGAATTTTTCAAAAAATTATAACTGGGAAGCCATATATTCAGTAAAATAAAAATCAACCAGCGATCAAAATTTTAAACCGATGGCCATGTTCGTTAGTAAAGAGAAAATTAAATTTTAAGATATCATCCTTATTTTAAAGTTTTGGTTCTTTGGCTCCTTTTTATTGCTAAAATCCTACGAATAAGGAAAAGTCTTACGTTTTGGGCCCACTTGTTCCTCGATGTATAAAGTGGTAAATTAAGCTGCTCCAGCCTTGGCTGCAGTCTTCAATGAGTTTGTCTTCAGATGGCGAACTTTGATTACATACACTATGAGACTTATATCCGTTGTGTTGAGGGCTATTGTGAGCTTCTCTCTAAACAGTTTCTCCAAATCAACAAAATTGCCAGCTAACCCGTCTGTAAGCTCCTCCGAGACATGTCAGAAACGATGTGTGAACATTTAGAGAGGAAATCCAACAATGCCTCACCGATTCACCGGAATGTTGTTACCAAGACGACTATTTATCCCTGGTGGAAGCGGTGGCAAATGATGAGCGAAATCTGTCTAGGAAAACTAGTGTAACTCTGGCAAGTGAGAGGAAATTGAGCAACATTTGTTTGTAATACAACATCAGGCCTTTACCAAATCCATATGGTAAAGGTACAACCTCCTCTAGAGATGAACATGAGAATGTGGCATTAACTTCAGCCCGGCCGAACCTTGCATACCCACCACCTCAGGTGTATAAGTAAACCACCGTTTGTAATATGGTGAAAAATACTACATTTATGAACCCATAGTAGCTATATCGAAATATGTTACGGTTTGGACCAAACTCGACACAGACGTCGAGTGGTCTAATAAATACAATTCACTGTACAAGTTGGTTGGCCGCTGTAGCACAAAGTTTAAATTTATGCCTATGACGCTGTACTTCTGGTTTCGAATCCTGGCGAGAACGGCAGAAAAAACACTTTTCATCGGTTATGTGCCCAAGACCTTAAATAAGGAGATCGGTATATATAGCAGCCATTTCCAAATATAGACCGATCTGAACCGCTGTACCAAAATTTCACTGAAATCGGATGATTTCCGCATTTTATGGACCCAAGACCCAGATCGTTCTACATGGGGCCGATATCAAGATATAGTTCGATATTGCCCATCTTCGAACTTAAACTGCCTATGGAAAAAAAAGAATCTGTGCAAAGTTTCAGCTCATTATCTGAATTTTCTAAAGCCTGTATTGTGATTTCAACAGACAGATTGACGTACATGGCTAGATCGTCTTAGATTTTTAGGACGATCAAGCATATAAATATGTACTTTATAGTTTCAGAAAATAAACAAGGCATCAGGGGCCGATGAATTGCCAGCTGAACTATCGAACGCAATATGGTAAAAAGACAAACAAATGCAAGTACAAATGCATTGTAGTGTTAGATTCCCAACCAAGCTCTTTGACCCATAGAGTGCTAGGAGTCTTATAGAAATTTGCTTAGTAGCTGACAGTTCAAAATACTGATATTGAATGAAACCCAACCTTGCTGTATTATACATTTCAAATAGCAATAATCGCACCTCGGTTATACCTCATTGGTTACGATATCGCCTCTGCGCAAAGCTAACAAGTCCTTTGATTAAACAGAAGGATGGAATGAACCAAACTTCAACCGTTTGAAATGGAAACTAAATCCATGGCATAAACAAAGATGTGATTTTAGTAAATTAAATATTACAAATTTAACCAAAATTGATTTAGAAAAATTCATGCATTACTGGGTCCTGCCTATTGAAAATAGGTTTAATACTTCGGGTAAGTTAAATTCTACAGATGCGTCTATTTTATATCACTTATCCGTAAATTTGATTTAAGCGTAGTTCGCATACGTGGAATTTATTTCAATTGAACGATAAGTCCTATTCAAAGTGAATTTTCATGCCACCGTAGTAAGTATGTATGAAGTAATCTTAGTTGAAATAGAGCAATGCTCTGGAAAACTGAACATTCCATTGATGTACAGAGGCAAACTTCTCACATATCAATGAGTGCTGTCCCATTCAAGTTTAAGCTCAATGATAAAGAAGTTCTACTAGGCAATGCTATGTTTTTGTAAATTTTAGTGAAGAACTACTGTTTTCAATTTCTGAAGTTTGCCATAAAATTAACTTTTTCACTTGTGCGATTTTAGTCTCATATTTCAAACGACATTTTTTTTTGTCATTTAAGCGCAATTTTCACTTTGAAGAATTCAGTTGTATTGGATAACACGAAGACGAGTTACACTTAAGCAATATTTTTCACTACAGCGTATTGCAGTTATCCGGTATCAACTGTAAATATATACCTGTTTACCAAATGCAACGATCTGGTACTTATACATTCTTTACTGCTCAGTAAGGCCTTGTCAGCATGCCCTAGGTTAGATAGTAGTGGCGGTGGTGGCATTACATATTCAAAAAAGATTAGTCTAATGTGTCACCACAGCAGCGAAAGAAAAATGCCTCTGGTTTGAAAGGAACCCTCAACCTCAAGAACAGTTTCACTGAAAACTTGTTTACAAAAATTTTTCATCAAAAATCTTGTCTTTTGATTTTTTAAAGGAGATCAAGAATATATAAACAGAGTGAAGCAGTACATCGTTGTACAACGAAATATAATTTTGCAATAGAACTTACATTTAGTGTCCATTGAGATATGGCCTACATGATGTCTTTTCACTACTGGGTTAATACAGTCATATCTTAAGCAAACCATTTATGTATGTTCTTACATAAACTCGATTGAGATCATAAAAATATGATTACAATTTCAGTATTTCATTGGTTTATACTTCTCCTTATCCTTTGTGGCTTTAACCCTAAAGCTTTAATAGGGTTTCTTTTCATACGATACTATTTTTATTGACTTTTATTGAACTTTTTCAAACAAAAAAAAAAACTATGCGGCTAATTTAGCATGACCTAATGAATTCTTACCCTCATTTGTTCATCAGGCTTCTACATACATAAAACATCCCCATTTATATTGTGGTAAAAATTGTTCCACTTTGTAAAGAGTTTTTTTTTATACTGTTGACCCCCTACACTCCATTTAAAAGCATATAGCAGAAACTAATTAATTAGCCATTTAGACTGCGGCTTGATAATTATCTCGAGCCTCCCCTTCCTGCTCCTGCTCATTCTGCCTTAAGAAATTATATTTTTTTTCTTATATGGCAAAAGTCATGCAAAGGGGACCACAACTGTATCCTTGAAAATTATTGCCTTTCAATCTACTATCTATAACATCGAAGCCATTGGTCAACCAACCCCACCATCATCATCTCCAGCAGCAGAAGCTTGGAAACGAAATGGAATCATTTAAGCAAATGCGCTTCAATGCTTGGTTAACTATGTCCGCTGCTCTTGCTTTTGCTGGCTGCCCTCTCAATGGTTTCCAATATCCGTTGATGTTTATCTTTACAATTTACAATGTCTCTTTTGACATATTTCTAGTTGTGGCTTCATCTGTGGTTGTTCAATTCAGTTTAGTTGGGCCCAGTTCTGCTCTGACCACCATTTCCAGTACTTAATTAATTTTCAAATAGAAGAGAGAAGAAAAAAATAGAATAACTGCCACCATGTGTTTATAAGCCGCCTTGTGACTAACCATGACCCCATGGATGGTTGAATCAGTGTTGCCACTAAGGAAAATAATGTTGCTTAAACTATATATCTTCTGCTTATATATAAGGTTTTCCAACAAGAGCTGTAATTTTGAACCACCCAATGTTTCGGTAGTTGTCACTGTTAAAGATTTTATTCTTTGACATTTGACAAGTAGAAACTTTCAAAACCCACAAAAAATTGACACAAAATAAGTCGAAAGGCGTAATTTTACTCTACAAACTAAATTTCTGCCAAACCAGGCAAAAATTAAAGCTGCTAGGAACCGAACATGGATAATTGAGAAATTGGTTTATATGGGAGCTATGTCAGGTCGGACGAAAATTACAGACTGCAGGATCTAAAATGTCAAATTGAGAGATCGGGTTATATGGAAGCTATGTCAGATTATAGACCTATTTCAACCGTGCTTGGCACAGTTATTGGATGTCGTAACAGAAAATTACATGCAAAATTTCAACCCAATTGGATAACTATTGCGGCTTCCAGGGCCTAAACAAGCAAAATCGGGAGATTGGTTTATATGGCAGCTATATCCAAATCTGAACCGATATGGCCCATTTGCAATCCCCGATGACCTGCATCAATAAGATGTATGTGGGCAAAATTTCAGGCGCCTAGCTTCATGCGTTCGGCATCGATCGTGATTTTGACAGACGGACGGACATTGCTAGATTGACTCAAAATGTCCAGACGATCAAGAAAATAATAAAAAATTTTATGGTCTGAGTTGGATGGTATTGATCTGAATAACGTTTACTTTCGCTACGTGCCACACAAGCAACGAAACCATTACTATTCTACGCGAAAAGTTTCCGGGCCGTGTTATCCCTGAAAGAGTTGATTTCAATTCGCCACCGAAATCTTGTGATTTAACACTTTGTGACTTCTTCCTTTGGGGCCACGTCAAAAATAAGGTGTACGGCAACATCCCAGCATCGATGCAAAATCTCAAAGATAGAATTCGTGAGGCTATCGAGAACAAAGGATAGCCACTTTGCGATTTGGTTATGGAAAATTTCAAGAAAAGGATAAGGTCCTGTAAGCACGGTCGTGGTGGCCATTTGGCTTATTTTCTTTTTTATTATTACCGACATACTTTCCTCTTTATTTAACAGTAAACAACCTATCGTTTATCCCAAAATTAAATTTTTCTTTGAATTGTCTCCCCTTATCCTAAAAATACCACCCAAAATTAAAAGAGGACCGATGGAAACAATTTGGTATTCAAACGAAAGGTAATTTTAATAAGAATACTAAACCTGTGTAAAGATATTGGGTATAGTCACGTAGGAATCGTTCCGGCTCCAAAAACCTACCCATATGGACATACAAACCGATTTGGGCAGTGTGGATATTAAAATCGGATATTAAATTTTCGCCGCCAAGTCCAAAGATTGCCACCCACTCCAAAAACCCCCGAACGTATTTGTTATCAAAATTTAGCACCAAATATCAGGAATCAACCACCAAAAAGCTTCTCAAAAGGGAAAGTTATCTGATCGGGATAATATGAGGCTCAATTGTAAGGTATTCGGATATAGAGTAAAAAGTTCGCTTTCAAATGTGGGCAAGTGTGGTTGGCCGCCAAATAACCCCTAAAAAGAACATGTCGGTCGATCAGGACAATATAGGAATGAAATAAAATTTCATAGGAAGTGGAGTACAAATCTTAGGACAACAGTGAAATCGGATTATAAATACGCCGTTTATGGTGCCAAGACTTTAAATCGAGATATCGGTCTATATGACAGCTATATCCAAATCTTCACCGATTTGGGAGAAAATTGCAAGAAAATGTCGAAGAGCCTAACACAACTCACTGTCCCAAATTTCGGCAAAATCGGACAATAAATGAAGCTTTTATGGCCCGAAAACTTTTATTTGAGAGATCGGTCTATATGGCAGCTATATCCAAATCTGGACCGATCTGTGCCATATTGCAGAAGTATATCGAGGGGCTTAACTTAACTCACTGTCCCAAATTTTGGTGACATCGGACAATAAATGCGCCTTTTATGGGTCCAAAACCTTAAATCAAGAGATCGGTCTATATGGCAGCTATATACAAATCTGGACCGATCTGAGCCAAATTGAAGAAGGATGTCGAAGGGCCTATTACAACTCACTATCCCAAATTTTGTCAAAATTGGACAATAAATGCGCCCTATATGGGCGCAAGGCCATAAAACCATGAGTTAGGTCTATATGGCAGCTATATCCAAATCTGGAGCCATCTGGTCCAAATTCAAGAAAGACGTCGAAGGGCCAAATAAAACTCGGATAATATTTGTGGCTTTTATAGGCCTAAGACCCTAAATCGGAGGATCGGTATATATAGCAGCTATATCCCAATCTGGACCGATCTGAGCCAAAATGAAGAAGAATGTCGAAGGGCTTAACACAATTCACTGTCCCAAATTTCAGCAAAATCGGATAACAAATGTGTCTTTTGTTCGGCCTAAGACCCTAAATCGGCGGATCGGACTATATGGGGGCTTTATCAAGATGTAGTCCGATATAGCCCATCTTCGAAATTAACCTGCTTATGGACAAAAAAAGAATCTGTGCAAAGTTACAGATCAATATATCTATTTTTAAAGCCTGCAGCGTGATTTAAACAGACAGATATATATATATATTTTATAGGGTCGGAAATGGATATTTCGATGTGTAGCGTAGAGTAGAGTAGGGTAGAGTAGGGTAGAGTAGAGTAGAGTAGAGTAGAGTAGTGTAGAGTAGAGTGATTAATGGAGTAGTAGAGTAGAGTAGAGTAGAGTAGAGTAGTGTAGAGTAGAGTAGAGTAAAGTAGAGTAGAGTGATTAATGGAGTAGTAGAGTAGAGTAGAGTAGAGTAGAGAAGAATAGAGTAGAGTAGAGTAGAGAAGAGTAGAGTAGAGTAGAGAAGAGAAGAGAAGAGAAGAGTAGAGTAGAGTAGAGAAGAGTAGAGAAGAGTAGAGTAGAGTAGAGTAGAGTAGAGTAGAGTAGAGTAGAGTAGAGTAGAGTAGAGTAGAGTAGAGTAGAGTAGAGTAGAGTAGAGTAGAGTAGAGTAGAGTAGAGTAGAGTAGAGTAGAGTAGAGTAGAGTAGAGTAGAGTAGAGTAGAGTAGAGTAGAGTAGAGTAGAGTAGAGTAGAGTAGAGTAGAGTAGAGTAGAGTAGAGTAGAGAAGAGTAGAATAGAGTGGATAGAGTAGTATAGTATAGAGTAGAGTGATAGAGTGGATTAGAGTAGAGTACAGTAGAGTAGAGTAGTGTAGAGTAGAGTGGAGTAGAGTAGTGTAGAGTAGAGTGGAGTAGAGTAGGGTAGAGGAGAGTTGAGTAGAGTAGAGTTATAGAATGGAGTAGAGTAGAGTTATAGAATGGAGTAGAGTAGAGTAGAGTAGAGTAGAGTAGAGTAGAGTAGAGTAGAGTAGAGTAGAGTAGAGTAGAGTAGAGTAGAGTAGAGAAGAGTAGAGTAGAGTAGAGTAGAGAAGAGTAGAGTTAAGTAGAGAAGAGTAGAATAGAGTGGACACAGTAGTATAATATAGAGTAGAGTGATAGAGTGGATTAGAGTAGAGTACAGTACAGTAGAGTAGTGTAGAGTAGTGTAGAATAGAGTGGAGTAGAGTAGGGTAGAGGAGAGTTGAGTAGAGTAGAGTGATAGAATGGAGTAGAGTAGAGTCTGAGGTCCTGCAAGCAGGCCGATCTGAAAAATATTGGATGTAGGAAGGACATGTATGACTTTAAAATTATTACAGGGATATATTATGTTTTTGGACAACACATACGATAAATAAATAAAGTAATGTAGATCCAAGAAAGACCCATTATTTTAGGCAACTGCTTCAAAACATTCAACATATAAAAAACCACTTTAGGTTGTAGCAAAGCACATTGGCCACCTAGTCTGATATACAAATTTGAGCCAAAGTGTCTGGGCGTTCCTTTTTTTCGGATAATTTTTTTTTTTCATAAATCGTTTTCCATTTGCAAATCGTTTTCCATAGCCAATCCGATTTCTTTGGCAACCCTATGGCTATGGCTTTGGCTTTCTATCTAGTGTGGGAGTTTTAAGAGTCCCCTGTGACTAAACTGTCATTGTGGATGGTTTATGTAAATGCGAAATTTTTTTTGCTGAATATTAAATGACTTGAATTATTATTGAGTTTTTCCCCCCTTAAAACATAAATCGAAAAATAAATCGAAATAAAACTCATTGATGGTGTTGACACCATCAAGAACCGGACTTAAGTCTATGTAAATTTCTCAAAGTAATTAATTAGTTTATGGAACTGACAAGCAGGGCAATTAACAAGCAACTTTAAAATTGCCATCCGTTGGTCGGTCGTGATCAGCAACCATGGTGTGTGGTTACCATCGCAACCACTCACCAGCCACATCTGGTGGCAGCAACCTGAGACCAGTGGAGCTACTCCAGCAGCTACAGCGCCACCACCTTGTTCCATAAATTAGAACTTGTGAAATTTATTTAATTCGATCTTTGGGCGTCGGACATTGGTCTTACTGTTTTGTTTTTTTTTCCCCTGCTATTAAATGCGAATATTTTTGTGGGTGTATGATAAACAGTCATCAACTATTTAGGAATGGGGAACAAACGGAAGGCGTTTATATTAATGAACGAACTGCTGTAGTGTTTTGTTTTTCATTTGAGCTGGATCGTAATTTTGCAGCAACTTAAAATTGGCGCGGATTTGTAATAACGTCTTGGCTGTAACCTCGTTTCGTTTCAGCACTTTGCCCGGGCATATTTATGGGAAGCCAACATTGCGATCTATTGAAAACCATTTGTCATGCATTCGATTTTATTTCCGTTTTATATTAAAAATGCTATTTGCTTAATTAACTCCACCTCCTCCTACGAATTGAATCATGAAAGTCATGTTTCTTTCTCAATTACAACGTTGAGACTTAGTGATCAGCGGAAGCATATTATGGCATTGTGGCAAACGAAGGTTAATGCAAATTTGAAGGATGTTCAAAATATAATAAAAAATCATCATATGATCAGAAATCATAAAAATATTATTCAAATCTATTTTGTATTATTTTTGATAGAAAATTTTGTGAAATTGTTTTCAAAAATCCATTTAATTGAAAATGCAGCCAAACGAAGGATAAATCAGATATTGTTGAACTGATTTAAGTGAATTTTTTTTTTGTACTCTGATGGGCATATAGACCGATCTGCACAATATGGGTATTAAATGAATGGTATTTTGGAGTAGAGTACGAATTTTATATGCAAAAAATTAGAGGCTTTTTTACAGGGGGGAAACTTTTATAAGTGATTTTTGCGAAATATTTCCCCCTGATATTAAGCCTCTAATTTATAAAATTTTCATAGAAAGTTTTAGTAAATTTGAAATATGTTGCAAAGACTTAATTTTTATCGAAATTTATAAAAACATTTCACCAAACATTTTCCTTTCTCTTATATTGCCATTTTTACTTTGGTTTTAATTAATTCCCCTGCTGTTTTTCTTCTTCAGATTTGATTTTATCTCTATGTTCCCATAGATTTCACTTCATCTTAGACTTGGTCTTCCAGCCCCCAAAAAAGCATGCAAACAGAATTTCGATTAATACTTCCTTTCTGTTGTGATGTTCGTAGCTAGGGTATACAAATTGCTAAATTTGACCTCAGTTATAAGGTGTTCGCTCGCATACACCTGTATACATTTTGATATGCTTTGGTCGGCAACGAAATTAAATCGGCCCCCCATTTATTGCATGTCGAAAACACACGCACACGTGTGTGAGAAATTTTCCCAATTTGAAGGCATTTTTTTGGTGCAGCAAATATTCGTTGTTAACACCCACACATGTCAGAATGGACACTCTCCATAAATACTCTATAAATGGGGGACTAGAGCTGTCTTCTGTAGTCCTGCTGCTGCTAGAGTGTCCTCCCAATTTGAGCTTCCATACCGCCCAGTCTACCTACACCAATCAATGAACTGCAACCACCTCCAACCAACCACCAATCTTGGGAGATAAACACGAAATTTGTACCAAACAAAAATGAAAAGATGAAAGTTGTATTTTATGAGCCGTTGCTTGGTCGATGTGTTGCTTAGCCCAAAGACCCATAGACCGTATAATGTGAAAATTTGATCTGATGGAATGGTTGCGTCGGCACAAGAAAAGGACGAGATCAAAAAACGCATCAACTTAATTAAGTGTAAATAACAGAAACATTTGCGTGAAATGAAACACATTTTGCCACTTTAAAAACACTCTGGAGTTTTTAATTGTTACCAATGTTGCACGCAGCAAATAACACTAGTTTACAAAAAGAACAACAAAATCATATTTAAGCCAAAGAAGATAAAAAAAAAATAATAATTTATAAGTAAATATTAAATCTGCACGAAATGTTCTATTGGAATAGAATGTTGAAAATATTTCTATAAAAATGAAATTTTGACAAAATTTTTTTTAAAAATAAAATTTTCACAAAATATTTTTTAAAAATAAAATTTTTTCAAAATTTTCTATAAAAATAAAACTTTGACAAGTTTTTCTGTAGAAATAAAATTTTTAACAGAAATAGATTGACATAATATTTTACAGAAATAAAATATTGACACAATTTTTTTTTAGAAATAAAATGTTGACACATTTTTTAAAGAAATTATAGCCCTTGAAGCCATCTCACCTAATATGGTGTAAAAGTTTTCTAAACAAAGACGAAACGCGTCCCACAGTGGTTGGTGTGTATTGCTATCTTTGGCTTTCCTTTTCCATTAGCATCTCCGATCATTGAGCTCGTCTTGAAAGAGAAACAAACAAAAAATTGTAAAATTTAATGATCTCGCCCTAACTGGCAAAAAAAAACTTGAAAAATTCGGCAGAGCCCGGCCAGGATTCGAACCTGGGCACACGGAGCAGCAGCGAGAGCCATTGATGTTGTCATCAATACAACTTCCAACAGATGCACCAAATCATGTGTAGTACGGAAGAAGTGAAATCTTGTCACAAAAAGAATGTCTATCATTACACAAAACTACATGCATTAGGAAATGTACAGCTAATAGACAGGGTTGTCGAGTGTGGTTAATGTGGTAATTCCTTTTCCATTTGCATCTCCGATCATTAAGCACGTCTCAAAAGAGAAACAAACAAAAAATTGTAAAATTTAATGATCTCGCCCTAACAGGCAAAAAAAAACTTGAAAAATTAAATGAAATGTTGACAAAATTTCCTTTGGAAATAAAAATTTTACAAATTTTGAAAAATTTCGAAAAAATAAAAAATTCAACAAAATATTTTATGGATACAAATTTTAAAAAAATATTGGCAAAGTTTTCTATAGAAACATTTTTTTTTGCCAAACTCTTGCATGACAAACATTTTTGCATCACTTTTTTTAATTTTGACAAAAAATTTGGAGAAAAAAAATGTTGACAAAATTTTCTATAAAATATTAAGGAAAAGAGCGCAAACAGACATAGATATAAAATATTGAAAATAATTTTCCATACATACAGTCGAATTTTTTCCGGCTGTGGACCGTAGGTTTATCTGTTTCTACAGAAGTACAAAAAATCTTTTTTTTTAGTTGAGGCAGAAACTTGTATTTGTTTTGTAATAACATTTGATTGGTTTCCTAGTTTCCTAGGTCGCTAATGGCGTTGATGGCGCAGAGATTTGGTCTCATGTTGTATAGTCTTGCACGCTTCCTTTAGTCTACCCACATCAATTTGTTGATGATGAAATAACTCAATAAGCCTTGCTCCATAATTATAATTGTCACAATTAACCCCAGTCAAGGCGCATGGGGTCCCTGGATAGGCTCCGGGTCCACGATGTGACGCTGACATGGGTTCCTGGACATGAGGAGATTTCAGGAAATGAGATAGCGGACGAGTTCGCCAGAAGGGGTTCGTCTACGCCGGTCGGACCAGCTACTGGTCTTGCCTACGTGCTATTTGTCGAGCTATTGGACACAGTAGAGATGTGGCTTCGTTGGTGAGATGGTGGTGGATGGTTGCCGGACTGTAAAAGTGCTCTGTCCTGTCATCGATCAAAGGAGGACGAGGGAGTTGCTGGCGTTAAATAAGAGGTCGATGAGTACCTTAACAGGGGTCATAACCGGGCACTGTGTCATAGGCCGCATGGGGGCTCGCATGCGAACACCGCAGAATGACTTCTGTAGGAGTTGCCTTGATAAGGATGAGGAGGAACCAATCGAGCACTTGCTGTTTTCATGTTCGAGTCTGCGTAGGCTCTCCTTTCTGGGGAGCCCTTTCTTCTGCGATCTGGGTGAACTTGCGATCGTACCTCTGGTAGGTCTCCTGAGATTTGTTGAAGGAACAAGATGGTTTCGTCGGGGGGTGCCATGGGGATGGGCGTTCTTCACCCCCGCTCGGGGTCTCCATTCCTCCTGTTTTTTTTTTGTTCTTGTATGACATCTAGTCCGAGGTCCCACATCTTTTTTCTCTTCCTTTTCTAAGGTACCACAATGGGCCAAACTGGCCTCCGAGTGAACTCAACTTTGGTGGGCAACACAACGTACCTAATCAAACAGATGAAATAAAACCCCAAATTTCAAAATGAAATAAGGCCGCAAGGAAATGAAATAACACCCCAAACAAGAATGAACAAAGCCCCAAATTTTTGTGCATTATTTCATATGAAGTAAAGGCCAAAAAAATAATAGTGTCCCGATATATGAGAACTGTAAATATTTTGCTCTCTGTAAATTAAATAAAGCCCTAGAAAAAAGGTTTGGGACTTTATTTCATTTCCAAATTTGAGGTTTCATTTCATATAAAATTAAGTCATAATGAAATAAAGCCCCAAAAAATTAAATCAAAACCCAAATGACGTTGGCATACCCTCCATCATTAGATGAGAGTATACTCAACCTAACCTAACAGATGAAAAAAGACCCCAAATTTCAAAATTAAATAAGGCCGCAACGAAATGAAAAAAAAAACCCAAACAAAAATGAATAAGGCCCCAAATTTTTGGGCATTATTTCATATGGAGCAAAGGCCAAATTAAAAAATAATATTGCCCCAACATATGAGAACAGTAAATCTTTTGCTCTCTGTATGAAAAAATTCCTTAATTTAAGCAAAACGAAATAACGCCCAAATAATTAGGTTAGGGACTTTGTTTCATTTCCATATTAGGGATTTCATTTCATATGAAATTAAGTCATAATGAAATAAAGCCCCAAAAAATGAAATCAAACCCCAAGTGTCCTTGTGTAACCTCTATCATTAGATGAGGGTATACTCCTACTTACTCATCGAAATAATGATCTGAGACCCAGCAAAGCATATATAATCTTGATCGTCTTGACCTTCTAAGTCTATTCAGCCATTTTCGTCTATCTTTTTGTCGAAGGCATGCTAACTTTCGAAGGAGTAAAGCTAGGTGCTTGAAATGTTGCACAAATGCTTCTTGTAAGTGCAGCTCGGTTGGGATTGTAAATAGGCCAAATCGCTTCATGTTTTTATATAGGTGCCATATAAACCGATCTTCCGATTTTTCTTATTGAGCCTAAATTTTGCATGTGGTGTTTTGTTTAGACTTCCAACATACGTGCTAAGTATGATCCAAATTGGTCTATAGTCTGATAGAGCTTCCTTCTTTTCCTTATAAGGTATGTTATGATGATATCTTTCCATTTGACATGTTCAACCTCTAGATGGCGTTATTATCGGATTTGGCCTAAATTTTTGCCGTGACTTCCAACAGCCGTGCTAAGTATGGTCCAAATCGGTACATAACCTGATATAGCTCCCTTATAAACCAAACAGCTGATATGACTTCGTGAGCCTATAGAGGGCGCTATTACTTTCAGATTTGGCGGAAATGGCGTGGCACGTTTTTCTTGCTTTGGAATAAATTTAACCTCAAAACCACAAATATATATACAATATTATGATACAGGCAGATTATACTATGTCCCTTAGCCAGAGGGCCTATGCAACGGTCACAGCTTGTTTGATGACACATTATCAGGTCCTGGAGATTTTAAGAAATCAAAACATTTAACCTTGATGAACATTTTGCCAATTTTCCTTTTTTTTTATTAATGCAGTTGAGTGTATTTTCCCCTCCCAAGGGGTTTTTGTTGTCAATGTTTGGCCTCAACATGCATCAACTTCAGCGAGTAGTTAGTTTTGTTGCTGCCGCAGAAGCTACATCAAACATTTCAATTTAGTGTTGCATTAGGCACAAATCTACATGTTCAATTGGTTCAGCAAGTGGCATAGTAAGTGTCAGTCCCAGTCGAGCTGTTAAAAGTGAAATTTTTATTTGGCACTCCATTTGCACTACACCTTGCAAGACATAGACGCGGTTATCGCGAAAACGTTTAACTTTATTGTTGTTTGTTTGCTTGATTGGTTCGTTGGGTTGGTTGGTTGGTTGGATGTATTGCCTGTTGCAGGTTTTCTATGTCTCGTTTTTGTACTCCTTTAACTGCCAATGCACTGAAGTAAAACCACTTCATTAAAAGCGAATTTTTACTTGCCTTATGTTTTGTTGCATTTTAACCCAATTCTTTGGATCATGTCTTTTAAATCTTAGTTGTGTAGCAAAATTTGTTATGGCATTTGACTTGCGCGCACAATATGCCATGGCTAACGAGGTAGGGGACGGACCACATGGAAACATTTTGTATACATGATTGGATAATCTGGGTGGCTCTAACAGACGACAGCTAAGGTCATTGGACAATGTATTGAACATATAAAAAAATGTATTGAAAATAAATTAATTTTTGAAAAGTGTTCTTGTAGTTCAAATTGATTTTCGTTGTTCAGAAGAAAATTAACTTTTTGTTTGGGGTGTGGAGATTTTCGTATTTAATTAAAGAATTTTGCCAACATATGTAGCTGTTGAGGCATGAGAAATGATCATAGCCCAAACTCTCAGCATATTCTATACACTAAATCTTTTTTGTGGTTTCTTAGTCGATTGCAAATAAATTTCCCTTCATCATCATACCATACCTAATTATTGCAAAATTTGCCAACCTGAAAAGCTTGTGGCATTTTCTTCGACACATCATCATCGACGGCATCATCATGACTCAAGTTAACAGGTTAGTTGTGTGATGTTGCTCCTTCGCAGCAATTTGGCTTCCGTTGTTGAAGTTGCTGATGATGGTCTTTTTGCTGCTTCTGCCTTAGCTGTTTGCAAGAGTTATTAGAGTTTCATTCATTTCCATGTTTATTAGGTTTATGGCGCGTTAAAGTGTACATTTTTCGTTTTGTACTTTTTTTCGCACACTCTCTTTAATTAAGTTGTTCAAATGTTGAAATTGGCAAGATTTTGATTTTTCACGTTTGTGTTTTTTTACACCAAACAGCATTAACTTTGGCTGATGTGCCACAGTGAAATGCCTTTTCCCGCTTTAGAAGTGCCGTATTTGGAGGCATGGAATTCTTTAACAAGTGGAGGAGAACTAACTCTGTGGGTATATGTAAGTACGTCCATGATGCACTGGCTTCAAAGCTTTGTTAAACTGCAAATATAAAAAAGTGCCTCCAAGTATTTTTGTTGTTGTTGTCATATCTTTAAGACGTACTTAGTGATATTTAGAGTTGTTTTACATGGCTCATGATTTTCAGACAATGTGTGTGTCTGTGACCATGTCTTTAAGTTAAATCCATGTTTTCATGCCTGGGTTTCTTTTTTGTTTGCTTTAGAAAGTTTAATTGCCATTTAGCTATTAAAAGCTTAGAAAGTTCTTAAAGATCATGTCACATTTTATTTAATATGCATTGCAAATTGTGGACATCAAATTTTCTTGATTTTTTACTTTACTTAATTTATTTCTTTTTGAAATTCTTGAAACTCAAAGTTTATTTTCTCTCTTTTTTCAGGTATGTTTATGAATTCGATAGTCATGATAATCAAAGATCGTAGTACAACAGGTAAAAAAGAAATTAAAAAAAAAAAAAACAAAAATATAAGTAAAAGGGTGCAAAGTTCGGGCGAGCCGAATCTTGGGAACCCCCCACCATGCATTCTACTAAAAATTTATACAAAATAAATTAAATTGAAGGACATAATTTTATTTTACATATCAAACCAGCAAAAATTAAAGCTTCTAGGATTTGAACAAGGAATATCGAGAGACCGGTTTACACGGGTGCAATATCAGGTTATGGGCCGATTTGGAACGTACTTGACACATTTGTTGGAAGTCATAACTGATTACTATTTGCAAAATTTCAGCCAAAATAGACCTCCCGATTTGACAAACTCAAAAAGTCAAATCGGGAGGTCGGTTCATATGGAGCTACATCAGGTTTTAGACCGAATTGAACCATACTTGGCACCGTTGTCAAAAGTCAGAACAAAAAACCACATGCAAAATTTCAGCCAAGTCGGTCAAAAATTACGGCTTGTAAGGGCTCAAGAAGTCAATCCGGAAGATCGGTTTATATGTGAGCTATATCAAGTTATAGACCGATTTGGACCGTACTTGGCACAGTTGTCAAAAGTCAGAACAGAAAGCTACATGCAAAATTTCAGACAATTCGGCCAAATATTGCGGCTTTTAAGGGCTCAAGAAATCAAATCGGGAGTTCGGTTTATATAGGCGCTACATCAGGTTATAGACCGATTTGAAACGTACTTGACACAGTTGTTGGAAGTCATAGCAGAATACTACGTGCAAAATTTCTGCCGAATTGGACAAATATTGCGGCTTCCAGGGGATCAAAAAGTCGAATCGGGAGATCGGTTTATATGGGATCTATATCTAAATCTGAACCGATATGACCCGTTTGCAATTCCCCACGACCTACATCAATATTAAGTATCTGTGCAAAATTTCAAAATTGGGCCTGCAGAGAAACTCCTTATGGAGGTGTATCATTTACTTTGGAATGTAGGTCAGTTGGGATTGTAAATGGGAAAAATCGGACCATGTTTAGATATAGCTCCTATAGAGAACGCAATTCTTATTCAATTTGACTGAAGTTTTGAGGCATGACTTATTTATGACCTTCAACATATGTTTTGAATTAATTTATAATCTTATATAGCTCCCGTATAAACCAATCACTGGATTTTACTTCTTGAGCACCAAGAGGGCATAGTTCTTGTCAGATTTAGCTGACGACTTTTGTTTTTACTTTCAACATGCACGTCAAATATGGGGCAAATCGATATATAACCTTATATAGCTCCCATCTAAATCAATCCCCCGATTATATTTCTAGAGCCTTTATATAGCGCAATTCTTATCTGAATTGGCTGACATTTTCTATGACCTCCAACAACTGTGCTAAGTATGTCCAGAATCGGTCTAAAACCTGTATTGCTCCCACAAAAACCGATTTCCCGATTGCACTTCTCGAAATCGCCCTTAGAGGGCGTTGTTCTAGTCTGATTTGGCCTATAATTTTGCGCAACGACTTCGCCTATAACCGTGCCAAATATGGTCTGAATCCATAACCCATATGGTTTGAGTCCATAATCGGACATAGCTCTTATATAAACTGACCTCCCTATTCTATTGGGTTGCCCAAAAAGTAATTGCGGATTTTTTAAAAGAAAGTAAATGCATTTTTAATAAAACTTAGAATGAACTTTAATCAAATATACTTTTTTACACTTTTTTCTAAAACAAGCTAAAAGTAATAGCTGATAACTGACAGTAGAAAGAATGCAATTACAGAGTCACAAGTTGTGAAAAAATTTGTCAACGCCGACTATATGAAAAATCCGCAATTACTTTTTGGGCAACCCAATATTTCTTGTGCCCCTATAGGACGCAGTTCATGTCCGATTTGGCTGAAATTTTTCACAATGACTTCTACTATGGGCTCCAACATTCAAACCAAGTAAGGCTCGATTTGGTCTATAGCTCCAAAAGCATATCAGATCTTGGCATTATCCTTTGTTTGCCCAAAAGGGGATACCGAGCAAAATACTTGACAAATGCCATCCATGATGGAGAGTAAGATTCGCCCGGCCGAATTACTTGTTTCATGTAATTTTTATAGAAATTTGTTGTATGTATTTCTATAGTTTTCAAGTTTTTCCCTCTACGGAACATTTATGATGTAGCATTCTTTTCTACATGGCTATCAGTCATAGCTCAACCGTACAGCATAGATGATCCAAATTTAAACTTTAATAAAAAAAATTAAAAAAAGAACCTATGAATTTATATTCTAAGAACGTATCAATTCATTTCCTGTTTTGATGAATGACCGAACTGCTGGATCTTCATTAAATATTCATTCCTTTCTTTGTCCCTATCAATTTCAAATTTGTCATTTATGTTGCTGCAAAGAAGCCCGACACACACACACACACACAAACAAACACTAAATGCCTTTTGAACTAATCCGTCTTTAATGTATTCCCATCAAATGGACAAATGCGTTGAAATTATCCCAAGCGTTGAAATATTCCCAGAACTTCCTGACAGCAAATGTTGGGGAGCATTAAAAACAAATTAAGAATGGCCACAAAGGAGGGAACCCCAATGACTTTAGACAATAAGAAGGGATAACATAATGGCAAAGTTTAGCAAAAAAAAAAAAAACAAAACACAAAGGTGTATCATTTATTTATGGAGCTAGCCACGTTATACAGAAAAAACTTCCAGTTGACTTCTTCAAAAATATATTGGCTATTGTGGCGCCACATAAAGTAAAAGATTCGTTACATAGCCTCAGAAACCCAAATTAATGAATGAAATAAAATCTTGAGTATCCAACAGAGCTTAAAATATATCTTTTCCCTTTTTTTGGTTTATGCCTACATTCTACATGAATAAGTTATCTTTATTTATGTTGTCATGCATGATTCACCCAAATTCATAAGATCCATTTCACAGACATTCTTGATTGGTGGCACATAAAATAAGAAGAGTTCACAAGAAAGCTTTAATTCTCAGCCATTAAGTATGAAATGAAACATTCTCTTTTCCCAGAACATAGATCTGGGAACTAAATCTGATTACTATTTTTTTTCTGCATAAAAACATTTTTTTCTTCACTCAAAGAAATTTTCATAGAAATCCCCATACATATTTAATATAAGAATAAAAATTCATAAATTTATGTACATAACACTTGCCTGCATGGCTTGCCATCTCTTGCCACTCTCCACATTGTTATGAAGTAACCCAATTTATTTCAAATGAGTTCACCTATTCACCCACTATAGACATTACCCAACTAGTTCTTAAAGTTCACATTCATTACCCGTACTACTTATGTGAAACATATAACCACCATACTATTTACAAGCATATATTTTAATATAAATTCCCAGCTTCAACATCATTTTCAACAAATTGGTGCTGTACAACCTTGCTGAACCCTACTGCTACATTGGCAGCTCCTTCATGGTGAAGCCGTTCAAGGTGGCTGCCTCACGTAATCTGCTTCTTGGGTAACAGCTGAAGTTGTTCATTTTGATGAGTATGCATGGTTTACCATTCTGCTACCGCATGTATAATAAACTCACATCTTGTCATAAATTAACAGAAACGAGAGCACATACTTGTACATTAAATCTGCTCCCAGGACCCCGTTTCCGCAGACACGTGCATATTTACAATGATTGAAAGTGTGGTAGTGCAGAAAAAGTTTTATATGGACAAACATTTAGTTGTATAAAATGAGAAATTTTAACCAAAATGGAATGACAATTTTATTTTTAAAAAAACTGGCATTAAAATTGTATAAGTTTTGTTAATACCTTTTTTAATTAATACTTTACCTGAAGAAATTTAAAAAAAACTAAAAATTTAAATTAAAAATGTTTGATTCGGCGACTTTTCTTATAATGTTGCCTACTTTTAGGGTTGTTTTATAAGTTTAAATTGTTGCATACAATCAGGCGTTTGCTACGCTCTATATTACTCGACACAAACTACCTGTCGGCTTGCCAACAGAACCAAATGCGGTTTACACTAGAAGCATTTTCCATGACCTTGTCATATATGTACTCGCATTTCTAAAAGTGGCCATTTAGAGCAAGCCACAATGAGAAATGTGGAAGGTAAATTACACCTGCTGCTGAAGGCCCTTGAGAATGTGTGTTACTTTCGTCGGCTCTTGCTCAGAATTTTATTTAATTTGGTTAACGCTGCAACCCAAGATTCAAACCCGCACAGAGGTCATACTTCATCATTTTTACCATGTAAAATTTCTCATCCAAAAACAAAAAATGTTTACAAACACTTTTTTCCTCTCTTAAGCATGTGCATGCATAATTAAAATGCGAACATTCTTTGAAAACTAAATACATATGTAGGCAATTCAAAGGTATCCTCGTAAAGGTCTCCTGTAATTACTCAAGAGTACTGAGTGAACAAGTATCCACTTTTCAGCATTGCTTGCATTCTCTATTATACCTAAACGTGGATTTTTATCCCAGCCATAGCTCTTCTGATGAAGAATAAAATGCTTGTACAAAGTTTATCATCATCTGTTACTTTTTGCACTTGTGCTTCGACAATATATAAATAAAGAATATGTAAATGCTTCTGATGTGTGCTTGTTTTTCTCCAAGAAAGCCGTTATGAAAATTCTTTCATAATGAGTCTCATTTAGTCATCAACACGCTCGACACATTTTCCGCCAAGTTTCAGATAAGCTAGACAAAGTACCCATGGTTGCTTATAATCATATCATTAAAATTAAAATGTATGTGCTTTGTAGCAAATATATTCGAATTTACTTTTGAAGATATCTAAATTTTGGATAAAATGCATCTGAAATAAGAATCACAAATTCGGGTTCTGAGAACTGTCAATACACTCAGAAAAAAAATTGTGAATTCAAACTTTAATTGAAAAAGAAGATATTTATATTTAGTGCTGTCCGATTCAAGTTCAAGCTCAATGCTAAATGGCCTCATTTTTATAGCCCAGTCCGAACGGCGTGCCGCAATGCGACACCCCTTTGGGAAGAAAGGTTAACATTGCAAAGTATCTCACAAATGTCGCAAGCATTAGGACTGGATAACCACCAGTGAAAATGTTTTTTAATGTATGAATGAGTGCTCTCTGTTTCTAATTTAAGCAAACCTCTGCTTACCATGTCCGATAAAGATGTCAGATTTTTGGGGAATTTTGAGGAATGGGTGGACTTCCAGAGACTTGGTCCGAAAATGGTTATCCATATTTTGCTCTACTCCCATATACCTTTCATTTGAACATCAAATTGCCATGGTCGGTAAATAAGTCGGATTTGAGGGGTTTTTGGTGATTAGGCGGCCCCAAACAATTGGCCATACAATTGAATATCAAATTTCTTTTCTACTTTTAAATAACTTTCAATTGAGTCACATATTGTCATGTTTGTTCCCTATATTGATTTGCGGGCTTTTGGATTAGAGCGGCCCCCTAGGCACCCCATTCCAAATTTGTATACCAAATTTTTGTTTTTAGGTTACTACAAGAGTGCAAACAAAATTTCGCTTGAATCGCACCAATCATCTCTGTGATGTGGCGTTTTTAAACATTACGGTAAGGGGGAGGGTCCATCCCCGCTTCAGATATCAAAAAATTAAGTAACCTTTTTTCACCACTAGTCTGTGAGATTTTCAAGAAAATAGGTTCACCCGTTTTTGAGTCCATACGGTACAAAAAAACAAGCAAATAAACAAATCAACACCAATTCATTTGTATAACCTCCACCATAGCACTGTGGTCGGACTTGTATGGAAAGAGCGGCAAAAAATATATAAAAGCCAGTTTTCTTACCCGATTTCGCTGAAATTTGGAACGGTGAGTTGTTCTATACCTACCTATGTCCGAACCGAATATGGTCCAAATCGGACTGTATTTCGATATATCTGCCATATAGACCGAACTGCCAATTTTTAGTCTTAACTCCATAATTGTCGCATTTATTACCCGATTTCGCTGAAATTTGGAACGGTGAGTTGTACTATACCAACAGATGTCCGAGCCGAATATGATCCAAATCAGCCTATATTTCGATACAGCTGCCATATAGACCGATCTAATGATTTTTAGTCCTAAGCTCATAATTGCCGAATTTGTAACCTGATTTCGCTGAAATTTGGATCGATGAGGTGTATCGATGTCCGAATGGTCCAATTTGGACTACATTTCGATATAGCTGCCATATAAACCGATGTGCTGATTTAAAGTCCCAAGACCATAATTGCCGCATTTATTACCCGATTTCGCTGAAGTTTGGAACGGTGAGTTGTACCGATGTCCGATCCGAATATGGTCCAAATTGGACTGTATTTCGATATATCTGCCATATAGACCGAACTGCCAATTTTTAGTCCTAAGCTCATAATTGGCGCATTTATTACCCGATTTCGCTAAAATTTGAAACGGTGAGTTGTACAATGCCTACCGATGTATGAGCCAAACATGGTCTAAATTGGTCTATATTCCGATATAGACTGCCAATTTGCCGATGTGCCGAGACCATTTTCAGTTGTTCACTGTAATTCACAAGGCCAAAACTAAATGAAGGAGCGTTCCAATGCATTTGCGTTGTACTGGAGAGTACTTAACTATTGTCTTGGCTTCAATTTGTGGCTTAGTATTGGATCGAAAATATCAATGGTTTGGCTGTTATAGATCAAAATATTAATAAAAAACATGAAAAAAGTCTGAGAAGTCAAAATCTGGAGACTAGATTTTCACTATAGACGTATGGTCCAGTGGACTTTTCTGCTCAGTAAAATCCCAAAAATCAGAAACGCAAAGGGCCCATTAAGATTTTTTTCCTTTAATACTAATCATCAAACCCTAGTATGTTTATATAACAAGTAAGAGCGTGCTAAGCGCGGCCGGGCCGAATCTTATATATCTTCCACCATGGATCGCATTTGTCGAGTTCCTTGCGCGGTATCTCTTTTTAGGCTTGCAAAGAATAATGGATAAGAATTGTTATGCTATTGGATCTATATCAAGTTAAAGCCCGATTCGGACCATAAATGAATTGAATGTTGAATACCATTCCATTCCATTTGGATAAGAATTGCGCCTTGTAGGGGCTCAAGTAGCAAAATCGAGAGGAAGCTGTATCAGGCTATAGATAGATTCAGACTATATTGGACGTGTGTCGAAGGTCATGTGAGATCGGTTTATATGGCAGCTATATCAGGTTATGTACCGATTTGCACCATACTTAGCACAGTTGTCGAAAGTCCTAACAAAACACTTTATGCAAAATTTCAGCTAAATCGGATAATAATTTCGCTTTCTATCGGCTCAAGAAGTATAATCTGTAGACCGATTTATATGACAGCTATATCAGGTTATGGACCGATTTGAACAATACTTGGCGCATTTGTTAGAAATCAGCCAAATCGGATGAGAATTGCGTCCTCTATAGGCTAAAGAAGTCAAGATTGCAGATCGGTTTATACGGCAGCTATATCAGGTTATGTACCGATTTTCACCATACTTAGCACAGTTGTTGAAAGTCCTAACAAAACACTTTATGCAAAATTTCAGCTAAATCGGATAATAAATAATTTCGCTTTCTATCGGCTCAAGAAGTATAATCTGTAGACCGATTGATATGATAGCTATATAAGGTTATGGACCGATTTGAACAATACTTGGCGCATTTGTTAGAAATCACAAAAAAACACTTCGTGCAAAAGTTCAGCCAAATCGGATGAGAATTGCGTCCTCTATAGGCTAAAGAAGTCAAGATTGCAGATCGGTTTACACAGTTGCTGGAAGTCATAACAAAACACTTCATGCAAAATTTTAGCCAAATCAGATCAAAATTTCGTCCTCTAGCGGCTGAAGAAGTATAATAGGGAGACCGGTTTATATGGCAACAATATGAGGTTTAGGACCGATTTGAACCATACTTGGCACATTTGTTGGAAGTCATAAAAAACACTTCGTGCAAAAGTTCAGCCACATTGGATAAGAATTGCGCCCTCTAGAGGCTAAAGAAGTCAAAAGGGCAGATCGGTTTGTAGGCAGCTATATCAAGTTATGTACCGATTTGCACCATACTTTGCACAGTTATTGCAAGTCATAACAAAACACTTCATGCAAAATTTTAGCCAAATCGGATCATAATTTTGCCCTCTAGCGGCTGAAGAAGTACAATCGGAAGATCGGTTTATATGGCAGCTATATCTAGTTTTGGACCGATTTGAACCATACTTATCAAAGTTGTTGGAAGCCAGAACAAAATACTTCTAGCAAGAGTTCAGCCAAATTGGATAAGAATTGCGCCCTCTAGAGGCATAAGAAGGCAAGATCAGATCATGATGTATGAGGTTATGTACCGATTTGCACCATACGTAGCACAGTTGTTGGAAGTCATAACAAAAAACTTCATGCAAAATTTCAGCCAAATCGGATACTAATTTCGCCCTCTAGCTGTTGAAGAAATGTAATCGGGAGATAGGTTAAATGGCAGCTATATCAGGTTATGGACCGATTGTTTATAAAATTGTATTTCTATGGAAAGTTTTGTCAAAATTCTATTCCTTTACAAAATGTTTAGTCTACAGAAAATTTGAATGAAAGTTCAAATTGTGTTTTCTATGCAAAAATTTTTGTGAATTTTCAAACTCTTGTTTGTCTGTTATATTTTTCCCATAAATTCCATTTTCTTTTCGTTACTATTGTGTCCGTCTGCGCGTGTGACTCTTGATTGTTTGCTTAGCCAGATTGCTATGCAAAAATTGCATAGAGTACCCAACGCTTCTACAGTAAACATTTGCATAATTAAATTGCAACGCCAACACTTCAATCAATCAAGCATGACGATGATGACGGCGACGTCTATAACAAAGAAAACAATAATGCTGTTGTTGCAGCAACACCAACAGCAGCGGGAGCAACAGCAACACCATCTCAAGCCAATAATCAAAAGCACTGACAGCACACACTAAACACAGCTTTGGCTGCCATCATTAGCCAAATGAGTCTGACGACAACGGCAAACAACACAAAAGAAAGACAAGCAAATTGACACCTTTTGGTTGGAGAGTTACAGCCAAATGTAAGGAGAGATAGGCAGACAGACAAACAAATGAGCAAACAAACAATACAAGACCTAACATTAACATCAACACCAACTGCCAAAGCAACAACATGGCATTATTAGCATCACCAACATTCAAAGACATAGAATCGAATCAGCAACACTACTCTTGAGCCCAACAATCAACTCAAGCCAACGCCAGCAACAAATGACAATTAAATGCATGTAGAAGACAACAACACCTCTTTAATAAACGTTCAAACAATGTTGCCAGATAGGTATACAGAAAAAAATTCAAGAAGATTTTCATTCATTAATTCATTCCAAGTTAATTAACCTGCTATACTGTTTTCCGTCCATTAGGTAGGACCGAAAGACAGGACCGCTATACTTCTTTATACTAAATTGGACTTCCAAGAGTTTGACTCAATTTAAAATGAACATCGATGGTAAACGCACCATTTTTGTAACAAAAGGACAACATGAACAACTGTCAAACCCCATATAAAAAATTATAAATAAGAAACGTATGAAAAAAACAAGATATGGTCCATCCGATTCGGACCACAATTAAATTATATGTTCGAGATCTGTGTAAAA
The DNA here is from genome assembly GCF_963082655.1 of Stomoxys calcitrans. Classification (NCBI taxonomy): domain Eukaryota; kingdom Metazoa; phylum Arthropoda; class Insecta; order Diptera; family Muscidae; genus Stomoxys; species Stomoxys calcitrans. The sequence goes on along the minus strand of NC_081555.1, from coordinate 85,647,781 downwards.
TTTCAGCCAATTCGAATAAGAGTTGAGCCCTTTGGGGGCTCAAGAAGTAAAATAGAGAGATCGGTTTATATGGGAGCTGTATCAAGTTATAGACCGAATCAGACCATAATAAACACGTATGTTGATGGTCATGAGAAGATCCGTCGTACAAAATTTCAGACAAATCGGACAATATTTGCGACCTCTAAAGGCTCAAGAAGTCAAGATCCCAGATAGGTTTATATGGCAACTATATCAGGTTGTAGACTACTTTGAACCATATCTGGCATAGTTGTTGGAAATCATGACAAAACACTTCATGCAAAATTTCAGCCAAATCGGTTAGGAATTGCGCCCTCTAGAAGCTTAAGAATTCAAGACCCCAGATCGGTTTATATGGCAGCTATATCAGGTTATATACCGATTTGAACCATACTTAACACAGTTATTGGATCATAACAATACACGTCATGCTAAATTTCAGGCAAATCGGATAAGAATAGCGCCCTCTAATGGCTCAAGAAGTCAAGATCCCAGATAGGTTTATATGGCAACTATATCAGGTTGTAGACTACTTGAACCATATCTGGCATAGTTTTTGGAAATCATGACAAAACACTTCATGCAAAATTTCAGCCAAATCGGTTAGGAATTGCGCCCTCTAGAAGCTTAAGAATTCAAGACCCCAGATCGGTTTATATGGCAGCTATATCAGGTTATATACCGATTTGAGCCATACTTAACACAGTTATTGGATCTTAACAATACACGTCATGCTAAATTTCAGACAAATCGGATAAGAATTGCGCCCTCTAGTGGCTCAGGAAGTCAAGAGCCAAGGTCGGTTTATATGGCACCTATATCAAAACATGGCCGATATGGCCTATTTACAATCCAATAATAAGAAGTATTCGTGCAAAATTTCAAGCGGCTAGCTTTACTCTTTTGAAAGTTAGCGTGCTTTCGACAGTGAGACGGACGGACGGACGGACAGACTGACGGACGGACAGACGCACGGAAGAACGGACGGACAGATGGACGGATGGACAGACAGGTGGTCGGACGGACAGATGGACGGACAGACAGACGGACGGACAGATGGACAGACAGACAGACGGACGGACAGACAGACGTACAGACGGACAGACAGACGGATGGACGGACGGACAGACAGACAGACAGACAGACAGACGGACAGACAGACAGACAGACAAACGGACGGACGGACGGACGAACAGACAGACAGACGGACGGACGGATAGACGGACGGACGGAGAGACAGACGGAGGGACAGACAGACGGACCGACATGGCTAGATCGACATAAAATGTCATGGCGATCAAGAATATATAGACTTTATGGGGTCTCAGACGAATATATCGCATAGTTACAAATAAAATGACGAAATTAGTACAACCCCATCCTATGGTGGCCACCGTAGCGCAGAGATTAGCATGTCTGCCTATGACGCTGAACGCCTGAGTTCGAATCCTGTCAGGACCATCAGAAAAATCTTCATCGGTGGTTAGACATTTGTGAGGTACTTTGCCATGTAAAAACTTCTCCCCAAAGAGGTGTCGCTCTGCGGCACGCCGTTCGGACTCGGCTATAAAAAGAAGGTCCCTTATCATTGAGCTTAAAATTGAATCGGACAGCACTCACTGATTTGTAAGAAGTTTGCCCCAGTTCCCTAATGGAATATTCATGGGCAAATTTGCTTTTGCATCCTATGGTGGAGGGTATAACAAACCCTGTGTTGTGCTTTAAACTCAAAAATAACACTTAACAACAATGTGTAATATGAAGGCAAGATGGTGTTGGTACACAAAATTTCTTATAGTTATGTTTAAAAAAATAATTATATTTTGCTAAAATTGTTTTCAACTACTCCGAAAACAGAGTCGACACGGCCTGCCACAAAAGGATTTGGAGGTATTGCATGTCTTCTTATTTTCAAATGTCCCCAGGCATTTGTCGTAGGATAGTTACATTTGAAAAAATTTTTAATGTTCTTTTGCAATTATAATCCAGGACACTAGAGTGGCCCTTAACATAATGTATATTTCAAAATGTTTAAAACGTAATATATAGCATACGTTTTACTTAAAATCAAAGTTTGTGCTACAAGCCGTTCTACAAAAAAAAATCAAAATGGCAACACTGTATTCAACTAAGCAAAGAAGTAGAGGGCCCTAGAAAAGATTATTAAACATACTGAAACTGCATTCATTGTTCAAGTAAAGTAAACCAAGATTTCCCAACTCCCATAAGCGAATCCCCTTTTTCATATAAGCTCACGTTGTTCATTGCTTTCATGGCTGCTGACTTGAGTGTAAGAGTTTTTGCTGTTGTTATAAAAAAAAGCACAATCAAAATTTCTGCACATGACACTGGGTATCAAGTAACAATGCCACAGAAAAATGGTTGCAACTTTGCTAAAGCAATCCCCCTGACACTATCTCTCTCGCTCTCTCCATTCATGCAGTTGTTGTTTGGTTGGTGTTGTTTTGGGTTTTAAAAGTTCCATGAAAAATTTTGAAATTTTATACCTATGCTTGCCATTTCAACACTGCTCCTGCCAGACTACACACTCTGCTGTTTTCGCCTTTGTCTTTCTATGCACAAAAAAACACATTTCTGCCAACAAATTGTTGTATTACCATAAAAATTTATAAACCTTAAAACTAAGGTGGCAGTCAGCAAGCAGTATTTACTCAAAGCCAATTATTCTATTGTTCATGATTGCCATTTTTTTTCTTTTGTGTAACTTTATTTTTTATCATGTGCATATAATAAAATCCATAAATATGAGATTAATAATAGTCATGCCTTAAATGGGTGATAAGTCAACGGCTTTGCATACACAGTGGCTATGAGATATGAAGAGAAGCCAAATGAAGCACCCGAAAACATAGTAGCTGATAATCTATAAAAGTTTATTATTTATCTAAAAAGGAAGAAAAAAGTATTAAATTTATATACAGTAAATAATTCGTTTTTGAATTTGTATCAGGACCTGTTATTTTCTGAAAATATATCATTTAAAAAGTGTTGCATACGTACAGGCGCACATTAAAAGAAGATTTGATTATTGAAAAGTTACTGAAGAGAAATTGGCTGATCTACAGAAAATTAAATATAATTAACATTTAAATTGCACAACAAAATTTTTTCCTGAAGTATTTGGATTTTTTTTTTAATGTTCGTAGAAAATTTTAATTTATTTTCGTTGTTTTTACAATTTTGTTTTAATGTTATTTTGTATATTTAATTGTTTATGGATTTTTCTAATCACATTATTTGGTTTTTAACCATTGTGCTCCTTAATTACCCTCACCTCGTAACCATGATCTAATCAAAAACTCAACAAAGAAATCCAAATCAAGACCATCTAATTTTTTTTTTTTTTGGTTTCACATTCTGTTATTAAAGGGTGGAGTTGTTCATAATAGTTTTTACAAATTGATATCTCATTGAGCGCTTTTTTTCAATAAATCTTAAGCGCCAACTTGCCAGCCTTGTTAGCAGCAAATATAATTGCAGATAATCTCTTAGCAGTTTGTCTGGCAAACAATGCCAGAAATGTATGAGAAAACAACCAAAGGTGGAGATTTTCTATAAAGTCATTAGTACGTGCGTGGTTCAAAAAAAAAAAAAATAAAATAAAAGTAAATCCCACCACAACGTAGTGCTAATTGTGATGTGACGTTCACTTAGATGCATATTTAATGAGAAGCAATTAGTCATACTTCTTGAATAGCGCTGTATTTACACAACACCGCCTACTATTCAAATCGATCTAAATGTCATATCAATTATAAATTTTAGAATAAATTTTTCCTCGGGGTGTTTTGGAGATTATCTCAAATCCTTGTTAAAATTTCCACATAATCATCAAATTTGAATGTATCTGCTTTGTTGTCCTTATTCCTTTTTGGAGCAAATAACAATTCTCACATAATTCACATTTCAAATTCCCCGAATACATATTAAATGACATCAAATTTTCATAAATATTCTGCGAGACCCATTATCTTGCCACCTTGTTACCGTTTGCCTTAAGATGTGTCTCTTTCAAATACAATTCAAATGCTAAATAGGATTTCGAAATCCTTTTCCTGCTCTTTCTCTCTCTCTACGATTCTTTGCACATCAAACAATTTGTTGAATGAAATGCTTATGGCAAACAAATTACACAGCAACTCTCATTGGTGGTATGTCGGCTCTAAAAATAAGACTTAAGTTTATGAGTGCCGAGAGGTGGTGATACAGGGCGTTGTTATGTTAAAGCTACAATATGATACAAAATGGAAACCTCCCTAGAATACAACCTTTAACTTTGTTATGTAAATTTTTCAACATTTTCTAAAGTACAAAGAATGTGTGTTCTCTTCAATTTGGTTAACAGAGAAGGAAATCCGGGTCTGGCCAGAAGGCCTTTTGATAAAAGGTTAGTTGCCATAAAAGTCGATAGAAATTAAATTTTGAAAAAAACAAGACAAAATTTTCTAAAGGAAAATAATAAAATTTTCTATAGAAATAAAATTTTGACAAAATATTCTATGGAAATAAAATTTTATACCTGAGACGACACTTGAGGTCGAGCGTGAAACACGGCTGCCAGCGGCACAGTCATGGACTGACGGAACCCTAGTATTGTCATCTGGAATGTTATGTTAGACGGATAGCTAGGGGACAGAGTGGGCCTCCGGGTTTACATTGAGAACCCAGGGTCGGAGATTTGTTTTAGACTTTCTGATCATAATACAGTCCTGCAGGCGGAGATCCAGGAGATCACGGTAAGCGTGAAGTGGTGTCGTGCTAACGCAAGGACGATGGGTGTGAACATTTTTATGTACAGTAAAGAGGCCAAAAGGTCACGAACAGTCTTGCAGTGTAAGAAGAAGAAGAACGCCTTCTCTGAGGATGGCACAATCCGCATCGTTTGGTTGCCGTGTCATAACGGAGTAAGGGGAATGGAAGGGCGGACGATTTGGCAGTGAGCCAAGGGAACCCTTTCAGGACGACGCAGTCCCAGTTAAGGGCATGGGCGAGGAATGAGCAGGTTAAGCGGTGCAGAAAGTATTTCACCTCTTCTGGTCTTCTCAATATCTGTATTACCTACATCAGGCCGAGGATGGAATATAGCTCTCATACATGGGCAGGAGCTCCAAAATCATCCTGGCAGCTACTTAACCGGAATCAAAGGAGAGCGATTGTGTTGATTGGGGACAGTGGAGTATCCATCTCTCTTGCTTCTCTTGAACATCGTAGGAATGTGGGTAGCGTTGTATTGCTCTATCGTTACTGGCGTATGTTCCAGGGATATGCATCTTCTTATTCCTGACGTTAGGATGTTTACCAGGAATACAAGACTTGCCAGGAACTCACATTTGACTGTCTTTCACACCGACATTGATGTTCAGAAATCTAGGACGAATATCAATAAACACTACTCCCTCTTTCCCCCGTCCAACCCTTAACTCTCCACTCAATTTCTTTGAGAGGCAATATGTAAGGTAAACGGAGTGATGTAAAGTAAAGGAGTGTCAGTGGGGTTCACAAATAGTGTAATGAGGATCTGTGAACCATGGAAGGCCGGGCTGAGTGTGAGGTTTCCAACATCAATGACCTCTTTTCAATGCAAATGTCCCATTGTGTTCGTGTAATAGTAAATTGTGTTTAGACTCAGCATTGTAATTTTTGTGTTATGCCTCGGGCTAGGTAATGGTGGGTTGAGAACCATCCTGAGAGGGGTTGAGCTGCCGGAAGGCCAAACCTAGTGCCAATGTGGAGACATAACAGAAATGGTGAAGGGCATACAAATCAATTTGAGTTTAGTTTTTTGTCGGTTTGTTTGTTTGTGTTCCTTTGGAGGCTACCATAGCGCAGAGGTTAGCATGTCCGCCTATGTCGCAGAACGCCTGGGTTCGAATCCCTCCTAATGCTGGCGAAATTTATGAGGATATGAGAATAGTATCCCCTGTTCCTTAATGGAATGTTGATGGTAAATTTAGTAGCCATATAAAAACTTCTCCAAAAGACATGTAGCACTGTGGCACGCTGTTCGATGTCAGCTATAAGAAGAAGCCCCCTAATCATTGAGCTTAAGCTTGAATCGGACTTCACTCATTTAAATGTGAGAAGCTTGCCCCTTAATGGAATGTTCATAGACAAATTTTCCATTTCGCATTTTGCATTTCTGTTCCGACTTAAGAGTTAAAAACGGTTGAACCGATTTACTTGACATTTCCACAGATGATGCAGGACGGTCCGTGGTAAAAAAGGGTACCTCATTTTTTGACATCTGAAAGGGGAGCGGACCCTCCCCCTTATTCTAATTTTCAGAAACGCCAGATCTGGTGGGGCATCTAGGCGATTTTTTTTTGCACTCTTATAGTAACCAAAAAACAAAAGTTTGGTATCTAAATTTAGGGCGGGTGGCTAAGGTGGACCGCCCCACCCTCATGACTGTATGGGACTATAATGAATAGTATTTGAGAGTAGAAAATGAAGCTAATATCCAAATGTGGAACCAAGTGATTGGGGACCGACCGCCCCACCACTGAAACATCCCCCCAAATAAGGCGTATTTATCGACTATGGCAATATGTCGCACAAATAGAAGATATTTGAGAGTAGAGCATGAATCTGTTATTTTTTCTAGGCAAAGTCTCTGGGTGGCTACCTCACCCACTAAACACTTACCTCAAATCGGACATACTAGTATTTGCCGACTATAACAATATGGGGCTCAGGTAAAAATTATTTGACATTAAAGTACAATGCTGATATTTGTTGAGGGCTCAACCCCTTAACATACCCTAAACCGGACATTGTTCCCCTTACTATGGGGCTCAAATGAAGGGTATTTGAGAGTAGTAGTAGTAGTAGAATCTTCCAGCTCGATGGAATAGTATAGCAAAGATCTTATAAAAGATGAGCAAGTGTGTGTAGAATAGTATAGCAAAGATCTTATAAAAGTTGAGCAAGTGTGTGTAATTATTCAAAACACTTTGACTGGCTTGGTGGATCATGATTTCTGATACGCCATGTATCTTCATCAACGCCTTTGTCAAATTGATAAAGGTGCCCTAAATACCTAAAGACTATTGAAGTGCGGTGAAGAGCACCCTTCTCTTTCGCTGTGCTGGATGTCCATGCGGCCTAAGCACAAAATACACATACAGTGACATTCAAAGATTGGTTAAGTGCACAACAAAAAAAGTTTGGCAAAGTTGATGTGTTCGTTGTTCTTAGCATTTATGATTAGTTTGTATCAGAATAGTGGAAAGTAAGGCTTTCCTCCCTTTAACTGCACTAAGAAAAGTTAGAGAACTTATTGTTTTCGAGTACCAATGTACCCAATCAGTTTGACAGAGGTGTCGCTCAGAAATCATGATCCACCTAGCCAGTCAAATTGTTTTGATTAATAATAAACGCTTGTTCAACTTTTTTAAGTTCTTTGCTATGCTATTCTTTGAATAGAAAGAATTCAATATAATCTCGAGCTGGAGGGTGTTCGAACAATCACGAAAAGATTTTAAAGATCAAAATTTTCTATAGAAATTCAATTTTGACAAAATTTTGTAGAGAAATAAAATTTTGACAAAATTTTTAGAAAAATAAAATTTTGAAAAAAGGTTCTGTAAAAAAAGAATTTTGCCAAATTTCCTATAAAAATATAATTTTGAAAACATTTTTTAGAAATAAAATTGTGGCAAAATGTGTATAGGTAAAATTTTGACAATACTTTTTATAGGAATAAAATTTTATACAATTTCGTATAGAAATAAAATTTTGACTAAATTGTTATGGTTATACAAATAAAAATATGAGATCCTGTGTAGATTGCAGTCCTTTCTTGAGGGTAAAAATGATTTTTTTTGTATTAATTATCTGACATTTCGTTTATATTTAAAGTATATTTTGCCTTAAATGCTTCTGTAAGGCCTTCTTCTTAAAATGCCTTTTCCATTACCCTGTCTAGTTATATTTTTGTAATTGCATTAGACTGCCGCACACCAGCAGCAACTGGCAAATATGACAAGAGCAGCAACAGCCTGCCAGTTGGAGGGCCAAATCCAAAGCAATATGTTTGTGAAAATGAAACCATATGACAGCAGATCTACGCCCAAACATTTGCTGACAGCAGCAAACATGACATAGACGAAAGCCTGCAAACTCTGCAAACAGTCTGTCAGCCAGACCAAGCAAACGCCAGGCTAAGCAATGAGGATTTTAATGCCCTGAAGAATATGTAAATTTTTTTTTGTATTTTTCTTTTGGGTTGAACACACAAAGAAAATAAGAAAAAAAAACAAATACATAGAAAGGATCATATGGTTTGAGTTGTGAAATGCCAATAGAGTAGAGTGAGCCTAAAATGTTGGTAACTTGGGACTCTAAAGCGATTATAACATTACTCCACCTTTTTGAATGAACATTCATACAGCCCAGCTAACTTGAAGAGCCAATTTATTCTTTTTTTTTATTAAGGTTTTATGCAAAATTATATTAAATAAAAATTTAACAGAAAATATGACTCCTTCACTCACGCACAGACACACAGCCTTAAAAGACAAAAAATCGAAAGGAGCAACACTCATAGAAATACTGGTACTCGTATTCGTAGGTACATAGGTTGCTATACTTCGTTAAAAATTAAATTTATTACATTTATGTACTTACATGCGTTGTGTATACGAGTATGTAAATTGAATAATGGGAGGAAACCTATTTAGTACCTGCGAGTGTTGTAAAGTCATTAAGCTTGGTTTATGTAAACATTTTGACGGGCATGTCAGGAAAAGCCATAATGAAGTTAGAATCGCACATAAATTATGATTATTAATTTTTTCAGTATTTACCATATGCTGACATTGTTCAAAAAACGTTTATGGAAAATATGATGGACTATGAAATGTGAAACGCTTGATATGAATATGAACATCAAATTGCAATGAATTTTTTTTTAACAAAAGAATATCAATCAGATTTTCTAGGATATTCTTACCTTGTGTGGTTTTTTTGTTAGAGAAAAATTCACATTTCATCTCCAGCCGAACAAACTATAACAAATCCATCTATGTCTGCATTTCTGTGTACATAGCTTTCTACATCTCCAAGTTCTTCTACATACACATGGACATTTTGTGAATAGAGTGTTTGTCCTTTTAGTATTTACATATACAGTCAGACTTTCATTGCATTACTGATGTCCTTCTCGTTAGGTGTCCTTTTGTTTCTCATGCATTACTTTCCATTTTAATTGTTGCAACATTCTAAGTTAAGAGGCATAACTTTTATGGAAAGCACACAAGGACAAGGCTTCTGTGGTTTGCCTTGCCATTCTATTCATAACAATTATAAAGTCATTGTGTGTTATAATTTGCTTGGTTTGTGGCAACGCCCTTTTCCTATCCTCTTCATTTTCTCGTCTAGGTCCTTTTTGTCTCTTGCTCGCTCACTCTTCACTCTCTCACTCTTTGCCTTTGTAACAAATCAAATGAGAACTCAAGTTGCTATCCCTTTTGGTATGTAATTATGTTTTCTTGTGCACTCCTTAATTGCGGCAAAGTAATTAAAATCGTTGAAAACCTTTGTGAAAAAAGCTGCCAATGTTAGCGGCAGTTAAACACTGGAAGGAGGTGAGTTTCCTATTAGATTTGGGTGAGGCGCGCGAAAAAGTAATAAAGACCACAAGACAGGGGCATTTAACATAAGTCATCTAAGAAAGTGCTGTTGGTGGTGAAAAAGAAATCAAAAAATATGGCAAAGTATAGAAATACGTTCAGACACATACACACCTTGTTTGGGTAGGAAGCACGTGCTTTTTGATGGCACCTTTTATAATGGCTATCCTTTAGAAATTATATGGCTGTAAAGAAATGTAACGAATATCACAACATAAGTCAACTTTCATTACTTAGCAAGATGTGTAAAGCCAAAGAGTCTTTTATGATAGTTTTCCCAATAGCCTGAAATTTAAGTAATCGATATGGTAGCACATACCGAGCGTGTTGTTAATTACAAAATTTTGTTGCAATTTTTGATTGATTGGATGCAAATTCCAAAAAGTGAGAATATGAAGAACATTTTATAATGGTGACACAAGTTCTGGAGATAATTAAGAAATGAAATTCCATTGGTCTAAGCTGGACGTAGGTCCAACAACAACATTTTATTTCTGTAAAAAATTTTGTAAGTATTTTACTTCCAAATGCCTTTTTCGAATACCCTATGACCTTTATTGATCTCAAAGATTGCTCGTATGGTTTTGGGTCCTTTAAGTTTTGATGTTAATTTTGTATGGTAATGTACTCTGGTCCTAAAATCTTCTATTTGGGCTCCATATTCTCATGGCCCCTTATATATTTCGGCTCGTATGTGAATATCAAAATCGTGTTATACTCCCAACTGCCTTTTTTTTGAGGCCCACATTGTCAACGTTGCTAAATATGTCTGGTTTGGAGGTGTTTTAGGGTGTCCAGTAAGACACTTGTTCAGAAAAACAGATATCAAATTCGAGCTCTACTCTCAAATACCTTCACAATTGAGCCACATATTACTGTAATCAATAAATAAGTCCAGTATGGGGTGATTTTTCTTTTTTGTGGCTGGAGAGGATTCTCAAAAACTTGGTCCAGATACCAATACGTTATCTACTACCAATACCTTATCATTGAGCTTAAAACACACAGCACTCATTGATATGTGAAAAGTTTGCCCCTGGTTCTTAATAGAATGTTCATGGGCAAATTTGCATTACTCCCAATGCCTTTCCTTTGCCAAGGTCGGTAAATATGTCTGGTTTAGGGCGTGGCCAAATATTTGGCTTCGAAATTTGATATCACCTTCGACTTCTGCTCCAAAAACCTGTCACTTGGGTTCCATATTGTCATGATTGCTCTATATATATTCCTTCGGTGGGTTTGGGTGGGGTGGCCCCCCATAAATTTGCTCCCAAACTTGGATACCAAATTTTTGGTATCCAAGCTAACAAAGCTAACAAAATTTTGCTTCATCTTATCGCCAATCCCTGAGACCTGGGCTTCTTAACAATTAGGGTAACTGACATAACTGGCATTGTCCATTCTACACCGTCTGTGAAATGTTCAAAGGAAATTGGTTCAGCCGTGCTTATACCCTCCAACATATCGGTTCAGCTATGCTTATACCCTCCACTAAAATATGGTGGGAGGTATACTAAAATGGTCACCTTTTTTTCATATTGATCTCTGACCCTATAGAGTATAAACATAGACTTTATGGTCCTGATATTCCGAGTAGATCTAGTCATGTTCGTCCGTCCATCTAACCGTCTTTCGAAATCACGGTAGCGATCGAGCAAATTTTGCACAGATACTTCCAATTATTCTCTGGAGGCCACCGTAGCGCAGAGGTTAGCATGTCCGCCTATGACGGTGAATGCCTGGGTTCGAATCCTGGCGAGACCATCAGAAAAAAATTTTCCTTGCTAATGCTGGCAACATTTGTGGGATACTATGCCATGTAAAACTTCTCTCCAAAGAGGTGTCGCACTGCGGCACGCCGTTCGGACTCGACTATAAAAAGGAGGCCCCTTATCATTGAGCTAAAAAAACTTGAATCGGACTGCACTCATTGATATGTGAGAAGTTTGCCCCTGTTCCTTAGTGGAATGTTCATGGGCAAAATTTGCAATTTTACTTCCAATTATTCTAGGCCGTTGGGGATTGCAAATGGGCCTTATCGGCTCCGATATGGATATGCAAATTTGCCCATGATAATTCCATTAAGTAACAGCAGAAAACTTTTCACATATCAATGAGTGCGTTCCGATTCAAATTTAAGCTCAATGATAAGAGTCTTTCTTTTTATGGCCGAATCCGAACGGCGAGCCGCAGTGTGACCCCTTTTTGGGAAAATGATATACATGGCTGCTATGCCATGTTTTTCAAATGGCATAGTTCTTCATGAACGTCGCCAGCAATATGAGAGGCTAACCACCACTTAACAATGTTTTCTGGTGTTCTGGCCAGGATTCGAGCCCAAGCGTTCAGCGTCGTTTGCGGACATGCTAACCTCTGCGCTGCGATGGTCTCTGCTTTGGATATAGCCCCCATATAAACCGACTCTACATAACATTTTGAGCCCCTAGAGGTGCAATTCTTATCCGATTTGACAGGAAATATGCACACGACTAATCCTATGACCTCCAATGTTCGTGCAAAGTATGTTTTGAATCGCTCCATAACCTGATATAGCAGCTTCCATATAAACCAATCTCTCAATTGTACTTCTTCAGACCTTAGAGGACTCAGCTCTTACCTGATTTGGCTGAAATTTGTACATGCCAATTTTTATATTCTATAAGTAATATAAAACAATCTCACGATTTTACTTCTTGAGCCCAAGATGATTTCTGTTATGACCAACGACATCCCAGCTAAGTATGAGCCGAATCGGTTCATAACCTGATATAGCTCCCATATATGTCAATTTCTGCCTTTATTATCTTGACCATAATTTCTTTAGAAAATTTTGTTAAATAGAAAACAAATTTACAAAAATTTATTGAAATCTAAGACAAACGAGTAAAAGCGTGCTAAGTTCGGCTAGGCCGAATCCTGGGATATAGGAGCTATATCTGGATATATTCCGTTTCGGACCCTACTTAGCACAGTTGTTGAGAGTCATAACAGAACACTATGTGCAAAATTTCAAACAAATCGGAAAAAAATGGAGGCTTCCAGGGGCTCAAGATATCAAATCGGGAGATGGGTTTATATGGGAGCTATATCAGGTTATAGACCAATTGGGACCGTGCTTAGCACATTTGTTGTAAGTTATAACATATCGCTATGTGCAAAATTTCAGCCAAATCGGATGAAAATTGTGGCTGCAGGCACTCAAGAAGTCAAATCGGGAGATCGGTTTGTATGGGAGCTATGTCAGGTTCTTGACCGTTTTGGATGGTACTTGGCATAGTTGTTGTAAGTCATAACAGAACACTATTTGCAAAATTTCAGCCAAATCGGACAAAAATGGTACACATTTCAATCAAGATCTTAATTGAAACAAGTAAAAACGTGCTAAGTTCGGCCGGGCCGAATCTTGAGAACCCACCACCATGGATTCTGCTAAAATATGGGAGCTATATCTGGTTATAGAATGACTTGGACCGTACTTGACACAGTTGTTGAGAGTCATAACAGAACACTATACCCAAATTTTAAGCAAAATCGGATAAAAATCGCGGCTTGTCAAATCGGGAGATCGGTTTATATGGGAGCTATATCAAGTTATAGACCGATTGGAACCGTACTTGGTTCAGTTTTTGCAAGTCATAACATAACACCATGTGCATTATTTTAGCCAAATCGGATGAAAATTGTGGCTTCCAGGGGCTCAAGAAGTCAAATCGGGAGATCGGAACGGAATGACTAGATTAGTATAACCCCATCCTATGGTGTTGGGTATAACAAGTTTTTTTGTTCAGGTCTTTTGATTACCTTTTCCTAACAGTAATGTTATGTAAAATCTCTTTTCAGTTCTTTTAAAGTGGGGCTCAGTTTTTTTCCATCTTAATTTTACATCATTGCTTTTCTAATCCCTAACATTTGTTGTTACCCATCAACTGTTCAAGAATACATATTTTTTTTTGGTGATTTTGATTACTCACAAGTATTTGAACACAATCTCCTACTGGCATAAAAGTTCTCCCCATCTTCATTACCTGCTTTATATCATTTAAAGTCTTAATCCATTTTTACAGCTTTTACTGCTACCGTACAACAGACAAACAATAAGGCTTTTAATTTAATTACATACGGTGAAAGTACATCTAACCAGATAAAAAGGATGTTATACACTGCTATACATTTATAACTCAAACCCCATAATCATGGTGCCTTAACACACTCATTTAAATTACAAAACGATGCTAAATGGAGATAATATGATAATATGTTGTAAAATGAAATTGAATTTTTTTCTACATTCCTTTTCAACAACATAAAATTTTAAATGGATTACAACCTTTTTTACATTGATGTATAAAGGGTACCCATATTTGTTATGATGTGTGTCCAATGCCTAAAATTTAATATAATTAATTTACATTTTGCCAAATTTTACAGCTCTTAACCTTATCAAATGTCTGCTAAGCGACACGTTATGTTCTTAAAGGGTAGAATTTGAATATGTCTAAATTTTTTTAGTTAGTCTCTAGATTGATTTTTGACAATATTATAAGTTTCAAGAGGTCTCAATGTTATAATGTAAAGAACAATCAATTACTTCGCTCATAATTGACCTAAAATTGTAAACGGTCAAGAGCTCTTAAGTCATTCCAGGACATTTAAGAGCATTTGCTTATTAAGTCTAATTTTGATGAAATGGAAAAGCAAAGACATGCAGTAGAATATTTTCATTCCCAGAAATTTTTTGCTTCGTTTGTAATACAAACTTTTTAAATTTAACTTGAAATGTTTGTCCTCAAAATCAAAAATTTCCAAGAATAATGACTGAGACTTTGTAATATTAAATCTTTGAATATCAACAAAGATTGATAGAAATGAAATTCCAATGGATTCTGCCATTTAAGTTGAATAAAGAAAAATATTGCTATGCCCTTAATTATTTTTTATTGGGTTATATTTCTACTATTTTATATAAATGTTTTTTTTTTTTGTTTAATTTATTATTATTCATTTTTTCGGAAACAATGTACAACACGTACTCGTACAAACGCTTCGAACATTCGTCAAATACATTACGCAATGAAACCATATTAAATAGAATTTCCATGGTAGCGTATAATTGTTATTAATTATTTCAATTATTCATACGCAGGGTGGGGTCCTAGTGGAAATAACGTTATGAACATGCAATTAGGAGTACAGTAATCCCTCGATTAACATCGTGATTGGTTCCAAAAAATTGCGACGTAAATCGATATTCAAATAACTCATACGTTGAGACAATTTTATTTCTTGAGTTGATCAACAATACATAAAATTACTATTTCAGTTCTTTCGAAAAGTGTTAAAAATCGAAAATAAATTCGTTGAAGAACAAAAGGAAATATGTAATTCTTATAAATGTACTCATTAAAATTGCAAATTGCAAATTTGCCCATGAACATTCCACTAAGGAACAGAGGCAAACTTCTCACATATCAATTAGTGCTGTACAATTCAAGCTTAAACTCAAAGATAATGGACCTCCAAATTTACATGGACAGAAAGACAGACGGCCATGCCGAGAGCCGGACGGAATACATAGCTAAATCGAATCAGAAACTGATTTTTAGTCGATCGGCATGCTTTTAAATGGGCCTGTCTCCCTTCCCAGTAGTGGCATAGCGTATAAAAATATTAAAAACTTGCTCCCGTTTTTTAAATAAGCTCAGTTTCTGAACAGAAGCTGAGCATTGAACAATTTTTTAGTATATTAAACATTTTTTACTATTGTAAATTAAAATCAATCTGTACCAAATGGCCCATTTGCAATAGCCAACGACCTGCCTCAATAATAGTCCGAACAGCGTGCAGCAGTGCAACACCTCTATGGGGAGAACTTTTCACATGGCTGCACTATCAAATGGTACAGTACTTTACATATGTCGCCAGCATTATGGGGGAAAAACCATGGGTGATAATACTTATACCCACAACCTTCCGATGGGTGTATACTAATCTAGTCATTCCGTTTGTAACACCTCGAAATATTCCTCTAAGACCCATAAAGTGTACATATTCTTGATCGTCTCGACGTTCTGAGTCGATCTAGCCATGTCCGTCCGTCTGTCGAAATCACGATAGCGGTCGAACGCGGAAAGCTAACCGCTTGATATGTAGGTCGTTGGGAATTGCAAATGGGCCATATTAGTTCAAATTTGGATTAAGCTCCCATATAAACCGATGTCCCGATTTCACTTCTTGAGCCCCTGGAAGCCTTAATTTTGGTCCGATTTGGCTGAAATTTTGCACGTAATGTTCTGTTAATGTTCCAATAACTATGCTAAGTACGGTCCAAATCGGTGTATAACCTGATATAGCTTCAATATAAAACGATCTACCGATTTATCTCTTTGAGCCCTTAAAAGCCGTAATCTTTGTCCGATTTGGCTGAAATTTTGAACGTAGTGCTCCGTTATGACTTCCAATAAACGTGCCAGATACGATCCCAATCGGTCTATAACCTGATATATCTTCCATATAAAACTATCTACCGATTTGAATTTTTAAGCCCTTACAAGCCGTAATTTTTGTCAGATTTGGCTGAAATTTTGCACGTAGTACTCCGTTATGACTTCCAATAAACGTGCCAAATACGGTCCAAATCAGTCTATAACCTGACATAGCACCCATGTAAACTGGTCTCTCGATTATCCTTGTTCGGTTCCTAGAAGTTTTAATGTTTGCTGGTTTAACAGAAGTTTGGTTTGTAGAATAAAATTATGCCCTTAAACTAAATTTATTTTCTATGAATTTTTAGCAGAATCCATAAATATTAATATTCACAACCGGAATCAGAGTTTAATTCCATTATGTGACCGTCATCATAATTGTAGTAAAATCGGCAAAGAATTTCCAACTTATTGGGTTGCCCAACAAAGTAATTCCGGATTTTTCATATAGTCGGCGTTGACAAATTTTTTCACAGCTTGTGACTCTGTAATTGCATTCTTTTTTCTGTCAGTTATCAGCTGTTACTTTTAGCTTGCTTTAGAAAAAAAGTGTAAAAAAAGTATATTTGATTAAAGTTCATTCTAAGTTTTATTAAAAATGCATTTACTCTCTTTTAAAAAATACGCTATTACTTTTTTGGCAACCCAATAGTTTTTAAAAAAATAATTTGTCTCTTTTCAGTTGGGATCCACATACTTTTTTACTCTTTGAGCTAATTTTTCTTATACGATTTACACAGCTAATGAAGAAACAGGCACTTTGAGCAAAATGGGGACCCCAACCTTCCAATATTCTGTAGAAAAGTCCGCCCATGAACTTTTCCTGTAGGAAAGATCACCAATTAAAATTTTTTGGTGAGTTCTTAACCAATGACCTTTTCCTATAGTAAAGTTCACCAATGAACTTTTCCTATAGAAAAGTTAACCAATGAACTTTTCCTATAGAAAAGTTAACCAATGAACTTTTCCTATAGAAAAGTTAACCAATGAACTTTTCCTATAGAAAAGTTCACCAATGAACTTTTCCTATAGAAAAGTTCACCAATGAACTTTTCCTATAGAAAAGTTCACCAATGAACTTTTCCTATAGAAAAGTTCACCAATGAACTTTTCCTATAGAAAAGTTCACCAATGAACTTTTCCTATAGAAAAGTTCACCAATGAACTTTTCCTATAGAAAAGTTCACCAATGAACTTTTCCTATAGAAAAGTTCACCAATGAACTTTTCCTATAGATAATTTCACCAATGAAATTTTCCTATAGAAAAGTTCTCTTTTCCTATAGAAAAGTTCACCAATGAACTTTTCCTATAGAAAAGTTCACCAATGAACTTTTCCTATAGAAAAGTTCACCAATGAACTTTTCCTATAGAAAAGTTCACCAATGAACTTTTCCTATAGAAAAGTTCACCAATGAACTTTTCCTATAGAAAAATTCACCAATGAACTTTTCCTATAGAAAAATTCACCAATGA
The DNA here is from genome assembly GCF_963082655.1 of Stomoxys calcitrans. Classification (NCBI taxonomy): domain Eukaryota; kingdom Metazoa; phylum Arthropoda; class Insecta; order Diptera; family Muscidae; genus Stomoxys; species Stomoxys calcitrans. Next base: position 85,630,150 of record NC_081555.1, on the reverse strand, counting down.
ACTTTTCCTATAGAAAAGTTTACCAATGAACTTTTCCTTTAGAAAAGTTTACCAATGAACTTTTCCTATGAAAAGTTTACCAATGAACTTTTCCTATAGAAAAGTTTACCAATGAACTTTTCCTATAGAAAAGTTCACCAATGAACTTTTCCCATAGAAAAGATAACCAATGAACTTTTCCTATAGAATAGTTCACCAATGAACTTTTCCAATAGAATAGTTCACCAATGAACTTTTCCAATAGAATAGTTCACCAATGAACTTTTCCTATAGAATAGTTCACCAATGAACTTTTCCTATAGAATAGTTCACCAATGAACTTTTCCTATAGAAAATTAATTTTTCTTATAGAAAAGTTCACCCATGAATTTTTATACCCTCCACCATAAGATGGGGGGTATACTAATTTCGTCATTCTGTTTGTAACTACTCGAAATATTCGTCTGAGACCCCATAAAGTATATATATTCTTGATCGTCGTGAAATTTTATGTCGATCTAGCCATGTCCGTCCGTCTGTCCGTCCGTCCGTCCGTCCGTCCGTCCGTCTGTCTGTCGAAAGCACGCTAACTTCCGAAGGAGTAAAGCTAGCCACTTGAAATTTTGCACAAATACTTCTTATTAGTGTAGGTCGGTTGGTATTGTAAATGGGCCATATCGGTCCATGTTTTGATATAGCTGCCATACAAACCGATCTTGGGTCTTGACTTCTTGAGCCTGTAGAGTGCGCAATTCTTATCCGATTGGAATGAAATTTTGCACGACGTGTTTTGCTATGATATCCAACAACTGTGCCAAGTATGGTTTAAATCGGTCCATAACCTGATATAGCTGCCATATAAACCGATCTTGGGTCTTGACTTCTTGAGCCTCTAGAGTGCGCAATTCTTATCCGATTGAAATGAAATTTTGCACGACGTGTTTTCTTATTATATCCAACAACAGTGCCAAGTATGGTTCAAATCTGTCTATAACCTGATATAGCTACCATATAAACCGATCTTGGGTCTTGACTTCTTGACCCTCTAGAGGGCGCAATTCTTATCCGATTGGAATGGAATTTCGCACGACGTGTTTTGTTATGATACCCAACAACTGTGCCAAGTATGGTTCAAATCGGTCCATAACCTGATATAGCTACCATATAAACCGATCTTGGGTCTTGACTTCTTGACCCTCTAGAGGGCACAATTCTTATCCGATTTGAATGAATTTTTGCACGAAGTATTTCGTTAAGATATCCAACAACTGTGCCCAGTATGGTTCAAATCGGTTCATAACCTGATATAGCTGTCATATAAACAGATCTGGGGATTTGATTTCTTGAGCTTCTAGAGGGCGCAATTCCTATCCGATTTGGCTGAAATTTTGCATGACGTATTTTATTTTTACTTTCAACAACTGTGTCAAATAAGGTTCAAATCGGTGCACAACCTGATATAGCTGCCATATAAACCGATCTGGGATCTTGACCCCTAGAGGTCGCAATTATTATCCGATATGCCTGAAATTTTGTACGATGGATCCTCTCATGACCATCAACAAACGTGTTTATTATGGTCTGAATCGGTCTATAGCCCGATACAGATCCCATATAAATCGTTCTCTCTATTTTTCTTCGTGAGCCCCAATTGGCGCAATTCTTATACGAATTGGCTGAAATTTTACACAGGTCTCCAACATATAATTTAATTGTGGTCCGAACCGGACCATATCTTGATATCGTTTTAATAGCAGAGCAACTCTTTTCTTATATCCTTTTTTGCCTAAGAAGAGATGCCGAGAAAAGAACTCGACAAATGTGATCCATGGTGGAGGGTATATAAGATTCGGCCCGGCCGAACTTAGCACGCTTTTACTTGTTTTCTCTAGAAAAGTTCACCAACTATTTATTTTTGGAGAAAAGTTCGCCAACTTAACTTTTTGTTATCACTTTTCTATGAATTCAGTTCAATTTAATTATTTTAAAGATGTTTTAAAAATTCTTCAACATCTTATGCACAATTGCCCCAAAATAACGTCACATCTAAATGCCTATAACTTTCCATTTTGCTTAACCTTAATAGACCTAGCCAAAATTAGGCCCAAACAACTCACAAAGCACCGTAAGTCAAATTGCCAGTCAGCTTGTCTAGCTGCACTTGTTATGGAGAAGAAAGTAAAGAAAAGAACATATCTATTAGCCAATAAAATGCTATATAGCATACACCCAAGGACGTGTGCCGTCCATTTGTTCATTCATGAAACTTACACCATTGTCCCAAATATGTCGCCATTGCCAACATCGTCATCATTGTCGTTTGTCCAAATGTCACTTGACGTTCATATGAATGCGGACGAAGAACACCATTAAATGGACACAATTTCTTCTAGACTACCAAATTGTTTGATTTGTCATTTTAAGTGCAATACTTTGTATGTGTGTGTGTGCCTTGGTCAAGTTAAGTGCTGTTCTTTCATGGCTTCCACATTTTTACGCACGAAAATTGACAAATGATATGTCTTCTCGTTTTCTCATTGACCGATAGAACATGAAGCCAACAAATCCTCCCAAAAGTGCGTAAAACGTGTTCAATTTATAATGATAATAATAACCACGGTGATGGCCGTTTGTCTTTTCAAAAATTTTTATTTTTTTTTTCATTCAATTCCATGGTTTGTTAAACGTTTGAGGGAAAAGCGAAAAGAAAAATTTCCAAAAAATCAAAAACGTATAGGATGTGCAACATGTCACTACTGTATAGCCATTGAGCACGATATGGCTTTGCAGGCCTGCTTACACCACTATGCATGGCCTACGTTTATTACCCGAATAAGTGAATATGGCTGCCGCGCAATTTTTGCTGGGATGACTTGTTTGCCTGTTAATACATGATGGCCTGACAGTTGGGTAGTTGGTCGTTGACTCAACTAGAGGATTTTTTGAATTTGCCTATACCACTGCACTTGTGCCACCACCAAACACTCTACTGTGAGTTGCTTTAGAGCTATGCTTATTTGGTTAGTGAATGAATGCATTCACAAAGCTTGTACTCATACCCATAGCCATAGGCAGATAACTTCAACAACAAAAGAATCCAATATATTACTGGGGTGTTCTACGGCAAAAAATTCGGAATTTTCCCATCATTGCTCTAATTATACAAAAAAAAAAAAAAAACAAATTCAACTCATTTCCATTGACATTCTGCAACATTGTATGCTATGTGGGGTACGAAATTTCTTTGACTGTAAAAGTGTTTTTATAGTTTTTTTTTTTAACATTTTTCCTTCATTTATCGTAAAATGGCCAAACACACCAACTTGTTGTCCATCCATGCTTCATTGCGAAGTTTTTGAGTTCAGTTGGCCTTTTGAGATCAATCGATCGATGGAAGGAAGAAAGCAAACAACGCCAATGGAATATGGGTCGCTTGCATTATTACGTTGCATGCTGCTGTTGCTGCTGCGGCTGCTGTTTGAGGACTGATGCCATTATTTGTATTTGCTTAAGCCCATACCAGTTGGCTGTGCTATTGTAGCTGCCATGGACAATTGCCCACTTTCCGTCATCATTGCCGTTGGTTGTAGTTATTGCTGCTCTGCCATCACCATATGTTCTCTGTATGCTTATATGACAAATATGCAATTTTCTTTTCATTTAGTTTCAGTGTATCAATTATTATGCCTTTTATGAAGATGGTTGGGACACATTTTTGCTGCCAAATAGTTTGAATGAAATCGAATGTTAATTTTTGGTTTTTGGATTTATTAAAATTAAGATCTTTATTGGGATTCCGTTTTTAGATAAGAGATGTGCACTAACATGTTTAAGTTTGTAAAAATTCTCTATGTATCCTATGGAAATTGCGTCCCTAGATCTATTCCCTAAATATAACCCCTTAATATCCCTTCTAAAGAATTTTAGCCCCTGGAGCCGCTGGATTGGACTCACCATTAAGCCAATAGAGGATAGACTGTAACCAACATCCATTTCACTCAAAAAGCACATGAATATCCAACATTTCGCTTACAGCGAAATCAGACAATTAGTGCGCCTATTATGGGCCCAAGACTTTAAATCGTGAGATCGGTCTAAATGGTATCCACATCTAAATCGGGACCTATCTAGGCCAAATTAAACATGTATGTTGAATCGCCTATGATGAAATTTGGCAAATACATTCGGATGGATGATAAAGCAGGCGACCTGTTACAACGCTTACCTCCTCAATTGTTTTTGGACCTTATGAACGCCCATTGCAGATTTGACATGAGAGAATGAATGTCAATGAATGTTGTCCGATTAAAGTCAAGGCAAATGTTAAGGAATGGATGATGTGCCGCAGTTTTACACCTCTTTGGAAAGAAGTTTTTACACGGCAAAGTAACTCACCTCACCGCTTTTTGGTTTTGATTTTCTCGCTGGTATTCAAACCCAGGCATTCAGCAGCCACCGCTACGGTGGGCTTCAACTTATTTATGGGCGGTCATAACACCCAAAATTTATTTTTGCGCTTATGACCGTTGGACGTTATGACAAAAATTTCGTGCAAATCGGTTAAAAATTTAAGTGACTACATCCAACACATAAGGATGTTGTAACTTTAACAATTTTTAATCGGGCGAAATATCGCAGCATCAGTTATGCCGCAGGATTCAGTTCATGTTTCTACCATAAATTCCTTATAAATGTGTACTTTGTTCACAAATGTCATACCAGGCCTAATAATCATACACTGTTTCTCTTAGAAAGATCTTCATATATCTTTGGACGTCGTGTCGGTACGGGTCGCATGGCCCATTTGCATTCCTCAACGACCTACATCTATAAGAATTATCTGTGTTAAATTTAATGCAGATAGTTTTATTGGTTCGAACGCTACAAAGAAAATAATCAGCGCAAAGAAAATTCAACTACTTTCTGGAAAGAGTTGATGCTCAACAATTTTGGTAATTGAAATATTGATTGTAGTTGTTGAAGTGTGTCTATTGATACTTGACAGAAAAAACTTTGAAATTTTAAGGATTTTCAATAAATTTGTTTTTTTTTGAGTTAGTTGTTGGTAGTAAAGGGACATTTTTTCAACAAACAACACACCAATTTTGTTGTGAAAAAACAAATATAATTGGTAAATAGAAAATCTACGACTCACCGACATATATTTTGTAATGTTTTGCTCTCAACAAACTATGTACAAACTTTATTATTGAGAATACATTTTATTTGAAGGCTTTGTAAGCGAATGAATGCTGAAATCCAATTTGTACCTGGGGTTGGTGAAATTTTAATATAATTTGTTGCAGGAAAATTGACAAATTTTGTAGTTGATATTTCAACAAAAGTTGTTGTTTTACAAAATTGTTTTTATCTGTGTATCGCGACTTTATAAGATGAACCAACAACGTTGCGCAAACTGGACGTAGAGTGTAACGATGATCGAAAGCTTGGGAGATTGATTTTTATATAAAATTATCATGGAGGACAACGCAAATCTTCTTCTCCTTCCCTACCACATTGTTTTCTAAGCTTATCCCACTAAACTCCAGATTTGGGTATTGGACCCGTACTCTACTCCTAAAAACCTTTGTTTGAATCCAATGCTTTCTAGATTGGCCTACATATCCGATTAGTGTCTTTTGAACTCTTTGACACAAATAAGATGTCTAATTTCTACTCCTGAATAGCATATTATTCCAATTAGCTTTGAACTTCTTATGGGGCAGGAGGCCTAGAGGGTAGGCCGGTCAACAAACCCTTGACCCCAAATTTGGAAATTCGTGCTCTAGTCCGACCATATTGTTCTGGTCGACCTACATTTGTACACGCAAAAAATAAAACGTTTAGAACATCTTTGCGACCAACAAATTTGTTTTATTGGAGAAATGCTATTTTCATAGTAACTGTGCAACATTTCCCACCACTATTGAACGTTAGTAGTTCATTGGCCACATTTTGATGTAAAAGCCATTTCAGTTATGTTAAAACTTTAGGAACTTCGTCTTTGGTTCAGGATGAAACTTTTACGCGAAAATTCCTAACATCTATCAATCAAAATGTTTCCAAAAGATAATTCGTCTTGCATCTCTTCCATTTGGCAGACAGTGTAGCTCAAAAAATTACTACTTTTTGGGAAACCTCATTCAGCCAGGAAAGTGAAAATTTAAAAATAAGAGCGTGCTAAGTTCGGCCGGGCCGAATCTTATATACCACCCCCCTCCATGGTAGCATCTGTCGACTTCTTTGCGCAGTATCTGTTTTTAGGCAAACAAAGTATAATGAATAAGGACGGAGAAGCCGCTATATCATGTTATAGTCCGATTCGGGGCTCAAGAAGCGAAATCGGGAGATCGGTTTATATGAGAGCTGTATCAAGCTATAGATCGATTCTGCACATATTGCACAAGTATGTTGAAGGTCATGAGAGGAGCCGTTGTACAAAATTTGTGCCAAATCGGATGAGAATTGCGCCCTCTAGAGGCTCAAGAAGTCAAGACCCAAGATCGGTTTTTATGGCAGCTAAATCAGGTTATGGACCGAGTAGGACCATACATCGCACAGTTGTTGGAAGTGACATCAAACACTATGTGCAAAATTTCAGTCAAATCGGACAGGAATTGCGCCCTCTAGAGGCTCAAGAAGTCAAGACCCAAGATAGGTTTATATGGCAGCTATATCAGGTTATGGACCGATTAGGACCATACACAGTTGTTGGAAGTGACATCAAAACACTATGTGCAAAATTTCAGTCAAATCGGACGAAAATTGCGCCCTCTAGAGGCTCAAGAAGTCAAGACCTAAGATAGGTGTATATGGCAGCTATATCAAAACATGGACCGATTTGGTTCATTTACATTCCCAACCGACCTACACTAATAAGAAGTATTTGAACAAAATTTCAAGCGGCTACCTTTACTCCTTCAAAAGTTAGCGTGCTTCGACAGACAGACGGACGGACATGGCTAGTTCGACTTAAAATGTCACGACGATCAAGAATATAAATATATAGTTTATTCGGTGTTACAAACAGAATGACGAAATTAGTATACCCCTATCCTATGGTGGACATAGGATGGAGGTATACACACAAATTCTTGCAATATTATCGTAAACAAAGTTCCAATGTTTTCCATAAAAGAAGTTTACTTGTCCCAAAAGCTCATTTGTGGCTAATGACTTATTTTTTTGCGTGTATATTTCCATTTTACACCAATATTGTGATTATTGTGTCACATTTAAATTTGGAGGCTTTTGAGGTGGCGCATTCCTCCAGTTACTTGGGGCCACATTTTTATATCATAAAACCTTTCATTTAATGCCCATATTGTCGAAGCCCGTCAAAATGGCCATTTGAGGATTTTTAGGGTGGGCCTTTCGCCCCAAATTTTTACATAAAATGTCCGTTTTTGGATTACGGTAAGGATCCAAACAAATATTTTTTAAATTCGCTCATCCACCTCCAAAATATCGCATTTTATAAATGTGAGGAGGCCACCCACCATAGCGCCGAGATTAGCATGTCCGCCTATGAAAAAAATTTCAGCGATGGTTTTCTCTCCTAATGCTGGCAACATTTGTGGGGTACTATGCCATGTAAAATTTCTCTCCAAAGAGCTGTCGCACTGTGGCACGCCGTTCGGACTCGGTTATAAAAAGGAGGCCCTTTATCTTTGAACTTCAACTTGAATCGGACTGCCCTCATTGATATGTGAGAAGTTTGCCCCTGTTCCTTGGTGGAATGTCACGGGCAAAATTTGCAATTTTACCCACCGTAGCGCAGAGGTTAGCATGTCCCCCTATGACGCTGGATGGCTGGGTTCGAAAACATCAGAACAAATTTTCAGCGGTGATTACTGCGGCGGCACAGTTGGCAGTTGTGATTTATAAAGACATTTATTTAAGTTAAATCGGAAATGCGATACATGCAACATGGATGAATTTATCTTGCAAGCTATTGATGATGTGAGAAATGCGGAGGAATTTTTTTTTTAGTTTTTTTTTTAAAGACTTATTTTATTTGTATTGTATGTGTTTGATCGATGTGAAAAAAAGGAATTTTTGTGGTAGACTTTTAACTGGAAACGCATATTGGCAAATCAAAATGAAAAATACTTGGGTACTCAAAATCTTTTATCAAACTGGCAATCTGGCCTAAGAAAAGAAAGAAGTTGTAACGCTGTTATAGAATGATGTTATAGAATCCCTTCGAGAAAACATAGCATTCGACACTGTAATTCCAATTCTAATCCCCAAACTACAAAAATTCTTTTAATTCTCTCATATTGCCTGTAAACTGGTATCTTTATATATCACAAAATATCCCAGCTTGTTTTCTGTAATAAAAGTTGGTCAAACTCCTTGAAGATTTCTAAAGGAGTATCTCAGGGTTCTATTATTGGTCCTCTTTTATCCTCTATGACTTAACAAAAGATCCAACTGCCTGCAAAATCCAAATGTATGCTAAAGATGTTCAAACTGAAAACTCAGTGACATACATACAGACAATTCTGTGTCATGGACATTAATAATATTTTAAAATTAATACCTTCTTGGATTGTCAATAATGCATTATGTTTAAATCTATCAAAAACTAAGCTGATTTTATCAAGCAAGAGAAATGTAACAATTACTGAAAGTGCTGATATTAAAATCTGCAACAAAATTAAATTTTTGCTTTTTAAAGATAAAACTTCAAAGACATTGAATTGAATGGGTTGAATGGGTCGCCCATCAAAGGTGAATTGACCCGGAGGCCAGATTGGTCCATTGTGGTACTCTAGAGAGTGAAAGGGAAGAAAAAAGAAAATGTGAGACATCGTACTAGAGGTTATACACGAATAAAAGAAAAAGACAGAAGGAGTGGAGAAACCCGAGCGGGGGGTGAAGAACCGCTTTTGCCTACGTAAGCACGGATCTACCTACGCCGGGGCCTGTGGCACCCCTCCGTCGGAACCATCATGTTCCCTCAACAAATCTCCGGAGAGATACCAGAGGTACGTTCGCAAGTTTACCCAGAACAGAGAAGAAACGGCTACCCAGAAAGGAGAGCCCACGTCTCTGCAGACCCGGATAGGAACACAGCATGTGTTCAATAGTCTCATCCTCATCCTCATGGAGGCAACTCCTACAGAAGTCATTGTGCGGTATCCCCATGCGCGTTGCCATGCCGCCTATGGCACATTGTCTGGTAATGAACCCTGTCAAAGTACTCATCGACATCTTATCGAACGCCAAAAACTCCCTGGTTGTCCTACGATCGATAACCGGCCATAGCGCCTTCGCAGTCCGGCAACCATCTACCGAGTCCCACTTCACCACCGACGCCGTCCTGGCCATCCCATCTAATGTGTTCAGTAGCTCGACAAATGGCACACAGGCAAAAGCGATGAATGATTTGCCCGGCGCAGACGAACCTCTCCTGGCGTACTCGTCCGTCCTCTCATTTCCTGGAATCCCCCCCTGCCCATGAACCCATGTCAGCGTCACATCGTGGGCCCGGAGCCTATCCAGGGATTTCAAACAGTCCGCCACTTAAACTTTAACGGAAAGACAAAATGTTGCGCAGTCTGGGCCCATTTAGAAATGTTTTTTTTTTTTTTCTAAAAAAAATTTTAATAAATTTCAATACCATCTTTCCAATCGACTACATTTTCCTAGCCCAGTAGCGACCACAATTTTTTAATAAAAAATTTGGGGTATTTCCCAGTAACAGAAGAATTTTGGCAATTTTTCGATTTTGAAAAAATGTGGAGTGGGCAACCCCCGAAATATTGTTCTTGAGACCCAACAAAGTTTATATATTCTTGATCGTCTTGGTATTCGTAGTCGATTTAACAATATTCGTCTGTCTGTCGAAAACACTTTCTAACTTTCGTGGGAGTAAGGCTAGGCCCTTGAATTTTACACAAATTCCTCCTATTGGTATAAACCGATCCTGGATCTTGACTTATTGATCCTTTAGATGACGCAATTTTTAACCTGTTCGGCGAAAATTTTGAAGCAAGTGTTTTGTTTTGACTTCAATCGACTGTGCAAAGCAGATTTCAAATCGATTCATGACCTGATATAGCTGTTATATAAATGGATCTTCTTATTTGACTAGAATTACCTTACCGTCATGACCAATTACCACCCGACATATATGAAATTTTGCATGTAGAGTTTTGCTATAGCCTTAAAAATCCGCGACAAGTATAATGGCTCTTGAGCGCGCAATTATTATTCGATTTGGCTGAAATTTTATACGTTGCTTCTTTTTAGGACTTCTTAAAATCATGACAAGTACGGTTCATATTCATATCGTCTTCTAGTCTTATTTGACTAGAATGCGCAATTACCACCCGACATGACTGAAATTTTGCACGTAAAGCAGAGCCAAGTATAATTCCTCTTGAGCGCGCAATACTTATCCGATTTGGCAGAAATTTTATACGTAGTTTATTTTAGGTCTTCCTGAAGTTAAGACAAGTACGGTTCACATCTTTCCATAGCTTGGTGTATGTCCTATATTAAAAAAAACGTAATTTCAAAAAAATGTTAAATGCGATCCATGGTAGAGGGTATATAAGTTTCGGGCCGGCTTTTACTGTTGTCTTTTCACTTCGATCTTCAATATCAATCGATTTTCATTTGTCGATTGTCGAGTCGACTGTGGTGCTTACCTCTCCTAGTGCTGGCGCCACTTGCCAGGTATTATTGGTAATTAGACGTATAAACTCCTCTAACACGTGGTGTCGCTTTGCGGCAAGTCCCTTATCATTGAGCTTATAATTGTATCGGACAGCATTCATTGATATGAGAGAAGTATCCCCGCTGTTCGTTAATGGAATATTCATGGGCATTTTTTATGATGATAGCTTTTGGAGTACATGTCATAGACACCATACCAAATGGTGTGATATGTCAACTTTGTATCCTTTTTATTAATTTTAAAATTTAACAAATTTTACCCAGCCTTAACTCAGATGCCTAAAACTATTTTACTTACTTTAACACTCTTTTTTTAATATTTTTCTATTTTCACCATTGCCCCAATAATGCGTTTCCTTACCTTGATTCATTTTTTTTCTTGGTTTTTCTTTTTCCTCAACTGATCCATATTCCTTCAATGTTGTGAATCGATTTTTAGATTTATTGACTATTAATTTAACTTAGATTGATAGCGCCATAATAATTCATAGTGGCTTACAGCGTGGCTATGCTGTTTATGTGGGCTTACAGTCATAGGCTGTTTTTGTTTATAGCGTGAAAATATTGGTTTCGGCAAATTTTCTCAAATCTATCCTCTCCCAAGTAAGGCACAGCGCCTTAAACAAAAACCAACCATTTTAGGCTAATGTTACTTGACTTTGGTATCTGGTAAAGCAAGTATGCCGCTGTCTCTGCATGTGAGTGGGCATCATGTTTTTTTTCTCGAACCGTTGAAATGATTAATCGATTTGTTCCTGTGTATTCACAATTTTCATTTGATATCATCTATTTTACTGATGGTGCTTTTTTTCTCATGTCTCTTTGGAGTAGTTTGGCGTTGGTTTTTTGGCGGGTTTTGTTTTTTTTTTATTTGTTCGATTTTTTTTCGCCTGCCTTCCATAGACAACAGATGACATATGAAAGCGTTATAATGTCAACAAAAGTAAAAATATAGTTTAGTTTGGATGCGTTAGACTCAACTGTGGATAGATATGGTAGATGGATGTATGGTTTTGGACAGACACACTTGGAAATATTTGCATTGCCCTAGCCTAGCCTTGCTTTGTTTATTTTGCTTTGTTTTTTGTTTACTCCATTTTTGCCATTTTACTTCGATCTTTGATAGTAATCGATTTTCATTTGATGAGTCGACTTTGTTGATTTCATGTTGCTTCTGATGATGATAGCTTTTGGAGGACTTATAGACTCATAGACACCACACCGACTGGTGTGAGGAGTCAATTTTATTTTTTGTTTGCATTAATGTTTGTTTGCTGTTATTGGAATATTGATGATAATATTAGATCGTCTTGCTTATCCGCTAGCAGTCGTATGGTGGTATAGTATGGAGTCCACCCTGGCGCAGAGGTTACCCCGTCCGCCCGGGTTCATACCCCGGCGTAAACTTCAAAAAAATTTTCACCTGTGGTTATCTCCTTATTTATGCTGGGTATTTGTAAAGTATCCTGCCATGTTAAAACTTCTCTGCCAAGTAGAGCTGGCAAACTATCGATAATTGCAGCATTTGATATTTTCGATAGTTTTAATAATAAATATCGATAGTATCGATACTATGGTTCATTTCCCATCACCTATATTTCAAACGAAAATGAGAAGTAAAAATCAGGAGATCGATTTAAATAGAAGTAATATCAATGCATACACCAAATAAAACCAAGATTAATAAAATTAGTTGGAAATCATGACAGAAATCATTGTACAAAATGTTAGTTTAATCGGATAAAAAAATTGCGCCCTCTATAGGCGCAATATATCTTAAGGGATACATTCTATGTTGGATTTCTTATTTTCTTTTTAGTGTTGCAAAAAATTTTACCTTTGCGATACTATCCATCGGAAAAATATCAATCTTTATTCAGTCAAAAAATTAAATATCGATAGTGCCATCGATATTTTGCCAGCTCTACTGCCAAGTGGTGTCGCTTTGCGTCACATCGCACAGTGTTGCCTTTTAGTGTTGTTCGTTGGACAAAAATAGTTAGAGTTAACATAGAGTTCTTAAATTTTGCACAGAGTTCTTTTTGAGTGTAAGGTTAGGTTAGGTTGAAAAGAGTTTACGGATATTAATCCGCCCCATGCCACTATAGACATAACCCTATGCCAGTAATCGACTTGTTGTGCGCTCAAATTACATGTGAAATGTTTTTGAGCGTACTATCGAAAAAAGTGGAGTGTGGTCCAAACCGGTCTATAACCTTATATAGCTCCCATACAAACCGATCTCCCGATTTAACTTCTTGAGCCTCCAGAGGCCGCAATTATTACCCGATTTGTCTGAAATTTTGCATGATGACATCTGTTAAGACAACTACCACAAGTATGGTCCAGATTGGGCTATTAGCTGATATAGCCTCCAAAGATTTTGCACAATGGCTTCTACTATGACTCCCAAAAACTACGCCAAGTATGGTCCATATCGGTATATAACCTGACATAGGTCCCATATTAACCAATCTTTCGTTTTGAGTTCTTAAACCTATAGAGGGCGTTTACTTTAACTTACGAATTTATCCCTGAATTGTGTTTTCCGTTTTATTTATTTCCAGTGTTTACGTTAAGTTTTGTGTTTTGGTGTATTCAGAGGACTGTAGTCGAATTGTCCGGTGAACAATTTTGTAGAATATTTTGATATGTTAGATTCCCAATTTAAAGGAGATTTTAGCCCTGTTACCAAAAAAGGGCCGAAAAATCATTTTTTACAAAATTGGTGCAGCTAAAATTTATCTTTTTTGATTCAGGACACTTCACTGAAGAACACTGAAAAAAGATTAGGACGGCACAAGTCGGGCTTTTGGATCCAAATGCAAAATGCAAATTTTGCCCTAAGGAACAGGGGCAAACTTCTCACATATCAATGAGTGCAGACCGATTCAAGTTTAAGCTTAATGATAAGTGGCCTCCTTTTTATAGTCGAGTCCGAACGGCGTGCCGCAGTGCGACACCACTTTGGAGAGAAGTTTTACATGGCATAGTACCTCACAAATGTTGCCAGCATTAGGAGGGGAAAATAACCGCTGAAAATCCTCCCCCTCACCCTAAAGCACAACCCAAAAATAAAAGTAGACAGATTGGCACAATATGGGAATCAAAAGAAATGTATTTAGGAGTAGAGTACTAACTTGATATTAAAAATCGGGTCCAGATACGTAGGGGGCCTCCCCGACCCAATATCCCCCCTCAAATAGCCTTATTGGACGATAATGACAATATGGCACTCAAATAAAAGATAATAGGGAGTAGATTACGAATATGGTTTGGATGAAAGATAGGCTATAGAATTTGTTGACATCATAAGGGGGGGACCTCCCCCCTTAAATAAATATATTGGACGATAATGACAAAATGGTACTCAAATGAAAGGTGTTAGGGAGAAGATTACGACCCGATTTGCGGAACCTCCCCCTTACCCCAGAAGCACCGCCGAAAAATAAAAGTAGATCGATGGGGGCAATATGGAAATCAAAAGAAAGGTAGTCAGGAGTAAAGTACTAAATTGGTATTAAAAGTCGGGTCCAGATACCTAGGGGGCCTCCCCGACCCAAAAACCCCTTCAAATAGGCATATTGGATGATAATGACAATATGGGACTCAAATGAAATGTAATAGGGATTAGATCACGAATATGGTTTGGATGAAGGATGGGCTATAGAATTTGTTGATATCGTAAGCGGGCGGACCTCCCCCCTAACCCCAAAAGCACCACACAATAATAAAAGTGGAGCGAATTTGATGACTACGTAAGCATATTGGACTTAAATAAGCATATTGGACGATAATGACAATATGGGACTCAAATGAAAGGTATTAGAGAGTAGGAGGATTATGAACCCTCCCCCTTACTCCAAGAGCACCGCCCAAAAATAAAAGTTGACCGATGGTTACAATATGGGACTCAAATGAAAGGTATTCGAAAGTAGAGTACGAATTTGATATTTAAAGTTTGGTCCGAGTACCTAGGGGGCCGCACCGACTTGAAACCCCACTTAAATAGGAATTGTGGACGATCATGATAATATGGGACACGAAAACATCTCCCCAAATAGGAATATTTGCCAATAATAGCTACATGAGGTACAAAAAAGGGTATAGCATTTGTGAATAGATAAACAAATTGTTTTGGGGAGATGGTTTAAATAAAAAGGTTTCCAAAAGTGATCTAATGGTTCGCTTGACTTCAGTTTCTGTGCTACCAAGCCTTTCATCAGCAGCGAATTTCGACAAATTACTCAGTCATTTATCAATTCTTTAGAGTTTTAGTAAAATTTTCCCAAGTGCGAAATTTGAACTTAAAGAAAAAAAATTGACGGTAGCAAAACACTTTTGAACATTTTAATTGTTGTGCATAGCATTGCAGTCATTATAGACTTTTTTATTTTTGTAGAAAATTTGTCAAAATTGTCAAAATTTATTTTTGCATGGAAATATAAAAATTTTCTTCAAGTTTAATTCAAATTTAACCCGATGCAAGTTTAAATTCTTTGCATTTATTTGCAAGTAGGTTTTCATTTAACATATTTGTAATAGTACTCCCATTTGCGCTTAGATAACAATATCATTCAAAAACAAACATTAATTTCAACTAACATACATATTTACTCATGGTAAAGTGTGCCAACATATGGTGCATAATAAAAGTGCAAAAAAGTGCCGCCAGCAAATGAAATGTACAGACCATGTGTATGTACCTACTGTGGCCATGGAACTTTTGTAAAATAAGGGGAACAATTCAATGTGTGGAAAAGGCCAAAGTGTATTATAATAAATATATATATTTTTTTTATATTAAAAACAAATAACGACCTAGAATTAGCTGTAACATTGTTATGCTGAATTATTTTCAATTTCAATATATTCATATAAAGCCATCAACTTTATTTGTTTCATATAACAATAGCCCATCTAAAAAAATTGTTTTCCCAAAACAATGAGAGTCTTCATCATTGTCTATATGTATTATCGTTCATGGAATTCGTATATTAAAATTTATTGCTAAAAACCATATGTTGAGAAAAATGGATTAATAATTTTATTATTTATCTTTTCAATTTAAATTTGGTTTTTTCATTAAGTTAAGACATATTTCCCTAGAAGCCCAAAAAAGTCTATGTATCTACATAGACATATTGACGAGCACTTGAATAATTCCGAGAATTATTGTTTCCTAAATTTGATTGTGTCACAGAACTTAACCAGCAGAACCAACCAACCAATCAATGGCTGTGGGAATGATTTTGTTTCATAAGTTTCTTTTGAAAAGTTCTCATACTCAGGCAGACAGTTTAATGGACATTTATAGCACGCTTGCAAAAAAAATGTACAGAAATAAAGTCTACAAAATAAATTGAAGGCGTCGTTTTGCGTCATTTGTTTTAAGACTTTGCTGCAAACCTTTGAGCTGTGTTCCCGCCGAAATTTAAAAATGTTTAGAAAAGGCAAAAATTGGAACTCAGAAGAAATACAAAGAAAATGTACAAAAAAAATAATTTGATATTAATTTATAACTTTGTTTAAAAATTATTAATAAGGACAACTTTTATTTTAATTTTATCAGTATCACCGTTTTTTTTAATACAAAATTGTTTAGAAATATTTCTTAATAACAATTTTAGTTTTGTAAAAATTTTTGTTAAAGTGGGAAAATTGACGTGACTTATTAAAAGTTTTCTCTGCAACGCCATCTATTGGAGAGTAGAGGTAAAGAAACATTTTTTGAGAAACGGGAAAACCTTTTTATTTTTTTTAAGAACTTAAAAAGCTTATTCTTATCTTCCCAGCTATTATAAAATCTCTAACAACCCCATCAAAATAAATTGGAGTTATTCTAAGAGACCAGCATATTATGTACTTCAATTTTCAAATATCATCTTCATTTACAAATTATGTTTCCAAGTATTTTCATAGTTTGATATTACAACAATTCCCAACAAAGGTTTCAGAGGTATCTAAAAAAAAAAAAAAATATATATATATATATATATATATATATATATATATATATATATATATTTTTTTTTTTTTTTTATTCACTATATCGATTAAAAATTAAAAACTAGGAAACCCATTATATAAACAAAAATTAGATTATACAAATATAACTGAAAATACATATGTCTATGGTATAATTATATGATAATAATATCAACATAAACATATACGGCCTTACTCACAAAACTTAATATAGATTTGAAATAGGAACTGCCACATATTAAACCTATTTTAAGGCTTCATGAAGTTTTATGAAGGCCAATAATTTTCAATTTGGTAATTTTTTTGGATTTATTAGTCGCTACATTCCCTAACAGGGCATAAGTATAATTCTCTAGTAATTCTGTGCATAAAAGAGCCGCTTTTTGATAAAAAAAAAGTACTGTAGCACTATTCCTGATAGAACCGATTGGAACTACAATTGTGTATCAAGCAGAGATCCCTGCAATTTAGGAAGTGGTGGAATGGCTTAGATATAATGTCATTACGACGATTGGCATAAATATCTTCTCAGACAGCCATTAAATCCCTGGAGAACGTATTTCTGAACACAAAAACCGCCCTCGACTGTCGCAGATCTCTCAACGAGAGGGCTGAACAGTTCTAAATTCACCTGTTGTGAGTGCCGCTGGGCCACAGAGATATCCCAGGGAATTGTAAAGCGGACGAGCTTGGGAGACTAGGAACTACCCTACACATTCCAGGGATACTGGAATCTGTGGGTATGCCTCTAGCGACATGCAAGCTAAGTTTTCAGGACTGGCCCGAAGGACAACGAATAATAGATGGTCACAAAGAGGGGCTGTGAGCATTCCAAAAACTATTTGGCCTAATCTAGGTTTGAGGAGGTCTACTGCTTTACTGTCATTGGCTAGAACTGACATCTCAGTCATTATGTCCGTCATGACAGATCACTGTCTAATCTTGAAACATGCTGACAGACTGAAAGTTTCCTGCAAACACTTTTGCAGAAGCTGTGAGGACATCGAAGAAGAAGAGACTATAGAAAACCTTCTGTGTTTGTGTCCCGCACTAGCAGTAAGAAGGAGTTCCACTTGAGGTTCTCATTTTTTTGAGAACTTGTCTGATTTAGCGGCTGCGAACATTCACAAGTTATTAGACTTTTTAAAACGATCTGGATGGTTCTACGGTAGGGACTAGAAGGCATCTTCCTTCGTCCATTCTTGTGGTGTCACAATGGACAAAAACGTCTAAGTGAGTCTGATGGCAGACTGCCACTTAAACCTAAATTTGTTGGATGAGTGTAGTAAGTCTGTACGGTATCTGCAAAGTTTATTATTTATTATTTCAAATTCTTCAAAATAAATGCCTCTATATTTTGAAGAACTTGAAACTTCTTAACGTGAGATTAGGCGCTTTGTACCAGATGAGGCAGGTATATATAACACCTTTGCACAGTAGATTTTTATTCTTCAGTTTCGAAGTCATCAACATTGTTGGTGTATATGAAACGAAAGCTCGAATAAAGCCAGCCAATTTTAGAAAATTATCTTTGAAAATCTCTTAGACACACGAAGAGATGTTGTAAAACGGCTGAAGGAATTAGCTTGTGAGAGCAAAATTAAATCTCCATATTCCAATTCGGATGTGAATTTAATTTCAAGACTACAAAATAACATCCTATGAACTGCAGGCCTGACAGACGAGAAGGTTAGAGAGCAACATTACTGTACGGAAGAGTAGTCTGCCCGCGACGAATTTTAGAGTGGCGTGTTGTCAGTGATTGAATCCATCTCTTGACCTGCAATTTCTTTCCAGAAATGAAAAAAAAAATCCTTTATATCTTGTGATGTTCATTACCATGAAAAGTTAGCTCGACTCTAAATAATAAATTCATCGACCAGCCGTAATAGCCACACATAAAATTTTGTTTCTTACATCTTTGGAATCAAAAAATTTTGTTGGAACTATTGTGAAGTATAACTTTGATGTAATATATATCTGAGAATCCAATTTTCCATTATTATAGACTGTAAGACGTCAGGAACATTCCTATTATTGTCTGTTGCTTTTTGTATGACATAGAAGACTCCCAACTTTGTTGTGCTTATGGACTATTAATGTTTCGCATGCAAAATAATGATGATAAGCTTTTCAGTTTAGCCATAAAGAAGGGTCAGTGTTGATGAACTGCTAGGCAAGGGAAAGAATAAAAATAATGTCTGGTGTCCATGGCCGGTTCTTTTGTGGCAAGTTATACATCTAGTTAGACAATAACAAAATAGTGAATACATACGGCAAAGTAAATCTAAATCCATCCATAACATTAAAAAGTAAGATAGTCATATAGAAAGAATGAAAGAGATGCCAACTAGATAAAAATTTAAAAAAAAAATAGTCATCCCCAAGGGGATCTGCAAATTCAAAATTTGCTAACAATTTCTTGTTTTAATAACCGATTTTTCTTTTTTTTTTTGAATATTAAAATTTACTATATCATTCTCCTTTGTTTGTCTCTATATTACAGATGAATCAAAATTAAATTCTGGTTCTTGGGAGGATCCTCTACCCTCAACCCATAATAATAATCAAAACTCAGCGCTAAACTCGAGTGCGCCAAATAACGGCAATTTGCTAACAACAACAACCACAGCACAATTACATAATACCACAAATCCAAGACGTCCTGATACGTTGACAACAGGACGTAACGGTTTGCAACCATTACAGCTAATACAACCTCCACCGGCAGCAGGACAACAGAATCAACATCATACCCTCCACTCCCATCAACATCACCATCATCATCAGCTACAGCAGAACAGTCAACATTCAACACAAAATTCAAGTGCCATAGGCCGCTGTGGAGAGGCGGCGGCGGCTAATTCACAGCAAAATCCCTTACAACAAACACAACAACAGCCGCCATATCAGCATCAACAGCAGCTCGCTCTTCAGGGAGCAGGAGCTGTTACCGGCAACACAATAGCTGGCGGTAGTTTTAACGCCAACGGCGGATCTACTGCCGTTGGTGTTGGCGGCTGCGGCGGCAGCGGTACCACATCACCCAACAGTGCGGATCATATTGGCGATAGTGCCACCGGCGATTTTAATACCATCTCTCCAATACCACCACCACTTAACAGCTCTTCGGAAGACGAAGAGTTGACTCACGCGGAAGACATAAACGGCAGCGTGACGTCTTCATTAAGTGCCACAAATCAACGCAATTCCCAATTGCGTTCGACCTTCAATCGGGCCAAACAGCATCTGTCCTTTGACAAATGGCGCTCGACTCACTCACAAAACTCACCGGCTGATAGCAGCAGTAATTCGAGTACGGGAAGTAGCAGTACAGGAGTTGGCGGCGGAGGAGGAACTTTAACCCGACGTGCCAGTACAACGTGTGCCACCATGCCAACAGCTCATCAGCCACCGAGAGAAGATATAACAACACCCGGTGAATCACCGGGTGGTAGACTCTCAAGATGGTTCTCCATACGACGAGGCTCTTCGCATCAATACGATGTGGGTGGCCGCGATGGTAGACACTCGAATTCATCGAGTATCGATATGCCAGATTCCACATGTGATTCCACGCTAGGATCGCCACAAAAGATAAGCTCAAATTCTGCGAATACATCAAAATCTGCGTGTAAAATGCCTGGAGTACCAGAGGTAAGTTGAAATTTTTATTCTCTTTGACTTTTGGAGTTCATTGCAAAGTAGAAACAAAAACAAGTAGGGGAAGTCAGTCGGGGTCTAAATTGAGCTATACGAGTTCTGATAAAAAAATAACCGTTATTTTCATATTTCGTGAGTTACGCATGTTCGATTTTCGAATTTTTATACCCTCCACCATAAGATGGGGGGTATACTAATTTCGTCATTCTGTTTGTAACTACTCGAAATATTCGTCTGAGACCCCATAAAGTATATATATTCTTGATCGTCGTGAAATTTTATGTCGATTTAGCCATGTCCGTCCGTCTGTCCGTCCGTCCGTCCGTCCGTCCGTCCGTCTGTCCGTCCGTCCGTCTGTCTGTCGAAAGCACGCTAACTTCCGAAGGAGTAAAGCTAGCCGCTTGAAATTTTGCACAAATACTTCTTATTAGTGTAGGTCGGTTGGTATTGTAAATGGGCCATATCGGTCCATGTTTTGATATAGCTGCCATATAAACCGATCTGGGGTCTTGACTTCTTGAGCCTCTAGAGGGCACAATTCTTATCCGATTTGAATGAATTTTTGCACGAAGTATTTCGTTATGATATCCAACAACTGTGCCAAGTATGGTTGAAATCGGTTCATAACCTGATATAGCTGTCATATAAACAGATCTGGTTATTTGACTTCTTGAGCTTCTAGAGGGCGCAATTCCTATCCGATTTGGCTGAAATTTTGCATGACGTATTTTATTTTTACTTTCAACAACTGTGTCAAATAAGGTTCAAATCGGTTCATAACCTGATTAGCTGTCATATAAACCGATCTGGGATCTTGACTTCTTGACCCCTAGAGGTCGCAATTATTATCCGATATGCCTGAAATTTTGTACGACGGATCCTCTCATGACCATCACCAAACGTGTTTATTATGGTCTGAATCGGTCTATAGCCCGATACAGATCCCATATAAATCGTTCTCTCTATTTTACTTCGTGAGCCCCAATGGGCGCAATTCTTATACGAATTGGCTGAAATTTTACACAGGTCTCCAACATATAATTTAATTGTGGTCCGAACCGGACAATATCTTGATATCGTTTTAAAAGCAGAGCAACTCTTTTCTTATATCCTTTTTTGCCTAAGAAGAGATGCCGGGAAAAAAACTCGACAAATGCGATTCATGGTGGAGGGTATATAAGATTCGGCCCGGCCGAACTTAGCACGCTTTTACTTGTTTCTGTTATGTTGGTACACATGTCTGTTATATACATTGGTAATATCAGCTATTTTGGATTGTCAGTTTGTTTTTGACAGATAAATAAGTTAGTCGTCTCTAGGCCGGGAAAGTCACCAGTTTCAAATTGCAATTCAATCGGATTGAAAATGTGGTCTGTACTTCGTACTAGAGGTAGAGAACTACCGATAGCATTATCGATGATTGGGCACTATCGATAGCGGGAAAGTCACCTGTGTCAAATTGGAATTCAATCGGATCGAAAATGTGATCTGTACTTCGTACTACAGGTGGAGAACTATCGATAGCACTATCGATGATTTGGCACTATCGATAGCGGCCAAGATATTTTCGATAGTGACACTATAGTCGATAGTTTTGTTATCACTTTACCAAGTGAAATTTGCGCGTTACTTTGTGGCTCTTGCTAAAAAAATATTTGCGAACAAATTTATTAAAAAAGTGATACTACGATAAAGTGAAATGGATTGTTTTGTTCAAAACGTTATAATGTTTACTTTCAAAGCAGTTATGAAGTATTTTGACTATGTGTTGAATTTAAGATAAACGTAGGAGCTCCCTCACACTCAGAGTGTCGAGCGCTGAAAGCCAGGCATACGATTGTAGTACCACGGATTCGGAAAAAGATTTGGCGACCGATAGGCGAACACAAAAAAAGGAAAAAAAGATCAAATGACAAAACATTTGCAAAGTGCATTAACTACTGAAAGTAGTACAAAACCAGCGAAAATACTTCAAACTTGCACGATGATCTGAGGAGATACCACTCTGGCTTGAAAATGCATGTCCCAGATTGCAGCACTCCAGCTATTTCGCCGGATACTGACAGCATCGCATGGACAAGCAGCAGTTGTAAATTCAAATCCCCAAATCTGCTGATCGGTCTATATGGTAGCTGTATATAAAATGGCCCGATATGAATCATATTCGATTCGGATGTTGATGGCCTTAATAAAACTTCATTTTCCAAAATACAGCGAAATCAGAAAATAAACGCGCCTATTGTGGGTTTGTAAAACTACTATCGTCGAGTATCGATAGCGCCGACTATCGATAGTTCTTCACCTCTGCTTCGCAAACAAATTAACTTGGATGAACAAACAGAAAGATGGATAGATATGGCTTAATCGAAGAAATTCTGAGTCGATCAAAATTTTTAACTGTGGGTCCATTTTTTTACCCGTTATATAAGTTATAATACCCGACACCACATTCAGGGCGACAGAGTCGAGTTTTCGAAGCCGGAATCAAGCCGGAGTCGCAAAACTTACCCGCTTCGGCTCGAAGACTCCGGCGAAATACTCAGACCTGAATTCGAAGTCAAGTCTTGTAAGAGCCCCACAAAAAAACCAACCACGGCGTTGATAAATTGACCACGTTGGTTCATAAATCTGAATCAACACACAGCTGTTATCCGATCAACCACAAATGTGCATAAATCAACAACAGTGTTTGTGAACGAAACGTCCGCAGGCGTTCACATTCTGTCTAGGGCACAGGTATGCATAAATCAACAACAGCTTTTGTGAACGAAACTTCCGCAGGCGTTCACATTCTGTCTAGGTCACAGGTTTTTTTTTAAGTTTTCGTGTTTACAAACTCCTTACCACAGCGCACCAGCCGCCCATGTACATCACAACGGTCAGTGCATGAAACCACAACGTGCGTTCACAAAATCAACCCCGTATGTTGACAGCATTTTCAATGACGCCTGTGTATGATACCTTTAGGACATGAATTTGCAACATCTTTTATCTATAAGTCATTTAAATTAAGTTCGGTCTACATACTCATTTTTAAGGATGATGTTCATAACGGCCGGTGCACAACAAACAACGCGTGTTTAAAAAATAATCCACGCTTGGTAACAATATTCGAACAACTTCTGTGTATCATAATGACAACATTGGTGCATGATTTTGCAAAGTCTTTTCCATCAGTGATAGTTTAATGTGTAGATGGCTTGTATTAGTCCCATGAAAAAAGATCGAAAAACAGATTCTTCAGGCTAGAGCACCCTGTTGGGAAACCTCTCGCACAACCTTTACTTATTTTGGTACTCACCGATCATAACTTCCACACTTGACATACCACATTGAGTTATAAACTGTTTAGACCATTTTGTTGATCTGTAGGGTTCACAGAGAACTTCCAGTGTCAATTATAGTCTAGGTAGTCTCAGGATTCTCCCAAATTTTGCACATAATGGTGGCTATTTTTGGAATCTCCATAATTTTTCTTATGTTATTCCTTTGCCCTAATAAGTGTGCAATGTCGTTGCGAAAGCGACGGTCCGATGTGAATGGCACGGTATACTTGAACATTCAAACGGGGCCGAAGGCTTTACGTATGGCCTCTACTAGGTCAAGACTGGTGAGAACATGTAATGAGCTGAGCTGTTAGGCTCAGCTGTTTCCTGAGCCATTAATGGCTGACGGAGAACGAAGCGTCTGAAAAGCTGGCTAGGAATGCCTAGATGATTGGCGCCAATCTTGCTTTGGTTTCAGTGAGAGCTCGCCTGTAGACGTGGACGCCTTCTACGATGACCGCGCGAACGATGACCCCGAGTATTTCACGGGACAGCACGTCGCCCGTTCTGGGTCTGAAAAATCAAAACTTCGGACTACTGATAAGAGTCCTGACTACATAAGGACTGCAATGTGTGTCATGCAGGGAGAGGCATATTTCTGCAGGATCTGCAACGACATTGAGCATTTGGGGTCGATATCTTTTGTGTCCCTGCCCTTCCAGGTACTTAGTCCTCTTGTAGTTCTTAGGCTCTGAATTGTTTTTCTCGTTTTCATATTCAAGGTTGTTACTATCGTGTCCTCCTATCTTTCTAGAGGATTGTATTTAGTCCAAATGGCCAGACTTCAGTATAGCCTTAAAGTTCTAATGATGTTTTTCCCATCATAGCTTATTACTTCCTATCTTCATTTTGCCTTTAGTCCGATTTGTGGTATCCTTTCTCTCAATCATACCATTGACTACAACTTTTTTGTCAATATTTTATATGCATACCAGCAAAGAAATATTCAAGATATTATACTTATGTCCTCTTTTTCGTTTATTCTTATTATTACCAAAACTACTTTTTGGACAACAGGATATCAGTTAATATCCTGTCTCTTCCTTAATCAACATAACCAATCAATCTTACTACTAACTTCCTTGTTAATAATTACTTTTCTTCTTTTCTTTTGTTCTTCATTTTCAGAACGATGATGACGATTTGGCTTCATTAACCGCATCGACTTCAAGATTCGATTTGGATTTTATGATACCACCTGGCAGTCGTGCAAATGGTACTGCCCGCACCGCTCACAATCGTCTGGTACAGCCAATGCTACCACCAGCGCCACCTGGTCTCTCACAGCAACAACTGAAACGTCGTCACATTGTGTCGGCCATAGTACACAGTGAAAATTCATATGTGGCAACACTGCAACGTCTAGTCAATGTAAGTTCATCATCATTCAAATCAAAAGCTTTCAACCAAAAGTATTGTAGTGAGATTTTTCTTAAAAATTCAATTCATTTCCTGTTTCTGATTGGTTCTATTCACTTTATTCATAAGTTTACTAACAATTTTTCATATAGCCTATAGCTTAGCTCTTGTTAAATC
The DNA here is from genome assembly GCF_963082655.1 of Stomoxys calcitrans. Lineage (NCBI taxonomy): Eukaryota > Metazoa > Arthropoda > Insecta > Diptera > Muscidae > Stomoxys > Stomoxys calcitrans. Next base: position 85,604,969 of record NC_081555.1, on the reverse strand, counting down.
TAATTCGCAAAAGTTTCCCAACATCAGTTGGGAATTTTTTTTTCTTTTTATTTTTTTTTTACTAAAAAAATCTTTGCATATCATGAGTTTGCATGTTTTTGTTTCTCTCATATTTTCTTCATAACTAACATTTTTTGTAAAAAAAAGATTTATTTGCATTTTCTTAAGCTTCTCCTTGTTTGTTGGATGAATAGTTTGCTTTGATTTTATTTATGAACAGTAGGTTGTTTCCATCCATCCAGCCATCCATTGACTTGATTAATGGGAATTGAAATCATGTTTGAAGCTTTTTATTAGACTTTTGGCTACTTTTTTGCTACTAAATCTTCAGCTGACTTTGTTTCTTTGAGGTTTGGGGCATCAATTTTAGTTTAGTTTTTTCTTTCTACAACAAAATTCGCTCATGTGAAATTTCACACATCATAAAATTTGCATTATTTACATCAATCAAAGATTTTTCTCAAATTCATTGTTTTGAGTTGTACGCAGGCAAAATTTCTTTTATTAAGAGTTTTGCCTTTAAATGTGAATGCCATTGCCATGGCAATTTTACATTATGCAAAGATTTAAAAACAGCAGCATTGTTAATTCAATAAAAAGATCAAAAAAAAACAATCATTTTATTTTCTGTTAAGCATTTATCGAATTGAAACGAAATTTAATATATAAGGCAAAAAGTTAGGGCTTCTTGCGACTAAGGAAATCAAAGATCGGTTCGTAAGAGAGTTATATTTAAATATGTATCTAGGTAATCGATTTGTGAGGTAATTACCACAAATTTTGATGGCAGATTCGTACTTTCACCCAAAAACTTATTTGGATCCCATATCGTTCTGTTTGTGCTGCCTTAGACACGTGCCTCAAATTTATATATCAGATATATACGCAGATGGATCAGAAGAGACACACCTCAATGATGAGTTCCGACTCCACTTCTTTGAAAAAAGTCGTTAACTATATATGATTGTCTCTGGAAAATTTGGTTGCGTATTCTGATGACATGGCTACTGCGGCTAGGAACAATTTTCCCGCGGTTCCTAGAGACATACTTAAAAAAGCTTTCGTCGACGGCGTGTAGGACGTCTATTGTCCTTTTCAGTTGGAGATGTAAAATACCAACTGGAAAGGGACAATAGACGTCCTACACGAAAGCTTTTTTAAGTATGTCTCTAGGAACCGCGGGAAAATTGTCCCTAGCCGCAGTAGCCATGTCATCAGAATACGCAACCAATTTTTCCAGATCTTTTGTCGACGGCGTGTAGGACGTCTATTGTCCTTTTCAGTTGGAGATGTAAAATACCAACGGGACAAGATTCCAGGATGTGTCCATAGATTGAAATTAAAACCTCCAATAAAACATTTTGGAAGGGACGAAAAATGTAACTCCCGACCTATACACCTGCAAGTGGTGTATTGACGAAAGATGGAAGCTTAAACCGCATGTAGTTGACAGACCTATAAACCCATCTGGTTGTTGTTGTACCAGCGTGTTGTACACTGAGTTGGCAGCCTTTGATAAAATCCATCGGTTCAATCCGGTACGTACAACCGGCAGAAATGGGTTTGAAAGCAATATGGTATTGTAGTCTGGTGAACGACGCTCAAAAAACCCATCCACAATTAAATACTTAGGCGCTAGAAATTTTGCACACATACTTCCAATCATTTGAGGTCAGTTGAGATTGGAAATGGGCCATATCTGTCCATGTTTTGATATAGCTGCCATATAAACCGATCTTGACTATTGACTTGTTGGGCCTCTAGAGAGCGCAACTACAATCCGATGTGGCTAAAATTTAGCATGAAGTTTTTTTTTTATTTCCAATAAATATGCCAAGTATGGTCCAAATCGTTGCATAACCTGATATAGCTCCCATATAAAATGATCTACCGACTATAATTTTTGGAAGTGTAGTTGGCGCAACGATTTCTCCTGGGGCCTTCAACATGCGTGCCAAATATGGTTTTAGTCGGTTTATGTTGTTGTTATAAGTCACATTTTTATGTGGAAGTGGCTATCCTCGCCAAACTCCTGTAGGTGAACAAGCTCGTTCCGGTGCAAATGACCGATCGCCGTGGCAACAGGTTGCCATTGGTTGTTTAAAGGCGCCAATAACTCGCCTCGTTATATCGAGTATCATAGACACTCAGTATTTGTGCAACAACCGGTGCCGCCCGACCTCTCAGTGAGACTCTTCGCTCGATACCGGTTGTCGTTGCAGCTGTTTCGTATGGAGCATTCCACTATCTGCAACCTATGGACCCGCCCAGTACCTCGCAGTTAAGCTTCTCGTGACAGCAATGAACACCACACAAATTGGAGCCCAATGTTCCAGCCTGTGTGGTGCTCACAGCTATCCCGCGCCGGGAATCGATTTATAATGTCATATATGCAAATGTAATGCAAATTTTTCCCATGAACATTCCACTAAGGAACAGGGGCAAACTTCTCACATATCAATGAGTGCAGTCCGATTCAAGTTTAAGCTCAATGATAAGGGACCTCCTTTTTATAGCCGAGTCCGAACGACACCTCTTTGGAGAGAAGTTTTACATGGCATAGTACCTCACAAATTTTGCCGGAATTAGGAGGGGAAAACCATCGCTAAAAAATTTTCATACCCTCCACCATAGGATGAGGGTATACCAATTCTGTCATTCTGTTTGTAAAACCTCGAAATATGCTTCTCAAACCCCATAAAGTATATATGTTCTTGGTCGTCATGTCATTTTAAGTTGATATAGCCATGTCCGTCCGTCTGTCTGTCGAAAGCAGGCTAACTTTCGAAGGAGATAAGCTAGCCGCACAAATACTTTTTATTAGTGTACGTCAGTTGGGATTGTAAACCTCTTGGGTCTTGACTTCTTGAGCCTCTAGAGGGCGCAATTCTCATCCGATTTGACTGAAATTTGGCACATAATGTTTTGATATCACTTTCAACAACTGTACTAAGTTTGAATAAAATCGGTGCATAATCTGGTATAGCTGTCATATAAACCGTTCTTGGATCTTGACTTCTTGAGCCAATAGAGCGCGCAATTCTCATCCCATTTGGCTGAAATTTAGCATGAGGTGTTTTGTTATGACTTCCAATAAATGTACTAAGTATGGCGCAAATCGGTATATAACCTGTTATAGCTGCCATATAAATCGATCTGGATTCTTGACTTCTTGAGCCTCTGGAGGGCGCAATTCTTATCCGATTTGGCAGAAATTTTATACAACGAATTCTCCATGACTTTCAACATACTTGTGTAATGTGCAGCTTGATACAGCTCCCTTATAAACCTATCTCCCGAGTTTGTTTCTTGAGCCCCTACAAGGCGCAATTCTTATCCGAATGAACTGAAATATTACACAATGAATTCTACAATGTTCTGCATTCATTTATTGTCCGAATAGGACTATAACTTATTTCTGATGGTCTCGCCAGGACTCGAACCCAGGCGTTCAGCGTCATAGGCGGACATGCTAACCTCTACGCTACGGTGGCCTCCATGTGATATATATTTAATGTGATATAGCTTTCATATAAACCCATCTTCCGATATTACTTCTTGAGTTCCTATAAAGCGCAATTCTTCTCTGATTTGGCTGAGATATTGTCCAATGATTATGGTCTCCAACATCCAAACCAAGTATGGTCCAAATTGGTCCATAACCTGATATGGTACAATCAATTTTTATTCATTATCCTTTGTTTTCTATAAATGGCGGAGGGTATATTCGATTCGGCCAGTCCGTAATGTAACATGGACTCCCTAAAAAAATTTAACTGTTTCCATAAAATTTCTGTTTTCTGCTAAGCTTTAGAATTATTGAGGATTTTTTTCAATCACATTTTCAAGACACTACCGCTTTAAATTAGTATCCATTTCCGAGAAAATCTTTTTGTTTACTGAGTTTTCAAAGTGTCAATGAATTTGCAAAACCATGTTTAATCTTCCTAATCTATGCATCGTACCATTTGATTATAATAAAAATGTCCATGTGTTCTGACACATGCAACCTTTAATCCTTCAAACCCCAAATACTGCTAACCATGCATTACCAAGAAAACAATTACCCCTGACTTACATAACAAAGTAGTGATAATGATACATTTTCATAGCATGTCTCATGTCTCCAAGGGGTCAATGCTATAAAGCATCAATCCACTTAGCCATAACCTGCCGGTTATTTATCCTATACCATGCAATTATCTTGATTGCTTATATTCTCAAGCGTCGAGTCCAAATACACTAATATTTTGCCCCGATAAATTCAATTAGTGATCATTTTGTTTTGTACACCAAACCAAAACTCAAAGTTAAATCCCTCAAATGGTCACTAAAGCCACTAACACTCACCTTTTATTATAGATATGTGGCACAAGGGCAAATGTTGATACATTGTGCAATGTGTGAGGTGAAAGGAAGGACAATTAAATAATTGCCTTGGAGGAAAGCATAAAATTCTATTCCCTTAGCAATTGACTTCAATCATGAGAGTAGTAACCAAATAACCAACATCAATTCAATTTGTAACGATGAAATGGAAAAATCAAAGATTACCACATGATTTGCAAATGTTTGTGAAAGGACAAAGGAAAGAAAAAGGATTTTATTCTTCGCATATTCAACGAAAGGCAAATGGGCTAGGATTTGTTAAAAAAAATGTTGCTGAGTTTTTCTATGTTTTTCGGTTTACTTTCTGACATTTGCATGTTTTGCCTTACCTTTTTCAATTGTAATCAGCATTTTTCTAAGCTCTGCCAAAATTTTTCTACTTTTGCATATATAATGCTCATGCTTTGCACTCTTGTTGAAATCCCTGATTATTTGTTTGTATTTCTGTTACTCATAATACCATATTATTCTATTAATACATGAATCTTTTTTTGTAATTTATTTCTTTACATGCCATCCATATAACAAAAATCAAAAAAAAAAAAAAAATCAATAATAACTTCTCCCCCCTAACTATATTACTACGTCACGCTATTATGAACAAAAACAAAAAAAATCCTAAATCGAAATCAAATCGAAAATGAAAAAAATATGTCTATCAACAATTTATTTTTGTACATTTTTTCTCTCTCATCATTTACTAACCAACCAACCATTCATACATCATCCTCAATAGTTGCAAAATTAAAGTAAATAATTTGTACAGTATATTATAGAAATCACAACAATGCATTTACAAAAAGAAACACCCACACACCTATAAGATATAAACATTTATGTGGAAGGAAAGAAAAATATTTAAAAACAAAAAAAATTGATTACTTGAAAATTAAATGTGGCAAAAAAAGTTTTTAAGTTTTTCATATAATAATAGAAGGTACTTCAATATGTATAAAACAAAGGACCATTTGGTTTCTGGTATACTCTTAGAACTAAAAATAGATATCACGAGAGAGTATACTCAAAACTCTTACATATGCTTGAACGTTTGTGTTATACTCTTGAAAACTAAAACCACATTCAGAGAAATCCTTATCGTAACTATGAGTTAATTACCTAATACAAGTTAGTTCATGCTATTTATTCACGATTAGTTAAAAACTCTTTAGCAGTTCAAAAATTAACTTCGTAGAAATAAAACTAACTACGCATGACTATAGATAAAATAGTTTACAACTAGGGTGGAGTTAGTAATTTTCCTTAAATGACGATAAGTGAGAACTTTACTGAACATGGTTAAAATCATGTCATTATTTACAATATCTTTTCTTAAATTTATTACTGAATGGAACTACTTAAAGAAATTTGTACTTTTAGTTCAATATAACTGAAACGTTCATTTTAATTTCAAATTTAATAAACTTAATTGTAATGGTGAGACATTGTGCCTAAAAATAGAACATGCCAAACGTAAACAAAAAAGCATGAAAATCTTTGATGAAAAAAGTTATAAAATGGTTCGCTTTTGTGTTGTAAGCAAATATTAAATGGGAAAAATAGTGTCAGATTCAAATAACAGTGATGTAAAGGAGTGCGTAGTTCGTCTGCTTTATAATCAGAAGATCTTTGGTTCTACGCTCAACTGCGGCAAAATGGTTTAGTTTTATTTAATTTATAATTGCAATCTTCATATAATATATCTTCTTCAATATAGCTTAGCGATTGAGAGCATGGGGTAGGGAGACATGCGGAACTAAATGTGTTGTGTAATAAAGATGTGTCCGCCAATCTCTAATTTGACAGAAATGTAACATGGACTCCCTAAAAAAATTTAACTGTTTCCATAAAATTTCTGTTTTCTGCTAAGCTTTAGAATTATTGAGGATTTTTTTCAATCACATTTTCAAGACACTACCGCTTTAAATTAGTATCCATTTCCGAGAAAATCTTTTTGTTTACTGAGTTTTCAAAGTGTCAATGAATTTGCAAAACCATGTTTAATCTTCCTAATCTATGCATCGTACCATTTGATTATAATAAAAATGTCCATGTGTTCTGACACATGCAACCTTTAATCCTTCAAACCCCAAATACTGCTAACCATGCATTACCAAGAAAACAATTACCCCTGACTTACATAACAAAGTAGTGATAATGATACATTTTCATAGCATGTCTCATGTCTCCAAGGGGTCAATGCTATAAAGCATCAATCCACTTAGCCATAACCTGCCGGTTATTTATCCTATACCATGCAATTATCTTGATTGCTTATATTCTCAAGCGTCGAGTCCAAATACACTAATATTTTGCCCCGATAAATTCAATTAGTGATCATTTTGTTTTGTACACCAAACCAAAACTCAAAGTTAAATCCCTCAAATGGTCACTAAAGCCACTAACACTCACCTTTTATTATAGATATGTGGCACAAGGGCAAATGTTGATACATTGTGCAATGTGTGAGGTGAAAGGAAGGACAATTAAATAATTGCCTTGGAGGAAAGCATAAAATTCTATTCCCTTAGCAATTGACTTCAATCATGAGAGTAGTAACCAAATAACCAACATCAATTCAATTTGTAACGATGAAATGGAAAAATCAAAGATTACCACATGATTTGCAAATGTTTGTGAAAGGACAAAGGAAAGAAAAAGGATTTTATTCTTCGCATATTCAACGAAAGGCAAATGGGCTAGGATTTGTTAAAAAAAATGTTGCTGAGTTTTTCTATGTTTTTCGGTTTACTTTCTGACATTTGCATGTTTTGCCTTACCTTTTTCAATTGTAATCAGCATTTTTCTAAGCTCTGCCAAAATTTTTCTACTTTTGCATATATAATGCTCATGCTTTGCACTCTTGTTGAAATCCCTGATTATTTGTTTGTATTTCTGTTACTCATAATACCATATTATTCTATTAATACATGAATCTTTTTTTGTAATTTATTTCTTTACATGCCATCCATATAACAAAAATCAAAAAAAAAAAAAAAATCAATAATAACTTCTCCCCCCTAACTATATTACTACGTCACGCTATTATGAACAAAAACAAAAAAAATCCTAAATCGAAATCAAATCGAAAATGAAAAAAATATGTCTATCAACAATTTATTTTTGTACATTTTTTCTCTCTCATCATTTACTAACCAACCAACCATTCATACATCATCCTCAATAGTTGCAAAATTAAAGTAAATAATTTGTACAGTATATTATAGAAATCACAACAATGCATTTACAAAAAGAAACACCCACACACCTATAAGATATAAACATTTATGTGGAAGGAAAGAAAAATATTTAAAAACAAAAAAAATTGATTACTTGAAAATTAAATGTGGCAAAAAAAGTTTTTAAGTTTTTCATATAATAATAGAAGGTACTTCAATATGTATAAAACAAAGGACCATTTGGTTTCTGGTATACTCTTAGAACTAAAAATAGATATCACGAGAGAGTATACTCAAAACTCTTACATATGCTTGAACGTTTGTGTTATACTCTTGAAAACTAAAACCACATTCAGAGAAATCCTTATCGTAACTATGAGTTAATTACCTAATACAAGTTAGTTCATGCTATTTATTCACGATTAGTTAAAAACTCTTTAGCAGTTCAAAAATTAACTTCGTAGAAATAAAACTAACTACGCATGACTATAGATAAAATAGTTTACAACTAGGGTGGAGTTAGTAATTTTCCTTAAATGACGATAAGTGAGAACTTTACTGAACATGGTTAAAATCATGTCATTATTTACAATATCTTTTCTTAAATTTATTACTGAATGGAACTACTTAAAGAAATTTGTACTTTTAGTTCAATATAACTGAAACGTTCATTTTAATTTCAAATTTAATAAACTTAATTGTAATGGTGAGACATTGTGCCTAAAAATAGAACATGCCAAACGTAAACAAAAAAGCATGAAAATCTTTGATGAAAAAAGTTATAAAATGGTTCGCTTTTGTGTTGTAAGCAAATATTAAATGGGAAAAATAGTGTCAGATTCAAATAACAGTGATGTAAAGGAGTGCGTAGTTCGTCTGCTTTATAATCAGAAGATCTTTGGTTCTACGCTCAACTGCGGCAAAATGGTTTAGTTTTATTTAATTTATAATTGCAATCTTCATATAATATATCTTCTTCAATATAGCTTAGCGATTGAGAGCATGGGGTAGGGAGACATGCGGAACTAAATGTGTTGTGTAATAAAGATGTGTCCGCCAATCTCTAATTTGACAGAAATAAATTTTTTTTCACTAGCTTTCATTTCAGCTTTAATGCTTGTAAGTTTATATTTTACTTCTGGAAAGTTTAAAATGAACTAGTATTATGTATAAACAATTTCGTAGCTGTTAAAAAATTGCTGAACTCATAACAACCACATAATACTTTAGCGCAATATGAAGTTCAATACTGCTCAAATTTAGTTAATTTAAACTATTGTTGAGGTTTAACATTTTTTGAATGTAGAGTATCTTATGGATGGTTTGAACTCCTAAAACGCCTTGTACAACCGAGCAGATAAAGAAAATGGAGAAAGTTGGGAACCACAACTTTGAAAGAGTCAGTAACTTTATCTACTTCGGCACCGCCGTAACCGAAACGAATGACACCAGTTTTGAGATAAGGCGAAGAACTCAAGCGACAGAGGAAGATTAAACTATACAAAACTCTCATACTACCTGTGTTGTTATATGGTTCTGAGGCATGGGTACTTGTGAAAACAGATGAGGCAGTGCCTGGAGTATTTGAGAGAAAGATTCTTCGTAAAATATATGGACCAGTTTGCATTAATAGAGAATATAGGCGACGTACGAACCAAGAGCTGAGTGAGCTGTATTACGACGATAGCGTAGTTACACACATCAAAATAAAACGGCTGCGTATGCTAGGTTATGTTGTCAGAATGGATGAATGGATGAAGCTCCAGCAAAGAAGTCTTTTAAAGACAAACATGGTGGTACACACAAATCGGGAAGACCAAAAGCCCGATGGAAAGATCCGATACATACAGACCCAGTTGTATGTATCGGAAGGAAATTTTTATACCCTTCACCAAAGGATGGGGTTCACTAAATTCGTCATTCCGCTTGTAACACCTCGAAATATGCATTTTAGACCCCATAAAGGATATATATATTCTTGGTTGTAATGCCATTTTAAATCGATCTATCGATGTCCGTCCGTCCGTCTGTCTGTCTGTCAAAAGCACGCTAACTTTCGAATGAGTAAAGCTAGCCGCTTGAAATTTTGCACAAATACTTCTCATGAGCGTAAGTCGGTTGGTATTGTAAATGGGCCATATCGGTCCATGTTTTGATATAGCTACCATATAAACTCATCTGGGGACTTGACTTCTTGTGCCACTAGAGGGCGCAATTCTTATCCGATTTTGCTGAAATTTTGTACAACGACTGCTCCTATAATCTTCAACATACGTGCCTAATATGGTCTTAATCGATCTATAGCCTGATACGGCTCCCATATAAACCGATCTCTTGATTATGCTTTTTGAGCCTCTACAAGCCGCAATTCTTATCCGAATGGACTGAAATACTACCCAATGATGTCTACTATGGTCTTCAACATTCAATTCAATAGCATAATAATTCTTATCCATTATTTGTTGTTTGCCTAAAAATACTGCGCAAAGAACTTGACAAATGCGATCGATGGTGGAGGGTATATAAGATTCGGCCCGGCCGAACTTAGCACGCTCTTACTTGTTTATAATTGCAATGTTTCATATTAAAATTGTCTTCTTTAAAACAGTTGAGCGACTGATAGCCTGGGGGAGGCAGGCGAATCTAAATGGGTTGTGTAATAAAGATGTGTCTGCCAATCTTCACATGGATCGTCCAAAAAGTTCCAAAAATCAATTTTTCCAATAATTTTACCTTTCAGTTTTAGTGCTTTTTGGTACATAATTTATCTGTGGGAAGTTTAAAGTAATTTAAACTATGCAAAAACAATTCCGTTTAAAACTTTTTGAGTGCAGTTGTTGGATTTTTAGGCCGAATTCAGTTTTCAGTTTATAAGAAAAAAAAAAATCTATCTGTAGAAAAATTTTAATATTTTTAATGCAAAAAATTCCTTAATTTTGAAGTTTTTTGCTTGTTAGGCGAAGATAATTAAATTTAACAATTTTTGATTTTTTTGTCTCTCGAGACGAGTTCAATGATCGGATATTTTCTTTACAAATGGAAAAGGAAAGCCAGAGAGCGCAACACATACCAGCCACTATGGGACGCGCTTCGTTATTTGGTTACAATATGTCGTATGTTGGTACGTTGTATTGATACCGAATGTCTACTAGCTGTACTTTCCCCAAGCTGTACTTTTCCCAATGTTTTTGTATAAAGGCAAATTTATTTTTTTGTCTACACAATTACAGTACTCCCATGGTATACACATGATTCTGTGCATCTGTTGGAAGTTGTATTGATGGCTTCGAACGCTCTTCAACGGCTCTCGGCCGGGCTCTGCCAAATTTTTTCATGTTAAAGATTTTTGCCTTTTAGGGCAAAGGTAATTAAATTTCACAATTTTTGCTTTCGTCTCATTGATTTTATTTTCGGAGTTATTTGTCCGGCTGAAATCGATGTAGGGTTTGTTTTTGTTTCTATTTAAAATAGAAAGCAAAATAAAAATCCTTTTTTAAAAGGTTTTAGGCAGAATGTGGTTGCGATTAATACATTGGGCAGACGAGTATTGGATCATATTAAGGCACCTTTCTTCGAGCGCATTAAAAAAGGTAAACCACAAACCGCCAATATCTCAAATCGGTGTAAATCCCCCATATAAGATGTATTTATTACCCGTTTGGGATCAAATTTGGCTAAATGATTTTTGTTAAGATCCTGTCCGTGTCGATCGAACCATTTTTAGATACCGCTCCATATAGACTGATCTTCCGATTGAAGTTTTTTCACCCATAAATAGCGTATTATTGCTGAAATTAAATAGAGTGAGCTATGTTAAATATGAATATGCTCCAGGAAAAAAGGAAAATTTCATAAACATTTTATTCTTGGTGAACATTTCACGAATATTGTCTTTTAAGGAGTGTGCTAGTAATATTTTCTTTTCAGAAAATTTTGTCTAAACAAAGTCATTGAGATTTCCATTCAAATTGGAGGGGGCTGCTCCCCTATACTTCTACATGATTTTGTATGCCAGATTTTTACTCCCAAATACTTTTAATTGGAGCCCCATATTGATAGGAACGATCAATATGTCTGCTTTGAAGAGTTTTGGGGTTGGGGCGACTCTCTGGGAAGAGTTGGACCCAATTTTTAAGACCATGTTCGTATTAATCTCTTCAATATCTTTTGTTTGATATCCATATTGTCCTTATCGGTCCACTTTTGATTTTGGGCGGTGTTTTTAGGGTAATGGGGGAGGGTCCGCCCCCTTCCGATATCTCCACCAGGAGTTGAAGTTCTACCTGCTGTTGGGTTGTCTTTTTCCCAAGTTGGAGAAATTCTTACCAAATTGCATAAACATTTTGTCATTATGGAAAATTTCATGCATATATTGTTTGGCTTAAGCGATAATTCAATACAAATTTTTTCTTCACAGAAAATTTCGTAAAAATTTTTCTTTGTGAAAATTTCTACATTAGAGAAAATTTCCTTCAAATTTTGTTATTGAATTTCGTAGTTTTGTCTTTAAAGAGAATTTTAAACTTTATCCTTTTAGAAAAGTCCATAGATTTGTTTTTTAGGCAATTTTTTTAATTTCTTATGTTCGAGACATCACGAAATCTATAAAAGTAATCTTGTTAAAATTTTTTTCCTTGAGATATTTTAATATATGTTTTCTTTCAATAAAATTTCATACAAATATTTTTTTAAGGGAAATTTACCTTGAAAAGTGATGTTTCAAAAATTTCATCAAAGAAATTTGATTTTCGAAGATTATGAGTACGTGTTCTTAATTTATTTTTTAAATATATAACTTTGTTAAGTCAGAAATAAGTACCTCCTTTTATTAAGTGACAGGTATACCAAACTTATTCTAAGAAATTAAATTTGCGCCACAGCTTATTATAAATAAAAAACTGATTGCCTTAATTAAGTCATCATTACATTCTTCTTTAAGGTTTTAATAAAATTGCTTTTCACCTTCCACATAAATTTCACTTAGGCACACTCCACACACATTCTAAACAACCCAATGTTGGTAAAAAAATATTAAAATAATTCTTCTTCTTTTACGTTTTCTTTTATTCTCTTCCTCTACTAAACTATTTTCTTATAACATCGTCATCATCTACACCACCCCTTCGTTCGTACACCCACTGCATATGCAGGATTACAAAAAACCTCTGGAAGAAAGTAGTCCACCCGTTTTGAGTGCTACCAAAATTAATACACTCTTTCATCGCCTGCCTGACATTCTGCAATCGCATCAACTATTTCGCATTGCCCTGGCCGAATGTGTCCGCAATTGGGATCGTGACGAGAAACTGGGTGATTGTTTTGTTAGCGCCTTCAGTAAGCCACGTATCTTGGAGATCTATTCGGGTTTCATCAATAATTTCTCAGCTGCCATGGAATTAGCCAAAATGGAAGAGAAACGCAAATCGGCCCTGGCGGATTTCTTCAAAGTTAAACAAATTAGTGCTCACGATCGTTTAAGTTTCTTCGGTCTAATGGTTAAGCCGGTGCAGCGTTTCCCCCAGTTCATACTCTTCTTGCAGGATCTACTCAAATATACACCCCAGGGACATCATGATCGCATGTCGCTGCAATTGGCTTTAACACAGCTGGAGCTGTTGGCCGAAATGCTCAACGAGCGCAAACGTGAGGCTGAACAGTATCAGGGTTTCAAGGAGATGTTGGGCCACATAAGTGGCACATTCAATACACGCTCTCTAACCACCACCGAGGGCAATCGGCCACGTTATTTGCTCAGAGAGGATAATGTAACACATTTGGAATTTAATCAGGCCGGTTTTATAGTCAAATCGAAGCAACGCCGTTTGCTGCTGCTGAATGATAAAGTCATTTGTGTATCGGTGGCACCGAAGCAATCGCACGATTTTGGTGCCACAGAAAAGTTGACATTCAAATGGATGTATCCCGTTACGGATGTGGAAATAGTCGATAATAGTACTTCCGCAACGTTATCGAGAATATTAACTGCAGGTGAGTTGTTTAAAATTACATTTAAAACAAAAATAAATATAGAAAAGACATAAAATATTTAGAAAAATAAAATGGAAAAGCCTTGTATGAAAATTTCCCTAAAGACAAAATTTCAATGAAATGTCTCTTAAGACAAAATTTCAATAAAAATTTTCCTTTAGAAAAATTTCAATAAAATTTTCCCTAAACACAAAATTTCTATGAAATTTTCTCTAAAGACTACATTTCAATGAAATTTTCTCTAAAGACAAAATTTCTATTTTCTCTAAAGACAACATTTCTATTTTCTCTAAAGACAAAATTTGTATGAAATTTTCTCTAAAGACAAAATTTGTATGAAATTTTCTCTAAAGACAAAATTTGTATGAAATTTTCTCTAAAGACAAAATTTGTATGAAATTTTCTCTAAAGACAAAATTTGTATGAAATTTTCTCTAAAGACAAAATTTGTATGAAATTTTCTCTAAAGACAAAATTTGTATGAAATTTTCTCTAAAGACAAAATTTGTATGAAATTTTCTCTAAAGACAAAATTTGTATGAAATTTTCTCTAAAGACAAAATTTGTATAAAATTTTCTCTAAAGACAAAATTTGTATGAAATTTTCTCTAAAGACAAAATTTGTATGAAATTTTCTCTAAAGACAAAATTTGTATGAAATTTTCTCTAAAGACAAAATTTGTATGAAATTTTCTCTAAAGACAAAATTTGTATGAAATTTTCTCTAAAGACAAAATTTGTATGAAATTTTCTCTAAAGACAAAATTTGTATGAAATTTTCTCTAAAGACAAAATTTGTATGAAATTTTCTCTAAAGACAAAATTTGTATGAAATTTTCTCTAAAGACAAAATTTCAATGAAATTTTATTTAAAAAAAAAAAAAAAATTAAAGAGGGCATGTACCAGGTAATTTTTTATAGTCTAGAGACTAAACTGGATATTGAACATCGAGGAAATCACCAAAATAGGACTTAATGCTCTCTACTCCTGTCGCATCTCGATAGATAAGTGTTGACAGCTTGGGCCAGAGACGGTGCACCTTCCCGGCACTGGATAATTATGAACACCAAAAAGGCTGGAACTTTGAGCTCCTATCTGTGTGGTGATCATATGTTATCACGTGAAGCTTAGCTGAGAGCTACCGAGCGCGTCCACAGGTTGCGGGTAGGTAGTGGAATGCTTCTTATACGGAGAAGCTGCAATTGCAGTCGCGGACTATTAGAGGTATCGAGCGGAGAGCCTCAGTGAGAGGCCGGGCGGCACCAGCTCTTGCTTAAATACTGAGTGTCTATGATGCTCGATATGACAAGGCGAGATTGTTGGCGCCAACCAATGGCCATCACGTTCCCGAAGCAATCGATCCTACACATCGAAACGAACTTACTCACCTTTAGGAGTTTTACGAGGATCGCTACCTCCACATGAAATGTAGCTACAATAACAACAACGGTGCACCTTTAAGTACACGTGAAACCTCTGGATGTCTAGTCCGTCATCTAGCTATGGTTGGATGTGGCCTCAACGAATTGAGCGAGAAAGTGTAGGGAAATAAGCAGATAGGAGGGCTCCAAAGAAGTTGTTGGGGGCAGGTGATGGTGCGTGGTGGAAGGGTATTTACAGTGTAATGGACTATGTACCGGAGGTCGTTCTTGTCGGCTTGGACATTCTGAGCTGGTGGCATTCCTGTCTTCCTTGGATCATCTATATATACGAATAGATGGTGTTTGAATGGGGCCTCTTGGACTGGAGTGCTCATTGAGTTTGTAATTTGGAGTTATTTAGGCTTATAAACGAGTGTAGCTTTTTACACGGACATAGATCTTCGTGATTCTTAAAATCCTAAAGACAATTTCAATGCAAAAGTCGCCTCGATCAGACAATCGCTGTCGAGCTAGCCAGGAATGGATCACTAATGAGTGATAATCATGCTACTGTATTAGTTAACTCAGGATAGATGGGGTAGGTTAAATGCTTTTTTCGGTGAATGCGCAAATGGGACACGGATTCATTTTTTCACAGAACAAAACGTCACTTATACTAGGGCTGAGTAAGCGTAACCTCAAGCTTAAGACAAACTTTCAATGATATGTTCTATGAAATTTTCTCTAAAGACAAAATTTCTATAAAATTTTCTATAAAGACAAAATTTGAATAAAATTTTTTCTTGAGACCAAATTTCAATGAAATTTTCTCTATAGACAAATTTTCTCTATAGACCGAATTTCAATGAAATTTTCTACGATGAATGTGTAAATGGGACAGGAACTCATTTTTCACAGAACAGGAAGTCACTTATACTGGGGCTGAGGAACAGTAACCTCAAGCTACTAATAAAGTCAAGTCTTTGACATCGCACTTGACACAAAGAGAGACATACTTCAACTAGGTTTGTTTCACATTCATTGAAGGAAAGATTGGAAACGGGTACGCGCCTATTGTGACACTGTGCTGCAATTCCAAAGAGAAAGCACAGGATTATAGATGAAAACCTTTTTCCAGGCACATAGTCTTCTCGTCAGGGATTAATTTTTTCACAGAACAGGACGTCACTTATACTGGGGTTGAGGAGGCGGAACCTTAAGCAACTAATGACGTCAGGTCTTTAACATCGAGCTTGACACAGAGAGAGACATTGTTTCACATTTATTGAAGGAAGGTTTGGGGACGGTTATGCGTCTATTGTGGCACTGTGCTGCAATTCCGGGGAGAAGGCGCATGATTATGGATGAAAACCTTATTCCAGACACACAGTCCTCTCGTCATTATGAACTACTCTAGAAGTCTTAAATGGCTGACTGAAGAAAAATCTCACGGATGAGATCCGCTGAGCTTCCTTCGTTTCACATATTCGCGTTCCCTTCTATTTTCCTTCTACTGTTTAACAACGTATTGCGGTGAAACTCTATCTGTGCCATTCTTTTCTCTTCGGGTCAACACAATAAACCTAAGGTCTTCAAGTGAAATGGTCACCAATCTAGGTCGTTAAGCTAGCACTTTAGGACTTCTGTCATGTGGTCAAGCTGGTTGAATGGTTAGTTACCCTTTAAGATGAGTTCGCTTGATTGTCAATATTGGACCAATGCATAGCGTCTGCCTCATATAAATAACTATAGGTGGTACTCGCGTAATCAAGTACATTTCCTTTTATCTGCAACCCCGGAGGATCATTAGCCCAAAACCACATTAGTATCTACTCTCCATATGTATGCTTGTTTATATCCCTACGATGTGGGTATTAATGAACGGGTGGTCCGGTCGATATAAAATAGGACACCCCCAAGAGGTATATTTGCAAGGTCCCCCAAGTTTTCAGAAGAACCCTATCTCCTAGGGAGAGAGTCTATGCTCCAGCAGACTCTTAAATCTGATCACGTAGTGCTCGGTTATGACGACCATTCGAATACTCTGAGATATCTTAGCGATGGCAATTCTGGAGCGCTGCCATACTATTTGAAGATTACTCCTCATGATGTTAATTGTGGTAATTCTTATGGCACAAATCGTTGACTGAAAGAGTGGGCTAAACCCGAAACCGCTAAAAGTTGCTTTGCCAATTTATTTAAAGTTTTTTTTTACTTTTTGGTTAATCATTGCCAAAAAGGAAAACACCCAACGGAAACACAAAAAAATTTAAATTCTAATAGCCTTTAAAGTCTGCACAAGTATTGTTTGAAAATTTCACTTTTTTGTTTTAATTTCTAATAAAAATTGATCAAATTAAATTTCACATTCTTTCAAAAATATGTTAAAATAAGAGCAATTTCTAACAAATCGATGAGAATCACCTATAATTTGGACTACACCTAAGACCACGGCATGCATGCATATGTCAATGACTTCTTTATAATGAGAGTGAAATTTCCAACATTTTCTATGGACCAGAGATGACGATGATGATGATGAAGAAGAAGAAAAAAACTACACAAAATTACTTTTAATATCTCAACCATTTCTTTCCACCTCGTTTGACTTTCTTTCTAATGAATTGCGTGATGTTAAATACCCTCCATCCATGGCATACAAACAAACAAAAAGAGAAAAATCGTTTCAATCACAAATAATCCACCAAGTTGTTGGGAAAGAAAATCGCAAACGTATTTTGGACCCCAAAAGATGACGACTAAGACATCATTTGAAAATTCATAGTGCCAAACTACGATGAGAGTCTGGCAAAAAAAAAAACATAAACGTAATGTAAACTTTTTTATGATATTTTACTCCTACAGTTCGCCAGGACGGACGAACATTTAGGCAGACATATCACATTTTCAATGGTCGTCATGTTGTTGCGTAGTTTTGCTATCGATCAGCTTGGTCAGTCATGCTAATGCTAAAAACATGAGCCTGCGCATGGACTCCTCCAAAACAAAAAATTATAAAAAACAAACTCTCATTGAATTCGCCATAGCCAAATGATGGACGAATGCCATATGAAATGGTTTGAATGTTCAAAAGCCACTTACTAATGCTTGACTGATATGAATGGTGGGAGCTTTTTGTTTTTTGCTAGCCGCTCTTTGTTTAGAGAGGCTGGAACTCAGTAAATGTTTGTATATGATCGGCATGAAATCCTATGTTATGGTCATCATAATGATGATCTGGAAACTTTTTTTTTTGTATTTTTTATTACTCTAAAAATACGAGGGTGTACTTTTGAATTTTTGAAAATGCAGAAAAATAGAGTTGGGTTGGCCTTTTCCTAACTATGATTTAAGGACATGCTCAACTATTTACAATTTATTGAGCCAGAAGGAGTTTTCTTTACCTATCATTCTGCATCCTTGAAAAAGTTTATCCTCAACTTTTTCTTATCATTCTCAACTTTGACAAATCTTTTTTTCTTTGAAAATTCTTTGACATCCATTTCCCAAATTGCGTTTTAAGCCAGCAAACACCCAAACAATATATTTTTACAAAATCAGCTAATAAAACATTGGGGGTTTGATAGAAACCCTACATCCATGCTTATTTCTCCCCCCGCCTTATACTAAGAAAACTTTGTTAAACTGAAAAAATCTATGGCATTATACATTGACTGTGATTTACTTTTAGATCGCCTCCAAAGTAGATGGGGACAAACAATGTCAATAAAACAACAAAATCATCAAAGACCATTGCCTCGTGTCTGTCTGCAATGAGGGTATTGTCCAAAAATGTATTGGAATCAAATATCAGAGCAGACTTTGTGGATGTTTTTGTTGGCCAAAGTTTTTCTTGGTTTTTATTGGATAGCAGACAACCATTAATGGTAGTGGGGCGGCATTTGGCCCACGGAATGGCCAAAATCAAACATAATCAACAAGTTTGTGAACTCGGAGTAAAAAAAAATTTATTATTTTTGGGCAACAAAAAAAGTTAAGAGTATTGTTTTCACTGCGGTTGTCTTTTTACATTTAGAAAAATATTTGCCAAAAATAACATAAATATCAAATAGACTTCAGTTTTTGTACGCATTGCCATGGGCATTAACTTTGCTATTGCGTTGGCAGCACATCGAAATTTTCAAATGATATTTTTCCCCCAAAATTGCCTTTAGGGAAGACTTCTCTGACAATAATGAGGGTTGTCCGATTCAAGTTTGGCTTTGATCCCACAAATATGCCAAAAAGACATAACCAGCGCTGACAATTTTTTTCTGATGTTTTCGCTAGGATTCGAACCCCGATACTGTGTCATCCACCATCATCATCGAACCTACCTTAATGGTACAGATATGATTTTTGTCCATAGGCCGGTTCGAAAGTAGTCTATATCGGACTTTATCGTTTTATAGCTCCCATAAAAATCGATCTTGCGATTGTACTTCTTAAGACCACAAAAGTTGTAAATAGTTTTGATTCGATTTCCATAATATTTGCAATATTGTATTGTAATAGCACCTAATGTATCTGTGGCATATGGGAGAAATTTCCGGTATGAGCTCATATTTGTATATCTTCCTTCCAATATTGGTTTTTGAGAGCACATCAAATATCCTTCTGCTTCGAGAGAAAGTGAGCTCAGTTAGTCATGTATGGTAGACATATGTATTGGGTTGCCCAAAAAGTAATTGCGGATTTTTTAAAAGAAAGTAAATGCATTTTTAATAAAACTCAGAATGAACTTTAATCAAATATACTTTTTTTACACTTTTTTTCTAAAGCAAGCTAAACGTAACAGCTGATAACTGACAGAAGAAAGAATGCAATTACAGAGTCACAAGCTGTGAAAAAATTTGTCAACGTCGACTATATGAAAAATCCGCAATTACTTTTTGGGCAACCCAATATATCCACTTTTCAATGTAGATCCCATAGAAACCGATCTCCTGATTTTACTTCTTAAGGGCACATCGTGCTGATTTCATCCGATTTCAATGAAAAATTTTTGATTTTAATTAAAACTGGCATATTCCAAAATACTCTTCCATTCAACGCTCCACAGATAGTTAAAATTTAGTATAATGTTCGACACCAATCGGAGGGAGTTTGCACTGGCCCAATCATGGTATTTGCATAAAAAGTTTTCCAAAGTCTCGTCGTAGTGCCCACAGGCTTTGCACACTTCTAACTTGTAATCCTATGTTACCCGTATAGATGCTGAACAAATCGTACCAATCTCCTTCAGTTTCTTCCTCAGTATTCTACACTTTTTTTGCGGTTCAGATCTATCCACAGAATATTTGCCAAACTTTTGTCAGCCTCTTCAATCCACACCACCACTGTGGTACAGGGTATTATAAGTTTATGCATTTGTTTGCAACGCTAAGAAAGAGAAGAGCTAGACCCATTTATAAGTATACCGATCGACTCAGAATCACTTTCTGATTTCATTTAGCCATTTCCGTCTGTGAGTCCATGTATTCTTGTAATCAAAGTGCAGGTCGTATTTGTTGTCCAATCATCACGAAATTTTGCAAATGACGAACGCTATTGATTTTGGTAAAAATCGGTCCAGATTTAGATATAGCTCCTATATATATGTACCGC
This sequence comes from Stomoxys calcitrans, assembly GCF_963082655.1. Lineage (NCBI taxonomy): Eukaryota > Metazoa > Arthropoda > Insecta > Diptera > Muscidae > Stomoxys > Stomoxys calcitrans. The sequence goes on along the minus strand of NC_081555.1, from coordinate 85,584,447 downwards.
CCGATTTCCACTTAAATGGCCATAGTAGCTACAATTTTCAACCGATCTGCACCAAATTTGGCACGGACTGTTTTGTTACTGATCTTAACATATCTGCAAGATTTCATAAAAATCGGTTCAGATTTGAATATAGCACCAGTGTAGATTTGGATATAGCTCTCAAATATATATTGCCCGAATTTATAATTGTAGGGTAGGTGCAGAGCATTATATAGTCGGCTCCGCCCGACTTTTGCCTTTCCTTACTGGTTTTTACTCCAAATGTCTTCTAAACCCGTGCACAAAATTTTTTCCACCTAACAATATTTGCAGCCTCCACAGCAAGTTCACTAAAAATACCGATTTTGAAACCATCTTTGCCCAAAAGGCCTATTTTGGGGATTTTTGTAAAAAAAATACGACAACCTGCACACATTCTCGCTAACACCTCAGCTCTAAACTTTTCAAATTTCAAAGATATATCTCTACCCGTTCTCACACGGCATATTTTTTACTATTTTCCGATATTTTCCCACTGTGCAATGGAAGTCATGTGGACCGGCTTCAGCAGTGATTGTTTTTTCCAGCCACCCAGTACCTGCAGTAATCCATATCGACAAGTGAACTACACGCATGGAGAGAATCCAAACACGAAGGGAAATATTCACTCATAATTCTGTGCCTTCTCCCCACAATTACATTGCAGTGACACAAAAGGTACACCCGACATGTAATAACCATGAGAAGCGCACAGGCTGGAACTTTGAGCTACGATCTGTGTGGTGTTCATCGTTATCACGAGATGCTTAGCTAGTAGCTATTGGGTGCGGTGTCAGGTTGTGGAAAGTGGAATTCTCTATACGGAGTAGCCGCAACTACAGTCGCGGGCAACCGTCGGTATCGACGGTATACTCATTAACAGTGTTGCCACTCAAGAATATTATTTCCCATCAAAATTTAAGAAAAATCCTACCAAATCCGACCAAAACCTACCAAATGTTCGAAAAGTTACCTATTTGGTCATTCCATTTGCAGCACATTAATTTATACATGTTCATAGACGATTTTTACATGTTGTTGTTGTTGTTGTAGCAGTGTGTGGTACACTGAGGCGGCAGCCCTTGCCGATGAAGGAATTCATCGGGTCAATCCGGTACATACAACCGGCTGCCATGGGATTGATTTACATGTCCGTCCATCTGTTTGTTGAAATCACTCTACATCTTAAAGTTCAAAGATGCCCTATATCATCATAAAGCACCCTTTCCTGATAAGAAATCTTGAGTTTATAGAAGTCGTATTTTTTCACGATTTTAATGCACAACCGTGCCGAGTTGGGAAGAAGCGATCTCTCGGTTGAAGGGGTTGAGCCAAGAAATGTGATTTTACTACCCATTTTTGCCGTTACAGTGAGTTGGTTGGACCCCTCAACATCAAAGTATGGACCAGGTCTGACCATATTTGTATGCAGCTGCCATAAAGCCCTGTTTTTCGATTGAAGGTATTGAACGTTCAAAAGCCTCATTTCTTACCTAGAATTTATGAAATTTGAAAGAAATCCCTCAACACTCATACCAGTTACAGTCAATATCAGAACATTCACCTTTTTTCCTGAAATTTGTTGCAGTTGCAGACCCCTTGTAAAAGTATTTGGCTCCTCGAAATTCATGGTTTTATTCTGCAATCTAAGTGAATAGACAGAAACGACAAAAAGTTTAAGAACTTTTGGAGGCCACCGTAGCGCAGAGGTTAGCATGTCCGCCTATGACGCCGAACGCCCGGTTTCGAATCCTGACGGGACCATCAGAAAAAAATTTTCAACGGTGGTTTTCCCCTCCTAATGCTGACAACATTTGTGAAGTACTATGCCATGTAAAACTTCTCCCCAAAGAGGTGTCGCACTGCGGCACGCCGTTCGGACTCGGCTATAAAAAGGAGACCCCTTATCATTGAGGTTAAGAACACAAATCTATAAAATTAGGTAGGAACCTACCAGAAACGGCAACACTGCTCATTACCATAAAATCCCCTCTTTATCTAGCGCAACGTCAAAGACCTGGCATTGCAATGACCAGTCAGAACTCCCTATCAGTATTCCAAGCTCATGCTTCCTGAATACTAAGACAACTGTCGTATTCTTCAGTAAACTACCCTAGCTTTTTCCACTCCACAATCTACAGCAGCAATTCACGTCATGGTGTTAGAGACAGCTCCTATCGCACCAATGAGCCAGCAAAGGGATGAATTCAATGATTCAGTGGTTCAGCATTCATCAACCATCCACTTCTGACTAGGTTGTCAGCCGCTTTATTTCCTTCATCTCTTGACCCACAAATCCTGATAGCCTTCCTTATGACATGAAGATGTTTTTTTTTGCATCTCCTTAGCAGTTCCAATTGAACATGGCTCACCACTAATAACATCTCCAGGGTCTTCAAACCCCCGCCCGAAAAACGATCCACCCATTCAGTTGCCTATAGGACTCTCGTCTTAGTTGGCGTGGTTCTCATAGACCCACTTATGTCAAGTCGACAAGAAGCCTTCTCTTCATCTCGTTCCACAATACACAGTACAATGCAATCGCTGCGTATGTCAGATTCGCCCTTACCTCACTTTCGTAGAGTCAGTGGACCAGCAGGTTATTAATTTCTCATTTCGCCCCTATACCTCTTCTGCATATTTACCAATATTTAAGAACCTTCTTCTCACGTTCCTCAATGTAGAAGGGTTCTAGTTCTATTTAAATTTCGTGTACCAGACTCATTTCAGTTGTTCTATCTACGAGGCGTGGATCCTTATAATGATCTATCATCGTATTCGTACTGAACAGGAGTCTTCTCAGGATAAACGTTAACAACTGAGTCTGACGCAGACAATCACCGTCCCTAAAACTCTTCTGGCGCAGAGTCAATGAATCATCGGATTCCTTTGTCTAAGAATTTTTTTTACCCTGTACTTTTTATGCCCTCCCTGGGTACCTTTTAGACCCTGTATGAGTGCACTTTTTACCCTTTCGTAATTTATCGAAATATTAGGCGTGTTTAATATTAAGCGGATTTTCTCGTTTAGTTTGAAATGAAGAAAAAAGCTATCCCGATAAGCTAAGCGGCTAATCTTATCGCCGCTTACTGTCGCCGTTTATTAAAACATATGGTGTCATCATTCAATCTGAATGACCAAACTAAAAGAGGAAGAATGCAACATATTTATTCAATGATTAAACGCTCTGGAATGCCAAAATTGCTTAGGAATTTAAAAAAAATCACATTTATGAACTCCGACAACCATTATTTAAAATTAAAAAAAATATTTTGTCTCCTTTGTTGACGTATATTTTTAACCGAATTAGGTAAAATTGTCGTGGGTTCAATTCCCACCAGAGGTTTTGGTCTGAAGCTATTGTGGTATCACAATGGATTAAATTTTTCTAAATGAGTCGATTTAAAGACTGCCACTCTAACCAAACCTAACCTAAGGTGGAAGGAACTTAGTGAACTTAGGGCGTTTATGTTTGTTTATTTTTATACCCTCCACCATAGGATTAGGGTATACTAATATCGTCATTCTGTTTGTAACACCTAAAAATATGCATCTGAGGCCCCATGAAGTACATATATTCTTGATCGTCATGACATTTTAAGTCGATCTAGCTTTGTCCGTCCGTCTGTCTGTCGAAAGCACGCAAACTTTCGAAGGAGTAAAGCTAAGTGCTTGAAAATTTGCACAAATACTTTCTATTAGGTCGGTTGCGATTGTAAATGGGCAAAATTGGTTATTGTTATTGTTTTGCCATATAAACCGATCTTGGGTCTTGACTTCTTGAGCCTCTAGAGAACGCAATTCTCGTCCGATTTGACTGAAGTTCTGCACGTGGTGTTTTGGTATCACTTTCAACAACTGCGCTAAGTATGATTCATATAGGTCCATGTTTTGATATAGCTGCCATATAAACCGATCTTGGGTCTTGACTTCTTGAGCCTCTAGACGGCGTAATTCTTAGCCGATTTGGCTAAAATTTTGCATGAGGTATTTTGTTATGACTCAATGACTGTGCTAAGTATGGCCGAAATAAATCGGTACATAACCTTATAGATTTAGATTTAGATTTTATTTTGTTTTCTTTAAACATTACAATTCAAATTTCTATATACTGTTTGATTAAGATAACAAAATGTAAATGTAATTAGTTAATGACAATAACTTTAAATAGTTGTCTGTCAATACCATATTTGTTTTAATTTGTGCTGTTAAATAGCTAAATTTAGTATGTTTGCGTAACATTACGTTTAGATATATACATTTTATAAGCCATAAAGTTAACGTAAAATTTTATAAAGTGTAAAGTTAAGGAAAAAATTTACATATTCTTTTTTTTTTTTTTTTTTTTTTTTTTTTTTTTTTTTTTTCAAAATTGTTCTCGATTTATGTAGTTCCGATATCTCAAAGCATTGCTAACATAATTATATAATCCATCCCACCCACAATAAAAAGTTCCATTTAAAATTTGTATTAGCTGTACATCATCTAGATAGGCAGTTCCAAAATGCCGTACCCTAAATTCTTGTAATACTGGACATCTGGCTATGAAATGTTGCAAGTTTTCGACTTCTCTCAAGTTACACAATGTACATTGGTGTCTCGCTGCGTTTCTAAAAACGTTTCCATTCAGTGGAAGTACATCTGCCCTTGTTTTCATTATAATAGCAATTTTGTCCAGTTTCCAAACATCTTGCATGTATTCAATCCCGATTTCTGGATTCAAAAAACGATAAAATCTGCTTTCACTTGCTCTTGCTCTATCTATTTTCTCTGTATAGCTTTTCCTTTTGAGATTATTTACAAGTATAGTTGTGGTTGTAGACCAATCTTGCGCTGTTCTGAATAGATTTTCAATTGGAACGTTAGTGCTTTCGGACCAAGATTTCAGTGCCAAGGCCCAGAAAATTTGTTTGTTCCATATTTTTATAGAAAGCTTATGCGGGAGTCTGTTATTATCGTAAAGGAATAAAGTTTTATATATATAATCCATATGTAGTTTCAATGTGTAAAAGTGGTTGTCAGGTACATCGGTCTCTAAAGATAATATATAATTTGGTATATGTTTTGGTTGCTTTAAAACCTTTTTCAAAAAGTACCTTTGTAGTTCATCTACTTCTTCAAACCAGTTGTACCCCCACACCTGGGCTGCATATGACTGTGTGGTTTTGCACACACTCTGGAAAATTTTCCATTTCGATATAAGGGATACATTTGAGTTATTGATCAGATTTTCCCAAGCTGCGTTTATACAAATCTTCGCTCGTTTGTTTCTTTGTTCTGCATGCTTAGTAAAACTCATTTTTGGAGTTAGCAGGACTCCAAGGTAGCAGTATTCGTTCACCACTTCAATTTCTTCATTGAGGTATTTCCATCTCTCCCTTGAAGATAACCGTCCTCCATTTCGAAACACCATTATCTTGGATTTTTGCAAATTTACCACCATATTCCATCTACTACAATAGTTTTCTAAATTCCATATCATTTTTCGAAATACTTCAATATCATCAGCTAGTATGACGATGTCATCAGCGTACAGTAGTACCCGAATATTTATTTCGTCTAGCACTAACCCTCCTTCCAACCAGTCGTGTATATCATTTAAATACAGAGTGAACAGTAAAGGCGACAGCAAACACCCTTGTCTAACTCCTGTATAAGTATTAAAATGTTGCGATACATTATCTCCAGTCCAAACTACCGATTTAGTGTTTTGGTATATGTTTTGTATTAAATAAACCATCTTTGTTGAGATTCCGATTTCATGCAATTTATAGATTAAAAGTTGCCTGGGTACCATATCAAATGCGGCTGAAAAATCGACGAAAAATGCGTACACTTTCTTTCTTTCAGATAACTTGCAGTGGACGATTGATGCCAGGTTGTAAACATTGTCTACGGTTGAGTATCCTGGTCTAAAGCCTGCTTGAAATTCTTTTAATATATTATAATCACTAATCCATTTCTTTAGTCTATTATTTACAATTCCCATAAAAATCTTGGCCATTGTATTCATAAAAGAGATGCCTCTATAATTACTTGGGGTGTTTATATCGCCCTTTTTGTATATAGGAAATATTACCGACTCTTGCATGATGTTATCTAGCTGTCCTGATTCATAAATTCGATTATATTGACGTGCTAGCTCTGTAAGAAATTGATGTGATGAATATTTCAAAAACTCATACGGCACCCTGTCCATTCCTGGCGCCTTATTTTCTTTCGTTTCGTTTAAAACATCTTGAATTTCACGTACATCTATTTCTCTATCCAGTTCAATATTTGTTCTTTTCAGTACGGCATATTCAATGTTATTTGCAAACTGTGGTTTATTTAATAGCATATTGAAATATATCTTAAAATCCTCAGCAGAAATACTGCTACCGATTTTATGTTTTTGTCCTCTTATCTGTTTTGCAAGTATCCACCATTGTTTTACATCTGTGGTGTTGCAGATTTTAGCTTCTAACTCTCTGGCATACTCCAATTTCCTTTCTTTACATGTTTTCTTGTACGTCTTAACCGCATTCAGATAAGTTTCTTTGTCTTGTAGAGTGCTACTTCTCCTGAACTTATTGAGGCATTCAAATGATTTTTTTTCTTGCCCTCTCACATCGACTGTTGTACCAGTCTGCTTTGTATTTGTTGCATGTATTTTGTTTATTTGTTATTACGACCGACTTCTGAATTAAATTGGACAAATCTGATAGATTGTCTATACCATTCCCATTTATAGCTAAAAGAAGGTTTTGATTCAAGCTGTTCTGGTATCGCTCAGTTGTTGCCTTTTTCCAAATAAGTTTTGGCGGTAAATTTAATGGCTTTGCATTGATATCGATTTTATTTAATTTAATTTCTATTTTTAGTGGAAAATGATCAGACCAAACTTTTTCTTCAACTTCGAATTTTTTAATCATTTTCAGTCCATAATATGATATTGCTGCTAAATCGTTAACCGAACTGCCATTTTTGCTCACATACGTGTAATGCCCCTCTTCGTCTCCTTCGGTTCTGCCATTTAGAATTAACAGTCCATTATCCTCACAGAATTCCATATATTGTTTTCCTTTTGCATTTACAATTGAGTCTTTTGAGCGCCTGGTTTCCATTCCCGCTGTGAACTCAGTTTCCAGACCGCTTTCAAGATTTTGTTGGAGGTTACCAATTCGTACATTAACATCCCCTGCTAATATTATATGTCCGTCATCTATTTTTTCAAATATTTCTCTCATCGCCTCAAAATCACAGGCCCAATTCTCTCCACGTATATAAACAGGAACGAACGTAAAACATGATTCCAGTGTGCTTATTTTAATCATATTTAAATGGTTTTCTTTCACGAAACTATAATCAACTCCTTTTGTTTGAAGATCTTTTCTAACACCGCATACTATTCCACCACTACATAACCTTATATAGCTGCCATATAAACCGATCTGGGATCTTGACTTCTTGAGCCTCTAGAGGGCGCAATTCTCATACGATTTGGCAGACATTTTGTACAACGGCTTCTCTCATGGCCTTCAACATACGTGTCTAATATGGTCTAAATCGATCAATAGCTTGATACAGCTCCCATATAAACCGATATACCGATTTTGCTTCTTGAGCCCCTACAAGCCGCAATTCTTATCCGAATGACCTGAAATATTACACAATGTTTAGCATTCATTTATGGTCCGAATCGGACTATAACTTGATATAGCTCCAATGGCATAACAGTTCTTATTCATTATTCTTTGTTTGCCTAAAAAGAGATACCGCGCATAGAACTCGACAAATGCGATCCATGGTGGAGGGTGTATAAGTTTCCGTCCGGCCGAACTTAGCACGCTCTTACTTGTTTTTAATAATTTTTGAGTGTACGTAGTGTGTTTGTGGCAGCACTCAGACATTGGATAAAATTTTTTTTTTTTTTGGAGTATTTTCACTAAACTCGTCCATTATTGTTGACGTTGGGCAGAAACATCACCCAATGACTTTCTGTAATGTCTATCTTGCTATGGCTGGCTTCATGTTCGTCAAGTTGCTTAGGTTTCAAAATAAAGTTTTCATGTTAATTTGTTGATTTATGCAATTTGGCAATAATCATAATTATTGTATTTCAATTCAATAGATATCCTCAACTCACCCCCAGTTAGACTTGGAGTAGAAGATCAAACTTGCAAACAATTGTGCAAAAAAAACGGTAACTTTAGATTGTGATGTGAGTTTGGTTGCTGTTTTTTTTTTCTTGGCGATTTTTGTAATGGTTTGTTGGGAAAAAGGGTATGGTTTCCGCTTCGGATGTAATAAATTGCTAAAGAGATAATAAAGTGAATTTTTATGGTTTATTTTGATTGTTTGTTTGTTTGTAACAGAAACAAGTAAACTAAGCTAAATTCAAACCATTTATTGTTGCAATGGTTGTTTTTGCGTTCCTAGTTGAAAAATAGGAAAAACTTCAACTTCATGAGTAACAATAAAAATTCACCAATGCAGGTCTATTTGGAGTGAATAAGTTTTTTTGTTTTGATTTCCTTAAAGCTCTTTAAACACATAATACTTAATAATATTAATATTATTGCTGTTTTGCAATAGTCAAAAGAGACACGAAGCGATTGTATGTCAGAAAATTTATTGTTTAGAAACATTTTTCAGACGTCTGCTTGGTTGTCCGTCCGTCCGTCTGTCCGTCCGCTTGTCTGTCCATCTATCCATTTATCCTTATAGGATCCATCTGTCTCTGGATGCTATGACATGAAGAGTAGAAACGAAAACAAACTTCCTAAATAGATAATCATCGAAAACCAGCAAACCAACAAAACAACTGTAAAATTATTATTGTTAATGCGGAAATTTTCATAGTTAAATTCGATTTGAACATGGAGGTTTTGTGCGCTAAAGATGTAACCATTAAGTAACGCAATCTCAGTTCCTTTTTTGAAGCCAAGACAAACTTCGAAATGAAAGGAAAATTCAAGTTGAAGAGAAAGTTATGAAGAAATATTTCTTATTTGTAATAACCATATTTGTTTATGTTTTTTAGTTTGGTCTTTTTTTTTAGAATATTATTAAAATTTTATTTATTTTATTGAAATTTAATAATTTCCGGAAATTTTATTTTTATGATAAACTAGCTGACCCGGGCCCGCTTCGCTGCGCCTTCTTTTACTTTATATGGAACAAAATTTTCCTTGGAATATTTATTATCGACAATTAAAGAGCTTTTAGTGAAATACCATGCTACGTAGATGGTATATCGCTTGACTAACAGTTTAACAATATAAGTGCCTTTATCTGAATCCCATATGATCTTTATTGGTTTACGAATTTAAGTTTGGATGTAAGGTGTACTCCATTCTTAAAATACTTTATTTCAGCCCGATATTCTCATGATATCTGATTTAGGAGTGTTTTCGGGGGGGAGGAGGTCCCCCGGACACTTGGCCCTGAAAAAATATCAGCATCGTGCTCTTTGTTCTCAAATTCGTTTTTTAATCTCAAATACATTTCATTTGAGCCACATATTGGCAGGGGCGAAAAATTTTTACCCTTTAGGGGGGTGTTTTGGGGAAGGGGCAATGCCCAAAATACATGGTCCTACATTTGAATATCAAATTCGTATTCTTCTCCCAACTACCTTTATTTGAGCCCACATTGCGATGGCCAGTAAAAAAATTGCTGTTTGTGGAGTATTTTGAAAAAGGGGTAGACCCCCAGAAAATTTGGGCCAAAAGTGGGTATAAATTCTTGCTCTACCTCCCAATACCTTTCATTTATGTTCCACACTGCCATGGTCGGTAAATATGCCCGATTTATGGGTGTTTTGGGGTGGTCCCCCAAACACTAAGCCCGGAAAATATATCATCAACGTGCTCTATTCTCTTATATCTATATATCATTTATTTGAACTCCATATTGCCATTGGCCTCAAAATTGGATATCAAATTCGTTTTCTAATTTCATTTAAACTCCTAATTGCAAAAGTCAGCACATATGTTTGGTTTGGGGTATTGGCCCTAAAAACTATAAATATTTAGTTCCTCTCTCTTTAAGACCCAAATTGCCTTGGTGAGCAAATACGTCCTATTTGGGGGTTGTTATGGTGGTGGGACGTCCCCTAAACGGTTGGTCCCTAACATTGATATCAGATACGTGGTCTACTCCCAAATACCTTTAATTTGAGCCCCATATTTCCATACCCGGCAAATATGACCGGCTTGCGGGGTGTTTTGGGGGATGGGCGGCCACTCAGTGAGTTGGCCTTGAAAATATGCATCGAATTCGTTTTCTACCCTAAAAACTCTCATATTTGAGCCTCATATTGCAATAGTCAGCAAATACTTCCTATTTAGGTAGTGTTGTGGGGGTGGGGTGGCCCCATAGACACTTTTCCCGAGTATTGATATCAGATTCGGGCTTTACTCCTTGGGGGTATTTTTGGGGAGAGGCGGCACTTGGTCCCATATTTGGATATCAGATTCGAATTCTACACTCAAATACCTTTTATTTAAGCCCCATATTCCCGTGGTCAGTAAATAAGTCCTGTTTGGGGGTGTTTTTGGGAAGGGTGGACTCCTAGAAACTTGGTCCCATATTTGAATGTTAGATTCGTATTCTACTTGTAAATATCTTTCATTTGAGTCCCATATTGACATGGTCGGTAAATATGTCCGATTTAAGGGTGTTTTGGGGGTTGGGGTGGTCCCCCTAACACGTGGCCCAACAATTGGATATCAGATACGTTTTCTTATCCTAAATACCTTTCATTTGAGTCCCATATTGTCGTGGTGGTCTAAATATATGTTTAGTAGGTTTTGGGTGGGGCGGCCCCCCTAGGTACCCCATCCGTGATTTAGATACCAACTTTTTATTTTTAGGGTACTATATGAGAGCACACAAAATTTCGCTTAAATCGCACTTCCCATCTCCGAGATTTGGCGTTTCTGAAAATTAGGGTAAGGGAGAGGCTCCAGATATCAAAAAATTTAGTACCCTATTTTCACCACGGGATCATTATGCACCGTCTGAAAATTTCAAGAAAATCGGTTCAGCCGTTTCTGAGTCTATAAGGAACACACAAACAAACCTACAAACAAACACAAATTGATTTTTATTTATAAGATTTATGATTAATTTTAAAGATTTTGAAAATTTTAGATTTTCAATGGTTCAAGGTTCACTAAATGAAACCCATCAAAAAGATAAATCGCAAATGCCGCCAGCATTAGGAAGGGTAACCTCTGCTGAAAATTGATCTGATATTCTTGCCAGAATTCGAACCAAAGCGTTAAGTGTCATAGGTGGACATACCTCTGAGCCACAGTTGCCTCAAAGTTAACTCGAAAACATAAATTTCATCCCCTAAATCGACTCAAGTTTGTCATCATATCAAAATCTAAGCCTCGTTACGTGATGGCCGCCGAACAAAGGAAATGCAAAAACGTTTTTTCGTCGTTCCCAGATGTCCTACAAACGCTTTCACTTTTTATACTTCAGAAATGACGAAAGCCAAACTAGCCTTCTTTTTACTTACCCTCAGTATATGCATCGTTTTATCGCGATCCGTTACTCCCCATGAGATTTTCGCCTTTGTTATTGTTGTTGTAATCACATATTCTCATGTGATGGTTTGGTCAAGCTCCCCAAGGTGAGATGGGTCGTTCCGATCCATAGGACTCGAGGTGAGCTGGGTTATTCCGGTCTATACACACGAAAAAAAATAAAAATCGGTTTCAGTCACGAAATTAATTGATCTAATTATTTTTTTAATTGAAACCGCCTTAATCACGGAAATGATAATATCAATTACAGTTTTTGAAAAAGGTGATTGAAAAATATTTTCTATTTAAAAAATTGCATAATCAATTAAAAGATGATAGAAAATTTATTAAATTTGCAATTAATTTTTTAATTGATCCCATTAGAAAAATTATTGAAAATTTTGAAACTTTTCAATTACCTTTTTAATTGATTCTATTAAAAAAATTATTGAAATTTCTGAAACATTCAATTAGTCGTTTAATTTGATGTAAAGGCGCACCCTCGATTTAGATGTAACATGGTTAACATATGTTAAACTCCTGGAACATGAATTTGAGGTTTATGTTTGGGTCCATGATCACTCCTGACAATCAAATTGATTATTCAACCAAATTTGTTATTCAAAACAGCAAACATTCTAGTTAAAACAAAAGTTTTTGTCTGCTGAAAATGGGAAAGTAGTCATTACTGCTGTTTCAGCAAACTTAGGGCTGCTGTATTAGCAAACATTTCGATTAGCTACACTGCAGTTTTAAACACAAAAATCTGCTGAAAAAAAATTTTTATGCTATTTTTTTATGTTTGCCTGTTACTTGTTTTGATTACTTTAGGCACTTTTTTAGAAATCTTGTCGGAAGAGAGGATTTTAATTTGTGGAATATTACCGTAAAGAAGCTACCGATTGGTATACATTTCATTTCGAAATGTGGCTAAGCTAGCTCGCATTTTTATACCCTCCACCATAGGATGGGGGTATACTAATTGCGTCATTCTGTTTGCAACATATGCATCTGAGACCCCATAAAGTATATATATTTTTGATCGTCATCCATTCGTCTGTCTGTCGAAGCACGCTAACTTTCGAAGGAGTAAAGCTAGGCGCTTAAAATTTTGCACAAATACTTTTTAGTAGTGTGGGTCGGTTGGGATTGTAAATGGGCCAAATCGGTCAATGTTTTGATATTGCTGCCATATAAACCGATCTTGGGTGTTGATTTCTTGAGCCTCTCGTCCGATTTGGATGCAATTTTGCACGTGGTGTTGTGCTGTCAATTCCAACAACTGTGCTAAGTATGGTTAAAATCGGCTCATAACCAGGTATAGTTGCCATATAAACCGATTTTGGATCTTGACTTCTTGAGGCGCTAGAGGGCGCAATTCTTATCCTATTTGACTGAAATTTTGTATGAGATCTTTTGTTATGACTTCCAACAACTGTGCTTAGTATAACGCAAATCGGTACATAACCTGTTATAGCTGCCGTAAAAACCGATCTGGGATCTTGACTTCTTAAGTCTCTAGAGGGCGCAATTCTCATCCAATTTGACAGAAATTTTGGACAACGGCTTCTCTCAAGACCTTCAGCATCGTATTTAAAAAAAAAAAAATCCGATTCTATTAAAAAATTATTGAAGCAATTAATTTTTCTGTGTAGTTCCTCTGCGGGAACGTGATGGTCATTAATTATTTCAAGGGGCCAATGACTCGCTTGTCTTATCAAGCATCATAGGCACTTAGTACTGAAGTATGAACTGATGCCGACCGACTTCCAACAGAGACTCTCCAATCGTAAATGCTGATAGTGCGCGACTGCATTTGAAGCTACTAAAGCATACTTGCGGAGCGTCTCACTATCCACAACCTGTAGATGCTCTCGGTAGCTCTTAGCTGAGCTTTCCATAAGAAAGTGAACCCTATCCATAATTATACCGTGCTGGGCGACGGTATTTTTGCCGTCCTTGTAACCCGTTCACAGGCCAAGTTGCTCCGCAAAGATTTTCACACTCGAAGTAATCGCATTGACCATCTCACGCTTTCGGATTTCCGCCAGCAAAAACATGTTATGGTAGGCAGCCCAAAGCAGAACTCGGTCTCTGGGTCGGTCTGGTCGGTCATCCGTTGGGCATGAACTACCAGATGACAATAGCAGAGTGCCGTCAAACCAACACTGCGCCCCTAGCAATAGGATCTCACACTCGACCTCAAGTGCTTACTCAGGCATCCGATATAAACTTCTGCGAATTCAGGAAGTTTTATATCGTCGCTACGATTATCCCGCGATGGTATAACTTGCTCCTATGCTTTATTTTCATGTTTTTTTTTTCTTCACAAAATAAGGATTTTTTAGGAATGTGTGCTAAAATTTAGACAAATTTTATTTTTACTCTTATAATTTATTTCACGAGTTTTGGACCTAATTCTGCCCTCTAATAAAACTCTTGATTTCTCAGTTTCATATAAAATGTCATGTTTTCTTTCGCCTTTACATTTTAGGTCTCAATCGAGGCGGAAGTCTTAAATCGAACAGCAGTTCATGCAACAATTACCAAACCAATACCTTACCCGCCAACACATCCTCACCTTCAGCCATGACGGGATATCAAAATCCCGCTTTCGATAATTCACCCGCAGCTTTACTTACCAATGGTGCTGACAACCTCTGCAATGAGATGTCCACTCTCATGTACGACTATGAGGTTGTGTCGCGTATCAACGATTTGGTTGGCAGCCTCAAGGGTACCTACAAGGAGCTGAATTGCAATTTAACCCGAAATCTAATGAACTCCATACAGAGTTCGATACAGCGCAAAAACGAGGAAATGGCCTGGGTTGACTCATGCTGTTTGCAATTGGTAGCACGCTCCAAGAATGGCAAGGAGGAGACATTCACATTCCAAACGCTGAATCCCAATGTGAAAAAGGAGTGGATAACCGAGTTGCGATTGGCTCAGCTGGCCTTGGACATAAACAATTCGCCAGCCTGGGAGACGACATCGGCGGAGCCATGTGCCACCAGTACACCAGCCTATGAACAGCAACAGATGCAGCTGGTGCAGAGGCAGTCGAATAAGATGCCATTGTTTGTTAAAGCGATGCCGGTGCATAAGTCACAGCATCAAACGGAGGTAAGTATCAACGAGAGCAAGGAAATTCAATTAAAATGGCCTGTCCCTAATTTCCTCATTCCGTTTTCCCCCTATGCACTAGCTGCACTTGACATTTGACTAATCTCTGTTCCTGCCTCCCTTTTAGGTTCGCTGTGGATGTTATTACAGCATCGCTAATGACTCTAAACTCAGTGGCAATGCTCGTCGCCGTCACAAGCAACAGAACTATCTCTGGGTCTGCACCACCAACATCAGTACATCACACATCACTGTTTACTCGCAGCATCACCAACAGGCTGGCAACTTACGCGATGTGGGCACCTTTGAGCTGGCCGAAACCCAAGTGACAGCCATGGAATTTGTAAAGGGCCTCGAGAACTGCAAGACTCGCGAAGATGTCAGCAGCCTTTTGGGCGATCTCATATGGATGGGCACTGATACCAAGAAATTACTCATATACTCGGCCAAGAATCCCGAACAGGAGGAGCAATTGAATTGTTGCAATGTCCAGGGAGTGGTAATGCGCATACTCTATCACTTTGACACCGTCTATGTGGCATTATCCAATGCCACGGTGTTAATCTATCGTCGCGCCTACGATGGCGTTTGGATGCTCAAAGATCCTCAGGTGGTGCTAATGGGCGATTCCGGTCTGCCGGTGCCCAGTATCTTGCCCATCAACATGAATATCTATGCGGCTTGTGCCAATCGTGTCTATGTCTTGAATGCCTTAAATGGGGAGATCCAAAGAAGCTTCGAAGTCCATCATGGTTCAAATCAGCAAGTCAATCTGATGGCCCATTCGGGCATTGGTCTATGGATTTCTTTGAAAAACTCAACCATGCTGTGTCTATATCACACTGAGACCTTCAAGCATTTGCAGGATATCAATATAGCCTCGAGTGTTTTGCGCAGTGATGGCAAAAAGGAGCAGGCAGTCAATAACAGTGCCATTTACGTGACGGCCCTAATGGCCTGCAAGGGTTTGTTATGGGTGGGCACCAATGTGGGCATTGCTGTGACCATACCTTTGCCACGTCTTGAGGGTGTACCTATTATTAGTGGGGGCATTAGCATGTCTTGTCATGCCCATTTTGGACCCATTACCTTCCTCTTGCCTTTGGTGCCCAAAGTGTATCCCAGTTACAAGCCTCCAGCTGCTACGGCGGCGGCTCCCTTGGCTTTGAGTGCGGCCCCAGAACCAGCAGCGGCGGTTCCCAGCATGGGCGATGATTTACAGTTGCCTGCCATAGATGCAGATCCCAAAAAACTCACCGAAGCTGATTTAGATGAAACATCGGTGATATTGAGACGCGATTTAAGTAAAGAGGAAACGGGTTCAGGCTCTGCTTCCCCTTCGGCCATTATGTTGAGGGAGCTTAGTATTGATGCTGCAGACTCGACTACATCCTCGCCACGCTGCTCCAAATTGGATAAACAGAATTCCTTGGACCAAAGTTTCTCCGCCAAGATACGAGCCTCTCTGGCCAACTCACCAGCTTTCCATCGCAAGCGTTTCCGTGACTTATCATCCGAGTCGGCACGCATGTCCAAAACTCTGCCCAGAGGCTTGGGCTCTGCGGGCTACTTCCAATCCGGAATGAACTCCAATACCAGTACCTTGTCCCACACCGAACATGGCTATTGTGATGTATATGGCCTGTATGGAAAACTGATTTTCGTCAAAGAAGACTACGATGCCGAAGAGGGTAATCAGGGCAACCTCATGGATATGATGTATGAGGGTATGCGTAGATCAGATCCCGAATTGGCAGCCATACCGGGTCGTGTTACCACCTTGGATAGACGTCTGCGCATGAAGGCCTCGCGGCCCAGATCCTTGGATCTATCCAATTGGTCAGTGGACTCAAAGTCATCAAGTCTTTACACTTCCTCGGGCAGTGAAGAGAGCATGGGCATACGTTTCTTTGGAGGCCGCTCGGTTTCACGCAACAGCTCCAGTGCCAGTCATAAAACTTCGGGCAATGGCAGTGACTTGGGAAACATATCCGAGAATGGCCTAATGACCGATTTGCATTATACTCACAGTACACCCAAGTCTGATGACGGCTTCAAATTGATGCAACTGCAGCAAAATAAACAGCAGGGGGCAGCAGCAGCAGCTGCGGGAGCTGTGACCAGCACCACACCACCACCGGCGGCCACAGCTACTCTGAAACGCAAACAGAAACAAACCGCCAAACAACAGCAGCAACAACAGGCTGATGGACCCCGCACCATAATCACCTTGACCGGAGGCAGAGGCTATTGGCGCCATGTCTGGTACAGCAACAGCAATTCGCCAGGGCACAAATCATCCTCCTCATCGGGCTCCTTGAGCTCGGGAGCCTCATCGCCTTTGATTGCCAACTCAAACGATGCCCACATTGTGATCTGGGAGAAAAAGTTATAATCTCGGGAGTATGTGTGGCATGGCAAGGCCACACCTTCATATTCAACACCTGGACCAAATGCAGCAGCAGCTTCAGCATCTTCCATATTTTTGCAGCCACCCATGTCCTTACAAACCACACCAGAACGTCGTAGCCGTGTTAGATTTCGAGGTTCTTTTGTTATACGAGATCGCAATGCCTGTTCCTCACTAACGGGCTCGCCAAATTTGGGCATGGTACCTGGTACACCCACCATGGGAGGCAGTTTTCGACGCTTGGCCAAACTAAGGCGTGGTGGTAGTTTAAAAGAATTCTAAACGTAAAAGGAAAACAGAGAAAGAAATGGAGGGAGTTGTTTGGATTAGGGGGAATTTGTAGGGTGTAGCTTTTGGCCTTTGAGTGCGGTATTCAAAATTTTACAAAATTTCGACATCACAATGAGAATATTTTTAACAATGAGCAGGACTCTAAGTTTAACTGGGACTAGAGGTGTGAGCATTCTTGCTGGTGAACGTGATGTTTGGTTTTCCAAGAAGAAACGAATATTTTCTGTAATGTAAATCTTTAAACGATTATTTTTCCATGTATAAAGTGTAACATTTTCTATTGATATTCATTAACAATGTTTTTTTTTTTTTTAAATACCTTATCGTCTATTTAAAATTAGTAAAATTAGTTATTTTATGATAGAATTTTATTTGAAAGAGTTTCTGCAATTGAAACCTATTGGCATTTTTTTTATAAGTTGGTGTTACCATTGATTTCCTTTGATTGGTTTTTATTTATTTTTTATCCATTGTCGCAGGACTTGAAGGGCTTGTAGAAAGTTTTCAAGAGTTCTCTTCTTAAAATTTTTGTAAAATATGTTTTTAATTTGTTACTAGTTTTTGCTTTTTGTGTAAATTCCAATTAGCCCTTACTTATACAGCAGAATTTTGAAAGATTTTGAATCTAGAGGTCTTAAACTGTTTCGAAAATATTTAATTTTATTACTAAATGAAATTTAAATCTAATTTAAATGAAATCAAAACAAGAAACACACACACACACACACACACAAAATCTAACCATAATTATTATTAGTTGTATAGAAATAACAACAACAAAACACACAAAAGCTAAGCTTTTTTTCATGTATGATCATTAATTGTTAAGCACTAAGCGTTAGTTTTTAGTACTACCTTGCAAAAAACAACCAAGGTCTTTAATTTTGCTGTAATGTTTTTTTCACTTATGCTTATTTTTTATTATATAAAATATTTTTATTTTTTGTTAAAATTATCTCTAATTCATTTGTATTTTATTTTTAATGATTTATATTTTGTTTTTAGTTTGATAAGCTTTTATATAACTTGTTCTTTTTCAATATTACAATTTCCTTATACTTATATTTATAAACAATGTGCTAAAAATTTAAGGGCAAAGTTATATGTAGTTGTGATGGGATCAGCTAAGTTCTTTTTTTGGGAATTGGATAAGAAGATTTTAAAATTTTGATAGAGTTGCCCATAGAGGCGACAATAAGAAAAATTTAGAAATGTGTGGTTCTCACAGTAAAATTTCAATTTTACTCTTAATTTTTGTTTATTTTGAAATGTAAAAAAAAAGTTAAAAATATATACACATTACCTTTAAAGTCCAAGCGAATAAATGCAAGTCCTTCCCTCTTATATGCTAACCTTCTGTAATGACTTTTTGATTTCTAAAAAGTGCAATTCCTGTTAGATTTGACTAAAACTAACCATGAGTGACTTTGAAATCCCATATTGTTATGACTTTGGAACTCCATGCCATGTATGACTCAAATGTCTTTATATCTTCTTTATATACCAATCTTCCGATTTTACTCCTTAAGCCCCAGTAAATCCCAGCCAATTTGCCTGAAACTTTCAGAGCAACTCTGGCAAGAGTCAGCATACAAAAAAAATTCACTTTCTCTTGACGCTTTTTTGGCCACCACTAAGGCTAGGCCTAAGCTAACCTAAAGAACCTATTGATACCAAAAAAAGCAAAATTTTTCTTCCACTTTCAGATGTTGATCTGTAACTCAGGCTCCAAATCATTGTAAATTGATAAAAAAAAATTTTTTTTTGAAATAAAAATTTGGGTCTCAGTTGCGTGGGAGCTGAGATTACATCCCTTTTCGTCTATTAAAAACTATTTTCGCGGAGTTAAAGGAATTATACCAGTAACGATTTTTAACCAATGTCCCTACGATGTAATCGTAACCCTGCTACGAGCGCTAATTTTAACTAAAACACCTTTTTTAAATATATTTTTCTCATACGAAAAGGATGCTAATCTTACCTAAAATACATTTTTTGAAGTATATTTTCCCCTCTTTTCAACCTAACCTAAGTATATTTTCTCATCCGAAAAGGACCTGTTTTAAATCTCATGGGGGAAAAAATTGTGATTTATCTGGTAACTTCCTATACTTCCAATTCATTTCCAATAAAGAAAAGTCACATTAAGTAGTCTCATTGTCATTTGACTCAATGGCCTTATGACAAAATCTAAGCCTGGCTGCAAGCGATAGAAGGATTTCCAAGAAAACTTCATATGTGTCCGCTGGGGTGGGTCACTTTATAAGCATTTCTTGGAATTTGTCATAATTTTCGACAAATTCCAAGTAATGTTGCCCAATAAATCAAAGGTCTAAAATCAAAATCGAACTTCAGGTTTTTAACCTTCAAAAAATCTGAGTATTTGTGGTAACTTACGATATGGAAAACCGCAATAATTTACTCATCCATAGTGTCAGCAGCCCAGATCCCATAACTAAACGCTAAAGGCCTAAACTGAAAGAGCGCTTTGAGAAGCGTCGCGTTGAAAAATGCAACTCTGCAAACAAATGTTAAAAAAGAAGACATATTTATCCAGGTAGTGTACAGCTGAGTACAATTTTTTCTCGCGGAGTACACTATTTGTCAGCATTCGGTTGTGTGTGTGCTTTATGGTTAAGAACCACAGCACACACAGGCAAAGAAAAATGTCGTCAACTAGTAACATACTCAAAATCAGAGTTGCACTAATCACTGATTTTGACAGATAGTGCACTCTATTTTCTATTGTTGTAGGCCAACTGCTCCTAACTGTTAAATTTGTCTTGGTTAAAAAAGCAACTCGCAAAAGTTAAAAAATTTTTAACTTGGCGACCAAAAACACTATTTCAAGTGTGGCAACACCGTACGACGCTCGCTTTCAAGCAAGATATATTCATTTACAGTTAGCGGCAGCTGCCCAACAACAAAATATTGAGTGCATTATCTGTCAAAATCAGTGATTAATGCAACTCTGATTTTGTGTATGTTACTAGTTCGGGCCTTTTGTCGTTGTTTGTGTGTGTTATGGTTCTTAACAATAATACACACACAATCAAAACTCGTTGACAGATAATTCACTTCGCGAGAAAAAATTGTACTCAGCTGTTTACGGTACACTACCTGGTAATTATATCATGGTTTCAAGCATCAAAGTTGAAATTTTTTAACTTTTCCTCCTTGCTTTTATGTGCAGAGATGCATTTTTGCAATGTGACGCTCAAAGCCAAACCTCAACGAGCTCATTCCTTTGGGCTTTACGAGCGTTGCGTTGAAAAATGCAACTCTGCAAATCAATGCCACAAAAGCAAAGCGCAAACGTTAAAGAATTTTCAACTTTGACGACTGAAATCGAACGTCATTCTGTGTTGCGTACGTAAAGTACTCTTTTAAGACGTCAAAGTAAAAAATTGTTTTGCTTTTGTGGAACTTGTTTGCAGAGTTGCAACGCGACACTCAAAAACAAAGCACAACGCGTTTAAGGCCAAAACAGAATAAGCATTTTGAGTCTGGGTTTTGAGCATCGCGTTGCAAAAATGCAACTCTGCACACAAATTCCACAAAAGCAAAGCGGAAAAGTTAAAAAATTGTCAACTTTGACCCTTGTAACCGAACGCCATTCGGTGTTGCCACTCTTGAAGTAGTGTTTTTTTGTCGTCAAAGTTAAAAATTGTTTAACTTTTGCTTTTTTTTACATTTGTTTGCAGAGTTGCATTTTTCAACGAGACGCTACGCAACGCAATCGTTCTGTTTTGGCATTTACAGTAGTTCTTCGCAGCATTTAATGGCCATTAACTGATACATGTGCCAAAAGCCTATCTCGCCTTTTTATAGGCGATTTTATTGTGTCCTATGATCAGATGTCCTAAAACGTAATTCAAAACAAATGGTATTTGTAGCAACCTGACAAATACCTCTAGAGATACACCATTGCAAGGTACAAAACAACAAAAACGACAAACAAAATTAGAACGCAAAAAAATAGTAGGGAACTAGGCGAACCTGGTAAAAACTCTCAGCGGCGAGAATATGGTGCAGTCAACCAATTCGGACCTCTACAGAGCTCCAGAATAACGAGAGGAGTATGTGCTTGGAGACAATCTAGGCGGTAATGGGTGAACACCTCTTTCCTTTCCTAGATCGTCTCTAGACACTTAATCCTCTCGTTATTCTGGAGCTCTGTAGAGGTCCGAATTGGTTGACTGCACCATAGTCTCGCCTCTGAGAGTTTCTTCCAGTGTATCCTTCTCGTCATTGCCCACCATGCAGAAGTGTACATCTTCTTGCGTTCAGTCTTGCGTCTAGGACCTTATTTTGCAATGAACTGGCAGGATTCCCATCAGCAGTTAGAAGTCCTGGGGCCTCAAAGTTCTCGCATCCGTTATTGAGCGACTTATTGTTCGAAGATAAATTCTGTTCCTTAAGTACCAATTAGACCATGGTTTGATAAGCGACATCCTGTTTCGCAAAATTTCGGCTACAAGACCTTCACCACCCAGCAATCTCCAAC
This sequence comes from Stomoxys calcitrans, assembly GCF_963082655.1. Taxonomy (NCBI): domain Eukaryota; kingdom Metazoa; phylum Arthropoda; class Insecta; order Diptera; family Muscidae; genus Stomoxys; species Stomoxys calcitrans. Next base: position 85,562,573 of record NC_081555.1, on the reverse strand, counting down.
TAAAAGACGATAAACACGTCTAGAATTCTATATGAATCCCTTATACCATCCTAGCTCAGTAGGAATTGAAGCGTTGCATCCTTGATGCAGAACTGCTTTAGTTTACCTAGTGGAGGCCACCGTCGAACGCCTGGGTTCGAATCCTGGCAAGATCATCAGAAATAAATTTTCAGCGGTGGTTTTCCCCTCATAATGCTGGCAACATTTGTGAGGTACTATGCCATGTAAAACTTCTCTCCAAAGAGGTGTGGCACTGCGGCACGCCGTTCGGACTCGGCTATAAAATTTTGGCAACAGTCAAATGCCTCTGTCTCCATACCAAAACACTTTTTTTTGATCCGCACTTATTGTTTTCTATATTCAATTAATTTTTTCGGAAATAAATAAAGAAAAACCAACAATTTAAACCAATAAAACAAATAAAAACGATGCCGTTAATGGCAGCCATAATAGTTTTATGTGTTGCCAATTTAATTTTTTGCCATTTTCCTCGCTATAAACAGAGTACGAGACCGATCTTGGGGTTTGACTTCCTGAGCCTCTAGAGGGCACAATTTTTGTCCGATTTGACTGAAATTTAGCACGTAGTGTTTTGGTTCATTTTCGAATAACTGTGTTAAGTATGATTCAAATCGTTTCATAATCTGGTATAGCTGTCATATAAACCGATCTGGGTTCTTGACTTCTTGAGCCTCTAGAAGGCTCAATTCTCATACAATTTGGCTGACATTTAGCATGAGGTGGGTTGTTATGACTTCCAATAACTGTGGTAAGTATGGCGCAAATCGGTACATAACCTGATATAGCTGCCATATACACCGATCTGGGATCTTGACTTCTTGAGCCTCTAGAGGGCGCAATTCTCATACAATTTGGCTGACATTTAGCATGAGGTGGTTTGTTATGACCTCCAATAACTGTGCTATGTATGACGCAAATCGGTACATAACCTGATATAGCTGCCATATACACCGATCTGGGATTTTGACTTCTTGAGCCTCTAGAGGGCGCAATTCTCATACGATTTGGAAGAAATTTTATACAACGGTTTCTCTCATCACCTTCAACATACGTGTCTAATATGGTCTGAATCGATCAATAGCTTGATACAGCTCCCATATAAACCTATCTCCCGTTTTTGCTTCTTGAGCCCCTACAAGGCTCAATTCTTATCCGAATGAACTGAAATATTACACAATAGCAAATTCTCATGCAATATTCTTTGTATGCCTAAAAAGAGATACTGTGCATAGAACTCGACAAATGCGATCCATGGTGGAGGGTATATAAGATTCGGCGCGGCCAAACTTAGCACGCTCTAACTTGTTCATTACTACAACCAGTGTCCTAAGAGTGTCCTAAAGGACTTTATATGGCCTGCTCTCAGAATAGTTTTAAAATCTCCTTATCCAAACTAAGCATTTCTTAATATAGGCTTAATCCCCTTGCGAATGCATATTGCTTATAAGGTCTAACATTAAGGCGAATAAACCTTAGCCTTTGGAGAAACAATGATTCTTAACGAAAATAGCTCATTCTAATGTAAATTAGCTTGGTTTCATGCCACTGTATGCCCAATGACTGAGCTTTGTTCGTCTATAAGAAAGCCTTAAACTCTTGTTTTATAGCACAGTGTTATGATTAATTTTGTTATTACTTCTAAACAAATACACCCTCATACATATACATATATAACATACAATATAAAAGATTAATGTAAAATAATGAACAGAAAAACCTGAATTCTTCTTTTTTATATATAGAAAAACTTGCATATTTATATTACTCTATATTCCCATATACATATATATAGAGAGAAAAATAAAAACATAAACACATAATTAAGAAGTTAATAAAAATTAATAATGATGTTATAAAAAAAAAACAAAAACGAAATTATATACATTAGCAAGAACAAACAAAAACCCTGTGTAAAATTATCTAAACGAAACGAAGAGCGAAGACGACGAACCGAGAAGAAGAAGAAGTAGTGTGTAGTCTTAGGAGTTTACAAAAATTATATAAAAGTGGTTAGGTTATAGGAATAACGAAAAAAAAAATAAAACTAAAAAATAGTTAAATCAAAGCATATCTCTTTTTTCTACAGAAGTATGGTAAAACAAACAACAACAACAAAATAATAATAATGATAAATTATAATAATACAAACAATAACAATATAATGTTATGGCTTCATTTTTGTAAAGCTTCAAAGAAAAAGAAAAAAAAAAACTACAATAGAAACTCAATTTTGCTATGGTTTCAACTGCTTAAACTTAAACTACAGGGGCTCTTGGAAATGTTTTTCCCCGGGCGCATAGCAACAACAAACTTGCCCCTCTTTAAAATCATTAAAAGGCTCTTACATGTAGCTTTGAATTTATGCTGTTCTATGTTAGACGACTCTCTCTCTCTCACTCTCTAAGTGTATATTATTAAAGCCTTTTATTTGCTTTACGAAAAAAAATTAAATCCTCTAACAAATGCATTATTCTGTTTTTGTTGTTGTTATTTTCAATCACCCCAAAACCTTAAAAGAAAAAAAAAACGATCATTCAAATCGAATCAAAATAAATTCTAAAAAACTTTAAATTTAACCCCCCTCCCCCTTTTGCTAATTGTGTATTTTGTAAAACAAATTTTTTCACAACAAAAACAAATTTCCCTTAAAAAAAAACAAAATCAATTATAAACAAATTTTGTGGTACATAATAAAATTATGCCCAAAAACAAAACAAAACAAACCAACAAGTATACCAATCAATCAATAAATAAATTGACATATTGATATGAATGTTAAAGAAAACACTATTCATGACTATCTCACCCCCCAGTCCCGCCCTCAGCACAGGCACCATACACAAATTGCACGAGAACCACTCGACAACAACAACAATAAAACAAAAACCCATAAAACTACGTTCATATAGCTTACAATTAATTAACAAAAAAAAAGAAAAACAAAAAAATAATATATTATTATATGGCTGAAAATAAAAAGAACCGAAACAATCTATTAACCCATAATAATAATAATAATTAAACAATAATAACTATAGAATTCATTTACATATATATACACATGCATATAAATATATGTTAAAAATATATATTTGCATTAAAAATATTCTATATATATATATATTAACAAAAATATTACACCTTTTATTTATACATGTTTACTGTATGTGTAATTGTCATATATATATATACATAATTAAATATTTAAATAATAAAACAAATATAAATTAAAATATTACAACAAATTATACAACAAACCGAAAATGAATGAAATCATTAAAAACATTTAAAAAACCAATCCAAAAAGTAAATAAAAATATGTATAACAAGAAAAAAAAAAAGGAAAACGAATTTAATTTTTCTAAAGCAGTTGACAGAGGGGAAAGGACAAATGGAATGTAAAGGGAAAATGTCAGGCAAATATAGGGGATTTGGAGAAAATAGGGTAAGTGCTCCATTTCCCACCCTATAAAGTATATATATTCTTGATCAGCGTAAAAATCCAAGACGATCTAGCCATGTCCGTCCTTCTATCTGTTGAAATCATGTTACAGCCTTTAACAAGTAAGAGCGTGCTAAGTTCGGCCAAACCGAATCTTATATAGCCTCCACCATTGATCGCATTTGTCGAGTTCTATGCGCAGTATCTCTTTTTAGGCAAACAAAGAATATTGCATGAGATGCTATTGTGTAATATTTCAGTTCATTCGGATAAAAATTGCGCCTTGTAGGAGCTCAAGAAGCAAAATCGGGAGATCGGTTTATATGGGAGCTATATCAAGTTATGGATCGATTCAGACCATCTTAGGCACGTATTTTGAAGGTCATGAGGGAAGCCGTTGCACAAAATTTCTTCTAAATCGTATGAGAATTTCGCCCTCTAGAGGCTCAAGAAGTCAAGACCCCAGACCGGTTTATATGGCAGCTATATCAAAACATGGACCGATTTGAACCATACTTAGTGCAGTTGTTGGAAGTAATACCAAAACACTACGTGCAAAATTTCAGTCAAATCGGACAAGAATTGCGCCCTCTAGAGGCTCAAGAAGTCAAGACCCAAGATCGGTTTATATGGCAGCTATATCAGGTTATGTACCGATTTGAACCATACTTAGCGCAGTTGTTGTAAGTGATACCAAAACACCACGTGCAAAATTTCAGTCAAATCGGATGAGAATTGCGCCCTCTAGAGGCTCAAGAAGTCAAGACCCAAGATCGGTTTATATGGCAGCTATATCAGGTTATGTACCGATTTGAACCATACTTAGCGCAGTTGTTGTAAGTGATACCAAAATACTACGTGCAAAATTTCAGTCAAATCGGACAAGAATTGCGTCATATAGCCGTTCAAGAAGTCAAGACCTAAGATCGGTTTATATCGCAGCTATATCAAAACAGGGACCGATTTGAACCATACATAGCGCAGTTATTGGAAAAGATACCAAAACACTACGTGCAAAATTTCAGTCAAATCGGACAAGAATTGCGCCCTCTAGAGACTCAAGAAGTCAAGACCCAAGGATCGGTTGTTGGAAGTGATACCAAAACACCACGTGAAAAATTACAGTCAAACGGACAGGAATTGCGTCCTCTAGAGGATGAAGAAGTCAAGACCCAAGATTGGATTATATGGCAGCTATATCAAAACATGGCCCATTTACAATTCCAACCGACCTACGCTAATAAAAAGTATTTGTGCAAAATTTCAAGTGGCCTCGAAAGTTAGCGTGCTTTCGATAGACAGACGGACGGACATGGCTAGATCGACCTAAAATGACATGACGATCAAGAATATATATACTTAATGGGGTCTCAGACGCAAATTTCGAGGTGTTACAAAGAGAATGACGAAATTAGTATACCCCCATCCTATGGTGGAGAGTATAAAAATAGAGATATTGAGCTGAAACTTTGCGCAGATTCTTTTTTTTCCAAAAGCAGTTTAAGTTCGAAAATGGGCTGTATTGGACTCTATCTTGATATAGCCCCCATATAGACCGGTCCGCCGATTTAGGGTCTTAAGCCCATAAAAGCCAGATTTATTATCTGATTTTGTTGAAATTTGGAACAGTGAGTTGTGTTAGGCCAGTCGACATTCTTCTTCAATTTGGCTCAGATCGGTCCAGATTTGGATATAGCTGCCATATAGACCGATCCTCCGATTTAGGGTCTTAGGCCCATAAAAGACGCATTTATTGTCCGATTTCGCCGCAGTGAGTTGTGTTAGGCCCTTCAACATTCTTCTCAAATTTGGCTCAGATCGGTCCAGATTTGGATATAGCTGCCATATAAACCGATCTCTCAATATAAGGTTTTGGACCCATTAAAGGCGCACTTATTGTCCGATTTTGCTGAAATTTGGGACAGTGAGTTGTGTTAGGCCCTTCGACATCCCTCTTCAATTTGGCCCATACAAACCGATCTCTCAATATAAGGTTTTGGTCCCATAAAAGGCGCACTCATTGTCCGATTTTGCTAAAATTTGGGACAGTGAGTTCTGTTAGACCCTTCGACATCCCTCTTCAATTTGGCCCAGATCGGTCCAGATTTGGATATAGCTGCCATATAAACCGATCTCTCAATATAAGGTTTAGGACCCATTAAAGGCGCACTTATTGTCCGATTTTGCTAAAATTTGGGACAGTGAGTTGTGTTAGGCCCATCGACATCCCTCTTCAATTTGGCCCAGATCGGTCCAGATTTGGATATAGCTGTCATATACATCGATCTCTTGATATAAGGTCTTGGGCCCATAAAAGGCGAATTTATTGTCCGATTTCGCCGAAATTTGAGACAGTGGGTTAAGTTAGGCCCCTCGACATCTTCCTGGAATATGGCACAGATATTTCCAGATTTGGATATAGCTGTTATATAGTCCGATGTCTCTATTTAAGGTTTTGGGTCCATAAAAGGCGAATTTATTGTTCGATTTCGACGAAATTTGGGACAGTGAGTTGTGTTAGGCCCTTCGACATCCCTCTTCAATTTGGCCCACATCGGTTTAGATTTGGATATAGACCGATCTCTCGATTTAAAGTCTTGGCTCCAAAAAAGGCCCATTTATAATCCGATAATATAATCATCTCGGATACCTGAGATGTACCTTGAAGTTGAGTGCGAGGCACTGCTTTCATCCGTTATCTTGGATTGACGTAAGCCGAGTATTAGCTTTTGGAAGATCATGTTACACGGATGGATCAAAACCAGAGGACAGAGTGGGCCTGGGGGTCTACATTGAGAACCCTGGGATTGAGATCTGTTTTAGACTGCCTGACCATAATACGTTCCTGCAGACGGAGATCCGGGCGATCGCGAAATGCGTGAGGTGGTGTGGTGCTAATGTCGAGTGTAAATATCTTTACGGACAGTAAAATTACAATAAGGGTCGTAACAACCAGGACGCGTTAAGGTCACGAACAGTCTTGCAGTGTAAGAAGAAGATTAATGCCTTCTCTGAGGATGGCAAAATCCGCTTCGTCTGGCCGAAAGGCCAGAGGACTCCGTCAATAAACTTGGTTAACACGAAGCCTTTCGGGTCGACGCAGTCCGAGTTAAGGGCGTGGGTGACGAATGCGCATGCAACACTGTGGAACAGCGAAACGGTCGGTAGGTCCTAAGGGGTGATCCAGATAGTGAGAAGACGAGGCTATTACTGAAAGGAAGTAAGAAGGAGGTCAGAATAGCTTTTGGTATCATGACGGGACACATAGGACTACGGCATGTGATAGCATGTGTAGGGCATGCGTGGAAGATAAAGAGACGTTGAAGCATTTCCTTTGTCATTGCCCGGCTTTCGCGTCTAACAGAGATCCCGGTACTTAGGTGGGGACACTATATCAGACATGAACCAACATAGAGGAAAACAATTAAGGATTTTATAAGAAACACGAAATTCCTAACTTAAATTTTCTTTTTCGAGGATACTTTATAGGGCCACGTGTCTAATATGGTGTGAATCGATCTATAGCTTGAACCAGCTCCCATATACACCAATATCCCGATTTTGCTTCTTGAGTCCCTACAAGGCGCAATTCTTATCCGAATGAACTGAAATATTACACAATGACTTTACAACGTTCAGCATTCATTTATGGTCCGAATCAGACTATAACTTGATATAGCTTCAATAGCATAACAGTTTTTATTCAATATTCTTTGTTTGCCAAAAAAGAGATACCGCGCATAGAATTCGACAAATGCGACCAGGGTGGAGGGTATATAAGATTCGGCCCAGCCGAAATTAGCTCGCTCTTACTTGTTTTTTTTTTAAATATTTTCTCTGTACATTGTTAAATAATGTATTCTATTAAACGAATTATATAATGCTTCTTCGAACATACAAAATTAACTTATTCCTTTCCTAGAACATCTCCCGTCTTAAGAATAACGTATTCTGGAATCAATAAGCTATAGGGGCTTTCGATTACTTTCTCATAAACCATTGATTACTTTTTCTCACTGTGTAATTAGTTTTTCTTTTCTATACGCACTGAATGTTAAAAACAACCAAACGAGTGCATTCAGTTGTAACTGTCACGTCTTTAATAGCCACATTGTAAATCGGCTAAATGAAACTTTTCCCCGAAGAGATGGCGCCCTACGACACGCCGTTCGGAATTGGCAATAATAAAGAGTCGCTTATCATAAAGCTGCAAACTTGAATCGGACAACACTAATTGATATGTCAAAAATTTGTCCCATGTCCCTCAACGGAATGTTTGTTGATATGTACATGGTTTAATTGTTACGATATACTCATACCGTAAAAGATTTTAATAGAAATTACCGTATGGTTTATGTCTGTGCTAGTTGAAACATGGTGATTCAAATATGTTTTCTTGCAGTCTACGTATTAATAAAAGTTGAAATAGACTTTGGTAATCACCCAGTAGTCGTAACAGTAGAGATAAACGGGTAAAAAATACGATTCAAATGGAAATTAAATATCAAAAAAAGGGTTTACTTCGGAACGGCAAGCTTTAAGTTAAGAAATAAGGATCAAAGTTAGAGTTTTTCAAAATTTCAATTCACATGTTATACCCAACACCGAAGGAGGGGGTTTCGCATACATTCATTTTGTCATTCCATTTGTAACACATCAAAATAAGCATATCCCTAAAATGTATAAATTATCGTCTTAAAATTCTATAGCCGCCACCGGTAGCCAAGATTTAAATTATTTTACAAAAAATTGCTTATTTAGGACCACAGACATGAAAGCCAAATATGGTCAAAGTCTGACCTTATTTGGATATAGCTGCCGATTGAACTTTTTGAGGTCGTGTTAGAACTGTTTTGTACCGATTTCATTGAAATTTCAAATGGTGGGATAAATTAAGCCCCACGGTGCCCCTCATATAGCTACTATTTTGTCTGTATTTCCATATGTGGATATAAAGGGGTTTTCAAAGGAGACGCTGCAAAAGAAGAACGATTAGGACTGCAAGCGACGCCATATTTTTATACAAACCACCATCTAGTCATTCCGTTTGTAACACCTTGAAATATTCGTCTAACACCCCATAAACTATATATATTCTTGATCGTCTCGAGGTTTTGAGTCGACCTTGCCATGTCCGTTCGTCCGACTGTCTGTCGAAATCACGATAGTGTTCGAACGCGTAAAGCTAGTAGCTAGAAATTGTATACAGATACTCAATAAATAGGTCGTTGGGGATTGCAAATGAGCCATATCGGTTCAGATTTAGATATAGCTCCCATACAAACCTATCTCCTGGTTTGACTTCTTGAGCTCCTAGAAGCCGCAGTTTTTGGCCCATTTGGTTGACATTTTTAAAGTAGTGTTCTGTTAAGGCTTCCAACAACCGTGCCAAGCACAGTGCAAATGGGTCCATAACCTGATATAGCTCCCATATAAACCAATCTCCCGATTTGACTTCTTGTGCCCTTACAAGCCGCAATTATTGTCCGATTTGGCTAAAATTTTGCATGCTTTTTCTGTTACGACTTCCAACAACTGTGCCATTATGGTTCGAGTTGGTCTATAAGCTGATATAGCTTCCATATAAACCGATCTCCCGATTTGATTTCTTAAGCCCTTACAAGCCGCAATTATTGTACGATTTGGTTGAAATTAAGTATGCGGTGATCTGTTACGATTTCGAACAACTGTGCCAAATACGGTCCAAATCAGTCTATAACCTGATATAGCTCCCATGTAAACCGATCTCTCGATCATCCTTGTTGGGTTCTTAGAAGCTTAAATTTTTGCTGGTTGGACAGAAGTTTTGTATGTAGAATAAAGTTATGCCCTTCAACTAAATTTATAATGCATAAATTTTCAGCAGAATCCATGGTGGTGGGTTCCCAATATTCGGCCTGGCCGAACTTAGCACGCTTTTACTTGTTTGGGTCGTCTTTAACATTTCTCTTCAGTAAGGTTTGTCATGGAAAGATATACGAGCCAACAATAAGCCGAAATCATTAACTTTTACTAAAGAAATTCGGAGTCATATCTCTCTGAATAGCTTCGTCAATAAGTAAAACGTGCATTATTGGTCAGACAGCAATCCACACGTAATCTATGAGTCATCATTGCTTCCCGAAAATTGACGATTTGGTGCGGTTTATGGGCCAGCGGCGTCATTGGGCCGTACTTCTTCCGTGATGATCAAGACCGGCACATTGCTGTGAATGGGAATCGCTACCGTTCAATGGTAACAAAATATTTTTCGGCCCAATTGGATATATGAAGGTCTAGTAATTCTAACAGAACGGCGCCACAAGTCATACAGTGAATGTCACAATCAGTTTATTGGAAACTAAGTTTGGAGAACGTGTTATCTTACGAAATGGTCTAGTCGATTGGCAGCCTCGGTTGTGCGATTTGATGTCGTTAGACTATTTCCTGTGGGCCTACGTCAAGTCTATGGTCTATGCCATGGTACAAGAACTTAAAAATATGGTCATACGAAAAGTTGAGTAAAACTTTTATACCCTCCAATATAGGATGGAGGTATACTAATTTCGTCATACTGTTTGTAACTCGTCAAAATATTCGTCTAAGACCCCAAAAAGCATATACATTCTTGATCGTCATAACATTTTATTTCCAAATAGCCATGTCCGTCCGTCCATCTGTTTATCGAAAACACGCTGAGTTTCGAAGGAGTTAAGCTAGCCGCTTGAAATTTTGTACAAATACTTTTTATAAGTGTAGGTCAGTTGTGATTGTAAATAGGCTATATTTGATATAGCTGCCATATAAACCGATCTTGGGTCTTGACGTCTTGAGCCTCTAGGGGACGCAATTATTATCCGATTTGGCTGAAATTTTGCATGAGGTGTTTTGTTATGACTTTCAACAACTGTGTTAAGAATAGTTTAAATTAACCTTATATAGCTGCCGTACAAACCGATCTGGGGTCTTGACTTCTTGAGCCACTAGAGGGTACAATTCTTATCCGATTTGGCTGAAATTTTGCATGAGGTGTTTTATTACGACTTCCAACAATTGTGCTGTGTATGGTTCAAATCGGTCCATAACCTGATATAGCTGCCATATAAACCGATCTGGGGTCTTGACTTCTTGAGCCTCTAGGGGACGCAATTATTATCCGATTTGGCTGAAATTTTGCATGAGGTGTTTTGTTATGACTTTCAGCAACTGTGTTAAGAATAGTTCAAATCGGTTCATAACTTGATATAGCTGCCGTATAAGCCGATATGGGGTCTTGACTTCTTGAGCCACTAGAGGGCGCAATTATTATCCGATTTGGCTGAAATTTTGTACAACGGCTTCTCTCATTTACACCTTTAACAAACGTGTCGAAAATGGCATGAATCGGTTTATAGCCTACTGCAGCTCCCCTATAAACCGATCTCCCTATTTTACTTCTTCAGCCCCTAAAGTGCGCCTTTCTTACTAGATTTGGCTGAAATTTTACACAATGACTTCTACTATGGTCTCCAATACTCAGCTCAATTATGGACCGAAAAGAACCATAACTTGATATTGTTCCAAATACATACTTGGAAAACCAAATACTGAGCGTTGGTTTTATATTTTTATTCAGATTTGGTTATTGCTTATTATTTCTCGTTTATGAAAGGAAGTGCTTGTACGTTTTTCATTCAACATTGTAACATGTAACAACATGTAACATGTAACAACAACATGTTACATTGCCCAAAAAGTAGTTGCGGATTTTTCATATAGTCGGCGTTGACAAATTTTTTCACAGCTTGTGACTCTGTAATTGCATTCTTTCTTCTGTCAGTTATCAGCTGTAGCTTTTAGCTTGCTTTAGAAAAAAAGTGGAAAAAAGTATATATGATTAAAGTTCATTCTAAGTACTACTAAAAATGCATTTACTTTCTTTTAAAAAATCCGCAATTACTTTTTGGGCAACCCAATATTTGGCTCTCATTGGTGGGTGAACAAAACAATGACTTATGAATTTCTCTGGGCCAGAAAAATTATTAAACTTTTTTATACCCACCACCGTAGGGGGTATATTCATTTAATCATTCCGTTTGCAACACATCGAAATATCAATTTCCGACCCTACAAATTATATATAGATCGTCGTAAAATTCTAAGGCGATTTAACGATGTCCGTGTGTATGTCCGTCTGTCCGTCCGTCTGTTATAATCACTCTACACCCTTCAAAAATTGAGATATTCAGCTGAAATTTAGCACCGATACGTCTTTTTGATAAACGCTGGTTAAGTTCTTGAACGGGCCAAATCGGACCATTTTTGGATATAGCTGCTATATAGACCGATCTGCCGATAAAGGTTTAAGGCTTTCCGTCATTTGACCCAAATTTGCTTCAGTTCGGACTATATTTAGATATAGCTGCCATATAGACCGATATGTCGATAAAGGGTCTGAAGACCATAAAAGCTTTGTTTTTTAACCGATTTTACTGAAATTTGAAACAGTGAGTAGTTTTAGGCCTCCCAACATAGGACCCAAACATGGTTAAGATTGGACTATATTTAGATACAGCTGTCATATAGACCGATCTGCCGTTTAAGGGTCTGGAACCCATAAAAGCTGCATTCATTCCCCAATTTGAAATAGTAAGTTGGTTTAAGACTCCCGACATCCGACCCACGTATGAGTTAGATCAGACTATATAGATATAGCTGTCATATAGACCGATCTTTCAATTTAGGGTCTTAGTCCCATAAAAACTAGATTTATTGCCTGAAAATGTTACTTGTATATGAGTGCTTGGGACCTGAATAAAATATGATCGGGACCAGCCACTATTAAGATATAACTACGGATATAGTAGTGGAGTTATAATAAAATAGAATGATTATTATATACTTGTTTAATTTGGATCTCTCGATTTCAAGTCTTGGCCGTATAAAAAGCGCATATTATCTTTATTATTTATTATAATTATATTATTTATCTTTTCCATTCATATTACCTTCAATATTATTAATTATGGAAACAAACTTGCAGCGCAAATTTGCTTGGTTTTATATCAAACTGCTTTCTTCGGCACATTGTTTTCAAAGACAATGGAAATTTTAATCTTATAAATATTCTTATGATATTTATGGAAAGATTATCTGTTGTAAACCGGCTAAAGATGTAATCGAAATATTTCTTTTCTAAAAATAAGTTTACGTTTAAGGTGAAACAATTTTGTATTGGATGAATGGACCAAGGTTTGTTCAAACAAAGCAAACCAGACTTGGTCACCTGCTTAGCAAAAAATTTGACATACTATCATGAGTCGATTTTTTCTACCAAGCCTTTCTCAAAAGCCTAATCAAAGTCAAATTCTACACTGAAGAAAAATATATTATAATTTTATAGATTCTAGCCAAAGATTACCAAATTTAATTTCAATTTTCCAACTTTTTAAGTAAACATTCCTTTTTAGTGAAGAATATTTTCCTTCATATCAAGATTTTTTATGTTACATGATAGGTTAATAAATCCTTAAATATGCGTCTTTTTATTAAGGCAAACATATAAAAGGAAGGTCAAAATATCGTTGAAAGTTAGGAAATTAGCATTGGGACAAAACCACAGCAAACCGTAGTTAAAGACTCAAAATAGCCTTACAAATAGGAGCGCCTTTAAATGTTTAAATTAAAAAAAAAAAAAAAAAACATAAAATTAGAACAAGTAAAAGCGTGCTAAGTTAGGCCGGGCCAAATCTTGGGAACCCACCACCATGCCGTTGTCTAGCTTTCGAAGCCATCAATACAACTTCCCACAGATGAACAAAATTATGTGTAGTACGGAAGAAGTGTAATTTGCCACAGAAAGAAAGTCTGTCATTGCACAAAAATACATGCATTGGGAAAAAGTACAGTTAACAGTTACAGACAGGGTGTCGAGCGTGATTATTGTGGTAATTGTATCATAGATGCGTTTTCGCTATTAATACGCTATTAATATTAAAACTCACGGCTCTGGAAGTCATGACACCTAATATGGTTGAAAAGTCTTCTAACCAAAGACGAAATGCGTCCCATAGTGGTTGGTGTGTGTTGCTATCTTTGGGTTTCCTTTTGCATTTGCATCTCCGATCATTGAGATCGTCTCGAAAGAGAAACAAACGAAAATTGTAAAATTTAATGATCTTCGCCCTAACAGGCAAAAAAATTGAAAAATTAAAAAAAAAACAAAATAAATTAAGTTGTAGGGTATAATTTTATTCTACATACCAAACTTCTGTGAAACCAGCAAAAATTAAACCTTCCAGGAACCGAACAAGGATGATCGAGAGACCGGTTTACATGGGAGCTATATCAGGTTATAGATCGATTTGAACCGCACTTAACACAGTTCTTGTAAGTCATAATAGAACACTACATGCAAAATTTTTAGCCAGATTGGATGAAATTTACGGCTTCCAAGGGCTCAAGGAGTCAAATCGAGCGATCGGTTTATATGGGAGCAATATCAGGTTATAGACCGATTTGGACCGTACTTGACACAATTGTTGGAAGTCATAAAAGAACACCAAGTGCAAAATTTCGGCCAAATCGGGCAAAAATTACGGCTTCCAGGTACTCAAGAAGTCAAATCAAGAGATCGGTTTTTATGCGAGCTATAGCAGAACTGTTGGAAGTCATAAAATAACATTAAACGCAAAGTGGAACTCCTTTTGACTACTAGTGCGGGACACACACGGAAGGTGTTCTATAGTCTCTACTCTTCTTCTTCGATATTCTCACAGCTTCTGCAAAAGTCGTTGCTGGCAACCTTTAGTCTATCACCATGTTTTCACTGTCTAACCTGTCATGACGGACACAATGACTGTGACGTCTGTTCTAGCTAATGACACCAATGACAGCAAAGCAGTACACCCATAGAAAAAATCAAGCACGGTGTTGACAAAGTTCGTTCATAAAAGTGAATCAACACACAGATGATATTAGATCAACAACAAATATTTATAAATCAACAACAGTTATGTCAAACAAAACGTCCACAGACGTTCACATTCTGACAACTTCTAGTGCACAGTTTATTTAAAGATCAAAAAAAGATTTTGTGCGCCGATGAGTATTCCATGTGTTCCATCAATCTTATTGTGTGTTTACAAACGCTTTACCACATTGCACCACGGCAGGCTATGCACATACACGGTTTTAAGAGTCATTAAGGTTGGTATACATACACATTTCGAAGGGATGATGTCCACAACGGTCATTGCATGAATCAACAACGCTTGTTCACAAAATCATTCACGCTTGTTGACAATATTTCCAACAACGCCTGTGTATGATTATAGCAACGTTGGCGCATGATTTTGAAACATATTCTTCCTATCTGTGTAGACGACCTCTTCAAGTCTAGATTAGACCACATAGTTTTGGGAAGTTCACAGCCTCCTCTTTGTGACCATCTATCATTCGTTGTCCTTCGGGCCTGCTATAGATATTTATGGGGAATATTTTGAAAAACAAACGATATTCGATGATTAATATTTTTTTGTGAAAAAATATTGGTCTATCTTTTTTTTTATTCCAGCACTAAGTCAAAATATCTTGACACATTCTGCCTTGATAAAAATAATGGGTATTTCAAGAGAAGTGGAAAAACACCGTGCTAACGCTACTACGCCATATATTTATAGATATAATCGCCAGTAAGTACATTCTTAAAATCATTTTCAAAACTTTTGAACATTTTCTAATCTTCCAATCGTTCCATTTCTAATGGCAAGACAAAGAAATTAAAGCAAAATGTCAATCAGCATTTATTCATATTTAGTTTATCTTCTCTCTAATTGAAGATTAATGCATTTAACTAATGCAAGTTCAACATGTCATTGATTTTAATGCACGTTATCAATAAATTTAACTTGAATAAAAAAACTCACTAAAAATCCTTTCGTTGTGATTCACACAAACAAAGCTATTTATTTATAAATAAGTAACGATTAAAAACGATTGGTAAGGTATAAAAATCTTTAAAGTATTTAGTTGTCTTTATATTTACGATAAATCTAGACTTCATAATTAAAAATGTTGTGACAATGCAGACAATATGAATCCATTATATTCATTGGCTTTGCCGTTGGGTGATGTTTCGCTTTTTTTTATATGACTGTATATTTTTTTATGTATTTCGTTTCGTCGCTTTTTTTTGTATGCAGCCATGATAAAAATTTATTTTTAATTAATTTTGATAGAGGCACAAGCGAGCCCCCCAAGCAGACGTCAAAACTTATCAAACACAGAAACAAAATTAGCAAAATAATCTACAGCACAGCGCAATAAATTTGAGTGGAAAGTTTCCTTTTTGCTTTCGAAAATTACATTGATTTTCTTTTTTTTCGACAATACCCATTTTGCAAGGAATAAATATTCCGTAAAGGTATTATGGAAATTTATTAAAAAAATGAACCAGCCTATAAAACTCCACTGAAGAAGGGGATGTCGTAATATGTATTAAACAAGTAAGAGCGTGTTAAGTTCGGCCGGGCCGAATCTTATATACCCTCCACCATGGATCGCATCTGTCAAATTCTTTGCGCAATATCTCTTTTTAGTCAAACAAAGAATAATGAATAGGGACGGAGCAGGAGGACGAGGAGGAGCTATATCAAGTTATAGTGCGATTTGTGGCTCAAGAAGCAAAATCGGGAGGTCGGTTTATATGAGAGCTGTACAAAATTTCAGCCAAATTGGATAAAAATTGCGCTCTCTAGAAGCTCAAGAAGTCAGGATTCCAAATCGGTTTATATGGCAGCTATATCAGTTTATGTACTGATTTGCGCCATACTCATTACAGTTTTTCGAAGTCATATCAAAACACCTAATGCAAAATTTCTGCCAATTCGGGTGAGAATTGTGCCCTCCAGCGGCTCAAGTAGTCGAGATCCATGATCGGTTAATATGGCACCTATTGGGATTTCGAAGGGCCCATCACAAATCACCGTCCCAAATTTCAGCAAAATAGGATAATAAGAAGACTTCAATTCGGCTGATCGGTCTATATCGGGGCTATGTAAAGATATAGTCCGATATAGCCCTTCTTCGAATTTAACCTTCCTATGGACAAAAAAGGAATCTGTGCAAAGTTTCCGCTCAATATCTCTATTATTAATGACTGTAGAGTGATTTCAACAGACAGTTCAGACGGACGGACATGGCTAGATTGTCTTAGATTTTTACGACGATCAAGAATATATATATTTTATAGGTTCGGAAATGGATATTTCGATGTGTTGCAAACGGAATGATAAAATGAATATACCCCCATCCTTCGGTGGGGGGAATATAGACAGAGGTCAGGCAAATAAGTGGGTCCTTATATGAGTGTGATGCACAACGCAGGTCAAGAGTTACCCAGCGGGAAACTTGAGAAGGATACACATTTAGAAACCTTCCATAAGCCCTATAATTCAACTTCAAATAAAGCACAACCAACTTTAAGCCTCTTTCCAAGTTTTGTCTTCAAATTCCCCTCGTTCAAAAGCAGAAAAGAAAACCTTCTACAAGGGCATTTCTAGGAAATGAGTTTCTTAGGTTTTTGCACAAGTAAAGAAAAGAAAATACAAGCCGATATCAAACACAAATCAGGTTTTTGACAGTCATTGTTCGGTGTGTGATAACCCAGAAGATAACACATTGGTTTAGCAAACAGAAGGTCAGTGGATCGAATCCCGGCGATGGCAAATTAAGTTTTCGAACATGTAATAATAAAATTCTCAAATGTAAACCTTCATCTCTAAAGAGAAAAGTTTAAAATTAAGTTGTCTCTCTCAAATATATATTCTTGGTCGTCCCGACGTTCTGAGTCGATCTATCCATGTCCGTCCGTCCGTCTGTCGTAATTACGAGAGCGGTCGAACGCGTAAAGCTAGCCGCATGAAATTTTGCACAGATACTTAATATTGATGTAGGTCATAGGGGACTACAAAAGGGCCATATCTGTTCAGATTTAGTTAAAGCTCACATATAAACCGATCACTCGACTTCCTAAGCCCTTACAAGCCCTAATTTTTGTCCGATTTGGCTGAAAATTGTATGTAGTGTTTTGTTATGATTTCCAAATCTATACCCTGATATAGCTCCCATATAAACCGATCTCCCGATTTGACTTTGTCCGATTTAGCTGAAATATTACATGTAGTGTTCTGTTGTGACTTTCAACAACTGCACCAAGTACGGTCGGAATCGATCTATAACATGATACAGCTCCCATATAAACCGATCTCCCGATTTGCCTTTTTGAGCCCTTACAAGCCGCAATTTTTGTCCGATTTGGCTGAAATTTTGTTATGACTTTGAATAACTGTGCCTAGTACGGTCAAAATCGGCCAATAAGGTGATATAGCTCCCATATAAACCGACTTCTTGAGTCCTTATAAGCTGCAATTTTTGTTCGATTTGGCTGAAATTTTGAATACGGTGTTCTACGACTTCCAACAACTGTGTCAAATACGATCAAAATCAGTCTATATCCTGATATAGCTCCCATGTAAACCGGTCTCTCGATCATCGTTGTTCGGTTCTTAGAAGATTTAACTTTTTGCTGGTTTGACATAAGTTGACCAAAAAACCCATGGTACGACCAAGAGTGTCGAGATGCTACTGAAGCCAAGAATGCGGCATATAGAGCAACCCTGCAATCAGTAGCAACGCGCCAGATGAAGGAAAGGTTTCGGGAGAAAAGGAGAGAGGAGAAACGTCTATTCCGCAGAAAGAAAAAGGAAATGGAAAGACGCGAGTGCGAGCGAATTGAGATGTACAGGAGTCAGAATGAAGACCGGAAATTCTACCAAAGAATTAAACATCAAACCTATGACTTTGGTGCAGGAACATTCTTCTGCAGAGACAAAAAAGGAAATCTGGTAACTGACACAAATAGCATGTTAAGGATGTGGAAAGAACATTTTACCCAACTGCTAGTATCCGACGATGGTGGCGAAGAGGATACCGCAGAACCAAACCTGATGATGTTATAGAATGTTAACCTCCTAGTCAGAATGAGGTCCAAATAGCTGTGAACCAACTGAAGAATAACTAGGCAGCAGGAGCTGGCGAGTTACCCGCTGAGCTATTTAAGACCGGAGGCGACAGGCTGATAAGGCGTTTGCATCAACTTGTCTGCGCAATTTGACTAGCAGAACGCATACCCGACGATTGGAACCTCATCATACTATGTCCCGTACACAAGAAAGAAGACAAGACGGAATGTGCCAACTACAGAGGAATAAGTCTCCTCCCCATCGCATACAAGATACTCTCGAGCGTACTGTGTGAAAGATTAAAACCTAAAGTCAATGAGATAATTGGGCCCTATCAATGCGGTTTTAGACCTGGTAAATCCACCCTAGACCAGATATTCACACTGCCCCAAATCCTGGAAAAGACCCGAGAAGGACAAATCAACACCTACCACATCTTTGTTGACTACAAAGCCGCCTTCGAT
The DNA here is from genome assembly GCF_963082655.1 of Stomoxys calcitrans. Taxonomy (NCBI): domain Eukaryota; kingdom Metazoa; phylum Arthropoda; class Insecta; order Diptera; family Muscidae; genus Stomoxys; species Stomoxys calcitrans. Next base: position 85,543,665 of record NC_081555.1, on the reverse strand, counting down.
ACTCCTTTACGTTCAAAGGTATTTCAAGCCATAAGACTCTGCAGGATGACACTTGCTGATACGCGTTCCTCAGTAAGAATAGGAAAGAATCTCTCCGAACCATTTAATACCAAACGAGGTTTCAGACAAGGAGACAGCCTATCGTGTGATCTCTTTAATATCCTGCTGGAGAAGATTATACGAGATGCAGAAGTGAATAGATATGGCACACTAATCACAAGAGAGCTCATAGGTCGGTCACCGGAAGTAGTAACTGCAGCCTTTGAAAGAATCGAAAGAGAGTCAGTGAAAATGGGTCTGGCAGTAAATGGAGATAAGACGAAATGGATGGTCTCCACTCCCAAAAAGCCTTATATAACCGAGCAGATAAGGAACATGGAGAAAGTTGGGAATCACAACTTTGAGATAGTCAGTAACTTTATCTACATCGGCACCGCCGTAACCGAAACGAATGACACCAGTTTTAAGATAAAGCGAAGAATAATACTGGCAAACAGATGCTACTTTGGACTAAGTAAGCAGTTTAGAAACAAGGCCATCTCTCGACAGACGAAGACTACACTTTGCAAGACACTGATACTACCCGTGCTGTTATATGGTTCTGAAGCATGGGTACTTGTGAAAGCAGATGAGGCAGTGCTTGGAGTATTTGAGAGAAAGATTCTTCGTAAAATATATGGACCAGTTTGCGTTAATGGAGAATATAGGCGACGTATGAACCACGAGCTGTATGAGCTGTATGACGACGATAGCATAGTTAAACGCATCAAAATACAACGGCTGCGTTGGCTAGGTCATGTTGTCAGAATGGATGAAGAAGCTCCAGCAAAGAAGTCTTTTGGAGGCAAACACGGTGGTACACGCAAACCGGGAAGACCAAAAGCCCGATGGAAAGATCAAGTTGTGGGAGACACCTCGAAACTTGGTGTCAGAGATTTTAGAATGAGCGCAGAAGATCGAGGCGCTTGGAACGCTATTCTGCGTTCGGCTAGTGGAAGAAATATTCCGTCATAGCCAATTAAAGTAAAGTAAAGTAAGTTTGACAGAAGTTTGGTATGTAGAATAAAATTATGCCCTTTAAAGAAATTTATTTTGTATAAATTTTTTGCAGAATCCATGATGGTTGGTTTCCCATATTCGGCCCGGCTGAACTTAGCACGCTTTTACTTGTTGCCTCTGAAACTGGTCATTGGGGCCAGCGTGCATCGTCTTAACACTCATAGCCGCAGTGGCTGTTTCACACTAAATCTGTATGTCTATGGGACGAGCATCTAGAGTAGTCTTCAGTGTCCTAGTCGGCATGGCCCTCATGGCCGAGGCTAAACCAAGACAACAAGTTTTCTGAACCTATTGTATTATCCTTACGTTGCACGTTTAGTCCATTTCACTCCATCGCCATCACGCTCATATAGAGCGAGTAGACTATTCTCGGATTCAGTATGGTTGGAAGCTATGCATAGCTTCCGTTACCATAAATTCAGTTATAGTAAGCCTTTGATCAAGCTCATTATTCCAAGATTCCGGTGTCTGCGTGAGTTTCGTCGTATCCTGAGGAAATGCTCTTTCTTGAATATATCTCGAAATAGTTTTTTTTACCCACCACCGTTCCGTTTGCAACACATCGGAATATCAATTTCCGACCCCACAAAGTATATATATTTCGGATCATCGTATAATTCTAAGACGATTTAACGATGTCCGTGTGTCTGTCCGTCCGTCTGTTGTAATCACTCTAGAGCCTTCAAAAATTTAGATATTGTACTGAAATTTGGCACAGATACATCTTTTTGATGCACGCTGGTTAAGTTTTTGAACGGGCCAAATCGGACTATATTTGGATATAGCTGCTATATAGACAGATTTTCTCCTAAAAGGTCTAATGCCCATAAAAACTTTATTTTTCTGATTTTGCTGAAATTTGAAACAGTGAGTAGTTTAAGGCTTCCCGACAATCAACCCAAATATGGTTCAGACGAACTATATTTAGATATAGGTACCATATAAACTGATCTCGCGATAAAGGGTCTGAAGACCATTAAAGCTTTATTTATTACCCGATTTCGCTGAAATTTGCAACAGTGTGTTATTTTAAGCCTTCCGACATCTGACCTTAATATGGATTAGATCGGTTAATATTTAGATGTAGCTGCCATATAAACCGATCTCCCGATAAAGGATTTGAAGCCCATTTCGCTGAAATATGCAACAATGTGTTATTTTAAGCCTCCCGACATCTGACCTTAATATGGATTAGATCGGTCCATACTTAGATGTAGCTGCCATATAGACAGATCTAAAGGGTCTAAGGCCCATAAAAGCGTTATTTATTAACCGATTTCGCTGAAATTTGAAATGGCGGGAAATATATATGTATTTGAGAGTTATTTTAAGCCTCCCGACATCTGACCTAAATATAGTTTAGATCGGACTATATTTAGATATAGCTGCGATATAGACCGATCTCCCGATAAAGGGTCTGAAGGCTATAAAAGCTTTATTTTTTATCCGATTTCACTGAAATTTGAAATAGTGCGCAGTTTTAAGCCTCCCAACACCCGACCCAAACATGGTACAGATCGGACTATATTAAGATATAGCTGCGATATAGACCGATCTCCCGATAAAGGGTCTAAAGCCCATAAAAGCTTTATTTATTACCCGATCTCGCTGAAATTTGCAACAGGGGGTTATTTTAAGTCTTCCAACTTCCGACTTAAATATGGTTTAGATCGGACTATATTTAAATATAGCTGTCATATAGACCGATCTCCCGATAAGGGGTCTGAAGCCCATAAAAGATTTATTTATTACCCGATTTCGCTGAAATTTACGACAGTGGGTTATTTCAGGCCTCCCAACGTCCGAATTAAATATGGTTTAGATCGGACTATATTTAAATATAGCTGTCATTTAGACCGATCTGACGATAAAGGGATCGAAGCCCATAAAAGCTTTATTTTTTAACCGATTTCGCTAAAATTTGTAACAGTGAATTTTTTTAACCTCCTAAAACCTGACCTAAATATCGTTCAGATCGGACTGTTCTTAGATATAGTTGCCATATAGACCGTTCTGCCGATAAGGGGTCTGAAGCCAATCAAAACTTTATTTATTACCCAATTTCGCTGAATTTTGAAACAGTGAATAGGTTAAGACCTTCCAACATCCGACCTAAATATGGTTCTGATCGGACTATATTCAGATATAGCTGCCATATAGACCGATCTGCCGATAAGGGAACTGAAGCGCATAAAAGCTTTATTTATTACCCGATTTCGCTGAAATTTGAAATAGTCAGTTTTTCTGAGCCTCATGATATCCGACCTTAATATGGTTCAGATCAGTTTATAATTGGATAAATCTGCCAAAAAGACTAATATTTTGTTCTATAAAATTGAATAGTGACATATATATTAGACCACTCAATGTCCATGCCGAATTTGGGTGCTTAAGTTATCCAATTTTCACGGGATTGAGACAAAATGGGGTTTACATATATACCCGAGGTGGTGGGTATTTAAAGTTCGATCCGGCCGAACTTAATACTATTTTACTTGTTTAAATATTATCTAATAATTGACAAAAATCTTATATTTAGCGCTAGATTTGTTTCTATTTGGTAGTTTTTTTACGGAGCGAAAATTACATTTTCAAAATTTTTCTTTATAAAAATTTAATTTAAATGGCATTCGATATCCCCAAATAGTTGGAGAAAGTATATATATTGTAGATATCAATATATATATGTACCTTCATAAGTTTAGATACGAATGCATTAATACATACTTATATATGAATGAAATACTGCCTTTGCTGTTGGAGAAACTCGCCAAGGTCAGTAATGAATTTTATTTATTAATGGCGAAATTTAGCAACAAAGACCTCAAGCAAAGGAAAAGATAGCAGTTTATTCAGAAATAGATTACTTTCATTATCAATGCCAAGACCGGCCGACTATGCTGCTGGCGGGAGAGAGGAGAAAAAATGCTAAATGTGTTTACTCAACAACAGTGGCAGTACATATGCCGGATTTACCGAAACGGCATGGGAAAATACAGTCACGGGTCTCTACGGGCATGCTTTCTTTATCGTGCCAAAAAGAATTTCTTTTGGGCTATACACACAGTTGACTGCATCACTTTGCCGCTCGCTCCCCGGGAGAGGATTTAATTTTTTTCGAACTTATCAAATTTACGTGATGATACTTAGGCCGTACTATCTCGGCAGTATGATAGACATCAAAGATATCATTATAGAACAGTCCATCATATGGGCCAAAAGGAATCTATGCTTTCTCCCGCCCCTTTTCCCAGGCCGTGAATGGGGGATTTCTGTTTCACAATCACCAAGCAAATATTTTTTTTTATTTCAAATCTAAATTGTGCGTCATACTGCGTGTGTTTACTAAACTAAATTCTATAAAAAAAAACGTAGCTTGTACAGAGTTATCAATACACGAGGGTCGGGAGTGAATTATATTTAAGGGAGCAAAATCTTATAAAAAAAATTAATTTGTGTTTGTTTGTGTGTTCCTTATAGACTCATGTCCTTATAGGGAGGAGGTTTAAGATGTCACAGTATGTTCGGAAAATCTGATCGATTAGGTTTAGAATACCACGGTCAGCGGCGAAGAAGACTTGGACAAGATAATTTAGATTGTTCAGGCATAAAAGACATTGACGACAATGTCAACAGGATTGCGACTGCATTAATGGAGTCTTTCGAAGATAGTTGTTCTCTTCGGGATATGAAATCAGCCCAAAAAAAACTCTGAATGACCGGGGAGATTCGCAACATTGGGAAATAGGTCCGCAGACTTTTTAACAGAGCACGTCGTAGAAAAGCGCATGTATATTGGGATGTGTACTACACGCGGATCAAGGAATGCAATAAGATTAATAGAGCGGTAAAACGTGCCTCCTGGAAGCTATTCTGCGAACAGGTCCTTAACGTTAATGATGCCGCTAAAATAAAAAGTTTTTCTCAAAAACCCATGTCTAAACTGAAATGTTAGTAGACTACACGGAAGTGAGAGCAGAAACAATGGAGGACATATTGAGGCTTTTGATGAAAACCCATTTTCCATAGGATACGAAGAGAATTACGGAGACACTGGAATCTTGGAATAATGGCGTTGATCGATGGTTTATAATTATGGAATTTATGGTGAAGTAATCCTTGAGGAGCTTCAAACCATTTAAGTCACCCGGACCTGATGAAATATTTCCGGCGTTGCTACAGAATGAGGCAGACTATCTGGCGCCCTATCTGGCCTGTATTTTCACAGCGTGCCTTAGATTTGCATATACTCCGAAAGCGTGGCAGGCAAGGTAAGCTGTGAGACACCAATGGCCTGCAGATTTATTGGGTTGCCCAAAAAGTAATTGCGGATGTTTCATATAGTCGGCGTTGACAAATTTTTTCACAGCTTGTGACTCTGTAATTGCATTCTTTCTTCTGTCAGTTATCAGCTGTTACTTAGCTTGCTTTAGAAAAAAAGTGTAAAAAAAGCATATTCGATTAAAGTTCATTCTAAGTTTTATTAAAAGTGCATTTACTTTCTTTTAAAAAATCCGCAATTACTTTTTGGGCAACCCAATATAAGTCTTACGTCCTTTCTACTCAAAACCATGGAACGTATTGTGAATACCACGGTAAAGAGTAGGACATCCAGCGAACTGCTGAAATACAAACCGCATGCCTATGTCAAGGGAAGGTCAGTGGAGACTGTTTTGAAAGAGGTTGTGCATAAAGTAGAAGAATCCTTCGATGTCAACATATACACATTGGCCATATGCATTGACATCGAGTGGGCGTTTGGACCGATACACTGGAGATTGAGATGGTATACTTCTGGGCTAGATTGGCCTTAGGCTTACCCAGAGAAGACTAAAATCTGCCTGTTCACGAAGAAGAGAGGCCAATTTGACGCACCACGTTACCTAAGTAGAACGGAAACAGAATGAATCATGTCACGTTCAGGAGCGTATCGAGAAGGCCCACAGATGTTGGGAACTATGTAGACGGCCCGTAGGCTCGAAATGCGCCTTGAATCCAAGGATGGTGCACTGGCTCTACAGGAGCATGTTTAGACCAATACTTACGTACGCCTCAGTAGTTTGGTGGACTGCGATGTCGAAAAAGAGCAACTTGAGGATAATACAACAGGTTCAGAGCACTTATTGTCTTCGTATAGGCGGGGTGAGGAGGACTACGATGACTACTCTAGATATTCGACTTTTAGATATACAGACTAAGTGTGAGGCAGAGTAATGCAGACTAAGTGTGAGGCCACTGCGGACATGAACTGAAAGACTATAGAAATAATAGAGGATAGGAACAGGTCATTTTAACGCCATATACTCGAGGCGACTTTAGGAAACCTGGAAGGAGTGGGAGGGTTTCTGATCGGATACGTGGGACGATACATGAGGTAGAGTGCGAGGCGCTGGTGCCATCGGCAAAGTCATGGATTGCCTGAACTTCGGTACTGTCATCTGAAAGATCATGCTACACAGTTGAATCAAAGCTAGAGAACAGAGTGGGCCTAGGGGTCTACATAGAATATAATGCTGTGCTGCAGGCGGAGATCCGGGCGATCACGGAATGCGCGAGGTGGTGTGGTGTTAAAGCGAAGATGTCGAGTGTGAAAATCTCTACGGACATTAAACTGGCCATCAGGGCAATAACAACCAGGACAGTTAGGTCACCAAGTGTCTTGCAGTGTAAGAACGAGATTAACGTCATCTCTGCAGATGGCACGATCCGCATTGTTTGGGTAGCGGGCCATAGCGGAGAAAAGGCGAATGAAAGAGCAGACGATTTGGAAGTGAAGGCCAAAGGACTGCCGTTAATAAACTCGGTTAACCCGAAGCCTTTCGGCGCGACGTAGTCCAGGTTAAGAGCGTGGGACGAACACGCATGGACGACGAAAATCCTATGGGAATATCCGGTTCGTGAGAAGACGAGGCTATTACTGAAAGGAAGTGAGATGGAGGTCAGTATAGCTTTCGGCATCATAGCGGCACATTTATGACTACGAGCAAAAATGCAAATTGCCGATGAACATTACACTAGGGAACAGGGGCAAGCTTCTCACATATCAATGATTGCAGTCCGATTCAAGTTTTAAGGTCAATGATAAGGGGCCTCCTTTTTTAAAGCCGAGTCCGAGTCCACCTCTTTGGAGAGAAGTTTTATATGGCAGAGTATCTCGCAAATGTTGCCAGCATTAGGAGGGGAAAACCATCGCTGAAAATGTTTTCTGATGTTATCGCCAGGACTCGAACCCAGGCGTTCAGCGTCATTGGCGGACATGCTAACCTCTGCGCTACGGTGGCCTACGACTACGAGTTCACTTATGCTAAATCGGTGTGGCGGTGATATCAGGTACGGGGCATGTGGGGAAGATGATGAGACGTTGAAGCATTTCCTATAACACTGACTGACTTTCACGGTTAACAGACACCTGCACTTAGATAGGGACACAATACCAGACATGAAACGACTTAGGACATGGTATGAAAAACAATTGGGGATGTTGTTGGTAATACCAATTTCCTGACTTAGATTTTCTTTTTCGAGGTTACATTTTAGTATTTGGAGCGCACAAAAAGTCGATTACCTAACCTACAAAGAGCACGTGTCAACCAAGATTTGCAAAAAAAAAAAAACTTTCCGCAATTCATTTCGTCCACAAAGATGCTGCCCAATTCGACAGAATTGCTTATTTGATGGACTTTTCTATTTGGGTTATTTTAAAGAGCACGGTAAGGACAACAAGTAAAAAGGCGTTAAGTTCGGCCGGGCCGAACTTTGGATACCCAACACCTCGGGTATATATGTAAACCACCTTTCGTCATAATCTGGTGAAAAATTCATAATTTATGCCCCCATAACAGCTTTATCGAAATATGGTCCGAATTCCGGACCAAATTCGATACGGTTATTGAGAGGTCTAGTAAGTATATGTCACTGTTCAATTTTGTAGAACAAAATTTTGGTCTTTTTGATAGCCATATCCAATTATAAACGGATCTGAACCATATGCAACACGGATGTCGAAAATGCTAACATAAGTCGCTGTGTCGAATTTCAGCGAAATCGGATTATAAATGTGCTTTTTATGGGGCCAAGACTTTAAATCGAGAGATCGGTCTATTTGGCAGCTATATCCTAATCTAAACCGATTTGGGATAATTTTAAGAGGGCTGTCGATGGACCTAATACAACTCACTTTCCCGAATTTCGGCGAAATCGGACAATAAATGCGAATTTTATGGGTTCAAAACCTTAAATCGAGAGATCGGTCTATATGGCAGCTATACCCAAATCTGAACCAATCTGAGCCAAATTGCAGAAAGTTGTTGAAGAGCCTAACGCAACTCACTCTCCCAAATTTGCGCGAGATTGGACAAAAAATACGCCTTTTATGGGCCCATAACCTAAAATCGAGAGATCGGTCTATATGGCAGCTATACCCAAATCTGAACCAATCTGAGCCAAATTGCAGAAAGTTGTTGAAGAGCCTTACGCAACTCGGCGTCCCAAATTTCGGCGATATCGGTCAATAAATGTGTCTTTTATGGGGCCAAACATTACATCGAGAGATCGGTCTATATGACAGCTATATCCAAATCTGGACCGATCTGAGCCAAATTGAAGAAGAATGTTGAAGGGCCTAACACAACTCACTGACCTAAAATTTAGCAATATCGGATAATAAATGTGGCTTTTATGGGCCTAAGACCTTAAATCAGCTGAGTGGTCTATATGGGGACTATATCAAGATATACTCCGATATATCCCATCTTCGAACTTAACCTGCTTATGAGCAAAAACATAATATGTGCAAAGTTTCAGCTCAATATCTCTATTTTTAAAGACTGTAGCGTGATTTCAACAGACGGATGGACAGACGGGCGGACATGGCTAGATCGTCTTAGATTTTTACTCTGATCAAAAATATATTTACTTTATAGGGTCGGAAATTGATATTTCGGTGTGTTGGAAACGGAATGACAAATACTCCCATTATTCTGGGTGGGTATAAAAATGTGCTAGTATAAATGAGCCGAAGACAGCAATTGTATGGAAATGGATCAATTGACCGACTTAAAGCCACAGTCAAGTTGCTCATATCGAGCACAGGTGAATAGATTCTGAAATTTTGATTACATCCACACATTTCTGTTTTTGAACCAAAAAAAAAAATATATTTTCACACAAAAATGTTGGTCATTTTGGTAACACTCTGTGTCAGCTACCCTGTATATACCGTGGTTAAATCGTCTTTTAATACAAAGAGACACCTGTGATGTCTCGAGACCATGAACTAATTCGTGGATGACCATATTCACTTCCCTGTCTATGAGGTATAAGTGTTGAATCCCAATAAAGCTATTCGATGTGGAATATATGTATGGAGTTGTGTCTTGATCACTCTAACTTACAAAAACTACCAATCGCGTAGTTGTAGTTAATTTGTCTCTCCCACTAATCACAAATCCCAGCGCCTTCCCAATTAAAACTTTTGTTAAATGGTGTTCGCCATAGTATCTCTTGTTTGTTTTGATCATAAAATAGTTGGCTGATAGTTTTGTTTTTATATGCATTGCAGCCACAAATCTTCTACATAAGCACTTCCCATCTCAAACGAGCGGAAGTCAAGGAAGTTCGCAAAGGAAATTGACCGACCTCCAATGTGCAGAAAAACATTCGTATCTTTGTGTGTAAACATACATGTATCAAAATTATATTAGTTGAGTATACTGCATTATAAACAAATGGCGAAAAAATATATATTTTATTTATAAATAAGAAAATATTTATCTAGCATCCTCATAAGGGTAGAACATTTCGTCATTCACTGCAATGTGTTCAAGTCCATCAAAACATGTGTGGTTTAAAAAAAGATATGAGAGATATCTGCATGAAAAACAACTTGGCGTTGTGAAAAAAAAAAAACACAAATAGAGAATTTGAAGGAAATATGAAGAAAATATTACGCCGAATTTGAAAGATAGTCATTTTAATAAGAAAATGTTTGCTAAATTTTAGGTCCGTTTTCAGGTTCAAACAAAGTAACTTCGCTTGGCCTTTACTACAATACAAGCTCATATTATAAACTAAGAATACTAAAGGACAAGAGCAATTTTTTATAAAAAAGTGTCCTGGTTATCACGAAATCATACAATCAGGACAATAATTTTTGAGCGCACCTGGGATATCCGCACTCTTTATAGTGAAGGTGCAGTACTGGCGGATGTATTGGAGAGATATTACCGCCTTACGGGAAGTGCGATAGACTGGGAATGGCGTCACAACAACACCAAATGATGACGAACTATACAATAGCTGCCATAACACGAGGCATGAATTTGGCTGTAGATTTGTGGTTGGTCGGAGAATGAAACACCTTGCCTCCAGTTTTACTCCGGTGGATGAGAGGCTAGCCACAATTCGCATAAAAGCCAAATTCTTCAACATCAGCCTTATTTGTGTCCATGCCCCGACGAAAGACAAGGACGAGCAGAACAAAGATATTGGGTTGCCCAAAAAGTAATTGTGGATTTTAAAAAAAAAAGTAAATGCATTTTTAATAAAACTTAGAAAGAACTTTAATCAAATATATAATTGCCATTTTGTTCGATAACCTTTTGCCATCTTCCTGGCAAATTTAGTATTCCACGCTCATAGAACTTCTGGCCTTTATCTGCAAAAAACTGAACGAAGTGCGATTTTATAGCCTCATCATTGCCGAAAGTTTTACCATTTAAGGAGTTCTGCAAAGATCGAAATAAATGGTAGTCTGATGGTGCAAGGTCGGGGCTATATGGTGGATGCATCAAAAGTTCCCAGCCAATTTTTTGTAATTTGTAATTTATTTATTTACACCCGCACAACAAGAATATAAAATTCTTATAATTAAAGTGCGGGAATATCTCCAACAATTGTACATAGTAAACACTTAAAACTAAGAATCTATAGCTATACAATACATCACAGATTTTGAATGAATAACTTATGGAAAAAACTAACAATTGGCTTTGTAGATTTGAATTAAAAAAAAAAAAAAAACAAAATTGAATTTATCAATTAAAGAGGAATTAGTAGACTTAGTTGATCCGAAAAAAAAGAATTTAAGGTAAGTATAGAAGAATAAAAATAAATATATAAATGAGTCTTAACATTCATCAACTTAATGCAGTAAAATGTTTCCAAAGTCTGGTTTTAAATGTTGCCGAGTTACTGAGTAATTGCAGATCGTTAGAAAGAGAATTCCAGAGACGTACAGCGAATATGAACATATGCCATTCAGAAACAAGCCTCCGATACATTTTGGGAATGATTTTTTTACCTCTAGTAGATCTGGCGAAATCAATAAATCCATACAGATATTGTGGTGCCTGCGTGTAGATCAGTTTATGCAGGAAAGTAAGCGATCTTAGGAACAACAATTGCTGTAAGGAGACGCCATACAGAGATAAAGAGTATTCAGAGATGGAGTCGCGCCGTCTCAAGCCAAATACATAACGAGTAACGCTATTAAAAAAGGTGTTTAGCTTACGTCTACTTACCGAGTCGCAATTAGCAAACAACTCACAGCCGTAGAGAATGCCAGGAACAAGATAAGTCTTTGCCAAGAGAGACCTAACCCGCAGCGGAGTAACCGACTAAGTGGCCCAGAGAGCACGCAATTTTGAATATCCCTGACCAACGACAGAGTCGATATGATAACTCCAAGTCAGAGTGCTGTTAATAACACGGCCAAGTTCTTTGCATGAGGAACGATTTCCAATCTAGAGTCGTTAATGAATATACCGACATCACATGAAAAACGAGACAGCCTGTTTCTGATAACCACACACTTGGACTTTACAGGGTTGAGACACAGGCCATTGGCTTTCGCCCACGTGCTGACTCTTGACAGATCATGATTAAGCAGACGTATGTTTTCAGCAATCTCATCCCTCGGACTGCCGATATATATTTGTACATCGTCAGCGTACATATGTACCTCACAATAAGACAATTGACCCGCCAAGTCGTTACTGTACAATGAAAAGAGAAGAGGACCCAGAATTGATCCCTGAGGAACACCTTTTGAAACAAGCAGAGGTGCCGATAGAGAAGACTTATAACTGACGGACTGAGTGCGGTGTGACAGGTACGACAAAATAAGACGAACGGACGTAGAGGAAAAATTGTAAAGATGTCTCATCTTATCACATAACAAGGAACAAGGAGAACAAGGAAATTTATCTTGTCATTCTCTAAATTGACCCTGATCCTCTCAGTGACCTCTGCCAAGGCAGTTACGCAGCTGTGGTTAGGTCGAAACCCGGACTGTCTCACATATAACAAAGAGTTCTCGTTGACAAAAGATGACATTTGCAAATACAACAATATCTCAAAGACCTTTAACAAGTAACAAAGAATAGCAATTGGTCTATATTCCTTGGAATTTTTAGGCAGTGGGATGACTTTGGCATGTTTCCACGCTAATGGAAAGTAACTCGTGGTCAAAATCCTATTGAAAACATAGGTTACATGAGGAATAATAAGGGGGAGCAAAAGTCTTACAAATCTAGGATCAATGCCATCAGATCCGACAGCGTTAGACTTTAGAGTCGCGACGCACTCAAGGACATCGGTGGGACCAATGCAGCTGAAGCCAAAACTAGAGTCGTCATCGAGGGAGGGGGAGACATTGAAGCCATAGAAATTGGGATCAACTGGGATCTGTGGGACATTAACAATCGTTAGGCCCATTGAGCCAAGCTCACTCAGTTTTTGGCGAGTGACCAAAGATGTGTGCGGTCTAGCGTTGTCCTGGTGGAATATGACACCTTTACGATTGACCAATTCTGGTCGCATCTCCTTGATGGCTGTATTCAATTTTTCCAATTGTTGACAGTAAACATCCGAATTAATCGTTTGGTTCCTTGGAAGCAGCTCAAAATATACCACACCCTTCCAATCCCACCAAACAGACAGCATAACCTTCTTTTGGTGGATATCAGCGAATATATTTGCGAAACCAATTTTGACACTGTCTTCCTTTTAAGGCTTTATCACCATACACACCTCGTAACTTTTTAGCAACCTGCTCCGCGTTTTTTTCTTTATGGAAATAATAAAGTAAAACATGACGAAAATGCTCCCTTGTGGGCTCCATATTAAAATTGACGCCAAACAAACAAATGTAAACAAAATTTCGCGCGCTTTTTTTCTAAAGCAAGCTAAAAGTAACAGCTGATAACTGACAGAAGAAAGAATGCAATTACAGGGTCACAAGCCGTTGAACAAATTTGTCAACGCCGACTATATGAAAAATCCGCAATTACTTTTTGGGCAACTAATATTTTCTATGAGTGCCTAAAGAGGGAATACGACCGCTGCCAATGATATTAAAATTGTTCTGGGAGATTTTAATGCAAAGATAGGAAATGAAAATATATTTGGTCCAACAGTCGGAAAATTTAGCCTATATGAAGACATTACGGATAATAGATTGAGGCAAAAAGATTTCTCCGCGGCAAAGAACATGGTAGTTAGCAGCGCCAGATTTCAATATCGAAGGATTCACACGGCCACATTGTTGTCAACCGATCAAAACAAAAATAACCAAATTAATCATGTTGTAATAGATGGAAGACATTCATGCAGTGTGTTTGCAGCAAAGGTTCGCACCCGGTTGAGCATGGTAAGAAAAGTGCGATCTGACACTACACGGAAGCTGGACATTGAAAAGTTGCAAATGCCACAGGTGGCAACAGCACACTCCACTCGAATGACCCAGAGTTCTTGATGAAAGCACTCTTTGTCCCGATGATATAACGGCGCAGTGGCAAACCATTGCCCACTCCATGGAAAATGCCGCTAAATCCATACTTGGGTACCAGAAGCCTCTCCCAAGAAGTACATGGTATGACCAAGAGTGTCGAGATGCTACTGAATGCGGCATACAGAGCAACCCTGCCATCACTAGCAACGCGGCAGATGAAAGAGAGGTATCGGGAGAAAAGGAGAGAGGAGAAACGTCTATTCCGCAAAAAGAAAATGGAAAGACGTAAGTGTAAGCGAATTGAGATGTACAGGAATCCGAATGAAGTCCGGAAACACAACCAAAGATTCAAATATCAAATTGATGGCTTTAATACAGGCACATTCCCCTGCAGAGGCAAAGAAGAAAATCTGGTAACTGAAACAGATAGTGTGCTGATGATATGGAAAGAACATTTTACATTGCTGCTTATCTATCTCGGCACCGCCGTAACCAAAACAAATGACATAAGTTTAGAAATAAAGCGAAGCTACCCGTGTTCTTATATGGCTCTGAGGCGTGGGTATTTGTGAAAGCGGACGAGGCAGTGCTTGAAGTGTTTGAGAGAAAGATTTTTCGTAAAATGTTTGGACCAGTTTGCGTTAATTGAGAATATAGGCGTCGTATGAACCACGAACTGTATGAGATGTATGACGACGATAGCATAGTTACAAGTATTAAAATACAACGACTGCGTTGGCTAGGTTATGTTGTCAGATTGGATAAAGAAGCTCCAGCAAAGAAGTGTTTTGAAGGCAAACCGGGACGACCAAAAGCCCGATGAAAAGATCATGTGGTGGAAGACACATCGATACTTGGTGTCAGAGATAATAAAATGAGCGCATAGCCAGCTAAAGTAAAGTAAGTAAGAGTTCTTGTTGATGTAGATCGTTGGGTATTGCAAATGGGACATATCGAATTAAGATATATTGTAGCTCCCATAAACCAACCTTCCGATTTGACTTCTTGAGCCCTTACAAGAGGCAACTTTTGTCTGATTTAAAAAAAAAAAAATTAATTAATTTTTAAATTTATCAAAATTTTTTATGAAGTTTTCTGTTACGACTTCCAACAACTATGTCAACTACGGTCTAAATAGGTCTCCAACCTGAGCTATGTCATGTGTCATATAAACTAATCTACCGATTAGACTTCTTGAGCCCCTAGAAACAGCATTCGTTATACGATTGCGCTGAATTTTCGCACGGAGTGTTCTTTTCAGACATGCCTTTGAATCTATAAGGCTGTCGTAAGCGGCTCTGTAGTCAACGAAAAGATGTAAAGAATTGACTTGTCCTTCTCGTATCTTTTCTAGGAATTGGATATACTGATATGTTGTTGTAGTCACATTTTCATGTGTATGTGGTGATCATCGTCAAGCTCCTGTAGGTAAGCAAACTTGTTTCGGTCCAAAGGACCGAAGTGGTCATTGGTTATTTAAAGGCATCAATAACTCGCCTTGTCATATTGAGCATCATAGGCACTCAGTATTTGTGCAAGAGCCGGTGCTGCCCGGCCTCTCACTGAGGCTCTCCACTAATTGTCCGCATTTCTACAATCCCCAAACTGCAGACGCGCCCGATAGCTCGCAGCTAAGCTTCCCGAGACAGCAATGCATACCTCACAGATCGGACTTCAATGTTTCAGCCTGTGTAGTGCTCACAGCTATTCCGTGCCGGGTACTGATGTGTAGTTGGCACATGCTATCTTGTCTCCTTTCCTGAGTAAGGGACATAGTAGTAAGTTTCCAATCACCGGGTATGCTTTCTTCTAGTCAGATCGCACAGACGAGCTGATGCATGCGTCGGATCAGCGTGTCACCTAAGGTCTTTAATAATTCCTGCTGTTTTGGTGTTCTTCAGTCGAATTACTGCAACATAAAAATCATTCTGACTAGGCGCTATACATTTGCTATTGATTGCAGCGTTGCTATCTACGCCCTATTCTTGACTTTAGTAGCATTTCGGTACCCCTTGGTCGTGGTCGTACCATGGAGGAAGCCTTTGATGTTAAAAGTGGCTTTCGCAGCATTGTCCATGTAGTGGACCATGGTTTCCCTTGCGGCGCTATTATGTCGGGACAAGGAGTGCTTTCATCAAGCAATTAAGTCTGTCGAGTAGAGCATTCAGCAGTCATCTGCTGAATTTCGAAGTCCGGCATCCTTGCAGTGTCAGATCGTCCTTTTCACGCCACATTTAGATGAGTGCGAAGTTTTGCTTTATATTTAGATGGGTGCGAATTTTTTGTTTTTTTTTTTTTTTTGAATCCATTATCGGGCTTTTGCTGTTAAGGCTAAATTTTTTTGGTTGGACCAATGATATTCTTCCCTCTTCCCTATGGCATTAAAGTTTCTTAGAACAATTTTCACATGTTCTCTTTAGGCGCACATAAACTATATCCTTGGTCAGTTCGACCTTGTCTTCTGTGGAGCATGGACAGAGCCTGATATAAAAGAATTTGTCTTCTATGAGGATTGTGGCTAGCCTCTTATCCACAGGAGTAAATCAGGGGATATGTTGTTTCAGACTTCAACTATCTACAAATCCACATCCAAAGTCATGTCCCGTATCGTGGTAACTTTAGTCCAAAGCATTGCCTTTCGGTGTTGTTGTGACGTCTCTCCCAAACCGTCGCACTTACAGTAAGGTGCTAATTTCGGTCTTGTAGTATTACAATACATCCACCAGAGCGCATATTGCAACTTCTTTGTATAGAGTTCGAGCATTTCATCTGCAGATAGTCCGTAATTCGTTTGCGGGGGTCGCTATCATTAGGGAAAACTTTTTTTAGGGGTCAATATAATTGGGTTGCCCAAAAAGTAATTGCGGATTTTTCATATAGTCGGCGTTGACAAATTTTTTCACAGCTTGTGACCCTGTAAATGCATTCTTTCTTCTGTCAGTTATCAGCTGTTACTTTTAGCTTGCTTTAGAAAAAAAGTGTAAAAAAAGTATATTTGATTAAAGTTCATTGTAAGTTTTATTAAAAATGCATTTACTTTCTTTTAAATAATCCGCAATTACTTTTTGGGCAACTAATATTTATATCTTCATTTGGAGTTTTCATTGTTATTCAACCTCGACATTTAGTATTATGACGGAGTTGCTAAAGGCAGCATCAATTTCGCATTATAGTTGACAATATACGGCTGGCTTTCGGTTGGCATTGCCAGTGGACATTTAGAAGAGTTACGGAAATAGTAGATGCTAGGATATTTCATTATTCGAGTTGTTCGGATATTCCCAAATGAATGAAGATCAGTAAGCTTATAGCTCAAAAATATATACTCAGGACAAGTCTATTTCCTGTGTAGGGAGTCCCCAGATACAATAATTTATTCTTGACAAGTCTAATAATATCCTGTATTACAATATTGGGGTAGGGTATACAAATAACTTGTGATGAGTTGATTCAGTTGAATTACTGACTGAGCACTTTGAGCATGAAAGTCCATTTCAGAATCAATCTGAGGAATAAAATTCCTTTTTAAGTTATTGCGCACTTTTATACTAATATACTCACATGGAAGCAGCCCGGAATTCCTGGCAATCAAACTTTGGGCTCTATCTCACACAAAAATCTCAAACATAACAAATATTTTGCAAATGAATAGGTGATTGAACAAAGTTCGAGATTGAAATTATTTTGTAATGAGCGCCACAAGTTTGCTTTGATGGATGATTGTAGAATATTGTGCAACAATTAAAGGGCTTGATGCCATTTAAGTGAGCTGGAAATAGTAGATGATATTATAATCTTGTATGTAACTGTGTATGACATAGAGATGGTCCCCAATTTAGAATGAAATAATTGGTAAACATTTTCAACATAATGTCCCTTTAGATAGACACTTATTATTCGGCTATATTCAAATGCTTTGATACTCTTTTTAAATGTAGATCTGTGGCTTTTGATATTGACAAATTTTATCCCAACAAATCATTTCTTTTTGTATGATAATCAAAATACTTCAAGGTGTTCAAAACTGATGAATAAGGGGCGAGTAAACTTTAATTCTTTGATGTTGACCAACACAATGAAGTTACATTGTTCAAAAGTTGAGAGTTTAATATTTGTTTTACATATAAAGTAGTATAACTTCGCAATTTGTTCCTCAACCTTTTCGTAACTTTCATACTTTCAACTTTAGACCTAAGCTACGCCTTATCTTCTATACTACTTAGATCCCTGTGTTAAGTTCTGTTTTCAATTTACCGGGGAAATTTTTTTATAAGCCTAAGCGCCTCGCGTGGCTTAGAAAAGCCAACTCGGCATTATTTTGTTATATAGGGCAAAGTGCGGACTGTTTACAAAATATTCTTTTGTTAAATAAACAATTTTCACAATGCTCAACATTAGATTAACTTATTTTGTTTTACACTTACGTGCAATTGTGCGAACCTCGTACACGTGACAATGGCACCGATTTTAATGGGCGATAGCGATTAAAAGTTATGGCCGATGACAATGGGGTGTTGTCGGACTTTTTCTTTCAGTTTTTTTTTTTGCTGACGCTATTATCACAAACTTCTGAGGTTATAGCCAGCCCCCTACGAATTCGGGCGAACGAACGGACATACGAACTTAGAGGGTTTAATAGTTAATCAATATTTGCACTCGTACGAGAATGTTTATTTTTTTGTGTTGATTTTTTTTTTCAAAAGAAATTTCAATAATCTTTTGTGCAAAATTGCACATATATTTTTTAATGAAAAGATAACCAGAAATTCCATTTAACAAATGGAATTGAGCTCATTTAACTTTTGTCTGCTTTGCAAACATCTGTCAACACTTGCTTTTGTTTGCATTTCAGGGTTCGCATGCTTTTATAAGAATATTTTATATGTTTTATATAAATGGAGCCCCAAAATGGAGGCTCGATTTCATAATCCGTTTTAATTGAGTTAAGTAAGTAATTTTCCCCAGAAACATAGAAGGAAACTTTCGGTTACTCTTTATACAAAGGCTTATTTTCTATTATAACAAGCCGAACCTGGCCCGCTCCACTGCGCCTTCTTTAACTCTCTAATATCTTTTTAGGGTGGGGACACTTCGCCATTTCGAATGCGGATATCGAATTAGTGCCATTGTATCCTATGACGCTGAACGCGTTCGAATCCTGGCGAGAACATCTGACAAATCGGTGTTTATCCCCTCTTAATGTTGGCGGCATTTGCGAGGCACAATGCCATGCATGGTCATTTAAAAGATTTTCCACAAAGAGGTGTCACACTGCGGAACGGCGTTCGGACTCGGCTATAAAAAAAGGTCCCTTATCATTGAGTTTAAACTTGAATCGGAAAGCACTCATTGATGTGTTCTTCCTTAGGGTAATGTTCTCATTAGGAGAGGGATGGCACCTCAGACATGCAAATGCAAATTTTGCCCATGAACATTACACTAAGGAACAGGGGCAAACTTCTCACGTATTAATGAGTGCAGTCCGATTTAAGTTTTAAGCTCAATGATAAGGGGCCTCCTTTATATAGCCGAGTCCGAACGGCGTGCCGCAGTGCGATATCAAATTCGTTCTTTATACGGAAATGAAGTTCAGATTAGGGGTGCTTTAGGGCGTACCCCAAAACACTTGGCTCCAAAATTGGATATCAAATTCGTTTTCTACTCTCACTTGGATCCGTACTTGGATCCAAATTTTAATTCCATATTCGTTTTTTGGTCTCCACTACCTTTTATTTGATACCCTTATTGTGCCTATCGGCGTTTTTGTGGTAAATAAAAATTATATAGCCTATGTTTCCTTCCAGACAAACGTACACAATCTACGGAAATTTGAAGAAAATCGGTTCACCCAAGTATGATATAGTCATTATGGATCTAATGGCGTTTTTAAGGGGTGGCGTGTCCCCCTATACTTCGATATAATTTTGTAGGCCAGATTCGAAATCTACTCCCGAATACCTTTTATTTGAGCCCCATATTGAAATGAACCTCCAATATGTCTGTTTGGGGAGTTATGGGGTTGAGGCGGGCCGATGGGTACTTAGATTCATACCTTTCATGTGATACCTATATTGTGTTGATCAGTCCACTTTTGGTTTTGGGTTGTGTTTTTGGCATAAGGGAGAGGGTCCGTCCCCCTTCCGATACTGAAAAATTATATAGTCTATGTTTCCTTCCAGACTAACCTACACAATATGCGAAAAATTCAGTTCTGCCGTTTTTCAGTCTACACGGAACAAACAAACCAAGTCCCATATATCCGTGATTGGCTATTGTGCCCATTTCGGGCGTTTTTATGCAATACTTCGATATGAATTTGTATGCATGATTCGTTATCTACTCCCGCATACTTTTCATTTGATACCCATATTGTCTTTATGGGTCCACTTTTGATTTTGGGGTAACGGTGGAGGGTCCGCCCCCTTCCGTTATCAATAAATTATAAAGCCTATTCCTACTTCCTGACCATATTCGTAATCTACTCCCGAATAAATTTCATTTGAGTCCCATATTGCCATGATCATCAAATAAACATATTTGAAGGGTTTTTTGGGGATGCGGCGGCCCCCCAGGTACATGGACCCAACATTTATTATGAAATTCGTACTCTACTCTTGAATACCTTTTATTTGAATCCCATATTGTTCCTATCGATCCAATTTTATTTTTGGGTGGTACTTTTGTGGTAAGGGGGAGGGTCCGCCCCCCTCCCGATATCAAAAAATTATATAGCCTATGTGTCCTTCTAGAACCAACCAATTCACCAATCTGTGAAAATTTCAACGTAATCGGTTCAACCGTTTTGAGTCTATATATATATATATATATATATATATATATATGCATATATATATGCATATATATATATATATATATATATATATATATATATATATATATATATACTCGTCAACAAAGTTATCTGTTAATCACAATAAGACGATGTTTTCTTACGAAAATATAATTTTCATGTATATTGTTATTAAAATTTAAATAGGAGCACCTTATAAATATCAAATTAGCCAGACCGGGCGTGCTCCAATGCGTCCTCTTTTACAATATTAAACATTTTTTTCGGATATTATTGTAACAAATTCGATTTAGATGTCAGATTCGTACCCAAGGAAAATATCCCCATTACCGTTCAATTCATGACCCAATATTTTAATGTTTGGCCGTCATGTCTGTTTTTGGGGGTGAAGCGGCTACAGAACAAAGTTTCAAATTTTTATTCTACTTCCAAATCGCTACACAGTGGGCAAAACGGCAATTTGGAAATAAGTCTACAACTTTTTATTTTAACAATTCATACCTCGTTAACGGTCCACGATGCCTCTACAGTTCTAAATCATGGAAATCGGTTCAGCAGATCAAAAGTAATGGTCCCCAGAAGGTTGGAGAAGTCATAAGTGGTCAACTTTGACACCCTGTATCTCAACCTGTATTAAAAATATGGACCTACAGCAGCACTTTCCTGCATATGTTCTCCTCTACATGTCTAGAACATTTTGGCATATTTTTATACCCTCCACCATAGAATGAGGGTTTACTAACTTCGTCATTCCGTTTGTCACACATCAAAATATTGGTCTAGGACCCCATAAAGTATATATATTCTTGATCGTCATGACATTTTAATTCGATCCAGCCATGTCCGTCCGTCTGTCTGCCTGTAGAAAGCTCTTGAAAGATTGTACAAATACTTCCTATTAGAATAGGTAGGTTGGGATTTAAACTGGGCTATATCGGTCCATTTTTTGGTATAGTTCTCATATAAACTGATCTCCAAAATTTTCTTATTAAACCCCTAGAGTGAGCAATTTTTATCCGATTTAGCTAAAATTTTGTACTAAGACATTCAAAAGGTGTGCCAAGTATGGATCAAATCAGTCTCAAATCTGATATAGCTCCTATATAAACCAATCTCTCCACTACATTTTTGAAGCCTCTAGAGGGCGCAATTCTTATTCGATCAGGCTGAAATTTTGCACAATGACTTCTCCTATGACCTCCAACATTTATGTGACTTGGATCGGTCTGAAACGTGATATAATAGCTCACATGTAAACCGATCTCCCAATTGCACTTCACAGTTTGGTACTTCAAAGTTCTTCAAAGATTATGCGAAACGTAATGTAACTGTGAATGGTGAGCGCTATCCTTAGATGATATCCAATTTTTTTTGCCCAAAATGCAAGAGCTTGACTTGTATGATGTGCGGTTTCAACAAGACGATGCCATATGCGACACAGCACGCGTAACAATGGACTTTTTGGGAGGCGAGTTCGTTGAACATTTAATATCACGCTCGGGACCGGTCAATTGGGCGCCTAGATCGTGCGATTTAACGTCTTTAGACTATTTTTGTGGGTCTATGTTAAAGCTCATGTCTATACAGTCAAGCCCGCTTCAATTGTCGCATTAGAAGACAACATTGAAGCATTTATTCGTGAGATACCGGCTGAAATGCTGGAAAGAGTATGCCAAAATTGAACTAAGCGGATGGACTATTTGAGGAGCAGCCACGGTGTACATTTGCATGAAATAATCAACAATTCAAACATTAAATTATATGTACCGTACTATCGATATAAATAAAGATTTTGTTTGTTTTTTTATTTGAAAAACTTTATTATAGCTCTTAAAAAATCACCTTTTAATGCTTCAAAGGGGTAAGAATCGGAATCAGCTACATAGAAGGGCCAAAAAGACCTAGGAGTCTCAATGTTAACTCAGAGAAGACTAAAATCTGCCTGTTCAGGAGAAAGACGAAGGTGGGCCAGTTTTACGCACCACGTTTCCTCAATATAACGATTTGGGTATCTGACAAGGTCAAATACTTAGGAGTGATCTTGGACAGGTAACTGAACTGGAAGTGTCACATTCAGGGCTGTAGGATCGAGATGGGGCCTGAATCCTAGGAAAGTCCACTGGCTCTACAGGAGCATTACTAGACCTACACTTACTTACGTCCCAATACTTTGGTGGACTGCAATGGAGTAAAAGTGCAACATAAAAAATATAATAAGTTCAGAGAACATTTTGTCTTGGCATAGGCGCAGCGATGAAGATTGGAGCCTAGGGCAGGGCCCACTAGGACACTGGAGACTATTCCAGATATCCGACCCATAGCCATACAAATTAAGTGTGAGACAGCCACTGTGGCTATGAGATTTAAGGTGATGGGAGAATGGATAGATGATAGGATAAGGTCATACCATCGCGGTATAATCGAGACGACGATAGGAAACCTGGAAGGAATGGAAGGGGTTTCCGATCGTATACCTGAGACTACGTCAAATTTGAGGCATTGCTGCCAGTGGCACAGTCTCGGATTGATGGAACTATGGTATTAAAATCTGAAAGATCATACTACACAGATGGATCATAGCAAGGGGGCAAAGTGGGCCTGGGGGTCTATATTGAGAACCCAGGGACTGAGATCTGTTTTCGACTGCCTGACCACAATTCGATCCTGTAGGCGGAGATCCTGGCGATCACGGAATGCGTAAGGTGGTGTGGTACTAACGAGAGGACATTGAGTGTGAACATCTTTACGGACAGTAAAATGGCCATCAGGACAATAACAAACAGGTGGTAGGGTAGGGAACAGTCTTGAAGTAAAAGAAGGAGATTAACGCCTTCTCTAAGGTTGACACGATACGCATCGTTTGGGTTCCGGGCCATAGTGGGGTAAGGAGGCTGGAAAGAAAAGATGATTTGGCAGTGAAGGGTCCGAGTCCGAGTTAAGGGCGTGGACTACGAATGCTGTAACGCTGTGGAACAGCGAAACGGTCGGTAGGACGGCGAAAATCCTTTGGGGAAATCCGGATCGTAAGAAGACGAGGCAATTACTAAAAGGAAGTAAGAAAGAGGTCGGTACAGCTTTTTGGTATCATAACGGGATACACAGGACTGCGGACTCACTAATGCAAAATCGGTGCGGCAAGTACTAGCATGTGTGGGGCATTGGAGAGATGATGAGACTTTAGGGCGTTACCTATGTCATTGTCCGGCTGTCGCGGCTAAAAGACGCCTATACTTAGGTGGGGACACAATAACAGACATGAACCAACACAGGGGCCTGTTATGGAAAACAATTAAGGATTTTATAGGTAGCATGGAATTCCTAACTTAGATTTTCTTTTTCGAGATTAATTTTTAATATTTAGAGCACAGAACAAGCCGATTTGCTGGCTTAGGTGTATATTCATAGCAGCATTGGGATTAATGTCCGCATACTCTTTTCAACCCAATCTAAAAAATTTTTCACCAAAGGACATGTTTGCTTAAAAAGTGTTAAAATGAAATTCATTATCAAATTTTTTAATTTGGGACGAAATTATTTCGGTGTACCCTGGGGACTATAACTAAAGACTTTGGGCAGATTTTTTTTTTTTTTAATTGGAACAAAACTTACCCAATCATTCTTACCCTAATCATTCGAAAATTTTTATTTGTGTCTCCTTTGTTGACTTTTGTCGAATTTATTATCGACCCATGCCTAGCTTTGGACAGCAATAATGACCTTCTATCAATTATTTGCAGATATCCAAAGTGAGTTGGCTTTATCTAAAATAAATAAATGAAGGCATACAAATTAGATAGATTAAAACGGTAAATTATATTCGTAAAAAAGTTTAAATAAGTGTTAAAAATATCAGAGTGCGATACAATACAATGTGAGGGTTTGAACTTTGCGTTTTAAGCCCAAACTCTCTTCTATACCAGGGTTGCCTTTTATATTTCGGGATCAGAGAACACGAAAACAAATATTAATCATTGAAAATCGCTTTATTATTTTTCGAAATATTCCCCTTTAAGATCTATACAGTTTTCCATTCGTTTGAACCAATTTTCGAAGCAATTTTACCCCTCTGCATTCTGAATGCATCAACCGCTTCTTCAGGTGTCGAACAACGTTTACCTCTCATTTTATTTTTTACGTACGGGAATTAAAAGTAGTCATTCAGTGCCAAGTCAGGACTACGCGACAGATGACTCGGCAAATGGATGTTTTGAGTGCTCCGAAATGCAGTTGTTTCGTATTTTTGGAGCATTTTTTTCGACCAATCGACACTAGCCTTTTTTTGAGCGATTGACAAATTGTGTGGATCCAACGCAAACTAATTTTGTTAAGGATTAAATGTTCATGCAATATTGAATGTATGCTGGTCTCACTAATGCCTAAGGTTGTCTCAATCTCACCATAGGTCACATGACAATCTTGCAATATCAGTTGGCGCACAGCATCAATGGTTCATGGAATAACAACTGATTTAGGACGACCTTAACGAAATTCGTCTTGGAGTGAACTACGACCCCGGTTGAATTCACCATACCATCAATTAACACTGGTCCTTGATGAAGCTTCATCGCCAACAATTTAATTATGTTAATCGATACACTGTTGTTGAGTTAATCCACGTGGAAAGTTGTTAAAAAAAAGTCGCACAAAAATGTTCACGATTTAATTCAATTTTTTGGGCGAGATGAATCTTTTAAGTTATTGTAAACAACACAAATAGAGCTCGTATGGTAAAATCGTTCTGAGTACGTATAACTTCAAAAACTTCAAGCTTTACGATAGAGCTGTCAGTTGGGAGATTGCAACACAAGGGTTGTCCAATCCCAAAATATAAAAGGAAAGCATCGTGCGTCTTATTTCAAATGATATATTTTAACATAATTATAAATGACTTATGGTAAGTTATTTATTTGACAATTTTGGTGCACTCTTTAGAAACTATGGAGATCGATTATAAGCTGAAGCAATTTAACTTTGCTATCGCCAAATAAATGACATTAGTTAAGGTTTGTGGTTTTTGCCACCATATGTGTTTGGGAAAATTCTCAAAGATTGTTGAGAATATAACGGAACACAATATTTTTCCAAAACCATCTGTGAAACCGCTTTGTTCTAAATATAAAAAAAATTGTGTTATAATCAGGATCAGTGTTTCCATTTTTGGTAAGTTCCTAACAAAATTGCTAGGTTTTTATTCTCTTGGTTGGCAGGCTGACTTATATTTTTGGTAGGTTTTTCCAACCTATATAAATACGATGTTAATTGCTGCGAAAATTGCCGGGAATTACTAGGAATTATTTTCCTTCCTGTTGTTTCTGTGCATTCACCAGAGTTGGGTTGTTCCGAGTGGAACTAGTTCATTGGCACTTATACAAGTAAGGAACTGCTGAAACTAGACCCATCTCTTTCCTTCTTATAGTTCCATAGTTTTTTTTTTTTTTTGGCATGTACACTTTTCTTTTGCTTCCTTTTGTTAATGTGTAGACCAGCTGATTGGCATACCAGATTTTTGAGCTTCATACAACAACTAAATAAAAGCGTCAACCTTTTTAGTGGACAACAACTGTGCACGTTGTGATTTAGGTGAAAGAAAAATAAATTATTTGTGGCAACCATATCAAATGAATGTGGTGGCACAAATATAGAAACGTGGTGGCATCCTTATATTATTTTTTTATGAAAAGCAAAGCAAAGCGGATGAAAGCAATCTCTGTCATTCGTACTCATTCGACCATAGGCCGAGTCTTCGAGAGGTTGAGGACAAGAGGCGGATTATGTATGATACACTCTGCCAGGATTTGCTGGCCATTTCTGAGTGAGGTCGAATGAATCGAGTAGATTTTAATGCACGGAAGACTCTGTGCTGCTTGTTGTCACACAAACGATTCGCTGACCCACTACGATCATCTTTATCTATCAACGGTATAAATGATGAGCAATCAGAAGCCTTGATGTTCTGGGCATGAAAATACAAAGTGATGTCGGTTGGGCTGAACATGTATTTGAAGTGTCGACTGAAGCATTCAAGTGTTTAGGCTTCCATACACGGTGTAAGACTTACTTCGCTCCGTCTTGTACTCCGAAAATGGAGTACAACTCACATGTATGGGCTGGAGCTTCAAAATCATACAGAGGAGAGCGATGGCGTTGATTGGGGACAGTGGGGTATCCAACTCTATTGCCCCCCTTCATCATCGTCGCAATGTGGGTTGTTTGGCGCTGCTCTATCGGTCATTTCATGGTGTGTGTTCGTCTGATATTTGTCTTCCTATTCCTGATGTAAGGATGTATGTCAGGGATACTAGACATTCCAGGAACTCACACCCGTTTGTAATTGATTGGCCAGCGCACCGCACAATGCATTATAGAGAGAATTCTTATTTCGCCCGAACCGTTCGTTTGTGGAATCGACTTCCGGCTAATGTCTTCCCACCCACTT
Organism: Stomoxys calcitrans; assembly: GCF_963082655.1. Lineage (NCBI taxonomy): Eukaryota > Metazoa > Arthropoda > Insecta > Diptera > Muscidae > Stomoxys > Stomoxys calcitrans. The sequence continues at coordinate 85,516,629 of NC_081555.1, read as the reverse complement.
TGACATCCAAAGATTTAAGACAAATGTCAATAAACACTACATCATTTTCCCAACCTCCTATTCCTTATTTCCTCTCGCCAATGCAATACGCTGCATTCATAGGGGACATTCCCTGCGTGTTGGCTGTTAGAAAAAAAAAAACACGGACCATATCGGTTCAGGTTTGGATATAACGCCCATATAAACCGATCTCCAGATTTGACTTCTTGAGCCCCTAGAAGCTGCAATTTTTTAAATTTTGCACATAGTGTTCTGTCAAGAATTCCAACAACTGTGCAAAGTACGGTCCAAATCGGTCTATAACCTGATATAGCTCCCTTGAGCCCTGGAAGCTTCAATTTTCATCCGATTTGGCTGAAAATTTGCCCGTAGTGTTCTGTTATGACTTCAAACAATTGTGCCAAGTTCGGCCCAAATGGGTTCATAACCTGATATAGCTCCCATATAAACCGATCTCCCAATATGATTTCTTGACTCTTTAAAAGCCGCAATTTTTGTCCGATTTGGCTGAAATTGAGCATGTATTGTGTTGTTATGACTTTCAACAACTATGCCAAGTACGGTCCAAATCGGTATATAACCTGATATAGCTCCCATATAAAGCAATCTCCCGATAACACTTGAGCCCTGGAAGCCTCAATTTCTGTTATGACTTTCAACAACTGTGCCAAGTACGATCTAAATCGGTTTAAAACCCCATATAAACCGATCTCCCGATTTGACTTCTCGAACCCTTACAAGCCGCAATTTTTTCCGATTTGGCTGAAATTTTGCATGTAGTGTTCTGTTAGGACTTCCAACAACTGTACCAAGTACGGTCCAAATCGATCAAGAACTGATATAGCTCCCATATAACCCGATCTTCCGATTTGACTTCTTGAACCACTGGAAGTCTCAACTTTTGTCCGATTTGGCTGACATTTTGCATGCTTTATTCTGTTATGATTTCCAAACACTGTGCCATGTACGGCTCAAATCGAGTTATAGCCTGATATAGCTCCCATATAAACCGATCTCCCGATTTGACTTCTTGAGCCTCTGGAATCCACAGTTTCTAGCACGCTTTTACTTGTTTTATTGTCATCAAATCTAAATTGTTTTGATGCGCCTCGATTCGTGTTTTTTTCAGCATGGAGACTTAATACTTGTTTAAAATAAAGTACGAAAATTAATTTTAACTTTAATTACATATACAGTCGGAATGTTGTATTTATATGTACAATTAAAAACACCAATTTTAAGATTCGAAACAAATTTCAAAGCTCTTTTTTTGTTTTATGTAACCGAATCAAAAAAGGGCATGGCAAATGAAAAGGGAGCTTAGGAACACAGAAAAGGAACTTGTTCCCTTAGTGGAAGGGAACTAAAAGGAGCAATTACTAAAAGGAACTAAAATGTCCACCTTGAGCATTCACTAAGAGTACAGAATAAAACCATGGATGTCGAGAGGCTTAATACTGTTATAAGGGGTCTCACTATACCTCATTTTTGGATAGTAGAATATTTCGTAAGTTTTGGCCGGATTTGGTAGGATTTTTCTTAAATTTTGGTAGGAAATTGACTGGCAAAATTGTTAAATCTGTTAAAAAATAAAATAGTTCATTGTTTTTCTTCGTCCACCTCTTGGCAGAGCTTAGCTTAAGTTCTCCATCATAATATAAATAAATCTCATAAAACCATAGGCAAAGGAAATCTATGGACTCATACCAATATATGTTCAAAAAAGCTCTTACAGATGGGAGAAATGTCAAATTCTCCGAGCGACATGGAACGGAGAACTTTTGAATTGTTTTATTAACATTTTGAGTTGCATAGTCTATACCTTTTCTTTGTCTATGATAATACTATGTACGACTGCTTGTAATTGTCTTTAATGCAATTGCACCAGCGTTTGTTTCGATGCTTGAACAAAATGCCACCGTCAGTGCATTAGAGTTGATGAATATTGCATTGATGCCGTTGATCGATTGCTGTCAGAAAACAAAATGCGGTCGGTCATTGGACTGGTTTCAGAGCCTTGGCTAAGGAGGTGTGTCTGAACGGGTTTCTTGTTTGGCTTTGCCTCCAAAGCTATATTGTTTTTCAGAAACTTCTCGAAGAAAACCTGTTGTTGTTTTTATTTTCTTGCAAATAATTTTCATAATTACCCTCCATTGCAGAAAAGAAAAAGAAACAACACAAATTGCAGTTTTCTGCAAACAGATAACAAATCACCAGATGATTGGTTGCAATAAACACAGTAAGCGTATAATAAAACTTAATGGTGTTCGTAAAAGAAAAATTATGCTTGTAACATTTTTGGTTGATTTACCAAGTTTGGAAGTTGTATTACAAAATTTTGTTTAGTATTTGAAGCCGATAACATCAAATATCATTTATAAATGTTAATAAGAAACTATCGAACCACTGTGCGTAAAATGGCAACTACGAGCATCGATTAAAAATCTGCGTTTTCCATTGTTTCTTTCTTAAGAGTCACCTAAAGCCTAGTACTGACTTTGAGTTTTCGGCCGAACAGTTGTCAAAACGCACTACAAAAAAACGTTTGTGAAATGACTACGAACATTATCGAAACGATTTCAACATGTTGCTACCAACATTGTCAAATTTCGTAGATATGAAATGTACATGTCTATTAAATGCAGCGAACAATGACAATCATCTGATTACAAAAATTTTTAGTTTAAATTTTTTTAGAAATGTTGTCTTTTTGTGTTACTTTTTTGTGTAAAGATAATAGGGATATGAAAGACACTACATCCGAGCAGAAGTCTATGTTACTCTCTAATCCCTAGGAATCTGCTGCCAGTGCCCTCATTCAACTTGGACCAATCCGTCTATAGGGAATCCCAAAGCTACCTCTCCGAGAAGACAAACTCCAAGTCGCCATCTAAGAAAGATCAGTCCGGCAATACCAATGTCATGTAGTCGTCCCACGCCATCGGCCTACCGCAGAACAAACGAATGCCCGAAATACGAAGAGCGCGAGTTCCTGAATCTCTCAGTCAGAAGACTGTACTCAACGCAACGCCCTCCATGTACAAGTGCAAAGGTCTCAGATTAAGTTTCGCATTCAGTACTGCTCTGGGAGCACTCCTCGTCGCCCCCGATAGCAGCACCACCACAATATCTTTTATTTTCTCCATCATCAGCACTATCGTAAGAAAGTTTATTAATAACTTTTTTACTAAAAGATGCATTACAACAGGCCTGGGATCTATAGATATAAAAATATGGGTTAGCAGAGGAACACCTCAAGGAGGTGTACTGTATGCTCTGGTTTATTGTTTCTGGAAGGTGTAATAGTGGTCGCGAATGCTGAGGACCAGTTTCCCAGCACTCTTAAGAGATATGCTTCAGAAATTTCTACGTGCAACAGCGAAGGGTTGCTATTGGCAGAAGTTGGGGGACTTAAACCGCGTGTCATGCACTGGGTATATACTGCAGTTGTCAGATCTACAATGCTATATGGTCTGTGGCCTGGTGCTTCAAAAATCCAACTACTGTTCAATACTCAACCTTCATCATATGATAACAATGATATCAACATACAACTGTTTACTGTCAAAACAACGCTTTACACGTCAAACAGAAAAGTTTAATTGAACAATTAAACAAATTTGCAACACTGTTGGAAACATTGTGAGATTTCAAAAAATTTAATTGATGTTCAGCAACAATTTCCGCACAATCGAAGTCAGTACTAGGCTTAAGGGAGGAGAAAATGGAAATGGGGCAACAAAAATACTACGAAACATAAGTAAATTAAGAAATAAGTAAATATAATAAGTAAATTAACAATACAATGTCTGATTTGGCTGAAATTTATCATATAGGGTTTTGTTATGGATTCCAACAACTGTGCCAAGTATGGTCCAAATCGGTCTATAACCTGATATAGCTCCCTTTAAAACCGATCGCCCGATTTGACTTCTTGAGCCCTTATAAGTCGCAATTTTTGTCCGATTTGGCTGAAATTTTGCATGTAGTGTTTTGTTACGACTTCCAACATCTGTGTTAAGTACGTCCAAAAACAGTCTATAACCTGATATAGCTCCCATGTAAACCAGTCTCTTGATCATCCTTGTTCGGTTACTAGAAGATTTAATTTTTGCTGTTTGGACAGAAGTTTGGTATGTAGAATAAAATTATGCCCTGCAACTTAATTTGTTTTGTATAAATTTTTAGCATAATCCATGGTGGTGGGTTCCCAAGATCCGGCCCGGCCGAAAATAGCACGCTTTTACTTGTTTTAATTGTAATGTTATACATTATGGAGTTCAAGCGAAGTATTTGGCAGGGAAATCACAGCCGGCTTTTGTTGGCGAACTCAATCACCTCACAGTATACAAACAAAACTGCTTATAAATCCATCAGAATGTGCTCACGTCTCTTTTTACAGATTAGACATCGGGTAACATATTTTGGTTGTAACGCGCCTGAACGCTTACGAAATCTCATAGTCAAGATGAATTTCTGCCGAATATAAACTATGAAAATTGCTATTTTGCCCATGAACATTCCATTAAGGAACAGGGCAAACTTCTCACATATCAATGAGTGCAATCCGATTCAAGTTTAAGCTCAATGATAAGGAGCCTCCTTTTTATAGCCGAGTCCGAACGGCATGCCGCAGGGCGACACCTCTTTGGAGAGTAGTTTTACAAGGCATAGTACCTCACAAATGATGCCAGCTTTAGGAGGGGGAAACCACCGCTGAAAATTTTTTATGATGGTCACACGAGGATTCGAACCCAGACATTCAGCGTTATAGGCGGACATGCTAACCTCTGCGCTGCGGTGTCCTCCAATAAATAAATAATTGTAGACTCCCAGAAAATTTTTCCCGAAAATGGGTATCAATTCCGTGCTATACTCCCTAACACTTTTCATTTAAGCCCTACATTGATCTGGTCGGTAAATATGTCCGATTTAGGTGTTTTTGGTGAGTAGGGGTGTCCCCCAAACGCTTAGCCCTGAAAATAAATCAGCATCATGCCCTACTCTCAATAGTATTTATTTGAACCCCATATTGCCATTGGACCCAAAGTTGGATATCAATTTCGTTTTCTAATATCAAATACCTTTCATTTTAACCCCTTATTGCAGAAGTCAGCAAATATGTCCACTTTATGGAGAGCTCCACTCTCTTTAAGACCCAAATTGCCATGGTGAGCAAATACGTTCTATTTGGGGGTTGTTATGGGGGCGGAGGGACGTCCCCTAGATAGTTGGTCCCGACTTTTGATATCAGATTCGTGGTCTACTCCAAAATACCTTTCATTTGCGCCCCATATTTGCATAGTCGGCAAATATGTCCGGTTTGGGGGGTGTTTTGAGGGATGGGACGGCCATTCAGTGACTTTCTTTGAAAATATATATCAGCTTCGTATTCTGCTCTAAAGTACCTCTTACTTGAGCCCCATATTGCAATTGTCAGCAAATACTTCCTATTTGGGCGGTGTTGTGGGTTGGGTTGGCCCCATAGGAACTTTTTCCCGAATATTGATGTCAGATTCGTGGTGTACTTCGAAAGACCTTTCTTAAAGCCCCATATTGCTATACTCGTAAATTTGTGCTCTTTGGGGGGTGTTTTTGGGTAGGGGCGGCCCCCAAAACACTTGGTTCCACATTTGGATATCATATTCGTATTCTACACTTAAATACCTTCTATTTGAGTCTCATATAGCGATGGTCAGTAAATAAGTCCTGTTTGGGGTTTTTTTGGGAGGGGCGGCAGAGCAGAGGCAGGGGCAACATTTTGATATAAGATTCGTATTCTACTCGTAAATACCTTTCAATTGAGTCGCATATTGCCATGGTCGGTAAATATGTCCGATTTAGGGGTGTTTTGGGGGTTGGGGAGGTCCCCCAAACACTTGGTCCCAAATTTGGGTATCAGTTTCGTATTCTCCTCTTAAATACCTTTCATTTGAGTCCCATATTGTCGTGATTTGTCTATATATATATTTAGTAGGTTTTGGGGTGGGGCGTCCCCCTAGGTACCCCATCCGAAATTTGGATACCAAATTTTAGTTTTTAGGTTACTATAAGAGAGCACACAATCGCACCACCCATCTCCGAGATCTGGAGTTTTTGAAAATAAAGGTAATGGGGAGGACCCCCTACCTTCGGATATCAAAAAATGTAGTACCCTATATTCACCACATGATCATTATGCACCCTCTGTGAAAATTTTAAGAAAAACGGTTCAGCCATTTTTAAGTCTATACAGAACAGACAAACAAACAACATTTCCTATTTCTTTGTCCGGCCTTCGTGGCTAACAGACACCGGTACTTAGGTGGGGTCACAATACCAGACATTAACCCACTTAAGGGGATTGTAAGGAAAACAATTAAGGATTTTTTAAGTGGCGCGGCGTTTCTAACTTAGAGTTTCTTTTTCGAGGTTACTTTCTAGTATTTAGAGCGCACAACAAGCTTAGGTATATGTCCATAATGGCATTGGGCGGATTAATATCCGCACTCTCTTTTCAACCTAACCTAACCTAATAATATACATACACATTTAATTCTTATTGGAAATGTATACCTACGTAATTCTGCAACCGGAAAACACAAAAGATGTTTTCCGCACTAAATATACTGCGTTTAAGTTTATCATTGTTTTTGTATTTTTGCCCCCATAATTTTTGTCATTTTGCAAGTTCTGTTTTTTGTGTTTTTGGTTGTTTTTTTAATTGGATATATGACGAGCCATTGAATTCATTAATGTGGGTTCCGCGACCTTTTTTTTATTACACAATGCCAAAATACGACGTAGTATGCAATCATACGTATTCACAAAATAACGAGTGATTTAAAGAAGCATAACACCATTCACTTAAACGAATTAGGTCTGGCGATCCTTCTTCTTCCTATTCTTGTTCAATAAATTTGAAAGCCGACATACAAATGTAGGGACAGACATAATGGACGGACGAAAGCGATCGAAAAAAATTCCTCCAAAAATTGCGATGTGCCCAAAGGAAAACAAAAATGATTTTTTCAGACATGTCTGCACTTAGTATGTGCATATTTTGAAGGTTGAGTACTTGCGTGTAGTGGTAAAAAAAATATATAAATTTTTATTAAAGCGTTGCCATTATAGTTATTTTGGCATTTATTTCAATTGTCGGACAGATTTAATAAGCTAAATATTTTTACAGCATCATTTTTTATTATGTCCACAATCATAAGGGTAGCTCAGTTCGAAATTTCGAGGAGTTACAAACGAAAGTCTTGGTATTCGAAGTCGATCTAAAAATGTCCGTCTGCCCCTTTGTGGAAATCATGATAGTGTTGGAATTAATAAAAATATCCGCTTTGAATTCTCACAGTTATTTCTTATTGATGAAGGTCGTTGAGAATTGGGCCAAATCGGTTCATATTTGGATATAGCTCCCATATAAAGTGAACCCTCGGTTTGACTTCTTCAACCCCTAGAAACCAAATTTTGCACGGAGTGTTTTGTTATAACATCCGTGATAAATATGGTTCAAAGCGGAGTTAATGTACGTTTATATTGGTCACTAAATCCGGATTAATAGCCTAAATTCTGTGTTTTTTTTGCAGGTTTTACCATACAAAAATACATCCCATTTTTCCCAGGATTTATTTTAAATTCCCAAAAAAGCATCGTAAACGGAGAGGATTTGTTTTTGGATTTAAATAAATCCAAATTAAATTTCAATGTAAACGCGCTATAAAACCTAACGTAGCTCCTATATAAACCAAACTCCCGGTTACACATATTGTGCCTCTGGAAGTCACAATTGTTGTCCGATTTGGCTGAAATTTTGCACAGTGTTTTGTTATGACATCCATGGAAAGTATAATCCAAATCGATCTATAACCGACGTCCCGATATGTCTTCTACGGCCCATAGAATATATATCAGCCCTATTCTGAATAGCAATTCCCTGGGAGTTTTTTTCCTATCCCTTTTTCTGCATAACAATTTCCTGGGAATTTTTTCCCAAATCCCTTTTCCTTTATTCTCAACAAACTTCGAAAAGGAGAAATATCTCCCAGGATAAGTAGGTATTCTAAATCGAAAAAAAGGGAGAATAGGATAGATTAGAGAAAAAATTTGGCACAAATGCCCCCAAACAAATGGAAGGGAGTTGGATAAAAAATTAACAATTTAATTGTTTTTATAAAAAAAAAAAAAAAAAATGAGAAATGACTTCTTACTATTGGCACGCCATTCGTTGTCGGATACTAAAAGGAGGTCTCTTATCACTGAGCTAAACGTAGAATCGGTCAGCGCCCATTGATATGCGAGAAGTTTTCTACCTGTTTCTTAATGAAATGTTCGTCCACTGGCTTTCAGCGCCAAATCATCTGCCCTTTCATTCCCCCTTACTTCGTTATGGCCCGGCACCCAAACGATGCGGATTTTGCCATCCTCAGAGAAGGCGTTAATCTCCTTCATATACATTGGAAGACTTTTCGTGACCTCACCATCCCGGTTGTTATTGCCCTTATGACAATTTTATTGCCGGAAAAGCTATTCACACTCGACGTCCTCGCGTTAGCACCACACCACCTCATGCATTCCGTGATCGCCCGGATCGCCGTCCGAAGGACCGTCTTATGGCAGTTTAAAATATATCTCAGTTCCTGGGTTCTCACTGCAGACCCCCAGACAGAGTGGGCTGTCCTCTAGCTTTGATTTCCGATTCTAGCTGGGTTCCATCAATCTAAGAGTGTGCCGCTGGCGGCAGTTCCTTGCACTCGACCTCAAGGTTCATCTCTGGTATCAGGTAGGTGCAAAACATTTTTTGCATGGGTTTAGGGGACATGTGGAGTAAAAAGAAACATGTGCCCACGTGGGATATATGGGCTTTGGAAAATTTTAATTCGAGGTGTTTTTTTTTTCAATTTTTAAACATTGCCTATTTTGAAGTACATATGGCATCTGTATAAGTTGACATATCTTGTTTAAATTTCATTTAGAAAGCATCTACAATATGTCTTTTTGTACAAAAAAAGAAGAATAAATTAAGGTATTTAAGCTAGTTTTTCAATAAAAACTAATCAATGACAATACCGTTTTTTATAAAAATACACCTTTCTGACACTTTTTTTTAATTCCAAGCTGTATAACTTTTAACTGAATAATCAGATGTGGACATTTGTCGGCAAAGTTGTTGTAAATTTTGTCAAAAAACCCAATCATGCATGAAAATGAAAATCAAAACACCAATTCATTCATAAATTGCAAAATACGATGCCAATCGAGTAATAAAAATTAAAACTCTTATATCCCCGAAACCAGAGCAAATATTGTACACCGCAAGCAAACTTTTTTCGTAGGGATTTTCTAGACCATAAATGAAGACTTTTCGAAATAACGAGATGACCATCTTTAGGAGACTGCCAAAAAGCGTCCGCATAACCTAGGGCCTTGAAATTTTGCACACAATCTCCTCACACCACAGATCTAACCATTTCAAATTTCAAAAATACATATCTTCCCTTTCTCACACGGTCAATTTGTTAATAGTTTTTTCAATGTTCTCCCACTGTGTGGCGTTAACTGCAAAGGTTTTGAAAAATTATGTGAAGAAATAAAAGTTGGTAAATATGGGTTTATGTGTATTCTAGAACATAATGATAGTCTGAAATAATCCCTATTGGCAACACTGTTCGCTTGTCTTGTTCCTAAAAGTGGCTGGAACTGAAAAAAGCAAATTTAAAGACACCACAAAGAAAAAAAGCCCCCATCAATACAAACATGATGAACTACCGCAAAAAAAAACTAAAAATCATACGATATCGAAAATTTAACAGATGCAACAACAATAGCGACCGAGAAGAAATATGTATTTCGTCGATCTTTTGCGAACGAAAACAAACAACAACAAAATTAAGAAATTCGTACAATCACACACAGTCCGCTATAACATGTACGCAGAAATCAAGTCAAGTATATGCACAAACATACATAAATTTTCCACACACCCATTAGCTAAAATACATATTAACAAGCTGGGGGCAAACACATGGAGCACATACCCCCTTTTGAGCACCCATACACTCACAGAGATCTGCCAATGTACGTAAGTCATATGCAAACCAGTTTGGCAATAAGAAAACATTTCTCTCCAATTGAAAGCTTAAATCAAAACTTTGCATCGTCACTTTGAAACAAGAAAGAGTTTAAGTGGGAAAGAGAATAATAGTTAGAGAGCAGCTCACAAAACAGTAGATATTCCCCTAAGTCCCCCAATCACTTTCAATTGTGATCAATTATGTTCTAAAAATCTTTGGATACCTTAAGAGTTGCCTCTGTCTCTCTCTCTCTCTCTCTATTTCTCTACTTCGCTCTTCTCTTTATTTCGTGAATTCAGCTCAATGCGAGCAAAATCCAACGCACATTTTGCAAAACGAACAGAAATGAAAAGCGCCAACAGACCTCTTCAATAAGCGGCAACGCAACAACAACATTGTCTATAAGATAATGGGTTTTTAACGGCTCCATCTAAAATTGGATTGGTTGAATTTCTGGGCTCGTCTCTTCAATGTTGTGGGGCACCGCAGACCAAAAGCACCATATAGGTGAGAGCCAAAAATCACGTCAGTGAATATATTTTTTTAATGCGAAATAAAATTTGCTGACGTATCTACGATTTGGTAAACACGTTTGTATGTATGGATAAAAAGATTATGTACTACACTTGAGTGTACGCTTGGGTATTATGTTATCATGTGCACAGGTAGTTAGCTAGAAATATGAACAGCTCTGTGATGAATTGTGGGGTGATTGCGGCTTTCGCTCACGTGGTTGCCAACAGATAGCTAAGCTCGAAATAGATACTATTGCTTTTATTCCGAAGTAAGAACAATAGCTTCAAGTACTGGAAGTGTGTTATTATAAACAATTGTCTGCTAGTTGTATAAACTCAGATGTAGTGAAAATGTATTTTACATGGTGTACAAACGTTTTTGGTATATCGTAAACTGATCTTGAGAAAAACTGGGCCGATTTGCATCTGCTCAGTGACCTTATCCAAATGTTGAACTTGTGCTGTGAGACTTTATGCAAAATGCACATGATAGGAGAATATCCCAGGGCCGAATATTAGGAAATGAAGTCTTCACGGAGCTACATGTGTGAACTCTAAAAAAAATAATAACTTTCGTGTGATATACGAGCATATATACATATAAGCCTTGCATAAAAGGGGGATTTTGGGGATATTTGAAGAAAAAAATTCGGGCAGAATTTATTTTTAGATTTTAAGGACACTTATTTGCAATTTTCTACAAAAATTACTAAGATATCTCATTTCGTTTTTTTTTTCTTAGAATTTTCAGAATTTTGAATATACATATATCATTCATATATATTGCTTACAAAAAGAAATATATATCACTCTCCATTTGGATAATTAATCTTTTTTTTTATTTAACAGGTATAAAACCTAGTTCATATTTATCATTCAAATTTGAATATTTATTCTAATTGTTATTCAAATTTCTAGAGTTAACAGCCTAAGCTCAATTCGAATTATAAGGCAAACACTTATAAAAATTGTTTATATTAAACAAACCAGATTTTATTAAGCCAGATTGTATTTGCTTTTAACAATTACCGCAAAATATCCCCAACAGCTTTTGTCATAAAGAAATAATTTTCAAGCACATTACAAAAAAACAAATAAAAATTCATTCTTTATTTCAGCTTTACCAGGTTATGGACCGTTTAAGCCCGTACTTGGCATGGGTATTCACTTCGTAAAAAAGCTGAACTTGCAAAATTTCATTTCAAATGGGATAAAAATTGTGCTCTCCAGAGCACAATAGGAGTTTATGGCACCTTACACTACCAATACCTGTAGGAAATATTTCATCAATACCAATAAACGAATTATAACACTGAAACAACGAGCTTACCTCTGGTTGCTGAGGTACAGCTCACCGGGGGCAGCGTCAGTCACAGAAATTTATTCGTGTCAGTGACAGAGAGAGAAGAGTTTGTATTGTTTTCAATGAGTTTTATTTGGTAGGTAATACTTAATCTAGGCGTTATGGGTTACGACTTAGGTTCTAGGAAGAGATCAGCTGCCTGGCGATGTCAATTCTGAAGACGTGATTCGCTCACGGCGTGGCTCTTCCTCTAAGGCACGGTGAGGCGGTCGCAGGTCGATGGCACGAGTGTGCGTTCACGGGCTCGGCGGCACATACGTCGGAGGGACGAAGGCGGGGTGCTAACTAAGTGTCTCTCGAAAACGTGATTCACTCACGGCACGGATATGGCACTAAGTCACGGGGTGATGGTCGTAGGCAGACGGAACGTGGGTGTATTAGCGGGCTTAGCGGCTCATATATTTGGAGAACAAGGGGGAGGCGCTGGCTATGTTGGTTTCGGAGACGTGATTCTCTCAGGGCACGGATACGGCACTAAGTCACGAGGTGCTGATCATAGGCAGACGGTACGTGGGTGTGTTCGCGAGCTCAGCGGCTCTTATGTCTGAAGGACAAAGGCTGGCGATGATGATTTCGGAGACATGATTCTCTCACGGATACGATCGTAGGCAGACGGCACGTGGGTGTGTTCGCGGGCTCAGCGGATCTTATGTCTGAAGGACAAAGGCTGGCGATGATGATTTCGGAGACATGATTCTCTTACGGCACGGATACGATCGTAGGCAGAAGGCACGTGGGTGTGTTCGAGGGCTCAGCGGAACTTATGTCTGAAGGACAAAGGCGATGTGCTGGCTATGATGGTTTTAGAGACGTGATTCACTCACGGCGGGAATACGGCACAACGGCATGGGGTGATGGATGATATGTTCATCCACAGGCTCTAACCCTCAGGGTCAGCACACTAAAGTCTTTTTCACTTCACTTACCTGGATACTGCCACAATTACACTTCGCCCTTCACTCCAATAATTCATTTAACAAAATATAATTTAATAGTGCAAGACACTTATGTATACTTAAATCTAAATGGCGCCATGTGTGTTGCATTGACACAGAGTATGTGGGAAGGAAAACGAGCTAGCAGCGAGTTTCCTCGTCACAAAAAACTGTTTTGATACCAAACGGGGCTAAGGAACATTAAAGGAACAGGGGATACTCTCAGATATCCGACATGCAGTTCGGTTTAAGCTCTATGATAAAGGGCCTCCTTTTCTATAGTGAGCCCCAAAATTCGTTAGAATCCAAAAATATGCTCCGATTTTGATGAAATTTGAAACAATCGCAGAAGGCATATTGTAAAGGGTGATTTTTTTGAGGTTAGGATTTTCATGCATTAGTATTTGACAGATCACGTGGGATTTCAGACATGGTGTCAAAGAGAAAGATGCTCAGTATGCTTTGACATTTCATAATGAATAGACTTACTAACGAGCAACGCTTGCAAATCATTGAATTTTATTACCAAAATCAGTGTTCGGTTCGAAATGTGTTCAAATTTTGACAAATTTTGTTCAGCGATGAGGCTCATTTCTGGTTGAATGGCTACGTAAATAAGCAAAATTGCCGCATTTGGAGTGAAGAGCAACCAGAAGCCGTTCAAGAACTGCCCATGCATCCCGAAAAATGCACTGTTTGGTGTGGTTTGTACGCTGGTGGAATCATTGGACCGTATTTTTTCAAAGATGCTGTTGGACGCAACGTTACGGTGAATGAACACATTTCGAACCGAACACTGATTTTGGTAATAAAATTCAATGATTTGCAAGCGTTGCTCGTTAGTAAGTCTATTCATGATGAAATGTCAAAGCATACTAAGCATCTTTCTCTTTGACACCATGTCTGAAATCCCACGTGATCTGTCAAATACTAATGCATGAAAACCCTAACCTCAAAAAAATCACCTTTTATTTACATATTTTGACATTAAGACACCTTATAATGGCACAGGATACACTACAGGTTGTCAAAATAGACCTTCTTGACCATAAACGATGCTATTACATTATAGGACATTTAATTTTTGCAGTTTTTTGAGCCGGGGTGTGAGAGCATTGTCGTGGTGAAGAGTGATCCGTCTTCGGCGGTTGATTTTCCTGATTTCTTGGAAGACAACTGTCAAAATGGTTGAGTACCACTCGGAATTGGAATTGACTGTTTTCTAGTGGTACGATTGCCGCATCGACAGGCGATCATTTGTTTGGAAGTGCTTCGTGCGCGAGCAGCTTTTATTGGAATTGGCTCATCTTAAAGCACACTTAAAGTCGACTGCTGTTTACTTTCGGGCTTATACGCGTAAATCCACGATTTATCATCTCTCACGATGTTGTAGACGTGTTTCGAAGCACCGTGATCGTATTTTGGGAGCATTTCTTTCGACCAATCGATACAAGCCTTTTTTGAGCGATTGACGAATTGTGTGGGATCCAACGCGAACAATTTTTTTTTGACGGCTAAATGTTCATGCATTATTTAATGTATGCTGGTCCAACTAATGCCTAAAGTTGTCTCAATCTCACAATGGGTCACATGACGATCTTGCAATGTTAGTTGGCGCACAGCATTAATAGTTTTTGGAACAACAACTGATTTTGGTCGACCTTCACGAAATTCGTCTTGAAGTGAACTACGACCTCGGTTAAATTCACCATACCATCAAGAACACTGGTCCTTGATGGAACTTCATCGCCAAAAATTTAATTAAGTTCATCGATGCACTGTTGTTAAGTTAATCCAAGTCGAAAGTTGTAAAAAATAATCACACGAAAATGCTCACGATTTAATGCCCTTCTTTGGACGAGATGGATCTTTGAACTTACTGTAAAAAACACAAATAGCGCTCGTATGTCAAAACATTCTGAGTAGGCACAATCTCAAATATGTCAAGCTTTACGATAGAGCTATCAGTTGGCAGATTGCAACACAAGGGTTGTTCAATCCCGAAATATAAAAGGCATTTACATGATTTTCTTTTATCGAAATCAAAAGAATTTATTGTTATTTTAACCGGTCTAATTATCAATATAAGAAATCTTGCTCTTTTTGGCGTTAAAAGCCTTAAGTTCCGAGGATGGTAGATTCCTTATCAAGATTTCGTATGCACGATCGACAGTCTCAATGATATTCTCCCTCTCGGAGAATCTCCCCTTGGCAGTTCGCCAATTTTCATAGCCATAACCACTGACATACGAGGGTTGTCTTGTGTTGCAATCTGCCAACTGACAGCTCTATCGTAAAGCTTGTAATTTTTGAGGTTATACGTACTCAGAACGTTTTGACATACGAGCGCTATTTGTGTTATTTGCAGTAACTTGTAAGATTCATCTCGCTCAAAAAATGGAATTTAATCATGAACATTTTCCTGCGATTTTTTTTACAATTTTCGACTTGGATTAACTCAACAACAGTGTATCGATAAACTTAATTAGATTTTTAGCGAAGAAGTCCCATCAAGGACCAGTATTTATCGATGGTATGGTGAATTCATCCAAAGTCGTAGTTCACTCCAAGACGAATTTCGTGGGGGTCATCCAAAATCAGTTTTTGTTCAAAAAACCATTGATGCTGTGCGCCAACTGATACTGCAAGATCGTCATGTGACCTATCGTGAGATTAAGACAACCTTATGCATTAGTGGGACCATTTCTCAAACATTTGTCAAAAAAATTTGTTTGCGTTGGATCTCGCACAATTTGTCAATTGCTCAAAAAAAGGGCTAGTGTCGGTTGGTCGAAAGAAATACTCCAAAAAAAAGGTAACAACTGCATTTATGAGCACTGAAAACATAAATTTGATGAGTCAACCGCCGTTTAGTCCTGACTTGGCACGGAATGACTTAATTTTATTCCCTTACATAAAAAATATCATGAGAGGTCAACGTTTCTCGACACTTGAAGAAGCGGTTGATGCGTTCAGAATGCATATTTTAGAGATACCTCAATCAGAGTGGCAAAAGTGCTTCGACAATTGAATCAAACGCGTGCAAAAGTGTAAAGATCTTAATGGGGAATATTTTGAAAAACAACAAAGCTATTTTCGATGATTTATATTTGTTTTTGTATTCTCTAATTCCGAAATATAAAAGGCAACCCTCGCACAAATCCTGAATTTTGATGGTGGTGGATCCATTTTCAGAATTTCAGACGTTTGTTGTGGTCCTGAAGATTTATTAAAGACCTTACACTCGTCCGACTGTTTTGACAGCATTCCGAGTAGTAGACTTCTTATCCAATTTGGGACCATTTGTGAACGCAGAGGTCTCACCGGCCTCAAGCATAGTATCCGTCGCCAAATTTTCCTTTTAGGGAAGATCCTATCCCGAATCGCTCTCAGTGGCCATGTAGTTTAAGATTCTCGGCAGTTTTTCCCACACGCGACAACTTTCAATATACTGAGTTCTTTCAGCCTAACCGTAACTTGAGCGCCCAGTTTCGAATATGGACTGAAGTAGGCAATATTTCAAACTGTCACACTTTTTATACAACATTTCTCATTTATCAATGTAGGCAGATTTTGTTAACTAAAACTCGCTTCAAGTTCTTTGAGCATATTTTTTTGTTATTTTAAACAAACAATTCATTTTTGCCTTAAGCGATATAGCCAATAAAATATGGTACCGACTTTCGAAGCAACTGCTCTAAAGTGTTGGCAAACATTTAATATAGTCGATGCTATTATCGTCGTCGTTGTGGAGTGTGTTGTTGATCTTTGGCAAATCCAAATATTCAAATAAATTATAAAGATGACATTAATAGGCGGTTACTATGAAATACATTCAACCTTGAATCGCACAACAAATACAAAAGGAAAAGAAATGCAAAATTCGAATTCACTCACCCATGTTTTTCGCAGACTTTTTTGATATTTTTAATAGACGAAAGACATGGGCTCATTGTTTAGAATCAACGAAAATAAAGCAAGACAAATTCTTCTTTTAAATATGAGCATTGTCTGTGACAGTTTCATCTTTATCATCGTTATCATCCTCCTCACCTAGCGCACCTTAAGTAGAAGAAAGGAAAATTTCAGAACTGCAAACCGAAACAGTTGCGCAAACATAAATAAAATTTGTGAGGGCACACGGGCGTATTCAAAGATAATAAAAACGCCCCCAGATAATCAGAAAATACGCATTCAAAATGTATGTGCATTCTATTAAGTTTGGCAAAACATGTTAGAACTACAACCCATTAATGGTGGTGAGGTGTGAATTGTTTGCTATACTGGTGGAAAAGAAAAAAAAACTTATGAATGAAAAATTGCACTTTTATATAAACATTTCAATTTTTTATTCACATCACCGAAGGACGGAGATATACTCCTTTTGTCATTCTGTTTGGAACACAGTTAAGAAATATACATTTATTCTCGGTCCTCGTAAAAATCTAAGACCATCTAACCATGTCCATTCGCCAGTTAATTGACATAACGCTTGTCTTTAGGACTGAAGAAAATGAGCTGAATCTTTGAACAATTTGTTCTAAGTCCATAGGCAGATTAAGTACGAATATGAGTAATATCGGGCCAGTGTTATGAATGCATGAACTTTAGCCTATTCATGACTAAAATTACTTTTATTTTACTTAAATATTGAAAAGGTCACACACAAACCACTTGGAAGTTATATTTTTGTGAAGAAATTTAATTTCTTCATTATTTTTAAATCATATAAATCCAAAACTGAAAAAAATGTCATGGCGTATAAACTTTACGAAAAGCCACAAAGCAATGAACAAAATGAGATATTGATGAACATCTGTCGTTATTATGTACAACTAACTAAGCCCAGCCCTCTCAGCTGCACCCAATTATGCTATGTTGGAGAGCAGTATGTACTCTAATTTGGGAAAGTTCTGTCTAATATCAGTTGAAAATCCCAATTCCAATTTTCCTGTGGATTTTTCCAGATGCAAATAGCTCTTTTTTAAACCCCACATTGCAAAGGTCACTAAAAATACTTCTTGGAATGTGGTGGTCCCCCAGAGAATTGGTGTCAAAAGTGAAAGTCAATTTCGTGCTCTACTCCCAAAGACTTTTTATTTCCATATTACCATATTACCATGGTGGCTTAAATCGCCCTAAACATCTCCGAGATCTGTTGCTTTTGAAAATTAGAATAAGGGGGAGGGTTTCCCCTCCCCCCTTCACATATCAAAAAATTATGTACCCTTTTTGACCATGGGTCCATAATGCCCCATCTGTAAGAATTACAAGAAAATCGGTTCAACCGTTTTCGATCTTATATGGAACACACAAACAGAAAGAGAAAAATTAATTTTTGTATATAGATAGCTGAGCCCGAACCCGCATCGCTGCGCCTTCATTTTCACCGCGCGAACAATATGTTTCTTATTCTTACTCTAAAATTTTAACAACATTTTAACTAATACGATTTTTCTCCAAAATTCTTTTTTCTATAGACATTTTTATACCCACCACCATAGGATGGAGGTATACTAATCTAGTCATTCCGTTTGTAACACCTCGAAATATTGATCTAGGACCCCATAAGGTAGATATATTCTTGATCGTCTCGACATTCTGAGTCGAACTATCCATGTCCGTCCGTTTGTCGAAATCACGATAGAGGTCGAATGCGTAAAGCTAGCAGCTTGAAATTTTGCACAGATACTTTATATCCATGTAGATCATTGAAGATTGCAAATGGGCCGTATCGGTTCAGATTTGGATATAGCTCCCATATAAACCGATCTCCCGATTTGACTTATTGAGGCCCTGGAAGTCGCAATTTTTGCCCGATTTGTCTGAAATTTAGCTTGCAGTGTTTTGGTGTGAATTCCAACATCTGTTCCAAGTAAGGTCCAAATCGGTCTATAACCTGATATAGCTCCCATATAAACCGATGACCCGATCTCAGCCCTTAGAAGCCACAATTGTTGTCCGATTTGTCTGAAATTTTGCTTGTAGTGTTTTGGTATGACTTACAACAACTGTGCCAAGTAAGGTCCAAATCGGTCTATAACATGATATAGCTCCCATATGAGCCGATCTCCCGATTTGTCTTCTTGAGCCTCTGGAAGCCGGATTTTTTGTCCGATTTGGCTGAAATTTGGACAAAGTGTTCCGTTTTGACTTCCAACAACTGTGCTAAATACGGTCCAAATCGTTCTATAACCTGATATAACTCTCATATAATCCGACCTCCCGATTGGATTTCTTGAGCCCTCACAAGCCGAATTTTTTTATCTGCAGTGCCGAATCCAAATCGGTCTATAACCAGATAAAACTCCCATATTTTAGCAGAATCCATGGTGGTGGGTTCACAAGATTCGGTCCTGCCGAACTTAGCACGCTTTTACTTGTTTGTGTTAATATCTATGGCAAAGATTGGCACCTCAACTACCTTAAACACCGTCTTGGATGCGAAAGTTAAAAAATAATACCGCAAACAACCGCAATGAATTTCCTATATTTTTTTTTTTTGTTTATTTAAAGGACCGATAGGTTGGCATAACAAAGATAAATGCTGTATGATTAATTTTGACCACTCTGCCTTCTCTCCGTTCATGTTGGCTTCTCCAAATTAGCGCCATCTATTGGCTGTTTTCTATTGAATCAACTAAATCCAATTGAAAACAGCCAGTATATGGCGCTATTTTAAATGTTAGTGCTACTCGCTTGGAGTGGATCATCATGTGGTGGTTGTTTATAAATGACTATATGACCTATGAAATAATCATCATTTAGTCTTTTTTTAAATCAACTCAAATTGCCATATTAAACGATTTTCTGTAGTGATGAACTAATTTGTCAGTCTATATATTTGGTGCGGTGGCGATTGGTCTTACTATTAAACCATGCAAAACTTTTGAACAAAAAAGTGTTGCTCAGCAGCAAGTCGTTTGGTCTGGTCTACCGATGAGCTAAAAATGATTGTAACCTTAACGTTAAGGTTTGCAACTCCTACTATCACCATGAACGTCATAATTTTAGGGGTTTGGCGGCCTACATTTATTTGTGTCCCCACTCATTAATTAAATCACAGGTCATTATGATTGATCGACTGTTTTGGGGTGAGGTGGTTCGCTAGATATATAAGCAAGCATATAAAGATATCAGATTCGCAGTCCATAAACGTATGCCTTTAATTTTACCACATATTGTCATGATTGGTGTATACAGCCGTTTGATGGAGGGCGTCTATATGAGGGTTGTGCGCCACACCCCATCTGCTACTTGAGCACATATTTGAATGACGTAGTCTAATCATCTATTTCTATGATTCCCCCCTTTTTTAATGGGTGAAATAAACTATTGGAGGCGATTTTAGGAGGTAAAGCGCCACCTAGATTTTTGGAAATAAAATTTTACTGGCTTATTCGTTATCTGCTCTCAAATGCCTTTCATTTGATTTTCATCAAGCTATGATCGAGAAATATTCCCATTTGGGGGGCTTATCGACCATCAATTACTTGGACCTAATTTTTATGTCATATTCGTAGTCTACTCTCTAATACCTTTCATTTGATTCCTATATTAATTCGTACGTCCAATATGTCTGCTTGGAGCAGTTTTTGGGGTTGGGCGACCCCTTGGATACTTGAACCCAAGTATTTATACCATATTCGTTGTCTACTCTCAAATAAACTTCGTTTGATTGACCCTATCGGTCCATTTTTGGTTTTGGGTGGCGTTTTGGGGTAACGGTGGAGGGTACGCCCCCTTGCAATACCTCCTTCCTGACCATATTCGTAATCTATTCCCGAATACCTTTCATTCGAGTCCCATATTGTCATTATCGTCCAATAAATCTATTTTAGGATGTTTTGGGTCGGGGCGACTCTCTAGTTACTTGTACCCATTTTTTGATATTAAATTCGTATTCTTCTTCTGAATACCTTTCATATGAATCCCCTATTGTAACGATCGGTCCACTTTTATTTTTGGGTCGTATTTTTGGGATAAGGACGAGGGTCAGACCCCCTTCCGATATCAACAAATTTTAAAACCTATACCTTCTTCCTGACCTCCTTCCGAATATCTTTGATTCGAGTCCCATATTGTCATTATCGTCCAATAAACCTTTTTTGGGGAGTTTTGGGGTCAGGGCGGCCCCCCAGTTACTTGGATCCAACTTTTGATATTATATTTGTAGTCTACTCCCGAATACCATTCATTTGGGTCCCACATTGTCCCGATCGGCCTACTCTTATTTTGGGGTGGTACTTTTGATACGATATCAAACAATTATATAGCATTTTGCTCGTTCCGGACCACGCCCCACAATCTGTGAAAATTTCAAGGAAATTGGTTTAGCCGTTTTTGAGTCTTTATGGAAAAAACAAATTTACAAACCCACAAACAAACAAACAAACAAACAAACATACAAACATACACAAATTCATTTTTATTATATATATAGATTTAATGAAGGTATCTTGTTTTGAATCAAATGTACAGTGGTGGTCATATAAATAGGGACACCGTTTTTAATTTTGAAAAATTTACGGTTTATTGAAATTAAATGAAAAAAGTAAAATGGCATTATGTTCGGCCGGGCCGAACTTTGGATACCCACCACATCGGATATATAAGTAAACTACCTTTCGTCATAATCCGGTGAAAATGCATTATTTATGCACCCACAACAGCTATATCCAAATATGGTCCGATTTGGGCCAAATTTGTCGCGGAAATTGAGTAGTCTAATAAATACAAGTCACTGTTCAGTTTTGATTCAATATTGGTCTTTTTGGCAGCTATATCCAAGTATAGAACGATCTTAGGCATATAGGACATGTATGTCGACAAGCCTTACATACGTCACAGTGTAAAATTCCATATGGGTGTATATGGCAGCTATATCCAAATCTGGACCGATCTGGGCCATCTTCAAGAAGGATATCGAGAGATCTAACACAACTCACTGTCTTAAATTAAAGCGAAAACGGACAAAACAATGCACCTGTTATGGGCCCAAGACCTTTAATGGAGAGATCGGACTAAATGGCAGCTATATCCAAATCTGGACCGATGTGGTCCAAATTCAGCAAGTAAAAGCGTGCTATGTTCGGCCGGGCCGAATCTTGAGAACCCACAACCGTGGATTCTAAAAATTATACAAAATAAATTTAGTTGTAGAACATACTTTTATTCTACAAACCAAAATTGTGTCAAATCAGCAAAAACAAATAAAAGCGTGCTAAGTTCGGCCTGGCTGAATCTTATATACCCTCCACCATAGATCGCATTTGCCGAGCTCTGTCTACAGTATCTCTTTTTAGGCAAACAAAGGATAAAAGAATATTGAATATTGGAGACCATAGTAGAAATCATTGTGTAAAATTTCAGCCAAATCTAGTAAGAATGGCGCACTTAAGGGGCTGAAGAAGTAAAATAGGGAGATCGGTTTATAGGGTAGCTGTATTAGGCTATAAACCGATTCATGCCATATTCGACTCGTATGTCACGGGAGAAGCCGTTGTACAAAATTTCAGCCAAATCGGATAATACTTGCGCATTTTAGAGGCTCAAGAAGTCAAGATCCCATATCGATTTATATGGCAGCTATATCAGGTTATGGACCAATTTGAACTATTCTTAACACAGTTGTTGAATGTCATAACGAAACACCTCTTGCTAAATTTCACCTAAATCGGATAATAATTGCGCCCTCTAGTTGCTCAAGAAGTCAAGACCCAAGATCGCCTTAAATGGCAGCTTTATCAGGTTATGGACCGATTTGAACTATTTTTGATACAGTTATTGTAAGTCATAACAAAACACCTTATGCAAAATTTCAGCCAAATCGGATAGGAATTGCGCCGTGTAGAGGCTCAAGAAGTCAAGATCCCAGATTGGTTTATATGACAGCCATATCAGGTTATGAACCGATTTCAACCATACTTAGCACAGTTTTTGGAAGTCAGAATAAAACACCTCATGCAGAATTTCAGCCAAATCGGATAAGAATTGTGCCCTCTAGTGGCTCAAGAAGTCAAGATCCCAGATCGGTTTATATGACAGCTATATCAAAACGTGGACCGATATAGCCCATTTACAATCCCAACTGACCTACACTGATAAGATAAGCATTTGTGCAAAATTTCAAGCGGCTAGCTTTACTCCTTCGAAAGGAGTAAAGCTAGCCGCTTTCAACAGACGGATGGACAGTTAGCGTGCTTTTGACGGTTTGACGGACGGACGGACATGACTAGATCGACTTAAAATGTCATGACGATCAAGAATATATATACTTTATGGGGTCTTAGACAAATATTTCGAGGAGTTACAAACAGAATGACGAAATTAGTATACCCCCATCTTATGGTGGAGGGTATAATTAAAGCTTCTAGGAACCGAACAAAGATGATCGAGAGAACGGTTTACATGGGAGCTATATCAGGTTATAGACGGATTTGGACCGTTTTTGGCACAGTTGTTGGAAGTCATAACAGAATATCGCATGCAAAATTTCAGCCTAAGCGGACAAAAATTTCGACTTGTAAGGGCTCAAGAAGTCAAATCGGGAAATAGGTTTATATGGGAGCTATATCAGGTTATACACCAATTTAAACCGCACAGTTGTTGGAAGTCATAACAGAACACTACATGCAAAATTTCAGCCAACTCGGACAAAAATTGCGGCTTGTAAGGGATCAAGTTATATGGGATCAAGCGATATGGGAGATATATCAGGTTATAGACCGATTTGGACCGTACTTGGCACAGTTTGTTAGAAGTCATAACATAACACTTTCTTCAAAATTTCAGCCAAATCGGACATCAATTGCGGCTCAAGAAGTCAAATCGGAGATCGGTTTATATGGAACCTATATCAGGTTATAGACCGATTTGAACCGTACATGGCACATTTGTTGGAAGTCATAACAGAATTCTACATGCAAAATTTCAGCCGAATGGGACGAAAATTTCGGCTTCCAGGGGCTGAAGAAGTCAAATTGGGAGATCGGTTTATATGGGAGCTATATCTAAATATGACCCGATATGGCCCATTTGCAATACCCAATCAATACTAAATATCTGTGCAAAATTTCAAGCGGCTAGCTGTAAGCATTCGACCTCTATCGTGATTTCGACAGACGGATGGACAGACGGACGAAGGGACATGGCTAGGTCGAATCACAACGTTGAGACGATCAAGATTATATATACTTTATGGGGTCTTAGACGAATAATTCGAGGTGTTACAAACGAAATGACTAAATAAGTATACCCCCATCCTACGGCGGAAGGTATAAAAGAGATGTAAAAAGGCCTTACACAACGCATTGTTCCAAACATCAGCGAAATCAAAAATCTTAAATCAAGAGATCGGTCTATATGGCAGCTATATCCAAATCTGAGCAAAAATGAAGGAGAATACCGAGTGGCCTAACACAACTCACTGTTCCAATTTTCAGCAAAATCGGATAATAAATGTGCGTCGGATAATATGGGGGTTATATCAAGATATAGTCTGGTATAGCCCATCTTCAAACTTAAACTGCCTATGGACAAAGAAAGAACCTGTGTAAAGTTTCAATACCTTCATTTTTAAAGATTGTAGCGTGATTTAAACAGACAGACAGACGGACGGACATGGCTAGATCGTCTTAGAGTTTTACGACGATCAAAAATATATATACTTTATAGGGTCTGAAATGGATATTTCGATGTGTTGCAAATGGAATCACAAAATTAATATACCCCTAGCCTTTGGTGGTGGGTATAAAAACAGCAAAATTTAATACAACAGTATTCTACAAAAATAACAAAATTTTATTTCTTCATTCAAAAAAATTTTTTGAATTTAATTCTTTAATTTTAATTGTCCGGCAAAATTGCTTGACTCCGACTCCGAAGCCCTGGTCTTAACCTCATAAAAGAGCCTCAGTAAAATTGGGTTATTTCACTGAAATTTGAAAATTGGATCCATTGGTATCCATGACAAATACGAACCAAACTGGACTATATTTTGATATCCAAATAAAAAATTGATTTCCCATTTCTATAAAACTCGGAACAATTTGTTTTAGTAGACCATTTTAGTGCCCGTTTTAACACTTATGGTGGATATCCAAAGTTCGGCTCGGATCACTTAATACCTTTTTGTTATTGTTTGTATTGCTAAGTTATATTATTGTGTTTTCTTATCTTTGATATGTAAAACAATATTAACACATTTTTAAATAGAATATCTTCTGAGTGTTATATTATAAAAAAGATTAAATTGCATATTATATTGAATGGTATAGGACCCCCCCATAAAATGGAAGTGCATATATATGAATAAAGATTTGGGTGTATTATTTCAGTTTACTTTTTATGACACATTTATGATAATTAGAAAACATTTTTGTTTGCCTAAGTTGGCGCGTGCAGAGTTTTAAAGGGTGATTTTTTTAAAAGCTATTGGAAAGTTTTTCTAAAAAAAAACATATGAAAATCAGAAAAATGCATGAAATCTTTATTTGAATCGATAGTACGGTCCATATACTAGAATGTTTGAAGATTATTTCATGCAAATGTTGACGGTGATTGCGCCTCAAATGGTCCATGAGCTTAGTCCAATGTTGGCATACTCTTTTCAACATTTCGGCCGGTATCGCACGAATAAATGCTTCAATGTTGTCTTCCAATGCGCCAATTTAAGCTTATCTGTATAGACATGAACTTTAATATATAGCCCCATAAAAAATAGTCTAAAGGCGTTAAATCGCAAGATCTAGGCGGCCAATTGACCGGTCCCGAACGTGAAATAAAATGTTCATCGAACTCATCTCTCAATAAGTCCATTGTTAAGCGTGCTGTGTGGCATGTGGCATCGTCTTGTTGAAACCACATGTCATGCAAATCAAGCTCTTGCATTTTGGGCAAAACAAAAGTTGGATATCACCTCACGGTAGCGCTCTCCATTCACAGTTATATTACGATTCACATCATCTTTAAAGAAGTACGGTCCAATAATGCCACCAGCCCATAAACCACACCAAACTGTGACTTTTTCTCGATGCATTGGTAGCTCTTGCAATGCTGTAGGCTGATCTTCACTCCAAAATCGGCAATTCTGCTTATTAACATACCCATTGAGGCAAAAATGAGCTTCCACAAAATGGAAGAAGCGCGCGATTAACTTTCTTAACAGAGCACGAATTTTGATAATAAAATGGAATAATTTGCAAGCGTTGTTCGCTTGTAAGACGATTCAAGCTGAAGATTTTTGACTGTGAAACAATACACGAAACGTGCGAGAGCTGTTTAAACTAGTGTCGTCAAAAAGATAATAGCTAAAAAATCACCCTTTACAAGCTTTAGTGTCTGTGTGTCGAACGATTATACCGTATTTGAAAATAAGCTTTTCAAAAGCCTCTTTATTTATGAGAAGGGAGTCTATGAGTTTGAAGAACAAATATAAACACTTAACAAAAAATGTACAATAATAAATGAAAAAACAACAAAAAAAAAAACATTTTTTTAGTTATTCTTTACAGTAATTGCCCCAAACGGAGTAGATAAGAAATCTTGTCGCTGGCATTTATCATTTTTAATTAAAATCATTCTTATTTAATTACAGATATTTTATCTCTGCAAGAGTTTTGGGCGAGGCGATACCATATTATTGATCTAGAAACGAAACGAGTAGCATTTTCCCAGCCTTTGTTATAGGCTGGGAGTATACAAACTACGCTGTTCCTTTTGTAGTTCATAAAAGTATATATACAATATATACAAAATATTATATTGTCTTTATCGTTTTGACTACTATTAGTCGATTCATCCATTTTCGTCCTACTGTCTCTCGAATGCACGCCAAAATTTGAAGAAGTTAATAAAGGCGCTTTAAATTTTACACAAATAATTTTTATTGGTGTGGGTGAGTTGGGATTTTAACTCGGCAATATCGGTCAATCAATATCAATATCAATATATAAAAAAGATTTGCGTGACTGATAGATTGCTGAATAATTGACTGATTATCGCCCAGCCCAAACGGCTAGAGCTAGAATCATGCAGTTTTGCATTTTGGTCTTGGGTCATAGCCACGGGATAAGGTTGGGTTTGGCGACACTCGTACGTTTAGGTACTAAAAAGTACCAAAAGTACGAAATGGAACATATTTGCCCAGCGGAATGGCCTCAAATTAAAGAACGTCTCGAAAAAATTAGGTTTGAAAAAACAATTTTTGGAAAATCGTACCCAAAGTGGGAGAAATAGTACGTTTAGTACCGCAATTGGTACTATTTGGTACTTTTTTTGTAAATTAAACTAGAGCTCGGAATTTTGGAACTTAGGTACACTATGGCAAACTTAATTGGATGTCTATAAGAGTTTTGGAAAATTTTTACATTTAGGTACTAAAAAAAGTTATGGATGGATAGGATGGATAGAGGTAGAATTCTGAAATTTGAATTAAAAGTCATCTGGTGCGAAAGAATGAGGAGGAAAACAAATTACAAATTAGTACTGGTAATGGGAGAAAAGGTACGTTTAGTACCGCAATTGGAAACC
The DNA here is from genome assembly GCF_963082655.1 of Stomoxys calcitrans. Classification (NCBI taxonomy): domain Eukaryota; kingdom Metazoa; phylum Arthropoda; class Insecta; order Diptera; family Muscidae; genus Stomoxys; species Stomoxys calcitrans. Next base: position 85,489,223 of record NC_081555.1, on the reverse strand, counting down.
CTCTTTACAGAAGGGGACAGATTTCTGAAATTTTATATGCAATTATTACAAAACTTCATAATCTTAGAAACTGAGTGACTACCTAGGTTTTTGGAAGCCATACACTTATAAGGGCGTATAAAAACGGGGGTAGTGAGTATATATATATATATGAATGCTAGTGTGTATATATAGCGCATTAACCGATCTCCCGGTTTGACTTCATGTGCATTTAGTGGGACCAACTCTGAATGGATTTAGCTGAAGTTTTGTAAGAAGCGTTATTTATGACTTGCAAGGTCCGTAATAAATTTGGTCTTTCAGGCACAATTCTACCCGATTGAAATAAAATCTAGCTTGTGCACCCCTTATATAAAATTGGGCATAAAGAATAAAATTCAAATGTAAATTTTTCCATGATTATTGCATTAAAAGTCAGTGACAAACTTCTTACATATCAATGGGTGCTGTCCGATTCAATTTTAGGCTTAATGATAAGGGACGTCCTTTTTATAGCCTAGTCCGAACAGCGTGTCGCAGTGCGATACCTCTTGGGGGAGAAGCTTTTACATGTCATAGTACAGTTGAACCTCGATTATTCGGGCCTGTATTAACCAGTTACCTCTGTTAAATGGCACGCTGTGCTTTTGATTTTGAAACTCTATTAACTGTGCTTTATCTCTATTATCCGTGCGTTAATAATGCTCCCTTTATTAACCGTGCTTACCTCTATTAACCGTGCACCACACACATGATTGTTTGATGTAAAATTCTGGGATTCCCCTTTTTATTTTTAGTTTAAGGTGAATATTAAATCACATTCGGTCGCTAATTGAAAATTGACCGGTCAAGGGGTTTGTTCGAAAATGGCTCCAACAACAAAGGAGAAAAAAGAGCACGTAAAGTTCTTTCAATTCAGGAAAAAATAGAACTGATTAATGATCACGATTTAAAAAAGTAAGGAAACCATTTTACAATTTGCCCCTAGAAGTGAATCTATAGATAGTTTGAAAAAGAGACACAATCTGATAATCCAAAAGTTGATTTCGCAACATACGAATGATTTCGTCAAGAAAGGATCAAGGGAACCCCAATTTCAGATGAGTTCTCACAAATTTAACAGTTTTATTGCCTAACATGAAAATTGATTGTGAAATAATAACTGAAAAGGCGAAATATTTTCATGAAAAACTAAACATAAATTCGGAATGCAAGCACTCAACTCGTCGGCTAAAAAAATTCAAAAAACGTCATGGAATTCGCTGGTGACAAGAAAAATAATGCGCTGATTATAAATCAACCACTCTGTTTGTATATGACTTACGCGAATATATTGAAAGTGAAAATCTATCAACTGAACAAATTTATAAAGCCGACGAAACGAGCCTAATTTGGATGTGTTTGGCTCTGACTTTGCTGGTCACTAGTAAAGAATTATCCATCGATGGGTACAAAGCATCCAAGGAGAGAATAACAGCTTTGCTTTGTGGTAATGCAGCTGGAACATATAGATGCAAACTGATGGTCGTTGTTGTTGTAGCAGTGTATTGTATGTACACTGAGGCGGCAGCCCTTGCCGCCAGCTGCCATGGGATTGCAAACTGATGGTAATAGGGAAAACTGACAATCCAAGAGCATTACAAAATTTTCCCAACCTTCCTGTAATTTATAAATCAAATAAGAGAGCCTGGGTAACACAAGAACTTTTCCTCGAGTGGTTCAACAACAATTTTGTGCCAGAAGTAAGAGAACATCTACAAAACATTGGCTTCGATAGGAACTGCAAAGTGCTTTTGCTTCTAGATAATTGCTCAGCCCACCCAGATGTAAATGTTCTGAAATCTGAAAACGTTGCAGTAAAATTTCTTCCACCGATTTCCACTTGCTTAATTTAGCCTATGGATCAAGCGGCCATGTCTTTGAATATTAAAACAGCTTTTTGGACAGCTGCTATATCTGGGGACAAGGTAGCATCACAAGTGTTACGCAATGTTTGGAACGACCTGCTGTCCCAAGATGACGGAAATGCGAACTATGCCACAGTTGTACAATCAGACATTGTAATACCGCCTGGATGTTCTATTGATGATCTCTCAAAGTGAATCGAGTGCGAGTCACATCCTGTACTATTCAATCAAATACCGACATAATACGTATAGCAAATCAAAGCGAAGATTACGAGACTGATGGGGATTCCGAAGTGTCAACCGAAGGAAACTTAAAAAACCTAGAAATATCCACATTGGCTCAAGCATTAGAGGTGTATACCGATGTATGTATAAAACATCATAGAACTCCGTATGATATTGAAAGAAATCAATATAAAAAAAAAAACCTCTATTAACCGTGTTTTTCGATTTTCTGTGCTAAGCTCGGTCCAAGCGAGCCGGATAATCGAGGTTCAACTGTACTTCACAAATGTCGCCAGCTAGAAGGGGATGACCACACCTGAAAGTTTTTCATGTTTTTGCCAGAATTAAACACAGTCGCTTATCGTGATATGGACATACCAACCTCTGCGCTACGAATAAATTTATTGTGAAAAAACATAGAACCTTTCCAAAAAAAAATAATAATTTCCTTTAACTTTTTCTTTAATTTTCTTGGGTGTATAACACCAAATATCTTTCGATATTCTAAAATAAAATAAAATGTATTTGCTACCTAATTGCTCGCGTGTATAGACAACTAACGTTAATAAATTATTGTTAAGCCATGTTATCATGTACAGCAAATGCGTTTTCCATGCTCCATACTCAATTATCTTGGCAAATATATTTTTCTCGAATTATTATGTGACTGGCATAACGATTGATATACTAATTATTTATAACCTCAATCCTCATGTCTAATTTTTCATATAAGTAGAAACGTGAATCTAATGACTTCATATGGAGGGGCTTGTTTTTCGCTCGTGTTTTCCGCCTAGAAATAAGGGTTTATTTAACCGATAAATGGCGATAATTGAAGAAAATTTAGCATGGTTTGTTCGTCTTCAAAAACAATAGCAAAACAATTTTAAGTGTAATTTTTTCAATTAGTGTCTAAAACTTAATTAAAAAACATCTGCTTTATGGGCCTATACATTTCATACCCCAGGTTAGGTGTTGATTTCTAATTGGTAAAATTAATATTAAAAGTAGACTCATGTGTTAGTTTCATAAATTCGTTAAATGACCACCTTTTACCCTATGAAATCATTTGCATATGCGAACTTAGATCGATGAACTTGCACTAAAACTTATAGAAGAATTAAAAATAAGGGCAAAATGCACTTCCTGTCTCTGTTAAAAGTTCCATTGTAAGTGTCTACACATGTAAGAAAATAACCCATTAGAAAATTGTCGCCAAAATGTTTATTCGTAGTATCAGTCTATATATATGCAAATTTTGCCCATGAATATTCCACTAAGGAACAGGGGCAAACTTCTCACATATTAATGAGTGAAGTCCGATTCAATTTTAAGTTCAATAATAAGGGGCCTGATTTTTATAGCCGAGTCGGAACGGCGTGCCGCAGTGCGACACCTCTTTGGAGAGAAGTTTTACATGGCATAGTAAGGGGAAAACTACCGCTGAAAATTTTTTCTGATGGTCTCGCCAGGATTCGAACACAAGCGTTGGCATCAGTCTTTATATAGCTACACCCAAATATAGTCCCATCTAGACCATATCGGATAGGATGCTCCTCGACAAACTACTTACTATTCGAAATTTCGTTGATATAGGAATATATGTTATTACTAATTGTATCTCAATTTTGAGAACTTTAGCTCAATCTTTAAAGAAAGTACCATTTTGCATGTTTTAGAACCTAAATATACGGAAAAAATTCTTCTAGTCGCCCGGTACCTTAAATTTTAGAGCTCCAGCTAAATCCATAAAGAAAGTACCAATTAGTACGTTATAATACCTAAATGTGGGAATTTCAAAAAAAATCTCCTAATTTCTCCAAGGTGTAACTGTAACCCAATTTTGAGAGCTTAATCCTTAAAAAATGTAAAATTTTTTGTACGTTTTAATACTTAATACGTTGCTGTAGAGCCTACAATGCCTTACAAATAAGATTTGAGAAAAATCCAGTAAAAGCATGCCAAGTTCGGCCAGGCCGAATCTTATTTACCCTCCAGTCAGGATCGCATTTGTCAAGTTCTTTGAATGACATTTTCAAATATATATGAATTCATAGAAAAATACCACCTCCAAAATGGCAAATCAAGTAATAATTGCGCCCTCTAGAGGCGCAATTATCGGTTTTGTGGGGATTATGCCAGGTTGTGGACTGACTTAGACCTCAACACAGTTGTTGGAAGTCATACCAAAACGATACGTGCAAAATTTTAGCCAAATCGGATAAGAATTGCGCCCTCTAGAAGCTCAAGAAGTCTAATCAGGAGATCGGTTTATATGGCAGCTTTATCGGGTTATGAACAGATTTGACTTAGCACAACTGTTAGAAATGATACCAATACACCACGAGAAAAATTTTAGCCAAATCGGATAAGAATTGCGCCCTCTAGAAACTCAAGGAGTCAAGACACAAGATCGGTTTATATGACAGCTATATCAAAATATTGACCCATTTGGCCTAAATACAATTCAAAAATGTCATAACGATCAAGAATACGAGGGTTGCCTTTCATATTTCGGGATTGGACAACCCTTGTGTTGCAATCTGCCCGCATTGATGAACTTAATTCAATTTTTGGCGAAAATGCTCCATCACGGGTTTATCGATAGTGTGTCGAATACAACAGAGGTCGTAGTTCACTCCAAGACGAATGTCGTGAAGGTGTCCAAAATCATTGATGCTGTGCGCCAACTGATATTGCAAGATCACCATGAGATTGAGACAACCTTAGGCATTAGTGGGACCAGCATACATTCAATATTGCATGAACATTTGACCTTCAAAAAAATTTGTTCGCTTTGAATTCCGTACAATTTGTCAATAGCTCAAAAAAAGGCTCCTGTCGATTGGTCGAAAGAAATGCTCCAAAAATACGATCGCGGTGCTTCGAAACATGGCTATGACATCATGACAGGTGATGAATCGTGGATTTATGCGTATGAGTCCAAGAGTAAATAGCAGTCGACTGTATGGGTGATTCAAGATGAGCCAAGATGAGAAAGTTGTTCGCGCGCGAGGCACTTCCAAGCAAATGATCGCCTGTTTTTTCGGAAAAACTTGACATATCGCAATCGTACCACTAGAACGACGCAGAACAGTCAGTTCTAAGTGGTACACAACAATTTGTTTGCCAGTTGTCTTCCAAGAAATCAGGAAAACCAACTGCTCAAGACGGATCACTCTTCGGCTCAAACAACTGCATGTATAAATATGTCCATACTTCACGATTGTTTCGAGTTTTATAGCGTAAATCAGTGTACTTTCCGGAAGTTTTAGTATTCGTTTCAAGAATGTTCACCCCATCGAAGTGTTTATAGCTTAAGGCTTGGGTATTATATCCATGGATAGATCTACAAACTGCATCTCTAAATCTTAGCCGATTTCTATGAAATTAACCAGGAATATCGCGAGTCATAAGGGAATCTTTCGTGCCAAATTAAGTGGGAGCTATATTCAAATCTGTACTGATTTCTATAGAATTAACCGGTAATGTCGGGAGAATCGTGAACAAATGACGATGTCATTACAATCGGCCGAACATTGAGAAAGTTGGGCTTAGCTGGTTAACTAATTTGTATCTCAAACAAATATGAATGTCCCCAAAATTTCCTTTATAAAGTAGAAAGGTGGTGAAGTAGGGGCCATAAAGGACTAAATATTTGAAAAAAAAACATTAAATTAGTTTCAAAATTTCAGAAATTTTGCAGAAGAAACACTTTGGACGTTTTTAACTCTATTCATTTGTGTTTATACCCACCCCCATAGGTTGGGGGTATACTTATGTAGCCATTTCGTTTAAAACACCTCGAAATATTGATCTGTTACCCCATAAAATATATATTGTGGATCATCTCGACATTCGGAGTCGATCTAGCCATGCCCGTCCGTCCGTCCATCCGTCGAAATCACGATAGCGACCGAACACGTAAACCTAGCCGCTTGAAATTTGCACAGATTCTTACAATTAATGTAGGTTATTGAGGATTGCAAATGGGTAGAGATGGGCGATGGGTAAATACCCAAAAGATATTTTTTAACCGGTTAATTGGGTAAATACCTGGGTATTTACCCATTTGTACCCAAAAGCTGGATATTAATAATTTTGCACATATCTTGGGTATAAAAATATTTTCCAAACAATTTTTGGTTGATTTCGTATTCTTTGTATATAAACCTGATCTTCTGATCTCATTAAATCGGATTTTAGTTATACAGGGTGGCTGATGAAAGCCGCTACCAAAAAAAAATGTAATAACTTTTTTTCTATTTAATAATAATAATTTAATAATTAATTTAATTAATTAATTAATTAATTTAATTAATAATAATTTAATAATTAATTTAATAATTTAATTTAACATGAATAAAAGAAAAATGTATTCCATACACCGAAAAAAAAATGTAGCAATATTCATCATTGTAGCAATATTCATCAGCCACCCTGTATAAAGCCGCTATATAGACCGATCTCCAGACATGTCCGTCTGTCTGTTGAAATCACGCTACAGTCTTTAGAAATAGAGATATTTAGCTGAAACTTTGCACAGATTCTTTTTTTGTCCATAAGTTTGAAGATGGGCTATTTTGGACTATATCTTGATATAGCCCCCATATAGACCGATCCGCCGATTTAGGGTCTTAGGCCAATAAAAGCCACATTTATTATCCGATTTTGCTGAAATTTTGGACAGTGAGTTGTGTTAGGCCCTTTGACATCCCTCGTCAATTTGCTTCAGATCGCTCCAGATTTGGTTATAGCTGCCATATAGACTGATCCACCGATTTAGGGTCTTAGACCCATAAAAGCCACATTTATTATCCGATTTTGCTGAAAATTAATCATTTTTCATCCGATTTCGATGAAATTTGCCACAGTGAGTTCTGGTAGACCCCTACCCATTCCTGTTAAGTGTGGTTCAGATCGCACTATATTTGGATATAGTTGCCCTTAGACCGACAGCCCGATCTACCGATATATGGTATTGAGACCATAAAAGATCCATTTAATACCCGAATTCGATGAAATTTGGCACAGTTTGTTCTGGTAGTTCCATACCCATTCCTGTCAAATGTGGTCCAAATCGGACCACATTTGGATATAGCTGCCATGTAGACCGATCTCCCGATATAGTGTAATGTACCTATAAAATGAGCATTTTTCATCCGATTTGGATGAAATTTGAAACAGTGCGTTTTGGTACCCCTCTAAACTTTGTGTATGTTCGTCTGTAAGCTCATAAAGGAGCATTTTTCATCCGATATCGATGAAATTTGAAACATCGGGAGATCGGTCTATATGGCAGCTATATCCAAATATGGTCTGAACTTGACGATATTCAACAAAAAGGTTAAGAGGGGCATCAGAACGCTCTGCCAAATTTTATTGAAATCGGACGAAAAATGCTAAATGCTAAATTTGGTATGTAGAATGAAATTACATACCAACTAAACTAAATTTAGTTTGCATAAATTTTAGCGAACTTAGCAAGCTTTTACTTGTTTTTTAGTTATAGCAGTTCGAAAATTATTTTGTTAAAAAAGTTTGAATGATTATAGTTTGGCAACCCTCCATTACGCGGACCTTAAACTGTGCTCTTTCTTTTGGTTTTTACGGGTACCCAAACATAGATAAGTGCTACATAAATATGAGCACTTTTTTAATGGGGTTTCCTCAGAGAATGCCTCATATATACTCTATAAGTTTAGTAAATTTTTTCAAAATTCCAAATCAATAGAGTTTGTATATAGGAGCTTTCTGGTCACCTTAACCAACTCCCGCGTCACGAAGGTTAGCATGACTGTGAAGCGTAATGTATGCCTTTTAATATTCAATATGACACAACAAACATTTCCTTCCGCCACCCGCATAGTGAAAAAGCCAATATAGTTTCGTGAACAATTCCTTTCTTTTACCATACAATACTACCAATTTAAATGATGTATTTGTGTTGCTTTGAATATTTCCGCATACGTATCGAAAGATCGAGGTCGAAAAACAAATGCATTTCATTACACCACATAGCACCCACAGCCCATTTCAAAAAACTGTATTTGATTTTAATGCAGAAAAACATCCGCAGAATTCACATACATATTCACATGCAAACTCGCATGTAATTAAACACGTAGCAATTAAGAGATTTTTTCTCAAATCAACAAGGACAGAAAATCATACGATATTCTGAGATAAAATATGGCACTGTGGTTTAGACTCTTTTGATTTCATGGTCATCAAAGTAACATTTATATACGTGAAATCTAAAAAGGCGTTAAGTTCGGCCGGGCCGAACTTTGGATACCCACCACCTCTGGTATATATGTAATCAACCTTTAGTCATAATCTGGTGAAAAATGTTTAATTTATGCCCCCATAGCAGCTTTATCGAAATATGATCCGATATTCAATTTTCTGGAACAAAATATTGGTATTTTTGGTAGCCATATCCAAATATAATAAATGTGCATTTTATGGGGCCAAAACTATAAATCGAGAGATCGGTTTATATTTCCCAAATTTCAGCAAAATCGGATAATTAATGTGGCTTTTATGGGCCTAATACCCTAAATCAGCGGATCGGTCTATATGGGGGCTATATCAAGATATAGTCCGATATAGCCCATCTTCGAACTTAACCTTCTTATGGACAAAAAAAGATAATCTGTGCAAATTCGCAGCTCAATATCTCTATTTTTAAAGACTGTAGCGTGATTAAAACAGACAGACGGACGGACAAGGCTAGATCGTCTTAGAATTTTATGCTGATCAAGAATATATAAACCTTATAGGGTCTGAAATGGATATTTCGATGTATTGCAAACGGAATGACAAAATGAATATACCCCCATTCTTCGGTGGATCTCTCGATTTGAAGTCTTGGCCCCATTAAAGGAACATAATCCGATTTCGCTGAAATTTGACACAGTGTCTTATGTAAGGCTTTTCGACATCGGTGTCGTATATGGTTGAGATCTGTCTATATTTGGTTGGACATGGCAAAAAGTCCAATATTTTGATCTACAAAATTAAACAATGACTTGTTATTATTAGACCTCTCAATATCCGTGTCGAATTTCGACAAAATCGGACCATATTTCGATAAATCTGCTATGGTGGCATAAATTATGAATTTTTCACCTGATTATGTCGAAACGTGGTTTACATATATACTCGAGGTGGTGGGTATCCAAAGTTCGGCCCGGCCGAACTTAACGTCTTTTTACTTGTTTTTAATTCGGGATATAAAGAAATGCAGCTTTATGTAGCCGTATCCATGAAAATGTACCAGTACCTTAGTCTTGTGAAGTTTCTCGATTTTGGACGTTAAAACGCCAAACAATGCCACTATGGGCTAAAAATCGTATGCTTGTGGTTCATACGATACGGATTTTCTACATTTACACCGACTTGTGCACAGGATAGGTTAAGTCTTAAGTTGCAGTATGTCATCATACTCACTAAGACGGTTTCGTCCATTATGATACCACAGGAACAGAAGAAGGGGGAAGCCTTCTAGTAGTTCCTACCGTTGAACCATCCAGATCGCTTTAAAAAGCCCAATATCTTGCGAATGTTGAAATCCACTAAATCAGACAGGTTCTCAAAGAAATGAGTAACTAAAGTGGAACTCCTTCTGACTGCTAGTGCGAAAATTACACACAGAAGGTGTTCTATAGTCTCATCTTCTTCGATGTCCTCACAGCTTCTGCAAAAGTCGTTGCTGGCAACCTTAAGTCTGTCAGCATGTTTTTCGATTAGACAGTGACCTGTCATGACGGGCACAATGACTGAGACGTCTGTTCAAGCCAGTGACTGTAAAGAGGTAGATTTCTTCAAATCAAGATTAGGCCACATAGTTTTGGAATGCTCACAGCCCCCTCTTTGTGACCATCTATCATTTGTTGTCCTTCGGGACTGGTCCTGAAAACTTAGCTTACATGTCGCTAGAGGCATACCCACAGATTCCAGTATCGCTGAAATGCGTAGGGTAGTTGCTAGTCCTGCAAGCGCATCCGCTTCACAATTCCTTGGGATATCTCTGTGTGCCGGCACCCAGAACAGGTGAATTTCGAAATGTTCAGCCATCACGCTGAGAGATCTGCGACAGTCGAGGGCGGTTTTTGTGTTCAGAAGTACGTTCTCCAGGAATTTAATGGCTGTCTGAGAAGATATTTATGCCAATCGTCGTAATAACAGGGATTTAATCGCTGTCTGAGAAGATATTTATGCCAATCGTCGTAATGACATTATATCTTAGCCTTTCCACCACTAGCTTTATTGCAAGGATCTCCGCTTGATACACACTGCAGTGGTCGAGTAACCTTTTCGATATGACCAGTTCTAGATCCCACATGGTCGATTAGTTTGGAACCATTCGTATAGAAGTCTATGTAACTTCTGTTACCAGGTATATCTTAGTTCCAATTGTGACCAATTTTTTGAAGAATTTTCTCTCAAATACCGTCCTTCATTTGCTTTTCCAAGTAAAAAATGCAAAATTTGCCCATGAACATTACACTAAGGAACAGGGGCAAACTTCTCACATATCAATGAGTGTTGTCCGATTCAATTTTAAGCTCAATGACAAGGGGCGTCCTTTTTATAGCCGTACGTACGGCCTGCAGCAGTGCGACACCTCTTTGGACAGACGTTTTTACATGGCATAGTACCTCACTAATGTTGCCAGCATTAGGAGGGGAAAACCACCGCTCAAATTTTTTTTCAGATGGTCCCGTCTGAATTCGAACCCAGGCGTTCAGTGTCAGAGGTGGGCACTGCTAACCTCTGCGCTACGGTGGCCTCCAAGTATGCATGCCCTAAAAGGCGTATTTAGTTCTTAACTGCTGGCTATTACCCACCATTGTTCATTTCCAGCTCAAAATTTCGCAAAAATATTTATAAAATTTTTACGGTGGCAATGTTCAAAGCATCTCAACCTTATAATTTTTTTTCTTAATTTTTTTCCTCGAATATATTTTCATTATATTTATTAAACAGATAATAAAAAGATAAATAGATTAAGTTGCACAATTTTCTTATAAAATATAAATTTTGCCAATGTGCAACAATAATGTTTAGGTAGTTGCTATCTGGGTCGCAAACAAATTCATGTTGATTACGTCGAAGATTCTAGTCCAACAGAGATATAATTGACCACTTATATTAAGAAAATTACATTCGTAAGCAAACAAACTGACTAAGTCCATTTTTGTTTTTTTATTCCGATGAAAAAATAAATGCAGCAAAATTTCTTTTTAAAAATTAACAAAACTTTTCAAATTATAGAAAAAAAAATTTCTTGAAAAATCAAATTTTGAAAAAAATGTGAGATTTCTTAGGGTCAAATACGGTGTTAAGATATTCTGCTTATGGGGACGTAACTTGACATTTACCACTTTACCACCCTATAAGGAAAGATTAAATTTGATCAAATTGCCCACGTTGAAAAGCAGCGTAAAATGCTTACTCTCAATTTCATATTGAATTCACTAAATGGAAACCTGAGTCCGAGTTTTTATTGGACCACATTTATTTAAACGTACCGCTGAGACTGGGTAGTGGGACTCCTTGAAAGGCTTCACACTTACCTATTTCATCGATGACAGTTTTCCGGTCCATACAGCTAAGTTGTCTGATTTTTTGTTTCCCCTTGTTTCGATTTTGGTGGACACACAAACTCCCCTGCAACAGTGCTTCATCTTCGATCTCAAGTGTCGTCCAAGTTTATATCTCAAACCACTTTTAATCTGGCCATATTTCGGTAGCTTAATCCATGGTGGTGGGCTCCCACGTTTCGATCTTGCCCAACTTTAAAAAGAAAGGGAGGGAGAAAGAGCAAGTTTAGCAACCCGAGCAAAGAACAATATGCAGCAAAGAACACTTAAAAGAGTTACCAATTTATAATAACAGGAAAAATAATCAGTTAAGGTTAGATTGAAAAGAGGGTGAGGATATTAATCCGCCCATTCCACTATGGATATACACCTAAGCCAGTAATCGGCTTGTTGTAAAAAATAAACTCGAAAAAAAAATCTTAATCATGAATTCCGCGCTACTTACAAAATCTTTAATTGTTTTGCCATACCACGTGCCTAAGATATATATGTCTGGTATTGTGTCCTCATCAAGGGCCGGTGTCTATCAGCCGCGAAAGCCGGGCAATGACATCCTCCAACTTCTCAACCTCTTCTCCATATGTCTTACACATGCTACCACTTGTCGCACTTATTTTGCATAGATGAGCTCGCAGTCCTATGTGTCTCGTTATGATAACCAAAGCTATGCTGATTTCCTTCTTATTTCCTTTCGGAAATAGCTTCACAATGCAGATCTCCCCATAGGATATTCGTCGTCCTACCAAGCGTTTCACTGTTCCTTAGTGTTTGCCGCCCACGCCCTTAACTCGGACTGCGCCGACCCGAAGAGATTCTGATTAACCAAATTTTTTGACGGCAGTCCTCTGACCTTCACTGCCAAATCGTCTGCTCTTTCATTCTTCCTCATTCCGATGTGGCCAGGTAGCCAAACAATGCGGATCGTACCATGCTCAGAAGGAACGTTAATCTCCTTCTTACACTCCAAGAATGTTCGTGACCTTACCTTCCTGGTTGTTATTGCCCTGATGGCCAGTTTACTATCCGTAAAGATGTTAACACTCGACTTCTTCGCGTTAACACCACACCACCTCAATGATCGGCCGGATCTCTGCTGTACTACGGTCAGGCAGCCGTAGTCTCAGGATTCTCAATTTAAACCCTCATGTCTACTCTCTCCTCTAGTTTTGATCTTTCCATGCAGGATAATCTTCTAGATGGTGACACCAGAGTTCAGCCTTCGGCAGCAATGGCGCGCACTCGACTTCAAGTGTTGTCTCGGGTATCCGATACCAAACCTCTTTGGGTCGGTTATCTAGCATAGTCTCCAGTGCTCTAGTAGGCGAGGTCCTCGTCGATCCGCCTATGCCAAGACAATATGTTCTCTGAACCTGTTGCATTATCCTTAAGTTGCACTTTTCTCCATCGCAGCCCACTATACTACTTAGGCGTAAGTAAGAATTGGTTTAATCACGCTCCACGCACGATAACTATCCTAGGATTCAGACTCCATTTCGAGCCTATGGCCCGTCTGCATAGTGCTCAACATCTGTGAGCCTTCACGGTAGTCTTTTGAATGTTCAATTTCCTGGACAAGGTCTTGTCAGATGTGGAAATAGTTTTGTTGAGGAAACGTGGTGCATCAAATTGGCCCACCTTCGTCTTCCTCGTGAAAAGGCAGATTTCAGTCTTCTCTTGGTTTACATTGAGTCCCGTAGGTCCAGCTCATTCGTATGCCATCTTCAAGATCCTTTCGGCATAAAGCATTGCTGATTCGGATCCTTATCCTTTGGAAGTATTATAACATCGTCTGCATCAGTATCCGTAATTCCGATATTTTCGACAATTCTAATGACAAATATCGATAGTATCAATACTATCGTTAATTTCGTATCACCTACATTAAGACAAAAATAAGAAGGTCAATGCATAGACCGATCAAAACTGAAATAAAAAAGTCAGTTGGAAATCATGAGAGAAATTATTATACAAAATGTTAGCCCAATCGTATAAAAATTGCGCCATCTATAGGCTTTTGAAATAAAATCGGGAGATCAAATAAGGAAGCTATTTCAGGTTATAGGCCGATTCGAACGATACTTGAAATACTCAAAACGAAGGACGATTGAAAAATGTATGATTCGGATACATCGATCACGATCGGATCGCTAATTTTTTTTCAATTTTGCAAATAGTCAACCTTTGCCTTAAATAATAAGGTTGATTTCTTAAGAGTAGTTTTTGTACCCCACACCACTTCTGTGGTACAGGGTATTATAGCTTAGTGCATTTGTTTGTAACACCCAGAAAGAAGGGAGATAGACCCATTGATAAGTATACCGGTCGACTCAGAATCACTTTCTGATTCGATTAAGCTATGTCCGTCTGCCTGTCTGTCTGTCCATGTTAATTTGTGTACAAACTACAGGTAGCAATTTTCAACCCATCGTCTTCAAAATTAGTACAGGCATGTTTTTCAGCCTAGGGATGAAGCCTATTGAAATAGAAAAAATCGGTTCAGATTTTGATATAGCTCCCATATATATGTTAGTCAGAGTAATAATGCAATAAATTGGCCATTTGTTAACCGATTCTTTTGAAATTTGGTAGGAAGGATTTTCTCTTGACAGTCAACATTACTGGTGAATTTCATAGAAATCTTTTCAGATTAAGATACAGCTCTCATTTATATATATCGCCCGATTTTCACTCCTAGAGCCTTTGCAAGCGCATTTATTGGCCAATCTTCCCAAAATTTTGTACAACGCTTTCCTCGACGACTTCAACAATACCTATAAAGTTAAGTCGAAACCGGTTCAGATTTAGATATAGCTGGCAATTCATTGACCAATCTTCCCAAAATTGTACAATGCTTTCGTGGACGACTACCACAACATATGAGAAGTTTGTTCGAAGTCGGTTCAGATTTAGATATAGCTCCTATAAATGTGTTCGTCCGATTTTGAGAAATATTGCAATAAAATACTCATATGTTATCCAATTCTCTGGAAATTTAGCAGGGAAGATTTTCTTATGACTTTCGCCATTACTGATGAATTTCATAGAAATCGGTCCATATTTAGATATAGCTGCCATATATATATATCGGCCGATTTTCACTCCAAAAGTTACAGTAAGCGCATTTATTGATCTTTTTTGCCAAAATATCTGAGAAGTTTGCTCGAAATCGGTGCAAATTTAGATAAAGTTACCAAATATATGTTAATCAGATTTTGGGTAATTGCAATAATGTTTTCATTTGTCAACCGTTGTTATTACAGTTTTGACATGTTTGCTCCAATTTTATTACGGATTGTTTAATAACCCATCTGAAAACATCCACCGAGGTCCGTCAAAATTGGTTCAGATTTGGATATAGCCCCCACATTGTACTTATAGGGTAGGTGTATTATTATTATTTTACACAGTATTACACAGTCGGCACCGTTACTTACTGTTTTTTTTTTCAAATCCTATACAACAGTCAAATTTTTATTATACTTTGATAATTGTAATTGGAATCAATAAAATGGGCTTTTCCATTTATGCTCCAAAAATGACTTCATGTACAAGTTACCCGCGGCTCCGGTTCAAATCTTACATTCGTAACCTCCAATTTTGAACCACTGCCGTTAACGTCAAAGTTTCTTCCACATTCGTCTTTGCAGAAAAATGAAACGATGATGCCACCTGCCCATGAATTACATCAAACCAAATTTTTTTCGGAATCCATCTGTAACCCATGTAAGGCATTTGACTGTTATTCACCCTAGATATGACAGTTTTGCTTGTATACATATCCAGAAATGAGCCTCATTGCTCAATCAAGCTGTTGCAACAGAGCTCGAATTGTTATAAATTTTAACGATTTGCAGTCGTTTCGTTTCTCGTTTATTATTTTTTCCATGATGAAATGGCAGAGTATACTGAACACTTTTCACTTTCACATATGACGTTTGGTCACAATTATCTACCACTGTTGCCATCCCAAAAAATTTACCTTTACCATCATAAAGTTCATTCATAGGATTGACGATAAAAGTTTGATTAAATGAATTTTTTAATTTTTTAGAAATTGACTTACAGTATTTATCCTTAATACTGACGATATCATGGCGACAGTAAATTTACACACCCACCAGGCAATGATGATCTTCACCCAACTTATTTTAGAATGTACACCAACAATTGTGCAAATTTATGTATGGATGTGTGTCAGTCATACCACTATGTCGTTCACACTCGCATATATGCAAAGTGTATACAGCATAATCTAACCGTTACATGGTCGTTTTTAATTCATTCATTCAGTCAGTCTCCAACCGTCTGTCCAATGTCCGTCCGTTTTGTTTATTTGAGCGTACCACACACTTTTGTCGATCTCACACAAAAAAGGGGTGTGTAAGAATAGTACAGTCAAGTGTACATACCTCCAGATGACGTCACTTTAGTTTCAATAAAAGTTATTGAACGTGAGAGAGAAAAAAAGAGAGTCCAAATAAATTTTGCTAAGCGTTTTTTTGCCATACAGAATAAGCGCGACAAAAGATAATTTATTACAACAATATTTACAAATGGCACGTTGAAATAAAAGAAAAAAAATCGAGTGCGTCAGTGGTAGTGGGTAGTGGTGTGCTAAGGTGAGAATTGCGAGGAAGCAGCACACTTCATGCATTGAAGATAGATAGATACATATATCTTATATGGGTGTATGCCTCTTAATACATAACCGTATACATAATTTGTTTTTATGAACACTCATACATCCCAGTGTTCTGAGGAAAAAAACATTCGATCAATCATCAAACGCTACGATTACATGGTAAACAAATGACGTGAAAACCAAGGTGACAGCTTTGTTTTCTAAAACAAAACAAACCCTCTTTAGGATGTCAATGCTAATACTCGTACTCTGTATAGACGAAAACAAAGATTTACAATAATTTTCCACAAATTTTGCTAATGCTGACCAATATTTTTGGTTTGCGTCAATCATCCATAATTCAGAGTTCAAATTGTTGCTGCATATTGTGCTGTAATTTAAATGCATGTGATTTAATATTGCATATACTATTAACTAATTTTTAATATGCATCATTTAACAAAACAAAACTACGCCTTTAATATTTATTTTGTAATAACATTTGTTTTTTTAAATTGTTCCAATAACAATACATGGGCTTTCTTGCAATTTAAGGAAATTTTTTACTTTTTTCTAACAAAGGGCAATGTCTGTACTACACATTGGAAATTGCGTTTCAATTGAACTATTTTGTACAGTCCAAGGCTTGTAACTTGATTACCTAAGTAATCCTATTTAACTTCTTATTAAGAGCAAATTTCAATTTGAGTTTAGCAAATTTGTTGATTCTAGGCCAGCTTAATTTTTCACAATGGGGGGTTAATAAGGTGCTTGATAAGAAGCGAAGACTACTATTTCCCTTCCTTTGGTCATGGTAGCCGATTGTAAATGAAATTCCACATTTAGCTCTTACACTTCCGGTTACAGCTCTGATATTGGAGTAAAACTTGTAGACGAGAACCGAGAAAAACATTAACGCTCACCATGGACCCTGGCAATTTGGGCCTTAGAGACGACCAGAGAAGTGAAGCAAATAGACAACTCCATTTCCATAAATAAAGATATTCCAACCAGGATTATACTGGGTTGCCCAAAAAGTAATTGCGGATTTTTTAAAAGAAAGTAAATGCATTTTTAATAAAACTTAGAATGAACTTTAATCAAATATATAATTGCCATTTTGTTCGATAACCTTTTGCCATCTTCCTGCCAAATTTAGTATTCCACGCTCATAGAACTTCTGGCCTTTATCCGCAAAAAACTGAACCAAGTGCGATTTTATAGCCTCATCATTGCCGAAAGTTTTACCATTTAAGGAGTTCTGCAAAGATCGAAATAAATGGTAGTCTGATGGTGCAAGGTTAGGGCTATATGGTGGATGCATCAAAAGTTCCCAGCTAAGCTCACTCAGTTTTTGGCGAGTGACGAAAGATGTGTGCGGTCTAGCGTTGTCCTGGTGGAATATGACACCTATACGATTGACCAATTCTGGCCGCTTCTCCTTGATGGCTGTATTCAATTTGTCCAATTGTTGACAGTAAACATCCGAATTAATCGTTTGGTTCCTTGGAAGCAGCTCAAAATATACCACATCCTTCCAATCCCACCAAACAGACAGCATAACCTTCTTTTGGTGGATATCAGCCTTTGAAGTGGTTTGAGCTGGTTCACAATGCTTGGACCATGATCGTTTTTGACTAACGTTGTTGTAAAAAATCCATTTTTCATCTCCAGTTATGATTCGTTTTAAAAACGGATCGAATTCATTGCGTTTAAGGTGCATATCACAAGCGTTGATTCGGTTTGTTAAATGAATTTCTTTCAATACATGTGGTACCCATATTAAAATTGACGCCAAACAAACAAATGTAAACAAAATTTCGCGTATTTTTTTTGCTAAAGCAAGCTAAAAGTAACAGCTGATAACTGACAGAAGAAAGAATGCAATTACAGAGTCACAAGCCGTTGAAAAAATTTGTCAACGCCGACTATATTACTACTATATTACCGACAATTACTTTTTGGGCAACCCAATAGAAGATTGCTTGATTTCGCTTGACACCACTATATTTTGGAGCAGGTCTGATAAACTTCACGATATGGCTAACGATTGTCACTCTAGCCCCAGATCACCGTTCCATAATCATAGAGCTCCATCGACCGAATGACTTCAGAGTCAAATCATGCGGAAGATCAAAGAGGGACGACAGTAAAAAAACTACACAGAAAAAATTAAAAAAAATTAATAACAATATTAGTCACAGTTTTTGAAACATGTCATTGCAACATTTTTAATTACAAATTTGCATATTCAATTAAAAAAAATGGCTGAAAGACTTTGAAAATTCCAATAACTTTTTTATTGATTCAATTTACAAAAGGATTGAAATTTCCAAAATTTCCAATCATTTTTTATTGGATCAAATAAAAACATGTACGAGCGTGGTAAGTTCAGTCAGGCCGAATCTTATATATCCTCCTCCATGGATCGCATTTGTCGAGTTCTTTGCGCGGTATCTTTTTTTAGGCAAACAAAGAATAATGAATTAGAACTGTTATTGTATTGGAGCTATATCAAATTACAGTTCGATTCGGACCATAAATGAATTGAATGCTGAACATTGTAGAAGACATTGTGTAATATTTCAGTCCATTCAGATAAGAATTGCGCCTTGAAGGGGCTCAAGAAGCAAAATCGGGGGATCGGTTTATATGGGAGCTGTATCAAGCTATAGATCGATTCAGAACATATTGGACCCGTATGCTAAAGGTCAGTCGTTGTACAAAGTTTCTGTCAAATCTGATGAGAATTGCGCTCTCTAGAGGCTCAAGAAGTCAAGATCCCAGATCGGTTTATATGGCAGCTAAACCAGTTTATGAACCGATTCGTGCAAAATAACAACAGCCAAATTGGATAAAAAGCAAGCCCTCTAAAAGCTGAAGCTATATCAGGTTATATGGCAGCTATATCCGGTTATGAACCGATTTCAACCATACTTAGCAGAGTTGTTGGAAGTGATTCTAAAACACCACGTGCAAAATTACAGCCAAATCGGATAAAAACTGAGCCCTCTAAAAGCTGAAGAATTCAGGAACCTTGATCGATTTATATAGCAACTATATCAGGTTATGCGCCGATTTGCGCCATAATAAGCATAGTTCTTGAAAGACATAACAAAACGCCTCATGCAAATTTTCAGCCAAATCAGATGAGAGTTGCGCCCTCTAGCGGCTCAAGAAATCATGATCCAAGATCTGTTTATATGGCAGCCATACTAGGTAATGAACCGATTTGAACCATACTTAGCACAGTTGTTGAAAGTCATAACAGAATACCTCGTGCAAAATTACAGCCAAATCGGATAAGAATTGCGCTCTGTAAAAGCTGAAGAAGTCAAGACCCGTGATCGGTTTATATGACAGCTATATCAGGTTATAAACCGATTCTGACCATACTTTCCACATTTGTTGGAAATCATAACAAAACACATCCAAAATTTCAGTCTAATCGGACAAGAATTGCGCCCTCTAGTGGCTCAAGAAGTCAAGATCCAAGATCGGTTTATATGACAGCTATATCAAAACATGAACCTATATGGCCCATTTACAATCCCAACCGACCTACACTAGTAACAAGTATATGCGCAACATTTCAAGCGGCTAGTTTTACTCCGACAGACAGACGGACAAAGGGACGGACATGCCCAGATCAACTTAAAATGTCAGGACGATCAAGAATATACGTACTTTATAGCGTCTTAGATGAATATTTCGAGGAGTTACAAACAGAATGATGAAATTAGTACACCCCCATTCTATGGTGGAGGGTATAAAAATTAACTAATTATTCAATTGCTAAATGATAAGATTTTCAATCACATTTTTATGTCAAAATCTTTTTCTGATTTAATTAAAAAAGTTATTGAATCAATTAATTTCTTAATTAAAAATTACAACAATTTTAATCACAATAGTAATTTAAAAATAAGTTTAGATCAAATTAAAAAATAAATATGGAATGAATTATTTTTTGATTGAAAATGGTAAAGATTTCAATCACCATCGTAATTAAAAAAAATTCAGATTCAATTAAAAAATGATTGAATCAATTAATTTTTTAATAGAAGATTGCCTAATACCAAACCCGATCGTAGTTGAAATAAAATTGAGATTTAAATAAAAACAAGTAAAAAGGCGTTAAGTTCGTCCGGTCCGAACTTTTGATACTCACCACCTTGGGAATATATGTAAACCACCTTTCGTCAAAATCCGGTGCAAAACTCATACCTTATGTCCCATAACAGAAATATGTGGAGGGGCTTAACTTAATTCTTTGTCCCAAATTTCGGCAACATCGGATATTAAATTTGGCTTTTATGGGCCTAAGACCCTAAATTGGAGGATCGGTCTATATGGCAGCTATATCCAAATCTGAACCGATCTAGGCCAAATTGACGAAGGATGTCAAAGGGCCTAACACAGCTGACTTTCCCAAATTTCAGCAAAATCGAATAATAAATTTGGCTTTTATGGGCCTAAGACCCAAAATTGGAGGATCGGTCTATATGGCAGCTATATCCAAATGTGAACCGATCTGAGCCAAATTGACGAAAGACGTTGAAGGGCCTAACACACCTCGGCGGATCGGTATATAGGGGGGCTATATCAAGATATAGTCCGATATAGCCCATCTTCGAACTTAACCTGCTTATAGACAAAAAATATTCTATGCAAAGTTTCAACTCAATATCTCTATTTTTGAAGACTGTAGCGTGATGTCAACAGACAGACGGACAGACGGACGGACATGTCTAGATCGTCTTAGATTTTTACGCTGATCAAAAATATATATACTTTATAGGGTCGGAATTGGATATTTCGATGTGTTGCAAACGGAATGACAAAATGAATGTACCCCCATCCGTCGGTGGTGGGGGTATAGGGTAGCATTTGTTTCAAATTTCCATCTAGTTGATCAATCGTTTGGACAGGTGTCGTTGATACTTAATCGGCCACAATGAAACGCTATGTTTGCATTTAAATAACATATACCTCAGCAACAATGGGTAATGGTATGCATACCAACACAGTGGTTTCTTTCGATTTTTATTAGCATTGATAATTTTCAACTCAGCTTTGGAGCCAGACGTCAATTGGCATCGGTGTTATGACTGGATGGTATGAATAGTAAATGAATTTGGAAGCCTATATCAGATCATTGGGGTCGATTCTAACCCGATGTGTTGAATAAGTTTATTTCCCTTTTATTGTACGTTGAAATATACACGAGACGTGGCTATTCTGATTTATGGAGTAAAACCCAAATTGAGCCCATCTCTAAGTGTGTTTCTTTGTTTGAGTGTTCCTTATAGACTCAAAAACGGTTGCACTGATTTTCTTTAAACTTTCAAAGAAGACGTAGAATAGTCCCATGGACTAAACAGAGTTCTTCATTTTATGTTATCTCAAGGGAACGGACCCACCTCAATACCCTTATTTTTAAAAACGCCAGATGTCGGAGATTTTTGGGGCGGGCAAAATTTTGTTTGGTCTATCCAAAACTTCGGGTGGGCTACACACCTTCAAAACCAGCAAAAGGGATATTTTGATCAATCATGACGAAATATGACATAAATGAAAGGTATTTGAGAGTAGAAAACTAATTTCATATCCATTTGTAGATCCAAGATTTTGGGGAACCGGACATATTTGCCGAACATGGCAATATGGGGCTAAGATGAAAGCCTGTTGTAGAAGTGTGTTGTGGTCTATCTTGCGTCTGCTTGATTCTGCGTAATATGCAGATGCAGAAACTCTGCGACTAAACTGGGGGGGTCCAAGCCAAGGCATGTGCTGATTGAAACCATGGCAAATGTGTGCGATGATGGCGAGCAAAGCAATTGTTGTGGTATGCAGTCTTCGAAATCCATGCTGATGATCGTCGAATGGAAATAAAAAATAATACCTCAAGCGTCTTAGCTACTGTTGAGAGAAGGGAGATCGGTCTGTATGATTTCCACTTGCTTGGGTCCTTTTCATGCTTCAGTAGCTGAATCACTCTGCGCATCTTCCAGACATTGTGTACTATAAAAGTGTTCAAAGACAAGTTGAGGACAGTTGTAAGGTACTCGACTCTAGGTAAATCCAGATTCTTCACCATCATAGCAGAGATTCTCGGAGCCCAGTCTTGGATGACGCCGGCAGATTGGGCCGCACTTGAGGTATTCGACCGGCTGGTGTAAATCGAGCGTTTGCTGCGCTAAAAATATCTCGAAATGTCCTCTCGGCAACTAGCACATTTGACCAGGGTGTCATCTCACTGAAGCGGCGATTGGTATAGTTTCTGAATCCGACCCAATTCACCTTCTTCTGATTGATAAACGTTCAGCATTTAAAGGTTATGAAGTGGTCGGTCGATGCTGAGTGTTATGGGAAGGTGGTCTGATCCCAAAGAAATTACGGCTTGCCAAGAAACGTCACTCAGGAGATCAGGGCATGCAATGTAAATGTCTGGAGAATTGCTGCACCTCCTCGTAATGAAGGCGTACTCATTCACCGTGCAAAACGTGAAGCCTTGAATCTGCGCTGCCACATTTATGCCGCGCTGGTCGTTACCTAGGGAAGAATGCCGTGAAACGTGATGCGCATGAAGGTCCCCTAGAACCAGGCGATTATAGCCAGACAGTAGGCATCTAATGTCGGGCTTGTAAACTTGGCCATTAACAGGAACACAACTGTCAATCGGCGGTATGTACATGTTGTGTAGCTCTATCTCGACAGTATCAGACCTGACTGCTATCCCCACACATACCATGTTGAGGTCACTAGCGCCAGACGCAGGCGAGATGGGTCTATACTGCATGGAATGATGTATCACGAAGGCTAATCCCCCAACTCCATTCCGTAAGTGATCCTTACGTAGCACATTATAACCGTGGCAACTACACAGGCTGCAGGTTTTCATCAGCTTTGTCTGCTGAATCGCTGCAACCATTATGTCTTTTCGACTCATAAAGTATACAATACCGTCGAACTTGCCTCGGAGGCTCAATATTGACAGGCCAGTGCTGGGAAGTGTATCTTTTATACAATTGAATTCCAATAGCCTCCGAGGCAAGTTCGACGGTGTTGTAGACTCAAATAAAACGTATTTGAGTGTAGAATCTGATGACTATATTTAAGTCAAAGGGTCTGTGTGACCGAAATTCTGAAATATTTTAAATATCAATTAAAGCCACCATGATTTAAGTCACCAAACATTTTCTTTGGAAAATGGCCAAGTAATATCTCCGGTATCCGGTGAAAAATGTATACCTTATGCCCCATAGGAGCTATATCGAAATATGTTCCGATTTGCACCAAATACTAATAAGTACAAGTCATTGTTCAATTGTGTATAACAAAATATTGGTCTTTTTAGTAGCCATATCTAAAAATAAACCGATCTGACCCATATACGACACGGATGTCGAAAAGCCTAACATAAGTCAATGTGTCAAATTTCAGTGAAATCGGATTATAAATGTGCCTTTTTTAGGGCGAAGACTTTAAATCGAGATATCGATCTATATCCAAATCTGGACCGTTTTGAGCCACATTGCAAAAGTATGTCGAGGGGCTTAACAACTCACTGCCCCAAATTTCGGCGAAATCGGACAATAAATGCGAAGAAGAATGTCGAAGGGCCCAACACAACCCACTGTCCCAAATTTTGGCGACATCGGACTATAAATGAGCCTTTTATGGGCACAAAGCCTTAAATCGAGAGATCGGTCTATATGGCAGCTATATCCAAATCTAGACCCATCTGGGCCAAATTGAAGAAGGGCTCGAAGGGCCTAATACAACTCACTGTCCCAAATTTCAGCAAAATCGGATAATAAATGTGGCTTTTATGGGCCTAATACTCTACTTAGGAGGTCACCGCAGCGCTGAGGTTAGCATGTCCGCCTATGACTCTGAACGCCTGGGTTCGAATCTTGGCGAGACCATCCGAAAAAATTTTCAGCGATGGCTTTCCCCTCCTAATGCTGTCAACATTTGTAAGGTAATATGCCATGTAAAACTTCTCTCCAAGAGGTGTCGCTTTGCGGCACTCCGTTCGTACTCTGCTATAAAAAGGAGGCCCCTTATCATTGAGCTTGAATCGGACTGCACTCATTAATAGGTGAGAAGTTTGCCCCTGTTCCTTAGTGGAATGTTCATGGGCAAAATATGCAATTTACAATACTCTAAATCAGCGGATCGGTCTAAATGGCAGCTTTACCCAAATCTGGACCGATCTAGGCCAAATTGAAGAAGGATGTCGAAGGTCCTAACGCAACTCACTGTCCAAAATTTCAGCAAAATCTGATCGGTCTATATGGGGGCTATATGAAGATATAGTCCCATACAGCCTTTCTTCGAACTTAACCTGCTTATGGACAAAAAAAGAATCTGTGCAAAGTTTCTGCTCAATTTCTCTATTTTTTAAGACTATAGCGTGATTTCAACAGACAGACGGACGGGCATGGCTAGATCGTCTTAGATTTTTACGCTGATCAAGAATATATAGTATATATAGGATCGGAAATGGACATTTCGATGTGTTGCAATCGGAATGACAAAATGAATATACCCCCATCCTTCGGTGGTGGGTATAAAAACCTAACGTCAAAATTATTGTAATAAAACCACAATTCAGTTTGTGCAATGCAATATTTTGTTACGAAATGCATACATATATTAAATGGGAAAGCTGTTGGTTTGCAAACAACAACAAAAATTCCTTATGTAATAAGTTCTAGGAAATTAAGCTTTCTACAATTCAAGTTGGGCCTTTAAGTGTGTATGCACAGTGGATTTTGCGTACAACTATGATGACATTAGACTCAGTTGAACAAAACAAAATTGCCTCATTACAATTCCTGCAGTCAATCAGGAAATCAATTTTTAGGCTAGATACAGCATTTTCAACGAAAGAAAAAGGGAAACAAGCTAACCCATAAGGACTTTATAACAGGAGCGATATAACCACTTTCGCTTGACAAATATAAACGGATTTTATAGCGGAAAATCTAACGATTTGGGAAGATTTTGCCATTCATCTCAAAAAGCTTAACTGACTTTAGTGTCGCCATATTTAAGAATTCTGGTTCGACCTCCTATTTAAGGCTAGTACCGGTAGGACACAAAATAAATGCTGATCAATTGTTGTCAGCCATCAATTGTTGTCTATGCTTGAAAATCTTTTTTGATGTTTTAGACTTTCAACCCAAGCGTTCTGCGACGGACGGAAATGCTAACCTATGCGTCAAGGGTCAATGAAACCATGGACATTTTTCGACACTGATCTATGAAATATTGACACCTTTGTTTCCAAACTGGCATAAATTTTTCCTAAAGCTTCTAAATATAACGACCGAAAATGTCTGAATCCACTGTTTTTAGTGCACTTACTACCATCACCATCAGCATATATTCAAATACAGATACAATGTTCATTTGGAAAAAAAAAAATCAATTTGTTTGCTTTTAATTGGTACCCCCGAATCAGCACTCGAAGGCGCGTTTTGCTGTTACGCTGTTGCATCTGACAAGCCTCCTCTAATAGATAAAATGATCATAATTGAAGTGTTTACATGACGAAAAAGAAAAACAAATGCATATTTCTCTCCTCTCTTTCTTCTTTTTTTTTGCTATTTTTGCATCATCAGAAGCAACAACGACAAAAGCTAACGTTTGAATGCATTTAATGAAAATATTGTTTGACACGTGTAAAAAAAAACCACAAATGAAACCATAGGAAAATTGTAAACATCATACGATATATGATGCAGGATTGCTTGGTTTAAAGGGGAATTTTCATATACGCTTTTCAATCAATGGACAAAAGAATTTTTGCATTATATGTGATCATAAACAAGAGGATACGTCATCATCTATAATCGAGTAAATTTCGATTGGATTTTTTGTTTATTCAAAAATTATAAAAACAAAATTTATTGTTTTGGTTTTGGTTTTAGTTTTGCCAAAATATGGATATGATTGAACGCAATATATTAATTAATTACGCAGATCGAATCTGACCAAAAATCAAGTATCATTTGGGGTAAATTTTTCAAAGCTGTATCTGCCTTAATGTATGTATAAAACAATAACAAGCAAAAACGCTTGATCGGTCTCACCTTAAAGAAATTTGATTCCAAATTGGATAAAAATGAAATTTACAATAAGTAAAATCTTAAGTTCAGTTCAAAGAGAGCTAGTATACATCAGTTTAAAAATGTTGGCTTCTAAGGGACTCAAAAAGCCTAATCGGCGGAACGGTTTATATGGGGGCTGTATTAATATATTGGGTTGCCCAAAAAGTAATTGCGGATTTTTCATATAGTCGGCGTTGACAAATTTTTTCACAGCTTGTGACTCTGTAATTGCATTCTTTCTTCTGTCAGTTATCAGCTGTTACTTTTAGCTTGCTTTACAAAAAAAAGTGTAAAAAAAGTATATTTGATTAAAGTTCATTCTAAGCTTTGTTAAAAATGCATTTACTTTCTTTTAAAAAATCCGCAATTACTTTTTGGGCAACCCAATACCTTACATTTTAAATTTCAGCCCAACCGTATCAAGCGTGCTAAGTTCGGCCGGTATACCCTCCACCGTGGATTGCATTTGCATACTTCTTTGAATTACTTTTTCAAATATACAATATATATGAGCTATATGAAGTTATTGACCGATAGGGAACGTACATGTCATGACGTAAAAGTCATAGAAAAATATCTCCTCGAAAATTTCAGGCAAATTGAATAATAATTGCGCCCTCTAGAGGCTCAGAAATTCAAATTTGAAAATCGGTTTATATGGCAGCTATATGAGGTTATGAATCGATTTAGCCCATACAGTGGTTGGAAGTCATATTAAAACGACATATGGAAAATTTCAGCCAAATTGGATAAGAATTGCGTCTAGGACTCAAGAAATCAAATCAAAAGATCGGTTATATGGCAGCTATATCAAGATATGGACAGATTTAGACCATATATAACACATTTGTTGGAAGCCATAGCAAAGCGATATGTGCAAGTTTTCAGCCAAATCGGATTAGAATTGTGCCTTCTAGAGGTGCAAGAAGTCTAATCGGGAGATCGGTTTATATGACAGTTGTATCAGGTTATGGAGTGATTTAGACCATACTTAGTACAGTTGTTGGAAGCCATACCAAAACGATATGTGCAAAAATTCAGCCAAATGATACACCTTCCTCAGTATGAATAGGAATGAATCTTTCCGGACCATTCAATACCACACGAAGTTTCAGACAAGGAGACAGCTTAACATGTGATCTCTATAATGTCATGCTGGAGAAGATTATACGAGATGTAATCACAATAGAACACATGCTACTCGCCTATGCCGATGACATCGACATAATAGGTCGGTCACCAGAAGTAGTAAGTGCAGCCTTCAAAAGAGTCAGTGAAAATGGGTCTGGCAGTAAATGGAGATAAGACGAAATGGATGATATCAATTCCCAAAACGCCTTGTGCAGCCGATCTGATAAAGAAAATGAAAAAAGTTGGGAACCACAACTATAAGATAGTCAGCAACTTTATCTACCTTGACACCGACGTAACCAGTATGAATGACACCAGGTTAGAAATAAAGCGAAGAATAAAACTGGCAAACATATGCTACTGTGGAATAAGTACGCTTTAGAAACAAGGCCACCTCTCGACAGACGAAAATTACACTAAACAGGACACTGATACCACCGGTGTTGTTATCTGTGGTTCTGAGGCTTGGGTACTTCTGAAAGCAGTCGAGGAAGTGCTTGGAGTGTTTGAGAAAAAGATTCTTTGTAAAATATATGGACCAGTTTGCGTTAACGGAGTATAAAGGCGACGTATGAACCATGAGCTGTATGACTACGATAGAATAGTTACACGTACCAAAATAAAACGGGCGCACGTTGGTACACGCAAACCGGGACGATCAAAAGCCCAATTGAGAGATCAAATGTTGGGAGACACCTCGGTGGTGTCAGTGATAATAAAATGAGCTGGTGTCAGAGATTATAAAATGAGCGCAAAAGATCGAGGCTCTTGAAACGCCATTCTACGTTCGGCTAGTGGACCAAACGTTCTTTCATAGCCAATTAAAGTGAAGTAAATATGAGTAAAATATGAGTTTTAAAGGGTTAGGTGTAACCAAACTTAACAATCTGTTTTCTTTTTTATACCAACCACCAAAGGATGGGGGTATATTCATTTTGTAATTCCGTTTGCAACACATCGAAATATTCATTTCCGATCCTATAAAGTATATGTATTCTTGATTAGCGTACAAATCTAAGACGATCTAGCCATGCCCGTCCGTCTGTCTGTTTAAATCACGTTACAGTCTTTAAAAATGGTGGTATTGAGCTGCAAATTTGCACAGGTTATTTTTTTGTTCATAAGCAGGTTAAGTTCGAAGATCGGCTATATTGGACTATACCTTGGTATAGCACCCATTTAGAACGATCCGCCGATTTAGGGTCTTAGGCCCATAAAAGCCACATTTATTATCCGATTTTGCCTAAAATTGGGGACAGTAAGTTGTGTTGGGCCCTTCGACATCCTTTCTCAATTTGGCCCAGATCAGTCCAGATTTGGATATAGCTGTCATATACACCGATCCGCCAATTTAGGGACTTAGACCCATAAAAGCCACATTTATTATCTGATTTTGCTGAAATTTGGGACAGTAAGTTATGTTCGGTCAGTCGACATCCTTCTTTAATTTGGCCCAGATCGGTCTAGATTTGGATATAGCTGCCATATAGACCGATCTCTCGATTTAAGGCTTTGGGCCCATAAAAGGCGCATTTATTATCCCATGTCGCTAAAATTTGGGACGGTGAGTTGTGTTGGGCTTTTCAACATTCTTCCTCAATTTGGCTCAAATCTTTCCAGATTTGGATATAGCTGCCATATAAACCGATCTCTCGACTTAAGGTTTTGGGGCCATCAAAGGCGTATTTATTGTCCGATTTTGTCAAAATTTTGGACAGTGAGTTGTGTAAGGCTCTTCGCCATTTTTCTGCAACTTGGCCCAAATCGGTTCAGATTTGGATATAGCTACCATATAGACCGATCTCTCTCTCTTTTGGGACCATAAAAAGCGCAATTATTGTCCGATTTTGCCGAAATTTGGGATATTGAGTTGTGTTAGGCTCTTGGACATTTTTCTGCAACTTGGCTCAAATCGGTTCAGATTTGGATATAGCTGCCGTATAAAATCTTGGCCCCATAAAAAGCATATTTATAATCCTATTTCACTGAAATTTAACACAGTGACCTATATTAGGCTTTTCGACATCCGTGTCGTATATTTTATATATTTTTATTAATTTTCATACGTATTCTTGGTAAGTTTGAAACCAGCTACAAATTTTATTTTTAGTTACATATAATATAAGCATTACAATTTATATGTAAATTAAGGAACCCTTTGTATGAACTAAATTCTCTTAGTTGGACATTTAAACTATTCCATATAAGATATTTTTCCTAGTTACACCAAATAAAAGTCTATTAATGCATTTAATTTCTCCCATTTTATATTGAATTTTTTCCCGTCCTCATATTTTGCACATGCTGACGGGAAAAATTCTAGACATCGACTCTCACCCTTACCCACGGGTGTAATTGATCTTAATTGAGGGGTTTTCTGTGGTTTAGAAGAGGTAAACAAATTTGTTTTTGTTTATTTCTGATCGACTCAAGTGACTAAATGAATTTTACGAGTATAGTCGTAAGTCTTTATTGTTATTGTTATTCAAAGCGTGCAAAATTTTCTATTTAGTTCAACAAAACAACAACAAATACGTAGAAGAAATGCAGCGATAAAATATTATTTACAACATACGATATTTTCGCCTGGTCATTACGAAAGTTCTTCGAAGCCGGTTTATATAGCGTTTAGTTCAGCATTTCCTCAAGCGTATGAGAAAAGCAATTTGAATACAAAATTAGCAACAATTTAATGATTTATTTAAATTTTAAAGTTTAAAAAGCAAAAAGCATTACATTTAGCGGTACAAGGAAATGTTTAAAAGCTAGTTTTCCTAAAGAATAGATAAAAAATTTCAAATAAAAATATGCCAGACCAAATCTCGGGAACCCACCCACCTTGGATTTTTCTAAAATTGTACAACAATGAATTTAGTTGAAGGGCAGATGTGTACTTTATGCACAAAATTTCTGTCAAATCAGCCAAAAGTTGAAGCTTCTTGGGGCAGTTTTTGTGGGTGTCATTTCAAGGTATGAACACATTACATACATAACACGGATGTTGAAAGTCATAACACAACACTACGTGCCAAATTTCAGCCTTATACGATTTGGTTGGGACTTTCAGGGGCTCAAGATCTCTAATCGGTAGATTGGTATATATGGGAACTATATCAGGTTATAGACCGATTTGGACCATACTTAACATTTTGGAAGTCATGAAAAAAAACTTCATTTAAAGTTTTAGCCAAATCGGATAATAATTGCGGCTTCTAGGGGCTGATGAAAGGCCATTTTATATGGGATCCATTAGCGAAGCCAGCCCAGCTTCCTGTGGAGGGCTAAAACCCTTTGAAAAACAATAAAATTAGAAAATCTTTTTGTCGAAAACAGCGTAATTAAAGCCCACACCCAGAGGAGGTTCGGCCGCTATTGTGATTTCCACAAATGATTAAGAATCATGGCTAGAACGGCTCATAATGTCATTACGATCGGAATATATCGATGGCTTAATATAAAAAGGGCCCAACTCAATTTTTTGTTTCACCACAGGATTTTTCCGTCTAAAAAAATCTTGTAATAAAATCTATTAAATAGCAAGTAACAGCGTGCCAATTTCGGCTGAGCCGAATCTTATATACCCTCCACCATGGATCGTATATATCAAGTTCTTTGCCTAGTATCTCTTTATGGGCAAACAAAGAATATTGAATAAGAACTGCTATGCTATTGGAACCATATCAGGTTACGAACCGTGGACAAATTTGAATGTGTCACTTTAAATTATGAAAAAAAAACCAGAAAAGTATTAAAAATATATCGTTGAATAAGTTGTATGTCATTGAATTATATTGTAAATTACAACGAATTGTTAACTGCATAAGATATCTTCTTTTTTACCATCCGTACTAATCTGGAGTAGATTGTAAGATTATTGTGAATTGTTAGGTATAAGAATTTTAGTACGACACGTCACTTGCCTTTTCTGTAAAGTATAAAACTTTACTTCTTCTACAACCACAACAAGGTGAGCAACACAAACAACCTACCCTTCTCTTTTTCCCAATAAAACCTCAAACTCTTGTACATTTCCTAAGCCGACACTTACCGTCTTTTATTTCTTCTTCTCGTTTTGGGATACTTCATTTTCTCATTTGACTTCTTATTCCTCTGGGTACGAGGAATAATAAGTTAAACCAACCGCTAAATTACAGTCCACTCGGCATTCACAGAGAAATCCATTCGTGACGTCATCGCACAACCACAAGCGATCTCTCAACCCACACTCCACATTTAACTAGGAATCCCCCAATTTTGTGCAAACCGATTCGGGACATACTTGGCTTGGATATTGGAGACCATAGTAGATGCCATTGTGCAAAATTTCAACCAAATTGGATAAAAATTGCGATTTAACTTCTAGAGCCTCTATAGGCTCTAGAAGTAAAATCGCGAGATTGGTTTATATGGGAGCTATATCAAATTATGGACCGATTCAGACCATATTTGGCACGTATGTTAGAGTTGATAAAAACTGTCAGCCAAATCGGATAAGAATTACGCCCTCTAGAGGCTCAAGAAGTAAAATCGGGACATTGGTTTATATGGGAGCTATATCAGGCATTGGACCGATTGAGATCATATGTAGCGCGTATGATAATGGTAAGAAGAACAGTCGTTGTGCAAAATTTCAGCCAAATCGGATAAGAATTATGCCCTCCAGAAGCTCAAGAAGAATAATCGGGAGATCGGCTTATATGGCAGCTATATCAGGTTTTGAACCAGTTCGGACCAACCTTGACACAGTTATTGAAAGCCAAAACAAAACACTTCGTGCAAAAGTTCAGCCAAATCGGATAAGTATTGCGCACTCTAGAGGCTCAAGAAGTTAAGATCCAAGATCGGTCTATATGGCAGCTACATCAGGTTATGCACCGATTTGAACAATATTTACCATAGTGGTTGGACGTCATAACAAATCATCTCATGCAAAATCTTATCAGATTTGTCTGAAATCCATAGACTCTCAAGTCAAGATCAAGCATCGGTTTATATGGCAGATATATCAAAACATGGACCGATTTGGCCCATTGACAATCCGAATGCGAATGGTGAGCGATGTCGTGAGATGATATCCAACTTTTTTTGCCCAAAATGCAAGAGCTTGACTTGCATGACATGTGGTTTCAACAAGACCATGCCACATAGCACACGTAACAATGGAGTTTTTGAGAGGCGAGTTTGGTGAACATCTTATTTCACGTTCGTGACCGGTCAACTGGCCGCCTAGATCGTGCGATTTAATGCCTTTAGACTATTTTTTGTAGGGCTTTGTTCAAGCTCATGTCTATGCAGACAAGCCCGCTTCAAGTGACGCATAGGAAGACAACATTGAAGCATTTCTTCGTTAGATACCGGCCAAAATGTTGGAAAGAGTATAAAAAAATTTGATTAAGGGGATGGACTATTTGAAATTTCAACAGATGGTAGAGGATGGCTCCTCGATGGATATAGGGTACTCGATTTTAAGATATCCGCGAGGTGGTCGGTCAAACAAACGTTGGGAACGCACTACTCCAAGACCCATCCAAACGGACATGTTTACCGATTGGAGCAAAATGGGTATCAAATGAAAGGTATTTAAGAGTAGAGTACATACTTGATATAACAATTCGACCTCATGTGTCGAGGTTCCCGCTTCATGCCCCAAAAAATGACTTGATTATCGATTGGGGGAATATGGGTATCAAATGAAAGGCAATTAGAAATAGAATACGAAACTTTTATAAAAGTTTAGGGTCAAATCCCAGGGTGCCCACCCACCTCAAAAACCACCCCAAGCGGGCATGTAAGCCAATCGGGCAGTATGGGATTGAAAGGAGAGTTTCTTAAGAGTGAAATACAAAGCTTACATAAAAGCTTGGGGTCTATTACCATACAGAAAGTACGATATCTTGGGAAGAGCTCCACAACATGAAACGCGGCATGACACTGGCTATGGATTTGTGGTTTGTCGGAGACTGAAGCATCTTGTCTCCAGGTTTACTCCGGTGGATGAGAGGCTAGCCACAATCGAATGTGACCACTGTCCCGCTCATGATATTCAAATCGGTCTGGTAGATTTTAATGCGAAAATAGGGAAGAAAAATATCTTTGGCCCAATAGTCGAAAAATTTAGCCCATATGAAAAAACTTCCGATTATGGCATGAGGCTAAAAGATTTCGCCGCGGCAAAGAACAGGTAATTAGCAGCAACAGATGCCAACATTGAAGGATTCACACGGCCTCATGGCTGTCACCCGATCAAAAAACGAGAAACCAAACAGATAATGTTGAGATAGGTGGAAAGGATTCAACCAACGTGTTAGATGTACGATCGATCCGAGGGGCGAACATCGATTCGGATTATTACCTTGATGAAGCAAAGGTTCGCACTCATCATAGTGTGGGGAGAAACGTACGATCTGACACTGCGCGGAAGCTGGAACTGACACTGCACGGAAGCTGGACATCGGAAAGCTGCAAACACAACAGGTGGCAATTGCATACTCCGCTCGGCTAACCCAATTGCTGCTTAAAGTAAGCACTCCCGGTCCCGGTAATATAGCCGCGCAATGACAAGCCATTGCCCACTCTATGTAATGGCCGTAACATCCATACTTGGGTACCAAAAGCCTCCCACAAGGAAAGCACGTAATGACCAGGAGTGCCAAAAAGTTACTGAACCCAAGAATACGGCATACAGGGAAACATCACAGTCAGTAACAACGCGCCAGGCGAATGAGGGGTATCGGGAGAAAAAGAGAGAAGAGAAAAGGTTTTTTCTGGAGAAGGAAAAAGGAAATGGAAAGACGTGAGTGTGAGCGTATCCAGATATTCAGGATTCAGAATGAAGTCCGAAAATTCTACCAAAGAATTTAACATCAAACCGATGTTTTGGTACAGGCACATCGTGCAGAGACAAAGAAGGAAATCTGGTAACTGATACAGAAAGTGTGCTGAGAATATGGGAAGAGCATCTTACCTACCTACTCCAGAATCAATCCCTGATAATGGTATAGAATCGTTACCTCCTAGTCAAAATGAGTTTCAAGTAGCTGTGACCCGAACGAACAACAACAAGGCAGCAGAATGGATGAACAACAACAACAAAATATTAAGTGCACTATCTGTCAAACTCAGTGATTAGTGCAACTCTGATTTAGTGTATTTTACTAATTCGCGCTATATTTTGTTGTTTGTGTGTTATGGTTCTTAACTATAAAACACACACAGACAACCAAAACTCGTTGCCAGATAGTGTACTTCGCGAGAAAAAATTTTACTCAGCTGTTTATGGTGGAAGATAACTGATAATTATGTCATGTATTGAGCATAGACTTGACGTAGCCCCACAGGAAATAGTCTAACGGCGTCAAATCGCACGACCGAGATGGCCAATCAACTGGATTGAAGCAGTGACGTGTCGTGATAATCACGATAAAAGTACTGCCCAATGACGCCACCGGCCCAATGGCGTCGTTTGCTGTCCCTATCGGTCTACTTTTGTAGCGTCCCCGTTGAAAAACCCTTTATTAAACATAAAAAAATACAGTCTGGGTCAAGTTCTCAAAATAAGTGAAGTTTTCCAAGCTAAGAAGTCATTTTAAAAATGAACTTGATGATAGGCACAAAAGGAGAAGACCTTAATTTCGATGGAAAATACTATACAGAATATTAACTTGAAACCAATTGTCAGAAATTGGACAGTGGGCACAGAAGATCGGACCGCTTGGAAATCTATTCTAAGTTTAGCTTTAGTTTAATGGATCAAATGTTGTGTTGCCGATGTCATAGTTCATAAGGCAACCGCTAGATGGGCACCATTTACTAACTGACATCAGTTATCAAGCGCTACAAAATCTTTTTCGACCAAAACAACATCCGATGATTCTACTGACAGTTCCGAACTTTATCTCTAAAATTGCTTTGTCTTGGGTTCCCTAATCATTTAAAAGTTAGATGCAGGTCATCGATTTTAATTAAAATCATCGCATATAAACAATTTAAATGGGGCTTTCTTTGAGACAATCAAATCACAATTGACGTTGATATGTCGTCTGATAACAGACCCGTGAGATTCGCGTGGAGAAGCATTGATTGTTTGACAGAATAGGTGACACAAGTCACCATCCTACTAAAGTCAAAAGTTGGGTATTAACTTCAGATTTCTTAGTGAAACTCCAATAAAAAAAAATCTGTGAACATTTTTCATTTGCGGTACTAAATTCTTCATTAAGTCGAAATTTGACATTCACTAAAGGAGTGGACAAAACGTTTTTTAACTTGGGCCAACTTGATAAAAAAAATAAATTTTCGTTAAATAAATGACAAGTTTCTAAAGATAAAACCAGTAAAAGCATGCTAAGTTCGGCCGGGCAGAATCTTGGGGACCCACTACCATGGATTCTGATAAAAATGTATACAAAATAAATTTTGGTTGAAGGGCACAATTTTATGCTACATACCAAACTTCTGTCAAACCAGCAAAAATTAAAGCTTAATCTCTTTCTTACACTCCAAGGCGGTTTGTGACTTTACCGTCCTGGTTGTTATTGCCCTTAAGGCCAGTTTACTGTCGGTAAAGATGTTCACACTCAACGTCCACGCGTTAGCACCAAACCACCTCACGCATTCCGTGATCGCCCGAATCTCCGCCTACAGGACCGTATTATGGTCAGGCAGTCGAAAACAGATCTCAGTCCCTGGGTTCTCAATGTAGACCCCCATGCCCTCCTCTAGCTTTGATTCATCCGTGTTACATGATCTTCCAGATGGCAATACTAGGGTTCCGTCAATCCAAGACTGTACCAATGGCAGCAGTGCCTCGCACTCGACTTCAAGGTTCATCTCAGGTATCCGATCGGAAACCTTTCTCCTTCCTTCCAGGTTTCCTATCGTCACCTCGATTATACCGCGATGGTATGAGCTGCTCCCATCTTCAATCCATTCTCCCATCGCCTTAAGTTTCATAGCCGTAGTGGCTGCCTCACACTTAATCTGTATGTCAATGGGTTGGATATCTAGACTGGAGACTGTGCCCTAGTGGGCGTGGTCCTCATCGCTCCGCTTATGCCAAGACAACATATTCTCTGAACCTGTTGTATGGTACTTATGTTGCACTTTTTCTCCATTGCAGTCCACCAAACTACTGAGGCGTTAGTAAGTATTGGTCTAATCATGCTCGTGTAGAGCCAGTGGACTATCCTCGCATTCAGGCACCATTTCGTCCACGGCCCGTCTACATAGTGCTCAACATCTGTTAGCCTTCTCAGTACGCTCCTGGATGTGATATCGAAATCATCTTATTGAAGAAACGCGGTGCGTTAATTTAGCCCAACTTCGTCTTCCTCGTGAACAGGCATATTTCAGTCTTTTCTGGGTTAACATTGAGACCTCTAGCTCTAGCCCAGTCATATGCCATATGCAAGACTCTTTCGGTCCTTCTGCATAGCTGGTTCGAATCCTCACCCCTTAGAAGTATTATAAATCGTCTGCGTAGCAGACGGGTTCAAATCCCTCTTCAGTCAGCATCCGTAATAGGTCATTTATGGTGGTCATGGCGATAAAATGCTCCCCTGTGGCGTGCCCTGTACCACTTTCTCCCTTGTATTTATACCATTGGACACACACAAAATCTCAGCCAAATCGGACAAAAATTGCGGCTTCCAGGGGTTCAAGAAATCAATATGGGAGCGATCTCTAAATCTAAACCGATATGGCCCATTTGCAATCCACAAGGACCTACATCAATATTAAGAATCTGTGTAAAATTTAAAGCGGCTATCTTTACGTATTTGACCGCTATCGTGATTTCGCGGACGGACATGGCTAGATCGACTCAGAACTTTACTTTATGGGGTCTTAGACGAATATTTCGAGGTGTGACTATATAAGTATACCCCCATCCTGAGGTAGTGGGTATAAAAATGCTGCACCAAAATTGTCACGAGAATAATAAGTTACCCCAAATGTTTCCTCTTCCTCCCCTTTCGTCAAAAACTTTGTTTCCATTGGAAATTCCGCCAAAAATGGATTTTCAAAAACAAAAACTTTTGAATTTGATAAAACATTAAATACAGCTCTCAATAAAATATTTTTTTTCTTTCGAAATTTAAGTTTCACATTTTTGTTTTTTCAAAGTGTAGCTCTTGGACGCCAACCCATTCATTAATTGACTAGGAAATAAAAATGTTTAATTGCATTCACAATTGACATATCAGGCTCAGACTCACTTTCATGTTATGACAATGCAAATTATTATTTGCACGAAAGCAATAACGTTTCTTTCACATTGATCACGTTTTTTCACGAAAAATAAAAACAACACAAAAATTGAATAAGATGTTCTTGGCGAAACGCATTACAACATAATGCAATACGCATAGAGTGTGTTTAAGGGGCTTCTCTTGTCTCTTCTCTTGTCTTTTCTTAAAAAAAAAGAGAAATTCCCAAGAGTTTATGCTCTCTTGCCAATTCGAAGAGTAAGAGAGAAACATAGGTTGTACTAAATTCCCATCATATTGTAACATTAATTATATTATTAAGTGTGTGCGTGCCCATGTTTTCATTAAAATGCGTCAATAGGTGATAGGCGCCGACTGAAGAGTGTGCAACGCATCAAAATTTCACTTAACAAAAAGTGTGCAGAGCCAATGCTGACGTCTATGCCTTTGGCAAAGACAGCAGCAGAGATAGCCGCTCACTTTGACGTCGCACAGTGGGCCAAATGGCAAAAAAATTGGAAATAAGTCTACAACTTTTTATCTGTTGATTTTAGCCATACAAAATGTTCTAGACATTTGTAGAGGAGGACATAGGCTTTCAGAAAAGTGCTGTTGTTGGTCCATATCTTTAATACAGGGTGAGCTACAGGGTGTCAAAGTTGACCACTTTTGACTTCTCCAAGCTTCTGGGGGCCATAACTTTTGATCTACTCAACCGATTTACATGATTTAGGACTCTAGAGAAAGAGCTTGACAAGATCTAAAAAACTTATGCATAAAGTACCATGCCATCGTGTACTGTTAAGGAGTTATGAATTGTTTAATTTTAAAATATGAAAATTTGGCCTTGGTTTTTTTCAGTGTTTTTTAAATAACTCCGTCAATTTTAAAGCTATAAACTTCATACTTCACACAAATTATGCCAGCATATGTGTGCATAAAATACAAAATATCACGTGAATATCTTTGGCGGTTTAAAAATGGCATCGTTTTCAATATGAAAAATATTTTTTTTGTCAAAAAATTGCAAAATTTTTCAAAAAAGATACTCCCATTTCCTTTAAGTTTTCGCAAACTTTGGCCGTCAAAGCATTATCATTTCTTTCCATTTTCACAAAGTCGAGGTATTAAGAAAAGTTTTAAGTGCTAATTTGGCTAATTTCGATATCAAACAACACCGTTATCTTAAGACCAAAATGGCCAATTTTTTTACTAAACTTCAAAAGTTTCTCACTGGAAAAAAAGTTCCACGGGGATTTTTTCGCTTTTTTTGAACTTAAATGAAAGCTTAAAATGTTCCCAACATTTTAAGGTATGTCTCGCCATATCCTAGCCATAAATGAGATCGTAGCGATCAAAATACTGAAAAAAGTCAATTTTCAAGTAGTGCTATATTCATTGCTAAAAAACAAGTATTACGTCACATTTTATTGCAAAGATGTTAAATAAACTTTTATTTGGTAACACTTCTTCTACAAAACACAAAAAGAATCATGGAAATATCTCTATTCTATTCCATTTTATGGAACCGGCAATAAAAAAGTCAATTTTTCAAAAAAGTCGAATTTCCCAAATTTTGTTTTTGTTGTCCTAATTGCACATGACACACTATAGCCATATTTACGCAACATACCTTATCGTAAAGGAAATTTTCATACCTTTCCAACAATGTATAAAACATTTCTCAACTCGGATTCTATCTACTCTAAAATTCATTTACACTTCATTAAACTCTATATAAAAATGTCTATTTGTGAAATGGAACCTTATATGGGGCCTACACTAAAACATTGATAGATTTGCCCAGGGTTTACAATACAAATGTGTTAGAATAAAAAAAGGTCTCCTGCCAAAGTTTAAAAAAATTGGAATAAAAATATGTGTTTTAGAGCGAAAACACTTCGCATCGGCGTGCGTTTATATGTATATTAGCTACTCCCAAAATAAAAAAGCATTTTAGTTTTGTATTATTTGATTTTATTCTCTACCAAATAATCTAAGGTATCAAAATTTAAAAGCTCTTTAATTTGAATGGCATCGGGATCGTCCTTATCTATATCGTCACATATTTTTGGTAGCCATTTAGTTCTGATGCTGTATAGTACCGGATCAGACGATAACAATAAATATTGAAGTAAATCATAATTTTGGTTAAATTTGGTGCTCTTTCGGGTATTGAAAAGCCGGAACTGTTTAACATCTCTATTACGGGATTCCTGAGCTTCTTCTGTAAGTTCTCCTAACGGAAGTATGTTGTATTCCACAATTTCCTTGCCATGATGTAAGACTTTATGTACTGTCGGTGTTAAAGCTTTCCACGAATATAAATCAGATAAAATGTTTTTTGTGTCATTACTATAAGCTTCAAATTTGGTTGAATTTATCATCTTTTTGCTATTGATTACAGCCAAAATCACTTTGAATCGTCTTAGCAAGTGTTCATCAAGACCGGTTATTTTAGATGTCGATACGGGGTCCTCTAAAAACCGCCTTGCCGAGTTGCCATCATTTGTGCTTCCGTATCCGTAAAGAGGTTTATCTATTATAAGTCCCTTTTGTTTAAACTCCAACTGGATTCGATTCTTCTCTTCCTGCCTCATTTTGTGAAGATCTTGGTTGTTTCTAGCAGAGACATCGCGGTTTCCAGGGCTAGTCCGATATTTAAGGTCATACGATAAATGCAAACAATACTCCATGAATCGAATTCTACAGTGCAGGGGCGAAATACCGAAATTGAGCGCATTTTCGTTTACTAAATTTTCATCAGACTTGTCCTCGAATTGCCCATTCTTCTTGCCACAAATATTGCATCTCCAATTGGACATAACGCCAGTTAATGCGTTTGCCACCTTTCCATCGATCATAGTGAGTTGTAGTTGAAACGAAACTTTTATATTTCTTCCCAATTGGTTTATAACAATCATGGGTAATGCAGCAATTTCTTCCTTTATTTCGTTCACCAAAGATCGTGTTGTGTTCCGGTCTTCCTTTGTATACTCAAACCGAATTGGGCGACATAAATATTTTGACCCAGGTGTTCTATTTATCCATATATCTTGAAATGCATTTTCTTTCGATGATGAAGATTGGTCCTTGTACAATCTCATTCTCAATGGTACTAATGATGCCATGAAAATTGATGCGAAGTTGGTATCTATTTCTGTTTGTTGCTTATATTCGGAAAATCCAGATGATCCATCACAACCCCATTTGCTGATCAAAACCACTTCGGAATTATTACATGTGTTCAACTGTTCTTCAGTAAAATTAGAAATAATTCTAACAGCTGTATTTTCAACAAGATCAGCAAGTTTCACTCTTGCTTTTAATTCGTCCACGTATATATTTGATGGCACCATTTTCGTCCTGGTGTTGTACAATTTATGTTTTGAGGGTAAACAACCCCATCCTTTTTCACGAAGAGCCTTCCTCATTGTTGAGTATTTGTTTCTTGAGAGGCCTAGGTTCAAAATCAGGGCCAGTGCATCTTCCTCCGTGAATTCTGTAGTCGATTTTGGAGTTGGAATACTTTCTACCATTCTCTTTACCCTTTTCGGAGATGCTAATGGTAAAACATCGACAATTCGTCCAACATTTTTTGGTTGTGTTTTTAACAATGCTGTTTTGAACGTATCTTTTATTAAATTTGGCGGATGTGCCGCCAATAGTTCCTCTTGTTTTTTCTTTTTGGTTTTCTCCGTAACTTCGTCGTATGCTTTGCTAGGCCGGCCGGGAATCAGCGGTTTAATTTCAATAAGTAGATCCGATTTCAGCCACTTCTCATACATTTTGAAAAACTTGATTTTTGCGAATGAACATTCTGGCAACCTTCTCTCAAATGATTTGTAGAATTTTTCAAGTTTGTCTAAAGCGTCTTTATTTAGCCTTATTCCATATATGTGGTCCAAAGTGTAAACAAGTTCCTTAAATGACTCCGTGTATGATTTGGAATCATTTTTGATGTCCCATACAATTTTCGAAAGAGTGGAATACTTCAGTATGACTTCCATAACTTATAAATGTCCTTTACGCCTCTACAAAATATAATGAAGAAAATTTGGATTTTGTTCAAATATTTATGCAATATATTCACAATTAATGACCCATTTCAGGTATCAGACGCAATCGTAAAAAGGGGTCCAAAGTGCCTCTTTTTACTTACTCTTCTATAATTATTTACCTGGACTCGAATTTGGTTAAAAAAAATGACAATGAATTTTTTATGGGTAGGTTTTTTCACATTCATTGATACGGTGGATTTCCTGGGAATTCGACATAGCGAAACAGGTAACATTTGTCTGCATCAAATCTTAACACAAATATATATATATATGCAGGTATATTTCTAGGTTACTTTTTATTCAAAAATCATCAGCTTACATTAAAAATAGATGTAGGTACTATACAAACGCACGCCGATGCGAAGTGTTTTCGCTCTAAAACACATATTTTTATTCCAATTTTTTTAAACTTTGGCAGGAGACCTTTTTTTATTCTAACACATTTGTATTGTAAACCCTGGGCAAATCTATCAATGTTTTAGTGTAGGCCCCATATAAGGTTCCATTTCACAAATAGACATTTTTATATAGAGTTTAATGAAGTGTAAATGAATTTTAGAGTAGATAGAATCCGAGTTGAGAAATGTTTTATACATTGTTGGAAAGGTATGAAAATTTCCTTTACGATAAGGTATGTTGCGTAAATATGGCTATAGTGTGTCATGTGCAATTAGGACAACAAAAACAAAATTTGGGAAATTCGACTTTTTTGAAAAATTGACTTTTTTATTGCCGGTTCCATAAAATGGAATAGAATAGAGATATTTCCATGATTCTTTTTGTGTTTTGTAGAAGAAGTGTTACCAAATAAAAGTTTATTTAACATCTTTGCAATAAAATGTGACGTAATACTTGTTTTTTAGCAATGAATATAGCACTACTTGAAAATTGACTTTTTTCAGTATTTTGATCGCTACGATCTCATTTATGGCTAGGATATGGCGAGACATACCTTAAAATGTTGGGAACATTTTAAGCTTTCATTTAAGTTCAAAAAAAGCGAAAAAATCCCCGTGGAACTTTTTTTCCAGTGAGAAACTTTTGAAGTTTAGTAAAAAAATTGGCCATTTTGGTCTTAAGATAACGGTGTT
This sequence comes from Stomoxys calcitrans, assembly GCF_963082655.1. Lineage (NCBI taxonomy): Eukaryota > Metazoa > Arthropoda > Insecta > Diptera > Muscidae > Stomoxys > Stomoxys calcitrans. Next base: position 85,446,268 of record NC_081555.1, on the reverse strand, counting down.
GTTTGATATCGAAATTAGCCAAATTAGCACTTAAAACTTTTCTTAATACCTCGACTTTGTGAAAATGGAAAGAAATGATAATGCTTTGACGGCCAAAGTTTGCGAAAACTTAAAGGAAATGGGAGTATCTTTTTTGAAAAATTTTGCAATTTTTTGACAAAAAAAATATTTTTCATATTGAAAACGATGCCATTTTTAAACAAAAGGGACTTATAATAGATAAACCTCTTTACGGATACGGAAGCACAAATGATGGCAACTCGGCAAGGCGGTTTTTTGAGGACCCCGTATCGACATCTAAAATAACCGGTCTTGATGAACACTTGCTAAGACGATTCAAAGTGATTTTGGCTGTAATCAATAGCAAAAAGATGATAAATTCAACCAAATTTGAAGCTTATAGTAATGACACAAAAAACATTTTATCTGATTTATATTCGTGGAAAGCTTTAACACCGACAGTACATAAAGTCTTACATCATGGCAAGGAAATTGTGGAATACAACATACTTCCGTTAGGAGAACTTACAGAAGAAGCTCAGGAATCCCGTAATAGAGATGTTAAACAGTTCCGGCTTTTCAATACCCGAAAGAGCACCAAATTTAACCAAAATTATGATTTACTTCAATATTTATTGTTATCGTCTGATCCGGTACTATACAGCATCAGAACTAAATGGCTACCAAAAATATGTGACGATATAGATAAGGACGATCCCGATGCCATTCAAATTAAAGAGCTTTTAAATTTTGATACCTTAGATTATTTGGTAGAGAATAAAATCAAATAATACAAAACTAAAATGCTTTTTTATTTTGGGAGTAGCTAATATACATATAAACGCACGCCGATGCGAAGTGTTTTCGCTCTAAAACACATATTTTTATTCCAATTTTTTTAAACTTTGGCAGGAGACCTTTTTTTATTCTAACACATTTGTATTGTAAACCCTGGGCAAATCTATCAATGTTTTAGTGTAGGCCCCATATAAGGTTCCATTTCACAAATAGACATTTTTATATAGAGTTTAATGAAGTGTAAATGAATTTTAGAGTAGATAGAATCCGAGTTGAGAAATGTTTTATACATTGTTGGAAAGGTATGAAAATTTCCTTTACGATAAGGTATGTTGCGTAAATATGGCTATAGTGTGTCATGTGCAATTAGGACAACAAAAACAAAATTTGGGAAATTCGACTTTTTTGAAAAATTGACTTTTTTATTGCCGGTTCCATAAAATGGAATAGAATAGAGATATTTCCATGATTCTTTTTGTGTTTTGTAGAAGAAGTGTTACCAAATAAAAGTTTATTTAACATCTTTGCAATAAAATGTGACGTAATACTTGTTTTTTAGCAATGAATATAGCACTACTTGAAAATTGACTTTTTTCAGTATTTTGATCGCTACGATCTCATTTATGGCTAGGATATGGCGAGACATACCTTAAAATGTTGGGAACATTTTAAGCTTTCATTTAAGTTCAAAAAAAGCGAAAAAATCCCCGTGGAACTTTTTTTCCAGTGAGAAACTTTTGAAGTTTAGTAAAAAAATTGGCCATTTTGGTCTTAAGATAACGGTGTTGTTTGATATCGAAATTAGCCAAATTAGCACTTAAAACTTTTCTTAATACCTCGACTTTGTGAAAATGGAAAGAAATGATAATGCTTTGACGGCCAAAGTTTGCGAAAACTTAAAGGAAATGGGAGTATCTTTTTTGAAAAATTTTGCAATTTTTTGACAAAAAAAATATTTTTCATATTGAAAACGATGCCATTTTTAAACCGCCAAAGATATTCACGTGATTCCTTTTGTATTTTATGCACACATATGCTGGCATAATTTGTGTGAAGTATGAAGTTTATAGCTTTAAAATTGACGGAGTTATTTAAAAAACACTGAAAAAAACCAAGGCCAAATTTTCATATTTTAAAATTAAACAATTCATAACTCCTTAACAGTACACGATGGCATGGTACTTTATGCATAAGTTTTTTAGATCTTGTCAAGCTCTTTCTCTAGAGTCCTAAATCATGTAAATCGGTTGAGTAGATCAAAAGTTATGGCCCCCAGAAGCTTGGAGAAGTCAAAAGTGGTCAACTTTGACACCCTGTAGCTCACCCTGTATTAAAGATATGGACCAACAACAGCACTTTTCTGAAAGCCTATGTCCTCCTCTACAAATGTCTAGAACATTTTGTATGGCTAAAATCAACAGATAAAAAGTTGTAGACTTATTTCCAATTTTTTTGCCATTTGGCCCACTGTGCGTCGTTGCTTTCGTTGTTTTCATTTTTGTAAAAATAAACAATTTTTTTTTTTTATTAGAGAATAAGACGTGGGGAGTATTAGGTGAATGAGTAGAATTAAGGAAAATAATGTGTGTGGAATAGGCATGAATGTCCTCTTTATTTTTTGTTTTTGTTTAATGGCCCGATCAACGGCCAAGGGTGATGCACTTCCAACACGTGTTGCATCAGACATTCTAATGAATGATAATCAAAGACAAAAAAAAACACGCGTACAAAAAAGAAAACGCACACCAAAATCGATTGTCTTGTTGTTTTCGATGCGACATTGAAAATTCCCACCAACTATCAACCGACCGACCATGTGTTGGTTATTTTTTATGTTGTTTGTAGTTATTTCGACTTTTTGTTTTTCTTGCTGCTTAAACAGGAAAATAATAGTTAACGGCTATGGTACACTTATCTTAAAATGATTCAAAACAAAATTATGAATGCTAAATGACAGAGTGTGTTAAAACCCTCAAAGAAAAATCTTAGTTTCAGTTGGGGTTAGAACGTTAGCAGCATTTGAGTCAGTGCAGCAGTGATTCAGTCCAACAGAAATATTAAAACCAATTAGTTGCAGATGTTGTTAGTTGAAATAGCAAATGTAAATGTCTGCCTAAACGACAGTTATGTTTTTCCTAGGATAAAGTAACCGTTGAGTGGAGCGGATGTATTTTCATTCCGCTCCTCGAAGAAAACTATCCGTATCTCGGAATAGGTACCTATTACGAAAAATTTTAAAGCCTTTCAGGAAAAGGCTCAAAATGGACTCCAAAGATACAACAGCTGCGGTGGTGGCATCAGACCGTAACATGTTGTTCTCCCCTCCTATAGGTGGGGGCACCTTGGCACCTGTAGTCGAGAGTAAAGATTCAAGCGCGCAACCTGTCGTCAGACTTACAAATGACGAAGAGACGGATAAACCAGAAGGATGCACAGTTCGTCTCCAACCTTAAAGTTAAGGTGGTATTTCCGATTCAGATTCAAACAGCGACAGCATCAACGGAACAGTCATCGCAGCCGAAGTGAGGGATGAGGACACCGGTATGAAGCACAGTGGGAGAAAATTGAAAAAAAATAGTAAAAAATATGCCGTGTGAGAACGGGATATCACTTAAAAATTTGGAATTTTTAGTGCTGAGATGTTAGCAAGATCGTGTGCAAAATTTCAAGGCCCTAGGTTGCGCGGGCGCCTTTTGGCAGGTTGTTGTTGATCATCTAAGTATTTTAGAAAATTTGTTGGGGCTACCAAAGCTTCGTTTGTTTTGGCAGTTTTTGTGTGCTTAAAAAAGGGAAAGCAGATATTACTGCTCTTTCAGCAAACATAGAGCTGCTGCATTAGCAAAAATTTGGTCAGCTAAATACGAAAACAAAATCTGCTGTTTTCAGTACAAAGATCAGATGAACAAAAAATGTTGTGTATAAAAATACCATTCCGTTTGTAACACCTCGAAATATATAAGACCTCATAAAGTATAAATATTCATGATCGTCTCGACGTTCTGAGTCGATCTAGCCATGTCCGTCCGTCTGTTGACATCACAATAGCGGTCGAACAAGTAAAGCTAGCTACTTGAAATTTTCCGCAGATAATTTATATTAATGTAGGTCGTTGGGGATGGGTCATATCGGATCAGTTTTAGATATAGCTCCCATATAAACAGATCTCTTGATTCGACTTCGCTGAAATTCGATTTGGCTGAAATTTTACAGATAGCGTTCTGTTAAGATTTCCAACAACTGTGCCAAGTATGGGTATAAAACCTGCTACAGCTCCCATATAAACCGATCTCCCGATTTGACTTCTTGAGCCTTTGCAAGCAGCAATTTTTGTCCGATTTGGCATACCCCATGCATGTAGTATTCCCTTAAGGCTTTCAACACTTGTGCCTAGTACGGTCCAATTTGGTCTATAACCTGATATATACTCAACCAAGTTTGTTATTCAAAACAGCAAAAATGTTGCTAAAACAGCAGTTTTTGTCTGCTGAAAATGGGAAAGCCGACATTAGTGCTGTTTCAGCAAACATAGCAAAAATCTGCTTTTGTAAGTACTAAATTCTGCCGAAAAAAAATTATGCTATTTTTTAATGTTCGCCTGTAACTTGTTTGGATTACTTTAGCCATTTTTTTTAGAAATGTTGTTGGAAGAGATGATTTTCATTCGTGGAATATTACTGCAAAGAAGCAAACTGATCCATCCATTGGTATACATTTCGAAATGTGGCTGAGCTCGCTTGCATTTTTTGTTTTTGCTCTACTAATGTGTACAAGACTGGCAAGGCCGTTTTATTTCTAAATTTAAAGAAAAAAGATTATGGAAAGTTTACATTCAGTGGTGGTTATAAACATCCACTGAGACACACATTTAAATTTACATTTGTATTTTATTTTTTTTTCTTTTAACCGCGGTTGTCAGATTTTTTTGAGAGAGGCCCCCAAAATTCCAAATAGGTTATGTTAGGTTAGGTTAGATTTAAGTGCCAGTCTGCCATCATACTCACTTAGACGTTTTCGTCCATTGTGATACCACAGAAACTGATACTACAGTAACTGAAGGTGATACCACAGGAACTGAAGATGCCTTCTAGTTCCTACCGTTGAACCATCCAGATCGCTTTAAAAACCCCAATAACTTGCGAATGTTCACATTCGCTAAATCAGACAGGTTCTCAAAGAAATGAGAACCTAAAGTGGAACTCCTTCTAACTGCTAGTGCGAAACACACGCACGGAAGGTGTTCTATAGTCTCTTCTTCTTCGATGTCCATACAGCTTCTTTAAAAGTCGTTGCTGGCAACCTTCAGTCTATCAGCATGTTTTCCGATCAGACAGTGTCCTGTTATGACGGATACAATGACTGAGATGTCTGTTCCAGCCAATGACAGCAAAGCAGTAGAGCTCTTCAAGTCTAGATTAGGCCACATAGTTTTGGAATGCTCACAGCCCCGTCTAAGTGACCATCTATCATTCGTTGTCCTTCGGGCCTGGTCCTGAAAATGTAGCTTATATGTCGCTAGAGGTATACCCACAGTTTCCAGTGTCCCTGGAATATGTAGGGTAGTTCCTAGTCTCGCAAGCTCATCCGCTTTACAATTCCCTGGGATATCTCTGTGGCCCGGCACCCAGAACAATTGAATTTTGAACTGTTCAGCCATCTCGTTGAGAGATCTGTGACAGACGAGGGCGGTTTTAGTGTTCAGAAATACGTTCCAAATAAATTTCCCCAAAAAATTCCCTAAAGAAAATATTCACTAATTAGAAGAAGGCTAATAAGGATCTAAAACAACTCATTGTACATTCATCGGTTAAAAATGTACCTTTTATGGACCTAAGAACTTAAATCGGGAGATTGGTATATGTATATGTATTGGGTTGCCCAAAAAGAAAGTAAATGAATTTTTAATAAAACTTAGAATGAACTTTATATTTGATTAAAGTTTTTTTTTACACTTTTTTTCTAAAGCAAGCTAAAAGTAACAGCTGATAACTGACAGAAGAAAGAATGCAATTTTGCGGATTTTTCATATAGTCGGCGTTGGCAAATTTTTTCAACGGCTTGTGACTCTGTAATTGCATTCATTCTTCTATCAGTTATCAGCTGTTACTTTTAGCTTGCTTTAGAAAAAAAGTGCGCGAAATTTTGTTTACATTTGTTTGTTTGGCGTCAATTTTAATATGGAGCCCACACAGGAGCATTTTCGTCATATTTTACTTTATTATTTCCGTAAAGGAAAAAACGTGGAGCAGGTTGCTAAAAAGTTACGAGATGTGTATGGTGATAAAGCCTTAAAAGGAAGACAGTGTCAAAATTGGTTTCGCAAATTCCGTTCTGGAGATTTTTCACTTAAAGATGAGCCACGTTCAGGTCGGCCAAATGAAGTTGATGATGACCAAATCAAAGCATTAATCGAATTGGATCGTCATGTAACTGAGCGTGAGATAGGAGAGAAGTTAAATATACCAAAATCAACCGTTCATTATCACATAAAAAGTCTTGGACTGGTGAAAAAGCTTGATATTGGGGTTCCACATGTATTGAAAGAAATTCATTTAACAAACCGAATCAACGCTTGTGATATGCACCTTAAGCGCAATGAATTCGATCCGTTTTTAAAACGAATCATAACTGGAGATGAAAAATGGATTGTTTACAACAACGTTAGTCGAAAACGATCATGGTCCAAGCATGGTGAACCAGCTCAAACCACTTCAAAGGCTGATATCCACCAAAAGAAGGTTATGCTGTCTGTTTGGTGGGATTGGAAGGGTGTGGTATATTTTGAGCTGCTTCCAAGGAACCAAACGATTAATTCGGATGTTTACTGTCAACAATTGCACAAATTGAATACTGCCATTAAGGAGAAGCGACCAGAATTGGTCAATCGTAAAGGTGTCATATTCCACCAGGACAACGCTAGACCGCACACATCTTTGGTCACTCGCCAAAAACTGAGTGAGCTTGGCTGGGAACTTTTGATGCATCCACCCTATAGCCCTGACCTTGCACCATCAGACTACCATTTATTTCGATCTTTTACAGAACTCCTAAAATGGTAAAACTTTCGGCAATGATGAGGCTATAAAATCGCACTTGGTTCAGTTTTTTGCAGATAAAGGCCAGAAGTTCTATGAGAGTGGAATACTAAATTTGCCAGGAAGATGGCAAAAGGTTATCGAACAAAATGGCAATTATAAATTTGATTAAAGTTCATTCTAAGTTTTATTAAAAATGCATTTACTTTCTTTTAAAAAATCCGCAATTACTTTTTGGGCAACCATCCCAATATAGACCTATCCGATCCATATTGAACACGAATGTCGAGGAGCATCGGAAATGGATATTTCGATGTGTTGCAAACGGAAGACAAAATGAATATACCCCTACCTTCAGTGATGGGTATAAAAAAGGATTACCTATTCGTAAGTTGATTATTGATGATTTTGTTGTTTTATTATTGTAAATCAATAGGTTTGCTTAATTTTTTTAAAAAGTGGCGGTGTGATTGATTATGGCTACAAATGTCAGTTATTAACTATTTTTTTAGGCTTGTTTAAGGAAATGTTTACCTTTTCAGCATGACAATTTCGAAAGCGAATAGAACACTTCTCAAATTTGCCCTCTTTAAATTGTACAAATGGTTGTTACAGCAAAAGTAAACAATGTCTGGTACAATTCAAATACATCAACAACAGTATGGCGTGTAAAATTTGCAATTTTAAATAGAACAGTGGTAACGAATCATTTGGAATAAGGCATGGAACAAAATTTGCAGACATACTGCAAGAAATTGCATTGAAACCCTAAAAAAGAGCAGCACGTGTTGATTTTATGAATTTTCAATCAGGAACTCAATTGGATGACGCGTACATTTTTCACATAGCAATTGGAAACAAATTTAGATTTAACACCATTAATCCAAATTTATTTTAAGGAAATCCATAAGACTGTCTTACTTTGGACAAATTTTTAATGATGGCTTTAAAAAAAAAACAGTCTAATGCTAATTTTTAACAAAACCAAAATTTGAAATTTAGATTATTGTCTGGAATTGAATTGGATTGTGTTAGACAAAGCACAAAGAAAAAAGGCAGACTAAGTTTTACTTTTATATATTCCTATTTATTCACTATTATAATTTTGTCTTGTCATCCTTAATTTGCCATTTTCTTTAAGAGGTTTGAAAATGTACCAATTGATAACGAGCTGAATTGGGCAGGTCTCTAGCCAAAAAACCCACCACCATGGGTTCCGATAAAATTTGAGACTACTCCCCCTTTTTACGGTGCAATTGCTTTGAAACTTTACCTGTTGGAAGCTTTCTGTTCCCAAATAAATAAAAGGTACACTTGGTGTTTTTATGTAGTACTAGCTGAACTGGGCCCGATCCGCTGTCCCTTCTTTTATTGGAGGTGGTCCTGAAAGAAGGTATGCATTTCGTGCTCCCTCCCAAATGCCTTCCATTTGAGTCCCACATTGCCATGATCGGTAAATACGTATGTACGATTTAGCGTTTTTTTCGGAGGTGACGTTGTCCCCCAGACTCTTACCCATATTGCCGTTGGTTTAAGAGGAGTTGATGAGGCGTCATCCCAACACTTGGCCCCAAAATTAATTATCAAATTCGTTTTCCAATCTTAAATATCTTTCATTTAAACCACATATTGCCATGATCGGTAAATTTTTACCTTTTGTGGGGTGTTTTAGGGAAAAGGCTGTGCCTCAAATACATGGTCCCACATTTTGATATCAGATTCGTACTCTACTCCTTAATAACATTATTTAAGCTCCATATTGCGATGGTCAGTAAATAATTCCTGTTTGTTTTGTGAAAGGGGTAGACCCCTAGAAAATTGGTCGGGGAAGTGGGTGTCAATTTCACGTTCTACTCCCCAATATCTTTCATTTGATCCCCATACGGACCTGGTCGGTAAATATGTCCGATGTAGGTGTGTTTTGAGGAGTGGGGTGGTCCCTGAAACACATAGCCCTAAAAATAAACCAGCATTGTGCTCTATTCTCAAATAGCATTTTTTATTTGAACCCTATATTGCCATTGGCCTCGAAATTGGATATCAAATGTGTTTTCTAATCTCAAATACCCTTCATTTAAACCCCTTATTTCAAAAGTCAGCAAATATTTCCGGTTTAGGGTATGGGCCTAAAAACTATCAATATCGAGCTCATTCTCTTTAAGACCCAAATTGTCATGGCGAGCAAATATGTCCTATTTGTGGACTGTTATGGCGGTAAGACGTCCCCTAGTCTGTTGGTCCCGTATGATGACTTCAGATTTGGGGTCTACTCCCTTTCATTTGACTCCATATTTCCATACACGGCAAACATATCCGGTTTTGGGAATGGGGCGGCCACTCATTGACTTGGCCCTGAAAATATATCTCAGATTCGTGTTTTACTCTAAATACCTCTTAATTGAGCCCCATATTGCAATTGTCAGCAAATACGTCATATTTAGGTGGTGTTATGAGGCTAGGGTGGCGCCATAGACATTTTTCCCGAATTTAGATATCAGATTTGTTCTGATATCTTTCATTTGATCCCCATATTGGTATGATTGTAAACTTGTCCTGTTTGGGGTGTTTTTGGGAAGGGGCGGCCCCCAAACACATGGTCACACACTTGAATTCCAAATTCGTATTCTATAGTTAAATACCTTTTATTTGAGACCCATATTGCCATGGTCAGTAAATAAGTCCTATTTAGGGGTGTTTTGGGGAAGGGGTGGACCCTCAGAAACTTACTCCCACATTTGGATGCCAGATTCGTATTCTTTTCGCAAATACCTTTCATTGGAATCTCATATTGTCATGGCAGGAAAATATGTCCAATTTAGGGGTGTTTTGGGGGTTGGAGTGGTCCCCCAAACACTTCGTCCGACAATTGGATATCAGATAAGTTTTCTAATCTTAAATGCCTTTCATTTGAGTCCAGGTTTTGAGGTAGGTACCCCATCCGAAATTTGGATACAAAATTTCGCTTAAATCGCGCCACCCATCTCCGAGATCTGGCGTTTTTGAAAATTAGGGTAAGGGGGAGGGTTCGCCCCAACCCCCCCTGTCCACCGGACAGACATAGCTTTAAGCTCAATGATAAGGGACCTCCTTTTTATTACCGAGTCCGAACGAGTTGCCGCAGAGCTACACCACTTAGTAGAGAAGTATTGTGTCTCCACCTAAGTGCAGGTATCTGTTAGACTTTGTCATTGCCCGGCTTTCGCGTCTAACAGATACCGGCGCTTAGTTGGAGACACAATACCAGACATGAACCAACTTAGGTGAGTGGTATTGAAAACAACTAAGGATTTTGTAAGTATCACGGAATTCCTAACTTAAAATTTTCTTTTTTATTGGAATAGATGTATGTCCATAGTGCCATGGGACGGATTAATATAAGCACCCTCTTTTCAACCTAACCTAATCTACAATAGGCCGTTGTCCTACCTAAACATAGTCCAGATCGGACTTAATTTGGATATAGCTGCTATATAGTCTGATCTACCGATTTAGGGTCTTAAGCTGTATGTTCCTATTTCGATGAAATTTAGAGCAGTGAGTTGGACTAGATTTCCCGTCGTCCGAACCAAATTTGGTCCAGATCGGACCGTATTTTTATATAAATATGGAACATGGAGTTGCACTAACCCGATATCCGAACCGCGTATGGTCAATATAAGACCATGTTTAGATATAGTTGTCATCTGCAGATCTGGAATCCTAAGCGATAAAATCCTCATTTATAACCTGAACGTCGTTTCGATTTCCAACAGAGGACATCGTCTTCCCCACCAGAGGGGAAGACGATCTGTCACTACTGTGGTATCACAATAGATTAAAATTGTCTAAGTGAGTCTGAAAGGACTGCCACTCTTACCTAAACCTTACCTGATTTCCTTGAAGCTTTCAACTGTGACTTATATGCACTTCTCGGCATCCGAACCCAATGTAATACAAATCGGCCCATACTTGGACATTAAGACAGATTTTAAATAAAATAGGATAGTAAATATATTCATGGTCATGAGTATTCAATGAGTTTTTACTTGGTTTTAAAATTTGGTTAGGAATTGCTTCCGGTATGTGCTTAAGAAGTATAATCGGATGATCTGTTTATATAGGAGCAATAGATACGGATTCATACCATACTTGTCATGGATGTTGGAGGCTATAGGAGTAATCACTGTGCAAAGTTTTGGTCAAATAAAATAATAATTACGCGCTCTAAACGCTTAGGGAGTAAAATTGGGAGGTCGGATTATGCGGAAATTGGAGGTGTTAGGAGAAATTATGCATAATTTTACACAAATTGAATAAGAATTGCGCCCTCTAGGGGCTCAAGATGTACAAACGGATGATCGGTTTCTATGGGGCTATTTAAAGGATATAGCCCGATATAGACGGCGATCAGGAATACATATAATCGGAATTGCATACTGCTTGATGTTGTAAACGTAATGACAAAATAATTATATATCACTTTATAGGACACGGTATGTAAAAGAACAAAATTTAAAAATAGTTAATTTAAATGCGAAAGAGCGTGATCGGAGCATCCCTGGAAAAACTTGGTAAGTACATGGCATTATTGTGTGGCATGTAAAATAAAGGATAACTCGTTATGCTAAGATTTCCAAGCTGCTGGAATATAACGAGTTATCAAAAGGAATACCATCTTTATTACCGGTAGTACAAATGTCATTACATACAACATTCGATGAAGCTCAAGAATAAGCACTTATTTGTAATAATAGGAAAAAATCATTATTATTACCTTGGCATTGATTAAAATGCCATTTAGAAACTGCGGGAAAAATTATCTCATTCCCATGAGTGCTGTCCATTACAAGGTTAAGCCGCAAAGCCACACCAGTTTGTAGCACTGACTGATTTAGCGGATGTGAACATTCGCAAGTTATTGGGCTGTTTTGAAGCGATCTGGATGGTTCAATGGTAGGAACTATAAGGCATCTTCCTTCTTCTGTTCCAGTGGTAACACAATGGACGAAAACGTCTAAGTGAGTATGATGGCAGACTGCCACTTAAACCTAACCTAACCTAACCTAGTAGCACTAGGAGATAAATACTGTGTCGTTATTAATATTGGGTTGCCCAAAAAGTAATTGCGGATTTTTCATATAGTCGGCGTTGACAAATTTTTTCACAGCTTGTGACTCTGTAATTGCATTCTTTCTTCTGTCAGTTATCAGCTGCTACTTTTAGCTTGCTTTAGAAAAAAAGTGTAAAAAAAGTATATTTGATTAAAGTTCATTCTAAGTTTTATTAAAAATGCATTTACTTTCTTTTAAAAAATCCGCAATTACTTTTTGGGCAACCCAATATAAAAAATATTTTTAATTTTTAACCTCCCCACAAATCCGTTGATTGTTCCGCAAGCTGTGGGCGGATTTTAAAGAAATAAAAAATTTAAAAATCATTCGAACTCGGGACCTTTATATTGTAAATCTTCTAATGTACACTCTGTGCCTCAAAACTACTTTAATCACTCCCATTACATCAAACAAACACAAAAGCATGGTCATCTTTGATGAAATAAAATTAAAGTTTGCTTTTGTATTGTTAGCTAATATTGAAAGAAGAAAATAGTGTCTTAATGAAACAATAGTAATGTGGATGAATGCGTAGAGCGTCTGCTTTGAAAATGTTAGGTTCTTGGTTCAACTCTCGGCTACGATGAAGGGAAAGATTTAATTTCATTTATTCATATAAAATTTGTCTTCGTCAAAGAAGCTGAACATTGAGAACGTGGTGGTGGAGAAAGGCGCGAACATGTTTGAGTCTAAGTTGTTACTTTTTACCATCGTTCAACTAACATAATATGTCATTATTTTCTGACAACTTTTTTGTTTGGGCATAAGTACTTATTTTTGAAGTATTGATATGCTTGTGCGGAAGGACTTTCTTCCTATGATATCGCCATGTAAAAGCAATTAGAAATGATGCTTAAAAATAAGTAGCTATTTGTTTTTGAATGAGCTTACCTTTCCGGTCGGAGCGGAGCTGAAATATTTTTGCCGGAGCGGGAGTCGAGCTGACCCGAAAAAAGTTATCCGCTCCGGATCCCTGATACGAATTTCCAAAAACTCTGACTTATTTCGATCCTTTAAACCAAGAGTGATTTCAGGCAACATTTATAGGTTCTACCGTTTCGTCTGATTGACATCTGTAGTGTTGATTATCAGAACATTTGTACCTAGTCCAACAACAATGTTCCTATGATTTTGTACTTTCTTCGCATTTTTTTACAAGCCAAGTCAATAGAAAAACAACGATATTTGTATTGCATTGACACATTTGAGAGCAAGTACAGCATTTCGATTTATTTTTTGGCAACAATCTTTTGCGTGTTCTACACATTATATTTTGTTTTTCTTTTATAAATAGATAAAAGATGTACATTCAAATACATACACATACCCACGGTGTATCTGCAATATGTGGGTACGTACCATTTAATTTTCGCTGACATGTTGCGAAAGATATTTGTTTTTTGCTTGAGCTTGTTGTTTGTACACATGCCATGCTATAAAGTATCTGACGCATTTTTTGTACTTTGTTTTCCTCAATCACAGTTCGTCTTTGCTTTTTTTCTTTCAAGACCACTGTCTTTCGTTTTTTGGGCTGTTTTTTTTTACTTTTCATATTCATTTCTGAGAAATGAATAATCGAAATAGCAAAAATCTGTCGTAAGAATATTTCATATTTGAAACATTCACTTTAGTTCAGAATGCACTGTGAGAAAGAAATTTTAAAATATTGGGTTGCCCAAAAAGTAATTGCGGATTTTTTAAAAGAAAGTAAATGCATTTTTAATAAAACTTAGAATGAACTTTAATCAAATATACTTTTTTTACACTTTTTTTCTAAAGCAAGCTAAAAGTAACAGCTGATAACTGACAGAAGAAAGAATACAATTATAGAGTCACAAGCCGTTGAAAAAATTTGTCAACGCCGACTATATGAAAAATCCGCAATTACTTTTTGGGCAACCCAATATTACACTTTGGTTCAAAATCCACTGTGAGAGTTGAAAATGTAGAATCTACCTTGTTGGTATCAACTATAGCGAGCAAATATGTTCAAATTGTAATAACTTCGGTTGACAAATGACAACATTATTGCAAATTAGCCAATATTAGCACTTTCTTGCAATATTTCTCAAAATCGGACGAACATATATATGGGAGCTATACCTAAATCTGAACCGATTTTGAGCAAACTTCTCAGACACTGTGGCAGTCGTTGAAAAAGCGTTTGGAAAAATGTTTGGCAAGATGGGTCAATAAATGCGCTTGCTGTGACTCTAGAAGTTAAAATCGCGCGATATACATATATGACATCTATATCTAAATCTGGGCCGATTTGTATGAAATTCAACAGTAATATCGGGAGTCATTAGAAAATCCTTCCCGCAAAATTTCGAGAGAATCTGTTAAAAAATTAGCACTTTCTTGCAATATTTCTCAAAATCGGACGAAAATATATATGGGAGCTATACCTTAATCTGGCGAGACCATCAGAAAAAATGTTCAGCGGTGGTTTTCCCCTCTTAATGCTGGCAACATTTGTGAGGTACTATGCCATGTAAAACTTCTCTCCAAAGAGGTGTCGCACTGCGGCACGCCGTTCGGACTCGACTATAAAAAGGAGGCCCCTTATCATTGAGCTTAAACTTGAATTGGACTGCACTCATTGATATGTGAGAAGTTTGCCCCGTCCCTTAATGGAATGTTCATGGGCAAAATTTGCAATTTACCTAAATCTGAACCGATTTTGAGCAAACTTCTCAGACACTGTGGCAGTCGTCGAAGAAAGCGTTTGTAAAAATATTTGGCAAGCTGGGTCAATAAATGCGCTTGGTGTGATTCTAAAAGTTAAAATTGGGCGATATACATATATGACAGCTATATCTAAATCTGTGCCGATTTCTATGAAATTCACCAGTAATATTGAGAGTCATAAGAAAATCCTTCCCGCAAAATTTCGAGAGAATCGGGTAACAAACGACCATTTTATTGCATTATTACTGCAAATCGGACGAACATATATATGGGAGCTATATCCAAATCTAAACCGATTTTAATGAAATACAGCTGTTATGTCGGGAGTCATAAGAAAATCCTTCCTGCCAAATTTCGAGAGAATCGAGTAACAAATGCAAATCGGACAACCATATATATGGGAGCTATATCAAAATCTGAACCTATTTCTATAAAATTCAACTGTAATGTCGGGAGTCATAAGAAAATCCTTCCTGGTAAATTTCGAGAAAATCGGTTAACAAATGACCATTTTATTGCAGTATTACTGCAATCGGACGAACAAATATATGGGAGCTATATCCAAATCTAAACCGATTTCTATAAAATTCAAGTGCAATGTCGGGAGTCATAAGAAAATCCTTCCTGCTTAATTTCGAGCAAATCGGTTAACAAATGACCATTTTATTGCAGTATAACTGCAAATCGGACGAACATATCTATGGGAGCTATATCCAAATCTGAACCGATTTATATGAAATTCGCTAGTTCTATCGAGAGTCATAAGAAAATCCTTCCTGCCAAATTTCGAGAGAATCGAGTAACAAATGCAAATCGGACCACCATATATATGGGAGCTATATCCAAATCTAAACCGATTTCTATAAAATTCAAGTGTAATGTCGGGAGTCATAAGAAAATCCTTCCTGCTTAATTTCGAGCAAATCGGTTAACAAATGACCATTTTATTGCATTATTACTGCAAATCGGATGAACTTATATATGGGAGCTATATCCAAATCTGAACCGATTTTAATGAAATTCAACTGTAATATCGGGAGTCATAAGAAAATCCTTCCTGCTAAATTTCGAGAGAATCGAGTAACAAATGCAAATCGGACCACCATATATATGGGAGCTATATCCAAATCTAAACCGATTTCTATAAAATTCAACTGTAATATCGGGAGTAAATCCTTCCTGCTAAATTTCGAGAAAATCGGTTAACAAATGAACATTTTATTGCAGTATTACTGCAATCGGACGAACATATACATGGGAGCTATAACCAAATCTGAACCGATTTTTTCCAATTTCAATAGGCTTCGTCTCTAGGCCAAATTTGAAGACGATCGTATGAAAATTGCTATCTGTAGTTTGTACACAAATTAACATGAGAGACAGACGGACATATTGCAGCTTAATCGAATCAGAAAGTGATTATGAGTCGATCGGTATACTTATCAATGGGTCTATCTCTCTTCCTCTTGGGTGTTAAAAACTAATTCAATAAGTTATAATACCCTGTACCACAGTAGTGGTGTAGGTTATAAAAAGGAAGATATATGGCATTTAAAAAGATAAACTTAATTTTGTTAAACTTAATTTTGTTGTTGTTAATCTTTTATCGTGAATATATTGAAAAATAGCTCATAATGGAAAACAACATGTGAAAGAACATTATATATAAACTTATTCAAATCAAAAAAAATCCAAAATTTACAAAATATTAGATGTTTTACCCCATTGTGCGTTGCAACTATGCTACAACAACTCTTTCACTTTCAAAGAATTGTGTATTGTTTAATTGGCTTACCTAATGAGTTACTAATTGCGGTTCTCCACAATTCTAAAGATTCAAGAGTGTCCTTGAGTACCACGACTACCTGCTGTTTGCTGATAATGGATATTGAATAATTGAGTCTTTAAACCGTATCTGTTAAGTAGTACTAGACAAATTTGAAGTACCCGAAAGATATGTAGGTGTGAATCGTAAAAAATCTTTTGTAGTCATTCACTTTTCTTTTAAAATAATATCTTGTAATGAATAATGTGGCCAAAATAGTTTTCTACAAGTATTGATTTTTAAAGATGGAACATTTTTAAAGTTTTTCTGCTGTGGTCGACCCTCTGACCCTGCCATAACTGGTTCAAAGAAAGCAAAAAAGACAAATGAAAGAAACGTGAAACAAATCTCTAGACCCAACGATGCTTTAACACTTAACAGATATCCTAAAAAACTTATTAAACTCCAATGAGCTTATAATTGTACTCAACTTTCATTGTAAAGAACTCTATCTGTTTTCCTGTAACATTCATTAAAAACTCTAGTGTTAATCACAACTCTGTCACGTGTTAAGTTTCTTTGTAAAACAATTGTCGTTTTTATACCAACAGAGCCAATTTGACCTAAAGAATTTCTCATTAGAGAATATCCACAAATATTTAAAGCAGGTGTTTAAACAACAAGTAAAACAATTCTGGGGCACAAAATCGTCAAATCATCCGTATTCTAATCAATTTTTCAAATATCGTACGCTTAGAACACTGTTTTCTCAAATGTGTTAGTCGAATAAGTAGTACGACCTTAACAGAGTACTACACGTGGTTTTATACCCTCCACCATAGGATGGGGGTATACTAATTTCGTCATTCTGTTTTTAACACCTCGAAATATGCGTCTAAGACTCCATAAAGTATATATATTCTTGATCATCATGTCATTTTAAGTCGATCTAGCCATGTCCGTCCGTCCGTTCGTCCATGTTTTGATATAGCTGCCGTAAAAACCTATCTTGGGTCTTCACTTCTTGAGCCTCTAGAGGGCGCAATTCTCTTCCGATTTAACTGAAATTTTGCACGTAGTGTTTTGGTATCACTTTCAACAACTGTGCTAAGTATGATTCAAATCAGTTCATAATCTGGAATAGCTTTCATATAAACCGATCTTGGATCTTGACTTCTTGAGCCAGTAGAGCGTGCAATTCTCATCCGATTTGGCTTAAATTTTGCATGAGGTGTTTTGTTATGACTTTAAATAATTGTGCTAAGCATGGCGCAAATCAGTTCATAACCTGATATAGCTGCCATATAAACCGATCTGGGATCTTGACTTCTTGAACCTCTAGAGAGCGCTATTCTAATCCGATTTGGCTGAAATTACAACGGCTTCTCTCATGACCTTCAATATACGTGTCTTATATGGTCTGAATCGATCAATAGCTTGATAAAGCTCCCATATAAACCTATCTTCCGATTTTGCTTCTTGAGTCCCAACAAGGCGCCATTCTAACACAAAGGTCCGAATCGGACTACACTTGTTTTTCAAAACCTTGTGCCAGAACAAAGTGAAGATAAAAATGTCGTCGGACTTTTCTTTTTATACCCACCACCGAAGGATGGGGGTATATTCATTTTGTCATTCCGTTTGCAACACATCGAAATATCCATTTCCGACCCTATAAAGTATATATATTCTTGATCAGCGTAAAAATCTAAGACGATCTAGGCATGTCCGTCCGTCTGTCCGTCTGTCCGTCTGTCTGTTGAAATCACGCTACAGTCTTTAAAAATTGAGATATTGAGCTGAAATTTTGCACAGATTCTTTTTTTGTCCATAAGCAGGTTAAGTTTGAAGATGGGCTATATCGGACTATATCTTCATATAGCCCCCATATAGACCGATCCGCCGATTTAGGGTCTTAGGCCCATAAAAGCCACATTTATTATCCGATTTTGCTGAAATTTGGGACAGTGAGTTTTGTTAGGTCCTTCGACATCCTTCGTCAATTTGGCTCAGATCGGTCTAGATTTGGATATAGCTGCCATATAGACCGACCCTCCGATTTAGGGTCTAAGGGCCATAAAAGCCACATCTTTTATCCGATTCCACTGAAATTCGGGACAGTGAGTTGTGTTAGGCCCTTCGACATCCTTTGTCAATTTGGCCAAGATCGGTTCAGATTTGGATATGGCTGCCATATAGAATGATCCTCCGATTTATGGTGTTAGGCCCATAAAAGCCACATTTATTACCCGATTTTGCTGAAATTTGGGACAGTGAGTTGCGTTAGGCCCCTCGGCATCTTTATTCAATTTGGCCCAGATCGGTTCAGATTTGGATATAGCTGCTATATAGACCGATTTAAGGTTTTGGGCCCATAAAATGCTCATTTATTGTCCGATGTCGCCGAAATTTGGGACAGTGAGTTAAGTTAAGCCCCTTGACATACATCTGCAATATCGCACAGATCGGTCCAAATTTAGATATAGCTGCCATATAGACCGATATCTAGGTTTTAGGTTTTGGGGCCATAAAGACGCATTTATTGTCCGATGTCGCTGAAATTTGAGACAGTGAGTTTAGTTAGGCTCTTCGACGTCCTTCTTCAATTTTGCCCAGATCGATCCAGATTTGAATATAGCTGCCATGTAGACCGATCTCTCGATTTAATGTCTTTGCCCCATAAAAAGCGCATTTATAATCCAATTTCACTGAAATTTTACATAGTAAGTTATGTTAGGCTTTTCAACATCCGTGACGTATATGGTTCAGATAGGTTAATTTTTAGATATAGCTACTGTACTTATTAGTATTTGGTCCAAATCGGAACATGTTTTGATATAACTGATATGGGTCATAAGGTATGAAATTTTCACCGAATTTTGAAGAAAGGTGGTTTACATATATACCCGAGGTGGTGGGTATCCAAAGTTCGGCCCGGCCGAACTTAACGCCTTTTTACTTGTTTTTTTTTTAAATTAAAATTCAATGAAATTGCAGTTTTTACTTGAAAAAAAATCAACTTTCAGTAAAGTAATACAGAGGCCATTGTCTTAAATTTTACATAACTTTAACCAAACTGTGATCTATTGGGTTGCCCAAAAAGTAATTGCGGATTTTTTAAAAGAAAGTAAATGCATTTTTTATAAAACTTAGAATGAACTTTCATCAAATATACTTTTTTTACACTTTTTTTCTAAAGAAAGCTCAAAGTAACAGCTGATAACTGACAGAAGAGACACAAGCTGTGAAAAAATTTGTCAACGCCGACTATATGAAAAATCCGCAATTACTTTTTGGGCAACCCAATACTATCCAATATTTTTCCGTTAGTGTTATAAACAGTTGTTTTATAATAATCTAGATTTCCACTTGTTACAGCTCGAAATAATGATAGGCAAATTGGAGGCCATGTAGCGCAGAGATTAGCATGTCCGACTATGGCGCCGAGCGCGTGAGTTCGAATCCTAGCGAGAACATCAGAAAAAAAGTTCAGCTGTGGTTTCCCTCTCTTAATGCTGGCGACATATGTGAGGTACTATGCCATTTGAAAGCAGTAAAGAAAGGCAAAAGTCGGGCGAGGCCGTCTATATAATACGCTACACCATCGAGAATACGTACTACCTTCAACACACGGAACCTATGTTGAAATCTAGTTAGACTTTAGTTTTGCGTACCTATTGAATTATTGAATAGAACCTTGTAAGATTTGCTTACGAAAGGAGCTAAATTATGGCTCCTATAGCCTTAAAGGGTCATATCGGATGAAAGACATATGTCGGAGCTATATCTTAATCTGGGCCGACTTAGATGAAATTTTGCACACCTATTGGGACGTCAAATAAAACACCTCGTGCTAAATTTTTTAAAGATGTGACCAAAATTGTGGTTACTACTGCTTTAAAATGTCATATCGGAAGAAAGATATATTGGGTTGCCCAAAAAGTAATTGCGGATTTTTTAAAAGAAAGTAAATGCATTTTTAATAAAGCTTAGAATGAACTTTACAGCTGATAACTGAGAGAAGAAAGAATGCAATTACAGAGTCACAAGCCATTGAAAAAATTTGTCAACGCCGACTATATGAAAAATCCGCAATTACTTTGTTGGGCAACCCAATATATGGGAGTTATATCTAAGTCTGAATCGATTTTTATGAAATTTTGCCAGATGAGGACGTCAAATAAAACACCTGGTGCTAAATTTTATAAAGATCGGACCAAAATTGTGGCTTCTACAGCTTTAAAAGGCCATACTGGAAAGATATATATGGGTGATATATCTTCCTTGGGCCAAGGAAGTGGCATGCGCAAAATTTTGTGAGAATCGGACCTGTACCTTGATCACCAAAATACATGGGCAGACAGACAGACGGACATAGCTTAATCGAATCAGGAAGTGATTCGAAGCCGATCGTATACTTATCGATGGGTCTAGCTCTTCTCCTTCTTAGCGTTGCAAACAAATGCACAAAGTTATAATACCCTGTATCACAGTGTTGGTGTAGGGTATAAATATGGCATGGCAGCCATGTAAAAACGTCTCCCCAAAGAGGTGTAGCACTGTGGCACGCCGTTCGGACCCGGTCATAAAAAGGAGGCCCCTTATCATTCAGTTTAAACTAAAATCTCATTGATGAGTGAGAAATTTGCCCCTGTTCCTTAATGGAATGTTTATGGTCAAATTCTCATTTTGCTTATAAAAGTTGGTTCATCAATTTGACTTCTTGATTCTCCAGAAGCATTTTTTATTAAATTTTGCAAGGAATGTTTTTTTTTCATGATCCGCGGTAAGTTATCCAATATGCACGGTAAGTTATCCGATTTAGCTTAAATATTGCAGTTAGTGATTTATTGTCTTCCAACATCCATGGAATGTAATATCCATGGAAGACCGTACTTTTCACAATTGGTGGAAGTCATAACAGAACACCACATGCACAATTTCAGGCAAATCGGCTAAAGATTGCGGCTTCCAGAGGTTCAAGAAAATCAAATCAGGAGATCGGTTTTTATGGGAGATATATCCAAATCTGAAACGATATGACCCATTTGCAGTCCCCAACGACCTTCGTCTAAAGGAAGTATCTGCACAAAATTTCAAGTGTCTAGCTTTAGGCGTTCGACCGCTATTATGATTTCAACAGACGGACGGTCGGAGGGACGGATTTGGCTAGATCGACTCAGAATGTCGAGACGATCAAGAATATGTATACTTTATGTGGTCTTAGACGAATATTTCGAGGTGTTACAAACGGAATGACTAGATTAGTATACCCTCTCCTGTGGTCGAGAGTAATGCTTCCAGCGCACAACCAGTCGTCAGACTTATTTATGACGAAGAGATGGATAAACCAGAGGGATGTACAGTTCGTCCTTAGCCTTTAAGTAAAGGTGGTGTTTCCGACTAGGATTCAGACAGCGAATGTGACAATGAAACAGTCATCCCAATCGAATCGAGAGATGAAGGCAGCGGGATGACTGCAGAAGTGAACGATGGCTTTGCTAAGCTCACAATCAGACCGAGAAAACGATCCGGAGCGCGAGACACTGGAGTGTGTACTGGCAGCGCAATTGAACGAAAGTGCAGGATGCTGGAAGGGATAAAACTGATATTTGAAGCACTTCTACGGAAGTTGGAAAGAGAATCAGATCTCCCAAGGGGCATAAAACTGCTAAAATTAAAATGCTGAAGAAGAAAAAGAGCTCCCCACTTTCAAGTACTCTGGGAAGACCAAGCCAGCCCCCCAACAATGGAGACACCAGACAGTGTCCTGTGGAGGGAGCCAAAGTCGGAACAGCAACGAAGGAAGCGCGCAGGTCCCCTGACTCTTCATGGAGGACTGTGACTCCCAAAATAATGTCACAGCAATCACAGAAGGGGAAGATGGCCGCTGAGAATGGTAAGGAGCCGCCCTCTTACGCCAGAGTGGCAAGGAAGCACAACAGAGATGAGCTGACTTATGCAGTAACCGGTAGAATTCCACCAGATCGTCGGTCCCTGGTAAAGCATTTGGTAAATGATCGGGTTATCGAACATGTATTGAACTCTGAAGAGGGCCCACCCATACGAATTATGAGCTGTGAGTATAGAGGGGACATCAGCAGAATATATTGATACCGTCAAAAAGCTCGTTGGAAGTGTTGACACTCCCTCGGGAGAAAGATGGAGATCCCACAGCTCACAAAGGCGACGGTCTTCATCAAGAATGTGGACGGCGAAATCGCAGAGGAACACATGATAGTCTTAAACAAGCAAAACCAAGAGATGGTCTTGAAGTTATGGGAGGTATTCCACAGGAAGGAGAAGGAGGAAAATTTTCTCCTTGTGGTGGGCATTGATCAAGGCTACGCGACATGTTTAACTAAGACTAAAGGCATGGCCTACTAAAAGGTCATGGCCGTCTTTCTCAAGATTGGGAGAACAAGGATAGGCAAATATCCTCATATTGAGCCACCATGCGGTGCAGTGGCGGGACACTCAATAACGCCTTACGGACAGGGGGCCGACGACGAGATTATCACCGACTCTCTCAATACTGGGAAGACTAGGATAAGTAAAGATCCTAATACTAAAACATCAGGCAGTGCAGAGGCGAGAGACCCAACACAGCCTTACGAACAGGGACCCAGGCAGTGTAGTAACGGGAAATCCAAAGCAGCCTAAGGAACAGGGAGCTGACGATGAGACCATCACCCAGTCCCAAGAAGCCCATTTAATGAAGGTCCAATGATTGGGGTCATCCAGATAAACCTTCACTGGAGCGAGACAGGCAAGATTCATATTGCCTTAATCCAGGCGCCATGGACGACCCGGAACAAAGTTTCTGGGCTGAACCATATCAATTACCAATTATTCGATGCTAACACTGGTACTCGACCTGTGTTATTTGTCACAAAAATTTAAATCATGTATTTTCCCCCAACGTCGGATGCAACAGTGATGAGACACAGAGACGGTGGAGCATACCTGGCATCATTTTATCTGCCTTTCGACTTTCCTACACCGCCACCTACGTTCGAGCTGTAAAGGTTGGGAAAACTGACAGAAAATAAGGTACTAATAGGGTGCGATGCGAAATCTCACCATATTTCGTGGGGTAGTACCAACACTAAAAAGCGGGGCCAAGCCCTGGCAGAATTCTTGAATACTAACGACCTAAAAACACTTAATATTGGTAACACCGATACCTTTGTTAATGGGATTAGGGAGAAGGCTTTTGATGTGATAATATGTTCGAAAATCTAATCGATGAGGTTCAGGATTGGAGGGTCTCCATGGAGCATTCCTTCTCAAACCATCGCTACATTAGGTTTAGAATAGCACGGCCAGCGCCGAATCCGATAAGCTTCCGTAATAGGTTGAAAACTAACTGGCCAAAATTCGGAAAACTACTCAGAAGAAGACTTGGGCAAGCTAATTTAGATTGTCCAAACATAGAAGACGTTGACGACAATGTCAACAATCCACTTGTGGAGTCTTTCGAAGATAGTTGTCCTCTTCGAGAAAGGAAATCAGCCCATGAAATAAAAACTGGATGATCGGAAAGATTTGCAACATTGGGAAAGAGGTTCGCGGACTTTTTAACACAGCACGTCGCAAAAAATCGGAAGAATATTGGGATGTGTATTACACGCAGCTCAAGGATTACAATATGATTACCAGAGCGGCAAAACGTGCCTCCTGAAAGCTTTTCTGGGAGTAATGAGATTGATCGAAGGCTTATCAATACAGAATTTATGGTTAAGGAAGTCTTCAGGAGCTTCAAGCCAATTAAGTCAACTCAAATATGTTACTGATTAAAAACTTCAACTTATTTTATTTTTATATCTTAACTAGTACTTTCTCTTATATTTTACAATTTTTGTCTCTTTAAATTTTGTTAGATTTGAATAGTTTTTCGTTAGTCAGCTAAAGTTAAAGTCTTAAACCTATTAAGAAGTTATAAAAACAAAACATAGTAAAATTAAATATTCGTCGCAATTAATTTTTAAAACGAAATTTTCATATAAAATCGTTTATTTATGATCACTTTTACATACATTTTTAGTGTAAATATTTGTCTAAATATTATGGCGTTGTATAATTTGTGTACTAGATAGGCATATAGTTTTTGTATGATAGGAAGGTATAAAATAACTTTTTGTTTGTTTACTTAAGCTGATCATGCCCTGGGCCATCTGTAAGTACAATGACAATGACGTCTTGCACTAAATTGAAACTTAAAACTGTTTTTCAATTTGAATACAAAAACCAACTGCGCCACAAAAGGCTTTTTTTAATAATTTTGTTTACCAGCAGTTATGAAGAAATTGAATGTCGTCTCCGTAGTGTGGAGCGCTGACAGCAAATGTAAAAATTATCGATGATAAAGTCAGAGCAATAGTGATGCGCTCTTTCGTTTTCTCTTTGGACTCTTGCACCCCCGCCAAAAAATTGCTTACCAGCAGCAATGCTTTGTGTGTTGAGTGTCATCAAGAGCAATAAGCAAGCCCAAGCAAACCCCAGTTGTCAGAAATTCCCCACCCGCTGCCCCCAACAATATGACACACACACACACACACAACAACAATGGCAATAAAAAGAGACAAACTGAAAAACCTGTCACATTCAATCAGACGGCTTCAACATACATACACACATACATAAAAACAAAAAAATGCTCTTAACATCACCATCGAAAAAAAAGGAAAAGAAAAGCAAATGCGGACACACGAAAACACAATCTCAACCTATCTGTAGTAAAAAATTAAGAAAAAAAAGAAATAGAAACAAAACAAATCACAATCTCGAAGATACTCTACAAAGCGTATCATGCCCCGCATGTGTACATATCCACATACGTACCACACAGTACCCTATAACGACGCTGTATAACGAACGTCAGCAACAAACAACAATTCTAAAACACTTTGCCAAATGCTGATCCCAACAAACGCAAGAGCAAAGAAGGGATCGGCCGGTTGGTTGTTCGGTTAACCGCTGTCGCTGCCGTCACTTGAAATTCACCGTTGCCTATGGCTGGTGTTCTTTTTGTAGTTGTTGCGGTCGCTGCTACTGCCACTGCTCTTAGTTAGTCGGTTGATCAATTCATCGATCGGCCCATCCACCCGTCGTTGCCTATCTCCCTTGGCTTTCCGAAGAGATGTCGTCGGAGCGCAAGAAAACAACAAAGAATAGAGCAACGCATGCCTTTTTTCGTTGGCTCGCTCAACCTCAACCGTGTGTGCAAGACTCAGGTCGGAAACTATACATAGAGGCCGCATGCGAGTGAATAATTCAGTTATTGCCGCAACTTGGAACTGTTAAGACGTGTAGGAACTATTGGGAATATAAAGCCAAATTAGTGCTCCTCTTTATTGTCGTTAAGATATTTTTGTTTAAAGAATTATAACAAATAAAAGTTAAGCAAAGAAAGTATTCAATCTCCAATACGAGAAATATTACAAATTCATCATCTCTCAACGTTTGAAAAATTTCTAGAGTGCTTTGAAGTTTTCAAATTCTAGAGGAAATTGTACACAAGTGGATTAAAATACAAAGGAAAAAGCAATTTAAAGTATTCCTTTTTGAGAAATAAGAGAAAATCAACGAGAAGAAACGTGCAAAAATATCAACAAAAAAAATTAAAATCTCTTGAATCTTTTTTTTACAAAAAAAAAAAAAGTATTCAAGTGCCTGCGTCGTCTTACACACACACCTCACATTAAAACAGAAAAGTTGTTTCCAAGTACTGAAGGTTCTGGAAGCAGCAAATAACTCAACAAAAAGAATAATACACATATCTAGCTGCTACTGTTTCGAGACGGTTTTAAGCTAAACTTTCAATCAAGATGACTACCAAAATGGCCATTAACGCTAAGGTAAGCATTTAGCATATTTTACACGTTAAATTGTAAATCGGCTAAAGGCAGCAACGTTATTGAATATTCAATTCATCAAAAAACAAAAATCGCCAAAAAAAACAAAATTGGACAAAATAAATGTGCCAATACCTATGTGGATTACAAAATTAAAGCAAGTGGGGAAATTTGGTATTATGAGCAAAATAGACTATTGTTGGAATATTGAGAAAACAGAAAATTACAAAAATGTGAATGAACCGATTATGCAGTGAGAAAAAACTCCAATGTTGCCTATAGACATAGGAGAGAATGTCATTATTTATTACTTCATTAGGATGAGAACTTCGACAAATTCCATTCATCATCAGTGTCTCTACGACCATATTGAAATTCGGTATGACATTTATTCTAGTTGTGGAAAACAAGGAAAAAAACTAATTTCGAAGATGCAGTGAGAAAAAATTTAAAGATTTTCCATAGGCAGAAAATGATTAAAAAGGCTTAAAATACCTATAAATGCAGCTTTGGCAGAGTTTAATGTTAGTAATACCTTCGCCAATTGAAGATTTAAAAAAAATTAAATCGCTACAACGACAAAATCTATTCAACAATGCATTTTGCATCATCAGTGTCTCTACGACCACACTAAAAATCATACAAGTTGTAGAAAATGATGAAAAAAAGACTTAAAATACAAATAAACGGCGTTTAATCAGACCTCAAGAATCGTTTATGGTAAAATGGTTCAACAAAAATATTTATTTAGAATTTACACCCACTACAAAGTCTTTTTCGTACAAAAAATATTTGTGTACCAAACATCACAAATTCTATTCAACAAGATTTTTTGCATTATCAAATTCAACTCATTGCAGAAAACGATAACGCGCTTCGACATTTTGAGCATAAGCCGGTACAGCTGATTTTCGAAGAAAGACTCTCTAATTTTATGTCAAAGTCAGCTGTTTTTATATTTAGAATGCGAAAACAGATGTTTGAGTGAGTCAAGTGACTCATTTAAGCAATAAAGCTTTGTTCATGGTAAAATGATGATGTTGTTGATGTAGCCACATTTTTATGAGGAGCTGGCGATCCTCGTCAAACTTGTACCTGTCCAAAGGACTGATCGCCGCTGGGACAGGGTGGCCATTGGTTATTTAAAGGCGCCAAAAACTCGCCCGGCCTCTCATTGAGACTTTACCCTCGATACCGCTGATTGTCCGCGACTGCCGTTGCAATTACTCCGCCTAGAGCATTCCACTATCCGCAACATCTTGACATAGAAGTTGGAAATCATACCAGAATTCAATTGACGATGGATTTATGTGACAGATTTGTATGATATCGTTTGGACGTTGATAGTTATAGACAAACATGCAAATTTTAACCCAAATTGGTAGTTAAGAAGTTAAATCGGTAGATCGGTTTATATGACTCATATATTATGGACCATACTTGACAATATAGTTGGAAGTCATAACAAAACTCCAATATGCTATATACTCCAAAATTTAAGAATACGTATTGTATGGGTTACATGTGTAAAGTTTCCTGCCAAGAAATCCCCTGGATTCTTTTTATATTTTTTAATTAACTCCACACAAATCGGACCTTAATGTTCCTGCCTGTGTGGTGCTTATAAAGGGTGATTTTTTTGAGGTTAGGATTTTCATGCATTAGTATTTGACAGATCACGTGGGATTTCAGACATGGTGTCAAAGAGAAAGATGCTCAGTATGCTTTGACATTTCATCATGAATAGACTTACTAACGAGCAACGCTTGCAAATCATTGAATTTTATTACCAAAATCAGTGTTCGGTTCGAAATGTGTTCATTCACCGTTCAGCGATGAGGCTCATTTCTGGTTGAATGGCTACGTAAATAAGCAAAATTGCCGCATTTGGAGTGAAGAGCAACCAGAAGCCGTTCAAGAACTGCCCATGCATCCCGAAAAATGCACTGTTTGGTGTGGTTTGTACGCTGGTGGAATCATTGGACCGTATTTTTTCAAAGATGCTGTTGGACGCAACGTTACGGTGAATGAACACATTTCGAACCGAACACTGATTTTGGTAATAAAATTCAATGATTTGCAAGCGTTGCTCGTTAGTAAGTCTATTCATGATGAAATGTCAAAGCATACTGAGCATCTTTCTCTTTGACACCATGTCTGAAATCCCACGTGATCTGCCAAATACTAATGCATGAAAATCCTAACCTCAAAAAAATCACCCTTTACTAGCTATCCCCTGGCGGAGTGGTAAAATGATCAAAACAATGTGCTCAAGTGGAGACTCATTTGGAACTTAACAAACTCTTTTCAACAAAGAGCTTTGCAACATCAGTGTCTCTACTACCACATTTGAAATCGTTGAGCGATGGCCAATTCAGTTTTAGCTCAATTTTAACGGATGGATCTCTGGATAAATTATTTCCATGTGAACTCTTTAAGACCAAACTTATCATGCTTATTGGAAGTCTTAACAAAGTAAACATGCAAAATTTCCATTTCGGATAAGTAGTACTGTATGTAGGTGCTCAAGAGCTCAAGAAGTTATGTTTTAAATCAGTTTGTATTAGAAGCTATTGCAATTTATGAATCGATTCGAATTGAATTTCACATATAAGTTGAAAATCATAACAGAATTGAATTGACGAAGGATTTATGTGGCAGATTTGTTTGATATCGTTTAGACCTTGATAGTTATAGCAAATTTTATATGCAAATTTGCTACAACTTATATTTATATGCGAATTTTAAACCAAATTGGAAGTTAAGAAGTCGAACCGGGAGATAGGTTTATATGAATCATATATTATATTATGGACCATACTTGATAATGAAGTAGTCATAACAAAACACCAATATGCTATATCATCCAGTTTTAAAAGAATTAAAATTCACGTATATCCACCATAGGTTACATTTGTAAAGCTCCCTGCCAAGAAATCCCCTTGACTCTTTTTTTATTTTTGGGTAAGAATTGCGTTCTTTACTTGCTGAAGAAGTCTCTTTAGGCTTAAGAAATAAAATAGGATACTGATTTCTATGGGAGCTATATATAAACATTGGGGCCAACTTAGCTCAGAGGTTAGCATGTCCGACTTTGATACTAAACGCCTAGTTTCAAATCCTAACGTTGGTTATCATGCTGGTGATATTTGCGAGGTATTTCTCTTAGTTAGTCAACCAGCAGAAACATTTCTCAAAATTTGAAGAAGTGCATTTTTTGTTTTCATACCCTAAGCATTACTTGGAAGCGCTTATCCTTTCAACTATGAATTTTTATCACTTTTGGAAAGAAATTGGCAATAATTAATAAAAAATTATTGTTGGGAGTATTTCTCTTGCTATTCTATTAGCGCAAACTTGGATGCAGTACTGTATGAGGGAGCTTCCAATATTGTTTACAGAGTTGCAAGGGAGTATGCTATAAATATTTCGATTTTCTCTCAATATTTAAAATAAAAATTAAGGGAAAGCGGGAGATAGAATGATTTTAAAGATTGAAAACCCAGGTTTGAAAGTTTGAGTACTCACCCAGGAAATTTTCGCGAAAGTGGAAGCAAAGCATTTTTTGTTTTCATATTGTAAGCATTACTTTGAAGCGCTTATCCTTTCAACTATGATTTTATTTCATTTTGGGAAAGAAATTGGCAATAATTAATTTAAAAAAAATGTTGGGAGTATTTCTCTTGCTCCTATATTAGCGCAAACTTGGATGCAGTACTGTAAGCGGGTGGTTCCAATCTCGTTTACAGAGTTGCAAGAGAGTATGCAATAAATATTTCGATTTTCTCTCAATATTAAATATAAAAATTTAGGGAAAGCGGGAGAGAAAGTGATTTTAAAGATTAAAACCCAAGTTTAAAAGACGGTAGTCTTCTTCATGCATGTTTCAAATGTACGCACAGGTGTATGTTTTCTTTTTTAACAATTTAGGTATTTAATTCTAATTGATTTTGTAAAATTAATCAAAAAATAAATTCAAGGTTTACGTTGGTAGTTTTCGTGTAGGTTTTTGTATTTGCAAATAGGACTGCGACTCAAAATAGCATAATTTTTTTTAATATTTTCTACACATTTTTAAGCAATTACTTTAGTGTTTCTGTGATGCGCCTTTTATACTCTAATTAGGATTCATTGAGGAAGAGCGTTCAAGTTTCTTTATGATTTCATCAGTGAATTTCTCAAGAAGGTTAGCGTTGCAGCTCTAAATCTTCTTTTACAAAGGTGCTGAATTTTCAACAAAGTTTTTTGCCGGGCAGCCTTGTAAACTTCTTTACTAAGTGATGTCGCAAACCGGATTCGGTAATAAAAAGGAGTTATCTTGTCATTGGCTTAAACTCATCAAAACGAAAGACACTTCCCGCGATTCCTTAAGGGAATGTTTATGGACAAATTTGCAATATCTTAACTTGAACCTATTTGGCGCTTTTACCATCCCGAGCGACCTGACCTACATCAACAAAAAGTATTTTTGCAAAATTTCAAGCGGCTACCTTTACTCGTTAAAGAGTTGGCCTGTTTTTGTCAGACTAACGAACGGAAGGACATGGCTAGATTGACTTAAAATGTCATGACGATTAATACATACTTTATGGGTTTTTAAACCAATCTTTCGAGTTGATCCAAACGGAAGGACGAAGTTAGTGGAGGGTATTAAAATATGTCATAATAAATTCAGATGAAATAATATTGGGGTAGATGGTAATAGTAATCCATATAAATAAGATTCAGTTAATTTTTCTTCACTTACAGCGTTTCTATTGCCAATATTTCGGTTTCACTTTCCTTCATTCTGATTGCCTTCTTATCACGTGCCCCCTCAGATATTTGCGAACAACTGAAAATTCGAATAGACACAAGTTTAAAATCATTGACCTTATTTTTGATAGCATCTCATTATAAATGAACCGGCTTAAGTAAAATTATTAACAAAACCATAGCCAACAAATAAAGACGACACGAGTCAAATTTGAATATATTATTGACCATAGAAGACAACAAGTCTGGTGGTTATGCTATATAAAATTCAATACATTGAAAAAATTTCTGGTCTTAACCAGATATCTGGTATGAATTGCAGGCGACTGATACATATTAAAAAGAATTAACGAATCAATTAGAAAAAATTAATTAATTTTAAAAATTAAAATTAAAAAAAATATTTAAGAAGAAAGCCTAAACTTTTTACTTCCAGTATGATTTATAAATATTAAATTCAATTCAAAAAATTAATAATGAAAAAATATAAAAGTTTGTCGTACAACTTTTTTTCAAAAAAAAAAAAAAAAAATTTTTTATATAATTATAAATAAAAAAATCGTGGAGAACTTTTTCCCAGTGTTAAAAATTTATTTTTTTTAATATTTTTTTCTATTATATTTTTTTTCATAATTCATAAAAAATAACAAAAAAAAATGACAATTTCCCACGCAAAAACATAGACTAAACACTTGCTTTGTATCTTGCAATCAAAATTTATAAATAGTCCAAAATTTTGAAACCATAATAATGATAAATGCCCCTAGATTGAAATCGCTTGAAATAATGTCTGGCCGTTTTCACATTGACGTCAATAGGGTTGTTTTCGATTTTAGCTATTTTGGTAAAAAAAGCAAAATTATTATCTATTACCAAAAAATTGTCTCTTAGCCAATGGCCTCACATAGAAAGTAAAAAAAAACTTTCGACTTCTTGAGGAATATAACAACTTGTGATTTTTTTTTACAAAAAACAACATGTTTTAATTGGTGAATAACATGTGGTGAAAAATTTTTGGCTATGTTTTGAGAAATGCAATTAGAGAAATTTAATTGAAAAAAACATTTTGGCCAACGGGGATCCGATAAGTATGGGTTCCGCAGAAATAGCTCTACGGGAGACGTAATGGTATTTTTGTCGGAACGATGGAGTCGCTCTATCCATCAGTTTGGTGAGATTAAGGTTGTGGCTCTGGATATCTCCAAGGCATTTTTTTATCAAAGCTTGTCGCTATTGGAGTCGTTAATAATTTCGTTCGATTTATATCGAGCTTACTCAGATATCGCACTATACGAGTTGTTGTAGATGGGTTCTCATCAAAGGAGTATACATTGACCGCAGGTGTGCCACAGGGCTCTGTTCTTTCCCCTTCCCTTTTCCTTATTTTCATTGACGATCTATTGGGTGAGACTTTGAATTCAGTCTACTCATTGTCATTCATAATCATTCGACCATAGGCTCAGTCCTCAAGAAATTGTGGACAGTTGGCGCATTATGGATGAGACTCTCTCCCAGGATTTGTTGGACATTTCCGAGTGGGCTAGAATGAACAGAGTAGACTTTAAGGCACAGAAGACGCAGTGCTGTTTCTTGTCTCACAAGCGATTCACTGACCCAATTATTCGTCGATATCTATAGACGGTATAGATATTGAACAGTCAGATGCTCTTGATGTTCTGGGCATGATGATACAATGTGATGTCCATTGGTCAAAACACGTATTCAAAGTGTCCCAAGAAGCATTCAAGTGTTTGGGCTTTCTTAAGCGGTACAAGAAATATTTCACCTCTTCTGATCTTCTCGATATCTATACTACCTATCAGGCCGAGGATGGAATATAACTCATGTATGGGCAGGATCTACAAAATCATCCTTGAAGCTACTTGACCGGGTTCAACGGAGAGCGATGGTGTTGATTGGTGACAGTAGGGTATTCAACTCATTGCTTCTCTTGAACATCGTCGGAATGTGTGTAGCGTTGTATTGCTCTATCGTTATTTTCATGGCATGTGTTTCAGGGATATTCGTCTTCTTATCCCTGACGTTAGCATGTTCACCAGGAATACAAGACTTGCCAGTAACTCACACCCGTTTATAATTGATTGGCCAGGTCGACCGAACCATGCAATCGAGAAAATTCATTTTTCGCCCGAACCATTCTTATGTGGAATCGATTTCCGGCTAACGTCTTTCCCACCGACATTGACGTTCAGAAATTTAAGACTAATATCACAAGTCCCTTTTCCCCCCTCCAACCCTTAACTTTCCTAATTGCCAACGCAATGTAATGCATATATAAGGGACATCCCCCGCGTGCTGGATACGTGAAAAAATAGTGTGTCCACCTATGGAGGCCACCGTAGCGCAGAGTTTAGCATGTCCGTCTATGACGCTGAACGCCTGGGTTCGAATCCTGTCGAGACCATCAGAAAAAATTTTCAGCGGTGGTTTTCCCCTCCTAATGCTGGCAACATTTGTGAGGTACTTTGCCATGTACAACTTCTTTTCAAAGAGGTTTCGCACTGCGGCACGCCGTTCGAACTCGACTATAAAAAGGAGGCCCCTATCATTAAGCTTAAACTTAAATCGGACAACACTCATTGATATGTGAGAAGTTTGCCCGTGTTCCTTACGATACTAACAGCTATACTGGCCTTCTTCTTACTTCCTTTTAATAATAGCCTTAGACTACTTAGAATATAATAGAGATGGGTTGCTTACAGTTTACAGATCCTTAGATCAATATTTTCAAGTGCTATAAATAAAATGACAAGCCATGTATGCCCCAACCTATGCTGCAGGATATTAAAACCATTTTTTTCTAAGTATATAGTATTCTTTTGTATCACGATTTGAAACATGTGTCTCTTTCATCTGAAAAAAAACCATTAAAAATTTCATCATCCAAACTGTACAATGTACCATATAGTTTTCTAAAAATATTCCCAAAATTTTCGGCTTATCAACCCGACGTAATTTTGGGCGATTTGATACGCAGCCAAAAGTTTTCGTTTTATTTTTTTTTTTTTTCATTTTGGCAGACGTTTTGGTTTCGCACATACCATAGTATTTTTGTGCATTTTTCCCCATTTGTTTATTTTTCTTAATCATTTTCTTACACATCCATACTATAAACTGAAATTTACGATCCCCGGTTTTGTGATGCATAATATTTTTCTTTTGAGAGCATATGCTTGATCATCATGATGAACCATGGGCAATGAAAAATTTACACTTAACGTGAAATGAAACGGCATTGAACTTGAACTTGACAAATATAACATGAGAAAAATGTGAAGAAATATCTTTGCATAAGATGGTAGATGGTTACAATAATACAAATAAATAAAAAAAATCAATAAGAAACAATAAAAACTAATTTATTTATAAAATAAAGCCAAAAATAAAAATGAATACACAATGTTTGGACATAATTCTTGTCTTAATAATAGAACAAAAAAATTGGGAAATTTTTCGAACATAGTACAAAGTATATAAAAATGTTAGCCTTAACATGTATCATTAAATAAAAATGAGTTGCAAATTTGCCCACGAATATACCATTAAGCAACATGGAGCAAACTTCTGATATATCATTGCATGCTGTCTGATTCAAGTTTAAAGATCAACGGTTAAATAAAACTCCTGTATTCACAAATCTTAATGTAGATTTAAAATAGGTTTATTCGACAGATTTCCTTTATAGAACTGTCAAATAAACCTATCTAAAGGCTTCATAAAGTTTTGTGAATAGGGCCTACTCCGCCAGTATTACAGTTCAGTAAAAGTCCCTCTATTGGTTCAAGAAAACAAATCAGATTATTCCTATTTTCAATTGAAACCCCCAAACGGCTTGAATATATCAATAAAAATAAGTTCAACAAACACTCAATCGGATAATATTAATTGCGATTTCAAAAGATGCAGATGGACGACGAGTTATAAAAATATGTCTCAACAATCAAGCTCTAATTCAAGCGATTTAGGTTAGGTTTATGTGATATATATGGTATATACTGCAGTTGTCAGACCTATAATGCTATATGGTGTTATGGTCTGTTGGACAGCGCTTCAAAAGTCCACCTACTGCTCAATACTTAACCGGATCCAAAGGATGGCTTGTTTGTGCATCACAGCCGCACTGAGGACGACACCATCTGATGCACTGAATTTTAAGCTACATCTTATGCCTCTGGAAATTGTGGCTACCCAAATTGCAGCGACCACTGCCGTGAGTTTAGGGGAGCTTTCTCATTATCCATGTGGAGGCTACGGACACTGTGTTATCCTTGGTACAATATCCGATGTTCCAGGCAGCGTGGATTACACCCTACCTGAATCGCTTTTTGATAAAAATTACTGTACCACTATTCCTGATAAAACAGATTGGAACTGTGATATCCCTGGTAACAGAAGTTACATAGACTTCTATACGAATGGTTCTAAACTAAACGACCAGGTAAGCTTTGGGGTGTACTCTAAAGATCTAGAACTGGTCATATTGAAAAGCTTACCCGATCACTGCAGTGTGTATTAAGCAGAGATCCTTGCAATTAAGGAAAGTGGTGGAATGGCTAAGATATAATGGCATTACGACGATTGGCATAAATATCTTCTCAGACAGCCATAAAATCCCTGGAGAACGTATTTCTGACCACAAAAACCGCCCTCGACTGTCGCAGATCTCTCAACGAGATGGCTGAAATTTCAAAATTCAGTTCAGTTCAAAATTCACCTGTTCTGGGTGCCGGGTCACAGAGATATCACAGGGAATTGTAAAGCGGATGAGCTGACGAGACTAGGAACTACCTTATATACTCCAGGCACACTGGAATCTGTGGGTATGCCTCTAGCTAAGTTTTCAGGACAAGGCCCGAAGGACAACGAATGATTAATGGTCAAAAAGAGGGGGCTGTGAGCATTCAAAAACTTTGTGGCCTAATCTAGACTTGAAGAGGTCTACTGCTTTGCTGTCATTGGCTAGAACAGACGTCTCAGTCATTGTGTCCGTCATGACAGGTCACTGTATAATGGGAAAACATGCTGAAAGACTTAAGGTTGCCAGCAACGACTTTTGCAGAAGCTGTGGGGACTTCGAAGAAGAAGAGACTATAGAACACCTTCTGTGTGTATGTCCCACTAGCAGTTAGAAGGAG
This sequence comes from Stomoxys calcitrans, assembly GCF_963082655.1. NCBI lineage: Eukaryota > Metazoa > Arthropoda > Insecta > Diptera > Muscidae > Stomoxys > Stomoxys calcitrans. The sequence continues at coordinate 85,410,124 of NC_081555.1, read as the reverse complement.
TTCCACTTCAGGTTCTCATTTCTTTGAGAACCTGTCTGATTTGGCGGATAGCGCAAATTATTGAGCTTTTTAAAGCGATCTGCAGGGTTCAACGGTAGCAACTAGAAGTCATCTTCCTTCTTCTATTCCTGTGGTATCACAATGGACGAAAACGCCTAAGTGAGTCTGATGGCAGAGTGCCACTTAAACCTAACCTAACCTAGGTTTATGTGGCAATCTGCCATCAGACTCACTTAGGCGTTTTCATTCATTGTGATGCCATGGAGGCTATTGAAGTTACTTAGAAAAATTACAGTTTCAAGTATTGAAAACTACCAACTTTTTTTTATTAATTTTGCATAAAAGTTTTAATTTTTTTCTAACAAACAACAGCTAATCACAGTTTAATGTCTGTTTAACACATATTCAAAGCTTTACCTTCTATTTCTGTAACAATTATCATAAATCTACTGAAATAGTTTTTATTGTCAATTCATTACCCCTTTTTATAACAATGTTCGTGATAATGGTAATAATGTGTATAAATAAACAAATTTGGTGTTCCCTGATAACTGGCAGAGTAGATTTAAATAGAATAATCTTATCGACAAATATATAAAAGCCCCCTATATTAATAATAATAAAAAAATAGCAAACAAGATACTACCGGAATTAATGAGCTGCTCGTTTTCATTCATAGTTAGAAATTGTTCATTTATTAATTCTATGAATGAGTGGGGGTTCTTAGCAATGAATATATCAAAACTAAGTTGTCAGGTTTTGTTAATAAAATGCAGAAAATAGAGAGAATTTTTGGAAAATGCCAGACAACAGAAAATCATGCAGTGACAACACATCATTGACAGGCGTTTTTGAGTTAGACACGTTCTTAGTGCCATTAAACTATCCACCCTAACGGTCTTTTACAAGTGGTTTTTAATCCATAAACTACATTGAAAAAAAAGTAGCCCTTAAATTTAAGATTTTTCCTTATTCGTAGGATTTTATCAATGAAAACGATCCCAAGAATCAAACTTTTAAATTAAAGATGCTATCTTTGAATTTAAATTCCTGTTATCTTACGGACATGATCATCCGTTTCAAATTTTGATCGCTGATTGATTTTTATTTTATTTGAAAGATGATTGTCCAAATATTATTTTTTGAAAAATTTGAAACTAAGCATCTTAACCGTAAAAAAATTGAACATTTGGAGACGCTACTATTTGTAAGACTATTTTGCGTCTTTAACTACAGTTCACTGTTGTCTTGTCCTAAGGCCAATTTCCTAACTTTTACCGATATTTTGACCTTAATTTTCCTTCCTTCCTTAATATGAAGGAAAATATTTTTCACTAAAGGGAGTGTTTACTCAAAATGTTGGAAAATGTATCATCTTTAAAATAAGTTTGCAAATCTTTGACTCGAATTTTTAAAGTAAGGACAACAATTTATTCAGTGTATAACAATATAAAATTTCAAATTAGTGTGATCATTTTCAAATGGGTTAAAAACTGCGTGGATGCAGAAAGGATATACGAAAATATTTACATAGATAAAACACAAAAAAATTAAATTTTTTTATTTCCTCCCGCATAGAATGTGAGCACAGTAGTTTCAATTTACCTGACAATCGTTCTAGAGCGAGTTTGTTATTTCAAATGTTAAAAAATTACATTTCTCTCCAATTTCGTGTACAAATTTCAAATTTTACAGCCAATCGTTTAAGAGCGAATTTCATTAAACCACCAACAATATTTGGAAAGATATCATCAATACCACTAAAATTTCTTTATGTACGTGGCACAACTAAGAAAAACCAAAATAAATTCACAAAAGTTCTTAAAAATGGTGTGACTGAAAATTATTTTTAAAAGCAAATTCTGTGGCAAATCGGATAACTGCTAATTGTTGGCATTTAAACATATTACAGATAATTGCAAAAATCGCTTTGCTGCCACAAAATGAGTGCAAAACTTGTTTTGGGATCTAAGTCAAAACTACTGTATTCAACTTCGTCACTCCATTTATAACGCCTCCGCCTCGAAATATTGGTGTGGAACCCAATAAAGTACATAGAGACCCAATAAAGTTCATAGAAAGAGAGAGGACATGAGATTCTTAATCGTTCTGTCCGTGTACGTTCGTCTGTTCATCCATCCGTTCGTCTATCGTAAGCACGTTAAGGTTCAAAGGAGTAAAGCTTGGCACTTGAAGTTGGGTCGTTTGGGGTTTGTAAATGGGCCACATCGGTATCTGCTTAAATATAACTTCTATATAAACCGATCTCAAGATTATATTTCTTGTTTCTCTAGAGAACGCAATTATTTTTCGATTTGAGTGAAATTTTGCTCAATGTTTTCTCCTATGTAATACCGAACCAAAACCTGAGAAAGCTCCCATATAAACTTTAATAAATATTTTCATACTTTACTTTAATTGGGTATGACAGAACATTTGTTCCACTAGCCGAATATAGAATAGCGTTCCAAGAGCCGCAATCTTCTGCGCTCATTTTACAATCTCTGGCACCATAAACATTTTCACTTATTGTAAAATACGTCGAATGCACTTTTTGTACTTCAGAAAGACAAGCGTATTCTAAACACTAATGTTTGATGTAATTTTTGTCACCGATGTCACTGAAAGTCATACCAATTGCCGCACGAAATTTAAATTAAAAAGTCTTACTATTTTTTGCCCACGGTAGTATAGCTCAATTTTGCCTTCCTAAAGAAGGCAATTCTTATGCAAATATTAAAAAACTAAATGGGATTTTTTGATTGATATATAATTTTCATTGTTTAGTTTCTGCCTTTAAAGAAATTCCGTGCAAAGAACTTCACATATGCGATCCATGGTGGAGGATATAAAATATTGGGTCCGGCCCAACTTATTACAATTTTACTTATTTACTTAGTAGCCCATCGGAAATCGTTAATTGATTAAATTTTTTTATATATAAATATTTTATTTGTAAATATTTAAAAAAAAATCCCCTTTGACCTTTTCACATTGTACAAATATGCCTAACCTTGATAAAAGAAACGAAATTGAATGAAAAAACCCCCACAATGTGGTGTAAGAGCAAATAAAAGAATCTCATGCAGCCCACTCTCAAATGCAGTATTTTGTCATAACACATTTGTATACAAACATATAGTAGGGCACTCACTCACTGCTTGATACAGACATAACATATGAAAAATGCACACACATTATGCACGATGCATTTCTTGATGCAAAGAAGCTGAAGCAGAACAGAATAACAGCTTTCATTGCCAAAATTCCATGCAAATAAACAACCCCACATACATATATTCATTCTCAACAAAAACAACAACAATGGGTCAACCATAAATTTGTTCTTTCTTTCGAACCTACATTCATACACATATACCCATCATAAGAATACGTACAATACAACTCAACCAACACTCACGGCACATAATGAATATTGAAAATGTTGTTGTTGTTTAGCAGCAGCTTAGAGAAATACCTTACCTACCCAACCCTACCCACCTAAAATAACCATAGTTAAACAGTTCAACGAAGAATGAAAGAGAATTCTAGTCTTTCATTTAAATGTATGTGTTTTTGATTTTCAACTACATATGATTTTAGCAGTCTCTTTGCTTGTTGTGCACATTTAATTCTCATTCTCTTCGTGTTTATCATTGTTGAAATACTTGGGAGTTTTGTACATTCGTTAGCTTTGCGCAGAGGCGATATCGTAACCAATGAAGTTCTACTGAGGTGCGATTATTGCTAGTTGAAAACTTTAACCAATACCCCGCCATGGGGACGTGAAATACCGTCCACTACGGCAATTTTTGCAAGCCCGAGAGGGCTAATAATTTAATTAATATAAAAGTATAAAGTAGTAAGAGATTTCATGTTAAATCATGATTGAATATTTAGGGGAATTAAAGCGATTTAAAGTTTGTATTGTTTTTTAAGATTTTGGCTGGAAAAAATATAAAATAGGGATCTTTTCAATAAAAAGAAATTTATGAAGCTGAGGTGTAGGTTCGGATCCTAGCGAAAACTTAAAAAAAATATCAGCAGTAGGTTATATCATCCTCATAACTATAATGTTGCCATATTTGTAAGCGTAGAGAGGAAGATTCGTTCTGCAGTTCACGGTTAGGTTTGTTATATGAACTAAATTTGGAAAATGGGCAGAGCTTCTTTTTGACCACCATGAGACGTTTCTGTGTCCCCGATATCTGTGTTGAAATCCCATAAAGATGATATTTAAATACATTTTAATGACGTTGCCAATATAATTTACCCGGTGACGAAGTATCTCAGCCCGGCATCTTTAGTTATGATACGGCACTCTTTGATATTAGAAAATATGCCCTTTTTATTACTAAATGGAATATTAGCTGAACATTTTGAGTTGCACTCTAAGAATAAAAGGCAACGAATTATTATTATTTTTTTTTTCAATTTCATATAAGCACGAACTCTTGCAAAAACACGTGCATTCCTTCTTTAGTACTAATTTAAAATTTATTATTACAAAATTGCTTATGTCTTAATTTCTATATTTGCATAATGTCATTGCGGTGTCATTTGCTTACAAAGAAAAATGAAAGCAAATTAATCCTAATGATTTTTTCTTACAATTTTTCTTTATGTCATTTGTTTCAATATTTTCCACTTTACGCAAATACTTCGTGTTTTTTTAATATTTTTTACACGTTACATTTATTAAATTATTTTAATATTATTATTTTTTTTATTTTTTGATGGTTTTGTTTTATTATATACTTCTCCTTATATCATTCGTTTAAAAATTTTCCACTTTTCGCCGAAAGGTATGAATGAATATTCATAAGAAAGAAATAAAAATGCGTAATAAAATTAAAGAATGAAATTTAAATTCTTTGTGCAAAAAAATCCTGACCATTGAACTTAAAACGTTTATCGGTTTATCAAACCAATTCCATTTCGACAATTTAGTTTGCCTTTAATTTTATAAAACAAAAACAGGAATAAATTAAATAAAGTGAAACATTTTATAGCTAAGGAATCGAAACAAAGACCAAAATAACACTGGCCTGCAATAGCAATTGGAGGCCAACGTAGCACAGAGGTTAGCATGTCCTCAAATGACGCTGAACGCATGGGTTCGAATCCCTCAGAAAATAATGTTCAACGGTGGTTTTCCCTTCCTAAGGCTGACAAAATTTGTGAGGTACTATGCCATGTAAAAACTTCTCCCCAAAAAGGTGTCGCTTTGCGACACGCCATTTGAACTCGGCTATATAAATGAGGCCCCTTATCACTGAGCTTAAACTTGAATCGTACTGCACTCATTGATATGTGAGAAGTTTGCCCCTGTTCCTTAATGGAATGTTCATGGGCAAAAACTTGCAATTTACAATTGTAAAATTTTTAACAAAAAAAACAGTAAAAAGGCGCTTAGTTCGGCCGGGGCGTATCTTGGGAATAGCGTGAATTATGCTAAAAAGTGTTACATACCTAATTTCTACCAAATCAGTCAAAGCTTCTAGGGCCCGTAAAAGTCGAATTGGGAGTTGGTTTACATGGGAGCTCTACCAAGTTATAGACCGATTTGAGCAATACTTACCATGGATGTTGAAAACTATAATCAAATTCCATGAGCAAAATGTCAGCCAAATCAAGATCTTTCTACAAACAAATCAATTCTTACTTCCCTAATTCAAATCCAACTTATCCAACGTTGGAAGTAAGATTTGATTCGTTTTCCATTGCGCTTATGAACCAAGTCGCCCTGCTCAAATTCAGATGTGTACTTTACAACTTACTCTAGTAGGAATGGAATGGAACGGAATTTGAACAGGGGTTCAAATTCAGATGTGTGCTTTACAACTTACTCCAGTTGGAATGGTTGTAGAACACCATAATCCATTTGACATCTCCTGCTGATGATTTTTCTTGGTCGAAAATAAAATCGCAATACAGGAAACCAATCAAATGCTTCTAGCAACAACACTTTTTGCTGACTTAAATGTATGTTGGTAACTATTCTTTGAATAGAAAGCAATGGAATTTCAACAAAACCAAAATGTTGACAAAATTTTTCGACCATAAAATTTTGACAAGATTTTACAATAAAACGAAAGTATTACAGAATTTTTCGTAGAAGTAGTTTTGACGAAATCTTCTTTAAAAATAAATTTTAACAAAAATTTTCTATAAAACAAAGTTTTTAAAAAAAAAAATAAATTTATTGGCAAATTGTTCCAGATAAATAAAACCCTCGGAAATTAAAAAATAACAACAACTTTACTTCTTTCGTGCCACTGAAAATAACTGTCATGCCATCTTGTTTAACTCCCTTTTAATGCAGACACCATTCCCTTGCCTTCAACTTGGAGGGATGTTTTTGGCTAGGGGTTACTTTAGCCATACTGTATTCTACCCTGATGCATCTAATATGCACATTTCCTGCATTCAATTTTATACCTGAAACAAATGGTTGGTCATACTTCTTTGTATACCTTTTAAATGTGCTTCAGTGTTAAACCTTATTTGGTTCAAAAACTCTCATTTGCAAATTATTCTCATTCTATTTGGAATAGTCTTTGTTTAAATGATTGAGTATTTTATTTGATCATCAGCTTTGCGCAGAGGCGATATCGTAACCAATGAAGTTCTACTGAGGTGCGATTATTGCTAGTTGAAAACTTTAACCAATACCCCGCCATGGGGACGTGAAATACCGTCCACTACGGCAATTTTTGCAAGCCCGAGAGGGCTGACAATATAATCAATTTCAATAAAAGTAATTTTAAGAGAATATAAAGATTCAAAAGAAAAATGGATCGTAATGTTCATGACATAAAAGCCTACCTAAAATCCAAATTTGAAGTTTTGTAAAACTTTTACTTTTGGTAAACCAATTTTCTTTCAAAACAACATTAAATAAAAAGAAACATTTTATTTAATTGTTTCCATTCGTCCAGTTTTTGTCAATGAAAAGCTCTTGGGATAATACTTCTTTTCTAACTCTAGCTAGAATTTTTCTAAGACACCTTATTAAAACCCCTTAGAGGATAACAACTAAAGGTTTTACCATATAATCGATAAAAAACCAACTTTTCAAAATAATTTTCAAACTTTTTTGAAACAATTCTTAAGTTTCCAAGAACAATCCACAAATTTTATCATAAACATTAATTTTGATAAATTGAATAATTTGCCTTGCATAGGAAATTGAACTATTACTGTATCTCTATAATTCCTTAATAATTTTTCTTTAATCTTTTTTTCTCCTTTTAGGAACTCTTCCGCAACCAACATCGTTTGATTCGCTTCATCGAACAATCGATTCGCATGTGCAGCAATCAGACATTGAAACAGCAACAACAACAAAAGACACAATTGGAAGCCGATTTCCAAATCACCAAATCGATCACTTCACAATTGTCCACTGCCGTACCTGAACCCATTGTCCACGATGAAGATGTCGGTCAACAATTTGCCGCCTCAGCGTTGTCAGTTCGTTTGGCCACACCACAACAGTTGCAACCCAAACCCGACAATGCCGAAGAATTGGGCTTTGGTAAACTTTTTACCGATCACATGTTGAAAATCTATTGGCACAAAAGTTTGGGTGGTTGGCAGAAACCTCAGATTACGCCGTTGGAGAATTTAGTTATGCATCCGGCGGCTAAAGTGTTGCATTATGCTGTGGAGGTTAGTAAAGAAATTAAAAAAAAAAACAAATTTTTTTGGGAATGGAGAATTGGAGATGACTTAGGAAAACATATTGCTTAAGCAAGTGGGGTTTTTTTTTAAATTGTAAGCCAGATAATGAGCTTAACAATATTTTGTTTTTATAATATATTCGGTTATAACGAAACTTTCAGTAAAATTAATTTTAATTTTTTTTCTTTAAATTTTCTATCACCTCGTTTTGAGATGACTTTCTTCACCTGGGCTTTCTCTTGCAATTTCGAACCTTTCCTCTATATGAAATGGATGTTTTTTGAAATGATTTTTAGCTCGATCATTGTCAATGACAAAAAATGCATAATTTATGCCCCCATAGCAGCTTTATAGAAATATGGTCCGATTTGAACCACATTTGGCATGGATATTGAGTGATCTAATAAATACAAGTCACTGTTCAATTTTGTAGAACAAAATATTGGTCGTTTTGGTAGCCATATCCCAATAAAGAACGATCTGAACCATATACGACACGGATGTCGAATAGCCTAACATAAGTCACTGTGTCAAATTTCAACGTAATCGGATTATAAATGTACTTTTTTTGAGGCCAAGACTTTAAATCGAGAGATCGGTGTATATGGCAGTTATATCAGAATCTGAAACGATCTGAGCCAAATTGAAGAGGGCTGTCGAAGGACCTAACACAACTCACTGTCCCAAATTTTGGCGAAATCGGACAATAAATGCGCCTTTTATGGGCCCAATATCTTAAATCGAGAGATCGGTCTATATGGAAGCTATATCCAAATCTGGACCGATCTCTGCCATATTTCAGGTAGATGTCGAGGGGCCTAACTTAACTTCCTGTCCCAAATTCTCGCGACATCGGACAATATAAACGGCTTTTATGGGCCCAAAACCTTGAACCGAGATCTGTGCCAAATTAAAGAGGGATTTCGAATGGCCTAACATAACTCCCTGTCCCAAATTCCAGCAAAATTGGATAATAAATGTGGCTTTTTTGGACCTAAAACCCCAAATCGGCGGATCGGTATATATATGGAGCCTTTATCAAGATATAGTCCGATATAGCCCATCTTCGAAGTTAACCTGCTTGTGGACAAAAAAAAGAATCTGTGATAAGTTTCAGCTCAATATCCCTATTTTTAAAGACTGTAGCGCGATTTCAACAGACAGACGGACGGACGGACATGGCTAGACCGTCTTAGATTTTTTCGCTGATCAAGAACATATATACTTTATAGGGTCGGAAATGGATTTTTCGATTTGTTGCAAACGGAATGACAAAATGAATATACCCTTATCCTTCGGTGGTGGGTTTAAAAAAATTAATGGTTCTTTCCGTTTAGTTTCACTTAAGCGGATTTTTCATTTAAGCGTATTGCAGTTATGCGGTTTCGACTGTACACACGAAACACAATTTGGTTGTATTAATGCTATCGCAATTACCATACTCCTCGATCAATGAAAATCAGGAATAATAAGCCAATGAATATGTGGTTGAAAGCAACTTTTTGGTTCACCCATCTTGACCTATCCAATTCAATGCTTGCCTCAAACTGACAATGTTGACATATGGATCATACAATGCTGTAAAAACAAATTAGACCATAAATTATGATTTAAAGAATTTTTCTCTCAAAAACTCCAAGTACGCTCTCTACTGTAAGAGCTGTATATTTTAATCTATCAATTCTAAACTTTATTAAACTGAACATTATAAAGATTTTATGGCAAAATCTCTCTCAAACACTCCAAATAATGCCTCGTCTGTTTTCGCACTATCTGAGAGTAGCATTTTTCAACAACCAATGTCTGTTTGCATCTTGACGACATGTTGAACGTTAATACGTGAACGTGACAGCTCTCAATATACGAGCGGTAATGCTGACATAGGAATAGTGGACTTGAAAAGCGAAATTTATTTCCTTGATGGCATTTGAGTCGATAAGCCAAAAAAAGGGAGATTAAAGCTGATCCAGATTACTACTTAAAACCAGAAAAACAAATCTTTCGTAAGTTATATACTACACAATGGCTTTGAGGCATGGCTTTGCGCCGAAATCAGCATTGAAATGCATTGCCATATGGTGGAGTTAGCAACAAGAACAAAGACTTGAGCCAGTGTCTACGTAATATTTTTAAAGATTATTCGCATACAGAGGGGTCATCAACACGTGACTTTTTGCAATTCTAAATGAGCTCAGCAAAAACTAATCGCCAGTATGGCAAAAACGAATTTACCTATCACAAACTTGCAAAATTGTTTTCATTTTCTATGAAAAACAAAATCTTTTTGTTATAAAATCATCAGTTAGACTGATCTAGCAGACGGAAGAAGGAAAGGACAGACGGACAGAAGATGGAAAACGCCGATAGGGAGAAGAAAGTACGGACTGATGTATTAATGGCGCATAGACAAAACAAAGCACCGAGGAAATGCGCATAGATGAAAGAAAATACAGGCAGTTAGACTTGGGAAAAAATAAACTCATATTTGCTAATAGATTTGGATTAACCAAAAGCGTCAATATTTTTATTTATTTTTTTGTAATAAATTGTGATATATTTTTTTTGTTTTCTAGCTTTTCGAAGGCATGAAAGCTTATCGCGGTGTCGATGACAAAATTCGCATTTTCCGTCCCAACATGAATATGCATCGTATGAACTTGGCTGCGCAACGTTCCGGTTTGCCCACTTTCGAGGGTGAGGAATTCATTAAGTGCCTGTCACGATTGTTGACCATCGATTCCGAATGGGTGCCACACACAGAAGCTGCTAGTTTATATATTCGTCCCACCCTCATTGGTATTGATGTAAGTATTTATAAGTTAAAAGGTGTATACGTATGTAGTAAAAAAATTCTAAATTTAAGGAAGAAGGAAAAACCTTATCCTTATCTGAAACTTCTTTAAAAAAACTAAAATTTTTCTGGTTAATACTGTTGTATCATCTGTTGTCGACACAGTTATAAAAAACCTTACCCTTGACTTAAACTTCATTAAAAAAACTAAAATTTTCCTGGTTAATACTGTTGTTCCATCTGTTGACGCCGCAGTAAAAACTATGAAATAGCGAAAATTTTCTGTTCAATTTTACTACAAATGCTAAAACTTCATTGAAAATATCTTTGATTTTTATAACAACGATTTTCAGTTTGTTATTAGTGTTTCATCTGTTGATGCCGTCTGCTTAACTTCAAAAGTTGAACCTTCTTAAAAAAGCTAAAATTTTACTTAAATCTAGTTTGTTGTTGTTGTAGCAGTGTGTTGTGCACTGAGGCGGCAGTCCTTGCCGATAAGGGTCTTCAAAGGGTCAATCCGGTATATACAACCGGCTGCAATGATTGTATGTAACGTTTGCTGCCAATTTATTATTGTTTCATCTGCTGACGCCTTAACAAAGCAAAAAAAAAACAGGAAAATACTTGCTTCAATAGCTACAACTTCTTTGAAAGATAGTACAATTTAACTTAATTCGAGTTTGTGTTGGTTTGCTGCCAGTTTCTTATTGAAGTTTCATCTGTTGACGCCATATAATAACCATGAAAAATAAGAAAATTCAGTCTTCCCTTGACCAGTCCAAGAATATTCAAGATGGTAAGCCACGCCACTCTATTCAAGAAGCCCGCCTGCACCCATGTAATGTAACTCCATCCTGTCTTACAAGGATGACTGTATGATTTTTGGGTCTCGGTACTCCCTTATATGGCCACGTCACTCGATTTACAATATGAACAGCCCCCTAATACGTAGTTGACATCACAAAAATTTCGTCTACCAAGCACGCCAACAAAAAGTAGGCTCTTCATACTTTCGCCAAACGGCGTCAACAGATGAAACAAACGAAAAGTAATTTGTAAGCAAAACAAAGGTTGCCCCGGTAGCTGAGTTGGTAGCAAGCTTCAAGCCAAGTTCGGATGTCGTGACTTTGAACTGACGCTACGAAGTTAGTCTTATTAAGACTTAATTGATTTACATTTTTAGAAAATTCAAACTCGTCAAGAGTTCTGACCGAATTCTGTTGTTCAGTCCTAATGAATGCAGATGGGTTTTCCTACTTGCTTTCTGATCGAATTCTGGAATAAAATTTTGTAGAATTCGGATGTACTTTCCGAGTTGTCTAATCGAATTCTAAAAAAATTCGTATAGAATAGATCTTGTCGGAAGACTTCAGAATTTGTTCAGATTTGTCTGACATCAGACATTCACTGTCTCTTTCATTCATTTTTATTCGACCATAGGTCGAGTCTTCGAGAGATTGAAGACAGCAGGCGGGTCATGGACGTAACACTCTGCCAGGATTTGCTGGCCATTTCGATCGAATGAGCAGAGCTTGCTCGACGTTGTAGATATCGAGCAGACAGAGGCTCTCTGATGTTCTGGACATGAATCTACAGTGTGATGTCCATTGGTCAATATATATTCAAAGTGTCTTAGGAATCAATCAAGTGTTTTCTTAAGCGGTGTAAGAAATAACTTATACTCTCAGATCTACTTCACATCTATACTACGTACATCAGGCCGAAGATGGAAAATAACTCACATATGTGAGTTAGGGCTGCTTGACCGTATCGAGGCGGGAGTTAGTGTTGATTGAAGATGGTAGGGTATCCAACTCTATTGTTTCCCTGTCGCTGTTCTATCGATTCTTCAAAGGTATGTGTTCTTTAGAAATCAGTCTTCTGATTCCTGACTTGATGTTGTTTGTCAGAAATACCAGACTTATTGGAAGCTCACACTGGTTTGTAATCCATTGGCTAGCTGATCGATTATCGAAAAAATTATTTTTCGCGGGGACCGTTCGTATGTGGAATCGACATGTGGCAAATGTCTTTCCGGCATCCAAAAATTAAAAACAAATTTCAAAAAACACTACTTCCTCTTCTTCCTCTCTAATCCTTAACTATTCTCTCCAACGCAATGTACAGCCTATATAGGGGATATTCCCTGCGTGTTGGTTGATTTAACAAAAAGAAAAAACTTAAGCGCGCCCCGGTTGCTTACGTGGTAATGAGCTCGATGCCCTATATGGGAGTCTCGGGTTTGATTCCCACCAAATGTTTTTATCTGCCGCTACTTCATAAAAATGGCGTCATTACTTCTTCGGAATGTTGGTCGGTTGGGATTGTCAATGGGCCAAATCGATCCACATTTAGATATAGCTTCCATATAAATCAATCTCCCGAAAATACTTCTTGAGTCACTAGAGGACGCAATTCTTATCCGATTTGGCTGTAATATTACACGAGAACTTTTCCTATGACCTCTAATAGATGTACCAAGCATGGTTTCAATCTATTCCAAACCTGATGTAGCTCCCATAGAAACCGATCTCCCGAATATACTTCTTGAGCCTATAGAGGAAGCAATTCTTATCCGATTTGGCTGAAATATTGCACGAAAACCTTTCCTATGACCTCGAACAGATGTACGGAAGATGGTTCTAATCGGCCCAAAACCTGATATAGCTCCCAATGCTTCTTGAGCCTTTAAACGGACCAATTCTTATCCAAGCATATACAAAATCCATGGGGATTTCTTGTTATTATTCTTTTTTAGTTTCTGCCTATAAAGAGAAACGGTCCAAAGAACTTGACAAATGCTATCCATGGTGGAGGGTATTTAAGATTCAAATTTAGCAGGCTTTTACTTGTTATGGTTTTCATTGTACGATTTGATTTTTAATTTGTCTTTTTCTCTGTGTTTTCTCTCTTTTAGCCTACCTTGGGTGTTGCCTCCTCCGATTCCGCCCTCTTGTACGCCATTCTCAGCCCTGTAGGCAGTTACTTCAAGAGTGATGAAACCGGCGCCGTTTCTCTGCTGGCTGATCCCAGCTACACCAGAGCCTGGCCCGGTGGTGCTGGTAATCGTAAAATGGGTTCCAACTATGCCCCCACCATTAATGTACAAAAAGAGGCTTCCCGCAAAGGCTTGCAGCAAGTGTTGTGGTTGTATGGCGATGATCATCAACTGACCGAAGTTGGTACCATGAACATTTTCATGTTGTTCATCAATGAGCAAGGAGGTATGACAAAATCATTTAAGGCCAAAAAAAAATTTGAAAAATTTATTAAATTATTTTTGTTTTAATTAACAGAAAAAGAATTAAGAACACCTCCCTTGAATGGTTTAATTTTGCCCGGCATTACCAGAGATTCAATCTTAGCCTTGACCCGCCAATGGGGTAAATTCAAGGTTTCCGAAGAAACCTTTACCATGCACAACATTGTGGATCTTCTGAATAAAGGAAGAGTAAGTTTCGAAAAAATTAATTCGAAAGAGAATTTGGTTTTTAACTGCAAATTTATTCTACAGTTGCTGGAATTGTTCGGTACTGGTACCGCCTGCGTGGTCAGCCCTGTCAACCGCATCAGCTATTTGGGCAAGGATCTGTACATACCCACCATGGAACAAGAGAAGCCCTTACACGAAACCATCCGCGAAACATTAATGGACATACAGTATGGCAAAGTGCAACATCCCTGGTCTGTGGTCATTGAATAAGTCGAATGAAATCGCCGGACGAAATTCGTTCGTTTTTTTTTCAAGGAGAGAAAAGATTTTTCAATTATGAAAATACAAAACTTTTTTTTACCACAAAAACAAAAACAGCAGCAGCAACTTTGTGTATTAATAGCTTTTAATTAGCTAAACACTTAGGCTTAAGACCTTAGGGTAAACTTAGTTATTTGGATAGTTTTTTTTTAGAGAGGCGAAAAACAAAAAATTGCTGTGCCAATACCAAGGCAGCCATGAAAATGAAGGTGATGACAATGAATGAAATTAGTTGTAAGTTTAAGCTCCAGAAAAAATGTGACAGAAAAACAAAAAATTCTCGAATTTTTAAAGCATTTATGAAAATAAAACAAAAAGTTTAACATTTTTTACACAATAATTGTTAAGTGTATAATACCTATTATTAATTATTATTTAATATTTAGAGTCAACAAAAAGAAAGGCTAGGCAACATTTTTGTTTTTCGTCCAGCAGTTACTTTTTTTATTTTCCTTTTTTAAAATTTAATTTATTTATTTCTTTTCTAATTTAAATGTAATTCTCGTTTAAGTTAGAAACTGTACATATATGCTATTTTCCTAAGAACGACTTCGATATACCATATACATATAGAAAACAAACCTATGATCATCTCTAAAGTAACAGAAGTAGAAGCTATCTACGCTATTAGGATTAAACAGAACAAGAATTTTTGCCGCATACATTTGAAATTTTGTATACATTCATACCCTCTCCACCACCCCCACCAACACAATGTCTCTTCTTTTGTACATATATGAGCATATATATATATACATATGACGTACATACATAGATATGCTATTAAATAATTTAGTTTTTTATACTCAGGGGCTATAATTTGTATGTTGTGTATATTATATATAGAAAAAAAAAAACACAGAAAAAGAAAAAACTCCATGAAAAGTGAAAAGAACAAAAAAGAGGTTGTCTTCCCTTTGTTATTTCTCTTGCTAACTCTATTCGAAAATAAATAATTGATGGTTTTGAAAACAGAATCCAAACCCTTATGAAATCTTATGATTTTTCTCAAGTACCAGAGAACAAGTGCATTTATTAACATTTAAGTTCAAAATTCTCAATGTCTATTGATTTATTTTTTTAATTTATGTTATATCCTTTTTTCCTTCCTGCCAAAGGACAGCTAATAAACCATGCATATTCTTGGTTTATTATTATTGCTTTTGTGGAAGATCTTTCCTCTCATTATCTACTCTCTATCTATCTATCCCTTTAATGTATGCTGTATTCGAAATTTGTAGTTCTTTCTTAGTTTTTTGTTTTGCTTTCTTTAGTTCGAAATTTGTATGTTTTGCACCTTGTCGGTGTCGAATGTCAACCTAAATTAGAGATATATGTGTCCTATATATGTATGTATAATTGTAAAACAATTGTTTGACGTTTATAGTTTGTAAGTGCCAAAAGAATACGTAATTTGGAAAATAAATCTAATTCGTGTGAAAATTATGTTTTCAACAGCAGAAAAGTTAGTCTGGAGTTGTTATTAACAAGTTTTGATAGCAGTCTGCAACTGCAGATATCAAATTCGCCTAATTGTTGAGCTAAAAAGTGGCGTCTTTATACATAGGAATTTTCTAAACCCTCCCCCTTACCTTAATTTTCAGAAGATATCAGATTGATGGGGCTATTTAAGGAAAATTTGGTTTGCATTATTATAGTAACGCTCTTGGCCAAGGGGCCAAATGGATATTGGATCTATCATGACAATATGGAACTCAAATTAAAGGTATTTGAAAGTAGAAAACGAATGTGCTATCCACATGTTTAATAATGTGTTTTCGAGGCCGACCGAGGGCAACAGAGGTAATATGGGGCTCAAATAAGAGGTATTTTAGAGTAGAACACAAATCTGATATTATTTTTCAGGGTCAAGTCGCTTGGTGGCCGCCTTACCCCTTAAAATAACCCCCTAAACCGGACATATTTGCCCATGACTTTGGCAATAAGGGACCCAAATGAAAGGTATTTGAGAATAGAAAACGAATTTGATATCCAATTTTGGGGACGCCTCATACTAGAATATGGCAATATGGGGCTTAAACAAAGGGTATTTGAGAGTAGAGCATGATGCTGTTATTTTTCAGGGCCAAGTATCAGTATGGCCACCCACCTCCTTAACACCCACCAAATTGGACATATATGTATACCGACCATGTCAATATGGGGCTAAAATAAAGGGTATTTAGAAGTAGAGATGTGCGCGTGAGTGATTTTCCGCTAACGCTCACGCATGACATTTTTAAGTCGACTCACGCACAACTCACAAGACACTCACGACTTACGAGACAATCGCGACTCACGAAAAACTCACGTGTCGCGGTTAAACAAACATTTTTCCATGAAGCGAATAATAATTTTTTGTCAGGTGTCTCAAATCTTGCAGCATTTGAACGAACGAAAACTAACGTGCATAATGTGTCACCCCTGCATTTTGTTTGTAACTACTCGAAATATTCGTCTGAGACCCCATATTTATATATTCTTGATCGTCGTGACATTATATGTCGATCTAGCCATGTCCGTCCGTCTGTCTGTCGAAAGCACGCTAACTTTCGAAGGAGTAAAACTAGCCGCTTGAAATTTTGCACAAATACTACTTATTAGTGTAGGTCGGTTGGGATTGTAAATGGGCCATATCGGTCCATGTTTTGATATAGCTACCATATAAACCGATTTTGGGTCTTGACTTCTTGAGCCTCTAGAGGGCGCAATTCTTATCCGATTGGAATGTATTTTTGCACGACGTGTTTTGCTATGACTTCCAACAACTGTGCTAAATTAGGTTCAAATCGGTCCATAACCTGATATAGCTACCATATAAACCGAGCTTGGGTCTTGACTTCTTGAGCCTCTAGAGGGCGCAATTCTTATCCGATTAGAATGAAATTTTGCACGTGGTGTTTTGCTATGACTTCCAACAACTGTGCTAAATTAGGTTCAAATCGGTCAATAACCTAATATAGCTGCCATATAAACTTATAATTGGTCTTGACTTCTTGAGCCTCTAGATGGCGCAATTCTTATCCGATTGGAATGAAATTTTGCACGACGTGTTTCACTATGACATTTAACAACCGTGCTAAATTAGGTCAAATCGGTCAATAACCTGATATAGCTGCCATATAAACCGATCTGGTATCTTGACTTGTTGAACCTCTAGAGCGCGCAATTTTCACCCGATTTGGCAGAAATTTTGTACAACGGCTTCTCTAATAACCTTCAATATTCGTGTCTAATATGGTCTGAATCGATCTATAGCTCGATACAGCTCCCATATAAACCGATCTCCCGATTTTGCTTTTTTGCGCAATTCTTATCCGAATAGACTGAAATATTACACAATGACTTCTACAATGTTTAGCATTTAATTCATTTATGGTACGAATCTGACTATAACCTGATATAGCTCCAATAGCATAACAGTTCATATTCAATATTCTTTGTTTGCCTAAAAAGAGATACCGCGCAAAGAAGTCGACAAATGCGATCCATGGTGGAGGGTATATTCGGCCCGGCCGAACTTAGCACGCTCTTACTTGTTAATATATATATCCGAGTTGGTGGGTATCCAATGCCTTTTTACTTGTTTTAAACTTTAGTCGTGATTTTCTCGTGAGTCGTGATTAGTGTCGTGAGCATGATTTCACTCACTCACGCTCACATATGAAGAATTTTACTTTAATCACGGTCACGCACGATCACGTGATTGTATTTGGATTTCACTCACGCGTGACAAGAGTCACATGTACACCTCTATTTAGGAGTATTGAATGAATCTTATATCCATTTTTGGGGCAAAGGCTCTGGCTACCGCAATCGATCACCCAAGCCAAATAAAGGCTATCTGGGAGTAGAGAACGAAGTTTAAATCAACACTCGGCATTTGCGTGGCCGCTCCACTCGCAAAATCCACATGGCGTATCGGCCTCAAAGAAATCCTTTAAGAATGGAGTGCATTTAACATCCAAACTTTATTGACCCAAAACCATTCCAAAGATCTCATAAACCAATTTAAATCATAAGAGATTCAAATAGAGGCATTTACAGGCAGCATACTGTTTGTCACGCGACATATACTTCGCAGCATGGTATTTGGAGAATGTTAATATTCGTAAGGAAATTTTATTCCACATATTGTAAAAGAAGGCGCAGCGGAGCAGATCCGGTTCAGCTAGTTGACTCATAAAAGTAAATAAATCAAATCTAATTTTTATAAATCAACAATTTTTTTTTTTTTTGGGAACGATACTTCCGAAATTTTTTCCAGGCGTTCACATTCTGACAGAAAAAATGTGGGGCAAAAAGTCTGCATTTGTGAACGGATAAAGACATATTCACGAAATTTCATATGGCAATAGCTGAGGTGTTATAAGGTGTGCAGGTCATGGGAGAAACCTTTGTACAAAAGTTCTGCCAAATCGGATTAGAATTGCGCCCTCTAGAGGCTCCAGAACTCAAGATCCCAATTCGGTTTTTATGGCAGCTATATCAGGTTATGTGACGATTTGCGCCATATTTAGCACAGTTGTTGAAAGTCACAACAAAACAACTCAATCAAAATGTCAGCCAAATTGGATAGGACTTGCGCCATCTAGCGGCTCAAGAAGTCAAGATCCAAAATCGGTTTATATGGCAGCTATTCCAGGTTATGAACCGATTTGAGCCATACTTAGCACTTAGTTGTTGGAAGTGATACCAAAATACCACGTCAAATCGGACAAAAATTGCGCCTCCTATAGGCTCAAGAAGTCAAGATAAGACCCCCTAGAGGCTCAAGAAAATAAAAATACGAACCTGATATCCCAGTGTGGTACCAAGTTTCTGTGGGTCCATCCCCTCACCAAAACACCCGGTAAGCAGGACTTATTTACTGACCATTGCAATATGGGACTCATTTGCGAGTAGAATACGAAACTCATATCCAAATCTAGGACCAAGTGTTTGGGGGACAGCCCCTCACCAAAAACACCCCCAAAGAGGACAAAATTTACGACCATATCAATATGGGTCTCAAATACAGGTCTTTGGGAGTGTATCGCGAATCAAATATCAATATTCGGGAAAAGTATATATTTCTGGTTGCATTGCAACATGGCGCTCAAATAAGAGTTATTTAAGAATATAACACGAAGATATTGATCTGATATATATTTTCGGGGCCAAGTAACTGAGTGGCCGTCCCATCCCTAAAAAAACACCCCCAAACCGGTCATGTATGCTCTCTATGGAAATATGGGGTTCAAATGAAAGGTACTTGGGTGTAGACCGCGAATCTGATATCAACATTCGGGACCAACTGCCAAGGGTACGTCCCACCCCCATAACAACCTCCAAATAGGACGTATTTGCTCACCATGATAATTTGGGTATTAAAGACAGTGAAGCTCGATATTGACTTTTTGCGATAAGAGGTTTCAATTAAAGATATTTGAGATTAGAAAACAAATTTGACATCCAATTTTGATCCAGTGACAATATGGGGTTCAAATAAATGATATATGAAAGTAGAGCACGATGGTGATATATTTTCAGGGCTAAGTGTTTGGGGGACCAACCCACTCCCCAAAACACCCCTTAGTCGGACATATTTACCGACCATGTCAATGTGGGGCTCAAAAGATAGTTATTGGGGGGAGTAGGGCACGAAACTGATACCCACTTTGGGGGCCAATTTTCTGGGGGTCTATCTACTCCTTTCCCAAAATACCCCACAAACAGCAATTATTTACTGACCATCGCAATATGGGGCTCAAACAAAGGTATTTGGGAGTAGAATACAAATCTGATATCCAAATGTGGGACCCTGTATTTGGGACACCGCTCTTCCTCAATACACCCCCCAGAGAGTATAAATTTGCCGGCCATGGCAATATCGGGCCCAAATAAAAGGAATTTGAGATTGAAATACGAATTTGATAACCAATTTTTTGGGCCTAATGTTTGGGGGCGCCTCATCCCATAAACTCCGCTTAAACCAATGGCAAAATAAGGTTCAAATAAATGGTATTTGGAAGAAGTGCACTATGCTTATATTTTTTTCAGGGCCAAGTGTCTGGGGACAACCTCACCCCCGAAAACACACCTAAATCGGACATCATGTGGATATCGGGATGAAAAAAGTCTTTTAAGAATGGGGTACATCTAGCATCCAAACTTTTATGACCCTAAACCCTCCAAGGGAATTCATAGGCCAATAAAATTCATATGGGACTCAGATAAAGTCATTTATATTTTATATTTATATTTCAATCCCATAGTATATGTATATCCCTTGATTAACAGTATAACAATATAAATGACTTTATCTGAGTCCCATATGAACTTTATTGGCCTATGAAGTCCCTTGGAGGGTTTAGGGTCATAAAAGTTTGGATGCTAGATGTACCCCATTCTTAAAAGACTAAAAGCTCTTCAATTCTTGAAAATCAATATTCAGAGAATAATTTTTTCCATATAAATTAAAAAAAATTTAGGCGCAGCGGAGCGGGCCCGGTTCAGCTTGTATACATAATACAACTACCTGTATTTCCGCTGTTTATCAAATTTTTAAACTTTAAATGCAGATATATCACATTAGGTGATGTGAGGGAAATACTCCACTCGGCATGACATATATTCTTTGTTATTCAAAGAAAATCATTTGATAAATATTCTTAGTTGTTGATCATTTATTTGCTGATGACTTTAAAAAAGACAATTTGACTTACATTCATAAAAACACAAAACAAAAACATTAATAATACACATTACATTCCCTTGCTTAAAATTTATGTAAGTTTCTAAACTTAATGACGATTTTAAATCTGATTTTTCGTTACACTTGTAAGATTTGTCATAATTCAACAATGATTTCCATCGCTTTCGATCGTTTTTAGTTTCTGTTTCTGTTTTCTTTGTTTTACCTTAAAGGCCTCCTTTCGATTTCATTACATGCTGAAGGAAATGGAGGAGGATCTGGGTTAATGTAAACAATGGAAACTATTTAACAAAAAAACACGCGGTCTTTTAAAAGGTACTATGGCGATTTGTCTTATTTGTTTAAACCGATTTTTCTTCTGGGATTTTTTGGTAAGAGAATTAACGATTAATTAGTTAATTAATTATTTGATACAATTTTCTTATTGAATTAATTAAATTCTTAATCGTTTATACTTTTGTGTGGCTTATTTTCTTTTCTTTTCTAATTTCTATGGCTTTTTGTTAAGGAAGGAAAACAATTACATCTTTTAAATTTGTTTAATTTTTAGTTTTTGATTTTACATTTTGTATTTTTCATTAAACTTTCGTTTTTCATGTGCTTGATTTTCAAAAAAGTGCTTTTGTATTTGCTGTTCTTTTTTGTTTTTCTGGTTGTAGTGAATTTTCAAAATTTTGTTAAAATCTGAGGGAGTTTTCATTGTTCCTTGAGCAAATCTTTTGTTTAACAGCTGTGTGTGAGTACAATTATAAAATAAATTTTATTTTCTCTTTTTATCTTTTGAATCGTTCTTTGTTTTTTTTTTTTTTGTAACAATTAATAAAATTTACCAATGCTTCTGATTCGTCAATAACAACAATTGGGTGAAGACATTATTAAGAAATTGCAATAATTTGAGTTTCTCTTCTTAATATTTTTAAATGACATCATCTTTTTGAAAATAAAGA
Organism: Stomoxys calcitrans; assembly: GCF_963082655.1. Classification (NCBI taxonomy): domain Eukaryota; kingdom Metazoa; phylum Arthropoda; class Insecta; order Diptera; family Muscidae; genus Stomoxys; species Stomoxys calcitrans. Next base: position 85,388,249 of record NC_081555.1, on the reverse strand, counting down.
GCATGAAGAAAGTTGGAATCCTTAGAATTTTTTGTTTCAATCGAAGTTAAAAGGCTTCCAATAAAAATTATACAAAGATTGAAAAATGGTTGTTCTTAAAACTTAAAATTTTTGTTGGTTTGGTTGGATAAATGTTTTTTAGATCCTTAGAGTCTCAAAGCAACGAATTTCCGATTGACCACTTTGTCTATATCCTCCACAGTTTCCACCTCTCTTTCTGATCTAGAAGGGATAGACGTGCAGAATTTGTACCGAAATTTATCCCAATCCGCCTTTCTTCTGTTTAGCCGAGGGACCACTACTTCAGTATTTTCTCCAAGGCTAAAACTAATATAACGATGATCAGAGAAGCTGTGGTCATCCAACACTTCCTAGTCGCATATTCTTCCACTTATATCTTCCGATACAAAGGTAATATCTAGTACCTCCTGCCTGTTCCTGGTAATAAAGGTCGGTTTATCCCCTTTATTACAAATCACCAGATTGCAACTTATAATATATTCAATGAACAGCTCACCCCTTTCGTTGACATCCGAACTTGCCCATGTCTGGTGATGTGCATTAGCATCACTTCCTACAATGAGGCTCTTCTTCCCTACAGAAGCAGATCAACCAGTGACTTAAGGTTTGAAGGCGGCATCTCTGAATTGTGTGCCATATATAGGGAAGCCAGCCAATAATGCAAATGCAAAAAATGCAAATTTTGCCCATGAACATTCCACTAAGGATCAAAATTCTCACATATCAATGAGTGCAGTCCCATTCAAGTTTAAGCTCAATGATAAGGGGCCTCCTTTTTATAGCCGAGTCCGAACGGCGTGCCACAGTGCGACACCTCTTTGGAAAGAAGTTTTACATGGCATAGTACCTCACAAATGTTACCAGCATTAGGAGGGGAAAACCACCGCGGAAATTTTTTTCTGATAATGAGAGTTAGCCTCGTCTTCTGACTCCACCAGAAGTTTATTCTCACAAGATTGTCATGATGAGAACCACTCTTCCTCAGGACACTAGGCACTCGCGGTGTGGACGATTTCTCCTTAGATTCTTCACTAACTGCTGCTGTCGAAGTACTTTCTGATTTCCGTGCTTCCCCGATGGCGCGCACTTTGAGCACAGTCCAACTTTGTGACCCACCCACACTGGGCTTCTCGGGTCTCGTTTCGATACCATGCCCTCCTGTCTCGATTGTGGCAGGGGGATTTTCGGTCTACTGAAATCTGCCAGACTTTAGCGATGTGGTCGATAGTTCCTCAGGCAAGCTGAGTCGTCTCCTGATTCCTCAATCCCACCGCTTCTATAGACCTTCAGTTTCAACTTGTTGAATCCTTAGGATACAACCCCTTCAGACTTTTTGAGGTCTGCGAGACAGCCGGAGTTTAGTACAAATACTGCATGTCTCCGGTCACCATCAGGCTCATCCAATCTACCAATCTTCCAGTCGGTGGTTGAAAGATTTGGATTACATTACCTTAGTCTTCCAAGAATTGCTTCAGGATCTGAGGGAATCCTTGGTATTCAAGCATGCGCCATTGGTCGAGAAGGAATATCTTCCTTCTTGACTAAATCTAGCGCTGCACCTGGCCAGATCTCACCAATCTTTTTTAGCGCACAACGATACATTTCAATTAAGCGTTGATCGCCGAAGGCAATTAGTGTGCATCCCGAGAGTGACAGAGCTAGGAGGAGAGCCATTCGTCGTATCCGTGGTCTTCGCCCTGGCGAAGTTAAAAATGTCGTCCGTGGCGCCAAGTCGTCCAAGGCGTTGGACCCCGACAGAGTATCTACACTCATGGTGAAGAATCTGGATCTACCTGGAGTTGAGTAGCTTACAACTGTCCTCAACCTATTTATGCTTTTTTAGTACCCCATGTATGGAAGATGGGCAGAGTAATCCCGCTACGGAAGCTCGAAAAGGACCCGAGTGAAGGGGAATCGTACAGACCGCTTGAGGCATTACTCCTCGAGCCTCGTTGGAGAATTTCCATTCGCCGAGCATCAGCATGGATTTTGAAGACTGCATAACACAACAACTGGTTTGCACGCCACCGTGGGTTCAATCAGCCTCAATCGACACGGTTATCCATGCCAAACTATTTGAGGACAATTCATTACGGATAGGAAGTCGAAACACCGTAGGGTGAAACAGGGAGTTCCCAAGTCGGGGTGATATCTCCGGCACTGCTTATACTCTACCTATCCTCCATTCCACTCTCTCCAGACGGCACAGAGGTCGTATCATCAGGCCCTCCCATTTATTTGAATGACATCTGCGATAGGTAGAACCTCTATCTCAACGAATTTGCCTCTGTGGGTTCACCCAATTTTTCTGGACTAAAATCTGTAGTAACACTTTTTTATTAATTCGTAGATAAAACGAAATTGAACTTCCGTTCTATAATACATGTGAAATTAATTTCTCATGAATTCCAAAGAACTAGGTTCTTCGGAATTATTATTCAATAGTTCAATAGTATTAATCATATTGATAAGTAACCATTTATTTTAAGTTCACTCCACTCAATGTCCGGGCCGATTTTGGTTCAAATTCGACCATATTTCGATATAGCTGCTATGGGGGCATAAATTATAAATTTTTCACCCGATTATGATGGAAGGTGTTTACATATATACCCGAGATGGTGGGTCTCCAAAGTTCGGCCCGTCCGAACTTAACGCCATTTTACTTGTTTATTGATTTTAAAGAATTAAAAAATTCTCATTGTGAGAGCGATTCTGAAATTCGGGACTATCCTTCAGATTTAGAGTACGAGATAGAAAGAAAAGATAGAACCACAGATAAACTCAGGATTTGAGTCAATGGACAACAAGACATAGTAGGAATAGAATAAATAATAGGAAACGAAGACTTCAGAGACTTTTCCAAACAATTCTACCCTATCAGAAAATACCTAGGAAACCATCCAGAATTCCACGGGTATTTACAAACCTTTATAAATTTAATTGATAGAGTTCATTCATTACTAAGAGTCTATGATGAAGCTTCTCAATACTTATTTTCTGACATTATAAAAAGTAATCTCAAAGTTAAGTCTAGAGAAGTCATTGGAAAACACTGTCGAGCCCCAACATGGGAAGACATTAAACAGATTCTAGGTAACAATTTTGGAGACCGAAACAGTCTAGAAGAATTATATTTGAAATCAAAAACAACAAATATGAATTCACCAATATAACTAGGTTAGGTAAGAGTGGCAGTCCTTTACAGACTCACTTAGACAAATTTTTAAGTCCATTGTGATACCACAGTAGCGACAGACCAAGGCTTCTGGCGGGAATCGAACCCATGACCATGGTAATCCAAGCACGCTACAAACTCGGCTACCACTAAGAAAATGTAGTTTTTATTGCTGCATAAAATAATGCAATTTTAAGTATTCTGGCGATCAATATTCGACTTCAACAGAGAATCTGAAGGAAGAAAGGAGGATTATGCAATGAACAAGCACAAAGACGAATGAATGAATATTGTGGAATCTAACAGTATGAATATCAAAGCCATGCTGAACAGAAACTTTGGAATATTTACAACAGTATAGCTACTATACCAAAAGGAAAGAGGAGCACAAAATAAAGGGGTTATTTTATTGATGATTTTACTCCAACATAAATTGGCGATATTGAACCAAACAGTGGATAAAAGAACAGGATGAGCGAAGGGGTAGCAATATACAAACCGTTCTGAATACATCCGTGACACGTATTTCACACTTAAAGAACTGTGTTATGTGCATTGAAACCAACACTTATGAAAACAACTCTACATGAGTTAAGCTCCGCTGGTATTCTGAAACAGGAAAGACCAAGGCATGATAAACCCTACTCAGATTATGAAACACAACAACATTAGTAATGTAGAGTAAAAAAGATGAACTTTCAACAACAGCCGCAACTCTCATTTCGACTGCGGGAAACCCCATTCAGACTGTTGAACCATCATTCAGAATCACCTTTCTCATTAACAATCACCTCCCAGATTCCAACAAAGACCAGAACCAATAGAGTCAATATTTTATAAAAATAAAAGAATTGCCAAGGTGTTGGGCAAGTAATTAAAATAACGTCTTTTGTTTTTAGTCTTACACAATTGAAACAAGTGTTAAGACAAGTTATAACTGGCTTCCAAGCGAATATTTCCATGTACATCGCGAATAAAAAGTGTAAAAGATGAGGTCTCTTAGTACACTTTTAGGGAAAAATGTCGCATTAAGACCCAAAACCGAAATAAAATAAAAAGTCGTAAATTTTGTCATTTTGAATAAAGAAGAAATAAAACTAATTTTGAATAGATTAGCAAATGGCAAAATTTTGTTTTCATCCATAGATGAATTCTCAAATATTAAAGTCTTATACAATCAGGGGAAACTCCTCTATATTATTGTAATCCCGATCACTAGCACTGAAGATTATGTCAATATTATTATTAAAACTGTAAGAAGAAATCAGAGAATTATAAACATTGAATTTAAGGAAATATTGAAAAGTAGTCGTACGATATTTGGTATTTTTGATTCCGATAGTGAATAAAAGAAAAAAATTGTAAAATCAACAAACTGATCCAAATATCTAATGACACCTGTGTCTCACCGCTACTTAGTGGAACGAATTCATCTTGCCCGATTTCCCACGAGTTTCATGTGCCTCACGTAAAAACAATTTAGGTCAGACTCTACAATCACAAAGTATACCACATTCTTCTTATTATTCATCCTATTAAATATATGCCTAGCACTCATAAATTTATTTGTTAAGTAATCCCGAACATACAGAAAACGCGAACAAAATATTCAACCTAAATTTCATGAATTTTAAAGGGGAAAAAGTTAACACATTAACTAACTATTTTTTTTCTTTCTCTGTTTATTCTTAACCACAAAACTATTTCCGGACAATTAGTGTTAAATAAGGTTAATAGACCAAAATAATATTGTGTTTGCATTGATAAATTTGTTCCATAATCCATTGTTCCTTATTTTTTCTCTGGAAACACAGCGTTTCATACTTTTTTTGTAATAAAAGATTTTTGTCAAATAGAAACCTTAATAGCAGTTAGATAAATATTAGTAATAAGTTTTAAGCTTATAAATAGAGTCAACATTTTTTAGCCAGATATTTGTGAAAATAAAAAATTCCCAAGGTGTTGGGTAGAAAAAATAGAAAAACGTCTTTTGTTTCTAGTCTTACTCACTTTGGAGAAGTGTTAAGACAAGTTATAACTTCTATAAGGATAATAGTAAGTAAAGTGTATACAATTACCTGGATTGCCTATACGAATGTGATCAACCTAACGAATGTCAATCGAACGGTCAGGCAGACTGTCAGACTAGTACGGAAAATTTTATGTTAAAATCCTCAAAACACACTTCAGATTACCTTATATCTTACTTAGAAGCCGAACAAGACAACTAAGACTATTGATTGACACGAGTTTGACTAAAAATTTTTAAAATGAAGGTCAATAGCCACCAAATTTTATTAAAACGCTAGAAGATTCCGTAACTATAAAAACAGCTGCAAGAATTATATCAACTAATCAGATTGGTATTATACCAAAAGAAAAATTACACTATTTGCAGACTTAATAGTTTTCAAACATAGTTTTAATGGAATTTTAGGACATCATATAACTAGAGAAAACGACGTCATCATAATTTAGAAAGACGGTATGGTGACTGTTTATTATTATGAAGGAAATAAGAGGATGAATGAAAAAACTAAAAGATACAATAACCCCTATATATAAAATAAAGTTTCGCATTTTGAATAACTCCTTCTCGAACTCGATAATCATCATTACCTTTCCTTTTAATATACCTATTACGCGTTTCCCCCAACTACATGTGTGTTCTCAAACAATAAATTTCTCACAGTTTTGATCATCGAAAAACTAATGGCTATCTAATCTAATTCGTAATGAGAATTCAATCAAGAAAGGCTATTAGTAGTATTGTTCAAAAGGAATCGGTTGAACCCGAACATTGGTTTTATGATAGTAAAAAAACGTTATGTATCGCAGTCGGTAGGATGCTTGGAGTAAAATAAATTATTTAAAAACTCAGATATAGTAATATCCTCAAACGAAAATCGGAAAACTAGTGGCATTATTGCTACGTTTAACCTCGAAACGAAAAGTGAAAAACATTCTTGGCATTTCGGTAGAAATGGTTTTTGTGAAAAGAAAAAACGAGTGGAAACAGTGGGTAGTAGTAAATAATCCTGGGGAAAGGCTTCCCGGATAAATAAAGACTATACCAACTTGTACAATGACCAATACTCTTAAGGAAGCCATGGAAATATTTTTCCAAGCGAGCTAAGCTAATTAAGATCATGGACCATGTATCATAGCGGTTCTAGTAAATAGTCTTGGGGAGAGGCTAAGTGTGGAGGAATTGTTTTACAGATTGAGGTCTGTCGCATTCCGCACAATGGCTTGGAACATAAATAATAAGATTTCAATGCACTCGGAAGTCAAAGAAAAGGCACCATTATAAGAAGTAAGAAATGTTCGGATAGAATTAAAAGTCTTCAAAAGTAATTTTGCAAGTTACATATGCAAACACCTACCAACCTGATAAATTCCAAGAAATCCTAAATGAAATTTATAAAGCCAGACAGTACATAACCCAAATATCATTTCTGGTACAAACGTTTCCAAATAATTCCAATCAGACCATAAACAATTTCAACCAAATAAATCAGCATATTTCCAATCAGTCCATAAACAATTCCAACTAATTTAAATCAGCTCATAATATTGTCCAACTGACAAGATACATAATCAAAATTGTAAGTTAATTGTCATTCTCAGCTAAATAAGCATTATTATAAGAATATAAAGCTATGTTTTAAAATTAAATAAAGACAAAAAGGGAGTCTTGTTTTGGCACTTATTTCGAGCAGTACATTTGTTCGTTCTTTTTTAAAAACGCTTTGGCAAACGCCTTAAGGCAGTGAGCCCCAAAAGGGCAGAATAGCAGGTTACAGAGTACAAACATTTCAACCAAACCAAATGTTAACTTTTGCTGACTCAAACTGAATGCCAGCTCAAACATGGGATAAGCTATTTCACCGGTCAATAACTAAAATTATACTGACTCAAAATCCGAGTTACCTCAAATGGAACCAACGATGAAGGAAGTCATCGTGCAGTAATATAGCAAAGAAATGCTGTACATGTACATGCCACAACTAAACAAATGCTGATCCCAACGATATTGGCACATGCAGTCCAACCGAGGAGCAAACAGAATTGATGCAAATGAGAAACTTTAATTATAAGTAACGCTATTATTATTGCTTCACTTTCCAATACTCAAATGTAAGTCTTTTTAAAAATTAAAGAAGTAAAATATTTCCTTGATTGGCGCCCAACGTGGAGCCCATAAGTAAGAGTAAAACGTCGTAGTTAACTAAACTAAGTAAATCGTGCTGTAGGATAGCAAATCACGTTCCCGTAAGAACCAATACCTAAAAAAGATTAGAGACAAGGTGCCTTGTTAACAGACCCCGGAAGAAGAGAGGAAAAGGTGAAGAGGATTTCATTCACCTGCATCGAAAGATATGCCATCAATTAATACTACTGTAAGTAGAGTCTAGGAGAAAAACATATTAGTTTGTAATAAGAGACTCAACGTATGTATATCAAAAGAATTATCCACAGAATCACAATAGCAGTTCATCATTAGAGAATAAAAATCGTGTGCCTAACGCACTTGAATATGGTTGAACGAAATAACGACCACATTCTGAGTTCAGGACATGTCACATAGAACTGTGATTCCCATTCGGACGACACACTAGACGAAGTTATTATAGAAAACGCCTTCCCAAAATTTTCTTTTTCTAGCCTCACTGGAAACTAGGAGAAAATTTAATATTTAAACCAAAATAGAAACTTCCTCAAAGTAAGATAACGCTACAAATATTTCAAAACAATATCCAAGCTCAAACGACATGTTTATACTATCTTCTTGTTTAAACAACAACAATAATAAGGAACAAATATCTTTCGTTGACATAATATATTTTAATTTATAAAGTAGATGTAATATCAACTTCAACGAAACAGACGTTTTTCTTTTCGACGGTAGAAAAATAATTAAAAAAAAAAAATTAAGTAATGAATAAAAATGGCACAATTGATAGGTTCTTCACCAGCAGTAAGGGACTCCTGAAGATATTAATTTCATCAAAATTCGCACCATCGTTTTCAACTCACGAAATCTATAAGTTCCAAAGTCATTAAGCAGGTCGACATTGTAGAAAGTTGCGATGTTACAGAAAGATGTCATCAGAAAAGGTTTTTAGAAACAAAATGCTCTTGGAGACAACATCGAAAGAATTGTATGGAATTTCCAGAAGGAATCCGATAAAAGGAAGGTAAATCCTAGTACTTCGAAATGAGTTATCATGGATTGTTAAAGCATTCTTGTCACCACCCATGAGAACGTAGAGTACTTCAATTCGGAGAACTATAAGAAGGTGCGCTCACTTGCGCAAGAATATTTGAGTCTGAGGCCAATCGGTTAAAGCAGCAAAAGTGAATTGTCCGAGGGCTTCAGGACTAAACGATGAGAATTGACCAACGGCACGAGGAGTATAACAACAAATGGACCCAGTTTTGTGATCTGTTCTCAACCATGATACTTGACCAAGCTTTACCGGCTATTCAGAAGATGTGGTATCTTAAATCCCCTGTAACAGAGGAAGCAGAGTTAAAGATCAGTCATTTAGTCACATGAAAGGATGTTAGCTCTAAACAACGTACGAGTTGATATGGACTTTTGGGATTCATTTATATTTCAGATACTAATAAAAAAAGATCGACAGAAACTTGCACAGTCGCTACAAAACCCTAAACAAACTTCAAAGCTAGATACGTTTTTAAAGTTCTTTGAGCAACAAGTTCAGACAATGGATTACATTGTGCAAAAGGATAAGCACTGATCAAATAAGGCAAATGTATCAGTTATATCAGCAGAAAGGAAGCAGCAAAAAATGTACAATGTGTGGCGCTGAAAATCATAGCGTTAACACATGCGATAAATTTTGACAGCTTTTATTTGTTCATACACACAGGTTATGTTTCAACTGTCTGAAGGTGGGCCATGGATCAAACAGGTGCTCTTCGAGCTCGTGCAGAAAGTGTGGCAAAAACACAATACACTTCTCCATTTTCAAAGTCAATCAGACTGCTTTCGAGCATATGATTCGAAAATTGTCACTTGTGGCAACAGAGTCATCACTTGAGATCGGTGGAGTAGGAAAAACTAAGAAGAGAGGTTTGGAGGTTTATCATTACCAACGATTATTCTTCCTCAAACTAGCCATGATTTAGACGTTAACGGTTGAAACGTTTATTGTCATATCCAGATGATGAGTCTACATTTCAATAAACAAGAAAAAATACACAATTTGCCTTGGGTACGAGTACTTCTATAATCTCACACTAAAACTCACATGATTTGCCAGTTCCCCAAATTACTATGCTTGACTGAATCGTGGATGGCCAACTTAAAGAAAATGCTAGTAATAGAGGATCGACAGCCACATGTCCTATCTTTGACGGGATTGGCCAAATTAAGGAAAATGCTAGTAATATAAGATCGAAAGCCACATGTCTTAAGAAAACTAAGAGGAAATACTAAGAAGAAAAAAAACTTAGAAGAGAGCAACACATCGTGCAAGTGACGAAATCGCTTCAACAGATGGTCGCTATGGAACAAAATACTTTGCTTGACTGGATCCTGGGTGACCAACTTTAAGAAAAATGCTAGTAACAGAGGATCGACAGCCACATGTCCTATCTTATACAGGAATAAATCGCTAGAGGAAATGAATAAGAAACAATTAAGCGTGTCAAAGACTTAACAACCTAAGCAGACGCAATACATACAAGGACTCGAAAATATAAACATCCCAAAAAATAACGACAAGAAACCCAATAATAATACTTCATATCAATACCATAGATTTTATCAATAACAACAGGCCAAGATCCAACTAAGAATATCAAAAAACAAAATTTCAAGGCGTTTGGTATCGCCAAAGATATAACTGTTACCTGCAAAATAGATATATGGGCAATAACTTTGCCAACCAAACGTCCAGAATAATCGAAGTGCAAATGTCCAACAAGGAAATAAAGAGCCAACAATGGACATAAATATAGTCCAAACACACCCTCCACCGGAGGAAATAATGCCCGTGACCACAACGGCGAAATAAACTTTCAAATCAAGGAAAATGTCAAGAACATAGAAACAAAATGTATGCCCACAATTGAAACAACCACTTTAATGAATGCGTCAATATATGTAGGTCAATGGACAAATCGAGTCATTGAACATTATCGGCAACTTAGCAGTTATGCAAATGCATTTATAGCATATACGTAGAGTCAATCAACTCAATTTAAGTCTGCATGCGTCTGCATAACTGCATTGAGTTCTTGAATTTGCCTTTACTTGTTTTGATATAACTTTCGTATTAATAAGCATTTGTCTTTAAGTTCATTATTAATTGTAAGCGTAAACAATCTAAGCGTAATGGCAATCTATTAAGACAACTCCAGTTATTATTATTTGCCCATTTTTCTACTAGTTACAAGTGCTAGGAGAAAAGGTTCAGAAACTCAATAAAAGAAATAGTGATAGTTTTGACGCATCGTTTTAACTAACAATCGGGGTAGTGGTTCTTGAATTGACAGAAAATAAGGCACGCAATTGCTACATAAAACACAACCTGACTCAACAAGAATCGTATCAACAAGTAGAAGTCAACCATAATCCAATCACAGAAGTCAACTCAAAATAAATAAAAATTCATTACTGACACCGGAGCTGCACTCTTTTCAGTAAATTCTGGGTTGTGTAACCAAAAATAAACTCTTGACTAATGAAAATAAACTCTTGACTAATGACACTATAGATCGTCCAAACCAATGTACAATCTACCACAATATATAAAGTACCACTGTTTTCAAAGCTAGTATAATTTTCAGGACTTACGACGGGATAATAGGAAACAATGTGCTTGAACAGATTAAAGCTATTACAAATTATACGGACAACGTTTTACTCATTAACAACGTAAGAATACCGAAGCAAAAAATATCAAATTCATTGTTGTCCAAGAAAATGAACTCATCCACCTAAGAGAAAAACATTACCTTCAAGAAGACCTCATACTCGTTTTTCAAGAAGTAATATAACTTAATATGCCATATATATTTTTCAAATTTAAAGGATCACCAGAATATTGATGCGGACAAACAACTATCGCACATTACATAGCGCAATTTAGAGAGTAACTTTCAAAATAGGATCAGTTACTCAAAGGACGTCTTTTACGAGATCATATTGTTAACTTAGTACAAATTATCTTCACTAATAAATTAGGTTTTGTTCTTGCCACCCTCTTGACCCAGAGGGAATTTGACATGATGGAGTACTATGATCCATAAAACAAAGTGAGTATTGTTACAGGGACTTTGAACAAACCAAAGAAAAACCACCAAATTAATTAGAAAGTTAAGACCTCCACCTTTTAACTCCAACAAAAGTCTATCTATTTTAAGTAGGATTAATGGAAAAATGGTATATAACTCGAACTTCCATTTGAATAATTATTAGATTATTTCATTTTTGCCCCGTCAGTAACAAAAGTTTTGAGAATATATAGGCAATCAAGAATGTTTCAGCAACAATAAGCTTTTTTGTTCTTGAAAAAATCGTCCATAAACCTAAACATTTTTCAGCGATGTATTCTTTACACTTCTACTATGTGTACACAAATTTAATGTCTTAACATAAGGCTTATCCTAACCGTTTTCAAGATCTTCACACATAAAATGACACTAATTGTTAAAAATCCTATAAATTATAGAAAAACTATTTCATTATTTGGAGTATGAACAGGTAATTTGTATACCCTCCATTATAGGATGGAGGTATACTAATTTCGTCATTCAGTCCATGTTTTGATATAGCAACCACATAAACCGATCTCGGATTTTGACTTCTTGAGCCACTAGAAGGCGTAATTCTTATCCGATTTGACTGAAATTTTGCACGTGGTGTTCTGGTATCACTTCCAACAACTGTGCTAAGTATGGTTCAAATCGGTCCATAACCTGGTTTAGTTGCCATACAAACCAATCTGGGGCTTGACTTCTTGAGCCTAAACAGGGAGAAATTTCTATACGATTTGAGGGAAATTTTGCATGAAGTGTTTTGTTAGGACTTCCAGGAACTGTGTTAAGAATGGTTCAAATCGGTTCATAATCTGATATAGCTGTCATATAAACCGATCTCGGATCTTGACTTCTTGAGACACTAGAGGGAGCAATTATAATTCGATTCAGCTGAAATTTTGCATGAGGTGTTTTGTTTTAACTTTCAACAACTGTGCTAAGAATAGTTAAAATCGGTCCATAACCTGATATAGCTGCCATACAAACCGATATGGGGCTTGACTTCTTGAGCCTCAACAGGGAGCAATTCTTATCCGATTTGGCTAAAATTTTGCATGAAGTGTTTTGTTATGACTTTCAACAGCTGTGAAAAGTATGGTTCAAATCGGTCCATACCCTGATATAGCTGCCATAAAAACCGATCTGGTATCTTGACTTCTTGAGCCACTAGAGGGCGCAATTATTATCCAATTTAGCTGATATTTTGCATGAGGTGTTTTGCTATGACTTTCAACAGCTGTGGAAAGTATGGTTCAAATCGGTCCATAACCTGATATAGCTGCCATAAAAACCGATCTGGGATCTTGACTTCTTGAGCCTCTAAAGGGCGCAATTATTATCCGATTTGGTTGAAATTTTGTGCAACGGCTTCTACCATGACCTTCAGCATACATTGTCTGAATCCGTTTATAGCCGAATACAACTTCCATCTCTTCTTCAGCGCCTAAAGGGTGCAATTCTTACTAGATTTGGCTGAAATTTTACACAATGACGTCTACTATGGCCTCCAATATTCAATTCAATTATGATCCGAAGTGAACCATAACTTGATATAGTTCCAATAATAACATAGCAATTCTTGTCTTTTATCCTTTGTTAGCCGGGAAGAGAGCTCGACAAATGCTATCCATGGTGAAGGATATACATATAAGATTCAGCCCGGCCGAACGCATTTACTTGTTTTTATATGGAGTTTGACAGCATTCCGCTTGAAAAGCTGAACAGAATACTCAGCTTAAGATAGAGTGTGAGAATGAAAAACATTTAGAGAGTTTTGAAAATGAAAGGTTAAATATTTCTGCTGAAGGGGTATTCCCCAGCAGAAGTTTCTTAATCTTTTGGAAATTTTTACTGAGAGAAGAACGCAGAAATCGGTAAACAAAACAGTTGTATGTATCGTTTCGATAAGTCACTAACTGGCACCCATCTGCCGGTTAATGTTTATCGTTAGGATAGGCAATAAGCATATATTCAGAAAACCAAATTTCCTTAACCTGAAGAATATCGATATGTAAATTGTAACCGGAGAATGAGTAACCAGCCTAAGTATGTTGTATTAGACCCTAATAAGGCCATGGGCTTATTACCGCCTCTGTTATTTTCCGAAATTTTGAGAATTTCTACAATATGTGAAACAATGTTTTGTGGAAACCTTCCACTATGAACGAACTTAATACCCATCTTAAGAGTGAAACATCATACTGAGATTTAGTGTGGAGCAACAGGAGTCATGATAATATGTAGAAATTTTACCTTCGTTTGAAGCATTCCAAACAGACATACATAGATTTACGTTACAGGTATTTTCAAAACATTTATCCAACCAAAATATAAATAAATTTAATTAAATATAAATTGTATCAACTTTAAGTTCCTAATACTTAACATTTATTTAGAATACTTTAAGTGATTTATTATTGTTTTAGATCATTTTTGTTAATTGTTTTTCTCTTTATACTATGTTGGGTTTAAAAATGTATTTATTTTGGCTTATTAGGTTTATATTATGCTTTAATTTTTGTTTTTAAATTTGATTTTAGTTTGGTATTAAATAACAAGTTTTATTATCTCATCAAATTGGGGTTTTTGTTTGTCTATTTGTTTAAATAGAAGGCTATAGGGATACGAGTACACACAATAAACTTAAGAGGGTAATTAAAAAGAAAAAACCCTTTTAAAAGAAGTTAAAAGGCCCAATATACTTATTTATAAATTTAAAGCTTTCAAATGTGTGCGATGTGTCTTATGTAATCAAATGAGTAGAGATTTTTGTTCAATAAATATTTCATAATAAACAAATTAAATTTGTATCTTAACCATAAGTTTAAATTTATAAAATATTAGGCTTTACTTTAAACATTAAAACTTAAACCTTTATTAAAATGTTTTTTTTTACTAATTTCCTAAATTAATTGCCCCCATATAACTTTGGACTTTTATATGTGTTTTTAATGATTTTGTCTTTTAAGGGTGTATGTGTGTGTCTGTTAGTTTCATAGATTATATAGTCAAATTTAACCAATTTATGAGTTTATTACCATATTTCCTAATTTTTGTTTCTTCTCTTACAAATTCTTTGAAACATTTTAAAAATGTTGCCAAAGAATTAATGCACTCCTGCTGTGTGTATGTTTTTGTTTCTATATTTTTTTTTGACTTATATTGACTAGATATTCTAAAAATTTTTCTACATAGAAATAAAAAAAGGTATTTGGTTTGTTATTAAAGAAATAAAAAAAAATTCTAATTTCTTTTAATCGAAATATATTTTTTTCCAAATTTTTTTTTTTTAATAAAGACTTAAGTGTCTGTTTGTTTTTGTTCCTATTAAACTATTGGCGCTTTGTTTTTGGGGCTTTTGTCAATACACAATTAAATGCCTTGGATAAGAAACAGGAAGTGCGGCTTGCGATATATGAGACAGGATCAATGTTTGTTAACTATTTTGTTAGGATATTTGTTGTTGTTTTTTCTTTAAATGTGTAAATGATGTTGTGAGCTTTCTTTTCGGAAAACCATTCTGGATTACATATAGTAATCTTTTTGTGTATGTGGTATGCAATAATGGGAATAAATTGGGGTTTAATGTTTTTTGTTTGATTATAATGATTGTAAATATGTATATATGAACGATTTATGCTTATTGACTTTATCCCTAAATTCATTTGCTAAACTCGAATGCTTTCTCGTTGAGTTTTGGAAAGGAGCAAGCTAAAAAAGTTGTTGTGTCAAGGAGTTTTTATACCAGAAAAACAAATGCAAATTTGTCCGAGAACATTCCATTAAGGAACAGGAAACTTCTCAAATATCACTGAGTGTTGGATAATTCAAGTTTAAACTCAATGTAAAAAACTCAAATTTATTTAATATTTTGATTTAATAAACCAAGAAGTTCTTGTTTTAACCGTTGAGTGGAGCGGGCATATTTTTAGTTCTTTCTGAAGGCAAAGCTGCAAATGCAAAATTGCCCATAAACATTTCATTAAGGAACAGGGGTAAACTTCTCACATTTCAATGAGGGATGTCCGATTCACGTTTTTAAGCTCAATGATAAGGGGTCTTCCTTTTATAACCGAGTCCGAACGGCGTGCTGCAATGCGACACCTCTTTGGTGAGAAGTTTTACATGGCAAAGTACCTCACAAATGTCGCCAGAAAAATTTTTCTTATGTTTATCGCCAGGTTTCGAACCCATGAGTTCAGCGTCTAGGTGAACTTGCTAACATCTGCGCTGCGGTGGCCTCCACAGGCATATCTCAGCAAACCGGTAATAGATACTTATTTTCACTTAAATTTTACCATTTTACTCTCGGGGAAATGTATGTAGCCAAGCTACCACGGATGGTCCATGTCCTACTATGACAAGAGTACAGCAGTCATCTTAAAGACAGTGGTCATTTGGTAAACATTTCAAACCAAAGGAACTAAGGCGAACAATAGTTTTGTGGATCTCTAAACAATCCACCAGGAAATACGAACCTAGTCGCGATAATCTTCAATGGAAATAAGGAGTGAAATACCTGACGGATACCGTCAATCTATCTATTTCCCCTTTAGTAATATCTGTGAAAAAAAGCATTTGATACGGTCAATCACACTACCGTCTATAATGACATCATCGAGTCTGATCTCCCTAACTTGACTAAGAGGTGGATTGTGAACTACATGTGTGGTCTCCAATTAAATGTAGAGTTTAGAAATACAAAGTCAAAGCCCCGTAGACTAAAAAAACGCACATGTTTTACCCTTACCTATGTAGTTTCGACAGCTACAAAAACCCTGGAAAGTACTACTACTACTGCTAGTACTATATTTCCCTTAAACATTCCTTTAAGGAACAGGGGATACTTCTCTCATATCCCCTGTGCCGTCAAATTTGAGTTTTTAAGCTCAATGAGCCTCATTTTTTGAGCTTATGAGTCCGAACGGCGTGCCGCAAAGCATACATGGCAGGATACCTCACAAATGTAGCCACCATTAGTAAAGAGGTAACCTCCACAGAGTCTAATTTTTTAAGCTTATCAGCCCGAACGGCGTGCCACATATCATGCATGGCTGGATAAGGAAGTAAACACCGCAGAAAGGTTTTCTGGTGTTGACGCTGGGATTTGAATCCAGGCGTTCAGCGTTATAACCGGACATGCTAAACTCTACGTTACAGTGGCCTCCCTCAAAACGACGTAGACTTTTATACAGATGGTCCAACACTAGATGAACATGGGGGCTTTGGGGTACACTCCAAGCGGTGAAGGGGCAAAGATACAATATCTCAACGAGGGTTGGTATAAAAATCTTTTGGGACAGTCTTTAAATCTATAGTGAACGAAATTTGAAATTCTAAAACCAGCCGCCATTATCGCAGATCTTGGCGGAACTGTTCAAAATTCAAAAACCACCTCGACTGTCACAGGTTTCTCTACAAGATGCCTAAGCAGTTCAAAATTCAACTGTCCGGGCGGTCGGTCCAAAGAAATGTCACCGGGTTTTGAAGAGCAGAGGAGATTAGGAAACTGCTAACTATCTTAAAAAATCCTGGGGAACACGAAGCTGTAAATATGACACTATTGACACGTAAGCTAATGCTCATATTCACAAAACTAAATGCAGCGTTAAAGTAGGTTTATTTGACAGATTTCTTTTGTAGAACTATCAAATAAACCTACTAAAAAACTGCAATCAGTTTTGTGAATACCGGTGAAAGCCATAACATAAGAGCCAAAGGATAAAGGATGACATACGGTTATGAATTGAAGCTGTAAACGCTCCAAGATAATATGACACCGTCAAAGTTGGAGGAAGTCTATCGTTCTGTTGTCATTGGCTAGATCAAGAATCTCACTCAAAGTATACGTCACAGTCTAATAGGAAAACATGATGATAGCCTTAATGTTGGCGGTAACGATTTCAGAAGAAGCTATTAGAACATCGAGGAAAGATCATCTGCTGTGTGCGTGTCTCGCATTGGCATGTTGAGGTTCTTATTTCTTAGAAGTTTTTCCTGGATAAGCGGAGATAATAAGCATTTTTAATTTTGTGGCTGGAT
Organism: Stomoxys calcitrans; assembly: GCF_963082655.1. NCBI lineage: Eukaryota > Metazoa > Arthropoda > Insecta > Diptera > Muscidae > Stomoxys > Stomoxys calcitrans. The sequence continues at coordinate 85,370,713 of NC_081555.1, read as the reverse complement.
CAACGGTAGGAACAAGAAAAAACTTCCGAATCCTGTTCCTTTGGTACCACATTGGATTAAAATGTTTATTGTACACAAAAAAAATATCGGTTTCAACAACGAAATTAATTGATACAATTAATTTTTTAATTGCTTTAATCATGAAAATGATAATATCAACCACAGGTTTCGAAAAAGGTGATTCAAAAAATATTCAATTAAAAATGCATATTCAATTAAAAAAATTATTGAATTTTTTTAATGGATCAATTAACAAATTATTGCTTTTAATAGGATCAATAAAAAAAGATTAATTAATTTTTTTATTGATTTAATTAAAAAACGATTGACATTTCATTTACTGATTTAATTAAGAAATTATTGAAGTTTTTTAAATTTTCAATTAAAATTTTTATTGATTTAATTAAAAAATTATTGAAATTTTTCAAAAATTCAATTAACTGCTATATTTGATACACATATGTGTACCTGTAACTTGAGGTGCGTTGTTTGGGTAAAAGTTGGTGGCCACCCGTATAAAAAGAACTCCACCACTGGGGTTCCCCAAAAAATTTCTTTTGTCGGGTAGGAGTGCCCTATAGATTTGTTTTTGTTGTCCTGGCAGTGTGTTGTGCACTGAGGCGGCACTCCTTGGCCAATAAGGGACTTCATCGGGTTAATCCGGCACCTAGAACTGGCTGCCATGGCATTACTATAGATAAATCGAAATGTAGGATGTATGTGTCTTTGAAATCTCCTTCCCTTTATATTGTAAGGGACAAAATGGCATTTAATTGAATGTACTTAAGCAGCATACTTGAAATTTTTTTAAAGATTCGTTTAAAAGAATAATAGAATCGATGAAATTTTTAATTGAAAAATACAAAATATTCAATCACTATTGTGATTGAAAAAAAATTCCGATTTTTTTTAGATTTGATTAAAAAAATGATTCATAAAAATAATTTTTTAATTGAAAATATCAATCACGACTGTAATTGAAAAAATTGCATATTCAATTAAAAAATAATTGAATCAATTACTTAATGAAAACGATTAAATTGTTAATTGAAAAATTTTTTGCAATTTTTTTGTTGTGTAGTCTTATTACAGTCTGCTACTATCACCTAGCCATAAATAACCGTAAGGTAGAATATGTAGCCCATATAGCGAAAGTATGTAATTGTCAGAACAACTCCAATTAGTATACCCAAAATATGAACTTTTTGGTTTTGTAACAACTTTTTATCTCCAGCCAAAAGACAACCTTCAAACATCTCGACATGGTAGTCAAGATCATCATCAACCATTTATTATTAAGTATGCTTGTATGTATGTAAGTATATGTGTGGGTATATGTATTTGTGTATATGGTGTATATGATTTAACAAAAAAAAAAAACAATTCTCATTAATAATAATTTCTTGAATCAGTTATTCAATTTGAATTTGAAGACTTTTTCAAACTACGATTTATCTAAAAATTATGTTACAAAGTTTCAATTTATATGGGATTATTTCGGTTTTTCTTTATACTTTGTAAAAAAATGTTCAATATGGCCTTAAATATAATAACAGGATTCTTATCTTTTTCTTCTTCCTCATCGTTTCATTATATTCCAGTAATCTTATTTAAGTTTCATAGTTCACTAAAAAAAAGTTCTTTAAGAACACATTAAAGATTAAAACAAAAATAAAAAAAAAATACTTTGGTTCTAAAAAAGAGAGAATTTATTACAACTACGTTAAAAATAAATTCAAAAAAACAAAACAAAAATGTTTGCTATCACATAAAAACAATTTAAAAAAAAAATTAATCCTTGTCATGAACTTATCAAGTTTTACTCAAAATTTTTTTGGGAAACCTTAAGAACAAAACTCTTATAAGAAATTGCTTATTTTAAAAATATGTATTGTGGGTGTTTCAAAATGTGTTTTATTTAATTGCATTTTCAGTGTAAACAAACTTACATCTGTTGTCATTTATTTCTATGCTTAAGCCTTGAATATCTGGGGAAATTCATTGGCTATTTCTCTTACTAGTTTCTGATCGGAGGCACTACATTCAGTTTCCTCACAGAATATCCGGGTAAAGATTTTCATAAAATCTTGTTTACGATGCTGATGTTCCTGATAGTCGGTGTTTCGTAGAATACGACGACACAACTCCAAATAGCAACGTCTCAGCTAAAAGATAGTTTATTATTATAGGGATAGTGGATTTTATTTTTGTTCTTTTTTGTAATAAAATCAACTTAAAGCGAGAAAAAAAAATTAAGCTCATGCTGATGGTTATGAAATTGAAGCAAATAAAAAAGCGATGCGAATAATTTGAAATTATTGTAGAGCATTAACTTTCAAAGAAAAAATTATATTAAATCGTGCATTCCCCAATCAAATTTTTATCTATACATCCCTTGCTAGCCTATACTCTACAACCTTCACCGAACTGCCTGAATGCCAAGTAGACTAAATCTTGATTTCATCCTTCCCTTAACATAAAACAACAAAAGGATACGTTCAGTCTATTCAGACTGGTCGGATTGACATAGACATATCTAAGATCTCAACTGCAGTCGGATTTGCGCACCCGAATCTATCCAGGTTCATAACTGTCCTTTGCAAATCTGCGTCTACGACAACGATAACAATAGGCATTTTAGTCCACCGCATAAGAAACAAGTAAAAGCGTGTTAAGTTCGGCCGGGCCGAATCTTATATACCCTACACCATGGATCGCATTTGTCGGGTTCTTTCCCGGTGTCTCTTGTGAGACAAACAAAGGAAAGAAAAGGATAAAAGAAAAGAATTGCTATGCTATTGGAGCTATATCAAGTTATGATCCGATTCGGACCATGATGCCATGAGTGTTGGAGACCACAGTAGAAGTCATTGTGTAAAATTTCAGCCAAATCGAATCAAGGATTTCGCCCTTTAGGGGCTCAAAAAGTAAAATATGGAGATCATTTTATAGGGGAGCTGTATTAGATAAAAGACCGATTCAGAACATATTTGACATGTATATTGAAGGTCATGGGAGAAGTCGTTGTACGAAATTTCTGCCAAATCGGATGAGAATTGCGCCCTATAGAGTCTCAAGAAGTCAAGATCCCAGATCGGTTATATGGCTGCTATATCAAGTTATGGATCGCTCTGAACCATACTTGGCACAGTTGTTGGAAGTCATGACGAAACACGTTGTGCAAAATTTCAGCCAAATCGGGTAGGAATTGCGCCCTCTAGAGGCTCAAGACGTCTAGACCCCAGATCGGTTTATATGGCAGCTATATCAGGTTATGGACCGATTTCAACCATACTTCTTGAAAATCATAAGAAAACACCTCATGCAAAATTTCAGCCAAATCGAATAAAAATTGCGCCCTGTAGTGGCCCAAGAAGTCAAGATCCAAGATCGGTTTATATGGCAGCTATATCAAAACATGGCCTGATATGGTCCATTTACAATCCCAACCGACATGCATCTATAAGAAGTATTTGTGCAAAATTTCAAGCGGTTGATTCCAACTTTCTTGCAGCTCGTGTAGCAGATCCAAGTGTTTTTCGGGCGTTCTCTCCTTCGCTGTCCTTGCAGGTTCCAATCTAGGATATTTCTCGCTATCTCTGTGCGGTCGGCGTAGCGTATGACAGTGTTTATTCTAATTTGCAATTTTTCATTGAGGTTGGTGGAATGCTCCATAATTATACGGAGTAACTGCAACTCCCTCGGAAGTGTTCTGAGTGATGAGGAAACTTGGACGAAGTCTACTTCCAGAACTCTTAAACTCCTGGCTATAGCGCAATTTTCGAGGTGCTCGGATGTGGCCAGTGGACAGGTGACTTCTGACGTTACGGGTGTGCCTCAGATACAAAGCAGTGCTAAGGCGCTGTCAGTAGTTGAGGGGGTGGTAACGGAGGGGAGGATAATCCAGGCGAATAATTCGGCTGGACAGGATTGCATATCGCCTGCAGGACCGCATATCATGCGGTTTCTGGAAAAGATATGCGGGGCGGGAGGTTAAGTTCGTTTTCATTCCCAAAGCGGAAAAAAGGAGCCACTCGCAACCGAAAAACTTAAGACGATCAATCTGTCGTCTTTCGTTTCGAAGACACTTGAGAGACTGTTGGATGCGTGCATCAGGGATCTTGTGTGTTCGTGAGCAAGCTTGTTCCGGCCCGAAGGACCGATCGTCACGGTAACAATGTGGTCGCTGGCTATTTAAAGACGCCAATAACTCGCCTTGTCACATCGAGCATCATAGGCACTCAGTATTTGTGCAAGAGCCTGTGCCGCCTGGTAGATATCGCTGATTGTCCGCGACTGCCGTTGCAGTTACTCCGTATTGAACATTGCACTATCTGTAACCTGTGCACGCGCCCGGTAGCTTGCAACTAAGCTTCTCGTGACAGCGTTGAACACCGCACAGATCGCACCGCAGTGTTCCAGTCTGTGTGGTGCTCACAGCTATCCCATGTCAAAGGATCTTCTTAGCCCATCGTTGTGGGTCGGTCAGTTGATAGCGCGACTTCACTTTGGTGGCTTTCCCTCTTCTGGTGAACTGGACTAATGTTATGCTGAAGGGCAGAATTGTCAATGCATCACTGGATCAGATTAGAGGGAAGAGTTTTATCACCCTCTTGTGGCACTTGGTTATCAATGGGTTATCAATGGTTTTTCCAGGAGGAAAGAGTGAAAGTGTGATAGAAGTGAAAGACAGAGCTGCTGTTGTTCACACGAAGGAGGAGATATGACGAGTTCACGGGACTGGTCCTTGATGAAGTGGAGATGCCACTCTTTCGGAAAACTAAATAACTGGGCGTTATTCTTGACAAAAAATGGAACTGGAGAAGAAATATTGGGGAGAGGGTCAAACGGGGGCCTTTACACTTGCACGTGGAGTGCGAGACGTTGAAGACTTCCCTCAGACTAAGGGAGTTAGGGACATGGCGTTCTTCGCATTTCGGGCATTCGTTTGTTCTGCGATAGGCCGCCGGCGGAGGGACGAGTATGTGGTGTTGACGACGCCACATACTCTCACTATGTGCCGGGGGGATTTTTCTTCGATGGCGTCTTGGAAGTTGTCTTCCCGGAAAAACTGTTACAATTTATGTTGACAAGCTGGAAGCCCTGGCTATGGGTCACGTGAAGTCAGGGCTTGTCGGGAAATGCAAGGAGCGCGATGGTGAACCCCTCTCTATGTTGGCTGTTTAGGATGGTGGATTCCTACTATGAAGAATGCACAAACTCAGTGTGGGCTGCAGGGTTGTAAAGCCCCTGTGGTCAAGGTTCTCCGGAATGAGGACATCGATTGCTCTCGAGCTAGGGAAACGTGACTTTGGATCGCTGATGATGATCCAAAGTCATCACCCACAGACAATCAGCGGTGTCCAGTGCAAAGTCTTTGTGAAAGACCGAGTGTCACCACCTACTTTGGCGCCTTTGAATAATCAATGGCCTATGGACAAGAACACCCTTGCTCACCTCTAATTGTTCGATGGGGATATCTACCTTCACATGCAAATATGTGGCTGCTACTACGTCGACTATTTTAGCATTTTAGGCTTGACGAAAGTAGTGCGGTTTGAGTCTCCAACTTTTTCTAAAGGACCTCTTCTAACCTACCATCAACGGTATGTTAGAAGGTTAAGGGAAGTTTGGCGGCACTTTTAGCGATATACTTTAGAAAGCTCTACAAACGACAGCGAATTGGGCTACCGAAAGAGAGAATGTTCCATTTGATGCAAGCGCAAATACCTGGATGTTTTGCTGGGCAGGAAATTGAACTTCAAATGAAACATTTTAGAAACGGCAAGAAAGGCAACTCTTAACCTATACGCCTGCCGGAGCGCAATTGAGAAAAGATGGAGGTTTAAACCACGTGTCATGCACTGGCTGTATACAACAGTTGTCCGACCTATAATGCTATATGTGGTTAGGGTCTGGTGGACGGCATTTCAAAAGTCTACCTACTTTCCAATACTCGGCCGGATGCAAAGGATGACATGTTTGTGGATCACAGTCGTGCTGAGGACGACACCATCTGATGCACTGAATTTAATCCTACACCTACTGCTTCTGGACATTGTGGCAAATTGCTGCGACCTATACTGTTAGGCTAAGGGAGCTTTCTCTTTGGTTACGCGGTGGCTATGTTCACCATGTTATCCTGGATACATTGCCCTATGTTCCAGGCAGCGTGGATTATACAATGCCTGAGTCGCTTTGGGATAAATAGTACTGTACCACTATTCCAATTAGAATAACAAAATACTTGGCAGCCGAAAGTACGTGTCGATTTACCCGTTGGAGTCTTTCATTGGCAAGTGGTGCCGACTCAGTGTACAACATAATGCATAAACAACAATATCCCTGGTAATAGATTTAACATAGACTTCTCTACGGATTGTTCCAAACTAGACGAATAGATGGGCTTTGGGGTGTACTTTGAAGAACTAGGACTGGTCACCCGACCACTGTAGTATCAAGCGGAGATGCTTGCAATAAAGAAGTGGTGGAATGAATGGCTATAGTATGATGTTACAACGACGATTGGCATAAATATCTTCTGAATTCAAAAACAGCCCAGCAGAAATATTTGAAATTCACCTGTTCTGGGTGCCGGGCCACAGAGACATTCCAAGGAATTGTAGGGCAGACGAGCTACGAACTACCCCCCTCATTCCAGGGGAACTGGAATCTGTGGGTATGCCTCTAGCGATATGTAAGCTAAGTCTTCAGGATCACACAACATCTGCTATATGTGTGCTCCGCACTAGTAGTCAAAAGGAGTTCCACTTTAGGTTCTCATTACTTTAAGAACTTGTCTGATTTAGCGGATGTGAACATTCGTAAGTTGTTGGGCTTTTTAAAGCAATCTGAATGGACGGACGCGTTTATGTGAGTCTGATGGCCGACAGAAGAAAAATTAAGTAAAAGTGTGCTAAGCTCGGGCGGGCCGAATCTTATATACCCTCTACCATGTATTTCATTTGTTAAGTTCTTTGGCAGATATCTCTTTCTAGGCAAACAAAGGATAATGGATAAGAATTGCTATGCTCTTTGAGATTTGGCTGCTAGAGACCAAAGTGGAATTCATTGGGTAAAATTTCAGCCAAATCGGATAAGAATTGGGCCCTGTAGTGGTGCAAGAAATAACATAGGAGATCTGTTTATATTGGAGATATATCAGGTTATGAACCGAGTCGGACCATATTTCATACGTATGTTAAAAGTCTTAGAATAAGTCGTTGTACAAAATTTCAGCCAAATCGGATAAGAATTGCTCCCTCTAGAGGCTCAAAAAATATAATCGGGAAATTGGTTTATATGGGAGCAAATCAGGTTGTGAACTGATTTAGACCATACTTGGCACAGTTATTGTATTCAAAACAAACCACTTCATGCAAAATTTCAGCCAAGTCAGTAAATAATTGTGCCCTCTAGCGGCTCATGAAGTGGAGATCCGAGATCGGTTTATATGGGCGCTATATCAGGTAATGAACCAATTTGGACCGAACTAGGCACAGTTGTTGATGGTCAAACCAAAATAATTCATGCAAAATTTCAGCCAAATACGATATTAATTTCGCCCTCTAAAGGATCAAGAAGTCAAGATCCGAAATCGGTTTATGTGGGAGTTATATCAGATTATAAACCGATTTAGACCATACTTAGCACTGTTTTTTATGGTCACATCAAAACACTTCATGCATAATTTCAGCTAAACCCGATAATAATTGCGCCCCCTAGTGGCTCAAGAAGTCAAGATCTGAGACGGGTTTATATGGAAGCTACATCAGGCTATGCACCTATTCAGACCATACTAAGCATAGTTGTTGGAAGTCAAAATAAAATATCTGGTCCAAAGTTTCAGCCGAATCGGATCAGAATCGCCCCTCTAGAGCCTCAAGAAGTTAAAATCCAGGATCGGTTTACATTGGTGCTATATCACAACATGGACCAATATAGCCCACTTACAATACCAACTGACATAGATTAATAGGAAGTATTCATGCAAAATATCAAGGGCCTAGCTTTATTCCTCCGAAATTTAGCGTGCTTTTGACAAGCGGACGGACAGGGTTAAATCGACTTAGAATGTCAAGATGATGAAGAATACATATACTTTATTGGGTCTCAGATTAATATTGCGATATGTTACAAACGAAATGACGAAATTATTATATCCTCCATCCTATGGTGGATGGTATAAAAATATTGTGACATATAGGGGGAATGCCAGTCAATAGTGCAATTTACTAATCTCAAGACTTGCTACAACTATTTTTTAAGTGCTTAGCAATCTTTACAATAATGCTGGCTATTTATCTCTCATTCTTGAGTTGTTTAAATCACGGAAATCTTAGTTCATGCATCACACCTTCCCATGGTTCCTGGATGAGAACAAGTTAACTCCTACTGCCATCAGGAGGATTTACAGAGCCGCCAAAACGGCTTAACAATGATGGAGATTTATTTGCAAAAACCGGACCATGGTCGGAGTTTAACTTCACAATCAAGTTGTGTAAAGTTCACCCTCCAAAAACTTGTTCGATCTTTCCATAATGAGCTTTCTTATGCATCCAGTCGCCGTTGAGTAAGTAGAGACACCAATTTGCCTCAGGATTCAAGACACTTACGATGTGGACAAACACTCTTCAGATGCAGTCGAAGAGACTTGGTTTCACTCCGACAGAAGGTCACTCTCCCAAAACTTGTTTGATCTTTCCATTGTGAGCTTTCTTATGCATCCAGGAACCGTTGAGTAAGTAGATACACCAATCTGCCTCAGGACTCTAAACACTTGCGATGTGGACAAACACTCTTCAGATGCAGTCGAAGAGACTTGGTTTCACTCCGACAGAAGGTCACTCTTCCAAAACTTGTTTGATCTTTCCATTGTGAGCTTTCTTATGCATCCAGGAACCGTTGAGTAAGTAGATACACCAATCTGCCTCAGGACTCTAGACACTTGCGATGTGGACAAACACTCTTCAGATGCAGTCGAAGAGACTTGGTTTCACTCCGACAGAAGGTCACTCTTCCAAAACTTGTTTGATCTTTCCATTGTGAGCTTTCTTATGCATCCAGGAACCGTTGAGTAAGTAGATACACCAATCTGCCTCAGGACCATAGACACTTGCGATGTGGACAAACACTCTTTAGATGCTGTCGAAGGGACTTGGTTTCGCTCCGACAGAAGTTCACCCTCCCAAAACTTGTTTGATCTTTCCATTATGAGCTTTCTTATGCATCCAGGCGCCGTTGAGATAGTAGAGACACCAATCTGCTTTAGGACCATAGACATTTGCGATATAACACTCTTCAGATGCTTTCGAAGAGACTTGGTTTCGCTTCTTTAGCCTCACCACAAACCTTGAACCAATGATCTGCTCACACAAGGTCTATCTGGCCTTCCTCGTTTCTTTTCATCAAGCAGGGGGATTTCTATTTCCAGAAATCCACCAGGTTTTAGCGATGCAAATGAAACCTCCGCAGATAAGCCCTAAACCAGAACAGCTGATGTTTAGTCCCCAACTCCAACACTGTTACACAACTTTAACCTCTCCTTGATGAATCCAAAAGATACAACTAAACAACTCTTTTAGACTTGATGCGATCTTTAAGGCCCCGTAGTATGAATAAAATTAAAAGTTAAATAAAAAAAGAATGCAATGAAATAGCAAAGCAAAATATTCAAGCAAGCACTGAGGTGAAAATAAATGTAAGCAACAAAATGCAATATCGTTTCCCAAAAATAAATTAATTATAAATTTCTTATTCTAATCAAGAAATTAAGAAACAAAAGCAAAAGGACTGCCAAAACTTACCGAATTTCCAGCACATAAATCAGTCAGTTGTCTTACAATGATGTCTATTAAAACTTTGGTATCATTGGTATAGAACATTGCCGCTGTTTCCGATACACTGAAGATATCAATGAACATTTTCAAAACTGAATTCATACAATCTGTGGTGTGTTTTAAAACTTTAACAGGATCTTCTATAAATGTTTGGAAAAAAAAACAGATTAACAATTAATAAGCCTTCTATGATGAAGAATATAGGACATACCCTCCCGATTCAGAAGTAAAAGGATTTTCTCTGTAAACACTTTGGCTGAGGGTAAGGTTTGCATAGCTTCAACTATGACATTTTGTGTGCTCTCATTAAATTGTAGATTAAAGGCTAAAACTAAAGATATAACCATATCGACTAGAACTTCAGGATTATTGCCTTCGATTATTTCCAGTAGGAAGGAGGCAAAATGTACACCCAGATAATCTGTAAGGAGAAGAATAACAATTTTGTCTTAGGGAAAAAAATCTGCATGCTGTAATATTTCATAGCTCACCTTGGTGATTTACAGGCATAGGTTGGCCCAGTGAGAATATAATTGTTAACATTTTGACTAATTGCTTAAAACGATCTAAATTTGAAAAATTCGTTTTCATATCTTCCACAATTTCCAAAGGCAATACTGAGGTCAACAGTATATCAACAATAATGTGATCCAAATGACAGGCAGCTGTGAATGTTCTGAGCAACAGACGTTTTATATTCCAACGTGTTTCCATTTGATAGTACTGCACCAAATTGACTAGGGCCTGATATTGATCACAGGACATTTCATAGCAGCAAATAGTTTCATCGGCATTATTCTAAAAAAATAAAAAAGGAATAAACATCAGCCTAAGTTTATTGTGATACCACAGGAAAAGGGATTGAGTATGCCTAATGGTTGCTGCCTTTAAACCAGCCAGATCGCTTTAAAAAGGTAGGTATACTAAGTAGTTACAACGAGTGGAGAGTCTCAGTGGGGACTAAGAGGCAGCGACTCTTGACCTTGTACCTAGGATAGTCGATATGATAATGCGAGTTATTATCGCCATTGAAAAACCAATGGCCTCATGTTCACGCTTCGGTTTTTTCGGTTTGCCAGAACCGCCTCCATCATCGGTCGGTGTCTGTGAGGTGTAACCGGTGCATGGAGTGGGTACATTTTCGATCTTGCTCTGGCCTCACTTCACTACGGGAGTATAGTCATACTGGTTATGTCGCAAGGTGCTGTGCGAACATAACCAGCAGTGGGTCACAAGTGTCGTCGTCGTCGCCTTCTGCGTCCTCCTCCTCGGACTATGTACATCAGGCCCTCCACCCATTGATGACATATGCGATGGGTTAACCGTCTACCTTATCGAGCTTGCCTCATATTTCGCTGCAAGAAATCTGAAGATATCCGCCACCAAATCTTCAGCCACACTGTTCACTACAAAAACGCGTGAGGTGAATACTGAGCTGACTGTGATGGTCGATGGAGAAATGATTCCCACCATCAAGTGTCCCAAAATACTTGGCGTCACATTTGACAGCTCCTACACTTTCCCCCACATGCCACAGCAATCTGCAATAAAGTCAAAAGTAGAAACAAGGTCCTCAAGTCACTCGCTGGCAGCACTTGGGGTGCAGACAAAGAAACCTTGTTGACCACGTACAAAACAATTGGCCGGTCCGTGGTAAGTTATACAGCGCCAGTGTGGTCACGTCAACTTTGTGACACGCAGTGGAATAATATTCAGATCTGTCAGAATGCCGCCCTCCGAACTGCGACGGGCTGTGTCCTCAGTTCTCATGTGGACCACCTCCATCAGGAGACAAAGATCCTACCAGTGCGAAGACATAACTACATGCTGTCTAGGCAATACCTTTTGGGCTGTTATCGCAGAAATCATCCAAATTATCATCTTGTGGATAGATACCCACCGCCCAGAAGCCTTAAGGTTGAACTACACGATCTAGAGCGTGAGGTCCAGCGCTACAAGAGAGAACCTCTAGATCAAGCGGCATATCAAGCAGGTCTAAACAACATTCATGCAGACATGGTAGCAGATGCGGTAATTGGCTACCGGGTGAATGTAGTCCTTGGAGAACGACCGCCTTCCATTGCACCTGAAGAAACCGACCTCCCCCGGCAAACCAGAGTAGTTCTGGCTCAATTACGTTCCGGCAGATGCAGCCGCCTCAACTCTTACAGAGCAGTGATTGATGTCGACGTGCAAGATGTATGTCCCGATTGTAACCAGGGACAGCACAATACACGTCACCTGTTTAACTGCCCGGCCAGACCCACTCGACTCAGACCCAGATCCCTGTGGAAGCATCCCATCTTAGTCGCAGAGTTCCTGGGTCTTGACACTCAAGAGAATCAAGCAGACGAAAGATAGAACACAATAAACTGCTACAACAACAATAACCACATGTTCACGCTTCGACTGGTCCTATGTACCAGAACGATCTTGCTCTCCTATAAAGTTTGAAGGGGATCGATGTCTCCACATGCGACGTACTTCGATGAGTACAACCTCTCTACTTTTGAGTAAGCCCACATAATCTTGGAACGTTCTCGGGGACCAAATTGTGACCATTTGCTACCGTTGGCCATCAGGCTTTTTTATGAAGAATTGGCTTGCGTATCGCTGTCCATCAAGTAGGACAAACTAGGGCAGAGGACAGAACAAAGAGGCTGATAAGTACGATGAGTTCCCACTATTTTAAGGTGAGACAAATAAACCAGTTGCCTGTCATGGCCGAGAGGATAGCCCGGGAGACTAGGAGTGATGTCGTACTGGGTGAGACAGTTCCAATTCTGAAGAAGGTTCATTGCTTGTCCAAAAAGGGATACAAATCATCTATCGTCCCACTAAAATATAGCCAACCTATTTTGGAAAGCCTCCACAATGGACATTTGGGAATGGCGCTAATGAAAGGTATTGCACACTCCTTTGTGTACTGTCCGAAAATTGATTCGGATATTGAGGCAATAGCAAGGAAATGCGACAGATGTGCAAGTGTGACAAACCGACCGAGAAGGGCGACGGAACACCAATGGGAGTACCAGAAGGGACCATGGGAACGATTCCACATGTATTATGCTGGGCCATTCCGGGGCATAATAATTTTAACAATCACCGACGCGTAAATGGCTGAAGGTGAAGGTGACCAAATCGATGACAGCTGCTGCTACAATTGCATTGTTGGATGAGGTGTTTGGGAACTATGGGGGCCAACAATGGATATCTGACCTCAGCTGGAATCAAGGATCAAAAGCCTCAGAAATATATTAAGGTTTTCCTGAAGCGTCTGTCTTTTTGTACCCATAGCCTTCAAAGCGTTCTTGATGGTCTGAACACTTCGCTCAGCCTGACCGTTGGTGGAACGATGATATGAGGCTGTATATATCATCGTTCCACCAACGGTCAGGCTGAGCGAAGTGTTCAGACCATCAAGAACGCTTTGAAGGCTATGGGTACAAAAAGACAGACGCTTCAGGAAAACCTTAATATATTTCTGAGGCAATACCAAACTTCCCCTCACTCGACAACAGGTGTTTCACCGGCATAGCCATGTTTGGGGCAATTGAGAACGCGACTTGATTTGGTGAACCCCGAAAATATCCTCGAAAGAATATAATCTAGGCGGTATTTAAAAGAAGACAAGAGGAGTGACGGAAGATTCGATGCGGGCGATGAGGTATATTACCTATGCCCAGCCCAGACGAAGAATTAACTGACAAGTACATTAAAATGGAACGATTTGGGAATTGGAAATAGTCGGATGAAAAGACATGTGGACCAGATGCGAGGCACGGGTGTAGGGAATGGAAATTATGCTTATGAAATGAATTACAGATGGCATTAAGAACCCAAGCACTGAGCTCTTTTTTCGACTGCCTGACCATAATACGATGCTGCAGGCAGAGATCCGGGCAATCACAGAATGCGTTGTTGTTGTTGTAGCAGTGTGTTATACACTGAGGTGGCAGCCCTTGCCGATGAAGTACTCCATCGGGTCAATCCGGTACGTACAACCGGCTGCCATGGGATTGTGGTGTTGCGTGAAGTGCGTGTGGTGTTAAAGCGAGGACGTCGAATGTGAACATCTTTACGGACAGTAAACTGGCCATAAAGGCTATAAAAACCAGGAAGGTAAGGTCACGAACAGTCTTGCGGTGTAAGAAGGAGATAAAAATCTGCTCTGAGGATGGCACATCCGCATTGTTTTGGTGCCGGGTCAGAGCGGAGTAAGGGGGAATGAAAGAGCAAACGATTTGGCAGTGAAGGCCAGAGGACTGCCGTCAACAAACTTGGTTAACCTAAAGCCTTTCGCGTCGATGCAGTCCGATTTAAGGGCGTGGTACGCGACGAACGGTAGGACGGCAAAAATCCTATGGGAAGTTCAGGATCGTGAGAAGACGAGTAAGGAGGTCAGTAAATCATAACGGAACACATAAGACTAAGAGCTCACTTATGCAAAATCGGTGCGGCAAGTAATAGTATATGTTGTTGTTGTATCCACATTTTCATGTGAAGGTGGAGATCCTCGTCAAACTGCTGTAGGTGAGCAAGCTCATTCCGGTCCAAAGGACCGATCGCCGGGGGAACAAGGTGGCCACTGGTTATTAAAAGGCGCCAATATCTCGCCTTGTCATATCGAGCATCATAGGCGCTCAGTATTTGTGCAAAAGCCGGTGCCGCCCGGCCTCTCCTCTCAATACCGCTGATTGTCCGCGACTGCCGTTGCAGTTACTTCGGAGCATTGCACTATCTGCAAACTGTGGACGCACCCGGTAGCTCGCAACTAAGCTTCTCGTGACAGCAATGAACACCACACAGATCGAATCTCAAAGATCCAGCCTGTGTGGTACTCACAGCTATCCCGTGCTGGGAGGAAGATGATAAGACGTTGGAGCATTTCCTATGTCATTGCTCAGCTTTCGCGGCTAACAGACACCGGTACTTAGGTGGGGACACAACTTAGGGGGCGTGGCATGAAAAACACTTAAGGGTTTGGTAAGTAGCACGGAATTCCTAACTTATATTTTCTTTTTCGAGGTGACTTTTTAGTATTTAGAGCGCACAATAAGCCGATTACTGGTTGGGTGTAAGTCCAGAGTGGCATGGGGCGGATTAAATCCGCATTCTCTTTATAACCTAACCTAACCTATGGCATGGAGAAGAGATTGACGAAAATGCTTCAAGCGGGTAAATACAACGAGACCATTATCGAAATGAGGGATTGGATCCTCAAACGAGTGAAAGCATCTGCAGCCCGCTTCTAGGTTTTGAAAACAATAATAAATACTCAACCACCTCTCCGAAGCTAAGGAGTCAACCTATGATTTCATCCTCTGAGACAACTCCACAGCAACGGCCAAGGCGGTCGTCAAGGATCACTCGCCAGAGGGAGGTTCCCTTCTCTCAGTAGAAGGAGATAAATGTTTTTCTTTCTTTTTTTTAATTTGTATGATTAGAATACTCTTATTTAAGTAATCGATATTCGTTTATTTATCATCATTAGAATGCTATGTTCTTCTTCTTTGTTTTTCACTTACTTGAAATCTGTCTTTTCACGATCATGGTAAAATAAAATTCTGGATTGGAAACACGTACCTACAGATAACAGCTCTTCTGACATTGTAGTGCCTAGTCTTGTAAGCCTGTTAACTCTACAATTCCCCAGTACAGGCGTATTTTTAACTGGTTCGCCATCTCGTTGAAAGATCTGTGACAGTCAGGTTTTTTATGAAAACCAGCTGTTTAACGCAAATAAATAGTAAAAAAGAGTGAAGCCTATTCTAACTCTCCTGCAAAATTGTACTGGAAAACAACGCGAACAGACTTATTTAATATGCGTGTTCGCGTACTCAAAAATGTGTGCAAATTTGAACAAATTGTTACTGGAAGTTGTTCGCGTACCTTATTTGCCAGCAGAAGAGAGCGGGGAGTGCGTGATAGCGAGCACAATTTTGAGTGTTTGTTATTCAGAGCTTGCAAATATCTACTGTTGTTTTTTTCCCAACAGAAATTTGTAGCATCGAACAGCTGTTTTATGAAATTCAACGGTTTAATTCAAATAAAAAGCAATAGAGAATAAAGGCTGTTCTTAGGTTAGGTTAGGTTATGTTTAAGTGGAAGTCTGCCATCAGACTCACTTAGACGTTTTCGTCCATTGTGATACCGCAGAAACAGAAGAAGGAAGATGCCTTCTAGTTCCTACCGTTGAACCATCCAGATCGCTTTAAAAAAACCAATAACTTGAGAATGTTCACATCCGCTAAATCAGACAGGTTCTCGAAGAAATGAGAACCTAAAGTGGAACTCCTTCTGACTGCTAGTGCGGGACACACACGCGGAAGGTGTTCTATAGTCTCTACTTCTTCCATGTCTTCACAGCTTCTGCAAAAGTCGTTGCTGGCAACCTTTAGTCTGTCAGCATGTTTTCCGATTAGACAGTAATCTTTCATGACGGACACAATGACTGAGACGTGTGTTCTAGCCAATGACAGCAGAGCAGTAGAGCTCTTCAAGTCTAGATTAGGCCATATAGTTTTGGAATGCTCACAGCCCCCTCTTTATGACCATCTATCATTCGTTGCCCTTCGGGCCTGGACCTGAAAACGTAGCTTACATGTCGCTAAAGGGATACCCACAGATTCCTGGATCCCTGGAGTATATAAGGTAGTTCCTAGTCTCGCAAGCTCGTCTGCTTTACAATTCCCTGTGATATCTCTGTGGCCCGGCACCCAGAACAGGGGAATTTTAAACTGTTCAGCCATCTCGTTGAGAGATCTGCGACAGTCGAGGGCGGTTTTTGTGTTCAGAAATACGTTCTCCAGGGATTTAATGGCTGTCTGAGAAGATATTTATACCAATCGTCGTAATGACATTATATCTTAGCCATTCTAATACTACCTAAATTGGAAAGATCTCTGCTTGATACACACTGCAGTGGTTGGGTAATCTTTGCGATATGACCAGTTCTAGGATGACCCCAAAAACATGAATATGAATTTCGTTTTTAGGTCTCGGGGCTGGGGGCTCCCCAAACGACTCTTCCACCTCATCAAGCGAAATGACGCCGAATATAGGCAATATGGTACTCAAATTAAAGGAACATTTGCGTAGAAAACGAATATTATAACAAAAAGCAAAAACGTGCCCCAGGGTATTTTGTACCACCTGGAACGGGATAGCTGTGAGCACTACACAAGCTGGAACATTGAGGTCCGACTTGTGTGGTGTTCATTGCTGTCACGAGAAGCTTAGCTGCGAGCTACCGGCCGAATCCGTAGGTTGCGGATAGTGTAATGCTCCATCCGGAGTAGCTGTAACTGCAGTTGCGGACAATCAGCTGTATCGAGCGGAGAGTCCCAATGAGAGGTCGGGTGACACCGGCTCTTGCACAAGTACTGAGTGCCTGCTGAGTGATCCATATGACAAGGCGAGTTATTGGCGCCTTTTAATAACCAATGGCCACCCTGTTCCCGCGGCGATCGGTCTTTTGAACCGGAACGAGCTTGCTCACCTACAGGAGCTTGACGAGGATCGCCCCCTCCACATGAAAACTAGGTTACAACAACAACAATGAGCCTCCAAATGTTTGAAAGGAGACTTTAAATTTGAGCAATATTTTGCGAAAAATTTATATAGAAAATTAAAAAAAAACCGAAAAACCTCTTTTCGTTATTACAACAACAAACATTTGTCCTGCGGCGCTACTTGCAAAATAAAATTAAAACGTTTTGCGTATTGAACTGTAGGTGTAATGTTGAAGTGCCGTCCACCAGACCACAACACCATATATAACTATAGCTCTGTAAACTATAATACACGATTAATGCATGACGAGAGGTTTAGACTTTTGCCAATGGCCCACTCGCCCATTCCAAAATTTTGGATTCAAAATAATTGTTATGCCCTTAAAATTGCTTTAAGAATATCTTACGACTGTTTTAAGTCTAGATTACACAGTTTGGGAGCTATATCGGTCTATAACCTGATATAACTCCCATACAAAACCGATTCTCTGATTTTGCCTTTTGTGCCTCTAAAGGGCGCAATTCTTATCCTTTTTTGCCGACCCGAATCGGGGCATACTCTGATAAAGCTCCCATAAAGATCTATCCTTCTATTTGGCTTCTTGAGCCTATAGGACGCAATTCTTATCCAAATATATAAATAATTCATGGGATTACTGCTTGACCTACAATTGACTTTAGTTCCGCGAAATAAACGTGAAGGTTATAAACCCTCCATGGTGGAATTAATATGAGATTCGACCCAGCCGAACTTGACACGCCTTAACTTGTTTTCTGCAACTTAGTCTACTCACCAATATATCGACCAAATCCTCCAAAAATTGAGCAATATCTTCTTCATCCTCATACAACATCCATGTACGCTGTTCCGAGTCATTTTTACAATCGGCCAATTGAGAGAATATGTACTGCAGTTTCTTTGAATCGTGTGTGACACCCAGCAATCCTTTGGGGGTTTCCACTTTTTCGGTTACGTGTATGGCCACCGCCTCCAGATAAGGATTGATTGCACCATTATAAAGCTGCTCTAAACTGGTGAGTACCACTCGCAAGGCTTCGCAGGACAAATCAAAACTCAGATTGGTGTTACGTCTTATGACATCAACAATTTGATAGACATCTGACGACTCTACCTTCAAATTGGGTCTGGGATAACCGCCAGTATGGGCCAAGGCTGCAGCCGCAGCTGCTGCATGCAATTGTTGCATGGCCGCACCACTATCCTCACTATCAAGGTTTTGACTGTTATCATTGCTGTCACCCTTTGTGGCAGTGCCATTGACATTTCTCTCCTCGCTGGCAGGTCCATCACTACCCTCAGATCGATCGTTACCAGTCTTGTCCTCTTTTTCATCAATACCATTTTGCGTTTTAACATGATTATCTAATTTACTGGATTTCTCCTTGGATTTTCGATCTTTGGAGGAGGAATCCTTATTTTCGCTCTTTAGGGTACCATTCTCTTTAGAATGTGTATAGGAAGCTGATGAATCATTTAGACTGGGCTCTTTATAGGTGGTCACCACATCTTCACTGGTAGTTGTTGTGGTGGTGGTGGTCTCAGAATGTTCAGAGGTTACACTGTTGTCTTGGGCCACATCATTGACTTTACTCTGGGCCGGTGAGGGTAACTGTGCCTGCTGCTGTTGTTGGCCTTGTTGCGTTTGAACTTGCATGGAACCCATGCTGGGTGATTCGGAAATCATAAGAGGCAATGCGGTGGCCATGGAAGGACTTGATATTGATTTCTTACTGCTATCCAAACGTTTCGAATGCGGTGGACTGTGGGGTCGATGTTCTTGTGAATGAGGAGCACTGTGTTTGCCATCACCAATGCTCTGTGAGAAGGAGAGTGATGAGTCGCCATCTCTTTCAGAATTATCCTAAAGGCAATACAAGTGACTTCAATGAGAAACTGACTGAAGGGGAGTGAGTAAAAGCACTTACCAAATACATTTTCTCCATGGAAATTTTCTTTTCCCTCAGCCTATCCAGCAGTTCATCTTTGGGCATAATGCCATTTATTTCAGCCTCTTTGGAAAGCTCCAATGACTCAATGGAAGAGTTTAGGAAGCTTATCAGGAAATCAGGTTCAACCTAAAAGGGAGTCAAAGGAAGACAATGGCCATTAGAAAAGTTTAGCAGCTTCAATTAAAACTTTGTCAAATCTATTGAAAAATCAAAAGGCAAAAAGTTCAAATTTTAGTTAAACTTTTCCAAGCCAATGGCGTATCAAGTTCAAAAGTTTGTTACGTGTAAAGGTCTAAGTGCTAAGTCACCACAATTGTCAACACAAAATTTAATGATTTTACACCCTCTTTTGGAATCCTTTCAGGTGTTGAAATCCCCCAACCTACCCCACCACATTTCACATGCCTGTGGTTGAGTTAATATTGTCAATGTATTTTTCATGTTAATTTCTAATGTTGTTTGTGTATCCTTGTTTGTCCTCCATTTCCCTACCTTTTATTTCTTCTCTTCAAGGACATGTAATTGAATTTTATTTCATTTTCCTGTTTTTAATTACCCGTAATGTACATGGGAAGTCAAGAAGTACTTCAGTCTACATAGAGGCTCGTTGTCGTGTACGGAGAGACGACATACGCATTCACACATAAATGTACAAGGACATAGGGATGTATGTATGTACCAAAGGATATATGTGAATAGGTATGTATACCGCATGAATGGCAATTACAGTCGTATGATAAACAGTCTTGGAATGTCATAAATGTTTTAGGATAGAAGGTTCACTTTGTGTATAATTTGGGGAATTAGGGACTAACCTTGGCACAGGGATTTCCATGTTTTTTGATATTGAAAATCTATGAAAATTTAATTGCAAAAAAGTATTTTATAACAAATAAAGTCACTCTACAAAAATTAACAGAACGAACAGTGCGTTAAGTTCGACCGGTCCGAATCTTATATAACCTCCACCATGGATCGCATTTGGACCGATGATCGTACATGTCATGACAGTTGGAAGTCATACAAAATACCACATTTAAAATTTTAGCCACATAATTGCGCCCCTAGATGCTCGAACTTTGGGTACCCACTCCCTCAGGTATATATGTAAACCAACTGTCATCATAATCCGGCGAAAAATTCATTATTTATCCACCCACAGCAGCTATATCGAAATATGGTCCGATTTGGGCAAACTTCGGCTCGGACATTGAGTGGTCTAATAAATACAAGTAACTGTTCATTTTTGGTTCAGTATTGGTCTTTTTGGCAGCTATATTCAAATCTAAACCATATAGAAAGCGGATGTCAAAAAGACTAACATAAGTCACTGTGTAAAATTTCAGGGAAAACGGATAATAAATGCGCCTTTTATAGGGCCAAGACCTCAAATCGAGGGATCGCTCTGTATGGCAGCTATATCCAAAGCTGGACCGATTTGAGGCGTCTTCAAGGAGGATATCAGTGAAATCTGACACAAAAGGCGCCTTTTATGAGCCAATATCTTAAATCGAGAGATCAGTCAATATGGACCGATCTGACCCAAATTGAAGAAGGATGTCAAGAAGCCTAACCCAACTCACTGACCAAAATTTCAGCGAAATCGGATAATAAATGTGGCTTCAATGGGCCTAAGACCTTAAATCGGCGGATCGGTCTAAATGAGGGCTAAATCAAGGTATAGTCCGATAAAGCCCACATTCGAATTTAACCTGCCTATAGACAAGAAAAGAATCTATGCTAAGTTTCAGCTCAATATCTCTTCAAAGACTGAAGCGTGATTTCAACAGACAGACGGACGGACATGGCTAGATCGTCTTAGAGTTTTAGGACGATCAAAAATATGTGCACTTTATAGGGTCGGAAATGGATATTTCAATGTGTTGCAAACGGAATGACAAAAAGAATATACCCCCATCCTTCAGTGGTGAGAAAAACCAAACATTCAACAAAATTGGAAAAGTTTTGCCCTCCACAGGCTCAAGAAGTCAAGATCCGAGAACGGTTTATATGGCAGCTATATCAGGCTATTGACCGACCTGGACTATTCTGGGCGCAGTTACTTACTTTACTTTACTTTAATTGGCTATGACAGAATATTTATTCCACTAGCCGAACGTAGAATAGCGTTCCAAGCGCCTCGATCTTCTGCGCTCATACTAAAATCTCTGACACCAAGTTTCGAGGTGTCTCCCACAACTTGATCTTTCCATTGGGCTTTTGGTCATCCCGGTTTGCGTGTACCACCGTGTTTGCCTTCAAAAGACTTCTTTTCTGGAGCTTCTTCATCCATTCTGACAACATGCCGTTGCATTTTGATGCGTGTAACTATGCTATCGTCGTCATACAGCTCATACAGCTCGTGGTTCATACGTCGCCTATATTCTCCGTTAACGCAAACTGGTCCATATATTTTACGAAGAATCTTTCTCTCAAATACTCCAAGCACTGCCTCATCTGCTTTCACAAGTACCCATGCTTCAGAACCACATAACAGCACTGGTAGTATCAGTGTCTTGTAAAGTGTAGTCTTCGTCTGTCGAGAGGTGGCCTTGTTTCTAAACTGCTTACTTAGTCTAAAGTAGCATCTGTATGCCAGTATTATTCTTCGCTTTATCTCAAAACTGGTGTCATTCGTTTCGGTTACGGCGGTGCCGAGGTAGATAAAGTTACTGACTGTCTCAAAGTTGTGGTTCCCAACTTTCTCCATTTTCTTTATCTGCTCGGTTGTACAAGGCTTTTTGGGAGTTGAAACCATCCATTTCGTCTTATCACCATTTACTGCCAGACCCATTTTCACTGACTCTCTTTCGATTCTTTCAAAGGCTGCAGTTACTACTTCCGGTGACCGACATATGATGCGTTTTCTTGTGATTAGTGTACCATATCTATTCACATCTGCATGTCTCCAGCATGATATTAAAGAGATCACACGATAGGCTGCCTCCTTGTCTGAAACCTTGTTTGGTATTAAATGGTTCGGAGAGATTCTTTCCTATTCTTACTGAGGAACGCGTATCAGCAAGTATCATCCTGCAGAGTCTTATTAATTTTGCAGGGATACCAAACTCAGACATGGCTTGAAATACGTTTGAACGTAAAGGAGTATCGAAGGCGGCTTTGTAGTCGACAAAGAGATGGTAGGTGTTGATTTGTCCTTCTCGGGTCTTTTCCAGGATTTGGCGCAGTCTGAATACCTGGTCTAGGGTGGATTTACCAGGTCTAAAGCCCCATTGATAGGGCCCAATTATCTCATTGACTTTAGGTTTTAATCTTTCTCACAGTACGATCGAGAATATCTTGTATGCGATGGGGAGAAGACTTATTCCTCTGTAGTTGGCACATTCTGTCTTGTCTCCTTTCTTGTGTACGGGACATAGTATGCTGAGGTTCCAATCATCGGGTATGCGTTCTTCTAGCCAGATTGCGCAGATAAGCTGATGCATACGCCTTATCACCGTGTCGCCTCAAGTCTTAAATAGTTCAGCGGGTAACCCGTCGTCTCCTGCTGCGTTGTTGTTCTTTAGTCGGGTCACTGCTACTTGGACCTCATTCTGACTAGGAGGTAAACATTCTATACCATCATCAGGGATTTGTTCTGCGGTATCGTCTTCGCCGCCAACCTCGGACACTAGCAATTGGGTAAAATGTTCTTTCCACATCCTCTGCATGTTATATGTGTCAGTTACCAGATTTCCTTCTTTGTCTCTGCAGGAGGATGTGCCTGCACCAAAGCCATCGGTTTGATGTTTAATTCTTTGGTAAAATTCCCGGACTTCATTCTGACTCCTGTACATCTCAATTCGCTCACACTCACGTCTTTCCATTTCCTTTTTCTTTCTGCGGAATAGACGTTTCTCCTCTCTCGTTTTCTTCCGATACCTCTCCTTCATCTGGCGCGTTGCTACTGATTGCAGGGTTGCTCTATATGCTGCATTCTTGGCTTCAGTAGCATCTCGACACTCTTGGTCGAACCATGGGTTTTTAGGAGGAGGCTTCCGGTACCCAAGTACGGATTTCGCGGCATTTTCCATGGAGTGGGCAATAGTTTGCCACTGCGCCATTATATCATCGGAACAAGGAGTGCTTTGATGAAGCAGTTGGGTCAGTCGAGTGGAGTATGCCGCTGCCATTTGTTGTGTTTGCAGCTTTTCAATGTCTGCAGTGTCAGATCGTACTTTCCTCGCCATGTTCAAACGGGTGCGAAGCTTTGCTGCAACAAGGTAATGATCCGAATCTATATTCGCTCCACGGATCGATCGTACATCTAACACGCTGGATGAATGCCTTCCATCTATCACAACGTGATCAATTTGGTTTCTCGTGTTTTGATCGGGTGACAGCCATGTGGCTTTGTGAATATTTTTATGTTGAAATCTGGTGCTACTAACTACCAAGTTGCCGCGGCGAAATCTTTCAGCCTCAACCCATTACTGGACGTTATTTCGTGGAGGCTAAACTTTCCGACTGTTGGGCCAAAAATGTCTTCCTTCCCTAATTTCGCATTAAAATCTCCCAGAACGATTTTAATATCATGGGCGGGGCAGTGGTCATATTCTCTCTCTAGGCGCTCGTAGAAAATGGGCGCAGTTACTGTAAGTCAAAACAAAGCATCCCATGCGAAATATCAGCCAAATCGGATAAGGATTGCTGCCTCTAGAGCCTCAAGAACTCAAGATCCGAGATGGGTTTATATGAGTGGTTAGGTGTTTTCCAAACATCCCATTATGAAACAAATAAGGGGGAAACCTACTTTTTACAATATCAATTGAGTGCTGACCGATTCAAATTTAAGCTCCATGATAAGGGGACCTCCTGTTTAAGAAGCCGTACATGGCTGAAATACCCACAAATGTTGCCAGCATTTGGTGAGGGGATAACCATGGCTGAAAAATGTTTTAAGGTGTTCTCGCAGGCAGGATTTGAACCCGGGCGTTTGGGCACGATAGGCGGGCATGCTAACCTATGCAGCATGGTGGCTCCCTATATGGGTGTATGTGACAGCTATAACAAAAACATGAACCGATATGTCCCATTTGCAATCAGAACTGACCTACGCTAATAAGAAGTTTTTGTGCTTAATTTCAAGCGACTATCTTTATTCCTTTGAAAGTTAGCGTGCTTTCGACAGACGGGCGAACATGGCTTAATCGACTTGGAAGG